>NW_027256881.1:286630554-287983054 GCF_029215685.1 Pituophis catenifer annectens
GCATTGTGGAAACATCTTCATCAAAATTTAGGAAAATTATTAGAATAACCGGCAAATGTAGAAAGAGTTCTATATAGTAAGTACCTGCAATTCTTTTCATCCAAGTTGCTTCATCAATTCCCAAGTTATTGTTGATGATTTTCAAAATGTTCCCCAGTATTATACTAAGATGCTCAGAGGTTACCATTGTGCAGCAAGATCCGTCACTCTCTGAATTATTTTCAGGTCCTTTTTCCCACCAGTATGACAGATAGTTGCATAGCATGGGCAAGATCACTTCAATTACATGCGGCATTTCAGTATACCTGGCTCCAGATTCAGCCAAACTATTTATTTCTTTCATTAATCCATCCAAATGAGGGATTTCTGGACACATTTCTTCTACTGTCTCAGGCATGCCTAAAACTTTATATTATATAAGAATATGTTTAAGTAGGCTAGCATACTTATTTTTTTTGAAAAAGCTAAAGCACATTTTAATTAGTATCATTTTTATCCATATTTTTATCCCCTGTTTTCTTAGTTGGAAAGAGACTCTGGGCTGCCTGACCATAGCAGCAAACATGATTCAACAGTTCTAACTTCTGTCTAACAGCATTAGATACTTTGCTTGCATGCTACACATGGAGTTTTTCAGTCCTTTCATGTCAGCAGCCTTGTTCTCATCAGGAATTAAGGAAGAAAGTTCCTGCTTACAAAATAACACTTCAGTCTACAAAAAGGAACTGATTGTTGCATCCTAAACCCCACAAAAAATCCCCACATACAGCGGCATATTATGATATATGGTATTTTTGTTTCTGCTAGAGATATACTGAGAAATCAGCACAATGCTGCGAAGTACAACAATTTAATAGGGTGTTATGTTGTTAAGACGAAAATAAGACCAGTCAGACAAACGTTCTCAGAAAAGTAATCTAAATATACCACTGCTTATAAAAGTGAATTAAACTAATAGAGAGGATTATCTCTTGAAAAGTCTAAAGAGGTGTCCTCTATTGTTTCGATAATCCTCTCTCCAATGTTGAATTTTCAGTAAATGTACTGTAAATTGTGGGGTTATGACTAGCTAACTATCACCTGTTCTCAAGAGTTATTATTATTTAGCATATGGCATTTTCAAGAGTTGTTTTTAATTAAGAGCCCTGATGGCGCAATGGTTAGAATGCAGTATTGTACGGGTAACACTGCTCATAGTCTGGAGTTCAATCCTGACGGACTCGAAGTTGACTCACCCTTCCATCCATAAAATGAGGAGCCAGATTGTTGGGGGAAGTATGCTGACCTTGTAAACTGCTCAGAGAGTGCTGTAAAGCACTATGGAGTGGTATATAAGTCTAAGTGCTAGTGCAATTAAAAAGGGTGGCAATTACTTTAAATATTCAAAGTTTGATATATCCTGCTTATTATTAAAATCAAGGATAATCTGGGCAATTTGCTTAGAAAATTAAACTTGATAGTTAAAAAAAACACTGAGATAAATGTTCCTGAAGCCATAAGAATCATTTATTTCACAGTTGTGACTATCATGAGCAATCCAAAGGGAAGAAAATTAAGATGTGTGAACCATCGCAAATGAATCTTATAGTCAGTATCTTTAATATATATAATAATAATATTTAATATATTTAATATATAATATAATAGCCTCTGGAATCAGCTGCCCCTAGAGATAAGGAGAATCCAAGACCTCAGTGCCTTCCGTCGTGCCCTTAAAACCCATTTTTTCAAGCAAGCCGGGCTGGCTTAAGAAGCAATTTTTAAATGTTTTTAAATGTTTTAAATGTTTTAATTGGTAGTGAGTTTTAATTGGGCCAAATTTATATATCTTTTAATTGTTTTTTAATATTTTTCCTGTATGTTTTTTAATTCTGGCTGTACACCGCCCTGAGTCCTCAGGGAGAAGGGCGGTATAGAAATTTAATAATAAATAAATAAATAATATATAACAGTTTTCATATTTGTCTTCACCTAGCCTTTTTTTTAGGGAGGGGTACTTTTAAATCTATGAAAATTCAAAATTAAGGCTGAATACATATGCCACTCCCTATGTGTTGAAACACTGAACTCCAAGTAGCAAGGTCCCCATTAAGGACATTTTATCCATGGACTGACTCTATGCTACCATTAGATGCATAGAATAAAACTCAATGGCTTACTCTTCCAATATCTGTTGATGAATTCACAGGGTCTTCCTGTCTTCTATATATTTTGTTTGCTTTTAATGCTTACATCTGTCTCTCTCCTCAGTCCTACCTCCTGATTTAAACATTGTTCCTGGTTTGCTGCTTGATTCTGGTTTTGATTTGCCTCGTAGCTTTACATTTCAGATTTGGATGTATTTCAAAATGCTGCCTTGATTCAACCCCGACTCTTATTAAATGAAATCCAGTAACAGTAGAAGTCTGGGTCTACTTCTCAGTAGGATATTTAATCCTTCAAGAGAAAAAATACGATTTCTTCTCTTGAAATTACACCTGAAGACGATATTTTGCTTATAGAAAGAAATGTGCTGATACTTGAATGTTCATTCCCAAGAGGCAAATAGCAACTTCAGGAAGCTGATGCTAATCAAAAATGTGATAGAAGTAGAAAATGTTATAGCCCCTTACCTCAGGGTTATATTTGTGAACTTTATTCACCCCCACCTCTGAAACATCAAAGGAGATCAGGATCACAGATTTCTACTCTGGCTTTAAATTACTTATGAAGTCTGATTACATAAATATGGAATTAATATAACTACACCACGAAACGAAAACACTTAAATGAGGTACCTATTAAAAACACGGAAAACTGCCTATCATTAATTTGTGCCTATGAGATTTAAATAGATTATAAGAATGGGAATTCAGTTAAATATAATTCATATTATTCATTCCAAAAGGAATGGAGTCTTGTTATAGACATTTTTATCATGCACAACTAAAGGGCGCATTAATACAATTTTATAAGAATTTTAGACATTTTTTAAAGAAAAAGATGCTGTGTCTTCATTACAAAGAATTTTATACTTTCTGAAGTACTCACTCGCTTTCTCTCTGGCTGACTTTGTGTTGAAGACAGAGAGGGGGTTGTAAAGATTGAGAGAAGGTTCGAGGAAGGCTACTGGAATTGCTGCTACAAGAGAAGCTAAGCACTCACCAAGAGCTGGTCTTTGCCTACAAATGAAAGAAAATATTATTAATGTAGGAAATTATCCTCAATATTTTAAATCTTTAAGAAATGAATCTATTTCTCCAAATCACATTGGAGTTGAGCTCTGATGTTTCCTCAGCTTTTGCATAACAAATGTTTTGAAATGAAATAGTGCTTCAGAATGCAATTCGGAACAGTATGTATTTTAAAATATCTTTAGAAGAACTGAAGAACTGCTGTTGGTTGTTTCTGTTGTTTTAAATAAGGTATAGGTGAAATCCTTTTCTAATGGGCCAAACATTATTATTGGTGGCTGGGTATACTTCGTTTTGTACTTTAAAATATTAAACTACACTTGTGAGATGTATACAGGGGTGGGCTGCTGGGGGTTCATAGGGGTTCAGCAGAACCTCTAGCTAAGATTCTGTGCAGTTCGGAGGACCCCAAAATCCCACTCCTGGTTTGTCCCACCCACCTCGCCCCTCCCAGGAGTCCCCAGGCAGCCTGTTTTGGATAAGTGCAGGGCGTGTGCGGAGGCTCGGAGAGGGCAAAAAATGGGCCTATCGGAAGTTTGGGACGGCTGGAAATGGGCCTGTTTCTGGCCTCCAGAAGGCCTCCAGAGCCTAAGAAGGCCGTTTTCGCCCTCCCGGAGGCTCGAAAAAAAGCCTCCAGAGCCCGGGGAGGGCAAAATCAACCCCCTGCCGTGGTGCAGGAGGCCGACTAGGCCACACCCACCATGGCCAGGCCCACCCAGCAACCGGGCAGAGAACCCCTTGCTGAAAGTTTTGAAACCCACCTCTGGATGTATAACTGATTTACTTTGATTAAAATAACAGCCTTATGAAAAGAGTGAATAAAAGCTGATGATTGTTTATTTTTATTGTTATATATTTCTGCGGAAATGGGAAGGAATTCAGTCAGCGTTGATTTACCATTATTTCCTCAGTGATTCACCTATTTGTTTTTCATGGATTCAAAGGGAGAAAAAAATGATCTTCATTTGTGTGTGTGTGTGTGTGTGAATTTCCACTTGAAATTTATCGCTGATACCGTTTGAGCAAGCTGTTCTGCCCATCTCATAAATTTTCTAAAATAAATTTATAAGATTCTTTTCAGTATTTCACAAATAACATTTCCTCTCATCTCTGGAACATTCCTCCCACCTTCTGTTCCTAGGATTAAGAATAGCTTTGTATTGCTATGATTCAGACCAAGTCTCCATTTTACCATAGTCTGTAAATCCACTTTCAATTTTCATCCCACATCTAGGATTTATAATATAAATCCATAATATAAATATAAATTTTGTCTTGTAAATTTGCATGTTATACTCTATGAGATTAAAAATACACTTGGGGATGATTTGGAGCTGGAAAATAGATAAAATATTAAGGCTCCCTCTGATGCATGGCATTAGTGATGCTAAATTACTGCAGCTTAACAGGAATATAAAGCTTCAGTGTCTGTAATGCATTCAGTAGCTAGCTGGGTCTTCCTAGCTTTTTCCCACAAGGAGCAAAATGGCATTGTTCTTTAACTGAAGTAACATAAGCAATTGTACACATATTTTTTTCCAGATAATTCTAAACAGAGATCAGGTCATAGTGTAAAAACTGTATCTTTAAATATTGCTAAATTCTATATCATATATAGGCTTAATTTTCCTGTTAAGAGTGGCAAACTGATGTTTAGACCTTTTTTACTCTTTTCACTTTCTGAAAGTTCTCTTTTTCAGCTTTTCTCTTTCTGACAACACCTTTTCTTTCATCCTATTTTCCATACAGCAGGCTAGATCAAGTTGCTGTTGTCTAAGTCTGAAATTATAGCATGCAGTGGGCTTTTGAAATTAGGTTGAGGCAGCAGTGAAATCCGGCTGGATCTATCTGGCTCGTGCGAGCCGGTAGGGCTGGCAGCAGGAGGCTCCGCCCACCCACCAGGATGTCATTACGTCCCATTTTTAACCCTCTGCATATGCGCAGAAGAGGCACATGTGCTCACATTTCCAATCTGGTAGTGAAGATAAGTGCATTTTACCCCTGGGTTGAAGGCTACATAAAATTGGGTATCACACATAGCAGTAGAGCCATAGGTTATCCACCTATTGTTGGATTATTTATAAATTTGGAGACTAACTACCAGAGTAATTATTATTATTTTCTTCAATTTCCATTGTATGTAATAGTAAATAGTAATAGGCGCCTAGGGTGCAATCCCCAAACACCTGGAGCACCACTTGAACATCATCAGCATTGATAAATTCACCATCGGTCAATTGCAAAAGTCAATTTATAACATTTTACATCCTGCAGATGATACCTCTAATACCATAAAACATCAACAGCTATCTATCCCAGGTCCTTGGGAAGGACCTGATAGGTGGATAAAAATGTCAAATCCAGTCTGAACATCTGGCTGACTGTGATAAACCATAAAGTTTATTCCGTATAGCTATGTGTAATAAAATGTGTAGATTTTAGAATAGGGATATGAAAAGGGCATTGCATATCCTGGAAATAACATAATGTAGGGAGATCCTTGTTTATAAGGGACAAACTGGTAAATAGCACTGGTAAATTTAATGTCTACTTAAAACTAACTTTAGTAAAGCCTTATATTGCTGGAGTTCATGGTCAGATGGACCTGACTGTTATTAAAAAACAGGCAATTCCTAAGTGTTGGAGCAGTGTGATCTGGTGCAACAAAAAACTAGTGAAACTAAGAGGAGTAAGAAGATACAGAAGTCTAGTTAGGATCACTGAATGCAGAAGATGTGTTACCATAGCTAGCCAGGAAAGGAACACCCTTAGTAGCTGACGGATAGCTACTAGCCAGATTGGTGACAGTTGGCTTCAAGAAATAAATAAATAAATAAATAAATAAATAAATAAATAAATAAATAAATAAATAAATAGATAAATAAATAAATAAATAAATAAATAAATAAATAGATTACAGAAGAAAGAATTGTCCAATATTCCCCTACCCACAAATGTCTAATCTTTAAATAACAGACCAAAAAAGCTCTTGAGGTTTTAGGACTATGTAATTATGTAATCCTGGCATCACAATTTGCCATTCTCAGCATCCTAAGGATGATTGGGAAATAGAGAATTATATTGAATCTAATACCATTGCAATGAGTCTAGAACCAAAAGTTTAAAACCCCATCTGTTGTCTTAAGTCTAATAAAATGAATTAAAACAGAGTTAAATATTAATTTCTATACCATGAATTCAAAATATTGTGCAATATTTGAGATGTTGCAAATTATATTTAGAGCAGTCTCACTATTGATACAAATTTTAAAAATGTTCATCATAATCAGTTATCTTTATTAAGTACCTTTCAACATAAATGTTCTTTCCAGTCCCAAGAGAATACAGACTACAAAGAATTCTATAACATGAAATTTGGACATCATTTACTGAAAGAAAGAAAAAAAAGAAATGTTATTGTATTCCTCTTAATACAAATGTTTCAGTCATTTTTCCTTACAATTCTTTTTCTTTCTGTCTTTTGAGATCATAAGCCTCAAGGAAGAATTTATCAATTTATCAATTCAAATCGGACCTTTGCAGGATGAAAGCCTCTTCCTTGAGGGTCATGGACCACAATGTAATTTGCTCATTCATAGCATGTAGAGGTAGAGACAATAATAAGATACAATTACAGAAACAATTGAATATTTTTCCAATTTCTAAAGAAAAATAAAAAAACACTGTTCATTTCTTTTTTACATGAAATTTTACAAGAGATAACCCTTTATGCTTGTAGTGAGTCAATGTTCAGTCATGTTAGACTCCTATCTGCCTAGTCATGGATAAATAACTAAAGTCTAATTGCTCTATTTGTAGAACAAAGGCATGGGCTAGAGATTACCAGAACGGATCTTTATTAACGTAACAGCTAACACGTAACGAGTGCAACGGAACAGAACAAAACTGGCTGACAGCTGCTTAAATAGCTGGCTGTCAACCAGATCGTCCAATCGGAGGCCGCGCAGCTTCCCGCACGGCAACCCAGGAAGCTTCAGCCAATCGGGGACGGGTAGCAACACGCAAGTCTATACGGCGTCGTATCTGTGAGGACTTAACACCCCTTCCCACCAGTACAGCGTATGCGTAATCATTTAAATACGTCGGTCGACGTCAGCTCCGCCCTGATCTCCTCAGTTCACGGCCGGCTTTTGGCGAAGGAGGAGCCGGAATGCTGTCCTAATGGGAGCTGTTGAATTGTGGTTGCGGAGTGGGCGGAACAATGGCCGGCGCGGGAGAACCGAATCGAACAGGTGAGTTTGCCAATGAGAACGCTTTGGGTGACAGCAGGCGGAGCAGGTGTTGGAGCATTGATGGTTGTGTGCGGTGGCCTATCATGATCCGCAGGTGCCGCTTGCTTACATGGAAAGTCTGTTGTTGAAGGGATCCTCCTCCATAGCTGGTTCACATTCCACCTCCAGATACGTCCATCATCGAGCTGGACCCTATGAGTAGGGTCTGGTTAATTTGCTGATGTGGCCCGGCACCCACTTACAGTCAGTCCCAAAGTTTTGTGCATAGACAGGGTCTCCGACCGTGAATGCCCAACACTGGGACGTAAGGCGCTTTGGAACTTCGGGTGTGTATGCTGGGTGTAATCTGTCCAAAACTGTCCGGAGCCGCTGACCCATGAGCATTTCAGCCGGACTTGTCTTGGTATCTGGGCATGGGGTTGTGCGCTGAGCTAATAGGTATAGGGTGATTTTCTGATGCCAATTTGCAGTACCCAGGTGACTAAGCGCCTCTTTAGCCAATCTCATGGCCCTTTCCGCCCTTCCATTCGCGGCCGGATGGAAAGGGGCCGTCGTTGTATGGCGAATGCCCAGTTTGGCCACAAACTGTTGGAATTGTGCCGACGTAAACTGAGGCCCATTATCACTAAGTATGGTATCAGGTAGACCATTCATTGCGAACCACCCCTCCAGGACCCGGATGATGGCGTCGGATGTCGTAGAATGCATAAGAGCCAACTCTACCCATTTAGAGTAGGCATCTACGACGACCAGGAACATATGACCTTGGAAGGGGCCAGTGAAATCCATATGGATTCGGGCCCACGGTGCCCGGGGTACCTCCCACTCCCTGGAGGGGGCTGCCGGGGGAGCTGGCCGGGACGCTTGGCACTAGGGGCACGTAGCAACCCACTGCTCAATCTCGCTATTCATGCTGGGCCACCACACAGAGCTGCGGCCCAGCCCCTTCATGCGGATGATACCCAGATGAGTGTTGTGTAGATGGGCTAGAATGGGGCGCCGCAACCCCTCAGGGACAATGACTCTATTTCCCCAAAGGAGACAGCCCTTTTGGGTCAACAGCTCATTTTGCCTGCGGAAAAAGGGCAGGAGATCTGCATGCACGGAACCTTTAGGCCACCCCCTACGGACCCAATCTAAGACCTTGGAAATAGCGGGGTCTGCCAGGGACCCAGTGCTGATGTCAGAAGCCGTTAGGGGAAAGTCGAAGTCCTCAACGAGGAGGACTGAAGAGGCAGGAGCCGGATCTGAGGCCGGGGCAGGCACAGGGCACCAGCTTAAAGCATCGGCATGGCCGATGGCCGAGCCAGGCCGGTAGACTAGGTGGTAGGAGTACCCGGCCAAAAACTCCGCCCAGCAGGACATGCGGGGCGAGACCATGACCGGGGTTTGCCGATCACCGGCGAGCACCCTAGAAGGGGCTTATGGTCGGTGACCAGTGTAAAGGACTGGCCATAAAGATAATCATGGAATCGTTTGACTCCGGCGACTGCTGCCAGAGCCTCACGATCCAATTGGCTGTAATTCCTTTCCGATGTGGAAAGGGTACGGGAATAAAAGGCAATCGGCACCTCGATGCCAGTTGAGAAGATATGACTCAAAACGGCGCCAATGCCATAAGGCGAGGCATCGCAAGTCAAGGACAAGGGCATGCTCTCGTCGTATTGGATGAGAACCGCCTTAGATTTCAGCGTGTCTTTGACAGCTTGGAATGATGCGGCGGCGGCGCGACTCCACCTCCAGGACGACTTAGAGTCCAGGAGACGGTGGAGGGGCTCAGCAAGGGATGCCTTATGAGGCAAAAAAATAGAGTAAAAATTGAGGAGTCCAAGGAACGCCTGCAGCTCCGCCTTGCATGTGGGCGTGGGGGCATTTTTAATGGCTGCGACCTTGGAAGGGGTAGGGTGGATTCCCTGGGTGTCGATGAGGAACCCCATGAACTCCACTTCCGGAACTCCTATAATGCACTTCGATCTCTTGAGGCGGAGTCCGGCACTGCGCAAACGGCCTAATACAGACCGTAGCTTGGCTAGGAGGTTGGATTGGTCTCCAGCGGAGACCAAAACATCGTCGAAGTAGGGTACCACCCCGGGAATTCCCTGAAGCAATCGTTCCACGATGCTTTGGAATATTCCCGGGGCAACACTCACTCCGAACTGAAGCCGGGTGCATTTAAATGCACCCCGGTGAGTGACTATGGTTTGGGCCATGGCCGTCAGCTCATCAACTGGTAATTTTGATACGCCTGGGCCAGGTCCAGATTGGCAAATACCTTGCCATGACCCAGGGAGTTACCCGGTGCCCACTACTGGCACCGGGTAAGGCGCTGCAGGCACCGGGTTGGCCTGCAGCGCCTTATTAATAGAACATTTATAGTCGGCGCAAATTCTGATTCAGCCGTCCTGTTTTAAGGGAATTACAATAGGAGTCTCCCAAGCCGAATGATCCACAGGGACTAACATGCCCTGAGCTACAAGCTTATCTAGCTCTGCATCTACCCGCGCGCAAAGCTAAAGGCACTCTCTGCGGTTTGAGGTGGACTGGCATCACCTGGGGGTCCAAATTGAAGGATATAGGCCTACCTGTATATTTACCCAGCTGATCCGAGAACACGTCTACGAATTCTTGGGCCAGGAAAGACTGAACGTCGGGGGCTACCCTATGTACTCCAGAAATGGAAAATTTTAAAGTGGCAAACCAGTCCATCCCTAAGAGGGTAGGGCGGTCGTCCCTTACCACAATTAGTGGCAATTTACCAGAGAACGAACGGAAAAACACCAGGAAAGTGTCATACCCCAGAGTGGGGATAGCCTTCCCTTGATAGTCCTTTAAGAGGACAGGGCACGGCTTGAGCCGGCGGCAGGACAACCCCAGCAACAACTTAGAGAGGGTCGCCCACGCTATGAGTGACTTGGAGGACCCCGTGTCCACCTCCATTTTACAGGCCGCTCCTTCCAAACCCACTGTGAGGAATAGCTTGCTGGCAGAAGCTGAAGAAGAGGCGTTGCTCACAGCAATGTCAGGAGGGTCCTTGTAGCGGGTGACAGCGAGGCAATCCTCGCGGCGAGTAGCCACTTTCCGTCCACGGCGGCACTCCGGGAGGGGGCCGGAGGGAACGTCGGACATTGGGGCGGGCGCTCTGCAGACAAATGGCCCCTCTTGCCGCAGCAGCAGCACACGACGGTCTTGAAACGGCAGTCGGTTCTGTGATGGTTGCCGCCACAGCCCAAGCAACTGTCCTGCGCAAACTTTAAAAGTTTGGTGGACGCGCTGCACTTCCGTTGAGTCGCCTTGAGGCGGCTCACCTCCCTCTCATTTTTGGAGAACTCCACCAGGTCTGAGTCCTTGTAATGGACAGACAGGGGCTTAGGAGTCGCTGATGAGGGCGTCTGGAAACGGTGGATTTCAGCGGCCGATCAGCTGGATATTTCGGCAGCCCTGGCCTCGTCCAGAGCGACTTGGAGGGTCAGCTCTGAGCGGGCCAAAAGGCGCCATTGTAGCTTCAAGTCCTTGATCCCGCAGACCAGCTGGTCCAACAACATCTCATCCAAGTGATCACGGAACTCACAATGAAGGGCTGCTGAGCGTAAAGAAGCCATGTAATCATTCACGGATTCACCCTCCGTTTGTGAGCGCTGCCAGAACGCATGGCATCGCACAATGCGAGACAGGGTAGGGGAGAAATGGTTCTTTAATCTCTCTACCAATGTCTCCCAAGGAATGTCAAAAACTTGCTGAGGCGCAGCTAGAGCCCTAGCAGTGCCAAAAATCTCGCTCCCACAGGAGCTGAGGAAATAACCCCGTTTGCGAGTGCTAGAAAGTTCAGTCAGGGCATTTGCTTGCAGGAAACACTCGAAGTGTTCCATATAGGTGTCCCATGTTTTGGATGCAGGAACGAAGGGAGAGAATGCCGGCAAGAAAGTAGACATGGCAGCGCTAGGAGGGTGGTGGAAGTTCCGCCGTCAAATTACCTCAGATGTACACCACCGATCCCACCTTCGTCGCCAATGCTCTATTTGTAGAACAAAGGCATGGGCTAGAGATTACCAGAACAGATCTTTATTAACGTAACAGCTAACACATAACGAGTGCAACAGAACAGAACAAAATTGGCTGACAGCTGCTTAAATAGCCGGCTGTCAACCAGATCGTCCAATCGGAGGCCACGCAGCTTCCCGCGCGGCAACCCAGGAAGCTTCAGCCAATTGGGGACGGGTAGCAACACGCAAGTCTCTACAGCGTCGTATCTGTGAGGACTTAACATGAATATGGAAGAAAAAGTATTTTATTAGCACCATTCAATCATTTTGGAATTATTTGAAGATTTGAGCCTTACCCAGAATTTGATTTTTATACATATTTTAGATCTTTTGGATAAATAACACCACATTCATGCCTCCTTTATTACAATTTTCTAGACTAAAAATAAAAAGCTAAAACATTAGACTTACAAAGCAAATCAGTACCAAAATTATGCTGAGCGACATGTTCAAAAATGGATGTTAAGATAGGCAGCAGTGCCACTGTTGTATAGTTGATATTTTGTGAGACTCCTTTAATCTGAGTTCGGGAGTGGGTAAATTTTCCAAGTTTAAGGTTTTCTGATGTCTTCTCTAGATCTTCTGCAGCATTTTCAAAGAAGGCATGCAATCCTGCTTTAACCATCTCTGAGCCAGATTTCATAACTGTTCTACAAGATAATTTTGAAAACGTCATTTAGAAAGCAACTATCTGTATGGTTAAATATTATTTTATTAATTAATGTTTATTGGTTATTGTTTGCATTTATTCACACAATCTGTGTTAATCCCAGGTAGGATTTATATGTCATGTACATTAAAAAGATGAATGATAATATATAAAATATTTTATCTTTTATATATTATCATAAAATTCTTACTATTTGGTAAATTTGCATTTAAGCTACCCTGTTTCAAACTGCAAAAGGAAGCTTATATGATTTAAGCTTCTCTATAAAAGAAGAATTTACAATTTGTAATCTTTCAGTGGGTAGAAATTGTAGAGAGAAAACTTGTAAAAAATACTTCAGTTACATCAGCAAAAATACAAAAAAACCTAATGGCAATTTAATATCTAACAACAGACCACTTCACTGATCCATGGAAATGAACTCTCGTCCAGGAAAGCCTAACCCGTAATAAATGTGTTCGCTCTTATCGTGCTCTGAGACTGTATATTACTTTATCTTGCTGCAGCAGCCCAACACAGCTTCTCCTCCTTTTACTACTGACTGGTAGGAATGGAAAACAGGAGTAAATAATCAAACTTACCTTGTATCTAGAGTCTGAGCTAAGATATGTAGGCAACTAACCATTGTTGCAGCATCACTACCTAATCAAAATTGAAGGAAATAACAACTGTTGTTCTTTAAAAATTCTCTACAAGAAAATTGTTTTTAAATAAAATGTGTACCAAAAGTATTTATACTAGGGAAACCTGCTATCATATTCTAATAATGAAAGCTGAAATTTTTCTTCTTTTTTCTTGCTATTTCATCTAAGCATGCAAACACTACTCAGACATTAATGCTTGATTTTTGTAAATTTTTCCCCATTAATATTTCTATATTTTAAGTATTGATAAGCAACTTCTTTGTAGCAGCCTTTCTACCTATTATACCAGTTAAAATCATTTTTAAAATTCCCTATGATAAACTCAGCATGTTTGCAGTGCAATCTAGGGAACTAGTAGAGGGCCTACATTGAAGCTATTGAGGCCACATGTCATTTACAGGCTACTCACTTGTGATTTAAAATGTCAATAGAGACATGTCTCCTTTGAACAGGATTTTGTCGTGGCATTTTGTTTTGTATTAGAACTCCATAATTATTCTAAACAACAAGCTCATAACCTTTCCGCTAATTATTTCTGCTATGGTTAACTACAAGTTACCTGAAATTCATAGAGGAGTTACAAAAGTACATCTTCTTTATCTTCTATCTGAAACTCTATTTCACATTTATATTCATAACCTCAGATCCTTGCTGAAAAAAATACTTTGGCTTCCTATTCGTAGAGCAGGGGTCTGCAACCTTAAATACTCAAAGAGCCATTTGACCAGTTTCCCACAGAAAAGAAAACACCGGAAGCCACAAAACCCTTCCCGTGCCTGACTATTTCTTGAGCTAGCATATGTTGTTGAATTAAATGTTCTGTTTTCTTCTGAAACTTTTCTTTTCTTGGATTTATCCATGGTTGGCCTACCGGGGGTTGAAAAACTCAATAAATCACGTGCGAAGCAACTAAACTTCATACGCTTTGAAACTTCTGCAAAACCTTTTTTTAACTTACCAAACAGTGAAATTCTATGTCTAACAAGAGCAGCAAGTTTGCAGAAAAGGCTAAAACAAACAAAAAATAAATAAGAGGATGAAGCATACACAGAAAGTATTTGCATGGATAACAACTAAGCAAAAACTATGTCTCCTTTTAATTTGAAAAACAGTTGCTGTAACTGTTTTTAGAAATACAATAAGCCTACATATTTTAACACCTAGAAAAAAGTAAATATTATTCTCAAAAAACCCTCTATTTCCTGTGACATTTATTTAACTGTTTTTGAAGTTAAACAGTTTCTGAAATGCTATATACCAGGGGTGTCAAACGCGCGGTGTCACGTTGTTGTCACATGATGTATCTCAACTTTTTCCCCCATTGCTAAATCGGGGGTGGGTGTGGCAGGCGCGTGATGCATCCGGCCTGCAGGCTGTGAGTTTGACACCCCTGCTTTATACGATTACAATTTAAACTAGGGGGAAATGATAAATTCTATTTTATTAATTCTATTTTTCAGCAAGCAGACAATTGTGAAAATGCTGGTATATGTTCACCAAAATCCCATGGTAATTATTCATTAAAATATTTTTCTGGGAGCGGGGGAATGGAGTGGAAAACACACTGACAGCTGGTACTTGTCATCTACTTTAAAAGTCTAACTTTCCAGGGGCCATTGGAGCCCATTGAAACCTCCAGTGAGAGGAAGAACCACCTTATCTTGTAAGAGAACTTCAGAGAAGATAAAGGTATCTGTTCAGTCAAGTCAAGTAAGGTTGTGATGTATTACTAATTTGAATGCCTAAAGTATTATATTCCCATTTGTGTGCCATTAATAATTTAATTCATTGATAACTGTTATGTTTTAAAATAAAGATTTTAAAAACCTTAAGAAATGAGGGAAGAAAATAAATAAGAGATCTAAAGCTCAGTGAAATGAATACCTACTGAGATCTTTTTAAAAATGTACTGAGTGCTCTCTGTGTATTAGAAGAAAGTCTTATCCTCAGATTGCCTAAAGGCTGAATCATTTATGGCAAAATGGTAGGAGAATCAATTCCTAAATATGACAGAATGTAGAATTAGTTTAGGAATATATTAGGTTCTTCTGTTAGCTTTCCTCATAGTGATAGTAGTAATCAAGGTAAGGATCAGTGGTGGGTTGCCCCCGGTTCGGACTGGTTCGCAAGAATCGGTAGTAAAACCAGCGGGAGGCCCCGCCCACCGCCCTTGTCGAGAAGCAAGGGGCACATGTGAGTGAAGCGAGTGCGCACGATCCCGTTGCGAACCGATAGTAAAGGTAAGTAGAACCCACCCCGTCAGGATATATATAATCTTTAAATAAATGTCATACTATCTACCTTCCTTTTTAAAAATAAAGTTAAAACCCTTTATTGTCAGATATGAGAGCTATTAGGATTGTAATCTTTAATGCCAGGTTTTTGAAAGAAATCTTACAAATTGGCTGAAAAGTGGTTTTGGAAAAAGAAATAGATGTTCTATAAGAAAAAAATATATTACATACGGTGTAGAAAAGAAAGGAAGCAACATTTTTCAAAGATCATTTAAAGCATACATGTCTGGACAGAAGGTTAGGACTTGGGAAAGTGAAAATTAAGGCAGGTGGGTTTGTTTTTGGTTATATTTTTGAAGTTTCAGATTGCATCCCCTGTGGAAAACTTACTCCCAGGAATTTTAAATCTTTAGGCTAAGGATTTTGTCTTTTATTAGAATTACCAGCTCCAAATATTTCTGCATCAAACAAAAATGATATTACATGAATACATTATCATATCCTGTCCATTTACATTGTTCAATACTACGCAATGAAATAAAATCAATATAGATTTAATATAGCACTTGGCCCCTGTAAGCAGGACTACCATAACTAAGTTACAAATAAGAGAAACTAAAGAAACCCCCTCCCCCCCCACAATTTTAGTAAATGGTGTTAGGTGCCATACCTGTAATTAATAATTAAAAGAATGTGACTTTGTGCCCTTGATGATATTATAGTGACAATACATCTATTTATATGGTGCATAGTTTAGTCAATGTTCCAATTGTGGTTGTAAATCGAGAATTACCTTTATGGATAGATTTCTGTTACACAAGCACATTGACTTGAATCATATGCAACTAATTCCATTACTGATTCATTTAATGTACATTGCTATATACATGTTTTCTTTCTACATACCTTGCTACCATTTCTTTTTCTTTATTGGAAGCATATCCACTACTACCGAATGGCTTTGTTGGGGAAGAGAGGAAGTACAAGCAATGATTGGTGAAATACTGGTCAACTAATGGTAGCAGAACCTAAAGAAGTAAAAATGTATACAAACTGTAGATTATAAGATACCTACAGAGATTATAAGATACCTACAGAGATTATAAGATACCTACAGAGAGTGATAACTATTTCTTACAGTCATTGTTTATGGAGATTCTCAGTCATCCAGGACATGGTTGACTCATTGAGAATCATTATTAGATCTGGAAAAGTCACCAGAAGCCACAAGGGTAAGTCAGATATCAAGGAGCTGATACTAGCAAAAGAATATAGAATTGTTTTTATTTACTTGTACTGTAGCTTTTTAAGTGATGTTCTATAAATGCACACATATGCACAATAACTCTGGTTGGGCTTTTTAAAATGACATTTTGTAAGAGCTCCTGCTATTCTACACCATACTATACAAAGGCAGAGTCCAAGGTTGTCCATTGTAAACTATGATGGTGTCAAAATGCAACATACATGCGCTGATATAATTATTACAATGCAACAATTATGTGTTTGTGTTGGGAGATTCTGTCATGAGTATGTCATTAAGCATGTTATTTGCTCTTCTATAGCTCTCCTATGGATGCTTATAATTATTTCTGCGATTGTTTTTAGCCTGGATGTGAATGCCTTCCAGATTATCTATTCTGTATAAACTTTACTCAACCAATGAGATTTAAGAGAGTTTACCATGGCTCCACATCCGGAGGCACTTTTATTGCCAGAAAGGGCAAGCCCTATCAGTGAAATTTCCCCTTTTTTGGGACAGCCTCCCTCCAGAAATCAGGACAATGTGCCCCTCCTAGCATTGTGGGAGCCTGTGAAATCCTAGCTTTTCTAAAAAGCTTATGAAGAAAAAATGGACTGTTGGTTGTTTCTTGCCAAGGTTGTAGTGCCAAGTGATGGGTTTGGATGAATAACTTACTGTATGTTTGAGTTGATTTGACTTATATTTTGTTATATTTAGTAGTTTTTAATCCTAATACTGTATGAAGGGGTATAATCAGAATTGTTTTGGCATGAGTAGTTTGGAATAAGTAAATAAATAAATGGGTTCTGATGTGGGACGATGGGATAACTGATGAACGAAATAAGGCTTTCTTGGTTATTGAGGCTACTACAGGTGCACCATTTAATGCTTGAAGGAAAACAATAATTGTAGTAAGCCTGGTAAAGTCCTTTAGCAGGCTTAGTACAGAAAAGAACAGAATCTACGATGTGCCCTTCACTGAAGCAGAGAAGTCAACAATATGGGAACTTACATCCATAGCAGATAGCAGAAGCACTTCCTGGTTTCAACAAAAAATAGCAGAAATGGCCACAAGGACAAAGAACAATTCAATCTATTATTGCTGGTTTAACCTTTATTAGTGGTCAGAAGAGAACTGAGAGAGTTGGAAAGAGCTACACCTTCTGATATAGCACAGACCCAATGAAAGACTAGAGCTCTAAAACATTCTGAGTAGTAACTGTGCTGATGTAGAATACATATGTGTAAATAACAAAAATTACGAAGAATGAGAACTCCTCATTACAGTGCCCTCTACACTCCCTGTATACTAAACCAATTATCTACTATGGCAGGAGAAGCTCTATGCATACCAAACTCAAGTGTATGATATCTCACTGTAATCAATCATTAGAATAATGTATGTATCTCAACACCATTTGTGCTCAACAGCAATCTATAGCACTATCACAGCATTACTTTCATGTATGCTTATAACATCTTAGCTAACAAGTGAATCAATGACATAGAACCATTGATAATCATAAGATAAAGCTCAACATAGAAATATTGACAATAAAATAAACTCTGAAAACAAATAATACTGGTGAAATTATGGTTTCAGTGGATTATTACTATTGGCTTTATGGCTTAAATGAAATACTTTGAATTTGAATTTAAATCACAACCATTTCTGTGTAGAACAGGGATGTCAAACTCGCGGTGTCACATTGTCGTCATGTGACGTATCATGACTTTTTCTCCCCTTCGCTAAACCAGAGCTGGACATGGCCAGCATGTGACGCATCTGGCTGGCGGGCCATGAGTTTGACACCCCTAGTGTAGAAGAACAATTTTTAAACTTGTACCTCCATAGAATAATTTTGGAACTTTATATATTTTTCTTATTTATTTGTCTTGATTTCTTCTATGATCTACAGTGAAATCAGATGTTTTATTCTACACACAGCTCTCAAAATTATCAGAATGTTGGAATTGAAGAAGGTTGTTTTAGATAACACATTACTCACTTTGGCAAAGAATTTGATTTCTTGATCATGTGGAGATTTCTCAGTTTTTCCACTGGTAACAATGGCTTCTGTGAAGAAACAAAGTAAAGATAAACAACATTAGGCAGGATTATTGTCACAGTGTTTAAGCTTGTGGAATTCCAGAAGCAGCAACAATTTATTCTGCAGGAACGCTAAACATATGGTTCTATTTATTGATCCTCTCCATTGAGTGTAGTCAATACTACTTGCAAATTTATAAATTTGAATCAATATAAGAAAGTTCCATTCATTCCAATTCCTAGTTCTGAAAGAGTTTTCTGAAAAAAAAAATTGTCATTGTAGAGAACATTACTGTATCTTTTGTACATATAGTACCTTTCTTCTGCATTCTGCTAAATTTATTTTCAGCTTCAGTGAGAAAAGGGGGAAGAACTAGTTGAAGATTATAGAGCTGCTTTGGATTTTTCAAGAGGTGAAAACAAGTACAAATCAAGCTAAGAAAATAATATGTGGAGTAAGTTTTTTAAATTGCTGCTTTCCCCTATTAAAACTTTATTTTACATATGGAGAAAAATATTTAAGACATCCAGTGTTGTATTGAGTGCAGTGTGTTGGATAAAGACCACAGAGATCTCATTCACACTCATCCTAAGCTATGGAGGTTCACAAGGTGGCTTTGGGCTGGTCACTATCCGTCAGCTCAAGTTTCTCTACAGGGATTTATTGTGGGAGGAAAAAAGGAGGAAAGAAGACATTGTCTTGGGTTCCTGAAGGAAAACATAACAAGCACCCTTAATTACTGAAATTGATATTGATCAGTCACTCTTTCTCTCTTTCATTTTCATCTCCACAGATTGGTTGCTGACAGAATAAAATGAAGAAATATCCCCATTTAAGCTTCTGAGAAAAAGCAGCATATAAATCTAATAAATAAATAAAATACTGCAATTATGCAATTATCTTTTTCATGTCATACAATTTGTAGCTGAAGGAGCAAACAAGATTAAGAAAATATTACACAGCATAGTGGAGCTAGGCTCCTAATGACATTAATTCTCCTATTTGAATCTCCCTACCATTCCCTATTCCTATTAAAATGAAAACTTCATGTGGCCAAGAATAATAGTCCCCTTTCCCCTCTGAAGAAGAAATACTGGGACATGTAAGACCATGTTCATAGTTAGCTTGTCATCTTGTCTCTTGATCACAGAAATGCATCCTAAAGCAAGGAAACCAGGGGTAGAGGACAGTGAGTTGGTTTCAATTCTTCAGTAGGAAAACTGGCCAGGGCCTCCACTTCTTCTAACATCTCCTGTTTGTAGAAGAATCTGGACCCTCTCTGAGTCACATCATCTCATGAGGGAATGAATATTCATTACTATAGTACCAGTAATAAATATAATGCTAATAAAAATACTTAATGTAAGCAATGGTGCAACAATAGGTATCTTTTTCATTACTAGCTTTTAAAAACATTAACAAAACTTACCTAAATGTGCAATGAATTCTTGAGCTGAGTCAATATATTTAAGGATCCTTTTGAGAAATTTATAAGCAAACCTCTTTTCCATTGATGAAGCATCCAATTCCAGGTCATTTAAGCCTCTAGTGAAACAAAAGTTTAACCTATAGTTTTTTTAAAAAAATTTAGCAAGCAGCATAAAAAAACTTGAAACACTATGCTTATTGCAAATTAAGTTTTTGTCACTTTAAATCAGTTTATTAAAAATTATGTTTAGAAATTAGATGATTGAACATGGCACGTATTTAGCATTTACTTCCTTAAATTAGGTTACAAGATTGGAGCATATATTTACTGGCCAACTAGGATGAGATTGGTATTAATATCTATTTATTTTCTTAAAATTTGATTTTAATTGTCACTGACAGCAAAAGAACTATAGAGGAACTATAGCCAGTTTTTGAGGCCAGTGTGTAGAAAGCATGAATTTTCTAAATATAAATTAAGATTTCCAATACTCTCATTAACAGTATGACAGTACTCACATTACATTAACAGTAATGTGAAAATAATATTCCAGTTTGTATTTTTTACAAGTATGTATCTATTCTCTTTATATCATGATCAAAATATATCAAGACTGTCCATGTCTTGCATGGTTACAAAGACCATGCATTTGTTCTAAAGAGTTGTAGCGTGTTATGCTTACACTCCTCTGAATTCTGAATCATTTTTTCCACATTATTTCTGAAATACTGCACTGAACAGTGATTTTACTGTGCAATTCCATCAGTTGCTAGGAGAAGTAATGAAGACTATTTCCTAACTTCACCAACCAACCAACGTGATTGCCCTTGGTGCCTTCCAACCCAATCAAATACTGACTGCCTTTGATGCTCCTCCCATCTGTCACTTGAGCAGTTTTCAGTCCCTGGATTGTGCCCCCTTCTAATGGAAAGGAAATATCTCCATGATTATTATTATTTTTTTTTAATTTGATTTATATGCCGCCCTTCTCCGAAAACTCAGAGCGGCTTACAATGTGCTCATAATAGCCTTCATCCTTTTGTATATTTATACAAAGTCAGCTTATTGCCCCCACAAACTGGGTCCTCATTTCACCTACCTTAGAAAGGATGGAAGGCTGAGTCAACCTTGAGCCTTGGCGAGATTCGAACCCTGCAGTAATTGCAGGCAGCTGGTCTTAATAACCAGCTTAATAACAGGGTGCCTTAAACCCCTGTACTACCAAGGCTCATATTAATTAATATCAATTATCTGCATGAAAGACAGTCATGAAATAGTAAGACTGTGGAATAACTTTGAAAAGAGGGGAAGAAGAGTTTCTCAAAATCTTTGAAAATAAAATTTATTGGTGCCTGACGTCAAAATATATTTCCCTCCGGGAAGCAAAAAGCAATTAAGAATATTTTGACCTTTGACTGGTGCCACAAATGAGACATATTTCTATGGAAAAGCTGCATTTTTATGTCATAATGGGAGGGGGAGAGAAAAATTGAAGGGAGGACCACCTTCTCTCAATCCATAATATGGCTAGCATCTTGCTATTTCATTTGTTCTTACTTAAATGTTATCAATAATTATAATCTCTTCTATTAATTTTCTGTGGAGTCCCTTATGAAGGTAAGAGTTCCTAAGTAGTGCTACAAACCAACTAATGTAAAAATGAAAAGAGTCTGCCTATCTTGCATAGCTGGGAATTATATAACCACAGTTTCCCTTGCTAAGCACCAAAGTCATAAAGTGTGACATTACATGATTGCACACTTAGTGATGGAAATTCCAGCACTGCTGACAAATCACTGCAGGTTATTAAGAAAGGATATCATGGGGGTCACCATTTTTATCTTCCTGGTGATTTTCCCATTAGCTTTGCTTGGAAAAAGCTGCCAAAAAAGGTCTCAAATGGTAACCAGGTGACCACAGGATAATGCAGTGTGGAGGGTGTGCATAAGTGCACTAACATGCCTATCATCCTTGTCATTGTATTTTTTTTTCTTTTATTCTTGTTCTCGTTTTTGTTTGATAAATTCTAATGAATGAATGAATGAATGAATGACAAAATTGCAAGCCAGGCACAAAGCAACTGAATTGTGATCATGTGAATGTAGGAAGGTTGAGACTGATGTAACTAGGATCACAACTATCATTTACTCCGCACCCTCTTAATTTTGAATGGTTCCTTGAACAAGTGGTTGTTAACAGAGTACCATGTGTATGTTGTGCATGTAAAACTGCCCCTTATTTCATTTAAGATACTAAGTTATTGCTTGAGTTTTTGCTAAAATCACTCAGAACAAAATATTTGAACAGAGAAGCTTATTTGTATGTGATGCATAACTTACCTAGATATGGCAATGCCATTTACAAGAAGAAATTTGAATAGTTCTTGGGCTTTCTCCCTATCTCGAGCTTTCTCTTTGGCCGTCAACGTGTCATAAGGTACCAACAATGGATGACCACCTCCTCCTATAGGAAAATCATAATTTAGTAATTCTTACTGCAATAGCAAAATTTTGAAAATACTCATAGACAATTACTACCATGTTTTTGGTATTTTCATATATTCCTATATCAAATGTCAGGTGTTGATTAAAACATTTCATTTTTACCTTTATTTTCCAATTCCATTTTCTTCTTTTTTGCCCAAATGTTATGATAGTTTTCTGCTATTATTTCTACCATTCCCTATATCACCAAGAAATCAAGAAACAATAATTTAAAAATCAAAATAACCATGTGCTAAACCATAGATAATATCATTGCATTGAAACATATATTGCATTATTTGCTGTAATGATATATGTCATTAACATCAATGATCATAAGTATCATGTAGAGAAAGGAGGTACATTAATGAAAATATCTGCTTAGGGATAATTCTTTTCCATATTGCTTTTCCATGTGCTATAAAGTGCTCGAAGAGATCTAACAAAACTTTTTGTTATCATAATGAGGATTTTCTTTTTTTTCACCCAGAATATAGAATGTAGGGTAGATATCTTCAAACTCCTGAACAGTTTAGCAATATTATTATTTGGTTAAAACCAGAATGCAAAGCAAATAAGCAATTTTCTCAATGAAAGAAAATAAGAAATGTACTCCCTCAAAGTTCTCTGCTAGGATTAATGTTTTTAAAAATGTTCATAAATTATCTTGGTTTAGAGCTAAGCAATCAGCTGGCTCATTTGTAGATACCATTCTATTCCCTGGTACAAAAAAATCACAGTATTGATTCCAGAATAATTCCCAAAGGAACAATTTAAAGTGGCAGTTCAATTTAAATAAATGTAAGTGATGCATTTTCCCCAATTTCACAAATACACTGAAAGGAATCTGTAAATTTTTGCCAGCAAAAATATTTAGGTTCATAGTGGATATGTGTCAATGAAGTTACAGTATCTGTTAGGCTTTCAAGCCAGGTCTAGGTAATAAATTAAAGAATCCCTGATATTGCACTGACATTGTACTACTGTTTTACCAAGGCTAGACTTGAAAAAAAGTCTCTAAGCAAAGTTCAACTACAGAGGAAGCCATCTGTCTCTATCAGTGTCTGGTAGCCACTTCTATGTATCTCAGTCCATCCCCATTTCTATTCTCCATCTACATTTCGTGAGTCTGGAAATGTTGGGAGCTTGTCCCTTTTTTCCTTCTGATTCCAACAACTGGGAGGGGGATTTCCCTTCTTCTATCACTATCCGTGCAACTTTGTCAAAAAGTCACTGACCCAATACAGCAGAACCAACACAATCCCTAAGAAGAATCATACTGCCATATATCAAGAATATCTCAGAAGCCACCACCAACAGATTACTACAACCACGTGGAATCAGCATAAAACACAAGCCAACTAAAGCCCTTCAAAACATCCTAAGCAGACCAAAATACCCAACAACACCAGAAGATAGAACAGGAGTCATCTACAACATACAATGAAAGAACTGCAACTACCATTATGTAGGGCAGACAAGTCTTGCAGAACACATCCACAAATACCAACTAGCAGCCAGAGGACATGATGAAAATTCTTAAATTTCACACCATATAGACAGATTTAACCATAGTTTCAATTGGGAAATGTGACCATCCTAGATCAAGCCAAGTCCAAAAATGCCAGACAAATCGGCCATCAATAGACACATAGACATTAACTACATCTATAGACTATGCAAAGGAGACTATCACCCAGCCCAAAAGGGAACAAAAAGACCCAAGCACCTCTCCACCAGCAATCAGCACCCAGATCAGCATAGATTAATTCCAAGGTTAACATCAGACCAACAATCAAGTAAACAATACAAGAAACTGCCAGTCATCAGCAAACAGCCCAAACAAAGAATCTTTAAAACCATCTCCACCAACACTGACAGGCAAGCCACTAGAATATGAACTGAGAGCAAACTGCACTCCTTACCAGCACTGATGATGTTACCTAGTTTGGGTAATGAAACGTCTACAAGAAAACAAGGAAGCTCAGAGAACACCAAGGACCCCTTCTATCACTATCTTCAACCCAAACTGGAGAATTTCATTTTGTCAAGTCACTCTCTCTCTCTTTTCTCCACACAGAACACTAAGACAGCACATAGTTCTATCTTCCACTTCATTAGGAACGCCTCACATTTCAGAAATTTCCCTTCTTCACTCAAGGCAGCTGGAAGGGTCACAATTCTTCTAGTTCTACTTTGTCAGGAACTTCTCCAATTCCAAAACTCTTCTAACAGATTCAGCCAGACTATAAGTGTTTCAAATTTTCTCTACATTTCTATTTCTACAAAATATTGGACACTTTAAGACAAACCTGGAGTTCTCTGGAGAGTACAACATTTGAAAGATCAAGAGGTGCTGGGCTGTAGCCATTCCCCTGTTGTCAAAAGAAGATACATTGGCCATTATTGTTCATTCTTGAGATGACTTAGAAATGCACGATTTTGTATTTAATTTTAAACAATAAAGAAATAAGCAGAATTCTTTATTATATTTCAGATAATATGAAGAGTTATGGACTTCATTGCCTTAACAATTGCCATGCATTAAAATCTACACAGTTCACAATCCTTCTAGGTTCTTTGGCAGAACATGATAATGTCGATGTATGAATATCAACATTGCAACAAACAGAATATAAGAAACTAAAGTTCTCACATTTTTGCAAAAAACAGTTGCTTGATTATCTTTCAGTGACATAGGAAATGGTCATAATTATACATTACATAAATAAACTGTAGAGACAAAGCCTTGACAAAGTCCTGTCCTATTGTATAACAATTATGTAACCTCAATGAATATGTTTTAATTATAGACTTCTTTAAAAAAATACAAAATTACTCATGTAATTTATGATTCATTTATCCTTGTCATGTCAGAAATTTCAATATTATGTAGGAACAGGAGCCTCAGTTTTTTTTTAATGAGTTTTAGAAATTGTATAGAACAGCCAATATATAAAATCTGATTTGAGCTTGATATGCTCAATTTTTCATTGTTGACAATTTATTTTAGAAAACGTATATGGCCGCCCAATTCACTTTCAGTGACTCTGGGCAATTGACAAAGATAAAAACTCAATATAAAAACAATAAGAAGCAATAACCCCCAGAAGTCAAATAGGTTGACTTCTGGGGCACTAAGAGAAAAAGGTTGTTCCTATATTTTGCTACTCTAAATCTTCCCATGTTTATATAGTAAAGCAAGATTTACTAGTGGTAAGCTTTATCATTTCTGCTAATCGATTTCTGCTAATTCATTGTCTGACTTCATAACTATAGGTAAAGTTAAAGGAGTGTGTATCAACCCTGAAGCTGACCTGACTGAAGCCATTTTGAGGCTTTAGGGTTGCTACACTGGAGCTGAGGGATAGGGAAGTGGTGGTGGGGGAATAGAGATAGCTGGGGTTTTGTAGCCAAAACAAAATATTTTCTCCTGAGAACCAAGGACATTCTCACACCTAGTCAGAGAGAGTGACATTACCAGGCAACCAGACAGTGCCTTGATTGAACCACATGACTGATAGTTTGGGGAAGGGGAAAAACTTTTAATTTTAATTAGGTGAAAACCGTGGAAACCTTCAAAGTCGGTTTTCACCAGAACTGTGCCAATATGATATATCCAATAAAACAATTCTTTGAGGAATCTACCTGCCTCGGAGTTTTGTTTGCTATGGGTGTATTACTTGGAACCTTGACAGAGTGTTGATTAGATTTAAGAAATTAACTCTAGCAATAGCAATAGCACTTATCCATATATACCGCTTCACAGTGCTTTACAGCCTAAGCGGTTTACAGAGAGGGCTGTACTATTGCCACCCAGCATAATGTCCTCATTTTACCAACCTCAGAAGGATGGAAGGCTGAATCAGAATTGAGATGGTCAGGATCGAACTCCTAGCAGTTGGCAGAATTAGCCTGTAATACTGCATTCTAACCACTGCGCCCCCCCCCCGAGTTTTAGTGAGATAAAGAACTGTTGAAATGTCAATTGCAGGAATTTCATCTTAATGTTTTTGGTGCTCTCTTAACATGGAATTCTATGCCCACTTATCACAAGAGTCCTGCAGAGGTTTAGCATACAGTTGCAGTAGCAGGCATTGTTTTATTTTGCAACTTTGCAAAGTTCCAAGTAGTCACTAAATATATAAAAGGCATAAACCTGGTTAAGTTGAGCTAATGCATTTCTCTTTCAGTAGAAAGAGATGGTGAAAGTGATTGCTTAGGTACATCTGGTGGCCAGAGATGCTCAATCTCTATTTACCAGAGATTCCTGCCTAGAGTTGCTTGTTGTGTGCTACCCTGACTGTAGAAAGACAAATTCATGAAGGAAGAAGCTGAAGGTAAAACAACTTCTATTTACACTTCTCTGAAGAAACACAACTTGGCATTAATTTTTGTCAATCTGCTGTAAAAACATCAGCATACAGAGGGAAAATAATATCATTCTAAGTAATTGATATTCTTTTAATCATTGTCATTGAGTTGAACAATGTTCAAGCAAATACTGATTCATATACATTCATAAACTATCACATATGGATTCTTGCTGTTCTAAAATGCTGCAAAATGTGATAAAATTTCACCGAATTACCTATTTTAGATCAATTGAAATTATATTTTTATAAGTATGAAGATTTATGAATTTAACACATTTTGGGCAGTTTAAAAGATTGAATAATAAAACTCTCCCTTCCCCCCAAAAAAGTAAAAAAAAAATAAAAGTAGCATTAATTCTGAAGAAACAGGAATCTTACATTTTGCTTTGTTTTTACTTTACCTGACTAGATTGTGATATGCTACGTAGTTTTTCATTTTCACGTTGCTGAGTCATATTTTCTCCATCCCTGTTTCTTTCGAGACTCCATCCCATTGCTAACATGGTTTTTAGAGATTCTCTGGCAGGCCATCGATAGATTTCCTTTTCCTTTAAAAAAATCTTGTGTTTCATGTAGAAAAAAAAAATCTAAAATATTTCCCCCCAGGAATAAACAAGTTTGCAGTCAACTGACTCTGTCTGTCTGTCTGTCTGTCTGTCTGTCTGTCTGTCTGTCTGTCTGTGTCTCTCTCTCTCTCTCTCTCTCTCTCTCTCTCACACACACACACACACACACACACACACACACACACACACACACAAAAGTTTTGTGCTCCATGAGTCAAAATTCACTGAAGGCCACTGGAACATTTGTTCAATTCCACATGATCTCAATGCTGATTTTGAGATATCAATTTCCCATACCAGCTACTGATGATCTTGGGAAATGAATAAGTATAACATTCTCTCAAGTTCAGTTTCTTTTTCTTTAAAACTGCACAAAACTTTTTATGCATATTTTTATAAACACAAAAATACCACCATGTTTTTTATGCTTTTCCTTCTAGCATATGGGTGTTCGCAAGCTATTTTATATCATATCTTTTAAAAATATTACGTACTATAAGCATTTTTGTATGTATTATGGATTTGAAAAATAGCACTGCAATATCAAGGAAAATGAAAACTAGAAGATAATTATATTCTAATTCCAGGAATATGAATTAAGTCATTTCATATTAAAGTATGTACCAAATTAATATCATTGGCAATAGTCATATCTACTAAAAATTTACACACACACACACACACACACACACATGTATGTATGTATGTCTGTGTTTAGAAAACAAGGTTTACTAAATTTAAAAAATGAATACAAAAAATAAATCTCCATTTATAATTTAACCAATTGGTCATTTTGCATTTTCAGATTTTTATTTCCATTGACAAAGTAAATGGAACACTGATGAACATTAATGCAAACTGTACCCCACATTTGCCTGAGAAAACATTTAAATTCATCTTCATTACCTTTTCAATCAAGGTTTTGAAAGGTCTTATTAAGGGATGTGTCTTTATATTTTCATCAAGTAATGGAGCATATTTCCATCCACAATTACTCTGGAAATAAAAGCATAATCCACACTGCATAATAAATTCCAGGAATTAATTGTCTGGAATAGTCATAATGGCCATTAACATACAATGCCTTTTTAATGAGTAGGAAAAGACCATGTTTGCTGGCCTGTGCATGACTAGAAAAAAGCACAAACCTCTGACAATAATGGCTTCATAGAAAAAGAAGCTCTTATCAGTATTATACAGATCACATGGGCAGGTGGATAATCTCATATATAAAACTGGAAAGCAAAATCATCGCACAGGTGGATTGTTAGAAAATTCCATCCCAACGTTATCCTATGATTTATACATCAATGAGTAGGGAGAATCCTATGTGAATTAGAAGAACATATCTGGTTATAAGCAAACATTATTTTTATTAGCTTAATTGTGCTTTCTGGAGGCTGATTCTGCTTTTCCCACCTCAGCCTATGTTTTCTACATGGCTCACAATAATGAAAAATGACTAATCAAAGCAAGCAAATAGGATGAAAAAGGGACAGTAAAAGAGGTTGGCTGAAAAACAGGTATGCAACGTGCAATTTGCAGCACATGTGAGGCAGGCAGAAAGGATAAGAATTAATCAGCCATTTAAGGACAATTTATCTCTGCTGTACTTGAAAAATATAAATCCTTTATGTACATCAAAATTCAGAGATTGCTCTCTGACAACGAAAAGAACATTTCAAAGCACTATATAACTTTATTGAAAGGGCAATTAAGGCAACAATACAAAATTGAGAAAAAAACCAGATTTTTATTTGAATAATATCTATATTGACATAGGGAGAATAGGAATGGACAGCTGACTTCCTCCTCAGCCCACAAACATTTGTCAGAATGCACACAGAGACGTTTACAAACTATAGACAATTAGAGTTCTCAATGTGAGTCAGAAACTTTATATAGTTATGACATTTATTTGTTTGTTTATTTAATTTCCCGTCTTTATTATTTTTACAAATAATCCAGGGTAGCAAACATACCTAATATTTCTTCTTTCTCCACAACAACAACCTTGTGAGGTGGGTTAGGCTGAGAGAGAGTGACTGGCGCAAGGTCACCTAACTGATTATCATGCCTAAGGCGGAACTAGAACTCGTGGTCTCCTGGTTTGTAGCCTGATGCCATAAGCACTAGATCAAACTGACTCTATAGCAACCACAATACAATTGTTCTCCTCTTCCTCCTCCTTAATTAATATCAAAAGGGATCTTGAATTATGTCAATGCTCTGCTAACCAATAACAAATGTAATAGCAACAAAAAAGTTTAAGAATTAAAGAGGCTCTGTATCTATCTGGCCACGTTTAAAATAGTCAATCTGTTAATATGTTTTTGTCTTTCATTTTAAAGAACAATGCACCGAACAACAAACACGTTTATAAGTCAGAAAGAAGTCAAAGCAAATCTATGGTCCCTGAATGTCCTTTCCGTGACCATTGGAATGCTGAAAATTAAAATCCAGTTCTCTGTCATGTTGAGATGTTAAATAGATGAATAATGTAAGTGTTTGAATAGACAAGCACATTTTTAAAAGCCAAAAATGCCCAATCCCACTCATACATGTACAATGGCTCCTTCCAAATGTGGTGCAAATTTGACTTCCATTTCTTATCCGTGCTCTTAATCCATCTAATTATTTAAAAAGGGCATGTAAGTCAAAATTTCTTCCAATTGCTATAATTGAAATGCACATGTTCTAATGTAATGACAATTTATAATAGCTTTAAAAGCTGTCAGGAAACCCACAGGTGTGAGGAAGGAAAAAAAGACTATGGAAAGACATTGCTAAAAATATATGTTCTGCCATAGTCTCAGAGCCATGGAGACAAATTGAATACATTTCTAAAATTCACTTTGAGTGGTTTCTGTTCTTTTCTGGCAATTGTTAGAACTATAATAATCCATACCTTGTCACAGGCCCATTTTTCATGAGTATGTTCAGCATACTTGTTGACAATAAACTCCAACTTTTCAGGAAGTATAAAACTAAAAACCAAAAGTATATTATTATATGTAACTTATTTCAGTTAGGTTATACCATACCAATTCATACCATTCTTTTCCAAAACAAACAGAACAATCTATACAAATATGAGTTTCAATCATGCCCTCACTAAATATATTAAACCATGTTTTGTTATTACAATTCTGTTTACAATTTATATATTTATCTATTAATCAAACAATTTATATGGCTGTCTAACAAAGTGGAGTAACTGCCCTTTGGAACATTTTACCCTCTAAGGCAGAGGTGGGGAACTATGGCCCCTTTGCGACTTTTGGACTTCAACTCCCAGAATTCCTGAACCAGCATGGAATTCACCCATGGAAACAGCCAGCTCTGCTTTTTGGCCTGGGGACCAAATGGGACAGTTCCACACTTGAGCCGAATTGATGGCACACTCCCCCTCCCCCATACTTTGCACTCTGCTATCTACCCAGCCATATTTTGGTTTATCATATTGATGTATTTTTATTGTGTTCTTTTTCATTGTTTCCTTTATTGTTCCATTATTTCACTTCTGTTTACAGTTCTTTGATTTTCTGCCTTTTATTATTGTAAACTGCATAGAGTAGCCCCATGGTGAGACAGGCACCAAATAAATTTAACAAATAATAATAACTTTAACAAACAGGCATCCAGGCATCTTAAAGCATTAAAAGCTTTGTACTAGTATAAATTTGATTAAGAAATATGTGACTAAGTATTAATATTAATTCTTAGTTACAGTACATATTACAGTGTGACTTACATTAAGAGACTGGAAAATAAATGTTATGGCAGTTGCATCTTGCAATTACTATTCTATTCCAGATTAAAGGGTTGACCAGCTGGTAACAATCTAGAATCCCCCCAAAAAATTTTAATTACAATCCACAAACCCTTGCCTTTGGCCATTCTAGCAGGGGCTGATGGGAATTGGAATCCAAACAATAGTCTTTTCTTATTCTAGATTTATATTTATACCACAACCACCACTCACCAATTGAGCAGTTAGTATTCATATTTCAGAGGAAAAACAGACTATACACAACTCAGTGGAGCAACAAAATCAAGTTAACAATATATTTTTGAACGTGCGTATTACATTCTGTGAATGAATCAGTGTATTTCATAGCAGTGCTAAATAACAAAATAAGAATCCTTAGAAAAAGTAAAGATATTATGACTCACTTCGCTGTGCTGATAGGTTTCGGATCAAAATTTCCCTCAGCATCCACTGACGTCTGCTTTTCTAAAAATGAAGTACATCGAGTGTCTAAGTAATCTGGTGGCAAAGCCCCAGCTATTGCACTTAAACAAGGCAAGGCCATTCGGAAGAGTTCTGGATCATACTTCTGCAGGAGAGATAGGAACTGGTTGGAAAGTCCAATAAAAAAACATGCAAAGTGTTAGTTAAGGTAAAAAAAAAAGCCCCATAGAAGCAGCATTAGTAGATGCTGATAGTAAATGGAGAAGCACGTTTTAGAAAAAGAAAGAAAAATAAGAATGTGTGTGTATGTCTCTCTGTGTGTTACAATAGGTTGAATTGAACAACACTTCTTCTGGTACAATCTACTGCAGGTGAATGAAACATGACTGTGTTAGCTTTTTCCTATCAGTCTAAGGTACTTTTCTGATCACATGTGTACTTACACATATATTACTTTATATCTAATATTTATATTTAGTTACTGTATATCGGACATTAATACAATTGAGCGAGTCCAGAAGTATTTCACGAGAAGAGTACTCCACTCCTCTGCTCACAACAGAATACCTTATGCCACCAGGCTTGAAATTTTGGGCTTAGACAACTTAGAACTACGTCGCCTTTGGTCTGACCTAAGCATAGTACACAAAATTATCTGCTACAATGTCCTATCTGTCAATGACTACTTCAGCTTCAACCACAATAATACACAAGCACACAATAGATACAAACTTAAGATAAACCGCTCCAAACTCGATTGCAGAAAATACGACTTCAGCAACAGAGTGGTCAATGCCTAGAATGCACTACCTGACTCTGTGGTTTCATCCCCAAACTCTCATAACTTTAACCTTAGACTGTCTACTGTTGACCTCACCACATTCCTAAGAAGTCTGTAAGGGGCGTGCACAAGCGTACCAACGTGCCTACCGTCCCTGTCCTACTGTCCCCATTTATTTGTATCCATTTCCTGTATTCATAATCATGTTTATACTTATATCTGTTATCTTATACATGTTTGACAAAAATAAATAAATGAAAAAAATAAACAAACAATATTGTTTTTTCACTTCTCATGTAAGGCCAAAATAAGGATAGTAGAAAATTGTATGTTTGCATAGGAGCAGCATCTGATCTAACAATGCTCAGCATGTAATAGAGGAAAAGTGCTATTATCTAACTTCTTATTAATCACTATGTTCTCATAGATTATGAATGTGATATAAATAGGACAATTTTTCTAGCTGTATTTGTACTTATATTGGTGTATGTGTATTCAAGCAATGCCTTTTAATTTGAAGTTTTATCTTTACCTTATGAGAGAGGGAATCAAATATTCCCCAAAAAAGTTTTTCCGTCAAATGTAATTCTTCTTCAGCTGCTGTTCCATAATTTCCCCATCCTGAAGACAAGCAATAATATTTCCAGCATTGCTCATAGTGATTTGTTAAAAGCTGTAAACAGCATAAAAATTCATTTAAAAATATATTAAAACAAATTGAAAATCAATATGCATTGGTATGATATGATGCAGATTATGACCTTTTATTTTTTATGTAACAAATCTAGTATTAATTTATACAAATAATGTACTTTTTACCAAATATACATTGAAAAACATTTGGAACATTGCCTTTCAATGTACTTTCTAAAACATAAAGAAGGAAAAAGGCACTCACAGTACTCAAATATTTAATGCCACAGCAGAAATAGAAATACTGACCTTTAATGACATTTTACAGTATTCATTAAGTAAAGGTACATCAAAAACTAATCGCCGAAGAAGTTGTTGTAGCATCGAAGGCCGTAAGTGGCTATAATTAAAAAAGAAGTTCATTTTCAATTTCAATCTTTTTAATAAATATGCAAAGCATTTACAGGATCAGTTGAAATACAGGACATTTAATACAAATACTTGATAAAAAAAAAGGCTGTCTAAAAGATTAATTTCATCAAAAAGGCAGAATTCATAGAAAACTTTATTAGACCATATATAATGCAAACACCTCTTTTTAGATCTTTACAGTATTATTAAGCAAGCAAAAAGTGATGACTGGTCTCATATACCAGTGATTTCACCATATCCCTGCCCATACTACCTGTGGCCCCTAAAGCTGAGAATTTTCTTGAAAGAAAAATGTGTCTCCTCATTACGAAAAAGGATAGTAATCTTTTATATTCTACAATGACTAGAATAATTGAGTATTTATAGGCTAAAATATTGTTGAATAATGATATTACAGCAGTGTGAAAGATCAGAAATTTAGATCTGAAATCCCATCTATTTTTCAAAATCATTGTTTTTTTTATTAAAATATGCTCAATTAACTGATGCTCAGGTAACTGATTTTGCTCTTAAATCAAATACGTAGAAAGAATGGATGTGTAAATTGGAGAAAAACTATTGCTTTTTTCACCTCCAAAGTGCTCCTTCTGCATTTAATAGATTTTTTAAAGGTGACAGATTATACTACTTTATTTGTGTTTTTTTTGTTGTTGTTGTTGTTGTTTTGTTTTGTTTTTATTTGATTTATATGTCGCCCTTCTGCAGAGACTCAGGGCGGCTTACAATGCGTTAAGCAATAGCCTTCATACTTTTGTATATTTATACAAAGTCATCTTATTGCCCCCACAAACTGGGTCCTCAGTTTACCTACCTTAGAAAGGATGGAAGGCTGAGTCAACCTTGAGCCTGGCAAGATTCGAACTTACTAATTGAAGACAGCTGAAGTTAAATTACAATGCATTAGTCTGCTGAGCTATCCAGGCTCCTATCCAGGCTTCATTTGGAGATGAACATGTGTTATTTAAAGCTAACTTGGTTCATACTCTGTCATGAAGATAGACAAAGTGAATTAAACCTACCTTGTTCCCTTATACCAGCAGTCCTTGACTTATGACCACAATTGAACCCAAAATTTCTGTTGTGAGGCATTTGTTAAGTGAATTTTGCTCCATTTTACAACCTTGCTTGCCTCTGTTGTTAAGTGAATCACTGCAGTTGTTAAGTTAGTAACCTGGTTTTTAAGTGAACCTGTCTTCCCCATTGACTTTGCTTGTCAGGAGGTCACAAAAGGGGATCATATTATTTGGGACACAGCAATGGTCATAAATATGAACCAGTTGCCAAGCATCTGAATTTTGATCAGATGACCCCAGGGATGTTGCAACGGTCGTAAGTGTGAAAAACGGTCATAAATCACTTTTTTCAGTGCTGTTTTAACTTTGAATGATCACTAAATGAATTGGTGTAAGTCGAGGACTACCTGTTATATAGCCTTCTCTTGTACTCACTTTGCTGGCACAAATTCTGTTCTACGTTTCTGTGTAGGTTACTCTTTCCTCTCTCAATGAATATCACATAAATTATATTAGAGATATTGTTTCCACAAGAAATAGAAGAAGATTTTATGCAAATACTTACTGGCAGACAGCAAGCAAGCATTCCTCAATTGTGTCTCTTTGTGCTTTTATAAGAGAGCGCCCTTTGGACAGACGGTATATTGTATGAAGAGTGGAATCAATCAACGAGATGTAATGCTCAGATCCCAAAAAGAGAGAAGCACACCGTGTGAGTAATGGGAACACAGCTGTGCAAATATATCTATTTAGAGCAAGAGCTGTCTCAGTGGTACTTAGAGAAATCTGCATAAAAGATACACATTAATATGGTTACTGTCTGATTAATATATATTCTATTTTATTATTGAATATTCTGAGCATAATTCTTCTCAGAGGACCGCACAATAACTTAAGACTTTCAGGCCAGATACATGAATGCATGTTGATGAAAGCTCTTACCTCTCTTATTTTTATAGTTTGGAAAAAGCCCAATGTCAATGAATTTCCAGAATATACTATAGAGCCGTGATGGCGAACCTATGACATGTGTGCCACAGGTGGCACAGGGAGCATTGCCCTAGCTCAGCTCCAGTGCGCATGCGCACACCGGCCAACTGATTTTCAGGCCTTCCGGGCCCACTTGAAGTCGGGAAACGAGCTGTTTCCGCTTCTGGAGGGCCTCAGGGGGAGTGGGGAAGGACGTTTTCGTCCTCCCCAGGCTCCTAGAAAGCCTCTGGAACCTGGGGAGAGCAAAAAATGGGCCTTCTGTGCCAAAAACGAGGGTTGCCTGGGAGGGGGGGTCGTGCGCGCATGCGTGTGGAGCGGGCAGAATTGAATTATGGGTGTGGGCACACACACGACCCCCTCGCGCTCCCCCAACTTTTGGCACACGACAGTAAAAGGGTTAGCCATCACTGCTATAGTGTGAAAGGCTTGTTGCATGATATGGGAGACAGCATCATCAAAGCTAAAGTGTATACTTTTTAACCAGTCTTTCCTTTCCTCCTGAAAAAGATGTTCTTACAACCTGAATGCTTTATCTATCCATAACACTGTCAAGAATATTGGAAAGCTGCTTCTTTAACATCTTTTTCTTTTTTTAGATTCTTTTTCTATTTGCTTTTTTCATTACGATTCTTTTTTACTCTCTGTATTTTCCCTTGTGGTTTTTACTTTTATATGTATTACAACATGCAGATACTCAATCTACAAGTAATGCATCCATAGAGCAGTCTACTGTAGCTCAACCCCCCCAAAAAAATCACTCAATTTCTTCCTTCATTCTTTTCTTTCATCCTGCATTTAATCTTTATTGTATCTAGTGAGTCAATTCTTCTTTCTTTCTTTCTTTCTTTCTTTCTTTCTTTCTTTCTTTCTTTCTTTCTTTCTTTCTTTCTTTCTTTCTCTATTATCTATCTATCTATCTATCTATCTATCTATCTATCTATCTATCTATCATCTGTCTGATATGTCCTTCCAATCATATCTGATTCTGAGCATCATGTAGACATACCAGCAGTAAGAAGATTAAAATATAACAGTATAAATGTAATACCATAATAATATTATAACATAATAGCTTAATCCTGCAGGTTATAAACATCCATTATGTTCCTGGATTAGGGCTTGCGAGGTTAGTCTTATGGGCCCATAAGATGTTGGAGTTTTTAAAATAATTTTGCATTGCGTATTACCTATAGTAGCCATTTAAATGTGTATATTATGGATTGAGGGTTGATATACTGTTGTTTACTTTTGTTGATTTATTTTATTTATTAAATTTATATGCTGCCCATCTCACTGATCAGATGACTGGGCAGTTTACAAGGAGTAAAAGATAAATGTAAAAACATTTAAAATTAAGAAGAGTTACTGGTATATAAAAAACTGAAACCAAGGGTACAGACAGCACAGGGGTGAGATGTTCTTTATACCCTCTCAATCACTGTTGTGGCCCCGCCCTCTGAGCCTGTCCCATCGGAGGAAGAAAGCTCCGAGCATGAGGAAGAGGAATCAGCCAGGCCTCCCTCTCCAGGCCCCTCCCCTCTGGCACTGTCTCAGGTGCCGGCCGAGGGAGAGGAGATTAGCAGGGAGACAGGTGGCTCGGATGAGAGCGGAGGAGAAACATCATTCCTGGACGCACGCCTCCGAAGGCGTGATAAACGATTGCAGCAGCTCAGGAGGCGTGCTAGGGATTAGAACTGAGTCACTGGACCACACCCCAGAGACTATATAATAGAGGGTGGTGGCCAGTGATCCCTGTGACGAACAAAACTAACCTTGGATAGTCACTAAAGCCTCGTTCGGAACTGCTGGGAGGAATATTTATTGTTGTTGGACGTTTGGAAGCTGAGTATTTATCTTTCTGTTTTTCTGTGGAAATAAAAGCACTTGGCAGACGGCGTGTATATCGCTGCCAAGTTGGAGATAAAGAGCTGGGTGTGTTCCAAGTGCTTCCTTAACCTTCGGCTGGCTGTGTTTGTGTGTGTGTGTGTGTGTGTGTGTGGACGGGGACAGATCAATCACCTCCAGCAGAGAGTGTCTCCTTCAGGGTCCCAAGCCAACCAGTGATACCACATTTTAATGCCCTTCCAGAAGGCCAAAAGGACAGGAACAATTCTCATCTCTGGTGGCTGAATGTTCCCTAGAATGGGGGCCACAGCAGGAAAGGTTCTTCTCCTTTATACTGCCAGCCAGAATTCCTTAACCAGTGGGGTCCACAGGAGGCCTCTTCTGCTGGAGCAAGTGGGATGGGCTAGTCCTACTGGGGCAAGATACTGTAACTCCTCAGATACTCTACAGCTCCCTTAGGGCCAGCTAAGGGGGTAAAGTCAATTACCAAACCAGGTTTTTAATTGTTTTCATGTGCTGTTAAACCCTTCCAGAAGCACTATATGAGAAATTAACATTAAAATGAAACTTTGGCAAAAATGCAGATAATAATAATAATAATAATAATAATAATAATAATAATAATAATAATAATAATAATAATAATAATAATAATAATAATTTTATTTCTATACCGCCCTTCTCCCGAAGGACTCAGGGCGGTGTACAGCCTATTAAAAACACAGAACAAAACAACAATTAAAATTTAAAATCATTAAATAATTAGGCTCCAATTAAAATCCCAGAAATTTAAAATACCCCAATTTAAAATCGTTATGTTAATAGCCCGGCCTGGCGGAACAACAGGGTCTTTAGTGCGCAGCGAAACACCCGGAGGTTGGAGATCTTACGTATTTCCGGGGGCAGTTCATTCCACAGGGCTGGGGCTCCCACAGAGAAGGCCCTCCCCCTGGGTGTCGCCAGCCGACATAACTTGGCCGATGGCACCCTGAGGAGACCCTCTCTGTGGGAGCGGACTGGTCGGTGGGAGGCAATTGGTGGCAGAAGAGCAACTAAGATGATTAAAGGCCTGAAGACTAAAACATATGAAGAATGGTTGCAGGATTTGGGTTTGGCTAATCTAGAGAAAAAAAGGACTAAGGGGGAAACATGATAACAGCATTCCAGTATTTGAGAGGCTGCCACAAACTTATTTTCCAAAGCACCAGAGGGCAGGACAAGAAACAATGGATGGAAACTAATCAAGGAGAGAAGCAACCTGGAATCGAGAAGAAGCTTCTGTCCTGTCATCACTTACATATTTACTTTGGCCTGAACAAGATCTTTAATGATGCTGTTCTCAGTGGTAGAGTTTGATTTTTATGTTAACTACCTTCTTTATCATTGTTTATTAATGCTTTGTTTCATTAATGTTTTGGTAAGCCTTGAGTAGTTTATAATAAAAGGCAGGTCACAGTTTATTTAAATTTATAAACTGCTGATAAATGTACATGCAAACTCTTAATATTACAACACTCTAATTGCAGAAAATAAATTATAGTGCTTAGCTAAATTCCAATACTGCCACGAAGCAAATCTCCTTAATACAGTTAGAGAATAATAGCAAACAGTACTCAACTGTATCCAATGAAGCACATGCCCTTAAATCTGGTAAAAATCCAACTTCCAGAAGGTGAAGGAGGAAGGTTTGGTCCTTTATACCATAGACACGATCTAGAAAAAGCACCATGGGTGCTTTGTGGTCAGGACAGAAAGTTGCAGACATATTTGGCTCAGTGACTGTTCCATCTGACAAAAAAAAAAAAAAAGCCATTATCTCAGTACAAATATTGCTCTACATTTATTCAATTTAGCTGTATAGAGCTTCTGCCTGCAAACAAGTGAAAATGCAATGCTGGTCTGATATTCACTTATTTAAGGCTGTCATTATTTCAACATTCACTTACCTTAGTTTAGAGCAAGGGTGTCAAACTCAAGGCCCACGGGCAGAATCCTACCCACGGAATGCTTAGATCTGGCCTGTGGGGCCGGCCTGGAAACAGCAAAGCACTGGCACACAGTGCCTCTGCCGTGAAAACGGAGCTTGGGAGGGCCTGAGCTCCATTTTCTCTGGTACAGGGCTGCAGGAGGCCATCACGGCCAAAAACAGAGTGCAGGGGGCCACACACAAACGAAGAAGAAAGGAGAATGAAGAGGGAAGGAAAAGGAAGGAAGGAAGGAAGGAAGGAAGGAAGGAAGGAAGGAAGGAAGGAAGGAAGGAAGGAAGGAGTTTATAATGAGAGTGAGGGATGGTCTCAGGGAAGTCCTGCCTTAGCACTTGGCCACCATAGGTGCCCACAACACAAGTGACATCGAGCTGGACATGCCCACCATGGCCACGCCCACCATGGCCACGCCCAACCCCCAGCTCTCCCAGATCAAACACAAGCCCTGAGGCGGCCCTCAATGAAATCAGTTTTGACACCCCTGGTTTAGAGAAACCAGAAAACCAAAATAACAGTAGTCTAAATTCAAATTCACGGATCCACTTCATGGTCCTATTGTAAAATCTTTGAAATCTAAGTTCTATGAAAATAACCTAAACTTTGATATATAGAGAGAAATAAGTTGGGGCTTCTGAAGTCCTAAAGTGTTAATAAATCATTATTTATTATTAATCATTAATCATCATTATTAATCATTAACCATCAACACTATCATTGTGTTGTACCTTATGATTCTTGACAAATGTATCTTGTCTTTTTATGTATACTGAGAACATATGCACCAAAGACAAATTCCTTGTGTGTCCAATCACACTTGGCCAATAAAGAATTCTATTCTATTCTATTCTATTCTATTCTATTCTATTCTATTCTATTCTATTCTATTCTATTCTATTCTATTCTATTCTATTCTATTCTATTCTAAATGGTTAATAAAAAGCAATTTTTGTTTGTCAGTAGACAAGCACAATTTTATACCAAGAATGAGGAAACAGAACAGATGACCAAACAATAGTTTGAATTTTCTGTAGGAGATAAATGTAACAAAATGTTGCACTCTTAAATTATCCAGTTCAGGAGTCAAATCTGTTATTCTACACTTTTATCATCCTGGTTTTGTTCTGTGCTGTTTTGCTTCTTTTCCTTCCTTTACAGGCTCTAACTTTTTTTATATATTTGGCAGACCTTGCAATTTCCTCTATTCTTCTGATATCTTTTGTCTGTATGATGTGTTATTTTCAACTATGTAAATAATAGCTCTTCCACCTTGAAAAGCTGTTATTATTTTATGATATAAAAGCAGCATTCTTTTTTTGTTGTTGTTTATGATCTTGTTTGAAAAACAGGAAGACAAGTCAAGGATTTTTCAGATGGTGATCTGTTAGTTCCTAGGGACACTGTCAACATTCTGCATCGCCCAGAGTGCCTGACTGAGGGAGATGAGCAGTTAAGAATAATTAATTAATTAATTAATGCCGGATCCCAAAACACAAAACAGATATTCAGGATCAAAGTAAACTGTGGTTTACCTATAGGTATTAGTTGGTGCAGCCACCAATAAAGTCACCAAAGTACAATTTTGCTTCATTGCACTATGGCCTCTATATGTTCTATGGAATTTATTTGTTTTACATCTAGATCTCCTGTATGGAGAATTAGTGCAGGAAAAGCGCCTCAGAGCTGCGATATAAGGATATCTGCAAGATGGACCTAAAGGCCCTGGGAATGGACATTAACAACTGGGAAACCTTGACCTCCGATCGTTCAGCTTGGAGGCTAAAGACGCAGCATGGCCTTCTCCAATTCGAAGAGACACACTTGTTCGGCAGGCTGAGGCAAAGAGGCAGTCCAGGAACCAGCAAAATCTGGGGGCTGGGCAGGGGACAGAATGTATCTGCCCTCAGTGTGGAAGGGATTGCCACTCTCGAATTGGCCTTTTTAGTCACACTAGATGCTGTTTTAGGACCTCTTTCCAGAGCACGATACCATAGTCTTTTGAGACTGAAGGATGCCAATGAAATTCCAAGAAGTGTGGGTAGAAATCATGATGGGAATAAGTTAGAATAAAGTTCTGAAATGCATTCCAACCAGATATTACTGAAGTACTAGAGCCTCGGTGGCGCAGTGGTTAGACCGCCAGATGCCTGCAATTTGCCAGTTCAAATCCCACCAGGCTCAAGGTTGTCTCATGCTTCCATCCTTCCAAGATGGGTAAAATGAGGACCCAAATTGTTGGGGGCAATATGATGATTCTGTAAACCGTTTTGAGAGGGCTGTAAAGCACTGTAAAGTGGTATATAAGTCTAAGTGCTATTGCTATTGCTACAAACATGTGGACACAAAGGTCCTGCGAAACATTTTTACCAGAAAATTAGAGAGAAATGCATTTTATAGGGTTCTATCGTATTTTTCGGACCATAAGATGCACCAGTGTATAAGATGCACCAAGATTTCAAAGAGGTAAGTAAGAAAAAAAAGTTTTTGCCCTCCCCGGCCCCCAGGAGTACTCTGTAGGCCTTCCAAACTCTCTGTGCACACCGTTTTTTGCAAAAATAGGGCTGTTTTTCCCACCCAGGCCCCCAGGAGCACTCAGCAGGCCTCCCAAATGGGCCCGTTTTTGTGAAAAATGGGGCACACAGAGGGTTTGGGAGGCCTGCAGAGTGCTCCTGGGGCCAAGGGAGGGAAAAATGCCCCTGTTTTTGTGAAAATTGGGTGAAAAATGGGACCATTTTCTCTCCCCAGCTCCCATGAACATTCTGCAGGCCTCCCAAACCCTTTCACAAAAATGGGATGAGTGGGGCAGGGCAAGCAAGCATTCTTCAATTGGCTGTATTCAGCGTATAAAATGCACCAACATGTCCACCCTCTTTGGGGTGGGGGGAAGAGCGTCTTATACTACGAAAAATACAGTATATCAATTATTCAGACTGTTGTTTCCCCAGGACACCAAAATGCCTCTCAAAACCTGCTGTTCCAAGTGTCAAGATATCACATTGTCTTGTAGACTTGGCATAGTCCCTTCAGAACTTCAATATATAGAAGAAATCCTATTGGGATTATTGTTAAAGTGCAACACTCCTATGAATGATTCCCACACTTCTATAAAATGTACTCTGTCATCTACCACCATTTACATTGCGCTGACTTTTTAAAATTAATAACCTCTGTCCCCCCAAAAAAGATCTCTACAGAACTGATAGCTGAAAATGAAGAGATTAAGTCACTATGGACAAATAGGCAGCAATATTCAATCAATCAATCAATAGTCTAGAATGTTCCAAATATAGTTATATATAGACCATGGCTTGGGATATAGGGGAATTACATAATCAAAGAGTTTACGCAGTGGTGAAATCCTCCACTGGTCGCCACCGGTTCGATGTCTGTGCATGAGCGGTGCAAGCCACACGCACGCTGCGTGCACACATGCACAGTGCATGCTGGATGCACGCTGCGTGCATGCGCATGCACAGTGCACACCAGATGCACGCTGTGTGCACATGTGCACACCACACCAAATGTGGCCTTTGGGATTTCCTGCTCTTTTTTTTACTTTTTAAAGCATTTTTAACTACCAGTTTGGGCGAACTGGCCCGAACCAGTAGCATTTCACCCCTGAATTTATGTAAAATAAATGTTAGCTTTATTATATAATTTATATAGCAAGCTGGTTAAATATAATTTAAATTCATTTTGTAATGTTTTACATTCTTATCCATTTCAAATTATTGGCATCCCAAAGGTGCTTTTTTCAAGAGGCAAGAAGACTTTCTGGTTTTTCTTTGAAGACATTTAGCTTCTCATCCAAGAAGCTTCTTCGGCTCTGACTGGACGATGGGGAATGGAAGGAATGGATGGTGGGGAAATAGAAGAATCCTTCCATTCTCTGACCATCCAGCAGAGCTGAAGAAACTTCTTGGATGAGAAGAGAAACATCTTCAAAGAAAAACCAGAAAGTCCACTTGTCTCTTGAAAAAAGCACCTTTGGGACAACCATGACCTGGATGACTTCGAATCTCCATAGACAAAATTATTGGCATATAATTATAATATGATAAAATTAATACAATTGCAAGAGAAACTTAAAATACTTTACAAATCTAGGCGTAAGCTTTTAAAGGAGAGTATCTGAACAAGATCAAACAAAGCAATCTTCCGCTTTGATTTTCCATCCCAACTCGAGTTAGAATGATTTTCATAGTTACCTTTGTTTATTGTTGGTAGTTTTAATGGAATACTTATAATCCCAACTAAATCTTCTGTTGGCACAAGGGAACGCAAAATTGACCGTATTCTAATAGCTTCACCTTTCCCAGTTTGGATAAGCTGTAAAAGAATGTTATATTATTTTGCTTATTTTTATTATCTTCACAAAAATACTTTCTTATTTTTTTACAAATATTCAAGAACACTAAGAGATAAAAATATTTCTTTTATTTACCTAAAAGCAATTTAGTTTTTTCCCTTCAGTGATTTCCCCCATATTATGATGTTTTAGATTTACTGAGAATATGACCCACTATCAGTCTTGCTACTTGGGGTGAGTTAAGAATTAAGTTCATCAACATATGAATTACGCCACATGTTTCCTATTCTTTATTGAGTACATATATGTACTAAATGATGCCATATGCTAAATAAATAAATAATAAACAAACAAACAAACAAACAAACAAACAAACTGAATGAAGAAGGAAAGAGTGTGGAGTAATTTAACCCCTGGAGGAAAGCTGCCTAACAAATAAGTAAATATATAAAAGCTCCTTGTGCATCAAGTCCCCTTATCTAACAGATCTTCGCTAGAATAGCTTCCATTCATCCCTAAACCTAACCACCTTGTTTCTTATTCAGTAAATGAAGATAGGTTAGTGGTCACATCAACATGATTTAAATGTTTCTGTTCTAATGAAGAAACCCAGAACTTTTCCCATGTATCTCAAGGTAAACCGCTCCAAACTCGATTGCAGAAAATACGACTTCAGTAACAGAGTGGTCAATGCCTGGAATGTATTACCTGACTCTGTTGTTACATCCCCAAACCCCCATAACTTTAACCTTAGACTGTCTACTATTGACCTCACCCCTTTCCTAAGAGGTCAGTAAGGGGTGTGCATAAGTGCACTAGCGTGCCTACCATCCCTGTCCTACTGTCTTCATTTATTCGTAATCATTTACTATGTTCATATTTATGTTTATACTACTAACTGTTATAATGTACATGTTAGACAAAATAAATGAATGAATGAATGAATGAATGAATGAATGAAATATTATATCCATTCCAGTTTCTTGGAATGCATTTGAGTTATTTTCCTTATACCTTATTCCTTCTAATTCCTAATTCTTTCTATTACTGCATCTTACAGTAGTAGTGTAAGTGTACAATACTACTGCATTTAGAGATCTTAATTTGATAGAATTCATTTCTTCTTCTACCAAAATTATAAATTTATATTCATGGAGTATGAATGATCCACCACTGAAGGTAGGCATGAACTGAAGTAGTTCATGTATTGATGATTTAGAAAATTCATGTGTTAGATTTCCTGTTCCTACAGAAATAACAAGGCTACTTACATGGAGTTCTGGTGCACAGCGGCCAAGCAAATCTATAAGAGCTGAATAGAAAGACATTATTGCACTGCCCATGTGGACTATCTCTTCCTCTTCCTCATCTTCTTCTAGACTAGTGAAAAGAAACCATGTAGCCACAAATAAATATTGAGGTTATTTAGAAAATTCAAAAACATTGTTATGTTTTTAAGCAATTTGTCTTCTTTAATGTAAGCAGTTCAACTTATTTGCTGCCTTATATTGTATACTATTCATAGCTTTTTGTGATGTTAACTAAACAGCAAATTGTTACAAATACAAAATGTTAAACTAAAATTGATTCTATTCCTTTAGAGATTTCATCAAGTAAATAGAATACATTCCAACTGAAATTCCTGCTATGCTTTCTTATAGTAGTTCATATACTGGTAAAGTCTTAGGAGAAATTATTTTAGTAGTCTGGTATAGATATATATTTTTTCTAAAAGTAATTAAACCATACATACATATATGTGTACTGAATTCTCAATAGCCTTTAAAAGGAAGAGGGAGGGAGAAAAAGAAGGAAAATATTGTGGAAAGGACTGATATACAGTCAATGCTATGTTTTAATTTCTCTCTTTCCATTATAGGTTTACTCCAAATCACGTTTGCTCTCCCAGCTGCTTTTCCAACTAATTTACATAATTATAATACATGTTTCAGGTATTATAACAGTACCTGGTGAAGATCATTTGTGTGGGGAAGTAGCAGGTGTAAAAAAAGAGAATGTGCTCTAATTGATTTTCATACTAATATATCCTTTCTCTAAGCAACTTTTCTTAAAAAACACAGCTGCCTGCTTTTAGATTTTTGTTAAACTAGTTTAATCATGTTTAGTTAGATTACAAAGGAAATCTTTTTCAATGATAGAAAAAAGGAAAATGTCAGCTTTCTCCCTCTCTGATTAACCAAAATGAGAGAGACCATAGCAGAAACAGAGTGCTTTAAATCCTATTAACCCTTATAGATAGTTCATTACATTACTTGTCTCATATAGGAGATAAAGAAAATTCTACATAAAATATCTGTTGAATTGTAGTTTGACATTGTTATCAGTGCAGAAATTCAAACATTATTTCCATCATATTTTTAATTATTCTCACATAGCAGGCAACTAACTAAAGTGTTATAATGATAAGAAAAAGGTGCTTACCCATTGCAAAGATATAAAAATGACTGCGGCAAAAAGAAAGCAAAGATAGCACCAGGTACCTAGCAATAGGTGCCTTGGGTACAATCCCAAAACATCTGGAGTACCACATAAAAACTATTGGCATTGAAAAAATTATCCTCAGTCAGTTGCAAAAGGCAACCTTATTTGGAACAGTTTACATCCTGCAACAGTAGCTCTAATATCATCAAACAACGTCCCAGAATATTATTCTTATTCCAAAACATACCGGTAAATTTAGATAAAAAGTTTTTTTTAGAACTAGACAAAATCATCAGAGAATTTATATGGGAGGGGAAAAGACCGAGGTTTTCCATTAAAATTCTAAGGGGCAAAAGAGATATAGGTGGATTTGGACTCCCTGACTGGGAAATATATTACAGGGCAGCTAAGTTAGTCTGGATAAGAGATTGGATCACTCTGGAAAATGAGAGGATTCTTACCTTAGAAGGCCACGATCTGCAAAAAGGGTGGCATGCCCACATTTGGGATGCAGAGAAGAAAAGGAAGACATATTTCCATAGACATAAAATTAGAGACTCATTGATACAAACATGGACCCCGATTAGGCAAACATATTACAAAAAAAATTCCGAGTTGGCTCTTAACGATGGAGGCCCTGATCCACCCCAACAGATGGGGGATGGAGAAAATGGGCAGATATAAAGATATCTTAGACGAAGGAGGGAATCTTAAATCAAATGATACCTTACGAGAGCAAGGAATAACCTTAGATTGGTGGATTTATTCACAAATAAAATCTAGATATCAGAAAGACAAAGAACAATATGGTTTAGAAGTTGGATCAAATGGATTGGATAAAGTCCTGATGGGAACAAATAAAAAGATTTTGGCCAAACTATACAACTATTTATTAGGTGATGATAAGTCTGAAGAGACCACAAAGAATCAAATAAATGCATGGGAAAAAAATATAGGGCGTGATATAAATTTTGGGGAATGGGAGGAGGCATGGAATAGGAATCTTAAACTGACTAGAGCGGCGGCATACAAGAAAAACCATTATAAAATGCTCCATAGATGGTATTTAGCCCCGGCCAGACTAGCAAAGATATATCCTAATATACACCCCAATTGTTGGAAATGCGGCCACGGTCAAGGCACCTTCTTTCACATGTGGTGGACATGCCCAGAAGCGAAAGAATATTGGAACAAGATCAGGAGTTGGTTATATGAAATAATTGGCGAAGATATTGAATTAATACCAGAGATATTTCTCCTGGGAATAGTAAAGAAGCCATATGGAAAGGAAAAGATACATTTAATGATCCACATAATTACAGCCGCCAGATTGGCATACGCACAGTATTGGAAAGAGAAAACCCAACCACCAGAAGAGCTCACAATTAGGAAAATATTGGAGTGCACAGAGATGACTAAATTAACTCATGAATTAAATGATGATGAGAAGTCAATTTACTATATTGTGTGGGAAAGGTGGTACGAGTGGATGCATGATAAAATGAAAGAAAGACCTAAAGGTGTTAAATAATGGTTAAAAGTGACTTGAAATATCACCAAGTATTGTTTATGTAAATAGTTAAAACACTGCACATCCGATACTAACTGAAAATGTCATTACATCTATGTTGTTTATGTTTCTGTTTGTATGTTTTTCTTTTTTGTTTGTTTGTAAAAAATCTCAATAAAGTTTCTCAAAAAAAAACAAACAAACAAACAAACAAACAAACAATGTCTGCCTATCTCTGGTCCTCGAGAAGGACTCAACAGGTAGATTAAAAATGCCAAATTCAGTCTAATCTGATGGACAGTTTGATCAACCATAACTGGAAATGCATATGTACTATTTTATACAGTATAATATAACGCTTTTCATTTCTTTCTGGCTTTTGAAGGAACCTTAAATTTTACAGATAATTTGAGGTATGCTATGAATAAAGATTAATAAACTATAACTAAAGTAATCTTGTGCAATTATTGCTGCAGTTGTATTTGTCAAAATTTATCTCAACAATATATTCAGCTACATAAGGCAAATGAGTGGATGAAAACACTGAAGAAATGAATTCTGACTTCATCTCGGTATTGCCAGAAGAATTACTGCTACACCAGATTTTTAGATTCTGAATTACAAAAAACTGATTAGTAGAAAGACATATGTTGAGCATGAAAGCTGCCAAATCAAACTCTTGCCACGGCTGGGAAACATTCCTGTTTGAAATCCTATGGAGCAGCTGGCACTGATAAGGCACTTCTGGTATTTCTGTTTAAGATTATGCTTTATCCTAGTTTGTTATCCTCCTGATAACATTCACTTACAATTTTCTCTTACAACCCTGAGAAGTAAGATCTAGAGCTGGGTTCTCAGAAATTTTAATTGCTTCTTGCATCGCAGCTAACAGACCGTTTCCTCCTTCTCCTCTGAGAGCAGGGCCAAAACACTCCGGCCGTCGAATAAGAAGCTTAACAAGAACACAGGCATTTTCTTCAACACTTTCACCTGGAAACCCACAAAACACAGAACACAGTTATCTGAACAAAATCTAAACCCAAATACAGAAGATTTGGGTGAAAATTACATCTTGGTAATCTTTGCAGTGTCTTCAAATTTTTGCTTATAGAACTGTACTATTAAACTCTGAGATCTTTGCATATATTTTATTCTATGGTGGGAAGGAGAAAGAACTTGGATTTTCTGAAAAGGAACTGAAGCGGAAGAATATTGAAAACCATGGAATAACAGTTTTTTTTTTTATTCTAAGAATTTGTAAATCGAAGTTGGAAACAGTATCAAGCATCATACGGGCCTCTGAGAAAGCAAAGTAAATTGCAGCATCAAGTTAAAAGTAACACAAAGAGCACCTTGTGCTGAAATAGAATATGCGATAGCAGAATACTAATATCCTTATTCTGGAGATGGGAAGGGTACAAGGAGGTTGTGGGTGACCGATGTAGGAATCTCCCCACAGGAGTCAGAGGTTCAGTCTGCCAGACCGTTAGGCACCTGTGTGCTTGCAAACAGACTGTGCCATTACAATCCAGAGGCCACTGTAATCATTTTATACCCATCTATCCTTTATATAATTACTATCTGCATTTACATCCTCTCTTACCTAATGGGCCAAACATTATTCTTCTGTGCCATGTGTATATTTATATACATGGTGCAATGAAATGGATTCTAATTTGTGAAAGTATATGCCATTTAGAGTAAATTATTCTCTAAAGCAGGGGTGTCAAACTCAAGCTCCATGGCCCACATCCGGACTGCAGGGTGCTTAGTTCTGGCCCGCGAGACCACCCTGGAAACAGTGAAAAACCAGCCTGCAGTGCCTCTGCCAGCGAAAACAGAGCTCGGGAGGGCCACGCACAGCTCTCACAGGCTCTGTTTTCACTGGCAGAGGATTGGAGGAGGCTGTCGCAGCTGGAAACAGAGCTCAGGAAGCCATGCATGGCCCTCGTAGACTCCCATTTTCACTGGTAGAGGGTTGCAGGAGGCCGTTGTAACTTGGGAGCCCATTTTCACTGGCAGAGTGCTCGGGCCATCATAGGCGCCCCCGACATGAGTGATGTCAAGCTGGTCATGCCCCCGGCTACACACACACACACGCCCCCCCCCTGAGGTCAAACACAACCCTGATGCGGCCCTCAATGAAATTGAGTTTGACACCCCTGCTCTAGAGCAACAAAAAATTTTAGTATAAGTTTGCAAATGTATATATACAGCCTGATATTATTACACTATTAAAACAGTTTCAGCTCTCACTCTGCTGTGCAGGGATAAGTCAGAAAATTAAATCTCAGCAGTGTAGTCCTAACTCATGTCAATTCATATGTATGCTTAAATGCCTTCGGTGTTTAAATTAAATTTAAACAGAAAGATATAATATAAATCAAATAAATAAATTACCATTAACAAAGACAGCAAATCTTAAGAATGAGAGATACCGTTCACCCTCTATGGGATTCCAACCAATATCAGGGTATCCGGCTGCTAAAAGCATTTGGCAGCTCTGAAGACCGCAGCCTGCCAAGTAGGTTACAACCTGTTCAATACAAACATGAACATCATCTTAGTCTTTGTTCTAAGCAATCAAAATCAAAGTGAGCTGAAACAACATATTGATACATGTGAGTAGGGGAGAAATGTATGAACAAACATGTATTTTAAGCTTCCAAAAATGTAAAGAACATAAAGAACCAATTTCTCTGGAGATAATCACTTTAACTGATAAGCAAGGAAATTGCTTTCAGAAGAAACTGATTTCTACAAATTTACTAGCAGACATAAAAAATATGTCTCCAGCCATGGAGACCAAAAAGCAGTTCATAACAAGAACTGAGAAAAATATGAGCAGATGGGAAGGACTGAATTCAAATAAAGTTTTTCTTCTTTCCCAAAAAGTGACTGGGACTGACAGATCTATGGATGAACCAAGGGATCAGTCAAAGACAGTCACAAACACAGGAATCCCTGATCAAATGCTTGAGAGCATCTCCAGGACAAATTTAGCTCCCTTTGTTGACTGGACTCAATAAATCCTGTGAGCCCCCCTACCATTTCCTCTCAGGGTCCATGTTGATTCTTCATAATATAATATAAATTAGGAAATTAAACATATCTGCAATGAGAAGACCATACTTGAGTGACAATAGCCATAAATAATATACTACACATAAATAATATACTAAGTAAATATACTAAGTAAAAACTAAGCCCCATTATGTAAGAGGAAAAGCTGCTATGAATCAACAGCCAGAAAACTCACTTCTTCATGTCTCAACACTGATGAGTTACCTATTCTGCAAGAAAGACAACTAAGATCAGAGAACATCAAGATTGTATAGCAAATTATGATAAAATGAAAAGTTGTACAAGATGTTGAATAATTACTTTTTCTAGGTCTGGCTCTTCCAATGCAAGGGCAAGCTCATTATTATCCATTACTGAAGCAGCTGCTACATCTAATGGAGTGGACCCTCTCATAGAAGGAGAAGCTGGAGGAAAAAGACATGATTATGTATAAAATTAAAAATATCAGGCATGTAGTTACATGCGCTGTACAGCAGAGGGCAGCAGTTACTTTGCAGTTAGCTAAAATTTAAACATTGGTGTTTTTTTCTTCATGGTTTATGGAGAGAATCCATTGATTGCTGATTGTTGTTGTGACTGTTCCTTTCCTTTCAGTTCAGCATTTTGTGGCTTAATTAGTGGAGATAATTCATCAATCTTCACTTTTCTGGTTTGTTTCTAATTGTTTTATTGTAATAAAATTATAATGATTGTTTTATTATGATGAAATTATAATAAAAAATTATAATCATAACATACTTTGCATACTTAGGTATAAAGTATCAATGGCAAAATACTGTGAATGTTGTGTGGTCATCAAAATAGCATGATACTTCTGGGATCAAGCAGAAGCACTACCTGGTACTTTCCCACCCCATACAATAATTGGCGTGCATCATAAGAATAGATTGTGTCACTATACAGTACATGTCACATGAAGGTGTTTGCTGGAAACTAACAGTAATCAGCAAATACTTGCTTCTGCAATGTTATGAAATAATCTTCACTTTCTGAAATACACATGATTTTTTTTCCAGGATACACAAACACAGAACTTTTTAAAAAAAGATAATTAATAGAGGCCAGAGTTATTATGGTTCACAGATCATCATTGCAGTTCTGAACTAATGTCCAAACAGGTCAGTTTAAACATAAAATTAGGAAGATGGGTGGTTCGAAAATGTGAAATAAATATAAACTTCAAAGAATTCTATGAGTCTTCTTTTCAGATTTGTAAATATATGCTTACTGACTAATACTATATGTATTAGGATTTGCCTGGAGTAATAGTTTCATAACATTAGAGTACCAATATAATATCCCAAACGTTGACCAGATCTCAACACACTTGAGATGCCTTATCTTTCATATGTAAGATTTTAATCTTGCATAGTCACTTAAAAACCACCTTACAAATGCCTGGTTCAGTCTCATTGAATATGGTGGACACAATAGGATTATGCTCTATATCTTTTACAATATGATTTGTAAAAAGGTCTTGAGGTTTTATAATTCTTTAACCTACAGCACAACTTAAAAACCAGTTACATAAATAAAAAGAGTATCAACATGCAAAATAAGTTAAATTAGGCTTTAATGTAGGAGGCTACAAGCTAAAAGTGTTGATATGTCAAATTAAATCAAATTAAAATTAAATAGCATACCAAGTCCAACACTGCTGTTTTCAAGTAAGTAGCTTAAATGCTCAAACATAGCTTTTTGGTTTTGGCGACTGATCCGGCAAAAATAGCAAAGAAACCGACAACAACTTGCCACCATTTTAGGAAAAGCAATCTGCGGAAGAAAAACACTGTTAAATAATCTGTACATTTTTTATTTAAATATTTACACAAAATGTTCTTCTCTGTTGTTTTGCATCAATTACTTTAATAATACTAATGGAGAATCTGCAAAAATCAGGAGACTACTCAGGATTGCCTATTCTCAGCAATAATTCTGTCAAGGGATTCTGTCAATTGCCTCCTCTTTTGAGTGGCAAGTCAGGCCATAAACTTCAAGAATGTTTGTGGAATACTTTTGGTAACATTACAATTCTTTGGGTACATGAATGTAAGTATGTTTGTTGCGGATGTTACTTTGTTGGCTGAATGAATGATTTGCAGGGAATATTTATGCAAAGCCATGAGCAGTATGAATCTGAAAATTAATAGAATGAACTGAAAATTAATCAAAGAACAAGGTTGTTGTGTTTTACAGGGAAAATTGAATTGACAATTTCAACTTATACATAAAAGAAAGAAAACTATGGCAAATACACAAATTTACAGTATGTATTCTTGGAAGAATATTTACTACCAATGAGAGAATGGGTGGAGAATTTTTAAGATGTACACATGAGGATAGAGGTAATCTGTTATATATTGTGAGGTAATACAGGTAATCTATTGTGTATTGTGAGGAATCAACATTTGTCAAAAGTAATGAAAGTATTTGTGTTTATGCCTACTTTGGAAGGGTAAGCAAGACATAACATGAGGAAAAAAAAACTAAGTTAAGAGTCTGAAAATAGGAAGTAAAAATGTAAAGAAAAAAGAGGAAACCTATGAATAAGGCTGACATAAGAATGCTTTGCAATTATAGGAAGATAAAGAAAGTATAATGGATTGTGTTGGTATTAACTAGCTATAGTCATGCTTTGTTTTCTTTTTCATATCTCATGGCTTTAATTTCTTTAGGTTACTTTTTCTTTGGTTGTGACATCATCTTACTATTTAGCTCATTAAAAAATAAGTGAAGATTATGTATAGTATACATATTTGCATTTAAAGTTATGGTAAACTTAACTATTAAATCCTTAGCTTTAAAGTCCTCACAATTAAAATATGAATCTTGGAACCTTTGCTAATTTCTGACTTTTTTTTTCTCCTAAGGAAAATTAGAAAGATGCATTATATTTATCATTCTTTTTTACTGTCAAAAGTCAAAATATTAGAGCATGTACTCTAATTTTGGTCCAGATGGCTTTATTTTCATATGCTATAATATTTGTATCATTGGTATAAATAATTACTGGAACTCTCAAAGAAGTATGCATCATGTGACCTTATTATATACTCTGGAGGTACAATATGCTTTTCATTCTTTGCTCTATAAATAATGTAATGTAATGATTAAAGTGCTGGATTTGGACTAAAAACCCAGGTTCAAGCTTCTACTCAACAACAAAATCATGAGTTGACTTTGGAGGAGTCATCTCTCTATCCAAATATTTATGAGAAATTCAAAATATTTCTAAATTATTATGTATGTAGTAACAGAAGTGAAAACCCAGCAATTTCTATCTAATACTAAAAGCATTTGCATTATGGAGGACATATCTGGGTCAATACCCAAAGCCATTAGCAATTTTTTTCTGACATCTTAAAACATTAGTCATTTACATTTTTGAGAAAAATGCCACAATCATTCAAGTGTCAAATTGCAGAGCACCACAGTAATCATTAAACCTCCTAAAGTATCTGCATTAAAATTACTTTAGGATTCAGCAGCTTGAATAAAAATAAATGGTAGTCTATTGCACCAAATCTTGTTGACAGTAGGCAATTATTTTATGAGGAGTTTTTTTCTGATAACTTTAACACTGTATCATCTGATTGCGTCTGAGAAAAGAATTAAAATGCGAACATGTCTTATTTTTTCCTCAGTGAGAAAGTATCATTTCCTCCCATTTTTGTTATCTGCATTAAATTAAAATCATTTCATTTTTTAACAATATGCGTATTACATAATGTAATTTGTATAATTACATTGCAGAATTTGTGACATTCAGCCAATGATCTTAAACCTAAGTAATTAGCTTTGCAGTGGAACATAGTGTCATATGTTAGAAAAATATAGCAGAAATCTTGTGATTTTATTTCTACTTTCAGATTTGGTCATGGGAAAGTCATGTGAAATTATTTTCCAACTAAATGTTTGAAGAACAAAATATGTAATCCATTATTATCAAACTTCCTCCAATAATCACAAAAGCATAAAGAGGCAAGTATACTATATAACCATGATGGCGAACCTATGGCACGCGTGCCACAGGTGGCACGCATAGCCATATTAGTGGGCACGCCAGCTCACCTCTGGGGCGCATGCGCGTGCCGGCCAGCTGATTTTCGGGCCTTCTGGGCCCACCAGAAGTAGGGAAACTGGCTGTTTCCTGCCTCTGGAGGGCCTGGAGTGGGTGGGGAAGGCCCGTTTTTCTTTTCTTACCTGGCTCCAGATCCTCTCTGTGTATCTGGGAACGGCGAAAACAGCCTTTCCCACTCCCTTGGAGGCCCTACGGAGGCTCAAAGGGCCCATTTCCCCACTCCCGGTGGGACAGGTAGTGATGTTTTTTCCTGTCCCCAGCCTCCAGAGACTCCTAGAGAGGCTCCTAGAGACTCCTAGAGAGGCTCCTAGAGACTCCTAGACAGGTTCTGGAGGCTGGGGACAGCAAAAAATGTCACTTCCTGTCCCACCGGGAGTTGGGAAATGGGCCTTTTCAGCCTCTGTAGGGCCTCCAAGGGAGTGGGAAAGGCTGTTTTCGCCGTTCCCAGATACACAGAGAGGATCTGGAACCAGGTAAGAAAGAAAAACAGGCCTATCAGGCCATCATGTGCCAGGAGCGGGGGGGAGGGGGTTGCGCACACATACGCGCGGGCACGTGCGCGTGCAACCCTCCCCCGCCCCCCCCTCTCTTGGCATGCAATGGCAAAAAGGTTAGCCATCACTGCTATATAAACTAAATTTTGACTGATTATAGATGCAATCTAATGATGAAATAAATTTAATTTTAAAATATTCTTTTATTAATTGTATATGGGATAAAACTGAACAAATTATAGATTACACTGTATACAAATAAGCAAACAGCCATTTGTAAGATAGAGCAAACTAAAACGCACATATTAATAAACAGCAACAGTTCTCACTCTAAATGGAATGAATTTTCTTTCTTCAGTGAAACTTTGTTTCATATGCTTCTATTTGAACTGAAAAGACTGTTACTGTTTTAAGACAACTGCCACTTACTATATGCTGAATATTGTATATGTTTATCATCTCTTTATTGTGAGTAGTTTTCTCCTATTTGTGTCAGAAATCAGTCGACAATTATTATGCTGTGGTCCCTTCGGTGATTGTTGGCTTACCTATATAGATTGACATCCATTCAATTCATGCCACTTTGAATTCAATCAATAGGTTTTACTTTATTACATCATCATCCTCTTTTAATGACCCCATAATCCCTTACGGGATGGAGTCTGGGCAACTGAATGGAGCTGAGTGTTTACTGGCCGGATGCCCTTCCTGTCACCAATGCGGAGTTTTATTCAGCAGATATATTCTCAGTGTGCCCAGAAAGAAAAATATCTGCCTCTACCTAAGCTCAAACTCACAGCCTCCTGATTGTGAGGCGAGAGCTCCACCTCTAGACCACCGCACCACTCATTTCACGTTATTACATGTGCATAGCATATTTATACTTACTTATACTAAGCATAGAACACCACAAAGATCAATGAAATTACCTGAGATTTGTCTCCTCCAAGCACATTTACCATTACTTCCATAACTGTCTCATGCATACCCAGGACTCTCATAAGATTAGGATGCTGATAAAATACTTTGTTGTTCATTATCTCTCTAAGTGACAAAAAAAATGAAAGGCAGTACCATTTTTAGTTCCGCAATTCAAAACATATTAGAAAAGAATATTACAAATATTCTTTTAGAATATTTGTAATATTCTACATATTAGAATGTAATTAGAATACATTCTAATTGTAAGGAGGTAACTGAGATTACAAATTTAGTGTCATAAAAAAGACAACTTTGCTGAGATCATGCTCAATAATAAGTGAAATAGATAAATTCTATTCAATCTAAATCAGATAGTTAAAACAGAAAAAGAATTTAGGATTGAATCTTGAATTACATTAATTATGTGGTTTGGGTTTTGTTCTATTTGTTTTCTTCCCATTTTTAATTAGAATCAGGAGTCTCAGAAAGGGAGGGATTGAACTACTCTCTTATAAATTCATTCCTTAAAATTTCACATGTAGATGTGAGTTTTAAAAGGAAATAAGGAAAAAGGAAATAAAGCACACACAATATTTGACAAATGAAACAGGAGAATAGTTCTGACCTATTGTGAAATATAATACTGATAATGAATCTCGAGTCAATGTTGACTTTTAACAATCACATAGCAGGGACAATCTGTCCCCATCTTAATCCTTCAGGTTTTCATGGGACGGCATGCACTAACTTTAATACGAAAACAAGGAGGTTACTTGCCTATTATAACCTTAATAGGTTGTTATTTGATCAATAGTGATGGCTTGAAAAAAATCTTGCACCTTAAGCCCTGGAGGACCTTTGCCATGGAAAGTCCTGCACTAATGACTATCTGAACAGTCTTGTAACAAAACTAATCAGGTTGAAAAATGGGCATAGAGTACATCTTAACTAAGAATCAATAAAGCTGAATGTTCTAACTGTATTTTAAGGCATTAAAGAATTTATTTCTTACCCTAGGCCATTAATCATTAGCAATTCTTCTTCTTTCCCCATCCTGACACTGAGAAGTGAACGAATTTGCCCCAGTGCTGCTAATAAGTTGATTGTGTCTTGCACGGAGGCAGCACTTATAGTATAAGATTTCCTCAGTGCGTGCAGCAGCTCACCAATGCTATCATACTGCCTTCGAAGTAAGTTAAACATAATGCGAACTAATTCTGGATCTTGGATCTGATCTTCCTGTGCCCAGCGAACCATAGTTTGAGATATCAGCTCTTTCAGAGAAACTGCGATTGAAAAGAAAAGGAGCAAAAGAGAAAATACAAACTAATCTTGACATAAAAGCTTGTCAAAAGCTTGTTGCAATTAAGGAATCTGAAATTTTAATTAGCAATGATTACTTAAAGAGTTTAGGAGTCAGAATCTCATCTTGGGTGGGAACAGCTGGTAGTCACAGCCCTGCCAATTATGCAATGACCTTATGTAGATAAGTTGCAACACTTTCAGGCTAACAATGTATACACATGTTGTTATCTGCCTTTTCTTATCCTTGAATGAGGGAAGAAGTCAATGATTACCCCTTTTGCAATAAAAGGAGCACAAGTGGCTGATATAGGAGATTCATGAAATGTGAATTCACATAATTCAAACAGACGCTTAAGGCACATACTCATATCCTCTGTGTTTCCTAATATCTGGCTTTTGATGGCAGTAAACCAAACTCCAAATTGCCAACATTTCCACTGGCTATCACTTCAGTATCACTTTATTCTCCCCCCCCACCTCCCAAATATGTGCCACTGAATTCATAGATTTATAGAACTGTATTGGAGAATGAAAAGTTAACAGAAAAAGTGGAATTTTCATCTCCTTTAGGTCAAAGATATAGTCCCAAGATTTACTAAAACTCTACGGTTCTCTTAGTTCTTGCAACTAAGAATTGCAAGAAAGGTGGATCATGCAATCCTCATAGATAAAACCCCCAAAAAGAGGAACATAGGCAAGAGCAAAATCTCTTTCTTCTATAATTTATGCTGCAAGATAAACTGTTGAGTGGAATTTAAGCCATTAATTGAGCCAGCTGTCCATTATACATGGAACTTCAGGAGTACACCACCACTAGTTTTCAAATATCTAAAGCATGAAGAAGCATTCATGGTGTGCAGTGCATATCAGACTACCTGACCCATATTATTTTGCACTTCCCATGGGAATCATCATTTAAAGATGAAGAAAATTTTGCATAGTAACATGATTATATGCACCATACAGATATCAATGAAGTAGAATTCTTAAAAGAGACAATAGATGAATTCTTAAGCCCAAGAAGTTCAAGGAGTGCTCAGAAACTTTATTTCCCATTTCACAAAATGAGACAAAACATTCCAGATATCTTTAAAACAACCAAAAATAACCATCCTCTATATTCTGGAACATCTGGGTGAGGATTAGTGAGCTAACAAGTCTCAAAATGAGTGGATAGCTATTACAAAAAAAAAAAAAAAAGTTCCAAGGAATCTCTCCGGAAAAGGAGAGAATCTGAGATTATCCACTTAGGTTTCAGACAGCTTCTCCTCGTGTCTCCACCACAGGACACTCTTTGTCTGGGAAACAAAGTGAAGCCATCAAGCTCTCAGCTGTGGTTAAGTCTTTTCAAAAATACTGGGTGTGTTAACCTCATTTCCTAATCACCTTCAGAAATTAAGTATTTAGGTACCTTAAGTTTAATAGAGATCTTCAAAATAACATGCAAAGCCACCTGGCAAGTTTACCTTCATTCTAGAATAAAAGAAAAAATAACTAGGAGCTGAAGAACTTAAAGAATTTGAAATAAATGGCAAAACCTAAATAAGATTTTAATTTATAAGTTATAAACTGATTAAGGGACCAGACAAATCTGGAATATTAGGAATTTTGCAATAAAATATATGGAAACAAAATTGTTTAGTCTATTTTAAGTCATAATAGAAATTTGAGAGGCTACGCTGTCAGAAATTGGGCACTACAGGGGATTGAAGATTCCAAGCAGAGAAGGAAAAATGAAAAGAGAGAGAGGGGGGGGGAGGGAGGGAGGGAGGGAGAGAGAGAGAGGCTTGTATTTTGGTTTTGGTCAGCATTGAAAGAAAAGGATAGAGAATGGCATGATATACTAAATACTTCAGCAGATCTTTGAAGAATAGGGTCAGAATATAGCAGCCACAATGTCAGCAGTGATGCCTGCTTCTATTAATAGATAACTTTGCAAAAGTTGTTAAAGAAGAAATGACAGATTTGAAAGAGAATTCCTTGAAAGATCTTGTCTTTTACTAATGTTATTAAAATTTTCAGTGAAAATATTTTTTACAAAAAAATGGGATTCAAATTCATTAATTGCTAGGAATTATTTTTAGATGGAATTCCATACTTGCCGCAAAGATGGGAGGTTTCTTAAATGCCTTAAAGTGACTTATTGATTATTTTCAGACTGTTGCATAAAGGAAAGGAAATTCCCTTAATGAATTCTTCCTGTCTATGCAGTATGCTGCTGCAAGTCACTTAATTCATTTTTACTTCAACAGCATAAAGCTCTTGTACATAAGTAAACTATAAACTGATAAATTAATAAATTGATAAAGGACAATCTTTTATCTTGGTTTAGTAGACAAGACCAACATTTGGCAAAGATGCTTCAAAGGAGGAGTAGCCTTGGCCTTTCTGATGTGAACTGGGAAAGGACTATATCCTCCGACTATAACAGAGAAATTATAAGAAAAACCTGCAGAAATATAGAAATGTATTGGTCTAGTAAATTCTTCATTGATGCTGCTCAAACCACCTAATAGAAAGACTTGTTTTGTCCTGATTCTAAAAATTACACCCTTGATTATGCCTGCCAACACTGGCAAAGCAGTGGGCTAGCTACTGTGACCAGAGTAGGTGGGAACGGGGGAGAATAAAAGCAAGAAATGATGGATATGGGAGTTTTACAAAGCTTAAGAGGGTTTTCTATCTGTATAGAGATCTTCTCTTGAAGTCCCTTTTCTAACTGTTAGAACTGCCCGGAGGAAGGTTTATGAGTCTCAAGGGAATAAGATCGCTTGGAGCTATAAATGAACTAAAGAAAAGTTCAAATGTAGCTTTTCATTCTAACCAAATAACACTGAGCTTGGTTTCAAAACAAAATACTAAAAAAGATACACATTTAAGAGGAAAAGCTTCCACATCATAGCAGATCATATCTTTAAAAGAAACCACCAAAGGACTCCTGCAAAAAAAAAAAAAAGTGTTGAAGACCTAGCTTTAATTGCTTTTTCAGCAGGAAGTTTTGAAAGCTTATTATTGTAAAAGCATTAGGGTAGGAGCTCAAAGGAAAGTTGCAGTGCCTATCATCTTGTCCTGAATTTAATGATTCATTAGATTTGGTTAGAACACCAGTCTTTGTAGACAGACATGGACAATTAGAGTCGGAGATAGGCAGTGAGGTGGAAAGGCAGGCACTTTGAACTAATTTATGATCTCTTCAGGGGGTAAGCTATTTTGATTAGACTATTTCATTCTTTTAATCCTGAGAGAGAGAGATGGATAGGACAGTGTTTCTGTGCAACTTTAAGATGAGTGGGCTTCAATTCCCATGGTGGCTAAGGAATTCTGGCAATTGAAGTCTACCCATCTTAAAGTTGCTGAGGTTGAGAAACAATGATATATAGACATTCTCAAAAAAACAAGACAAATTTATTTTGAATAGGCTGTTTCTTTTCTTTCTCAAAACTTTCTCTATCTAAAATGAGGCAATTTTAATCAACACCCTAAAGCTGAAGAATATCTATCTGTGAAATGTGATCAGAGAAGAAAATTACTACAAGCATAACAGGTGTTCACCAGGATTCTTTTGAATGGTCTGTTCAAAAAAGAAAAAAGAAGCAGTTATATTCTTAGAAGAAATCTATGTGAAATTATAACACTGTCCCCAGACCAAGAAAAAACATTTTTTTCTTTTGTTATATAAAAAAGTTATACACATGCTTATCTTTCCTGTTCCTATTATCCAAAATGGGGATTAAGAAACTTTATTATCTCCTCTGCAAACAAGTGACTTAAACAGGGGTGGGCTGCTGGGGGTTCGCAGGGGTTTGGGAGAACCTCTAACTAAGATTCTGTGCAGTTCAGAGAACCCCCAAATCCCACTCTTGGCTGGTTCTACCCACCCCACCCCACCCTTCCCAGGAGTCCCCATGTGGCCAGTTTTGGATGCAGGTAGGTGCAGAACACGTGCAGAGGCTCGGGGAGGGCGAAAAACGGGCCTACTGGAAGTTTGGGAAGGGCCTCCGGGGCCTGGAGAGTCCATTTTCACCCTTCTGGAGGCTCGAAGAAAGCCTCCGGAGCCTGGGGAGGCAAAAAAGTCCCTCCTGCCATGGTGCAGGAGGCCGACTAGGCCACGGCCACCATGGCCACACCCACCAAGCAACCAGGCAGAGAACCCCTTGCTAAAAGTTTTGAAGCCCATCTATGGTAAACATCCATGGTAAAATCTAAAATTAAACAAAAACATCACAAATAACATCAGTAAAATCATACCAACTAACTATATTCCTTCTCCAGTAAAAATCTTCCTTTCATAAGTAAATTGACAGAACAGAATTATTCAGATCAACCTGAATCTAATATTAATTTAAGACTCTCATGAGTTTTGGACTTGTAATTCCTTACCTAAAATGGAAGCATGATATATTTAACCCATGACACTGTTCTAGAGTGGATAGCTGATTAATTCCTTAATTTAAATTCCAGATGGACTGGACTCTAGATCTCTCTTGCCTGTGAGATAGATAGCACTTCTTGTGCATGAGAAACTGCAAAGTTATAGTTCATCCAAAGCTATCATTTAGTTTAAAGAGTACTGCTATGAATTTAAATTCTTACTAGGATATTTTTCTTCTTCTGTTGCCTCTCTTTTTTCTGTTTTTTGTATTCCTTTTATTTTATATATCAAAGAACATAGTTTTCCAGCCCATGAAATATTTTCTTCCTCTTCTTTTTCTTCATCTAATGGAATACCTAGTGTGTAACAACAAGAAAAATAGTATGCTTGCAATATTCTAATAATTAAAGAACCATCTTTATGCATCTCATGCAGTAATTAAACAAGCACAATCTTTCAAGGAAGGGCTGCCAGTGAAAATAAAAAAGGACCAGGAAACTTTATTGCGAAGAACAGAATAAACATCATGAATGGGATAGGTGAGGCAAATGGTTGAATGAGGATTTAATCATGCTGTACTGCGTAAATTCCTGAAGTTTACAGTCCAGACCAGGTCAATGGACATTAAATTATGTTAGGGAAGTTAATGAGTAACAGCAAGTGGTAGCATCCAACTGACCTTAATTAATCTTGAAAATGTTAAATAGATTGGATCTGATCAGTACGTTGATGGGAGATCACCAATGAGAATACCAACGGCTGAAAAAAAGCTTCCTATTGAATAGCAATAATAAACCATATCTATATTGCTACCAAAAAAACCTACATGGACATATCCATATAATAATAACAACCAGGAATTAAGCACCATTTAAGAGATACTTCATTTTTTTCTAGGGAAAAGGAGAAATGTTGAAAACCAGCTCAGTGAGATCTACTGCTAGAAAAAAAATATGTGATTATTCAAATTAGTTATTTTTCTTTTTACATTGAAAATGTTATTTTTTATTTTGTCAATATTATGGTTCCCATAAAAATGCAATAACAAGGGAACATCTGTAAGTAGTAATCTTTCACAAGCAAAAAAATTCACAGGAACAATGTGACTACTCAGAAAAATGAATGCCCGCTACCTACCACAATGAATTAGGAGCTTATCATGAAACTCATATAGCTCTTCCCGAATCTCCACTGGACAAGGACAATCTTCCCCCAACTGAAAATTCAGCAGCATATTAATCTGAAATTATAACATTAAAATTAGAACTAGGGATGTACTGCATTCAGATTTTCACTTTAACTTTTGTTTCAATTCATTACAAGATTTTTTTTAAAAAAAACTCATCAACATCTGAGGCCACTAATAATTTTCCTGTTCCTTCCATTTTCTTTTTAACTCTGTCCTGGAACACACAGGATTATGTTTTGGTTTTGGTTACCACCTTTAGAGCACTCCATGGCTTAGGACCTGGTTACCTATGGGACTGCCTACTACCACCAACAACGTCCAACCGGCCAGTACGCTCTCATAGAGAGGGGCTCCTCCGGGTGCTGTCGGCCAAACAATGTCGACTGGTGGCCCCTAGGGGGAGAGCCTTCTCTGTGGGGGCACCTACTATCTGGAATGAGCTCCCCCTGGAGATACGGAGGATCCCGGATCTGCGCACTTTCCACCGGGCTCTCAAGACCTTTTTATTCCACCAGGCGGGCCTGGCCTAATCTTTTCCCTTTTTCTTTTTTAATATGAAAATTTTAATCTGTTTTTAAATGATTGGGGTGTTTTAAATCTGTCTGGGCCAAATTGTTTAATTCAGTTTTATTCTGTTTTTAAAATTTTGTATTTATGTATTTTATCGTTTGGCTGGTCACCGCCCTGAGTCCTGCGGGAGTAGGGCGGTATATAAATCAAATAAAGATAAAGAAAGAAAGAAAGATAAAGATGTTTTTATTCTATTTCCTTCTATTTGGATCAGAGGTGGGTTTCAGCAGGTTCTGACCAGTTCTGGAGAACCCGTGGCGGAAATTTTGAGTAGTTCGGAGAACTGGTAGTAAAAATTCTGACTGGCCCCACCCCCATCTATTCTCTGGCTCTCAAGTCCCAGATGATCGGGAGGAAATGGGGATTTTGCAGTAACCTTCCCCTGGAGTGGGGTGGGAATGGAGATTTTACAGTATCCTTCACCCTGCCACGCCCACCAAGCCATGCCCACAGAACTGTAGTAAAAAAATTTGAAACCCACCACTGATTTGAATGCCCAACATTAGAAATACTAGATAGTTTATACAGCGTTCTCGTAATTCTGGATATAGTGTTCTCTAACAATATACAATGTGTAAGATTCAGCAATAGTTTTCTCGATTCGTAAATTAATCCCCCCTTTATAACTCTCAGAAATTCTATTGAAAACTAAAAAAAAAGTTTGAAAGTTAAAAACAACAGCTTTCTTTATTCTAATTTGATACTATTACCAAATTGTAAAGAAATATTGCAAGAGATCTCCTTCTGGGCAATTTTTTATGGTGGAGAGAGTTTTGTAATAGAGGCTACATTTTAAGATTATTGAAGGTCTTGCCCTTTTCTCTCTTTCTATACTTCCTGCTAGAACAGATGAAGGATCTTCATCTACCTGCTCTTGAGGAGGAGAGCGAAATTCCTTTGTCTTCCTGGCAGTCAGCGCGGCAGACATATTCAAGGCTTGCATTAGTTCATTATACCTATATTTCTGATTATACTGTAACTTTAAGACAAAGGTATCTGCGAACGACACAATAGCTTCCACTCGGTGTTTCAGCTCACAGTCACAGAAGTAATTGAGCAGCTCACACATCTAATATGAAAGAATAAATGAATTACACTGGTGAAATTATATGTGTGTGTGTGTGTGTGTGTGTGTGTGTGTGTGTGTGTGTGTCATGCAGTTCTAAATGGGAGGGCAATACAATTTCGTGGGGATTGAAAAAGGAAACTCGGTTTAATCCAAGCTGTCCTTTCACTAGTGTAAGGAGTTTTCCAAATGAAACAAACATTGTTATATTTCATTCAACAGCATTACTGAATCTATAAATCTACATTTTTCTAGGATTTACTAATCTGAAAATCTGGGTGTGGCCTTCTCCTCCCAGATATAATGCACTGAACAAACAACTGATGAGTACAGTGACTGACAGCCTGATAGCCACATCTGGACCAATACTACTCTGATCCAAATTGTCCTAACTTTCTTTCTTGTTAGCTTTAAAAAAAAAAACATTTTTCTGCAATAAAATGGTGCATTCACAAGTAAAGATTTTAGGATCCGGATAATACAGCAGATCCAATATCTGTAGTATTTATAATAGTTTAACTTCCGCTTCAGCCTACCTATTGTAACCACACAAATGCTTGTATGTCTTTGCACACATATTTGCAAAGTCTAGTGATAGCTATTTCTATTTAACCCAATCTCTCATTTGCTTATTAATACACATGTATGAATTACACAAGACTGGAGAAGAATCAGTATAAATGTTTCTACATCACCATGTTTTCCAGTTCTTTATACTACTAAATGTCATAAATATGTATTTGTTTCATTTATCAAGGATCCATAAAAATTTCTGGCATAGTAAGAAAACCAGGTTGTATATTAGGACTACCGAAAAATTGAGAACACAGTGGGATACTGAATATGATGTTTCAGTAACATAATACAATTGCAGTAATATTAAGGTTATTACCTGAAGTTTAACCGACTCTGGCAATCTTGTTTGCAGCAACCCCTTTATTGGGGTCTTAGTTTCCTTAATGGCCTTTTCACCAGCCTCTACTGCTTTTTCTTCTATTTGGGTGACATCCTCTTTCTCTGCTTGCTCCATTACTTCTTCTTTGCTCTCACCAAATACACATGGATCAATTAGAAGCAAAATCTGTTTAACATCATGATCATGAAAAACTCCCATTCTAAGTAAAGTTCCTATAAGTTTCAGAACAGGAACGAACTGGAATTCAACTTTCCCTCCAACAGGGTCTCGTATATGTGCTCCACTGCAGTAGACTGCTTCTGTCAACATGCTTATGGTCTTTGTCTTAAGAATCTCTAGTGGTATTTCTGGACTAGGCTTTTGATGATCCTCATTGGACAAAATGAAACAAGGGGTAGAGAATTTAAATTTTGGGTTCAAGCATGTGCTAAGTCCAACTCCAGGCAAGCCATGTTTCTTTGATCCATCTGGAAATAATCGGATTTTCCTGGTTTCATCTGTAACAGGAGTGATAAATTCATTGTTCATCATGAGTTTTGCTTCCTTGGAATATTCTAAATGAATGCTAATCAACAAGTCATAGAATCCAGACCTTAAAAGTCCAGGCAAATACCGATTATCTATTGTGTAAAATATCTGGGAAACATCCACATGGCTGCAAAGAGCATGAGCTACTCTATTATTACCCAGAGCACAAACAGAACTATATAGCTTTAAAGTATGATAGTGGAACCTCATCAAATCTTCTTGTTCACATAATTCCAAAATGTCAATACACCTGAAATGATACAAAAACAAAACAAACAAAAATCAGTTCTACAGCATGTTTCCTTTTATTAAGTATACATTGTTAGATACTTTGAGAGAAAAATGTAAGGCTGAACTCTATGAGCCCTGTGCAGTGGTTAAACTGCTGTGTTGTAGGCAAACTCTGCCCACAGCCTGGAGCTCAATCCTGATGGGCCCAGATTATTAAGGGCAATACGCTGACTCTGTTAACTGCTTACAGAGTGCTGTAAAACACTATGAAGCTGTATATAAGTCTAAGTGCTATTGCTATTGCTATTGCTATTACTATCATTGATGCCTTGATGCAGTCAATATTATTATTTCATCAGTAACAACAGATGAAATAAGAGTTTGTGCCACTTCTAATTCTTTTAAATTATAAATAACAGAAACTTATATTTTCAAAGAATATAATATCATTTGGATTTCTAATCAAGCAGTGCTTTCGATTCTAAATTTTGAAAGAAGTTGGTAAGTACTGCATATCTGACATTGTAGTTGTGGGTTTTTTCTTTTGTTTGTTTTCAGTGTATTCATTTCATCAAAATGATTGTCTATGTAGTTAAAAGCAATAGTGAGTTAGCATCTCAAACAATAGTTAAGGCATCTGCTTCATAGTAATAGCAATATCATAGCAATAGCATTTAGGCTTATATACCCCACCCCATAGTGATTTACAGGACCTGAAATTCTATATCTTTCCCTCCAGCTTTAATTGGTCATAAAAAATGAACTAATTTCTGGATCAAGGGTTCAGTGAAATTTTCAAACAAATGTGTGTATTTTTAGAGGGTTTTTTTTGTTTAGATTTATTATAAGCATAATGGAAAGGCACAAAATACTGCAAGAATTGTGATTGAAAAACCTTTGGTATAACTTGAATATAATGAATTGGGTGTTCAGATAAATTTTGTAGATAAATAACAAAAAAAAAAAGAAATAAATCTAGCAGACTTGATAAGTCAGTTTGTGAATTGACTATTAAAACGTATGTGTGAAAAAGTTTTAGGAATAGTAGTTGCAGTAATAGTGATAGACCATCAGCTCAACATGTACAAACATTTTTATGCAACAGTATGACAGCAAGGTTGTCCCACTTTTCTGTTGAAATTGAGAGAAGGATGAGGATTAGCAGACTGAAATTAAAATGAGATGCAGGATGAAAATTAGAATAAATTCCTGATGATGAGATCTGCTTAGAATTCCTCTTTATTGAAAGTTTTCAAATAAAAAGCAAATGGTAATCTCTGGAAATGGTTTAGAGAATACCTGAGCTGAACAGTAGGACTTGTTGCCTTATAACGTCCATCTCGTACATTCTATTTTTAAATATATATACCTGTTTTCTTCTGGAATATGAAGGGCCATCATTTGCAATGGTTCCAGGCATTGTACTAGCCATCCATGGCGGTCACTGACACGATCAGTCTCTACTTTCAGGAAACTGTTTGGCATTCTGCTCCAGACAACTGGTGTGAGTGTTTGAACATCCAACCGAGGAGGACACTGAGGAATGGGATTTCTCTCTTCACTTTTAAAGATTGCAGCTGATAAAGGCATGGTGTTCTAGAAAATCATACATGGAAATTGTTTTTTTTTTTTATTGAACCTTTAGAATAATACTCTGTATGCATAATGTATTATATGTGTGTGTCAAATGAATGTAGAGAATCAGTTCCATTCATTTTATTCTCAGAAAGAAGAAATTTATCTATACTGTTCCTCTTTCTTCATCCTTATTTGCCAATACTCTTAAGCAGATATGAAAGGAATGAAACAATGGTTCACATACATTTAAAAGGCACCATAATGGTACAATGCTTAGCAAAGTCAACTTGGGTTAATGTAGCAATTTAATATGAAACGTCATATAATGTAGATGGAGTTTACCCCATAGATCAGTGATGGCTAACCTTTTCGGCATTGAGTGCCAAAACTGGAGCATGCACGTGCACACCAGAGCACCAGAATCTGGAAGAGAACAGCTGGCTGGTGCACATGTGCACAATGGAACCGGGAAAAGCAGCTGGTGACGGTGCATGTGCCCACAGAGACGGCTCTGCGTGCCATCTCTGGCACGCATGCCATAGGTTCACCATCACGGCCATAGATCTATGGAAAGCTATTTTGTCAAATAGCACCATACTGCCATAGTGGCGCAGTGGTTAGAAAGCAGTATTGCAGGTTAATTCTGCCGATTGCCAGCAGTTCGATTCTCATCCTTCCAAGGTCAGTAAAATAAGGACCCAGATTGTTGGGGGCAATATGCTGACTCTGAAACTGCTTAGAGAGGGTTGTAAAGCACTGTGAAGTGGTATATAAGTCTAACTACTATTCAGTGGTGGGCTGCTACCGATTCGCCCAATTGAGCAAACTGGTAGTGGCGGTAGCAGGAGGTTCCACCCACCCGCCCAGATGTCTCTGCACATGCAAGCAAACTGGTAGCAAATGAAATTGAAACCCACTACTGCTGCTATTGCTATACTGTCCTAAATTTATTTTCCTAACTAAGTATAAAACAAATGGGTTCACATTCCTTAAATGTGAGAAAACCATTACCATGCTCTTGTATTAACAGCTCAAGTGCACTGTAAATAAACATGAAATTTAAAAGTGCCACAGTTTGCCAAAATATTGTCTTGACCCCTGTTGTCCTGCAACTCTATATTGTTTGGGGAAACTGATAATAGAAGCAGAGATTGTCCCTGAGGTTAAATATTTGCCTGTGATTATTCATGAATCACTTTGCTTAACAATGATTAAATTGTTATTTCTATGTAAGACTCTGCTGATATGTTGACTAGTTAACACAGCTTGCCTGTTTGAATTTACTTAAGAGTCACAACATCTATTGATTGTAATTTGATTTAAAAATACCTTTAATTTACCCAGTTCAAACTGTACCAGGTTTGTGCTGGTAGGCTGTAAAAAAACAGCTGGAAATAGTTTTGTGTTTGGCTCAACCTGAAAAACAGAGTTAAAATGCAATATAAGCCTATTAGTAGCACATGTGAAAACCATAATGATATATTTATAAAATCATTTCAACAGAAGAATACTTAAGTCAATAAATAACTATTCACACAAAGGGATGCAATCCTGAAATAGTACAAAATGTGATAGATTTGGATTATATCAAAAGCAGTAGTGTTCCCAGCATGATGCACTGACAATGAAACCATGACATGTGATGCCATCATACAAACAAGTAAAATAAGCATGGTGCCAGCTATTCAAAATATTAAAAAATACAACTTTCAGCAGTCAGAAAATTAAAGGAGCATAGGAGATCAAGAAAAATTTTGTGATGTCGTATCCAGAAACCAGAGTGAAGACTGATTTAAATGACTCCAGAAAACCAGTATAATGCACGAATGGATTAGAATAAAATCTGTTGTAAAAATATAGCCATATATATGCCTTTTACTTTGCATTTTATGTATAATCCTTTTGCAAGAAAACAGTGAATTATTTATGGGTGGCAAGATAATAAATGAAGAAAAAACATTGTCCCTAAAATGTGAAAAAACATATTTTAAGAGGAATTGAAAATATATCAGTGCAAATGTCCTCCGTTCTGCTAATGGTTATAAAATAATGCCTATTTTATAATAATCATTTTTCAAAACCTACTTTGGGATGATGGCCAAGTTGCTCTGTTTCTCTAGAGTACTACACTAATAATTATAAATCATGGACAGATTCTATTTGGTTCTGTGTGCTTAAACTTATGATACAATAGTTATAATATTTCTATTAAAACCATGTCTCTAAATAAGAAAAAAAAATCACCTATGTCACATGAGACTGATATGTGTACATAACACAAATAGGTTAAGATTTGATATTCATAATTTGGTTCTTAGACATTTCTGAATGCAGATCCTGTATATAAATATAATTGTCCCACCTACTTTATCTAACTGCAAAACGAAAAGATTATTATAATGCAAAATAGATTAAGAAGTGGATCAGGTTTTGTGGGGATTGAAACATCATTCCCAATTGGATAAACATGAATATTTATTAAGCCAAATTTGTTCAATTCACATTTTCTTTAAAAAAGCAAACACTTATTTTTAATTTTTAATTATAGGAACTTTAAATTATAAAAAATATTTCTCTATTGCAAAAGAAGGAAGAGAAGGGCAGGGGGAGGAGAGGGGAGGAGAGGGAGGAAAGGAAAGGAAAGGAAAGGAAAGGAAAGGAAAGGAAAGGAAAGGAAAGGAAAGGAAAGGAAAGGAAAGGAAAGGAAAGGAAAGGAAAGGAAAGGAAAGGAAAGGAAAGGAGCATGGGACTGAAGGGAGAATTGTGCGATGAAACAATAAACAGTGAAAAATTCATAGTATGTCAATCATAGAAGAAAGTGGGTATCACAATCTTCTAGATAAGATATCCACTGCTCAAAGCTGCTAATGGGGGGGGGGTTTCCTTATATTTTCCCCTTTACTTAAATATGGCAAGCAAGATAAAATTGTCAGTAGAATAAATATGTAGTTGACTGGCTCCGCCAGAAAGGCTATTTTCAAAATAGTCATGGAGTCAAATACTTCAGTGTCATCTGAGTATAAATCCTGAAATGGAAAGAATTGGAGAGTACAAATTCCAGAATCTAGACCAAAGTTTTAGAAAATACACATTAATTCTGGGCAGAAAAAGTAAAATTAGAAACTAAACTAAACTAAACCAAATAAACTATAATGAACCTAAAAGAAAATACCAGTCTTTGAAATTAAATCCTGAATGGTTTCTTAGATATATGCAAATAAGCTGATGCTATAAATAAAGCTAATGATGTTCCATGTCATTAGACACAAAGCTCACAGATAATGAATGTAATCAATCTGATTTTACTATCACACATCTTGATTAAAGTCTTTGTGTTTAAGGGGATTGGGCAAAAAATAGTAGAATACTCTAGTCCATTTAGAAAAAAGTTCTGCCCCTTAAATTTATGTCTTACTGGAATATCACCTTGATAAACCATTATTACACAGTCAAAGGCAAAGGTGCATGAAGACAATTTTTGAAAATTTTAAGCTGAAAATCTTCAAAATTAAGTGTACCTGATGTTCTGAAGAGTCATATACAGAGAGGTGACACAATAAACCACTTGAACATGCAAGAAAATCTTGTCCTAGATAAAATCAATTACCACACCTATAAATTTGACATATGGCAATGAGCTTTGGGAGGATTTTTCCTGGTTGACACATAAACCTAATTTGTAAAGAAAAGAATAGGTGTAGAAGATACTGGAATGAATCTAAGAATCAATATTTAAAGCTTTATTGCCTGGAGCCAGAAAAAAAGAGCCACTATTTACTTCTATCTAATGTGTGAAGGCTATGTGCACTGGCAGAATCAAAATGGAAAGTTAGTATTGAGATTAGTTACATATAATGGACCCCCCCCCCTCCCAAAATAAAAACCCCAAACAGCATGGTGATGTAGAAATAAGCATTCCTGTTATTTAACATTCCAAAATAATAATCGAAGTGAAGCAGGGTAGGAATGTTGTTATGGTGACTGTCTAAAACTTCATTGGACAAATGTATCCTCAAATAGCAGAAACTAAGAATTGAATGGATTCGGCCACATGTTACAGAACTATAAAATATCAAGAATGACAAAGGATGGAATATTGTACCATATTATGAGGAATACACCTTTTCCAAAATGTTCATTACTTTGGTATTGGTTATTGAGCACACAAAAATAATTGATTCAATCTCAAATGATATGTTGCCAGAATCTGAGAGAAAGTATTAAAGCAAGCACTGTAATAAGGTGGAACTATAGGAGACAAGGCACAATTTAAGTCAAAGGAACGACTTGGAGATATCAGCAGGCTTGTGCCCCCCCCCCCAATATATTACTGATTCCTTGGAGAACACTGATGGAGGGTGGAAGGGTTTAGATGACGATTTTGTCTGAGATCTGAGGATAGAAATGAGTTTGAGATCTATACTACTGAACTATCTGAAGAAATATAGGTGAAAAATGCTCAAAATATTGCTTCTGTGCCGCTAAAAAAATAGTTGTTTTGCCTCTAGGTAAGTGCAATGGAATGTGGATCATAGTCCCATCAAAAACCTTTACAATATTCCAGACATCTGACAGTAATAGAAATATAATGAACAGTGCTATAAGCAGAAACAAAATTATATGTGCAATGGCAGAGGCCACAAATACTATTACTATTAATAATAATAATAATTGCTGTATACCTAGGAACAATGTAGGAAAAAGACTCTGAGTAAGAATTCAAAACTATTAACAATTATTCTTTAAAAATGATTACAATTTTGCTCTGTGCTTTGTTATGGAATTGTGTAATGAGTGCAATATTTTAATGTTTTATCCAAACACCATATCTTCCACCACCCAAAATATTCAAATCAATTGTCTTCATAGAAATTGTGTAACATTTGCTTCATCGTTTATAGTTTCATATCAGGTTTATTTTCTGTTCAACACATATCTCCCTAAATATAGCATTACTAACGTCATCCTCAGTTTTAATCTTTCACTTTACTGAAGTAGAAGAGAATGTCACAGGCAGAATCATTACATTTTCACAAGAAATGACAGCCTTTTTCTCAGAGGAAATTGCAACAAAAATTGGTTAGACTTTAAGTATAGGGTTGATATAAACAGCAGCCTGTTTTGACTAGCACAGTGATGGATTTTAATCCTCAGGTAGACCTATATTTAGATTTAGTTTAATATTTTTTTTAAAAAATGAAGGCTTATTTGTGATCCACTGTTATATTACTATCCTCAAATATTAACTATTGGACGAATTACTAAAACAGGATACATTTTCAACATCCAATCTGTAATATTCTGCTCCCCAACTAAACACACGTTAAATAATACCCTTACATCATAACTTTGGTTATAAACAATTACATTCTCCACAACCAGTATCAATTCATTAGTACAGGAATATGAGATAGAATTTGCTGTACAGAATATATACAGAAACTCCAATAAAATTTCAAATGATTAACCAACAGATGTGAGGGAGCCCTGGATTATTTTCTTCTAGTATTGCAATAAACCTTCTCATAAAATTAAAATGGTGGAGTCAAAATTCATCAGAATTCATTGATTAGAATAGAGCTGGAAGAGACCTTTGAGGTTTTCAAGTCCAACCCCCTGCTCAGGCAGGAGATCCTATAGCATAATTGAGGCTGTACAACCTACTCAATATAAACATAATGATATTATATTTTCATAAAACATTAATTCATATTATTAAAACATGAAAAGTGGAATTTTGATACCTGATAGAAAGTTCCCAGTTCTTTTCCATTGGCTGTGAATGACAACATCCCAGTAGCTAATTCGACAAGGCATCCAATTTCTAGATCAACATTACCACGATTTGATCTTTGAGAATTAACAAATGATTCTCCTCCCCAAACCAGATAGCAATTACTACGTTTTACACTGAAATAAAGTAACCAGAAAACAATTGAATGTTAAGTGCTGCCCAAAGATTTATTTAAATATATACTTTATGTGGAATAGCCTACTGTATTCTCTTCTTGGAAAGAGAAAAAGTAGAAATAACTTATACAAATTTGATAAAAAATAAAATAAAATAAAAGTTTGGATTTGCTGGAACTGAAGCTGCAGATATTCCACAAGGAGGCTCTATAGCTTTTATAAACCATCTGGTAATTATCACCATGTTCAGAAAGTAAGTTCAGTGAACATAAGGCATTAGACATCTATAACAATTAAGGATTAATTAAAATCCAGTTTATTTTTTATTTCAAGGATCAGCCAAAAGCTCCATTCAAATGTTTATTTTCAGATAACTAGTACAAAGCAATTTTTAAAAGATTTTTTTTTAACACTGTTAATTTATGAAAATGCTATTCCATAACTAAGTTATAACTGAAATTAAAGTCAGCGTGACTTTAAAGAGTTGGTTAAATTATTCAAATAAGGATCGCTATAGTTTATACCATCTAGTTTAAATTTTTGTTCTTGATAAAGTAATTGCTAAGTATTGTTACAGAGTATACATTATGGTTCAAATATTGTTTCAATGATAATTGTTCTTGTGGTGGGAAGGAAGGAAGGAAGGAAGGAAGGAAGGAAGGAAGGAAGGAAGGAAGGAAGGAAGGAAGGTATTCATTAGGTAATTTATAAGTCCAAACCTTTCATGGACTCTTCCTCTTTCATCTCCCAAAGTAACTGTTACTGTGCAATTCTTATTTAGGTCAAAATGTTCACTGTAAAAGTGGTAGTCAGGAGTTACCCAACCAATCCAGACTGAAGACGGGTCTTGACCAGCAAAGATCTTCACTGAGTAGTAATACTGGAATGACAAATATTAATACAATACTTAGAGAAAATTTTGTTAAGAGAAAATGTATTCCATACTAAATAGAGAGAATTATACACTTCATAGATAGAATCATCATGAGTGGCTTGTATAGAAAAAATATTTTGTTTATCCATGCCCCATTTTGGCCCGTTCCAGGCGGCGGGCATTCCCGCCACCTGGAATGGGCCAAAAATGGGACACGCGGAAGCCGAAAACAGTACGTGCGGAGGCCGAAAATGGGGCACGCAGAAGTGGCGATAGGCGGCAGCAGCGATGGGTGACAATGGTGGTAATGGGCAGTGGCAATCCCCGCAGCCTGGAACAGCTGATAGGTGGTATTCTGGGAGGCGATCCAACTACCAATCAGCTGCTCGTGCTAAATCAGGCTGTTCTGAAGCTGACCAAGCTGTTTGCTATTTGCTGCAAGGAGGCAAATTGCTTGAGAGGCAGACGCAGATTTTTTTTTCTTGTTTTCCTCCCCAAAAGCTAAGTGTGTCTTATAGTCAGAAGCATTTTATAGTCCGAAAAATATGGTAAATGATGACTTTTTAAAAATTATACATACACACACACAAATATACACATGTATGTATATGTGTGTGTGTGTGTGTACACACATATACACAGATACATACATAAACACACATATAGGGATCAGAGTCCAACATAACTGGATTAACTTCTCAGAATTTGTTTCAATTAAGTTAAAGTATGTTCTAATTTTGGGCAAAATCTAAGCCAATGCTCTTCAAACTAAGATAACTAATCCATTTAAAAAAAAAAAAAAAGCCTAAATACTTACTGTCTTGGCATGAATAGGTATTTCCTGGTTCTGTTTTCTGTAATAAGATTATCAATATAATAGAGAGTTAAATGACTGTATAAAACACTAAAATAGAACTGAAAATATTTTTAACCTGTATGCTGAATGGAATAAAATATATTCTAGACAAAATTAAAACATAAAAGTAATGCATGAATTCTGTCATTTCAAAAACAAATTCAGGCAGCCTCAGAATACACTTCTATAACTATTTTAATTAAAAATCATATATATGCTAAGAAGAAGGATTACCTGTAACATAGGGAGAAGAATATAACACCTGAAACAAGATATTCAGTGACAAACCATGTCTAGAATACATTTGTTTCCTGACTCTTTGTATTTCTGATTACTGAAAATCACTAGCTGCAAAATCAATAAGTCTTCTGTTTTGGAATAAAGATTTGAACATTGCCATAGAACGATACAAGCTAAGTGGAAATAACTAACAATTCCCTAAGTAAAAAGGGAGACAGAATTAAAAACATAGGTTTCAGTTAAAGGACTGAAAATATATCTAACCTTTTGTAGAAGCCCTCAAATTCAAAACCATGACTGTATGTAAAAGACGAATGAAATTCAATTGGCATGCTCAAGCGACAATACATCATGCCTGCATTACTACTCTGTGTTCCAAATGTCTTATGAGTAACTTTTAAACGTGGTGGATTGTCAATGTTTCCATCAATTCTTGTCACCTGAAATTATCAGAAATTTGTTTTTACAAGCATTTGTTTAAAAAAAAAAAAAGCACTACCAGCCCATGATAAGACTTACTAAATTATCTCCTATGTTATATTGTCAATATAAATTCTTAATGACACAAAGGAGAGATAGGTAATGTTGAGGTGATCAACATCCTGCTAATAACTTTTTATGTCCCATAGACTCTGTTCCATTTAACTTTAATTTGTTTATTATTTAAAAATATGTTTTCATATTCTCATAAGAAAATTGAAAATTCTATTGTAGTGAATAAAGTACAAATGTCAGCATCATCTCCATTTTAAGCCTCTCTGAATCTTGGAAATTAAGCATGGTGGTGACTGTGGCCCAATAAAAAAAGACAAAGATAAAAGAGCAAGTTTCTGGGATGAGAAGGGCACAAGTAACAGCTTCACTGACTTATTTTCTTGTTACATTTTGTGACTGGTTACAAACCCCCATGATTATCTATTTTGAATATTTGTATGCGACGTTCCCAATATTCAAAATGTACACCTCAGACCTATTAGAGTACTTAATTATGGATTACACTTAATGTGTTATGGCTCTTCTTACTATTTAGTATTACCTCAATATGAGGATGCCCTTTGGGCACATTGACAAAGGTTGGTAAGCGTTTGCTAAACCACATAGCGACTTCTCTGTTCATGTTGACAGCAAAAGGCTCAAAACCTTCTTGAAGCCCACACATTGTATAGTATTTGAAAGTGCTGGCATCCCTTCCAAAATTCATTCGGCCAATCTGAGACAAACCCAGTGAGCATATAGGAACAAAACCTAAAACAACAAAAGATTATAATGGAGTTAGATTTAGATTTAGATCACATTTAGATTTGTTTAAGCTATTCATATTTTGAGGATTTTTAAAAAAATATTTAAAAAATGACTAAAGTATATCCACTAAAAGTATTTTGTTCAAATAGTGAGAACTTTACTATATTGAAATATTATAATCAATGTCATATAAACACGTCTTTCTTTCTTTCTTTCTTTCTTTCTTTCTTTCTTTCTTTCTTTCTTTCTTTCTTTCTTTTTTTCTTTCCTTTCTTTCTTTCCTCCTTCCTTCCTTCCAGCCTGCCAAACAATCAGCAGCCAAGTATCCCAGATTAAAACATAAAGAAGTGGCTGTTCCTGAACTACATATAAACTGTCTTATAAAAACATTATTTAAGTCTAATAACAAAGCTCTGCCTGAAGGCTTCTATAACAAGCAATAAGATGATGTTAACATCACTAACAAGAATATTAGATAGGCATAAATTGGATGTCTGTAAAGCAGACAGCTAATGGGGACCTGATCGTGTTAGATCTACAGCAATTAATATAAAATAACAAGAATCTAAACATGCCCAGTGAGGGTTTTAGGCAAACAGTAGTAATAGAAGAGAACATTCAAGAATTATGGTATTTGGGTTTTGTTATTCTTTCCTTCTTTCTTTCTTTTTTTTTTTGGGAAATAGTTAAAATATAATGACTACTAAAAAGTAGGTGGTCTATAAGAAGGAGCAGTTAAACAGTTAAATGTCATGATTAATACAGCTGGGCAGTTCACTAGATTAAAAAATGAATGGTGCATTGGATTGTGCAAAGGCATGAATATGTAAAAATTCATTAAATTAATTATACCACCTCCCAGGATTATATGACTACTCTGAAAACCCTAACGATGAACATATCTTCAGTTAAGAAAAGAAAGGCTGATGGAAAACCTGCCCTTGTGTGCACTTTTATGCACTTTTTCTATGAATGCCCACACTAAGTAAGTATCACTATACTGAATGGTGTATGGGTATGAGAGTTGGACAATAAGAAGGGTTGATTGAAGAACTGATGCTTTGAACTGTGGTCCTGGCATAAATTATTGCATATACCATGGACAGCCAGAGCAACCAACAGAGTTGCTGAATTGAATAAAACCAAAAACATAATTCGAAGCCAAAATCACAAGACTACATCTCATTTACTTTGGCCATGTCATGTATGCATTGGAAAAGTCAATGATGGTTAGTGGAACAAGAAGAGGCAAGCAAAGAACATGCTTGCTGGACAACATCAAAACTGATAAAAAGATGAACATCCAACAACTAAAAGAAGTGTGTTTGATAGGAAAGCAAGGAATAGGTACTTGCCTATAAAGTTGCCAAGAGTCAGACACAACTGAATGGTTAAAACAACAAATCACTACATGAAATTTCACCATTGTGTTGGTGAGATGTGGGCAACAGTATGTTGGCTTGAAAGATATTTTCTAGATTGGGGTACCTAGTTTATACATGCCCGATAATTAAAGTTAAAAATGGTCATATAGTGGCTTCTAATGGTGAATAGTAAACATGATAGTGTAATACAATGTTTAAAAATCCTGTTAAGGGGGAGATCTTAAAACATCTGATATCTAATATTAGATCTAATATTATATCCAGACAAATAACGTCACTTATAGGTGTCTAGTTTCAAATTTTAAAAAAAGGGAAAGTGTACCTTTCACAGAATTTCTAAAAAGTCATATAAAATTCTCAATAGATCAAAGTTACATGGATAGAGTAGGACAATATCTATGGGTACATCTGGGTAGTGAACAAGGCATATAATATGGAAAACTACAACTAAGATTGCAGTGAAGTGAAGGTGAATGAAATGGCTAAATATAACAGTATTTATGACTTCATGTCTTCTAGCTTTTCTATCCAATCTTGGAAGAAAAAAAAATAAGAAAATGACAATCATCTCTAGCATGCTCTGAATGGATCATATGATTGCACCTTAAGAAGAGAGATAAATAAGCTATTAGGAGAAACAAGCTATTATGAGATCTCACACTCTCTCTCCTAATAGGATTTTATGTCTGCATATGTATCTGCATGTGTTTAATTATACACATAACACGCATACTGATTAATCCTCTTAGAATTAATACAAATATACATATCATTAATAGCAAATATATTTAGTCTGATTTCATTTTTACAATAAAATGACTCAAACAAATTTTACAATCTGATGACAAAACCTATTGAACGGTTCATTAGAACAAACAATAAATGGTAGATAACATAATTTAAATGGAATTTGTTACAATTCGTTAACATACTTGACTAAATGTTTCTATTCAAACATTAATTCTACTGAGGCCAGCAGGCTTTATATCCAAGGAACTTTGTCTGAGGTTGCAAGATTAAAAATACTGGAATGCATATTGAAGTCTATGCTACTTAGAAGCATGTCCTAGTGCAGAAAATATTAATTGTATTCAGTAGCTTCTCTTCTTGAATAGAAGGAGTCTCCAAGGATGAAGACACTTTTTTTTCAGAATGTTTTTTTTCTCATTTTAATTAGTGCTGTATTTACATGATTATGTACAACTGTCAGAATAAGTGTCTATGGAGATTTTCAGAATGTCAGAATAAGCCAATAAAATAAAATTGCAGAATAAGCCAATAAAACTAACGGACTTACCACAACATTTAAAAAAATACCAAATAGTAACCAACATATTAAAATGTCATGAGTTCAATGACAGCAGAAAATTCTACAATAGCTAACTAAAATGCTATCATTGTTGGAATCTTTATTATTCTTAATTAATGACTGTATATATACTTTATTATATTGGGCTGCATTTTACTACCCCAGGGCTGTCAAACTCCTGGTCCATGGGCTGGATGAGTCACACGCTGGCCACGCCCATGCCCAGTTTAGCAAAGGGGGAAAAAGTCCCAATATGTCATGTGACGCCACCATGACAATGTGAGTTTGACACCGCTGTACTACACACTCCTTTACTAACTCCTATTAGACAACTGAGAGATAAGGCTGTGATATATTCTAAAGGTCAGCAATGAGCTCACCATTATCTATTTCAAAGTCAGCAAAAGCAAGTTCTGAACCTTTACTGGTTATAAGTAATTCTCCATTGAGTGTAAATATAATAGACTTGTCCTCCAGATTGATCATACAGCCTACTACATCTCCTACTTGCCAGTTTCGTCCAAAGAATCCACTCCCCTGATGCCAACGTTGCCCCTGAAAAGTAAAATGGTTTACATAATAAATATATTCCACAAAAACTTGTGCTACACTAAATAAGTTATGTTTTTAGGTATCATATAAGATTCATCATTGGTTTTTGTGCAACAAAATAGTACCATTTTCCCGTCAAACTTATTGTGGCCTTTTTGCTTTTATTTACTGAAAACAAATCCAGAAAGAAAAATAAACAATGTACAACATGAAAGAAAGAAAGAAAGAAAGAAAGAAAGAAAGAAAGAAAGAAAGAAAGAAAGAAAGAAAGAAAGAAAGAAAGAAAGAAAAAACTAAAAACCAACAAAAATATATAGGATATATATTCACATATATGCATTCACATTCTGTAGGAAGATTTCAGTGAATGGTAACCATATTCCATAGTCAGATTGGGCATAAATTGTTAATGGCATCAACTTTGAAGATTACCAAGTATACTTATGGTACTTATGATTTAAATGTGTTCATCACAGTATGATGAATAGATATATAAACAATAAACAAGGCAGCAAATTGTCTTCCAAGATTTTAGTAGAATTAACTTCAATTGACTTTTTACAGGAAGAAATACTGGATCTATTTTCTGCTGCGCAGATATTATCCTTATAAGTCTTCACCCCTATTATTTACATATTTATCATAATCAACCATTTTCCCTGGAAATCAGCCTAGGTGTAATTATCCTAAACGTTCTTCACATCAATCTCTAATGAAACATTTTGGAAAATAAGTCAGTATCTGCAATATAGTGATGAAAATTCCAGCCCCAATTGCTGTTGTTACCTGATGGCTATTTGAATTATGTCAGTAAGTGGTTTTTTTTTTAATGCTTAATTACACTTTCACATCAAATAGAATGCAAACCTATTTGTATTTAACTACTTTTTCATAATAGCCCCTCCTATCCCCCCTTCCCATCTATTGATTCTTTGGGTTTATGAGGGTCCTTATCAGTGCTGGTTGGGAACATTACTTGGAACTATGTCAAGCAATTTAATTGTTATAAATTGTATTATAGATTAAATTATGGTTAAGTACTTGATTTAAATTAGCAGTTGTCAGCCTACAAGGTAAACCAAGCTAAAAAAACCCAATATCATACAGATCTACATCTACTTTTACTATAACAGAATCTTGCTTGTCTGAATGTACCTCCCTCCTCCCTAACTTTACATTAATGTAAACTCTGAAGAGGCCTGTCTGAGGAATTTTCTCCAAATAGTTTCTTGGAACGAGATCAACTTGGGCTTGCCTTATAGTTTCCTTGTTAGTGGCTCTCCCTCCTGCCCTTCAATCCTTCTCTATGTCTACTACAGAAATTAACCCGTCATGCTTTCTTATTCGTTGATTCTGGCAGAATTTAGGTACACAAACATTTGTACATAAAGAATACTGGCAAGACTTCATGACATCATCAACTCATATTCTATCAATGAACTGAGAATAATGGAAATCGAACAGGAAAAGGAGAACAACTGTAAAGATTTCGACAATTACTTTCACAAGGGAAAGGCAACCTAAATTCTTTTCCTTGCAACAGTGACTAGGGAAGGTGGGGGTAGGTAACTCTTATTTTGTATTGAATTATGGTATTTGCATGACTTGTCGATCTATGAGAGGGCACTTTAACTCAAAACAAATTTTGCCTACTGGAGATTAAAGCTTTATATGCTTCATCTCGCAATGGACTGGATTTATTATGAATGCGTAATTGTGCCCATGACCTAAAACTCTATGAACTGACTTATGCTGTATAAACCCCGCCAATTATAATTAAACATACTAACTTTGGAGCCTTCAAATACAAATGCTTGGTCATCAGCTCCTAGTTCTATGTCAGGTTGGCAGCCTGGCCTTGCCCATCCAACACGCATATCGCCTCCAGTTACAGCTTCAAATTCAAAATACCACTTTCCAGTCTGAACTGCATAAGATTTCTCCACTCTGAAGAAACGTATCTTATCAATGCGCACTTTTTCCACTGTTTGATCAGCTGTGAAAAATACAATGCAAAAAAAGTTATTATAACTGAACATATCAGAAAGGGCACTTGGGGGGGGGTGTTCACTCCCCAAAAAAGATGGAAGCTGCAACATTGTGATTAAACTCTCATCTTGACATTTTTGAACCCCAGTCCAGATGCTCTTACACACCAGGTTTTTGTACTCAGAAAAAAAAATGTTGAAGCAGCCAGAGAATAATTACTTACTTATCTTGTCAGAAATTATATTTGGTATGGAAATTATATAAACATATATGACACAGAAGCAAGAATGTGTGCATTGTAGAAATTAAAATTCGGAGTGAGGGTGTTTTAATATTCAAGTACATCTGCTCCTCTGAGAGAAGCAACATTTTCCAGAAAAGCAAAGCTTTTTCCCTTTAGCTATTCTTTCTTGAATTATGACACATAGCCTCTGCGCTTTCTTTTTTCTTCTCATTGTCTTTCCTTCTTCTCAAAGTAAAACAAAGAAAGAAAGAAAACAATCTATATTGGGAAAGAAGATATGATAACACACAGTGAATAAGTCAAGAGAGGCTGTGAAATTGCAAACTTTCATTAACCACATAGGGAAAAATGCTGCATTCATTCCATGTGAAAATTATGTTCAAATTTTGGCTTGAGGAAAGAAGACTACAGCAACCACCAAGGAGATTTTCTTTTTCTTATGACCCAAGTGTACTCCTCATTCACTGAGTGCTAACAGGAAGTTTAAAAGACATCAATTTGGGTAAATAAATTCTTCTCCTCATAGACTCAAACATTAACATACTGAAAAATCCTACAGAGTATTCTTGAAGGTTAAAGGAACAGAAAAACATGTTAGAAATAATTTAGTGCTTCCAAAAATACTAATAACAAAATATGTATTAACATACCTATTTCCTGATCTGGGGCCTCAATATTATATCCATATCCAGCAAAGGTCCGAACAGCCTCACGAAGACTATCCCGGTTTGATTTTTTAGTGCGTTCATCCAATAACACATAAGGAACCAGCCGAGGATTCCGTTTGTTTTTAAGATCCTAAAAAGAATAGGTGCAATAATATAGGGCTTTACAGCCCTTTCTAAGTGGTTTACAGAGTCAGTATATTGCCCCCAACAATTTGGGTCCTCATTTTACCCACCTTGGAAGGATTGAAGGCTGAGTCAACCGTGAGCCTGGTGAGATTTGAACTGCCAAATTGCAGTCAGCCGGCAGTCAGCAGAAGTAGCCTGCAGTACTGCACTCTAACCACTGTGCCACCATAACTCAGTATAATATTTAGTTATATAGAGCAATTTAGAACAGTACATTTTAATACCTAAATTTCTATTTTCTATTTTCTAGGAGTATAATTATTAAGAAGAAAGATACTCAGTTTTTGAACACGACTATCTTTCACTTTTCTTCTCCAAATGATTGCCCAGACATGCTTCAAAGAATCTCTTAATCCCAGAACAGATTGCACCCCTACATTGGAGTCCATTCTATGCACCAATGTGGAGTTTTTCCTCTATATACTGTATCTGTTTCTTTTCCTTCTGGTAATCTACCCAGAGTCGTTTAGGAACTGGGCTGCACTAAATAAATACAATTTATGCTCCAAAACACAGAAAGACTAAATGTGAAAATGCTTTTTTTAAAAAATACAGGCCATCCTACTATACACAATAACACACACAACTCCAGGTTTTTCCAATAAGTACAGTAGTTGTCAAGAATTATTAATTAAGTAATAAACATATTACCCAATAATATTGCTTTAGATATGGTTCTTCCTTTATAATCACCCAATTTTTCTTTGAAATCTTTCTTAAAGTAATTTTTACCTGTTGAATACCATAGGTCCAGCCTTGTTTTATTCTTTCTTTTGCCCAAACATTATGTGCATTCTCTGCAAGTTTATCAACTAATATTTCTTGCGAAGGTAACAATTTAACTTCAGAAAGATCAAGAGGAGCTGGCTTGTACCCATTTGTCATCATGTAACTGTAAACCAGAAAAAATATGGACCTACATTTTAATTAATCAAAGAGCTGTTGAGAATATTTTGTGTATACCTATAATTTAGTAAATGTTTAGTCTACTTTAATTATTAATAGGAATTTTAAATCCAAATCAATCTGTTCTATCTTCTTTCATACTGATTTCATATATGATTCCTAAGAGAAGGAGACACTTTTGGTGTATAGTTACCATAGATCAATAATGATGCATCCCTCATATTCTTCCAAATAAGGACAAACAACTCTTCAGAAAATGAGATTATGAATCCCTGTTTGCAAGTAAATAAACAAGTCCAATGTATATGGTGGGGTTGTGATTCCGATTACTAATTTTTAAATTTTGAACACCTTTTATGGTTAAATAAACCCTATAGCTTGGCCATTTTAACTGCCATGCATCAGCTGCAGACTTTAACTATTAAACAGCATTAACAATATGTCCCACTGCCTATTCTTATCCACAAGACGCAGCATCACAAAATGTTTGTTTGTATCCAGAAACATATAGTTAATTACTGATTGTTCTATGTTTAATACTTTACATGAAAAACTTCACATAAAACAACTTGTGACAATCATTGTTATAAATGAGCTTACTTTTTAGGAAGCTTGATTTTCTTAAGATCTTCTTCTGCACCTGGATTTACATGAACAACATGGCATCCAAGGGCCAAAAGAGTTCTATAAAAATAGAATCAATTGTAAAATGTAAGTATAGCATGCATTCTAAATATGCATCAGGATATTGCATCCTGGTTATTGGAATAAGGGCAAACATCTGTTGCAAGGGAGCCTTTAGATTAGAAATTTTACTTTGCACGCAATAGTATTAACATGTTTGGGATGTCAAAAACTTTTTCATACTTTAGCAAAGTATGCTGCACATGGTATGAATACAGCTAAGGCTAGTAATTTACCCTATGCCTTCTCTATCTTATTAAAAAGCATTATGACAAACACTTTTCGATCAAGCTATAATGGATAGTAGCAGTGGTGGGTTGCCCCCGGTTCGCACCGGTTCTATAGAACTGGTAGTAAAACCGGCGGGAGGCTACGCCCACAGATCCAAATGTCATCAAAATGCCTTTGCGCTTGTGAGTGGCCCCGTTATGAACCAATAGTAAAGGTAAGTAGAACCCACCCCTGGATAGTAGAAGTCAATATTAATGGATCTTGGTGATGACCACAGAATATGGAAGATTGTAATTTTGAATACGAGGAGTACATGTTCAAGATCATGAAATTATAATGGGAATGAAAGAAGAGATAGATATGTTGTCTCTCTGGCAAACTAGCAGGAAGGAGAAGAATGTAATATATCTGAAGGAAAATGATGTGATTTTGGAATTGATGAATACTTGTAGGGAAGTGAATAAGCAGGTTTAATTGTGAATGAAATGGAAATATTTATCAGATAATATATTATTTTATGTAGAAAAAAATCTTAAGATCAGAAAAGGGTAAAAAATTAACAAAAATGAAATTTACCATTTCAAAAATTAAGAAAAAAATTGTTCTCTTGAACAATGCTAAAGGGGAGTAAATATATTGATTATTTGTTAAGATTCCTTCAGGTTGTGGTCAATTCCATGGACATTCCATAGTGATTTCTTGGACAACTCCATGCTGTGCTCTGGCAACAGTAGTTCACCATAGTACTTTTCCAGGATACTTTCAACTTTCCTGCCTAGCCTACAGCCCTGGTACTTCTTGGTAGTTTCTGGTATAAAAAATGAATAGTTGAGGGCCTGCCATGAGAAATAAATCTTCCTCCACTATTATCTTGTATGCAGGTGCCCTTCTGGTCCATTTCTTAAGTGCAATTTCCAAATCCTTTCCAATAAATCCAGATCAGTTGAAATCAGAAAGATGAATTTGTCAGGACTAACAAATTGCTATCAATGGCTAAGTCTGGAGACAGCCCATAAAAAGTAACTAAAAGTAGCTTTCTTAGGGAATTAAAGCTTACAGAATATAGTCCCATTGCCTCTTGAAAAAGCACCTTTGGGACAACCATGACCTGGATGACTGAGAATTTCCATAGACCTTACAGAATAGTTTTCTTTCTGTTTTGTGACTCACTTTAGAGTTTCTGTTGACATTTGCAGATTATAGTTCTTCTCTGTTTCAGGCAATTTTGAAAATTCCACCAGACAAGGATGCTGCCTTTTATTATCATCTCGTATCTACAACGTATGAAAGAGACTGTAAGTAACCTTAGAGCAACTTCTGCTCAACAAAAATAGACCCTTTTTTTCTGCAAATAAACCACAGTCATCCATCACAGTTTTCCTCAATCAAGTGTCTCTAAGACAGTATTATTATCCCATCATGTCAGCATGGCCACTGGAAAACTCATATAGAGTTTTATTCTATTTATTTATTCTACAAGTTATGAATAAATGTCCCATGTGTTGAAGCAAATTCTGACCTGCATTGCCCAGCTGTTGTTCAAAAAGTGATGTGCAGTTGGACATACCAGGAGAAATTTTACCTGCAGCAAAAAATTATACTTGCACATTCTTACCACAGATATTTTATGACTTATTCTATAGTCTAGATATAACTGATGTTTTGTAGAACTAAACTTTGATTCCTCATAATATTCTGCATTTCTTTTGACTTATAAAGTCATATAAAGTAACTTTAAGACAATTGGCTAAGTGTGAACCTTTGAAATCCTGTGAAGGAGCATCAATAAAATGGACACTTCAAGGGAGAAGATATTCATTCATTCATTCATTCATTCATTCATTCATTCATTCATTCATTCATTCATTCATTTATATTTAATTATTTATTTAATTATTTAATTATTTAACTATTTAACTATTTAATTTATTTTATATGCTGCCTTGGGCAGATGATATGGGCTCAGCAAATAACTAGGCTGAACTGGCAGTGACGGATGGTGATTTGTTAGAGATGGATATAGTGAACCCTATTTGGAGTGATGAAAATGAGGGGGGGGGTTGAAAATTGAAAAATAATATTAGCATGCATTAGGAAAAGATCATGGAGAAAAATTTTCTACGTGGTCACTAGGAGTTGAAAATGACTTGATGGCACTTAATCAAATCAAGAAAAGAAGGCCACAACAAGAACAAAACCAAAATTTTGCCCAATTCATAGAAGGAGAACTTGTGTGACCTTGGCAAAAGTTTTGGATCTGAAGTTTCTTATCAGGCATCTAGGCTGCCAAGTAAACCTCTATTTATGGCTGTAACAATCCATAAGCCATAAACTGGACTTATTTATTATCCTGTCATTGTGGGTATTTTGCCTCCCCCGAATGTTCCAGCTATTAAAGCTCCAACTTTTTGTTTTGTAAAATATTCCTCAGGACTGCCAATAAGTAAACATGAGATTGCAAATCAGTAAATGTCATCTTGGAATGGAGATTATAGGTTTGCTTTAACTAAAAGCACGAAGCAGGGAAAATAAAAATGGTGTGAAGTTCCTCTGCCTCCGGAGAAGACACAAGATGCCTTTACTTTGAGCTTAGCTCATGGAGAATGCATCCATTCAGTTTTCATGTCAGTCTTATGCAATTCTCCTGATGTTTTAATTTTCCAAAACCTAGTCATTACTTCTGGAATTCTAAGTAATCTCCCATATAGGACTATTGACCCTACTGAATATAACTCATGTGATTCCAGACCAGTGGTGGGATTCTGCCGGTTCTAGGCGGTTCGGCCGAACTGTTTGTTAAATTGCTGGCTCGCCCCGACCCTTGCCCCGCTCCTCCGCACCACTATTTATTGCCAATAAATAGTGGTGGGCGAGGGGCGGGTGAGCCAGCAATTTAACAAACGGTTCGGTGTTTTTTTGTAATTTTATTGGCCCGTGGAGCTTCAGCATAGGCTAATTAGCCCGTTGATTAGATGGCCTCCCGACTCTCAGCTGATTTGCTCTCAGCTGTTTTGCTCAGGGCTCTGCTGCTTGCTTGCAAAGAGTGCTGGAGCAGATTTTTTTCCCCTAGCTATGCTGAAAATTGAAACTGAAAGTAAAGCAGGTTGTTGGCTTTGTTGTTGCTGCAACATTGGAAAATTAGGCAGGCAGATTTTTTTTCTTTTTCTTCACCAAAAAAGGTAGGTGCAAACAATGGAAAATTTAGGGCAAAAGAGGAGAGTTCAAGATTTTAAAACACAAAAGAAAAAAAGCTCTATTTAACTAGGGAATTATAATAATTGAGATACTATTAATTGTATATTGTGTTGAAAGCAGAAATTGTAAAGTTGTGATTTGGAGGAATATATGGGGAAAATTATTTGGTTTATTATTATTGGTAAATATAATTAATTGATTTGTAAGAAATTAGATTGCATGGAAATAATTGGAATATTCATGTTCATATTGATTAATATACAAAAAAGATAGTTATATAACTAATTGATTTATATTAAAATGTTGAATTTATATTAAACAACTGTAATATTACATAATTAACCAATGTGAGGATGGATATAAAAATAGATGACAATGGGAAGGGGTATAATATAGAATAGAAGGGAAAAATTGAATTTGATTAAGATTAGAAATGAGGATGAAGGGTAATATTGGTTTTTTAAAAAAATAGATAAGGAAGAAATATGGCAAAAAGGAAATACAGAAATTGTAAATTTAATTGAAATGATTAAACACTGTTTAAATTTGTGAACCGGCCAAATACTCTGTTCAAAGAAAATAAATTGTATGTTTGTATATGCGTTTCTAATTATTACTATTTATTCATATTTGTTCTCTTTTATTCTTTAAAGTTTAACAATTCATTCTTTATCTTAATATCTTTATATTTGTTTGGGGTTGCCTTTCTTCCATTTCATCTTTTTTACTGTACAGCAATCTTTCTCCTCAAACCTACTGTCTCTCTCTTTTCTTTCCTTCTTACTTTCTTTCCTCGCCGCTTCTTCTCCTCCCTACTTCCTCTTCCTTTCTCCTTCTCCTCCTCTCTTCCTCCCTCTCTTACCCTCACTCCTACTCTAATTTCCCTTCCCTTCCTTCCTCCCTTCTCTTCCCTCTCTCTCCTTCTTTCTTCCATCTCTCTTCTCCTTCCTTCATCCCTCTCTATTGCTGTATCCTTTTGTGCATATGGATTACTCAGAGGGTTGAAAAAGTTATTTTTGACTGGTCCTCGCATTTTTGACCACTCTTCGAACTTATGACTGTCCTCACATTTTATGTTTTTCGCCCTATCTTGTCACCATGGTGAAGAGAAGTAGTGGTGAAATGACTGACGCAGTTGTTAAGAATGCTGCAACGGGCATAAATGTGAGAAAGGTCATAAGTGCAAAGACCAGTCAGAAATGACTTTTTTCAGCCCTCTGAATAGTCTCTATGTGCATATGGACTAGTCAGAAGGTTGAAAAAGTTATTTTTGACTGGTCCTCACACTTTTGACCAGTCCTTGAACTTACGACTGTCCTCACATTTTACGTTTTATGCCCTATCTTGTCACCGTGGTGAAGAGAAGTAGTGGTGAAATGACTGACACGGTTGTTAAGAATGCCGCAATGGGCATAAATGTGAGGACGGTCATAAATGCGAGGACCAGTCAGCAATGACTTTTTTCAGCCCTCTGAGTAGTCCCTATGCACATAGCCACACCCACCCAATCACATGACCTGTTAGCCATGCCCACCCAGTCACATGACCACCAAGGCACACCCCCATCTAAGCCATGCCCACAGAACTGGTTGTTAAAAAAATTGAATCCCACCACTGTTCCAGACCCATGTTCCAAAAAGTATGCAGACCTTGAAAACTGCACTTATGGCCTGTCTAGAAGTTACAGACTCTTGTTATTGTCTAACAATAAATTATGGTCTCATACTTCAAAGACTATTTGTATTACTATGTGAAGAAGTGAAAATATCTGCATTATCACAATTTTCCCTTAGTTATTTATTTACTACTACTTATTCTCCAGATTCATTGAAGGAAGCTCTGGAGCTGAGTACAAAGAAATCAGAATTGTCCTGTTTCAGAGAAAATCTATTACTATTTTAATTTTCTCTAAGCTGAATTCCTTTTTATATAACACCTTAGTTTTGTATTTGGAAAATGAATAATAATAAAAAAAAATTTCCCCGTGACACAATTCTTTTGTTTTCAACTTTGTAATTAAAAAGTAAACTTCACTATTATTGTTTCAAGAGTATATCTGTTTCCTGTAATTGAATAAAGCTATGTAATGAGTGATTTTCTCAGAAAGAATTCTTCATAATATACCTTGCCATAGGTCCAACCAAGTTCTATTTTATTCATTCCCCAGAGTTCATGAATATTTTCAGCAAGCTTGTCTCTAATCTTTTCAAGATGGAAAGGCAAAACAATCTATGAAGAAAATATGTAAATTTTTATCAAGATAAAATATTTCAGCAATGTCCTCCATGTTTTCCAATTAATGATCACATAATAAAATCTAAAAGTGGTTTATTACTAAATAAAGATATCCTGACAAATTAAATATTCAGTCATTATATGTGTTATGATATTTTAATTAAACTTACCTGGTTGGTATCAATTGGACAAGGAATAAAATTAGCCTGGGAAAGAAACTGAGTAGTACCAAGCAAATCTCTAATTCCTTCAGAATCCCTCTTATATTCTTTTACTGGTTCCAATTTCATTTTTTCTTTTGGAAGCAAAGCTTCATAGCAAGGTGCATAGCTGGTAGGAGGTAAAAACTTGAACTCTCCATGGCGGCCACCCATTAAGAAACGCACTCTAAAGAAATGGAAACATGATTGTTGACTGGCCAATAGTTTTCTTGACTAACCTTGAAAGATAACCTTCACTACATTTTCAGACATTCTCACTGTCTATCAAGGCTGATAACCTGAATAGAGATAAGGTAGAAGTGTATTCAAGATTAGGATTTCTTCTGCTTTGTATTTAAATATTCAATATGTTTCACCCATGATGAATTTAACTTAAAATATCATCTCAAGAATCATCCTCTGCATCTAAGCCCATGAAGAATTTTATTAACACATGAACCCCCTTCTCAGAATTTCATTCCACAGGTCTGCTAAAGTATACTAAGCTCTGGAACAGCTTATATGATACGTGAATTAATTACTATGTAATGTACCACACATTCTTTGTAAAAGTAATAGTATATGTTGAAAAATAGTTAAAACATGTGGGGTACTTTCTTTGATTAAAGAAAGTAAAGACTTTAGTAATACTAAAATATACATGAGAATTACTGGTAGCTACTCAGAAAATTCTGTTGTTGTTTCTGATACGGTAAGCTTTTAAAAGAATATTATTTATAATGAGGTTTCCAGAAAATTAAAATATATTATGATTTTCATAATAAACTTCTTTATTCTGTTATTCATACACAATGTAAAAGACATAAAATAAATATATATTGAAACTAATATTATCTTGCAAACTATGAATTCATGAGAGAAGCACAAGATTACAAGGCACAATTATGCAAATATTTATAATAATGTTTAACGAAAAGTATCTCTTCACTACTAGAAATGACATAAATGATCAGAACACTCACTTCAACACATCTTATTAGACTTGTTTGCTAACTGCCTGAGCAGATGTGAGGACATTTCTAGAGGATATTTCATGTCAAATATAGAATTTTTTTCCTGCAACACTACATTGAGTCTTAGATAGAGGAGCCCTCCAGCATCACTATTTAACACACCACCTGTTCAATTATAAAAGACAGAAGGCATTTATCTCCAAGATGTTGACTTTTCATGTCAACACATCTAGACTGTTATATTTTCTTTCAGCACGTGAGATTGATGTATTTGCTAGATTCTTTCACACTATTTTTCAGCACACAGAGCATTTATCTACGTAAACCTAAAGGCTTTCTGAGAAACACAAAACCTATACCTGTCCAACAATCACTGTAATTTTTATGTATGGTAAACAATATGTATAGATCAATAGAAAGCAAAATGCCACTGAAAAACCCAACTAATGACTGAATAGCAAAGGGGGCTGCCTTAAAATTCCCTGGAGATATCTTCCAAACTTCTTTTAGTATTCTGCCAATCTCCAGTATGGAGTCACATATTATCTGCCATAGTTAAACAGGTAAGTTACAAGTTTAAGTTCTAATTTAATTAGCATATAATTTCTATTAATTTCAGCCAATTGCAAACCTATTTGCAATTTCTACTGAAAGTTTGAAATCATACATCAAAGGCCTGCTTCTTAGTTCAAGCTATGATTGGGTTTATTTTACTCAGTTTATTATTAGCAAAAACAATAATAAAAGATTATATGGCATGTTGATGAGAAAAACATTTATTAAGGCATATATTTTATATAATATAATATCAGATGCATTAACATATAAACTACAGAAGCTTATAAAGATATTACAGCAATCTTTAAGGTGTCATTTTGCAGCAGCTTGGACAAAGCAACAACTATTTCTCTGGAGATCATAATAATATTCTTCCAGTAAAGGTTTTACAAATGCATTCTTTATGTTGGAAGTCAATTGCTTAAAATAACTCCTTAGTGAATATTCTTACCAGAGTAAAACAGATTTCAAAAATAATACTGGAAATTTCGGCCTGGAGGTTATTTCAGACAAATGACATTTTGTTGAGAAATGAGGTAGTTTAGTAATACAGAAATAAATTTTCCTTAAGAATATTTCTATCACAGAAAGTCATTGGCAGTCTATATAAACATTTAACTACCCTTCAAGCAAATGGAATGTTTGCTATCTAAATATATTAGGTGCAGGAATGGACATTAAATGGCTAGGTTTTAGGACTGGGCAAAGATCTATATTTAAACAGAAAAATAAATTTGGTTTCAGGATACACATATTACACCTATTACCAAACTATGGAAGTGTTTTGTGTGATTATATGATTGCTGCCATGCAATCCCGGGAAAAGGACAGTATCCTACCTGTTGCCAACAAGTGTAACATGAATATTGTCCCAAAAGTGCTTTTTCAAAAGGCAGCTGGACTTTGTTTTTCCTTGACATGCACACCTATGCACCCACCAAATCACCTTTTCCTCTTTGAATCCAGTTTATCCTAAACCTTATTCCTTCTCCAAAAATTTCCTTTTCAATTCAGTTTTTCTAAGGAGCAAAAAGTTTATTGTTTGCATTTTCTATCCAATGATGTAACAAACATGTCGGGTGAGAAACCAAGAGTTGGAGTAAAAAAAAAAAAGTGTCTTAGACTACATGGCTATCTCTTTAAGAATCCAAATAGTTTGAAGAGAATAACAATAGCACTTAGACTTATAAACCACTTCACAGTGCTTTACAGCCTTCTCTAAGTGGTTTACAGAGTCAGCATATTGCCCCCAACAATCTGGATCCTCATTTTACCGACCTTGGAAGGATGGAAGGCTGAGTTAACCCTGAGCCTGGTGAAACTAGAACTGCTGAACTGCTGTCAGTTGGCAGTCAGCAGAAGTAGCCTGCAATACTGCATTCTAACCACTGTGCCACCAGGGCTCTTAGAATGATATCTGGGCAGGTTACCAAAGTTTACTTTTGTTAAAGCAAACTGTCCCTAAAACTACCAAAAATGCTTGAAAATCCAAACTGGGCATTGTATGCTAGTGTACAGGCCACAGGAAGCTATATTGGGAAATGTAAAGGATGGAAAATATTTTTAAAATGGAACCTCACCATTTGATGCTCTAAACTCCAGTCTGGCAAGTTTCAGGAAAAAAATAGGATTGGGGAACTTTAGCTCACCAGTTCTTATCAAAGTACAACTCTCAGCTTCCCTCACTATTGGGTAAATTAGAGGAGCTGCCATCCAGCAATATCTGGAAAACTATAGATTGTGTCATACCACCATAAAGAATGCCTAGAAACTGAATATAGCATGAAATAGAAAATAAAATAGGAACAAACAATCCAATATAGCTTTCAATTACTGTTATTATAGCATATTGCTGAATAATACGGAACGTTAAAGGGAATGTTGTTGTTTAAGGGAAGAATATAGGAAAGGTAAGATTAATAAATCATACACCATACCAGTGTATCATTGTTTGTTTAATCTTTGTATGTCAGAAGAGAACATGACCTCTTGTCACCACTGCCAAAGAAAAATAGTATCATCTTCAAGCAGTTCTCCAGTGTTATATAAGAGGGAGTGAATAATTTCACATAGATCATGAAAAAGCTCAACAGTTCATTATGAGTCCATTTAGTATAAGATTTGGGAGAATCCAAATCAAAAATAGGCAGTGTCAAAATTCTCTTTCATTCTCCATATTCTGATTTTTTTAAAAAAATCTGGATTTTCTGAGAATGTTTGACAACTGTAAACTACCTTAGAGTACATTAACCCTACTAAACAATATTCAATACAAATGTTTGGGTTTGTTGATATGAAAGCAGAAACTTCCTTACTTGACACCAGCTGAGAAGCTCACCACAGGGAAAAAAAGTCCATCAGTATTGAAGTTTTCAAACATTCCTTGCACTGGTTGTCCATTAATACGGAAAGAAATGCTGGGTGCCCCTAAATCCAAGCAACAGCTGACCACATCATCAGATGCTAATAAATGCTGATTCACGGATGCAACAGCCCTAGATATTCGACCTAATAAGCAGAAAATCATAGGGAAAAATGATCTAAGAAATACTGGGGAAGAACTGTGAAATTCCCATGATATTTAAAAAAATTGTTCACATTAAATAAATCGTTTTTGCAAGAATGAATGAATATATATATATATATATATATATATATATATATATATATATATATATATATATGTGTGTGTGTGTGTGTGTGTGTGTGTGTGTGTGTGTGTGTTTTTCTTCTAGCCAGGTTTTCCCTACGTAGCCAAGGTTTTTTTTGTAGCTCCAGCTCAGTAGAATCTCATCTACTCGGTTCTGGGCTTTTTTTTCTTTTCTAACACCTAGCAAGCTCTCACTGCTAGGTGGGAGACCTAAATAGATCCATTTATAGCTCGTTAGCTTTCATCAGTAGGCCACACCCATCTCCTCCCTGTAAAGGCATAGTATCAATTTTCTTACTTCTTCGTAGGGTCTATGTGTGTTTTATATATATAAAATACAAGTTCCAGATATATTAGTAAAGAAAGAAGCAGACATCCTGCGAGCTCCAGAACGTAAAATTTTAAGTTCTGGAGCTTGCAGGATGTCTGCTTCTTTCTTTATACACGCACACACACACACACATATTCATATATGTATATGTATATGTATATTACAGATCTGAATGCAATTATCTTTTCAATGGCATACTCTAATTTTATAGTGCCATTCTTGTCACACATAAATGAATATTTTAGAGAAAAACAGAAATCATATGGTTGCAGGAGGATAATGTCTGCTATTGTTAAATGCAAATTTGCATGACATTCTTTTTAGTCATCGATGGAATTATTTTTGAATTCCATAGGCAGGCAACATCCAGTGCAAACTGCAAAGAAAACTCATTTTCGTCTTTCCATTATTTAATTGTCAATGCTATGAATTTTCAATGTTCTGTTCTGTTGCAATATTTTCAGGATCAGACTCAATAAATCATTTAAGAATTAAGAGTTCAAATATATCTCTCTTTATTTACATGAGGCATTCTATATTCACTGAATATTCACAGATAGAAGCAAGGAATGAGTACGTGCAGCTCCTTATATATACAATGGGTGGAGCTAGATATGGGAGTGGTGAAGTATGAATACATTAAGAAGTGAAGAATAAATTAACCCCTGATATCCCGTTCATATACTATTTACATAATTGAGAATAAGGCATTTACTTGTGACATGTTCAATTTAACAAAACAAGAGTTTTCGGTGTGCAATCCCCAAGAATTTAAACTGGGTTTATGCATGATTGCTATTCATTGGATTCTAAGCGTAGCTCCTAAACAAAGCCAAACAAATAGACATTATAGCTCCCAAATAAAACCAAACAAATAAATAAACAAATGAATAAGAGACACAAAACAAATTTAGATGGAGTATTAATTCTTTTTGCCCCCCCCCCCTTCAAGCATAATTCAGCTTTATAGATACTCAATTTTGAACACTGAATATTAAGGCAGAGAAAATTATTCTTTTAAGGAGGCAAAAATATTCCTTAAAAAGAAAAGAAAACAATTCTACTTTGCAAACCTTCATATTATTTGCTGCAGTTCACATTTTAAATCAGTTCTTACCAGACCACAGATGCAGTCCATCAAAGCCATAAGAGTACAGGTCATCACCAACACCATTTCCTCCCCATCCTTCCCCACCTCCAGGATAAGGCGCATAGCCTGATGTTGAGGCCCATCCAACCCGCAAATGTGTAGGTTCTGCTGTCAAAAATGGTTCCACTTGATCAATGATTAGTTCAAAGTACCATTTCTTATACTGGGCCGAGCCCTCAGCAATTCCAAGAAATATATTTGGCCTTATGCTAAAAAAGAAGAGAATGAAGAGCATATAAAACACACTGCAGTAAAATATACACCATAATTTTGGGGTTCAGGAAGAGAGCTTTCTCTATTCTTGTCCCCACCCTATGGAATATTCTCCCCTCCAGGGTGAAGCCCCACTCTCTTGGTCTTTTAAAATTTGGCTCTGCCAACTCTCTTGGAGCTCGAAGAGTGGGATTCAACCCTGGAAATGGTTAGTGTCTGGAAGGTGTTCCCTCTGCATTTTAACTTATTCTATCTTTGTTTATTTTTAGTTAGCTCCCATTTTACTTATATATTTGATTATTATATAGTTTTTATACTTTAGTTATAAACTGCCCAGAGTCACTCTGAGAGTGAGATAGGCAGTCCCTAAATTTGATAAATAAATAAAAATATGCCTGTGTACCTTGATATCATGCTAACCATAGTTAATATATCAACAGTAGTCTCAAACATTGTTTTCAAACTATCTAATATATAAGGGTAAAGTCAATATACAAATTATCCTTCTAAAGAATAATTCATTGCTTCTAGGACATTCAGTTGTTCTGTGTTCAAGACTGTCTCCTATAACTCAATTTTACTGACAAGTCAAAGAGGGAATGTGATGCAATGCATAAGTAAAATCATAGAAAAAAATCACAAATCCAACAAAGCATATAACAGATAAAGAACTGCTGTGTATCCTCACACAGCGTATTAGTTATGACTGATTTTTCTGCTCAATTCCTGTTACAGAGATGAAATATTTTAATAAACATAATTGATATATAATGATACCTTGTCACATCATTCACCAGCCGTGTTTGCAAGAGCAGATCTCTTCGAGGAAGAAGATTGTCACATATTAAGTTCTGATTAGCACGCACTGCTACACCATTACAGAGACAAAGAGAGCATAGGACATCAAGAACCTAGAAAACATTCATAGAAGTGGTTCTTAGAACTATATAGAGCATAATACAATGCTAGTTTCAAGGAGTTTTAATTTCACTTCTAAAGAAATCTAGCTAGAAATCTAATACTGTTATTATGGTACATTGCACAGTCATTCAGATATTTGGCATTTTTGTCTACCTATTGAGTGTTTCCAAAGACCTGGGACAGGCATAACTATAACTATTCTTATTCTTATTATTCTTACACTTACTCTTATTCTAGAATGGAGCAAAAATAAAGGAATATTAATTAATGAAAATTTTAAAAAACTACAAAACTGACGTAGTACAGACTTTGGTAGTTCACTTCTAAAGAACAGAATTCCAAACAAGTATTTACAATAAATTAAACTAATTAAATTAGGTAAAATTAACCAATGTAGAACATGAAATTCAGAGAAGCCTATTATCAAAGCTAGTTCAGATGCCTCTGACCCTGTATGACATCAAACAAAAAAGTTTTAAGGCCCCCATTAAAACTAGAAAATCATCCATAAATCACAGAGTAAGGAGCTGATTCTAAAGCTGTAAGCCTAAAACCTGAAAGGCTCTCAATCTTAAATTTACTGTCAGAGTAAATGCCAAGGATACCAAATAATGCATTTTGTGGGGATTCTCAACAATAACCCAAAAGCCAAAATTAAGTTTATATCATGGTATCTGGCCCTATACAGACTATGTGGTGCATAGACACATGAGAGAAAAAAGAGATTACAAAAATCCAGACTATAGTACTTGGAACCCAGATCAATGAAGCAAGAATAGGTGGGGAGGCCTTCCACTAAGGTGTTGAAGTAATCAAGGCATGACACAATCAGAGCATGAATGAGCAGCTTTGCTGCATCAGGTGTCAAGAATTGGAAAATACATCAAATGCTCTACAGTTGAAAATGGCAGATCTTCACAGTAGCCGCAACGAATGACTGAAGGACAATTTATTATCCACCTGCAGGCACAAATTCCTGGCAACTGATATGGAGGCAATCTCATAGCCCTGGAGACAGATGGAATTTGTTTTTTGCAAAACACTAAGAGCTCTGTTTTGTCTGAGCTCAAGATAATGGGCAATCATCCAAGATGAAATTTGCTGTTTTAAAAAAAACCCATTGGAATTCTGTGTCACTGAATCAAACTTGGAAGAATATCAGTACATTTGGGTATGATCAGAGTAGATGTGATATCAAAAACCAACTCTAGTATTAAGTCACTCTAAAGAAGGGTATAAAGCATAAAGGGAACATGACCCAGGAGTAAACCTTGAACTATACCAACTGTAAAGGGAAATTTACAATAACAAGAGTTTTTAAAGGAAACAGGAAAAGAAGGGGAAAAAAAACAACTAGAGGAAAATGCATCAGTAACCCCCAACAATTCAATAATCAGGATGAAAGTATTTGACGGTTAAGAATATTAAACATAGCTGATTTTCTAAGAGGAGCAGCACAGTCAATAGATACTGTACATCATTCAACAATTCACAGAGAGCTGTCTCAGTGGCAGGACCAGATCAACATCCTTACTGAATGGAACCACAAAGATTATGATGAGCAAGACAGGTCTCTAGTTAAGAGAGACCAACTTCAGGATTTTTAAAGAAAGGAGCTAGAGTGGGAGTGGGAGCTAGAATAGATGTGAGAGTCGAAGGGTTTTTTTTTTTTTTTTTTTGACCAGTGAATAATAAATAGTTCAGTCAATAATGTAAAATAAAATGGATGGAAGGAAGGAAAAATGAACAAAGGAAGGACGGAAAGGCATCCAGTGGGCAACTTGCCCAAGGAATAGATATGGCTTGAACATGCAGAGCTTAAACTGCTGAAAGGATGAGAACATGTCCTGCCCACAAGCCCTTTCACAAGCATTCACTGAAATGCTTGATGAGCAGTTTCTGCTTAAGAGATACTAAGGAAAGCTTTGGCTCTCACTTGTTTACCCAAACATTTGAGCACAGCTTGTCTGAAACAGCACTGTAGAAGAGATGCCAAAGTAGCAGAGTTGAGCCTTAAAGCTATTGCTTCAATTTATTCTCCAAACAAATAACCCTGTCAACATTTTTCTTTTCTTAAATATAAGCATATTTCTTCAGAAGTCTCCACTGCATTCCTCCAGATTCTGCTCCATCATTCAGACTGTTTCCATATTCACTTATCTGGGGATCAAGTCCTAGTGGCTTCATTGGAACTGAGTAAAATACACAGGACTATGCTGTCCATGTCCAATAATATGAACTTCTATATGTATGGCTAGTAGGGGCACAAAACCTTTTTAAAATTTATTTATACATGAGATGTTTGAAATCTTCAAATCCTTCTGCTTTTTAAGCTTGCTAAATAGCTTATTGGCATAGATGCTAATGGTATCCAAGATAATCAATGCTCTAGTTATCTAAAATTTGAAAGATATGTGAAATATTTTTAACGTTCTTGACTATTTCCTGGAAAGTGGGATTTTTTTTTCTATAGGAACTTTACACATTCCAGAGGACTAAAGAATCTTCTCAGGTACATATTTAGGCATACACGTTGACTCCAACCACGGCACAACAATTGTGTACTGCCTTCTAGTAGTGAACATATAAAAACATCACAGGATATAAAAATAGACAAATTCTCCTCCTTGTGGGATGGAATGAGGAGCAAGTCATGTAAAACCTCATAAAATAAGAGCACAACATAATGTAACATCTATATACCGTATTTTTTGGAGTATAAGACACACCTTTTCCCCCCTAAAAGGGGGTGAAAATTTAGGTGCGTCTTATTCACTGAATGTAGCCCCACCCACCCACTGGCCTCCACCCTTTGGCCTCTGCCACGTAGCAGTTACCTCCTTGCAAGCAAAAAGCAAGAAAAAAACAGCTCCTTTCAGCTTCAGCACAGACTAATTAGCACAAGTTGATTGGATCCGCCTCCTGACTCTCAGCTGATTTGCTCTCAGCTGTTTTGCACAGGGCTCTGCTGCTTGCTGCAAAGAGGTAAATTGCTGGAGCAGATTTGTCTTTTTCCTTGTGGTAATCAAGCTATGCTAAAAACAAAAATGAAAGCAGGCTGTCTGCTGTTTATTGCAACGAGGCAAAATTGCTCAGAGACAGAGGGAGATTTATTTTTCTTCTTTTCCTCACCAAAAAAGGTAGGTACGTCTTATACGCCGGTGTGTCTTATACTCCGAAAAATACGGTAACTCTGTCTGGACTGTATATAGCATTTTAAAGACAGTTTACATAGAGCAAACCAATTTGTTACTTATATATCCACAGAAATTGCTCCTGAGAATCTAATAGTAGCCTAAACAAAGAAAAAAAACCCCTTCTATTTAAATTTTTACACTTGTTTTGTGGCAAAAGCAGGTTTTTATAACAATGTGCTTACTTCTATTTTAATATAATTTACAGGTGTTATAACAATTTTTGTTTTATTTATAGAATATGTTGCATAGAAAAGATGCATCTTGCATTTCTAAAACATACCTTATGGTTGCGTCCATGCTTATCCAGCAGGGAGATGATGGATTTTATATGGCCTTCATCTATCAAATTTAAAGCTTCTGGGCTTTCAATCAAGATACAGCGCAACACTTCTAAAATACCTGTTTGAATGCCAGGGACAAATAGATTATTTTGAGTTTCAGGGGTAGAATCCATAACATATAATTCAAGCACTGAAAAAAAATAAATAAAAGAAAAAATTCCTTCTTTAAGCTCTTTAAAAATGCTTAAAATTTAAAAATTGAAGATGCCTGAAATAGTCAGCCAGCTTCAAGAAAACAAAATAACTTAGATGTGGGATTTTTCTTTTACGGTATTTTTATCTGAGGACAGATAACAAATTAAGGAACAACTGAACCAAAAAGGAAGCTATCTTTAGAAACATAAATCCCTTAGCCCTAAAGCTAAATCTAGCAGTAGAATTTCATTCATTCTTAAGAGTTTCTGTTCAGTTTGTGTCTGGATCTAAATTACAACAATATTTTTTTCAATATATTTGATCAATAACATTTTTCTTATTAATTCAAGAAATGTGAGAATCTCCTATACCAAGCAAAAAACCCAGCTTTTATTTGAATAGTGTGGTAGAATCTAAATAGCATTGTACTGTAAATACCTCAATGCATTTTATTATTATAGGAATTAATGTGTCAGATAACTGTTCCTTGAAAACAGGATGAATAGTATGGGGAATTCTTGAATGAAAATCCATAATTAAGAGTTAACAGCCTTTTTTTAGGTTATGGAAAAGTAGACTAGTATATCTCACCTGAAGAAGATTCTAGTCTGTCCAATTTACTAATCAACCAATCAAGATTATTGGAAAACTGGGCACAATTGTTTCTGTTACCACAAATGAGAGCAGCTGAAAGACAGATTTGGAATGATCAGTTAACTATAGATACAGATATTTTAGAATAAAGACAAAATATAAAATATGTCTCCATCAACTACATGTTGATATTCAGGATATATTCACTATATGCTTTTCTGTATATTCTAGATATAAAAGGAATATAGTTTACTGCTACCTTCACTAGGCATAATTGATTATTACCGTTCCAGTAGGCATTAAATATTTCTGACACTGGATAAACATTTGAAACCATTAACCCATCACCCCCAGCTCTAAATTCATTGTTACATTGTTCTGGATTTAATCACACAAAACTATTCGTAAAAGTCATTAGTGGCTTCCGATAAATGTAAAACTCAATAAAATTTTTAATTCTGTAATCAATCAATAAATAATGGATTTCAATACATGTACGTTATTTGAAATATTTTTATCTAATCAAGAACCTATTTTTCTATATATTTGTACAGCAGAGCCATTGCTTATTTATATAAGAGTTTATTAGGCAATTGAGTTTTTAAAAAGCACAATCAAATCTACAAATAAAATAGTTTGTTTTCAAAACTGTCTCTACATTGCTAAATTTCCACAGATGAAGATTTCATGCAGCTGCAGAAAAAGCTCACAGTTCTTAGGTCCACCTACTAACTGGAAGGCACTGTAGAAGAAAAAATATTATTCAGCAGTTTCTGCATCGCTAAAGTAGATGACAATGAAAAATTCAGCAATCTTCAACAGGAAGAGATAAAAACAGTGACAGGTATCCACTTTTAATACATTTGTTAATTATTACTAAACTTCAGAAAGAGAATGGTAATAACAGTGAAGAAAAATATGAATCTGAAAGCAGGGCATGTAAGAATGTGGCCTGGAATCTTTCTAATTTGTCTTCAAATTCTGTTTCGTCTCTGGGTTTTTTTGCTGTACACACATACATTTCTGAATCATAAAAGGGAACCACATTTAACACTGATGACATTATCTAGTTTGGTAATGAAACATCTGCAAGAAAACAACCAAGCTCAGAGAGCACCAATTCAACTCTCAACTACAAATATTCTCTTCTATCGAAAATCACATTTTAAAATTTTAAAGTACATTATTAAAATTACTTTATTAACATAACCATGACATAAATTGCAACTATCTAATAACATGTTGATTTAGTTTTAGTGTTGGTTTTAATGTGCTATTCATTATGGGGAAAATTATTCAGCTCCTCTGATTTAGATTTAATTCAAAATTTTCCCTAAAAACTCATTGAACTCTGCATCGCTTACTTCAACATATATGTTTACACCCTATAACTCACCTAATAACTTGTAAAGAAGATTCAGAATTTCTTTCCACGCTGCCCCATTTTCTTCCCTACCAACCCCTGTAAAATGAGCGGTACTGTAGTATACATTTAATCGATCAATGCAGTTCAGAACCAATGCCAGCATCCCCTGTAAAAACATAATTATAAACACTCTTTGTATCTTCAAATATATATTCCTTTTCACATAAACGTTTAAAGAAGCAATTCAAATACAGTATTGAACTATAAAATGCTGGATATAATACATTTTCTTCCCAGAAAGAAAATAACTAGCTGTAAATGTGGGAGAAGATAGGTTTCAAAGATACAAAAGCAGCCATTGTAACTATCATTTTGCTTAAAGCAGTCATAAAGGTCTCATTTGGATCAGAGTCATAGCATTAAAGAGAGGAAAGCCTTCCTTCTTCCCCAGAGCCACTTCCCCAATAGAAAATCATCCTGCTGCCTCCATTAGCAAATTGGATTGCTGCACACACCTATCCTGAAACTCAGTTTGGAATCAGCTATTGGTAGAATGTATGCAGTAATGAGAACATCTGTGGCAACTAGATTGTCTAATCACATTACTTCTATTTTGCACTGATTACACTGGCTGCCTTTTCAATTGCAAGTCCAATTAGGGGGCTGGTATTGACTTCCAAACCCTTTGCAAATGCTTTGCAATCCATTTATCCATATTATAATGTTCCTGCTCAAGGATTATGTACGCATCTGAAGCTCTGCTCTTTGTTTTAGCAGAAATTATTCCACCAGGGACAAGGCCTTTTCTTTTTCTTGGCTTCACACCTCCAAAATCTTCTTCTTCAGAAATATTTTCTTGTTGATTCTTACATAGATGACAGACTATGTCTTCCAGTCTTTGTAATCGTTCATTTATGATCTCTTTACCTATATTCTTTGGAATGACCTTATTGCTCTTGATACTTTAACTGATATATTTGTGGCTCTAAATGTATGTGTTCATTGTTTTCTTCTCTATCATATTATTATGCTTTAATTTTTTATGTCTTTAAAACATTAAATTTATATAATAATTTTGCTTATTGAATACTACTAACAGTAGAATGCAAATATGCTCTAAAGTATATTTTTACTACTACTAATAATAATAAAATAGCAACAGCAATAAAGTGTGTGTTGTGGGAAAAGATAATTAATTATATAATTATTATAATAATGTGTTAAATTTATATGCCACTCAACTGTCAGCAAAAATGATGAAACCAGATGGGAACAAAGAAATATATCCTCCCAGAACATCATTTTTTTCAAATTGTTAAAATCAGTTTTCAAATTGTTAGTTATTTCTGTGAATTACAAAGATTTAATCCCTCAAATTAGGAAACTGTACAGTTGCTTTTAAACAGGAAATTATATTTCATTAGCCAGCCTTTTTTTAAACAAAATTTTATATATGATGCTTCATATTCATCTAAGCCAGGAGTGTCAAACTTGATTTCATTGAGGACCGCATCAGGGTTGTGTTTGACCTCGGTGGCCAGGGTGGGCGTGGCCAGCTCAACATCACTTGTGTTGGGGTGCCTGGGGTGGTCCGAGCGCTCTGCCAGCAAATAACGGGCTCCCAAGCTCCATTTTTGGCTGGGACGGCTTCCTGCAACCCTCTGCCAGCAAAAACGGAGCTCAGGCCGGTCCTTTGCTGTTTCTAGAGCGGCCCTGTGGGCCAGATCTAAGCACCCTGCTGGCGAGATCCAGCCACTGGCCCTTGAGTTTGACACCCCTGATCTAAGTTATCAATTGTCTATAACAGCTCAGAAAAAAAAAAACTAGCATTCTGTGGAGCAAACAATTTGATCTTTTCAGAAAACCCTGAAGCATAATTGTATTCTGTTATAGACTAGACCAGTGTTTTTTAACCTATGTGATCCTTGTGACCCCTTCCCATTCCACAATTGTATCATCTTTCCAAGGTCCCATTTGGATCTCACCTTTAAAAAGATTAAAATAACCAAGATTCTAAGACTTTGAGTTTTTCAGAGGATAATAATAATGGTTATTCAAAGCATTTTTGAAAGGTTAATCATATATACACTTGACTATTAATCCCAACACCTGATTAAACGAAAACGCATTAAACATAGCCTTTTCTACCTCCTCTTTGAATAGATTTTGTCTGTTTTTAAGAGAACGAAGTTTGTTTTGTTTATCCTCGTGTTCTAGCTCTTCTTCTGGAGGTAGAAAATATGTAATTAAATCTTGTAGATTCTGAACTACTTCTTCAATGGGAAGAGTGATGGGAGTTGTAACACTGTTGTTTCCACTGTGAATCAAAAGATAAAGCAAATAGTTATAAAAAAAGAATACATTACTAGAATCAAAACAATAATCAGGATACAATTATTATTATTATATAGTTTGTGTTACACACAGAATATTTTGTATCACATGATCCATAGATGCAGAATTTAAAAAGCTAATAGAGTTACATACAGAAGGGCAAAACTGGTCAACCCATGTCCTGAGAATATCATCTGAATGTCTGTATGATAAAAGTCTTAGGGAAGGAATTGCTAACTTTGCAATATAGAGTGTTGTGAAATACCAGTATTTTTTCCATAGGATGAAGAAAAGGAATATCACTCAAACAGATTTTTTTTAAAGTAACTTTCATTCATGCAAATGTGTTATTACAGCCTATGCAAGAAGAAATATCAAAAGGCTCCAGTCTGTGTAGCACAATCAGTATAATACAACCAATGCATATTTTGAAGGGTGGGGGGGAAAGGAATTTTCTGTCACTACATTCTAAAGTCTGAGAGTATGGTAAGAATGGAGAAGGAAGAGGTTAGAGAAGCTAAGCTAGAGCAGCATTTTCCAACCTGCTTCCTTAGGGTTATATATAGCCGTGCTGACCGGAATTCGGGGAATGATGGGTCCCCATACAGCTGGAGGACACCTATGGTAAATGTTGGAACAAACAATGGTCAATGAAATCATCCTGCTAAAATATCTTTGTAGGTTTTCTGCAGACTGAACTGCTGAAGACTCTTGATGATTAGCAAATGTGATTTTCTATGATATAGTGCAGAAATCCCCAACCCCCGGGCCACGCAAGTGGTGGGCGAGTGCACGAAGCTTTATTTGCACATGCATGGGATTAAGCTGTGTGCATTTAAACCATCCTCCCCCCTCCTCTATGGAGCCAAAAAGGTTGGGGACTGCTGATGTAGTGAATATTTGAAAGACATTTGAAAAAGCTCTAAATATCAAGATTAGGTTTTGGATATCAATACACCATTATCTTCTATCTGTGGAAGAATATTCATGTATCAAGATGATTTATTGTTAAAGAACTGTGCTGTGAAATTTTTGCAAATTTTATTTGAACTGATTAAAAATAAATGTCAGGTTTTCAGGCTGTCTTCAAATAAATTGCATCGCAAACAAAGTCTTTTATAAAACAAATTTCCATTTTATTAAGCACAGCACTTTTTACACCGACTCGTTGCAGCCGGCACTGACGTGCTACCCAAAATCCCTCCTCTTCCTTCCCCCACTCCTCTGCATTCATTGGCCATTTTCCCAGTCATTCACCCCTAATCTACTGCTCCAATTCAAAGAATTTCTCCCCTCCCATCCATCTCCTAGGGGACATTATCTCCAGAGGAAATAAGTAGGTGAAAGGCAACTGTCCCGTTGCAGACGCCTGCATTCTCCTTCTTATGTCAGCACTAGGATAAATGCATCTTGACGTGCTGACAATAAATCTTCAACAATAATAAATTATAATCCAATATCAGCAGAATGTATTTCCAAATAGATTCTGGTACAATTCAACTATAAATGTTATAAATGCTAATTATTAATTATTATATTAAGAAATTATACCTTATAAATTGACTGAATAATTTTGTGGTATTGAGAATAATTCTAGCAGCCTGGGATTCTTCATGTTGACACCTTTGCAAGGAGAGTCCATCATCTGTGTGCCCTTCTTGGTGTAATATAACCTAAAATATATGGTCACAGTAATATCTTAAAATACAACCATTTGTTTAGTGAGCATTTGAAGTTAAAACGGCACTGAAAAATGTAATTTACAACTGATTTTCACACTTAGGAACATTGCAGCATTCCCATGATCAAGTGATCAAAATTCAGGCGCTTGGCAACTGACTTGTGTTTATGACATATGGCACAGGCTCATGTGATCATAAAATCGGGCATAACTCGCTTTACAACTGCCATGCTTAACAACAGAAAATTGGGGTTCAATTGTGGCTATAAGTCAAGGACTCCCTGTATGTTTTCAATTATGTTCTCAAAGATTACTATGCAGCTTGCTAATGATAGTGTGAAATTGGGAGAAAATTGCGATTTTAATTTGCTGATGTTCTTTTTAATTTCAGATAATATGTCCCAGCTGGATTTTACATAATATGCTATAAGATGTAGCTAAGAAAAATAGCAAGAGCAAAAGTGTAGAACAGTGTATGCATACGGTTGACATATTATCTTGGAAAAAAATAAAGGACAAACCTGAAAAAGGAGCAAACCTGAAAGTGGTTAAGAACAAAAAATTATTTACATTTATAACTTTACTTTATAAAAGAAAAATCATGAGCAAAACCAAGAAAAACTTTACAGAAATGCATATTCTGATAAAAATAGCTAAAATCAAACAGTATATGTAAATTTGTTTTTAAAAGACAGTACATTTCCATATTTTTCACATGAATGTGAAAGACTGTCCATTAAGTGGTATCATTTACCATGGTAAAGTGAAATGACCAAAATGAAGGACAAAAGTGAGTTTTTGAAAAATGGAATCTAAAAGACAGCTTTCTGAAATAAAGGACATAGGGTCATGGTAGCTATGTGGGAATAAAGCTGCTGTCCTCCACCCTTTATGTGTTCTAATTTGTCAGGCCCCCCAGTTTGCTGAGATATCCCAATGAACAAACTGTGGTTTGAGCAATCTTTACAAATCAGGATTGCAAACCAGGATGGATCTGTTGGGTCCTATTCTACGATTAGAAGATATCATTGAAATCATACTTCCCTGATTTAAATCAAGGGAAAGTCACTTCTGTGATGGATGGCCATATAAATGTGATAAATAAATATATTAATAAGAAAGAAAGAAAGAAAGAAAGAAAGAAAGAAAGAAAGAAAGAAAGAAAGAGTATTAGTTTAATTAACCATAAAATGTTCTGCTATGTCAGGCATGTCATGTAAAGGCATGCAGCTTGTTCCCTATATTCCTAACCTTGATAAAGAGAATGAGATACTACTGTATCCCAGTCCAGCCAGGCCAAATATGTTAGAGATGAAATTATAGAATTAATCCATGGGCTTTATAGAAATCAGAATGCTTTCTTGTTTCTAATATGAAAATAAGATGTACCTGGGACAATTTAAAAAGAATACAAGAGACCTGAACGCACAATTTGGAAAGTAAACTCGAGTGCTGAAGAAAACAGAAGCACCTATTGTTAATGGGTCTCAAGAAGACTAATGCAATTCCTTGAGTCTATATGTCTCAATAAAAAGGACCAGTGGGGCAAACTAATTAATAACCATAATAGCTAGAACAGATGGTGCTGCCTGCCTATTTGTACACACACACACGCACGCACGTACGCACACACACACACACACACATGAATAAACTGAGCCCAAGTGAGCAGCTCTCAAAAGCCTCAAGCTCAAAAACTATTCACACTGCATCTTTCTAGGCAACAGTGCAGACAATTAAATACTGTGCAATATTTTCTGGCTGTATGAGCTTCCGCACATCCACATGTGCAAGTTATTCGCAATTGCAGATGATGGAATAAAAATACAAATGTTCTCTTTACCTTTCTTTTCAGTGGTCCTAAACGTGATGTTTTAGCATCCTGTGCTTTGTATGTCAGCCACAAAGTGCTAGCTACATGCTGCACAAAACAAACAGAATCTCCATACTTTATCTCAGGAAATCCCATGCCCTCTATATCACGTTTGTGAACAGAATCCAGTTTTTCCTTTATGCAACAGGGGTGAAAAAGAAGAAAATTAGCAAATTATTAGTAATTCATAACAATGGTGCGTATCAGAGAAATGAACTTTTTTGGTGGCAGAACCAAAATTATATAGTTCTTAGCCCTCCAAAAATACCTAGATCAGTGTTTTATCGTATGGTAACACTTCATTTAAGTTGATATATAATTTTTGCACATTTAGACATGTGTTTCATTGGTCAGAGATGTTTTTTATCATGCTGCCTAGGTTGTGTTTCTTAATGTTTGGAATATGATTGTGTTTTTATTAACTTCAATTGTTAGTTGCCCTAAGTTGTGTGCATAAGTGAAGAAAGGTAAGATATATATTTTTTTATTCCATGAACAATTTTTATATCAGTGATTGATTAAAAAACTCATTGTGTACTTAGTAGGTAGTTGGGACTTTGTGATAAACCACTCTAGAATTCAACAGCAACAACCCTTCCTCTCTCTGGAGGTCAGGGAAGAGGGTACAGTAGTCCTCGACTTACGACCACAATTGAGCCAACATTTGTGTTGTTAAGCGGGACAGTTGTTTAGTGAATTTTGTCCCATTTTACAACTTTTCTTGTCACAGTTGTTAAGTGAATAACTTCAATTGTTAACATACGGTTGTTAATTGAATCTTGTTTCCTGATTATCAGCACACTGCAACCATCATAAATATGAGTCAAGCATCCAAATTTTGATCATATGACCTTGGGGACAACAGTTTCAACAATCATAAGTGGGCAAAATGGTCATAAGTCACTTACTGTATTTCAGTACCGTTGTAACTTCGAACAGTCACTAATTGAACTGTTGTAAGTGGAGGACTACCTATACCTATATATTTGGAACATCAATTTCTAAGTTGCATTGAAATCTACTGCTGGAACCAGGAAGGCAAAGTTGAACTATCACTTTCCCATCTTTCTCCAGATCTTAAATAGAGGCTCAGCATCCTCCATCTTCTATTGAAAATAAAATAAAAGGCCTCCTCTTTTGTGTATTTCAGGACTACAATTCTATGTCCTATTTTCATATTTTACACTTATGGATTATAGCTGTCAAATTTCAGCATCAATTTAAATATACTACTCAAAAAAATAAAGAGAACACAAGCAGAAGACATCCGAGATCTGAATGAATGAAATGGCCTTATTAAATACTTTGTTCTTTATATACAGTAGTTTATACACTGCTCAAACAACTAAAGGGAACACAAAACTACTGTATGTAACAAACAAAGTATTTAATAAGGCTATTTCATTCATTCATATCTCGGATGTCTTCTGCTTGTGTTCCCTTTATTTTTTTGAGCAGTGTATATACAGATAATTCTGTCATAATATAAAGTGGAATTTCAATTTACTTGTTATCCTGTTAATAGCAGAGAAAAATTATTTCACTTCTCAGTTCTCAGAAATGGAGAACTGCAATATGAAATAAAGAGTGCAAGTCTACTCAGTCTATCCAGAAGCAGACACTATTCAAGTATTGAATCCTGGGTATTCAGCTTTAGGGAATATTAACAATAAGGAAAAATAGGTTCCTCTGCAAAAAATAGTGTTTTGCAACTTGAATGTTCACATTATAATCAGCTTTTTCAATCTCATAAATACAAAAGTAATATTTTTTTTCACATTCTCAGTACAGAGTGTATGTTTCTATCACTTAACATATAGTACAATCAGTTCTTCACTGATGAGTTTTATTAAGTGCATTTGAAATACAAAAAAAATATTTAAAAAGAGATGTTACAATGCAGAAGAAAGCTATCAATAGATTAAATTAAGAAAGCAGAGAAATGGAAAATGCTGTTACATCTTTAATGCTGCTGGCTGCTGCTTTTAAGTTGAATAGTAAGCAAGAAAAATACCACTACCTTGGCAGTGATTTGTCATAGATACTGACTACTGTTGACTTCACCCCCATTCCTAAGAAGTCTGTAAGGAGCATGCATTAGCGTACCAACGTGTCTACCGTCCCTGTCCTACTGTCCCCATTTATTCGCATCCATTATGTTCATATTCATGCTTATACTTATATCTGTTATCTCGTACATGTTTGACAAACTAAATAAATAAATAAAATATTATTTCAATCCAGAAAAAAAAAGATTATGTAGAGAAGTAAGCTTTAGTATAGTATCTTGTAAAGAAGAATGCATATACTTCTGAATGTACGTCAAGATCATTTATTTACATTTAATCATAAAGTATGTATTGATTCCTAGCAATTGCCTGGCAACATTTTGGAAACAGATTACCACTGGTTTCTTCTTTGGGTTGAAAAAGAATGACTGACATGATGACACTCAGGTGTCATCATGTCTAAGGCAGGACTAAAAGTCATGGTGTACCAATTTCTAGCCTGGTACCTTTAATCATTGTACCAAACTGGCACTCTATACAAATGTTTAGATTCACTGAATTGGTCAAATGGAACTATAATTTCTCAGCAATGTCTTATTTCCTATAGTACAATATATTCAGCATTAACTTTAAAGGAAGGGTCAAACAAAGACAAGAACAAGGAAAAGTAGTTAGCGTGATTGCTATCCATGTGTTCAATAATGATATCCTTATGTCACAATAAACATTTCAAGGAGCTTTTTGGGTTCACTCAAAGCTTTGGTATAGTGCGGCTTATAACCTCTTCCCGTCCTTTTCTGATTTCATACAATTACTCTTGTTTCTTGCTTTTGTTCAAATAAATAAAATAAAGAGTGGTCACTTAGAAATGAGATCCAATAGGAAAGCACCATAAAAATGATCAATGCTTATTATGATTGAATGTCACATATTTTTTCCACACTTTCAAAAATGTAAATGTGCAAAAAGTAGGTGAAATTCAACCATAATGAACTGTAAGGTGCAATAGGTCAATTTAGAGAGCAAACAGATACATCAGTGAGGTGCCTCCTAAATCTTCTTTGATGCCTATAGATTTTCTTTGAACAGTTTTATATTGTCCCAACATAGTATTTTCTTCAGTGAAGTTTGTTGACATTTATTCATTTCTGCTACGTGATAGACTTGATTTAGGTAGAACATTCGTGTTCTACATTCCACATTCATTTAATGTAAAAATATTACTTACCTTGGATGCTCTAAAACAAAAGGAAGTTGATTTTGTGTCAGCCTTTTCTCTGTCTAATAAAACAAGACCCAGGTCTTCTGTCAATGCTAAAAACTGTCCTGTTGTAATATGTCGAAGGCGAAATGGTTGTCCCCAGCGAATATGACTTCGACTCCAGCTTAAAAATCATTTAAAGAATATTTAGTTTATGGTTTACATGGACTATTCTAAGTATTTATTTACCAATGGAACAGAAGTTGTGGGTGCTTCATCACTGGAAGCTTTCAAGAAGAGACTGGACAGCCATCTGTCAGAAATGGTATAGAGTCTCCTGCTTGAGCAAGGGGTTGGACTAGATCAGGGGTCTCCAACCTTGGCAGCTTTACGACTTGTGGACTTCAACTCCCAGAATTCCTCAGCCAGCTTTGGGAGTTGAAGTCCAGAAGTCGTAAAGTTGCCAAGGTTGGAGACCCCTGGACTAGATTTATTATTTATTTATTATTTATTAATTTTATTTCTATACCGCTCTTCTTCTGAAGGACTCAGGGCGGTGTACAGCCTGATTAAAAGCACAAAGACAGACAAAATTTAAAATAAATTAAAATTATTAAATGATAGGCCCAATTTATAAACCCCCAAATTTAAAATCCCATTTAAAACCAATTAAAATCTTTACATTGATAGCCCAGCCTGACGGAACAATAAGGTTTTGAGGGCACAGCGAAATACATGGAGATCAGAGATTTTACGAATTTCTGGGGGCAGTTCATTCCAAAGGGCAGGGGCTCCCACAGAGAAGGCCCTGCCCCTGGGTGTCGCCAGCCGACATAATTTGGCCGATGGCACCCTGAGGAGACCCTCTCTGTGGGAGCGAACTGGCCGGTGGGAGGCTACTGGTGGCAGGAGTTGGTCTCGAAGGTACCCGGGTCCAATGCCATGGAGCGCTTTAAAGGTGGTAACCAACACCTTGAATCGCACCCGGAAGACCACTGGGAGCCAGTGCAGCTTGCGCAGGAGGGGTGTCATGTGGGCACAACGAGTTGCGCCCATAACCACCCGCGTGGCCACATTCTGGACCAGTTGGAGCCTCCGGGTGCTTTTCAAGGGGAGCCCCATGTAGAGAGCATTGCAGTAGTCCAGTTGGGACTACTGCAAGGGTGTGAGTGACTGTGCGCAAGGCGTCGCGATCCAGAAAGGGCCGCAACTGGCGGATCAGGCAAACCTGATAAAAAGCCCCCCCTGGCCACGGCCGTCATATGTTCTTCTAAAGACAGCCATGCGTCCAGGAGGACGCCCAGATTGTGGGTCCTCTCTGTGGGGGGGGGGTAAAGACTCACCCCCAATAGTCAGCAATGGCAGATGACCTACAAGGTCTTTCCAATTCTGTTATTCTAATTTATTTCAACCCAAGATCTTTCTTAGGGGCATTTTTTAATAGGTTCAACAGTCTCATAACAGTATTACAAATTAACTCAGATTCACATTCATTATTTTCTTAGATGTTTCGAATTTTCTATGCTTCTTTCTTACCATGTATAGTGCCTTCCATTTTTCTTTTCCTTCGGAAATTGAGGTGGAAACTGTTAGTCACTTTCAGGCTCATCATTAACCTAAATTCAGTAGTTATCTCTAAGGCTTTAATCTTATAGCCTTGAAACAGCATCCCATAAGACATAATACACACACACAACCAACATAGGTCAACTTTTAAGGAAGGATCCAATTGCAACAAACAATTGTCTGTCATTCTGGCCACTCGGGATGATTTCCCAGCTTTGGAAAGGAGCATCCACAAGGAAGCTTGGTGAGAATAAGATAGGGGATTGAAAAGGAGAAAATTGGAGCAACTGAAATATTTAAGCCTAAAAGGAAATAATATACAACAAAAACAGGAAGTAGCAAATTCCTTTTGAGTCCTGCCTATCAATCTATAAATTGGTAGACAAGAAAGCCTGCTGGATTTCCCAGAACTAAATACTGTATATTCTATGATCTAGGACAGCATAATGCAAAAACAATGAATATAACATAAAATCACCACACCTTATTCGAAGAGGTTCTACTCTCCATAGTGATCTTGCACGGACTCCAGCTCCCCCAGCTTCATAAAAGATCCGCCTAGAAACAGATTAATCATGCTGAGATGTACTGCATGGGAGATTTAGCATTATTAAATGTATGCAGAATTATAATCTGCGATTGAAATATACACAGCATTTGGAGATTGCAGCTTTTTCTGTAATAATTGATAACTTCTTTCAGTAAGGCTCAGAATTAGATTTTGCTATATAAACTGAACAACTGTAAAATAATTCAATCATTAATAAATCAGAACTGAATCTCTTGTAATCCTGTTCAAGAAATCAGGAGTGCAGTAGGACCTGAATCGCATAAACCTCAAATTCTTCTTATTAATAAAGCATTTGAAATCACTAATATTTCCATTAGTTTCCAGATTTTAATAATCAGATATTTAGGAGAAACATGATGGTTTTAGAATTAAGGGTAATCATTTTATCCTACTATGTTGGCACTTTTCCCCCTCTGAAATTGCCTGTAATCTTTTACAATTTTACAAGATTTTTTTAATGCAACACTGAAAAAATGGGTGAAAAAGAATGAAACTATGCACATTTCAAAAAAGATTTCCATTTTATTAAGGGCTTTATTTGTTTATTTAGACTCTATGTCACTCTAGTTGACCAGACTCTGAACAGTCTATAATTCTTTCTTCTAGTAACTAAGTTTAAAACAGCAAATAATAACAATATCAACAATAATAATACCATTGGTAAAGAAAACCCTACACATTCTGCACAATAATCATCCATAATCGCAATAAATCCATCCCACCACCTCTTCTACTTCAGGAGCCAATAATCACAACTCCATTTCATTCCCAAAGACCATGAGAAATAATCCCAGGCCAAATTTGTCAGGAAACCACATAGAACATACAGTCATATAATATAAAACTCCTCCCAAATACAAGAAGCCTTATTTGTGATCCAAGTTGTGCTATATCATTAAAGACAGAACTGGTCCAGTTATGCTTTCAATTATGCCCAACAACAAACATCTTGTCATGGCCAAACAAACCAGATAGGTATCCCAACAGGGAGACCAACCATCTGCTGAACAGTTTTCATGGCAAAGCTAGGAAGAGTCAGTAAGAACTTTTGATCTTACCTAAGCATATTTTCATCCATTCTATCAAGATTAAATACATCTTCATTTATTTATCAGCATGCAGTGGGTCTTTTAGTTTCGAAATCTAAACTTTTGGCTGATGGTCCTTTACAAAGTTTGGGGAACATGATATTATATCATGTTTATATACATATTATATATGTATTATATACAATTCTGCTAGGTACATTTTGAAATGCAACAACTACAGGTGGGCAAATACCACTTATCTCAAATTAAACAATCTTAGTTTGCAATAGCAGTTAACTATAACTACTTGCTTCAGGTTTTTTATGTCTGTCACACAATGCCCTTTGCTAATTTTCCCTTTGCTTCCATCAGTGCTTTATTTTATTTGTTTTATTTCCCTCACAAAAAGGGCAAGATGCAGCTGTTTTGCCTCACTGCTATTATGTTCGTATCTTTACAGACAGTTGAACAAGCAACAAGGACAAGATGCAGCGTAGCCAGAGGGCACTTGGCATGTGATGTGACTATTGATACAGGACCAACAGTGCTAATCTCCAATGCCAAGTATTCTCATCTTTTAACAGTAAACAGTGATGTTATTTCAAGGATACTTGAAGGTTCTTACCTACGAAAAACATGCCTATAGAATATAGTGCTGAGTAAATAAGTTTGGAATGGGAGATATTTTTCATATATTTAATTGGACCACATGATACTAGTTCATGTTTTTTTGTAGGACAGAGATAGATAGATAGATAGATAGATAGATAGATAGATAGATAGATAGATAGATAGATAGATAGATAGATGATGGATGGATGAGATGCCAGTTGTTCTAGTGCATCTAACTTGAATTATACTGCCTAAATATAATTGTAGGAAGAGTCTGGTTTATTTTACATCAACAGAAGAATGACAACGAAAGTCAATCTGATATGTTCCATGTGCCACAAATACTTGTTCATTGTTTCTGAATGAAGACTGTTTGGCTTTACAACTGAAACTAAAGATGGAAAATATGCATAATCTATAGTGCAACTCACTTATGTAGTGAATCGTTCTGTTCTGTAGATGCAATGGTCAAGCATTCATCATGGCCATGAAACAAACGTAATACGTGACCACCAAGTAGGTATCCTAGAGGAAGAGAAAATAATTAACTTGGACAGCATTTTAACAATATTTATCTGGAAATGGAAGTATATCTACCTTGCATTAATATCTAAAAGTTCTAGGTTATTTTCTCTTTCCAATGCCCGCTCAGTTGCAGGTCTACCAACATGCCTTAAGCAAATCACCAAATATAAAATAACAGGAATAAAACTTATTGATGTTTAACTCCTATGATCATTTCTCCACATGGCACAGGAATAGCTCAGATGTTTTTGCTCCTGCTTTTGTTTAGCCATACTTATTTTCACCTGGGCTCAACAAATCTACTTGATCGACTGTGTGCTTTAATTGTAATAAGGTGGTTTAAAAGTATTGGTTCCGAAAACATATTATTTGATGCAATATGTACCACTGTATTGAACATAAAACTAAATGGATATAATTGAAATTAGTTTAATACCTACTCCATACAAAAAGGAAATAAAAATTGCCAACATTCCATCCATAAGGAAATCTCTTGGAAAAAAATCAGCATTAATTTGACATTTTACACAATCACTGGTCTCCTGAGGGGGGGTAGGGGAGAAAAAGACTATATGCTTGTCAAATTCACCCAAATTCCCTATTCCTGGGAACTACTGCAAGGATCTGTAAATCAAAACAAGTCAAGTTAATACTGACTACATTTTAAATTAGAATCAATAGGATGCCATGTAACTCAAGTCATATAAAAAATGTCCAAGCAGATGTTGGGAATAGTAACTGTTGTGAAAGGAGCTGAGCGAGGGAAAGGGATTTGTGAGATGACGAAGCTACCAATCCAATTTAACAATTGGAAAACAAAATGCAGTGTCAACTGAAGACAGGCTGCAGAGAGTGAGATAAGGGTTCTCACCAACTGGAAAATAGCCCAGTTATAATCACAAGTTGGTTATGGTGGTCCATAATCTTATAATGTCTTACTTGCCATGGGCATTTTCAAGGGTTATGATGATGAACCATGTGTGTTGGTATTATCATGTAAATGGTGACACGCATACTTGTGTTAGAGATCAGGATGCAAGTACTTAATTACAACATATGCAAGATCATGTCACCATGCCTGAGTTGGCATATTATGGTTTTCTGTCAATGTGTTGTGACTCCAACTCCCGAGCCCGTCTAATCGGAGGGAGAAGACTCCGAAGGTGAAGGAGAGGAGTTGGCCAGGCCTCCCTCTCCAGGACCCTCCTGTCCGGCAATGCCTCAGGTGTCTCCCAAGGGAGAAGAGATTGGCCAGGAGCCAGGTATCTCTGAGCAGTCGCAGTCGGACAGTGACGGAGATAAGTCTTGGCTGGATCCACGCCAGCGTCGGAGAGACAAGCGCACGCAGCAGAAAAGGAGGCATGCCAGAGATTAAGCTGAGTCACTGGACTACACCCCAAAGGGGATAAAAGGGGGTATGGTGGCCATTCAGGCTCTGTGACGGACAAAACTAAACAACTAGCGAGTCGCATTGTATCTCTGAAACTACGTTATCTGCCTGCCTTGGATTTAATATGGACTGGACTTGACAATTATTTGACTTTGTGTATTTGTTTTGGTTTATCTGACAGAGGAGGAACACCTCCCTCTGTGAGTAAAGTTCTTGGCAAGCAGCTACCGGGTTGCTGCCAATCCTGTTATCGAAGGAATTTATTGTCTGCAAGTTTCATTTAACTCCTGGCTGATTGTTTGTGTGCGTGTGTGAGATGGGGACAGAACACAATGTCACTATTCATCAACTTTATAGAGTATCATTACCTGCCCACCTCAAAAAAATCTGGATTTCATTGCAAATCTGTTCAGCTGTTAAACAAGACAGGATGAAGCACAATAATTACAGATTTAGTGCTAACAACCCATCTGGAAGAGCCCCAAATTTATATGAAATATTTTGAACACAGCACTAGGCTACAATATTACTTGAATGCATGACTTTCATATAACAAATAACAAGTAACAGTGGTTTCATACCACTGATCATGAGATCCAACTGGATTTACTGATTACCAGTAGAAGACAATGGTATTGTAGTAATTATCTTCCTGCCTCAAGAGATACTTCTAATTAATACAACAGGACAAAGACTTTGTCTCTCTTGTTTAACATGTATGGGAGACTGCAGAATCAGTTACCATTAGGTATGTTGAGGATACCAGCTGTATGTCTTGACCTCAGGGCTATCAAGTGATGTTGTTGAGGCTTGTCTCAGCACCGGAGGGCTATTGAATTATGGAATGGAGATGGGAGGAGAACAATCTTGAATTCAACAATGACAAGACAGTGTATTCCGGGTTCCTCTGGAATAATGCATTGTCCATCTATAGTTCTGAATGAGTACACATTCGCCAAACAGAACTGGTGTACAATCTGAAAGTCCTCTGGACATACAACTCCTGCTCAAAATGCAGATCTAACTATAGCCAGGAGGGCTTTTACTCAAATTCATCTAGTATTCCAATTGTGCTCCTTCCTGGGTGGAGGATTTTTCTTTTCACATTCACTTGTGCCTTAGTCATCTCTGTAATATAGTCTGCATCAGGGATGAAATTCAAAAATTTTTCCCTACCGGTTCTGTAGGTGTGGCTTGCTGGGCGTGGCAGGGGAAGGATATTGCAAAATCTCCATTCCCACCCTACTCTGGGGCCAGCCAGAGGTGGTATTTGCCGGTTCTCCGAACTACTCAAAATTTCTGCTACCGGTTCTCCAGAATCTGTTAGAACCTGCTGGATTTCACCCCTGGTCTGCATGTGACTGCCCTAGAAGACGGTTCAAAAGCTGTAGCTGATTCAGAATGCATGTTGCAGACAAGGTATACTTTGGTATGCTCATGTAACATTTCTGCTATGCAAACTGCACTGGTTACCCATAAGCTCCTGTTATAATTCAAGGTTATTTATTTATTTATTTATTTATTTATTTATTTATTTATTTATTTATTTATTTATTTATTGGTTCGCTTTATATGCCGCCCTTTTCCGGAGACTCAGGGCGGCTTACAATGCATTAAGCAATAGCCTTCATCCTTTTGTATATACCTGCTTAGTAGGGCTTTCGCCCCCCCCCAGCAGTGTTCTTTTTTATACAAAGTCAGCTTATTGCCCCCACAAACCGGGTCCTCATTTTATCTACCTCGAAAGGATGGAAGGCTGAATCAACCTTGAGCCTGGTGAGATTTGAACTTGCAATAATTGCAGGCAGCTGGTTTTATTTAACAGTGCTTTAGTTTGCTGCGCCACCTTATCTTATCTCTTATCTTTGTAGATAACAATTAGGTTCTTATCTACAAAGACCCGCATGGCATAGGGCCTAGCTATCTAAGGGACTTGCTTATTCCCCATTGTCCCTGCTGCTCAGTAAGATCTGGCCGAGTGGGTATATTCTAAGGTCTCATCTGACAAACAAAGTAATATGAAGGAATCCAGGAGAAAAGGTGTGTGTAACTTGGAGAAGCAGTTCTGAAACACATAGAAAGTGAAGATCACTTCATAACAGGTATCATTTACAGAATATGGTGCTATTATAACAGCTAATTTCCTAGATGCTTTAAAAATAAAATGCAGAGAAGGTAGCTATATTAATGATGATAAGAGATTTATAAAACCCTGAGCAACGAACCCCTGGACAGCAGAAGAAACTTTCAGGGAGCACTATAGTCTTGTGTTCTTCTGGTAGAGAATTGGCTAAAAAAACTAAAGCAATCTGGAAATGTTACTTTGTAATGTATAAATGCAGTAGAAAAATGTTAAGTGTATGGCAATGGTACATGATAAACAACTAAAACACAAGCACAAATTGTTGTTGACTGATAAGGGACACTATTTCTATTCCATCAAATTAATCCTTTGTATAAAATCAATACTGCATAAGGTAACAGGTGAACAGGGAAAGGTAAAAAGCTTGGCTTTTCTATAGATTTACATTTTAATGGAACATAAATTTCCAACCCATTAAACCTTGAGAGGCCAGGATAAATGAAGGCATTGTCTTGTTGCAAATAAAAGGAAAATGATTCATCAGTATCTCCAGGTGAAATTGTTCTAAATTCACTTGCTGAATAATCCCATTAATATGTATTGGAAACAAATGTTACATAAGAATACAGATCTGAATATAATGCTGTCAACACAAAACACTAAAATGAATAGAAATTCAAGCCCAACACTAAAATTAGCCACAAAGGATTTAAGAACTTTAGGACCATGTGGCTTCCCAGAGGTTCTGAGACTGTTTCAGGCAAGCTCCCCTAAATTCATGGAATCATGTGGGATCCTGCAGAGTTCTGCATTGGGAAAACCTGTGCAGAACAAAAGCCATATGACGGTTAGCAAAAAATAAATAAATAAATATCAAAGCACATATGAATTTATCAGAATAGGGCTTGACTTCAACACAAAGGGAGCCAAAAGAAGCAGCAGCAGCAGCAGCAGAAGAAGAAGAAATGGGCTGCTGGGTGTGATGAAAGCATCAGAATCAAGTTGAAAGGTGACATTTTGCAAACCTTTCTGAAGCAAAAGCTTTCACATTTTACTCATACTGGGATTAAAAAAAGAGCAGGTGCTTTCCATTTGAAAATAGAACGTTGTCAAAGGATCTGATTTCTTTGGAACTATTTTTAGTCATTTACAAGAAGAATGCATACAGTGGCTGTCACATCTCCCTATCTCCCTTCTTTTCTTTTCTTTTTTTCCCCTCTTTCTTCTCTCCCTCCGTCCCCCCCCCCTTTTTTTTTTGCTAAAAGGTTTTTAGTTTTTTATGTAGAGAAAAATTACAACATGAAAAAACATGATTGCAATACAAAATGCAATTGATGGCCAAACAATAAGATGTTGGCACTAATAAGCTGGTTATTTTTTAGATGAATGGAAGATTTTAACGAGTCTTAAGAACTCTTTTTCCAATTTACAGTGGTTTTCACAACATCTCCTGATTTCCCCTTTTCCTTCTGGCTCTTTCCTCAAATCCCCAATTGCAGTAGAGTGTTCCAAGGCTTGCTAAAAATGCTCACTTTCTTCCCAAGCCATCATGAGTATTCCAAATACAAACTATCTTTAGGCATTGTTATAAATATGTCATGCATTACTGTTTTTAATCTGCTGGCAAAACTGTATGCTACAAACATATTGGTGCATTATTCTTCATACAGTATCTAATAACTTGTTAAATTTTTCCATTATTCATAATTATATTATTAAAGTTACATTGCTGGCAATGATCTATGAAACTTGCCCACTTTTCCTTCCCCTTTTAGTCAACCTTGAGTTTCCATTCAATTATTTTATTGGGAGGGCACTGATGGAGCTCAACCAATCTCATTGTACATATGTTGTGCACTGACAATAAAGATTTGAAATTTCAAATACATTATTTAAATGTTGAATGTTGTCATACAAAATGCAAAATATTGTATACCGTCCATTCACCTTTCTACCAATCGCTTACTAAATGCGATAAAGGGTGTTTGTATGTGTGCCTATTGAGTTTTCAGAGGAACATCCTGGAATTTTATTTTCCAAGGAAGGGAGGGAGGGAGGGAGGGAGGGAGGGGGGAGGAAAGAAGGAAGGAAGGAAGTTTTATACACCAGTTTGATCCAAAATGTCATAGCATTACCAGAAATTATTGCACATACTGTCCTTTGATAGGCATATCTGACCTGCAAGTGGGAAATATAAAAGACCTGCTTTCTCTTATGAAATAGTTCTTATTGGGAGGAATAAAAATTGAATGTTAAGACATAATCAAAGAATCTTAAAATTCATTAGGTAGCACACACAAAGTGATGACATTAAGAATCTACCCGGATAGTCACATACACTATTTACTGAGGTCAGTAAGGGCAAATGACACCTGCTTTCAGTGAAAAATCAATACTTTCATAGCACATACTGTACGTAGTAATCTCCATGTCAAAATGAAGCCGGGAGGGATGTGGTGCTTTCCTTCAGCTCATTTGTAACAAACCATAAATTCTTTTTCAACTTTTGGTTCTATTCTTTCCTTGCTCAAGCCATCTAGGAAATATTACCTCTTCACATTGTAAGTAAAGGTAGAATAATCTATGCACAGACTCCTTTGCTTTCATTCAGGAATCTAAATATTCTGCAAGGATTATGCTAGAATAGATTTGTCATTAGAAACTATAAAATACCCAAAGGCCTTAAAATCTGAAGAGCAACTACAGTATATTTTTAGCTATAGAAATTACAGTGCACACTTGCAAATAAGTAGTGATTTCAACTAGTAGCATAACCATAACTGAACAAACCTTCTTCAATGTTGCTTCCTGAACAAGTGGGGTGCACATTCCAGAGTGTTTGCATAAAGGAAGCATCTACTTGTGTGTTTCCATATGCCACAGAAAGATGCTGCAAAGAGAAAAAGTGAAAACACAAGAAAACTATTATTGTTATTGCAAAGTATAAAAATACAGTGGTTAACTTTTACGTCTTGGGGTTTATAAGATTTAGGGAGAAAAAACTAATCCCAATATTTGGTAAATTGATGTATAAATAGCATTCTACTCCCTTCTTTTTTTAAAGCTAAAGCTTATGTAATATTAAAGAAGAACAAATTTTACCATTCTCAAGAGTCTTTTATTTGATTTTCTTCGGCATTATTTCTTATCTCTCCTATTTCATCATGGGAGCATTTTATTAAAAGAGATTTAATAATGTATTTCATCAATTTATTTTAGCAGAAACTAAAGTTTGTTTTTCACAATCCCTCTTTAAGGGTCTCAGACCTATCCATTCTTCCCAGACTCTTCTTAAAGTCTCTTCTTAAAGTATAGTAAAGCACCATGTTTTTTTTCCAAATTCAGATTTATTTAAAGATTTTTCTGATCATAATTCTATGCAGAAGAAATAGGTATGCTTCTAACTGGGAAAAAAGGCTAAAATCAACAAAAGCATTAATAAGTAACATTAAAGTTATTATGAATACTTCTGCTTACCAGGTATCTTTCCGAGGACACGCTAACTAGAATAAGATCATCTCCAATCCGTACCTTTTCTCCTTCTGACCTTTGTTTAGAAGCAGGGTGTATGGTCCACCAGCATGCTTCACCTATAGTAAGCAGAAGTGCCCACATTACATCTGAGGAAAGAAGTCTCAGACCATTTCAAGCAAGTTCAGGATATCTAAAAATATGAAAACATATCCACCAAATTCTTAGACTCCTCCATTTGAAAACTGCTAATGACTAAACCAGTGAGACTATCAGCCCTGCCCCACCTTGGTCTTCTAGAAAAGCAAAACTCTCAACTCCATTTGTAGAGAAGAGAATACTTTTACTAAAAGCCAAGTGTTTACAGTAAAACAAAACCAATTACTGAGGTTTTGCATGCAAAAGCATCCCAGATAACTTTCCCTTTCTCGTTCCACTCTCCTGTTTGTCCAGTCTTATTCAAATAAGTTGTTTTGGAACTGTCCCTGAAAAGGCAGGCTAGATGTTAAACTGGCATTCCATTCCATTTCCAAGCCTGTGACCTTGGGGTGATCAGCTGATGTCTCTGGATGGCACTAACTTTAGTTTTGGTTTTCTATCCCACCAGCTACCTCATCCCATAGTTTATGGAAGGCTGGCAGCTAGGGAAGCAGAGCTGGAGCGAAGGATGAGTTCTGACAGAGACAATGAATGGATAACTGTACTCAGAAGGTGAAAGTTCTCCACAGATGGTTGGAAATAAATTATCTACAGGATTCCTATCATATGGACATTCTGCTTAGGGTTCCACAATGAGCCTGCTAAAATACATGTATGCATACTGCAGAAGTCAAGATATAGCCTGCCACAATTGCCTTTCTGAATCCAGTATATATGACTTAATGTGGCACATACTTAAACATAGATAATTACAATTTTAAGCTCAATAGGCTTTGGTTTTCATTAAGACTTTCTCTGCATGCAGCAATGAGTAATGCTTTTTTTTCCCATCTTCTCCATGGATAAGAACAAGAATTATCAGTATTCATGCTCACCTAACTGTAGTTTGTTTCCCTAACTGCAGTTCATATATTTGTTTCAGAATAATTTTGTGTAATACAATAAGAAAGTATCATCTCTCTGCACAGGTACATGAATATCGCATGAATGCATAACAGGCTACTAATCATATATTGTAATTTGCCAAGGACTGAATAATTATTCTGCTTTTGGCAGTTCTAGGCAGGCAGCCAAAACTTGAAGCTACATCAACCCTTAAAATTATGTCAACCTTACATGACTGATGAACTAGATCTTACAAACAAATTACAGATGTTTTAGGCCTTCTAACCTAAGGTGATATTATATTTGATATTGCATACGTACCTATTGCATTTTCCTGTAGGCCCACATCAAATGCGAGTTTATCTGTCTGAGATCTTGATGTTGTTAAACATGTCAAATACTGAAAAACATTTTAAAATTAATAAGACCCTTCAAATCATTTTGTGTAAGTGTGTCTCAATGAAGCCTTGGATCTGAATTGAGAGATATGAGCCTACTGTTCTCTTGAATAACATGACAATATTTCAAATTCTTTTGCACTGAAATGAATAGATATCAATTTGAATGTTTATGAATGTCAGTTTAATTCCCATGGCTGACTTCATAAAGAATTTAAGATTTAAATCATTTTATTTTAAAAACCTTTAATTTTTTTTAAAAATAGGAATGGTGGAATTCAACAGACAAATGGTATCAAAGCTACAAATTTAAAATAGTTTGTGCAACAAATTTAGCTGCAAATTTATGCAATGTCACTCAGTGGTGAGATAAGTGGCACACATTTAATTAATTTTTAATCATACTAATTTTTTCATCATGATTAATTAATTTAATTAATCATACACTGAGCACTATTACAATACTTCAGTCTTTTTGAATTTGAAACTGTTCTGGACTTCTCAAAATTGGTCATATCAATTGAGAAGTCTGAAAGCTGTGCCAATAAGAGTCTCAAACTATCTCTTATTAGAATAGCCACTGTACAGCAACAGTCTTGAAAATCTGATTGTGCATCTCTTCTCCCTCATGTTATCTTCATATGAATGAAGAAGGGACCTGACTGAGATGGTTTCTTAAATTTATTTCTTTGATTGGGGTCAACCTATGTTTGTCCGACAATTCCTTTTGTAATGGATCTCTCACTGTCCATCAAAGTTATCCCTTCTGCCCTCAAGAGCAGGGGTCTCCAACCTTGGCAACTTTAAGACTTGTAGACTTCAACTCCCAGAATTCCTCAGCCAGCAAAGCTGAGTTGAAGTCCACAAGTCTTAAAGTTGCCAAGGTTGGAGGCCCCTTTTCTAGAGCACCTGGTTGAGACAAATGATTTATTTATTCTGTCTTAAGTGAAGAGTGCACTGTGATGTGGACTTAGAACTTTCAACCCAGTTTGGGGAACATCCAAGATGGCATTGGAAGGGCAGTGAGCTCCAACAAATATTTTATTAGTTTTATTCTGTTGCGCGTTCTTCTCTCCATCCCTCCTTCTCTCTTACCATTCCACTGAAAGAATGCCGAAGCAGAATCGCATGGCCATACAGCAGGGTTCTGTGACCACCTCCTTGCGCTGCCTGTAGAATAAATGATGCAGAAGCTGAGAGCTCACCATGATTGAAAACAAGAGTATTTACATGTTTTCTTACAGGTTAAAAAAATAGCACACTCTTTTTTAACAGTACTTCCAATTCTTGAAAAGAACATCTGTATGTTCACAGTGACATTTCTCTATTCATATGCGCATAATCCTATTGTAAAAAAAATAAATGCTTACAAACTGCTATCAAAATTGGGAAATTGCCTTTGCTCTATAAATCAATTAATCTAAAGCATATTAATTTCGATTCAATAAAGTACAAAATTAGAAAAACATAGTTGCATTTTCTAAAATGCTTATATCTACAGAATATAAATTTAAAATGCAGGTGTGTTTATATATCACATAAAATAACACTCTATCTATACAAAACTAGAAAGTACCTGCATCCAGATATCTGATCTCACTATATCAAGGAAGTATTTTAAGATAGAGAGAACATCATGTTCTAACAGCTTCCCCAAATATATTGCCCTTTGCATCAAATTCTTTAAAAAGAATCATAGGTTTGAAAGGTTGAATAAGGTAGGCTTAGTATAAGGATTTATTTAAGAAAGAAAAAAACAGCCCACCTGGAAGTCTGATGAGAATTTTGTTTAGGCTTAGATTTAGATGGTAATAGCAATAGACATATCATTTTTTTGGGGGGGGGGGGGAAAGGATGTCCAATTAGATCAATTTCCAATTCTGAAACTGTTTATATGGCTCAAGGCCAAGTGTCAAATATGCTTGGAGTTATAATAATTACAAAATAAGCAGAAGATTTGAACAGATATTGGAAGTAACTATCAAAATATTGTTAGCTAATCTGCAGAGAAATTGGATGTGTGTATCCCATCCCCCTTCTTAAAATTGTATTAGTACAAATGAAAGAACATACAGTGAAAATTGGTTATAGATCCATTAATCATCATTTAAATTTAGCAAGATTCTAGACATTATTTATCCCAGCACTAGGTAGAACATAGACAAAGTTCTGACCATTCTAGTTGTGTTATGGGTTTTTTTTCCTCAATGACATGCCCATACACAGAGATACACATGAATGAAGTAACAGAGTTCATTCTAAAATGAAAGATTGCAAGAAATCAAAAGGATGCTTTATAACATATTGTCTGACTCCTAGATGGGAATGATCTGGGTCTTACGTTCTGTTTTTTATACATATACATATACATATACATATACATATACATATACATATACATATACATATACATTCAATCTTCATATGGCAAAGAGGTAAAAAAATAAAGCATCTATAACTAGCCAATATCTCTATCTACAATATTGTATGTATGATGATGTCATGACCCATGGATCAGCCCTCCCTATTCCTCTTTTCTTTTGGCAGGCCACTATGGAAAAGAAAAAAAAAAGAGTATCTCTAGTATTCAGATTGAGGGCAGTGATCCAAAAAGACAAATGTGTAGAGCTATTCCAAAGTATAAAGATCCAATCTAGGACAGCTCAGGATAAAAATAAAGGAGGAATTTATAATTCTCTACAGGAACTTGATAAGATCAAAGTATAAAGTATAGATATATGATGCAATAATATTACTGAAACTCAAGATTGCTATGGGAAACCACCATGAAATACTGTATGTATCATCTCAATTTCTATGAGAGGGGAAATAAAATCAAAATATGAAGTAAACAAACAAATAACGAGCCTTGGTAGTACACCCTGTTATTAACACAGCTGCCTGCAATTACAGCAGGTTCGAATCTTACCAGGCTCAAGGTTGACTCAGCCTTCCATCCTTTCTAAGGTAGGTTAAATGAGGACCCAGTTTCTGGGGGCAATAAGCTGACTTTGTATAAATATACAAAAGTATGAAGGCTATTGCTTAATGCATTGTAAGCCGCCCTGAGTCTCCGGAGAAGGGCGGCATATAAATCAAATTAAAAAAAAATAAATAAGGATCACTAGTGTCCTCTTAATTATTGCAGAACTAGTGACTGCATTACATAATGCAGCAGATAGTAGGTCAGCAGTTTATTTTCATTGAAAATATTTTGGATGCTGATAAAAAATCCAGTTCCAAACTCACAGACAGTAAGTACAATATGAAATTATTTGCTGCTTTTCCTGAATCCCCTGCATTTGCCAGATCTGCATCAGCTGCAGTATATATTTGACTACCTGTGAGTTTAGAATGTCTTCTGGTACTATATCTTCAGAACATAAAACATCTAAAGAAATATCTTACCTTTCTCATAAACTTTCCAGGAGCATTAAAAACAAATGCAAAAAGACTTCATAAGAATGTGTTTATAAACAGTCATGGCCTGACATGCTGCTGAAATCATTGTGGAATCTTTTCATTGCTATTTTTTTTTTAATTTTAAAATATTTAATAGCAATTTGCTACTATATAATAATAATAGTAAATATTATTATTATTATCTGGCTGACCATGCAACCAACCATAATAATGTTATGGTCAATGAATGCTGTTTTTGTGAAACCAGAAGCTTACCCAGAAAAAACTGAGAAATAAAAAGAATCTGAGATGTTGCAATATTTTACAGATGCCTTTAACCAGTTATTGAGTAATATTATTGTGAAAACCTGATGGAATTACAGGGCCAATGAAATTCAATTACTGATACCACTTTCAAGGGCATTGCTTTAAACACTTTTAGGCCAAAGATAGATGAGGTCTTACACCCTCATTTTCACTTTGTACTCAAGAAGCAATTAAGACTATTTCGTTCTTTGATGTATACTAGCAGGACTCAAATATTTGAAACATGTGACAAATTAATCCCTTATAAGGGTCATCTCTTCTATTTTATATGCTTTAAGCTGCAGAGCATTTAAGGGCAGAACAAGTTGACCAATGAAGAGAGTTACAATGTAGCACCCAGGGTCTCAAAGCATTAGAATCTATACATATCCAATTCACAACAGAATGCCAAGATGACAGTGTTTTAGAAATCAGTTGGCCTCTGTATGTATAACTATTCCCTTATGCTATAGAGGTAGCAGAGGACTTTTACTTAGCCCACTAAGACTGCAACATGCAAGAAAGTAGCGAAAAATATCTCCACATACTCCTTAAAATGCAAAATATCAAGGTGTATGATGGATCTAGAGACGTACAATCAAGTTGTGTCTTAGCCTCATGTCCGTAAGAGAACACAAGTATCAGAGTCATACACTTCCAGCATGGCTTTCTTTTTTGTACATGCTCTGAACTATGTTCTTGGTAAAACATCCAAAGGGATACCAAAACAATATGACAAAAGACTTCAGAATAATATCACCCTCAGGCACAGAAAGAATAGGAATGTGCCTTGTCAGCCTTTGCAGTTGTCAGGTAGTATAAAACTGAAGCTAATAAAAAAAAAAAAGATCAAATAAAAACATGACATTCTGCTTGGCCTGTCAATATCAGATTCTGCTCCTAGCTTTTCCAGTTGTATCCTTTAGTTCCTTTCTTAGCTAGATATGGCTACAACTGTTTCAAGTCCAAATCTGGGTCTGGATTCACCTCCATCACTATAACACAATGTGTGTGGTCAGTTCATTTGAATTAAACAGCTAGGAATATGAAAAGGACTGAAAGGGAGAATCTTGGGTGAATCATTTTCTTTCAGCTCTAGGAAGAAGGCAATGGCAAACAATTTCTGAAAGTCTTGCTAAGAAACTGCAGGGACAACAATAGTTCAGACAGTTGCCAGGAGCCAACAAGAAAGGAGGAGGAGGAGGAGGAGGAGGAGGAACAATCAGAATATAATGATAGCTTCATTATATGCCTCAGGTAATATTTCTAAAGTTTCTAAAATACCAAGGAGAAGAATATATGTAAGATCAACATACTATACCAAATGATTCTATGCAATTAGTAGGGAAAACCTTCAAAATCAAATATAATCAGGGCTGAAATTCTTTCTATTATTCTCCAAATGAATATTCAATTTTTATAATTCTGAATATCAAATATGGTTTTCCTGGAAGAGATAGTAATAGCTGTGTTCAACATTAGAGTAAGTCCTATAGCCAGCGTTCTAATATGACACAAGAATCACCTAATCAGTGGTCACAAGAATTAGTTATAAAAAGATGGAGCCTAGGTTACAGAACACCTTCTCTTTTGTACAAAAGACTAATGAGAAATCTTGGTCCAAGCTAACAAACTTAGGTAAGTTCACAAATATTAACATTCTAATTTTTTTTATTATATTTCCCTGCAAATTACAAATCCTGTGGACTATTTAAGGGTAAACTAATTGCTGTGGTTCAGTGGCATGAGTTTTTTTTCCTTAGGAGGACTTATTGTATAAAAAAACAGATCAGCAACCCACACGATGGCAATTTATTCTTCCCAATTCACTTCAGTGTGGAGGTGTGAACTACAGTATTCTGTAATCTGTGTCGAGCCACACAGCTACATTTTGTATTAAGTTATGGAAAGGTGTTATGATTTGTCACTCTGAGTACATTTACTCAGTAGGCAGCAAAGGAAGTCATACTGATCCAGGCTGTCAACTGAATGACAAGATGTAGGGTTGAAACAATAGTCCACAGCTTTCCTCAGTATTCATCTGACTTCAACACAAAACACTTATGTTACATAACTTAGAAAAATATAGATGCTATAATAAGAATGTCTTGTGATTTTTCTTTAAGTCTTTACCGGCCAAGAGAAGTTAAGTGAAGTTATTACTGTAGCAACTTTGGATCAAACTAACAGATTCTTTTCACAGTTCTCAGGAGCTGCAACAAAAATGTGTGATTTGGGGAGAGGATATTTTCTTTTATTGCTCTCTCCAATATATCTTCTCACGCCCAATGATAAAAAAAAAGCAGGAATAGAATTACCTACATGTTATCTAAACTGCAAAGTTTAGAGCCAGTCAGAAACAGATTTAGATCTATGAGTCTAGCGTGTTATTGTGTGCTTGAAATGTGGCAGGAAAGGTTGCTGGTGTGAACAGAAAAAGAATAGCAGTATTAAGATCGTCTTTGTCTTTAAGTCTGATGTCCATATTTCTATAGATAAATGTTTGATATGGCTCAGAGAGGGAATGGGATATTTTCGCTTCTTTATAGCAATTTGGCCATTTCTTCAAATGTTCATTTTCAGGCTCAGTGCCATGTTTTGCCCAACATGATTGTAGTAAAATATAATCAAGAGTTTTAATCAGGAATCTAGACACCCAGGTCAAGTTACGATTATCCTTCTGGTTAATTTTGATTAAACAAATTACAAAGTTAGGGAGTATTGTCCCAAAGCTTCATTCTGTGGAAAGATGACATCTTTTATAAAACAGGAAAGCCAAGAAGTGGATGCATAAACTGCTTGATAAATTCATGAACTCACCCTAGATTGAGATGTACCTAATCCCATAGTTGATTGCCATCTTTACCACAACTAAACTTTCAGATACTGTAATGTGCAATTGTGCATATGTTACTGGAACAGTGCATTAATATAACCAATATAATCATAAATAATATTTCAAATTGCGCTTTCTAATTTATTGGACAAAGATTAGGAGTATTTATTTTGACCATTTTTTTTAAAATCAATCTTTCAACTTTATATTTTGAGTTATTAGAAGAGGTTGCACAAGGCAAAAATTTACTTCTCTTTTAACACTGTAATAGTTAAAACTGTTGTACCACAGCAGAGCTTGAAATGGAGCATTACAGGAAGTAAGGCTGAAAATTATTAGAAGAATAGTTTAAAAAGTCTTTGCAAAGAGAAAACATTGCTTTAAGTTGCAAAAAATAAATAAATCAGATATCAGGAAAAGATAGGTTAATTGTTAATCTTCCTTGAGAGAAAACAATAGTATCTCAAGCCCTTGAGATTTCAGATTGAAAAAATTCCAAAAAAGGCAAAAGAACTGTTCTTGAAATGGATGCTTAATTATGAGTGTATGCACAGCATTTTACACATATTAGGAGGCAATCACATAGGGAGTCAAATTGAAGTGCCACAATGCAAATGCTTATTTATCAAAACACTGGTTAATTACATTTCCTGTACATCACCGCCATTGCCATCTCAGCTGAAGTAGAGATTTGAGAACCTTTTGCTTCCTACCTTTCAGAAAGCTGCTTTTTAAAGAAATAACACCAATTTAACAGCTGGTATAGTTATTTTCCTCCCACTGAAACTTCCCAGAGGCTAATTTAAAACATAACTAGGGACAAAAAAGGGAGAACCACAGCCATTCACCCCAGGCATGTATAGTATTAGATTAATGGGCCACAGAAAAGCTCAGCATCTGCTTTAGAGATCCCTTGCTCCAACCTAAGTTATATTGTTCTGTTGATAGACTATATTATTTTGTGGGACAATAGGTTTCCTACATTTTAGTTCAAAGGCAAAAACCATTGAACTTAGAGCTGACAGATTTTTTTTTAATCCTGTGGAATACTATATTTTCATTCTTATAAAATGAACACTTCTATGAGCAGGAAACGGGGAAAGTATATTTGAATTTATAGCATCACATTTTCAATAGCAAGTGAAACATGTCTCAATCATCACCAGTGCTAAAAGTAATAAATTCATATTTGGAATTACTTGCATTAAAAGAGGAAAAGCCAAAAGCCATAATATGAATAATAGTCTTCTAATTATTTTAAGGAAATTAGAGTTGTTATCACAGAAATGTTTTCAAACTTATTTTGTTTCTTCTCATAATTTTGCAATACAATCATGATATTGCATGAACAGTGGGATGACTATTGTTACAGAATCTCAATCATCCAGGTCATGGTTGTCCCAAAGGTACTTTTCCAAAAGGAAACTGAACTGTCTTGGTTTTTTTTTTTTTTCTTGAAACATTTCGCTTCTCATCTAGGAAGCTTCTTCAGTTCTGACAATGGTGGGGAATGGGTTCGTTGCCCTTTGGAAAAGCACCTTTGGGATATTGCATGTATTTATCTTAAAATATACAGGACTTGAGGGAGGAAGAGACATACTATGGTATCCACCTTGCATGTACTAAGTATATATCTCTCCAAACTATATCTTACATCGACTACATTAACTGTTTCTTGGTATTCTGCCTGTGACTCAGATTGAATCACCCCAAATGGTTGAGAGACAAAGCCTGCAATTGCTAGGCAACTAACACAGCTTTTCCCCATTGTCCACTCCAAAAATTACAAATGATTGTCTGATCAGGCCTGAAATGGAAAAGGCAGAGGAGGTACTTAGCAACAAAGTAATAGTCAGGGCAATTTTGCCTTAACAGGAAATAGAGAAGAGTGGCTATGCAAATTATTTTTGCATAACGTTTTCAGCAATCCTAAATGCTAAATGGAGATGCACATTCCTTCCATGGCACTTGAGAAAACTCAAGTTAGGTCAAGCTGGAATTATGCATTTCAACAGCGATGGAGATGCTGAAAATATTAAACATGTGATAGAACATTATTGTGCTGACAGCATTCTTTTAAGCGGCACTGCCAATTAACTGGAGCAAAGGCACTGATTTTTTTTCTTATAGGGAAGTGATAACTCATTATGGTTTGACTATCTCTGTATGTTATATGCAGCTGATAGATAATGAGAAAGATTTGCTGTAAAGGAAATAACAACATAGGAAACACAATAAAGGCAATCAATAAATACAGCGATGTCTGCTCGAAACAGAGTAAAGAGTTTCAGAGTAAAGAAGCTTGATCTATATTTTACAGCACCTAGCTCTGTCACCTTTTGCAGTAAATCAGATAAGAAACACAAGATGAGCTAATTCTTTACTGTAAAGCTACATTAACAGAATCTTCCAAGTCTGAAGGTACAGACTCCCCACTACCAGTGGTGGGTTCCTCTCGGTTCGGTCTGGTTCGGCCGAGCTGGTAGCGGTAACGATATGACGTCACCGAACCGGTTCTCCCCCCCCTGCCCTCCCACCCCCCCACATTATTCTTACCTTTTATTTGGTCCCACCCCCAATCTATTGCTGCCTCCTGAGTCCCAGCTGATGACTAGAGGGAAAAAAACTGTTTAAACTCTTGCCGCGGGGCTTCAAAGGGCCGTCCTACATCTGATCAGTGTTAAAAGCAAACAAATGAGTCGGGTCGTAAGTGCGAGGACTGGTCGTAAGTGCGAGAACCTTCCAGAAATGACTCTGACCAGCTAGCCACACCCACCTAGTCACATGACCTCCAAACCACACCCACAAAATAAGCCATGCCCACAGAACTGGTAGTAAAAAAAAAAAAGAACCCACCCCTGCCCACCAACATTTTTAACTATGTGATCCATTAAGGTGTTTCCTTACTAAGTTTCTTTCTCTGGTTGTTAAGCCACTGGGGACTCCTGTCTCTCTTGTCTGTTTCCTAGGCAGCATCTCTCCCCATTGTTTCCAATGGTCATCCTCACATTACATTACAAGTTCTGACTCACAGATGCAAAAACTATTTCTATATAGAGGTTTTTAAAAACATTTATCATAAGTAATTAAAACATGTTAATTATAACATCCTTCCAAGATGCAAAACTATTTTAATACTTTGCACAACACTGGATTATTTTATATAGTGATCAGATTGCTGATCCCAAATATTTTTGGGTGGAATGAAACAATTTCAATTTTAATGATTCACTCCTGAAGACTATGTTTCTCTGCAAATCGAGTCAACCAACCCTAATGACTTCTGCAAATGCATGGATACCATTGTTGCCAGAGGTTGTTAACCAGCTGATGTGTCAGTGTGTCTGCATTTGCTAATGATAGTAAGTCACAATGAAAGCACAGATGACCATTAAGTAAAATGGTTAATTGGGCACATCTGTGAAAGAAAATTATAGAGGGATGTGAATCCCTTTTCTATTGATAGCCCCTTTTTGAAGAAACTAGCTCTGATTCTTGCTTTAAATTAACTGTCTGTGCTGCACAAGAATAAGGCTTTTTTTCTTAAGAAAAAGAACACTAAACCTGTGCTTAGTAACAATCTCTCAAAAATGGCTAAATTCATATCTATAAGAATAGCACAAAAGGATTAGTTAGCTCTATAGAAGGTCAAGCATTATTCAGGCAGGTACTTCTGTAAAAGGCAGGTGTGCCATTTCTCCTACAGCCCAAACCAAAATGATTTTGCCAGGGAGTGATTAAAGACAAAACAGAGGGGTAAGGACCAGAGCAGACCAGAGTGGCTACTAGAAGATGGGCAAATCCTAATTCCTGACAGTATATACAGAAGCAACTGGTCAGTGAAGCATGCCAAGCAATGTCCATACTCAGCAAAAAGGATAAGAGGAGAAGATTCCACATCCCAACTAGAACATCTAAGAGTAATTATAAACTGCTTCAACTAAAGGCTAGAGATTTGATGCAGGCATCATCATGAAAACATGGCAGAAAAGAAGCAGACATATTGTGGTTAGGAGCAAAAGATAAAGACAAAATCATTTTTGAAAAATAATCTTACAAAATTTAGCAATTCTTTAGCAACCTTGCTTGGTTCAGATAAATGCTTTTTCCCATTTTCTCTGTAATCAATGCACCTGATTATCCTTTTGCTTTGTCCCTTCCAGCAGCAGTCCATATTTCCTTATGCAGAATAAATTCTGAAGCATGTCATATAGAAAAACACACATTTAATTCTCAAGCTACAAATTCTAATTTAATGACAGAAACATATTCTTCTAAAGAAAGACCAGGTCCTAGACAAAACTTGTTATTCAAAATTAACCATTTAAAAGAGTTCACATTTTGCTATCATAGTCTTCCAACTCTCTTTAGTCTTTTGTTACAAAAGAAAATAGGTTGCCATAAACAAAAGAAGGCAAAAGAAGAGGATGACAGAGAACGAGGTGACTGGATGGAGTCACTGAAGCAGTAGGCGTGAGCTTAAATGGACTCTAGAGGATGGTGGAGGACAGGAAGGCCTGGAGGAATGTTGTCCATGGGTTCAGATGGGTCAGACACAACTTTGCAAATAACAACAATAAACATTATAATCTAGTAGAATAGCTTGCTTTATGGAGTCATGAGAGCTCCACCACTGGAGGTTTTCAAACAAAGCTTGGAAAGCCATTGCTTAAAAGAGTGTTATGAGGGTTTGTACTAAGGGATGGGCTAGATCTCCAAAGTACCCTTCAACCTTATGATTCTCTATTTTTATTTTATACATTTTGGAGAGGACCACAACATGGTACCTAGTGCTGATAGTACTGAAACCATTCACCTTCATCTCGAGACAGATTAAGATGCAAAAGAGGAAAACAGAAGTATGCAGATAAGAGAATTCAGTTAATGAGAATGAATATCACTTCCTTAATTCAATTATCAATTAACTTCCGTAATCGATATTAGTGGGGGGGAGGGGAAAGTATTGCCAAGCTTGGAAGAATTGCATGATTGACAAGGTTGTGGTAGTGATGAGCATGATGGTCCCTATAATGGTAATATAAGAAAAAGAAAATGCTCAATAGCTTTGAAATGCTGTATCACTAGAAAAATAAAAATGGAAAATTGAGAGTTGGAGCAGAAAGCCCTGTCTGAATTCTTTAGAGAAAGGCATGGTTAGTTGGTAGAAATGCAAAATAGAAGTATTCCTAATTGTATGACAGAATATACTGCAATATTTAACTGCAAGTTCACTTGTACCACCATTGAAGAAAATGCATTTTTCCAGAAAACTAATGGCAGATTTTCAAGCCATTCTTTTGCTACCTTTTTTTATGCATATTTAAAGAGGAATAAATCCCATGGAAATAAGTAGGCTTTACTTTTTCATAAACATGCTTAGGAATAGAGGATTAGCTTTAAAAAGGTTAGTGGATTTTATAGATCTAATAAGCGTAGCTTTAAGTAACAGTTAACTTAAAAATAAAAGTTCAGCAAAGACCAGCATTCTATGGTTAGTCATTAGTTGTAAAAGTTTTATAATAAGAAAGCCTGTAATAAGAAAAAAAAACATGAGAAACAATCAGCATTAAGAACATTGACACAGTGGAGGTATTTAGGACAAGAATAAATGGAATGAATTTCATGCAGGGGATGAAGATGATATGAAAACAAATGATTAACATACCCATTCAAAGACATCTCTAGGCTAGCAAAAGTGAAAACAAAATGATAAATGAAAATTTAGTCTAACACATATATTGTTATATTGGTAGGATTCAGCAAAGTGGGTGTGCTTCCCCTCTGTTAACCAATGGAAATTCCTTTTCTGTTGCTGTAATTCCTGCACTCTGGAATAATTCCCCCCTTCTTGCCCCCAATCCATTCCCACCTTGATGATGTTTCATAAGAAGGCATGGAAAATTCAAAGACTTGGTTGGATGGTGAGATGGGCAACATGTGAATTGCAGCGTATACATTTAATAAATTAAAAATTAACAATCTGATTATTTCCCAAGCATTAGTATGAGATGGTAGGTGAGCCTCTGTAAAATCAGTTGTGATGTGATTTTGTTTTATTGTTATTTGATCCTTCTGAATGCATAACATCTATTTCTCTTTTCTTGTTCTGTCTTTTTAATTATGTAAAGTGCCCAGTTGGGCATTCTTTAAATCAATATAAATAAATACATTTTAAAAACTATTTAGGAAAGTACTGTATTACCATAAGCAATAGTGAAATACAAACTCAGTTTTCTAGAAGTAAGTCAACTGAATGGAACATTTTGTTAATTTTGAACTGAAATAAAACTTTGATGGTGGACACCATCCATAAAGTAACACTCCAGTAGAACTCATTGCTTTAGCAAAATAGATAAATCAGGAAACGAGCTGTGTAAAGTGTAAGTAAGGGTGTAAAATGAGATTTTGTCTAAAATATGAAATGTGAATTCTCTTTGGGGGTCATGTTTCTAAGAAATAAACTAGCATGCAGCAAGCTAAACATAAAATCGAGCTGCAGAGAAATTCTTGCCAAAGTACTGCAGTAACTTTATATAATCACATTTGGGAGACCAAAGAAAATGGTCAGCATATAAGTTAGCTTTATTTCACCAAGAAAATCCACTGGGGTAATTAATTTAGCTGGCATGCTTCTTGTTTCATTCCAGTACACCAAGAGTTCTTAGGTATCCCACCCCCCCTACCAACAGTGAAAAAACAATCATTAATCAAATATTTTTGTTAATCTCTTATTTAACAATTGATGTTACAAGGCCAGCTTGCTAATGAGGACTTAATATTTATTGTAGTAAGTGAGATATTCATAAGAATGCTTATTCCTCCTTCAAGCATTGGATCAAGTTCAAAGCTCTTTGGGCAAAGCAACAACTGCATGGCTTGCTACACACAACAGCCTTTCATTTACACCCGCCAAAAAGATGATTAGTTGCCAGCTTTCCCTGCATGGTTTATCATCCCAATTCAGGAGTTGGCAGTTCTTGTTGGAGGTAGAGTGTCCCAGTCTTCTCAACATAAAAACCACTTTATTGATTTTCAGAGTATTTATTCCTTCTTTCTACACATTGTAGGCTATTTAAAAATAATCAATATGTAATAACATAACACATATAAAAACAATTTCAATGCGCTGGTTGCAACGTAAATTCTAACAGCAACATCATTCTTAAGATTCAGCTGTGAGAAGAAGATGGATATAAGCACTATAGGTAACAGAATATCTGGTCCTGTTTTTCTGCTGAAAGAGATACAGTGCTCAGTTCACACTTCCATTATTCTAGTTACTGAAGGTAAAAAATAGTACAATGTGTTATCCTTTCACTAATGAAAAGATATCTGAAAACTAAAATACATGAGAAGCTCTCTCTGTTCTACAAGAGTTAGAAAAATAATCTCACTAATTGCTGAAAATTAGATTCAGAGGCGGTCCTCTATGTACTATCCTCGGAATAAATTCCATTAAATTCAGCATAGCTTATATCAAAGTAGATTCATATGGGATAAGACTGTAAAGTTTTTCCCCAACTTTAGTTCCTGCCTTTCACAGATCTTTCCCACAATTAGAAATGAAATTTAATTTATAATCCTTTTTGCACCCCTGATTATTTGAATATCTGTAGTTGTTGTCCTCACAATAGCTGCATAAGTATTAAAGATTCTGTAATAGATATTGCAGTTCCTCCTCACTTCATAATTATAATGGGAGAGGGCACATCCATTAACCCTTTGTCTAACACTTGCCTATTAAAAATCACGCAAGACCCTTGGAGACGACCAACCTTTCATCCATTCTAAAATTACTTTTTATGTGAGATTTTATGTGAGATTAATCTGGGCTGTTTCACTATTTCCAGATATACTCTGATCTCAAAACACTTTTAATTTATTCTTTATCTCTCTTGGAAGCTTGAGCTTGAAAAGAGCTATCAGATAATCATTGCTTGCTCCTTCTGATCAATAACTAAGCACAGAGCACTTCCAGCCATTCAGTGTTCGTTTGTTTCTTATCCTTTCAAGGTGGACAATTGTGTTCATTCATCCCACTCCTAAATTCCCCCCCCCCCCCGCAAAATTAGAAAGCAAAGTACTAGTATTTCCTCTTTTAACCATGTGTTTGTGTGCATGTGTCCATTCAATGTTTATTCCTGTCTCATAAGATTCCAGTGACAGTACGATAAGGCAGGTTGTTAAAAACAAATGTTCCCATGTATTATAAATTTTCAGATTTTTTCTGCTTACCATAAAATCTCTTTTGCCTTCTCAACTCCTAATGCTGCCCTACAAACTTCTGCATTTGACCTCCTTTTACCAAATAAGCAAGTATGCAGCTGCTGTTTCAGAAACAGGATTTACTAGCTAAAATCAGCAAAGCCTCATTCAGAAATACAAAGTTACTGACCCAGGGAAATTGCCCATAACTGCAAACCTCCTGTTACATGTTCTGCTGAAGAGTGAAAAGAGAAGGTTGTATTTATTTAAACATGATTCATTTGACAAGATGATGGGATACATGTAAGCAATCTTATATGTATATTCTGCAATGAGAGACAATACCTGGAAGAGGCTTTAACCTATTCTGGGCTTCAAATTATGAATTAGAAGTCAAAAGCTATGAAAGGTTTACTCCTAAAGTAAGATTGGGAATATGATCAACTAGTGATCAAACATCTTTTTCCACATCATCCCTTCTACAGGGAAAAGAGAGGGTCACCACTTAATTATCAAAGTGGGTAAATCTGAAGTTTCAATAGAGTAGACTAGAATAGAATTCTTTATTGGCAAGTGTGATTGGACTCTCAAGGAATTTGTCTTGGTGCATACGCTCTCAGCATACATAAAAGATACATTTGTCAAGAATCATAAGGTACAATACTTAATGATAGTCATAGGGAACAAATAAGCAATCAAATCATATTAGGAAACAGTCAATATAAATCGTAAGGATACCAGCAACAAGATTACAATCATACAGTCATAAGTGGGAGGAGATGGGTGATAGGAACGATGAAAAGATTAATAAGTCATGCAGACTTAGTAACTAGTTTGACAGTGTTGAGGGAATTATTTGTTTAGCAAATAATTCGGGGAGTTCGGGGAAAAAACTGTTCTTGTGTCTAGTTGTTCTGGTGTGCAGTGCTCTATAGCGTCGTTTTGAGGGTAGGAGTTGAAACAGTTTATGTCCAGGATGCTAGGGGTCTAAATATTTTCACAGTCCTCTTTTTGACTCGTGCAGTATTCAGGTCCTCAATGGAAGGCAGGTTGATAGTAATTGTTTTTCCTGCAGTTCTAATTATCCTCTGAAGTCTGTGTCTGTCTTGTTGGGTTGTAGAATGACAGACTCAATAATTCCTCTGTAGAATTGTATCAGCAGCTTCTTGGGCAGTTTGAGCTTTCTGAGTTGCACAGTTCTTCTTGCACAGAAAGAACATTCTTTGTTGTGCTTTTTTGATGACGTTTTTGACGTGAGGTGTCCATTTTAGATCTTGTGATATGATAGAACCTAGAAATTTGAAGGCCTCTACTGTTGATACTGTGTTGTCTAGTATTGTAAGAGGTGGAAGTATGGAAGGATTTCTCCTAAAGTTCACCATTTCTACGGTTTTGAGTGTGTTCAGTTCCAGATTGTTCTAGTCACACCACGAGGCTAGTTGTTCAACCTCCCATCTGTATGTGGATTCATCATTGTTTTGAATGAGACCGATCACTGTTGTGTCATCTGCGAACTTCAGTAGTTTAACAGATGGATCGTGTGAGATGCAGTCATTGGTATATAGAGAGAAGAGAAGTGGAGAGAGCACACAGCCTTGTGGGGCTCCTATGCTAATTGTACAGGTATTTGATGTGATTCTGCTTAGCTTCACCTGCTGCTTCCTGTCTGTTAGGAAGCTAATGATCCATTTACAAGTGTGTTCAGGTACCGCTAGCTGGTTTAGCTTAGTTAGAAGAATGTCTGGTATGATGGTGTTGAATGCTGAACTAAAGTCTACAAAGAGGACCCTTGCTTTGGAGATTCAAGATGTTGTAGAATGTAGTGCAGAGCCATATTAACAGCATCATCTGTTGATCTATTTGCTCGGTATGCAAATTGTAGGGGGCCTAATAGCGGATTTATGATGGTTTTCAAGTGGGACAGCACTAGCCTTTCAAAGATTTTCATAACTACAGATGTTAGAGCAACTGATCTGTAGTCATTCAGTTCCTTGATGGTGGGCTTCTTCAGCCCTGGGATGATAGTAGAGCATTTGAGATGAGCATTTGAAGCACATCTCTAGCGATTTGTAGAAGATGCGGGTGAAGATGGGGGCCAAACTTTTAAGCAAGAAGGAGTTATCTTGTCTGGGCTTGGAGCTTTTCCTGGCTTTTGTCTGTGAAATAGATCTTGCACTTCCTTTTCTGTGATCACTAGGGGTTGTGAACCCAATTGGATGGGGTCAGTTATAGGAGGCTTGGCTGTTGTTGGTGTGTCTGAGATGGGGGTTGTGGAGATAGGTGGCTGTAGTTTCCTTTCATACCTGCCAGTTGTTGATTACCTTCAGCCTGGGAAAGAGGTTTGCTGTAACCGGTGGTATTTTTAAGAGTTTTCCACATGTTTGTTGGTTCATGTGTTGAGAACTTATTCTTTAGCTTTTCAGAATAGCTTCTTTTTTGCTGCTCTGATATCCTTTGTTAATACATTTCTGGCCTGATTGTATAGCATTTTATCACCTTTTCTGTAAGATTCCTCTTGGGAAAGACGTAGCTGCTTAAGTTTAGCTGTGAACCAAAGTTTGTTGTTACTGTATATTCACAAGTTCCTGGTCGGTACACATAGGTCTTCACAGAAGCTGACAGATGATGTTACAGTATCTGTGAGTTCATCTAAGTCTGCAGAGGTACTTTAAAAAACATTCCAATCAGTGCAGTCAAGGCAGGCCTGTAGCTTTAACTTTGCCTCCTCAGTCCAGATCCTCACTGATTTAATTGTTGGTTTTGTGGTTTTAAGTCTTTGCCTGTAAGCAGGTACAAGGTGAATCATGCAATGATCAGACTGTCCCACAGCTGCTCATGGTAAAGACCGATAAGCATCTTTTAGTGTTGTATAGCAATGGTCTAAAGTATTCTTGCCTCTAGTGGGACAATTGACATGCTGAAAATATTTTGGTAGCTCTTTCCTTAAGTTTGCTTTGTTCAGATCTCCCAAAATAATGGCCAGTGAATCGGGGTATTTTGCTTCAACCTCCATAATCTGGTCAGCTAGAGTTTGGAATGCCTTGTTTACACAGGCTTGTGGGGGAACATAAACAGCAATTAGTAGAAATGAGAAGAACCCGCATGGTCAGTAAAATGGTTTACAGTTGATAAGTAAAGACACTAAATTTTCATCACAGAATTTATATATTATAGTTATATCCTGAGACCAGCTGTTGTTGACATATAATCATAAGCCTCCTCCCTTCTTTTTACCTGATGATTCTGCAATTCTGTCTACTCTATGTATCTGAAACCCTGGAATTTGCATGCTGTTGGCATCAATATCATCATGTAACTAGGTTTCAATAAAGCATAGGGCAGCAACAAGACTGAACAATGTTACCATGATCCAAGGGTTGACAATCTCAGTGGGAAATGCATTGGTTTTTCTTTATTTTGATTGTATAATTAATCTAAAACTAAGCAGAGCAGCTTAGCCAGAGTTCTGTTTCTGTTGAGATGTTTTTAATTGGTGCTGAATTTCTCAGGAAGAGATTAAAAACTGGCTTTTCTTTCAAGCCATTCACCCTGGGTGGAATTCATATACAGTTGATTACCCTAAGATCAGAATTAATAGTCTCTCTACACATAGAAATCTTATTCTGCTTTTACACTGGCTAATTTCATGTTCAAGGAGTTCCTGCATGGATAAACTGATCACGATCAGAGGATTCTTCTATCTGAAACTCACAGTCATTGAAAGATACCAATCATTTAAACAAGTAGATGAAACTCCTATTGCAATGTTTAGCACCCATATCATTACTTGCATATATGAAGACTTTAGCTTCCATTACCGTATTTTTCAGACTATAAGATGCTCCATAGTATAAGACACACCTAGCTTTTTTTTTGGGGGGGGGGGGAGGAACAAGAAAAAAAAAATCTGCCTCTGCCTCCCAGCAATTTGCCTCCTTGCAGCAAACAGCAAACAGTGTGATCAGCTTCAGCACAGGCTGATTTAGCACAAGTAGCTGATTGGCGGTTGGATTGGCCTCCCAGAATACCTCCTATTAGCTGTTCCAGGATGCGGGGATTGCCACCACCCATCGGCACTGGCACCACCCATTGCCGCTGCTACCTATTACCGTCTCTACGCACCCCATTTTCAGCCTGTTCCAAGCAGCCAGGATCCATCAGCAACAGTGCCAATGGGCGGCAGTGATCCCAGCAGTGGGCGGATGGGCAGGGCTTCAGCAACATTCACTGTATAAGATGCACAGGCATTTCCACCCACTTTTTGGGGGGAGGGGAGTGAGTCTTATATTCTGAAAAATACGGTAAATTCATGTATTTTAGAGAACAAGTTTGGTCTAGTGGTTAAGGCACCAAATTAAAGAGCAGGAGTTCATGAGTTCAAGTCCCAGCTTAGCCATGTAAGCCATTTGGGTGACTTTGGGCCAGTCACTCTCTCTCAGCCCATCGCACCTCACTGGGTTGTTGTTGCTATTGTTGTTGTGGGGAAAATAGGAAGAGGAAAGTGTGTTGGATATGTTTGTTACCTTGAGTTATTTGTAAAAATAATAAAGGCAGGATAAAAATATATAAATATATTGACTTGAGTCATATCTTCAAATACTTAGTTGCAATTCATGCAGTTATATTTTAAAGCAGAGTGGAGAATGATACAAAATATAATTCAAAACCTCTTCTTATTTGAGTGCAAAGTATTACAAAAATAAATTTACCAACTTATTCTGCTCCATTGATTTAAACAGAAAAGTAATGCTACTCTGCAAATGACCTACATTCAACACAACTAGATTTCTAAACATCTTGGATTGTCAAAGGATAGCTGTATCTCCGAGAATATGCTTCATCTTGTAATAGCCACTTGCATTCTGGTAATGTCTGAGGGCTGAAGAAATGAGTATAGTTTTTATTGTGCTGTATATTTTGTAACTGCCTAGCCAATTAAGTGCCCTTGTACTGAAATTTAAGCCAGGTTGAAATTTAAAAAACTTGAGAGATTGGAAGATTTCCAAACAAAGGAAAATATTGAAAATATTATAAAACTTGTTAATAGTTTTATTTTGAAAGGCTTCTGGGTCCACGGAGGAAAGTAAAAAGTTTGTTTTTGTAAGACTGAAATCTCACAATGCCAAAGGAAAACAATTGTACTTACCCCTTCCCTGGAAGTGTCTCTTGTGTGGGCAAGCATTTCCTGGAGGGCTCTGACAGATAAAGACTGCTCCAGTACAAAATTACAGATGCAAAGATCAGGAGGGACATACTGAAAAAAAAAAATAGCAATGAAGATGACAGCTTTCTTTGTTTTTGCTACAGAAAATTTACCTACTGACAAGGTCAGTGTAAGGCTTTTAAATTAGATCAGATAAATCAGTAGATTAATCCATTATACATCCATGATGCACATTCATTTTGTACACCATAAAATAAATAATGAACTGACCTTACATATCCAAGCTGCCTTTCTCAATATGACACACTTCATATGTGCTGGGCTATGTATGTTTTTATTCCCAATCCATCCTAAATGCACTGTGTTCTATGCTTTGAACAAAGGCCTTGCAAAAACATTGCATATAAAATACAAGTAAACAACAGGTGTATAAATCAATTGCAAAAGCAAATATATACAGTATATATATATATATATATATATATATATATATATATATATATATATATATATATATACAGTATATATATATATATATATATATATATATATATATATATATATATATATATATATATATATATATTCAGGTTATGTCCCATCCCAAACAATGAAAAAATAGCAACAAGAAGCATTTCAAATGTAATTAGATTATGCAAAAGACCGGTAAAAAAACAGTAATTTGGAAAAACTATTTAAAACTATGAAGCCTAATACGGAAAATACATTTAGAATTGTCAAGGTATATGATTTAAGTTACCCCGATTCTACCCCAATGCAAGGGATTAGAGGGTCATTAAAAGAAAAAAAATGATTTAAATTATTTTGGGAATTTTTCTGAAAAGATCCTTTAAGAATAACTAACTAATAACTCAGATTTTAATCTCCAGGGTTAGCATGAGTAGCCTTATTAATATTTTGCTGGCATTTCGTGTTGGCAAGTTGTAATTATATTAATTATAATATTTATTATCACAGTTTTTCTTTTTTATATAAACATTCTGTATAGGAATGTCCCATATCAGACTTCTACATAATAGTTAAGATTGATTGTATTGATTGATTGGCAAATTTACATGAGAAGGGATGCAGATGACATTCCTTCATGCTCTTTCTGCCAATCCATTATACTTTTTATTTTCAGGTTAAATCTCATCCCAAACAATGTAGAAATAGCAATAAGAAGCATTTCAAATGTAATTAGATTATGCAAAAGATCAGTAATAAAAGTTGATGTGATTGGGGAGACTGGTCCGTCCACTATCCTAAGCCCTATGCCATGTAGGATTTTAGAGGTCCACACCTTGAAAGGAACTTGGAAGCAAACTGGGAGACAGTGCAGCTCATGGAGCAGAAGTGTAACTGGTTCTGATCTAAATACATACACAACTGCATGCGCCATCATATTTTGCACAGTTGAAGCTTGTGGATGTTCTTCAAATGCAACCCCATGTAGAGCTCATTACAGTAATCCATATGGAGGTGTCCAGGGCATGAATGACTGAACATGGGGTTTCCTGATGTAGGAATTGCTACAGCTTACACCCAATGCAATGGGACCTCCTAAGCATGACTGCCACCTGGTCTTGAAGCAGAAGTCATGAATCCTGAAGAACCTCTAGAGCAGTGTTTCTCAACCTCAGCCACTTGAAGATGTGAGGACTTTAACTCTCAGAATCCTCCAGCCAGCATTGCTGGCTGGGGAATTCTGGGAGTTGAAGTCCGCACATCTTCAAGCGGCCGAGTTGAGAAAAACTGCTCTAGAGTAAAGCATCTCACACTTATGTTTTTCCAGAAACACTTATGTTTCACTCCCAGACTCTTGGACATATATAATGATGTCTTTTTGAATAACATTTTGCCTCCTTTTAATGAACATTTTATAATTGTGATTTTCTGGAAAGATTTCCCTATGCAAATTATTACCCAATTTCTTTATTAAATACAGATGCTAAAATGTAGACTGTGACTCTGGCATAAAGACCTGACACTATTAAATTTTTGACAATTCATTTTATGCAATTTCAATTTATAAAAATGTGTCACAAGTAAGCTATTAGACTGTTAACTGGATTTTAACTACTCTATCAGATAAATTAGATTTAATAGTGTTTATCTCACTGGAGATGAAAATACACTGATATGGTGCAGGCTGAATTTCTAGAACATGTCTTGCATAAGATATGATTCTTCTTTTCTTTAATTGGATTAAAATGTGTATTTTAATCCATCTCCCAGGGTTACTATAAATGGAATTATTTCTCCACACATCCAGATGCTTTATGGAACTCATCAAGAACTCTACTATCTTATTAATTCAATTTTGAAGTCACTGATCTGTTTTATTAAACAATTTAAGGACATTTTGGACTTACAAATGGTTGCAGTGGAACATAAAATTGATAATATATGATGAAATTTTATGTATTATTGACAACTATCAGTGTTGTTTGCCAAATGTATAGATATAGTACAAAATTAATACAGTTCCTACATGCTCTAAGATTGGGAGGGGGAGTGGATTCTCTGTTGTCTGAATTATTCTAAAGACTTATTCCAAGGAATTTTTCTTTATTTACTTGTTTATGGAGGCAATTATTTCAAACTATTTCACAGTGTTAGATTACTATTCAGGCGGCATTGACATTTATGACGAGGTTGTTCTAGGATTCTCCCATTTTGAGTTAATATTCTTACATTTGTTATTGAAAGAGAAAAAAGGTTTAGATATCATAATGTGATTTTGAATTAAAGAACAGAATGTATTATGCACTGATTGCTGTTAAAAACATTAGTTTATTCATTCATGAAGATTATACATCACTTTAATCCAGCTGGACAGTTTCCACTTGAGCACATCCAGAGAGAAACCTGCCACTATTCTGCATAATTGACTCCACTATCAAACTGCTTTTAGTGCCAGAAACTGTATTTTAATAGTCTGTTGTAGTTTAATTCTCTAATTTAAATCCTACCAATCCTGTACTATGGAACCAGGAAAATTAGGCTATTACCTTTAGTCTTGTTTAGAACTAAGATTCTAGTTCACTGATAATCCTCATTATCTTTCTTAAACATGTTCTGTTTGTTCATTAAATGTGGTGTCTAGAAGGGAAAACAATATTCAAGATAGATTATAGTCAATGCAAAATAAAATAGCACGATTACTCTCCTGATTTGTTCATGAACTTAAAAAAAGGCACAAAGGAAACCAGGAATGCTAGTTAAAATTCAGAATTCAGAATGAAAGATGTAGTTTGTTTGTTTGTTTGTTTGTTTGTTTGTTTGTTTGTTTGTTTATTAAATTTATTTGCCACCCATCTTGTATCAAAACAACTCAGTTTACAGCATTAAAATATAGAAATCCTAAAAGATGAATATTTCTAAAACAATAAAACTGAATTATTTCTTAATTTTTGTTTATTTCTATTATGTTTGGTAGCAAAAAAAACCCTAAAGTTAATGTTCAGCATTAAATTTATGAAGGAGATTGCAGAAGGAACCTTAAAGTTAATATTTTAGAAAAAACATCAATATTTGGAAATAATAAAGAAATAAGCAATCTGGAAAATCACTTCTCCACATAAAATAATTTGATAATAAAAAAATACTGGAAGTTACAGAAAGATTAATCTAGCCATACAGGTCTCAGTTATCCTTCCAATGCAAATTTGCCATCCTTTATCAGGTATCAGGCACAATAACTCTGGGGAATAATACGAACAAGTTTTCTTGTGAATGATGAAATTTTTTAATAGGCATTAAAATTATACTATTTATCTATCCTCCATTTTGTAAACCTGTTCTGTACAATGTATGAATCATATGACAATCAGATTAATTAAAGTACTTTAATAAGACTGGGAAATGAGATAGGATTGGATACTATTAATTACATGTTATTGCACAATAATTTCCAAGTGATTTGGGCCTGTTAAATTTATTACTAATTTGTGAAATAATTATTCTTAAATCTCTATATTAGGCTATAACCTTTCATTTTACAGCTTTATTTATAGCATCATGTTCTTTGTTTTAATTTAATTGTGATATTTTGGGGGGAAAATAATTAGTGGGAAAACCCAGAAAACAACAGGTAAGCGTAAGATTTATTTTCACCTTGTATTATGATCTACTGTTAATATTATTTTTCTACTTCAATTAGTCATCTAACACATATCTAATTTTTAGGCCTTCCTAGGAATATCTGTCACTACTAAAATATACTATTGTAAATAATATAAGTGACTATAAACAGATTAAACAATTACAATGTTTCTGTTTAATTTTTCAGATAAAAGTGAAACAGAAACTTAGAACAAGTAATCTGGCCAAATCAATTTCAAGGCTGTAATCCTATGTGTGAGAGCCACTAGTCTTCGCTTAATGATCACAAATGGGACTAGCAATTCTGTTACTAAGCAACATGGTTGTTAAGTAAGAAAACTTGTAAGTACAACTTGAGCTTTTACTGTCAGCTTCTACATTGTTTTGCTATCTCTGCAGATTTTGACATTTTCACAATCCATTGCTTTACTGTGGATATTTCATTATTCTTCTATCGATGAGAAAATCAACCTACTGAGTTTTTTATCTAATTCATTGTCCATAGTCTCAATAAAAAGAATTCTGGTTTCTTTGCAATATTAACCTTTAAGATTCTTTATATCATTGTGTGAATTTGTAGCCAAAAATGTCTTAGTTTTCTCACAAATCCATGATGCATTGTAAATACTTTTTACGTTTTCAATTCTGTTTGAAATACCTTTGTATATTTTTGATAATTTCTCTGGTATCATGATACCCATGGTGTATCATTTTGAAAAAAATTATCTAAATTATGATACAAATAATTTAATAGCAATTATCCACATTCCCTCTCAAGTGTCTATCTCAATGTTATAGCCAAAGTTAATAGCCCAATTTGTCATGTAGTCTTTAACTTGTTCTTTTGTTTCAAATCTTCACAAACATTTATACTTTTTTGTTACTACACATTCATTATTTGTACACAATTTCAAGTTCCATTGTTTTTCAAGTCCATTGTTTTTATCCATATTATAACTTTCTTTTAACTGTGTCTTATTAACTATTGAAAATTATGTCCTTCTACAGTTAATTGTGCTCTTGACTTTTATCTTAGTTTTCTCATTGTCTTATATTTTCTTGTGTTAATAAGTCATGATATGACTTAATTGGTATGATTTATTGATATAAGAACCTCTATATGCTGTTTCTCTTCTGTAAAATGTTTCCTGTGTTGAGGTCAATAAAGATCTTTCAGGCATAACCCGTGTGTTTGTATTTATTACGTATTCTCAATATGGCACATTCATATACGTAATGAAATTTTAAATCCACATTAACTTTATTATACCATAAGAACCCATGCCAACCAAACTTGAAATTATGATATTCCAATTCTAACATACCCTTATTTCTTAACAATATCCATTCTTTCATCTAAACTAAACAATAGGCAGTACATACAATTGTTAAGTCTGTATATAAGTTGCCCACCCGTCCTTTGCACCCTGCAGAAGTTTATATTTAATTCTTGGTTTCTTATCCAACTATACAAATTTAGATAAATCTTTTTTTCCCCACTGTTTAAAAGGTTCATGATTTTTCAAAACTGATATTGTTTGAAACAGAAGTATCATTCTAAGTAATACATTCATTTTTATCATAGAAATTCTTGCAACAATAAGTGCAACTTTTCCCATCTTAACATTTCTTAATTTCATTCTGTATCTTAATATAATTATTCTGAAATAACATACAATTCATGTTAGACATAGTAGTACCCAGATATTTTACTTCTTTTCTCAATCTGAAAACCAGTTTTTCCAAGCAGTTCTTTTTGAATTCCCATGCTCATATTTTTAACATTTTAATTTTCTCTCTATTAATTTGAAACCCAGCTAGTGTACCAAATTCCTTCAGCTTTTTCCACTATTAAAAACAAATCATCTGCAAATGTTCTTAGTTTATCTGCTTTTCACCTTCATCACAGTTATTCTCTCATCTTGTCTTATATCTCCATTAAGAACTTTCGGAGCCAAAATAAACAGCAGTGGAGAAAGGATAAAACCTTGTCTTGTCCCTTTCTAGAGTATCTTACAGGGTTCAGTGAATACACTATTAACTATAAATTGTGCTGTATGTGAATATATATTGATTTTACCCATTTAATAAAGTTATCTCCAAAATCCATTTTTTCCAAAATTTCAGCTGAATCCACACATTAGAACACTCAACTAAACCAACCACATTATATCTTAATGCCATGTATTATTCCAGTCACTGCATTTTTTTTAAAGTGGGCATTAACTGATTTTGTTTCTAATTTTTTTTACATTCATGGCTCTCAAGCTTTACCCTTTTTTGTCACTGTTGACCACTGCTCCAACACACAAATACCTACGTAAATATTCTGTTTTCTTCCCTCCTATCCTACCTCCTTCTTCTATTTAGAATGTGCTGCTGGTTCCATTATGTTTGTGTGCCCTTTTTACTTGGGTTTATACTTGCATATCCTTGCAACTTTTGGCAGCATTCCCAAACAGCTCTGAAAGAAGCTATAAAGAAGATGAGATAACAAACATCAGCTTCCAATTTGTCTTCAGAATTTGGGAGTCTGCCCATTCAATCATCTGTCCTTCAAAAAAAAAAAAAAAACCTCTAAGTTTCAATCATGACAACAGCTACAGTGGCTGAATCTAGTTCATGATAGACTATTTGCAACTTTACATTAAATGCCTTCAAGGAAAAACAAAGTCCAGTTGCCTTTTGAAAAAGCACCTTTGGGACAACCATGACCTTGATGACTGAAAGTCTCCACAGACATTTGACAGCTCAATCCATAGCAGAACATTTTCACAACTGCAATGAATAGAAAAGCTCTCACTTCACTATTTTCTTCACATTCTGAACAGTAATCCATACAGATTCAGTGAGGCTTACTCCACTCTACCTACACAGTAGTAAGTTCTTAAAACAGCAACAATTACATGAGATCTAATCACATATCACCCCACCCCAAATGGGTCAAACACTCTAAAAAATGTAGAGAAGGAACATTTCCAATACTGAGGGACAGTAATGAGTGATTAAGGGAAAATAGACTGCAGATGTCTCAGTTTTGTAAAGCAACAGGGACAGCCATCTCTCAGACTCTGCTTTTACATCCTTTTAACTCTGAGATTTAGATCTCTACTGAACCAAATCACCCCACCAAAAATTTACTGTGGATGGCAGAGTTCAGATTATGAACACTAAAAGAAGAGTTTAGAGATCAAATGTATAAAAATTTAAACACAGACTGAAATCTTTTAAATCAGAATGATGTCCATTGGGGGGTGGGGGATACTAGGAAATATAAATAGTCCTCAATTTTTCCAGATTTTTGATAAATTAAACAATATATCTCTATTACTTTTAATGAAACACCCAATATTTAAAGAATTTAAGCATTTGCTTTTATGCTAAGAAGTTTTTGTAAGGACAGATGAAAGGTATAGTGACAGAGGATATCTGATCAGGCAAACTTGATTTTAGATGCAAGGATTACTCGAGAGATGATTAGAGAGTAATTAAACTGGAGCTCAATTATTATCACTTCAAAGAGCAGCAGTGTTTTTAAAACTGTTTAAATTTTTAAAAACTGTTTCAAGACTATCAAATAATACATAGATAAGCACACAATTTAAAATTTAAAATTTGTTTTCTGTGAGATAAGACTCTTCTATCTTTTTCTCTCCTCGCCATCCCCACCTTTTTTAAAAAGATCTGTGTTGGTTATCCAAGATATTTTCTGGGACAGATGTGAATGGAGGTGACAGGAACAAAAGATAAGAAGATAGAATGGATAGTGTGTGGGAGTCACCCTAAGTTTCTACCTACTTTCCAGCCCTCACTTTTGAGAACTCTTCAACCAATCTCAAAAAAAATTACATTTACTGGGATTCTGTTTCAATTTTAATAGCATACATTTAGATGAAAGGAATATTCCTTTTTCAAAGAAAAGTTTGATAATAGAACAATCTGCCAACAGAAGATGTGAAATCATCCTTCTAAGAACATATTTCTCATCCTTGGCAATTTTAAGATATGTGGACTTCAACTTCCACAATTCCCCAGTCAGCCAGGAGAATTCTGGGAGTTGAAATTCAGATATTTTAAAGCTGGAAGGGTTGAGAAACACTTCCAAAGGGTTTCACAAAGTTGTTCATAATGACTAATTTTAGGGATATTTTGGATAATTTGTCGCATTTACACATTTTGTCTATTAAAACAGTGTCATATTTGCTTTCTAATTTGCATTTCATCCTTCTGATCATTCAGCTCCTGTTGTTTTCACAAAATTTGAATAGTAATGTTTCTTTCAATTGCCATGAAAAATAAATCTTCAGAAATAATTTGCAAGGTTAATAACATTTAAAATTACAGAAAATGTAAGAAGGAAGATTGAAGGCTTTGAAGTTCCTTATACAAAATGCTGATTACTGGTGGCGAGGTGCTGGAATCCTTTTCTCTTTGGGGCTGGTTGATTGCCTCTTTTGCATAGTCTATAGATGTTGTTAATGTCTATGTGTCTATTGATGGCTAATTTGTGTGCCAGGCTTTGAGAAATTTCCTGGTGTTTTTGGACTTGGCCTGGTTTAGAATTATCACATTTTCCCTATTGAAACGATGGTTAAATCTGTCTATATGTTATGAAATTAAAGAATTTTCCTCATGTCTTCTGACTGCTAATTGGTTTTCATGGATGCATTCTGTCAGTCTTCTGTCTGTTTGTCCTACATAGTGATTGTTGCAGTTCTTACCAGTGATGGGTTGCTCCCGGTTTGGTCCGGTTCTATAGAACCAGTAGTAAAACTGGCGGGAGGCTCCGCCCCCTGCCACGATGTCATTGTGGGCGATCTGCGCATGCGTGCTCCCGCTGCGAACTGGTAGTAAAGGTATGTGGAACCCACCCCTGGTTCTTACATTATACATTGTAGATGACTTCTATTTTTTCTTCTATGGTTGGTGGGTTTTTTGGTTTATTTATGATGTTTTGAACGGCTTTAGTTGGTTTTAGCACTGATGATATTACCTAGTTTGGGTAATGAAACATCTGCAAGAAAACAAGAAAGCTCAGAGAGCATCTCAACCCTGAGCTACAAATATTCTTCTTTATTGGTAGAACATATACTAATTGCATTCTTCTCAGAGTTCTTAAGAAACAGAATAATACAGATAACAAAAAAAAAGTTGTATTAGAACTGTCCAAAGGTGTTTTTTCAAGAGGCAATTGGAAAAACCAGAAAGTCCCGTTGCTTCTTGAAAAAGCACCTTTGGGACAACCATGACCCGGATGACCGAGAATCTCCATAAACTTGTATTAGAACTGTTTCAGGAAATCAGATATGAAGTGGCATGTGACAGAAACAAAATAAAAATGTATTTACATCTCCTTCCAGTGCAATGATCTCTAAAAACAGAGTTTTGTCAGTCCATAAAATGGAACATTGAACATATTAGGTACTATCAATGCACAGTGATTATCATCAAAATCACCGGGAAAATTACTTTAGGTTGTGAACAAACATTTTTGATAAAATATATTTTGGCAGATTAATTATTCTGCTATCTGTGAAATAATTAGAATGAATTGTAAATACAACTGTATTGGCAGTCACATCCTCTAAATGTCATTGATTTTAATATAATTTAAGTATATGCCTAACTATGCCACTGAAGTCAACGTGCTCTCAAAATGCTAAGATCAGTCTCAGTGGTGGCCATTAAAATTAGAAAGAGACCATAAATATAATTATAAAATTACCATGTGCAGATAGGAGGAGGATAGATATCCAAATCATATGATGAACATACAGACAGACACACACTCACACACTCACAGACACACATAGGGGCATAATTTAACCAGAAGCAATCTCCATTTAGATTCCAATAGGAATCTAGGTGGAGATTTATGCTATTAAGAAATGTGATTTTACTTAATTTTATCCTATTAAGTAATGTGATTTTAAAAACGAGGGCTTTAAAGGCGTATTTAAACCAGTTTCCAGTTTCAACTGTTGATACAAGAATGTTGTACAATACTATGTAAGGGCATCATATTTATTGCATTTTAACTGATTTAGTAAAAATATATATTAGAGGTAGGGCATAGAATTATGGAGCTAGATTGCCCTATTTCCTGCACTGCACTGCACCAAATGTCATTTGAAATAAACAATGTAATCTACAAAATGAACTGTAACAATTGCAACCAACTCTCTATGGAACAAACATAACGTCAATTAAAAACTAGGATCCATGAACACCGGCTGGCTGTGAAACACCACAATCCCAAAAGCTCAATTTCTACCCACACCAACACCAAACAGCACCAGTTTGATTGGAGCAACATAAAAATCATCAGCCACGCTATCATCCACCATGCTTGTGAGTTCATCGAAGCCTGGCACTCCACAATTCCATCAATAGACACATTGACCTACAACCAGCTTACGGACCCCTCAGAATCTAAATCAACCACACAGCTAACCAGAGACAGCACCACTCTTCAATCAACCAATGCAAGCACCCCCCAACCAGCACTTCACCTCCCAATGACCCACACTTGATGTAACCTCCTCTTCACAAGACCCATCACAAGACTCCTACTGATGATTCACACCTGACCTATCACAAGACCCATTAAAACACCCTCACTTGACACACCCACAAACCATCTTTTCGTATTACAAACAGTGCCATCATAACACTGATGCAAAGCAGCAACAGAATAATCCAAACTTGTTTTGCCTCAAGTACTTTAACTTAATTTATTTAAATAGATTTATAAATTAATAAACAGAAGTAATTTAGTAATAAACATGGTTCTCTCTTAGAAGGAATTTCCTTTGATTATTTATAAAGTATTCTTGAGTGAATTGGGTAAATTTAAATTAAATGGTTTCATTTTCATTTTTAGGAAAAAGGACATAGTTGTAATAAAAAGCAGATGATATTTAAAAAAGAAACTTTTCAAATATAAATTCCACTTTTCATGCAATTTGAATCACGGGAGCCAACAACAAAGCAATTTAGAAGTGTAAAAATAACATAGATATTATCTGTCCATAAACAATAATAAATAATAACTATTTAAAGTTATACTATATCCATAACCCTAGGCAGCCACAAAGATTTCATATTTGTTTAACTTAATAAACTAGCATAAATTCACTGCTGAATTTCATTTCACAGAATTCAAGAATAATACTGTCATTAAGGCATAGACATAGACCATTATTTGATAGGTTGCAGGTTTCTATGAAATATAAAACTTTACCTTTTATACATGTGAAAACTGTCTTCCATTTTTAATAACAAAGTCACAGTTACCAACTTTAAAGTACTAGTTTTATTTTCATTACAGGGAAAATAAGCTAAGCAGCTAGAGGTTTCGCATGAAGGCAGGATACATTTTCTTCCTAATGCAAACAAGCTTTTTGACAACTTGATCAGTGGCTTTGAGAAGACTCTAATTCCCATGTTCCCTGAATTTGTTCATGGAATAACTGGAGGAAAGTTGGATTCCTAACTGAGGTCTAAGGAATCTCTACTTCAGTATTTATAATTGAAAATAAGAAATACAAGTACATAGACAAAGCAATCAGACTATTGCCTTTTGCTGGTTAAGCAACATCATGCAAAACACAGAAAAGGAAGATGAAAAGCTAGGCCAAATAAATTAAGGCATGAGGTTGAAAACAAAAAACAAAAAATACAGCTAAATTTGGTTTATATCAATATTGTTCACTATGCGTCTCTGTCCTTGCAAACCATGTTTGTTTCTATCTCATCTGTACACTACTCGTTATATTGCTTTTTGTTTGACACACCTTATTCTTCTTGAGAATGTCATTAATTCAATCTAACCACTAGTGTTCTGGCTTCCCCTTCTTCTTGACCTGTTCATTCTTTCCTTACATAGTGGTTGCACAATTTGCTCCCCAGTCATTCTTTGTAATATGACCAAACCACCTTCTGTTCTTACATTGATAGCTTCTGTCCCTAGGAATTGTTCTCAGACTCTGCAAGCTGCTATTTCTGCATTGCCAACACTTCTGAAAGCCAAAGTCAGATTAGTACAGTTTTCAGAAATAACTTTCTTAAAGGCAAAAAACAGCATTTCTTACTAGTGCTTTCCAGATATGGCATTTGGCCATTTTGGCAGCAATAGACAAAGAATGATATTCAATATATCTGGAGGAGATCAGATTGGAGAAGATCAACCAAGAAGTTTCATATCACTTGGAAAATAACCGGCTAATAGATTAATTTAACACCAAGCCTTTTCCATCATTCTAAATCCTTTCTTACCGTCTCTGTTTCTTATGCTGCATCATAGATGACTTCAATTAGACTGCAGCATTTCTTATATACTGAGTCAGCTGTTTCTGAAGCTAAGCTTTAAGTCAGCGATTTTTAAAAGATTTTATTTTTGGCAGAAACAATTCAGTGGACTAAAGCTAATACAAAAGAATAAAACATTTTTACAAAATTTATTTGCTACCACATTAATTATTAATTTATGATTAAACTTTATTATTTGAGAAATGAAAGGATATTTGCTATAAATCATTCACTTTGGTATTAAAAATCTGTTTTTTATCTATGCCATGAAGCTAACCTAGAAAAACAACTCTTGTCATTGGTATCTTCTTTTTAATATGGAAGAGTAAAGAAATATAATATATAAATTCTACAATTATTTATTTACATCTAACAGGCTGAAGAACATAGTACTAATTCAGCAAGAAGACATCATTTAATGACTGTTGTATAATATTACTATCGACATCACAGATTGTGATTTGATTCCCTACCCCCACCCCAATTCCAAGAATAGTTTTCTGTGTAGATTTCCAAGGACACTTTCCTTATAAATTTCCATGTAGCTCAAAGGAACGTTTTCCTTATCAAAAATTAATAAAACTTCCATTCTTGAATTGCAAATTCAGCTGTCAAACAAAGCCTTAATTTTTGTGAGAACACCACACAGCAAAACAACTCAAGATTTTGCATAATAGACACCTCCTACAGCAATTAAGGGACACAATTACAATTACAGCAATTAAGGGATGTGGTGTCTCAGTGGCTAAGACACTGAGCTTGTTGATCGAAAGGTTGGCAGTTCAGCGGTTCGAATCCCTAGTGCCACGTAACAGGGTGAGCTCCCATTACTTGTCCCAGCTTCTGCCAACCTAGCAGTTCGAAAGCATGTAAAACATGCAAGTAGAAAAAATAGAGAGACCACCTTTGGTGGGAAGGTAACAGCGTTCCGTGCACCTTTGGTGTTAGTCATGCTGGCCACATGACCACGGAGACATCTTCGGACAGTGCTGGCTCTTTGGCTTATGAGTACCAACCCCTAGAGTCGGGAACGACTAGCACATATGTGCAAGGGGAACCTTTATCTTTACCTTACAGCAATAAAAACCGTTTATAGATTAATGACTATTTATTTATTTATATTGGTTTAGACAGTTGTCCACTTCCCCAATGTGATTCTGGGCAGCAAATAAGAATTAAACTACATTCAAATTAAATTATAGTAAGAAAGGAGTCTTACTTTAGCTTCTGAGGTTGGTTCCAAAAAGCAGAGGCGATTCCCAAGCCCCTCAGCAGCCAGGCAGAACTTGCGCTGTTCTTTATGAATGTTGGCTATACACTGAAGTACAGCTTCATCATCCTGTCATGATATACAAGAAGTATGTGAACAAATAGGAAATATTTGCAAGATTTAGATCAGAAATGAATTGGTTCATTTTGACAAATCTCCAAACAAAACATTTGTTTAAAACCGGCAATGTACTGTATATATTTTTGACATAAAACTATATGAAATTTCAGTTACTTAGTCCTGTCTTCACATTGTTATGAGGAGAGGTGTGTTAATCTATGTTGTCAAAAAATTCAGGCATTTGATGTAGCTTCCTTTCTTTTTTCCACCTCACCCCAATTTAAATCTGAATTCAATCTACATCATGGACTGAAGTTCCCTATTTCATCATTTTTGTCCACTGAATCTCTAACAAGAACAACAACAACAAAAATAGTTTGAATATAATGCTAATTCTTTGCAGATGAACAGGAGTATCAGACAATAATTGTTGCTAAAACCAAACAGCCAGTGGATTGAGTGAACAAAATAAATTCTCCCTTCCCCAGATTATCTCAGGATCTTTCTCAAATTCAGTAAAACTGGAAGCAGAATAAAAGGGAGCTGATAGTTACTTGACATTTCTTGAATTTCTTTCTATATGTACTTCTGTGGATGTCTTGAAGAAAAAAAATGGGTAAAGCATGCCAGATGAGTGAGCAATTCAAAATGATGGATATTAAAGATGTCATAGGCAGAATGCTTATGCCGTAATACAGCCCAAGGACAACTAATTTCTTTTGCTTAGGCCTCAAAAAACCCTATGTTTCTAAGCCTGATGCCTCTTATACTGCTATATTAAGAAATAACAACAGACCTGGTTTTCTTATTTGACTTGGTTAATCTTGCCAGATTTTATTTGCTATTAACATTTTTATGGGGAATATAAAAATAAAATATTATCATCACTTATAATTCAAATTTTCCTGGGTTTCAAATGCTAAAATTCATTCTACTGCATCTGTTATTCGAGTGTTATTTTTATATAAGTCACACAAATGGATTTTACAGCTATAAAATATTGCTTGCAGGCTTGACAATAACCTCAGTGGATATCAAGACTAAAAACTCCTTAAGAATCTTTTCCAAATAATACAGTTATGCCATTTTCTGTGTTGTACAATACATCTTTGTCCAGAGCATACAGTTCTTACAAATGCAAGCTTATGATCGGAAGACAGATAGTATATCTGATGCTTTCTTTGACACGGTTAATAGCCTTATACTTTCTGAAATGTTACACTCCCCTGAAAATCATGCAGTAACATAAGTATATGTGCTTGATTGATGATGGAAAGTATAAATGAATAAAAGAACTGAATATATTAGAAATAGTATTACATTTTTCAGAATTACTCTACTTTCCCAGAAAATAAAAATTTAGCTACTTCATATTTACTTGAAAATGTGACCTGTACATTATATAACAACTTTCGAAATTCAACATTTGACATTTGGAACCCAGCTGATATTATTATGCAGGTATATATTTACTTGTATTTAATCTGATGAGCAGACTTTATTGGATTAGTTATTTTACATTGGAAAGGCAAGACACATGTTGTGCTATTTATGTGATCAAAATCACTGATACTATATTCCATCAGTAACGACTAAGACAGGTTCAGATGCCTACAGTAAACTTTCTAATAATCAAGGTCATGCTGCCTTCACTGATAATTTTTTGTAAGCTACAGTCACAGAAGTAACTTAAGAAAACTTTATGAATGAGTTTTACACATGCAAGCTTGCTTTTCCTATTGATGAAAACAGACAGAAGCCCTAATATATGGGTGAACTCGTTGTGCATATTGTGGTTTCTTTCCTGGAAGGGGTTCCTTAATTGTATTAAGCTTACAAAACTGTACATGGAGAGCTCTTTTTAAAGAGTGTTTGGCACAGGGTGAAATTTTCGTTATATTAGCAGAATTGGAAATGTGATTTGAATTTATGATCCATATTACTTCCTTATGAATGTATTCATAAGCATATTGTTCATCTACATTAAACTGCATTAAAAGACTCTCCATAAAAATTTGTAATTAAATATTAAATTTAATTAAATGCATGTTTGGTGAAATAATATTATTTAAAGTTGTTTCCTTTCAAAATAAGCAAATCTAAATGCATTTGATCCCATGATTTTTTACATGTAGTTTTATACCCTTGAAATAAGATATTATCTGGTCATGGTTATAGTATCAGATATTTGCTAAATGCGACTAGAAGGAAATATAGCAGAAATAGAATAAATTATTTATTTTTAGTGTATTATTAATTTCTGCATATGTCTGAGGAAAAATGGGATATGGTCAATTATGAAGATGACTACAGATTCATGCAGATAGACTGAATAGCATTAGATAAATTAGAATGGGAAATACTATTTATCCATTTCATTTCTATACTAAAAATCAGAAACAACATAATGAGTCTTAGGATAAAAGATGTCCCATCTTTAAATATTACTATGTAAACTCAAAATTAAATTATAGATGTTTTCTATATAGAGAATAATGTTGATTGAGAAAGTCCCATTTTCTTCTGCAGCTGTAACTTATTTCAACCTATTCAATAAAGAAGAAGTAATGATGCAATCTAACAAAATCAAAAGACAACCAAGGAAAATATCAAAACACAGACTTAACAATGGAACACCTGAAAAGTTTTTTGTTTCATCTACTTTTTCACCAACATTAGTTAATAAAAGCATGCCATGTTTGTACCATTTCCCCAGAAGATATGCAGTGTTAAATTCCATTTTCAAATTGTGAGTTAAATATCACAATTGAAGAGTTACTACCGGTGTTTAGAATCAGACTAATGTTTGTAAATAGTTAAGATGTATACATGGTGGAATCGTTGGTGCTCTGAGCTTGGTTATTTGCTGGCATTTCATTACCCAACTACATAATGTCATCTTGATCTTGTGAACATGATTTGTAAATGTCTTGGTTAGTGTTTGTACATGCCTTAGTAAGTGTGTTAAGATCCACAGATGAGTTATCTCTCACTTCTCATTTAATTAGATAGTTTCTGTGGGTCAAGACAGTTAATTTAAAAAAGTATTGGGAAACATAAGAATTAATGGAAAATATAAACATAATGCCATTTAATTGTATTACAAATCAACTAGCTCATACACACTGTAAGCAAAATAATTCATTCATCTTTATGCAACTAACACTGCACTGCAGTAACTGTATTAATCAGTTGGTGAAAAATGATGATTGCTATTGTAAATTATCAGTGCACTTATATATTAATAGTTACATGAATAATGTAAAAAGCAAACCACCACCAGAAGTGATATATTGTAGCAGACTTTTTAAAATTGGTGCCCTCCACAAATTTTGATAAATGTTGACTAAAATTCCCCTAACTCCCAATTATAGTCTTTTAAATACACCATGTTCATTTTTATGTCTAATCATCCAAGTGTTAGAAAGTGGGTGGGAGGAAGAGAGAGTTATTTGAAGGCACAACTTTTGGGGGGAAGAAGTCTGAACCCTATTAAATAATAAAACAAAACATGGAGGATAAAAACTTGAAGAACGGTTGCAGGAATTGGATATGTCTAGTTTAGTGAAAAGAAGGTCTATGTTTAACATGATAGCAGTGTTCCAATATCTAATGAGTTGCCACAAAGAAGAGGGAGTAAACCTATTCTCCAAAGCACCTGAAGGTAGGACAAGAAGCAGTGGATGGAAACTAATCAAGGAGAGACCCAACCTAGAACTAAGGAGAAATTTCCTGACAGTGAAAACAATTAATCAGTGGAACGACTTGCCTTCAGAAGATGATGGTGCTCCAACACTGGAGATTTTTAAGAAGACATTGAATACCCATTTGTCTGAAATGATATAGAATTTCCTGCTTGAGCAGGGGATTGAACTAGAAGCCTCCCAACTCTGTTAATAATGTTATCTCTCTAACTTAACCTTCCCATACTTGCATCTCCCAAATAACTTAGTTAGCAACTCCTTGGAAGCATAGAAGTTAGAAAAGATGCTGGCAAGGATATGTCACATGGTAAAAATAATTTACCCAGAAAATTCAGTTAATTCTACTGCCAGAAATGTAATGACAAAAACCCTCTACTCTTTAGTAACAACAGTCCCAACATATCAAAATGAAAGAAAAATACTGTAATCTTTCCTGTCTTCTCTCATGTGTAGTTTTCTCATCTAATCAGGATGAACAGAAGAAGCATGTTAGCTTATGAAAAACAGTAATAACAGAACTGTGATATATAATTCTCCTTTCAGATATGCACAATGGAGGTTTGTGCAAGTTTCATTAGTAGCAGCAGGTGCTTTTATCAGCTTTGGTGTGTTTGTCAATTACAACGCTACCTGCACAGGTCTTTTCTTAATGTCATGCATAATAATATAGCCAACATGATTCTTATAATGCACTCTATGTGGGATAACCCTTCAGATGCTTTAATTGTTTTTTCATAAATAAGAAGGAACATTTAAGTAATAAACATAATTTATTCTACACAAATTGTATTAGATGTTTATTGATTTCTCAGTCCAATAGTTCTTGAGGATGTTGAATGAGAGAAGGGCAATCCATAATTATTTGTGCTGAGAACTGCAAGCCATTGTCCTACATTGAAATTGGGAAGGTGTTAGCTCTGAGTGTATTAGAGCAGGAATGATAATATTACCACTGCTGGGATTTCAGTGAAACTTAGCAGTAGGAAGACAAATAAAGGAAGATTGAAAATTTACCAATAATTCTACCTACACAGCATTCTACTAACAAATTTCAAAATCAAGGGATGGAAGAATGGGGTCTATTTTCTGTCTGACACTGAATTCTTGAAACAACAGCTTTAAGGTTAGTGGTAACTTGCCCAGGTGTGACAGAGAGGCATCCAGGTGAGCAAACTTTCTCTATAACTCAGCTATGACTATCTCATGTTTCTGGAGAATGAAATTTCTTTCTTTCTTGCTTGCTTATTTCTTCTTCAGCCTTGCAGCTGTGCAGTGATTCAGCCCTTTTTCTTCCTAGAATGTACCTTTCTACTCTTTGTGTCACAGGAAGTGCAGCTAGCATCCTTGTGATACCAACTATTGCAATATTTAAAGCCTTGAATGATCTGCTAAGCAGTAGGATAGAAGATATTTCCAATATTTGAGAGGCTGTCTTACACCTGCGGGCAAGACAAGAAGTAGCTGATAGAAACTTATCAAAGAGAAAACCTAGAACTAAGGAGAAATTTCCTGACAGAACATTTGAATAGTAAAACAGCTGGCCTTCGGAAGTTGTGGATGCCCCATCACTGGAGTTTTATAAGGAGATTTGACAGTCATTTGTCTGGAGTGATATAAGGTCTCCTGCTTGGGGGTGGGGGGAGTTAGACTAGAGATCTCCAACATCCTTTCCAGCTCTGTTATTCTTTAATTTGTCCCTTTCCAACACCTTTACTATACTGATTTTTAACCACAGTTGCCATTATTTTCAGCCATTTCAATGTGGAAACTATAAATACAGGTCCCTCACTTATGTCACTTAACTGTTTTTAGAAATAAAGGAAACTTCACAAATCCAGGGTGGAAAGACACATTTCCTTTCTCTTAAACCTTCCCCAGCTGACTCTGGGATATAATTTGAGGGTAGTAGGATCAATTATATAGCATCGTGGAGAAGGGCAGGTTTAAATGAACTACTCAGAATTCGTTTTTCATTCCAGATGACATACTGTTTCTCTTCATGTGGATGATAAATGGCTTAGCTCCAGACCAATTTCACAGACTTTGGCATTAGGCTAACATCATGTAAGATTCTGTGACCCATATATCCTTGGGTTTTGCAATGTTAAAAAGGGGGATTTACCAAGGGTAAATCAACTAACCACTACTATGTATTCAGGTGCCATAGAAGTACCCAGAAAATACATGAAATCCAAATTACAAAAGAATTGTTTAACAATATAAGTATCACTTTCAGAAAAATTATGGTATATTTGGGGTGATTTACCCTGCTCATGTAAGATTATTTATGTGAATTGTTTAAAAAAATCAAAATAAAAACTTAGATGGATATAATGAATTATATACAAATAGAAATAAAAAATTTGTTGGACATAATAACAAAAATATCTGTGTTAGATTATCAGATGGAATATTTCTCTCATACCTACCTAGATCAACAGCTATACTTACAATTTTTAAGGTCTGTAGGACCTCATCACGCATTTAAGTGGGCTGGGAATCTCCTTTTTAAGTATGATTATTCCAATTTGAAAGCTTATATTTGTCTTGGATTTTTCAAGTCAAAATGGCAGAAATCAGTGTTACTAATTATGATCACAAAAGGCTCTGAGAGTCGCAGAACATGGGCAAAGATGTCATGAAATTTTGGGACCACAGGCTGCCCAATTTGGATCTAGATATTATGGTCATCTTCAAAGTTTTTTTTCTCAGTGCATATAAAAGAATGCAAAGCAGGTGCTAGTTAGAAAAAAATGTCTTTTTGATGGAGTTTGTCGATAATAAAATATCATCTAGTATCTTATCAGGAAGTCATCAAATGAAGATTTTTTTTATTCTCCTAGACTCTTGAATCTGTCAGTTAAATAATAATAGTGGACTGCTGCTGTACTCTCAGAGTAAGTTTTATCTTCTTTTTTTCTGAGGGAGAGCTCTTTTTTCTCTTTCCCCCAGAACTGTGACAAAGTTGAATTAGATGGGCCATGTGCACTCCAGCAATCTTAATAAAGTTAAATTAACAAACTTCTGGACCTGGTATCAGTGTGTGCTAGGAGGAGAAAACATGGTAGCTATAATGTGGCTCACAGAGAATCACATTGGAAGGTGCTAATGGGACTTGGCACAAGTGAATTAATGTGAAGAAGGTGACCAAAGGTATCAAAAAATCATTTCGGGAATGAACAGAAATGATCAAATTAATGGAAATCATAGAGCCAAGAAAAGTATGTGAGTCCAGAAAGAGAAACAAGAGTAAAGCCAAGGATACTTTCAGTGGCAATGTCAGCAGCCAACCTTTGCTGGTAAAAAAACCCCTATCTTCTGAACAAGTATTACCCCGACCAGGTACGCCATACTAGGATTTCAGCTCCACAGGAAAGCTAAGATTATAGAGTGGCTATAGCAGTGATGGTTAACCTTTTTGGTGCCGAGTACCAGAAGCGCATGCTGGGGGTTGTGCTTGCAAATGTACGTGCGCTTGCCCGAACCCCAAAAATGCAATGTGAGTGCCCCTGTGCATGCATTGCACAGGGCCCCCCATGCATGTGAGCGCATCCCCTGTACATGCATCCCTGTCCCCCCACACATGCACCCCAGCAGGAGGCCTTCCAGGCCCAAAAAGGGGTGGGGGGAACACATGCAAACCCCCCAAATCCAGTGTGAGCACCCCCTGTGGATGCATCCCACTCCCCTGCGCATGCGCAAGAGAAACCCGAAGACCAGCTGGCTGGCGCGCGTATGTGTGTTGGAGCTGGGCTGGGGCGACAGCTGGCGTGCCCACAGAGAGGGCTCTGTATGCCATAGGTTTTCCATCCTGGGGCTATAGTTACAGAATCTTGCAAGTCTCATTGAGCTCTACTTCCTTCCCTTCTTATCCCATGGGAATTATGTCTTTCTGAATTGCTTTCTGCTTGTTTTGGGCTTAAAATATATTTTCCTCCTCATTGCTTTGGTAAATGGGTCTGGCCCATCTCTATCAAGGTCATCCTTACTCTCTGCATTAAACAACTCAGATATCAAAATCCTAGAGGTAGCTGAGGCCAGAGGAAATACTAACCAAGTTTCAAAAAATACCAGGAAGCAATCAGGAGAACCAATCCCTGAATGACTCAAAGGTGGCTAAGATTCCAGAAAGATAAAACAGATTTTAATTATTTTGTACTGGGAAAAAAAGAAGAAAGTTAATCCAGGGTCAAGGATGATAGTCTGATAATTCTCAGCAATTTCAAGCAAGTCAGGAGAAAGAGAAAGAAGATGAAAGTTATAAAATAGACAAATAAGATATAAAAATGGCTATATAGTGTAGAAGAGAATCAATTTGATTAAGGCATTGGGCTAGAAAATGGGAGATTGTAAGATATAGATCCTCTCAAAAGCAAAGCCAGAGGGGTGACCTTCAAGCACTTTAGGAAAGAGGAAATGGTAAACCATTTCTGAAATATTGCCAAGAAAACTGCAGGGACATGTCCAGGCAGTAGTCAGGAGTCAATACTTACTCAAAGGCACTCACATACACATATACTATAGACATAAGAAACTGTATCTATTTCTGTATCCAACATTTAAATGAAAAACGTGTAGAAATTTAAATGTAGATATGAGATAAACAATGGATCAGAAATGCCAAGATATGTAGAAATGTAACATAGCCACATAAACTTGAAACTAAATGAATATATCCATTTCATCTGAGAGGCAAATATTTATTTTTGTGTACTAAATCCTCTACTGTGAAAAGGTGGAGACACTTTGTGGTTTGTAAAGAATTTTACTCTGTGACAATTTACAATTATTTTAATTTCACATTATTCTTAATAAAGTTTTATATCTTGTTACTAAGCCCTTATGATCTGTTTATCATATCCATCAGAGGACAAAGTTAACTAATTAAAAAGTGAGACTTTTATAATTTCCCCAAAGTCAAGTAAGTAATAATATTTCAGTGATTGTGTCAGTTGGGTGACAATAATAACAGCACCAATTGTTTAAAGAAAAGCGAGGGAATAAAATGGCTTTTGATATTTATCTCAGATCTTCTCATCTCCTTAAAATATGCACAAATAACTTTGGCACCTTTTAATTCACACAAAGTGCTTAAATGCTATGAGAGAGGGAGTTTTATATAGTTGACCTGGTTTCATATCAGACTTTTTTTTTTTTACTACAATAAGGTGTATTATGCAGTCCCTTCAGCTTTGCTACCTCTTTGTTGCTGTGTGGAAAATCTCTTTTGTGGATCCAGCATATTAATTCATCTACTGATCCATTTGTCTTTGCCACAACTATTTTCCAACTAATCGATATTGCTTAGCAGCTTACCAGGATCTTGAATACAGGTGTACATCGGCATCTACTATAGAATAAAGGTATAGCCAATGTTAGCATCATAATATACGAGAGGATTTATATTATGACACAAATAACATAACTTTTCCCATATGAAGCATAGTTCTGAATAATAGCGGGAAGGAGTATTTTTTTTTTTAAATTTGATTTATATGCCGCCCTTCTCTGGAGACTCAGGGCGGCTTACAGTGCGTTAAGCAATAGCCTTCATACTTTTGTATATTTTATACAAAGTCAGTTTTTCCCCCCGAACAAACTGGGTCCTCAATTTACCTATCTTAGAAAGGATGGAAGGCTGAGTCAACCTTGAGCCTGGCAAGATTCGAACTTACTTTAATTGCAGACAGCTCGTGTTAAATTACAGTGCCTTGTCTGCAGAGCTATCCAGGCATTCATAAACATTACTCCTATAAGGTATTATTTTATATAAAAAACTTTTTGAAAACTAATGTTATTTTACTTATTAAATTTATATGCTGCTCACCTTGCTATCTAGCGACTGCTTATAGTTTATGGAAAAATTATAGTGTTAGTTCAAATGCTTTTAGATAATGTCAATTCTTCAAATATTAAAATAATTGCGTATGTCAATATACTGTAGATATTATAAATTTAGTTTATTTGATTTGATCAACCAATGATTTTAAGATTACTGAGGTTTACTTATATTTATCAAGATTAACGCACTGTAAGCCGCCCTGAGTCTTCGGAGAAGGGCGGCATATAAATCAAATTAAAAAAAAAAAAAAAGATTTAAGGGGAACTTTAAAGTACTCTGTTTCCCTGAAAATAAGACCTATCTGAAAATAAGATCTAGCGTGTTTTTTACGTATGCCTAATACAAACCCAAAATAAGCCCTACTTAAGAGCCTGCGCAGCCACCCAGCCACCCATTCCATCTGGTTCCTCTTGATGCTGCGGCCATGAGGCAAGGCGGGGGGTTGGAGCTGCCCCATGCACTCTGCATTGGCTTACCTCAGGGTCCCTGCAGCCAGGCTATCCATGCACCGACACCTGTCTCATAGCGGCAGCATCCACAGCCATGTGTGGCAGGAGCCCACCTGGCTGCTGATCCACTTCTTTTGCTTGCTCGCGACCATGACAGAGCAGGAGGTCAAATGGTGTACTGATGCCATGGCCACAAGGCGAAGCACGTGTTGGGGCATGGTGTCCTGGCTGCGGGGGCCCTGAGGTAAGGTGGTGCGATGTGCGTGGAGTAGCTCCATCCCCCTGCCTTGTGGCACTAGCACACCACACATCCTCCTACCCTGCGTGCCCTGCCATGAGCAATCAGAAGAATTGGGCCTCCCATACATGGGGGGAAAAAAGACACCCCCTGAAAATAAGCCCTAGTGCTTATTTTGGGCCCCAAAAGAAAATAAAACCTGTGTTTGTTAAGGAAACACGGGTAAAATGAAATGGCTTAAGAAATCTCACCATCTAGGTTTTTTTTTTTAATTTGATTTATATGCCGCCCTTCTCCAGAGACTCAGGGCGGCTTACAATGTGTTAAGCAATAGCCTTCATACTTTTGTATATTTATACAAAGTCAGCTTATTGCCCCCACAAACTGGGTTCTCATGTTCTTTTCTCTGAAAAGAAAAATAAATTATTCTCCTTACTATGATTTAATTTCTGGAGATAAAACTTGTACAGTAGGTTATCCCAAAATTCAATTCAGTTAGAATCAAAATTGTGAAGTAGTAGTATTCTTCTGTTCAGCATAGATAATTGTTTACCGTGTATGCTTTAGAATTAAAAAATATTTTGAGAGATTTTAACATTTTATTATAGACTAGCTGTACCCGGCCACGCGTTGCTGTGGCCCAGTCTGGGCTAAAAGTGCGAGGCTGAAGTTCCAAACTCTCCACAAACATTTGGTGGGCGTGGCCAACTTGACATCACTCACTTTCATCAGTCACATAATAGCTCCCAAGCCACGCCTACCCAGCTGGTGATTAGGGCAGAGAACCGGTTGCTAAAAAACAATGGGAACCACAACATCCTCCCTCTCTGTCTCCCCCTCTCTCTTTGTATCTCTCTATGTCTCTCTCTCCCCCGTCTGTATCTCTCTATGTCTCTCTCTCTCCCCCCCGTATCTCTCTATGTGTGTCTCTCTCCCCCCTTTCTCTGTATCTCTATGTCTCTCTCTCTCTCTCCCTCTCTCTCTGTTTATCTCTGTCTCTGGCCCGGCCTCTTCTGCATCTCCTGCCATCATCCTTACCTTTTCAGGCCAGGCCTTCGCAGCTCTCCGCACCACAGCAGAAACTCAGGGGTCCCCTCTGTCCTCCCTACACAGATATACTCTGGGGGCTCAACGGGGAGATGCATAGCAGGGAAGGGAAGGGAGGGAGGGAGGGGGTGCGGCGGGGATTTGAGTCTGGCTTGGGGCTTCCCACCCGAAGGAAGAAAGCGGCAAAGCCAGGAGCCACGCACACCCCACTGGACCCCTGCTGCGCACTTCTCGTCCCCCGCTTGCCAAGGGCAGGGGAATGATTAAATCCCCCGCTCTTCCAGGCAAAACGAAGGAGGGCCGGCCATCCTTCCTCCTGCCCGTTTCCACCTCCCGAAGCCCCCCCGGAGCCCCTTTTCTGCCAGAGCACGAAATTTTCGTATAGGCTCCGTGAACTGCCAGAGTGCCCACCTGGGAATCAAAGGCGGCGCTGGTCAAAGGCGATTCTGAGGTTCCAGTTGCTTCCATCTCCCGCTCACCAACCGGATTCGCATAGCGCCGGTTAGCGGCTGGTCTTTCTGACCTCAGGGCCCGCGGTAGCCCTGGGCCAGGCACGATTTGGGCCAGGTGAGGGACGGAGGGTTCCCGCTCGGCAGAACCAGGCAGCGTCGTTGCCAGGTGTTCTTTGGAGGGAGCACCAAGAGTGGCTGGAGAGGGGGATGGGCAGCAACGGCGGGCGAGGCTAGTTTGCGGGGCAGCCAGGGGAGGGGGAGGTCAGAGCCAGGCTCGGGCAGGCCCCGCCCAGCCCTAGAAGCACCAGAAGCAAGGGCTTCCCGGCGGGGAGCCGGCTGCCTACCTGCCGAGCCTGGTGGCAGGATATGGCCCTCGGGCGTCTCTGCCTTCCAAATGCACAGTTTCTTGGAAGCAATATGGAGAGTCTAAATATAAGGAGCAGAAATCTGTTGAGCACAATCAGGGCTGGGAGGCTGCCATGTTGGTTTTACGTCCAGCAGATGGCGCTGTTTTTCAATGTTTTTCAATGTTTGTCAATGTCTTTCAATGTTTTCCAATGTTTTTCATGTTTTTACCTGTCACAGGTGTGACATGTATATAATATAGGTATATAAAAACACACCTGTAGTAGAATGAAACGTTGTGTCAAAATTTGAAAGCAATCGGTGAAGAACTTTCAGAGATGTGCGGTTATATACAAATGGACATTTACATTTTTATTTATATAGATTATTATTGTTGTTGTTGTTGTAAATAGAAATAAGAGATCCACCTCGTGATTTAAAGGCAGCATAGGACGTCTTATGAAAATTCAAAAGGGTGGCACTTGTGTAATGACCCTATCAAAACAAGGTAATTCTCTTTTCATTCTACACACTGAAGTCAGGTAGATAAATATCATTGTCTCACTAGAGGTAGGATAATGTCTCCCACACAGCCTAGAGGAAGTAAAAAACACAAGCCTTTTTACACTGTCACCTCAATTCAGTGACACCTTTGTATTGCCACTTCTAGCTCAGGAAGAAGCTGATGGTAAGGGCATATCAAAAAGCAGAGGAAAAAGGAGATGATCTCATACCTAAGCAAAATGAGAAACGAAAGGGGGAACCGAACGAATAATCTGCTAACAAACATAGATCTGGACTAGAAAGTCCAAGAAATGCTAGAGAACAGATATGAGACGGTAGCAAGGAAAAAACAAACAGTTTGAGATAAACCTTCACACAAAATATATGTTTCTATTCTTGCAGGAAAGAAGCGAACAAGCCTGGGCATTTTTGAATGGAAATAAAGAAGAGGACTGTGAGCAGTGGAACAAAAATACTAATAATCAGTCAAACACATTGATTAAATTTTAGGAATTATTTGAATTATCTAGGCAAATGTTTTCATAGAAGCAACCATAATATATCTCAAACAGAAATCTTCCAGCCACCTATTACCAATAAACAATTGGTTACTAAAAGGCCTGCTGACATTTAGCTATTTCACTTGGGAATTTATTGTTCATACCATTAAAATCTTTCATAGATAATTAGCACAAGACATGGCAAATGATCTGTACATGATGTAGATCACAAGCTTCACACTTGAATACTTTTTTCTCTTGTGATACTTTAGAACAGTAGAATAGAATAGAATAGAATAGAATAGAATAGAATAGAATAGAATAGAATAGAATTTATTTACTTACTTACTTACTTACTTACTTACTTACTTACTTACTTACTTACTTATTTTTTTGTTTGATTTATATGCCGCCCTTTTCCAGAGACTCAGGGCGGCTTACAATGCATTAAGCAATAGCCTTCATACTTTTGTATATACCTGCTTAGTAGGGCTTTCGCCCCCCCCCCAAGCGGTGTTCTTTTTTATACAAAGTCAGCTTATTGCCCCCACAAACCGGGTCCTCATTTTACCTACCTCGAAAGGTAGGTAAAGGTAGGTTGAGTCAACCTTGAGCCTGGTGAGATTTGAACTTGCAGTAATTGCAGGCAGCTGGTGTTACTTAACAGCACTTAACAGTACTTTAGTCTGCTGCGCCACCAAGGCTCTCGCTTGAATAGAGTAGAGTAGAGTAGAGTAGAGTAGAGTAGAGTAGAGTAGAATAGAATAGAATAGAATAGAATAGAATAGAATAGAATAGAATAGAATAGAATAGAATAGAATAGAATAGAATAGAATAGAATAGAAAACAGAGTTGGAAGGGACCTTGGAGGTCTTCTAGTTCAACCCCCTGCCCAGGCAGGAAACCCTATACCACTTCAGACAAATGGTTATCCAACCTCTTCTTAAAAAGTTCCAGTGTTGGAGCATTCACAACTTCTGCAGGCAAGTTGTTCCACTTATTAATTGTTCTAACTGTCAGGAAATTTCTCCTTAGTTCTAAATTGCTTCTCTCCTTGATTAGTTTCCACCCATTGATTCTTGTTCTACCCTCAGGTGCTTTGAAGAATAGTTTGACTCCCTCTTCTTTGTGGCAATCCCTGAGATATTGGAACACTGCTATCATGTATCCCCAGTCCTTCTCTTCATTAAACTAGACATACCTAGTTCTTGCAACCGTTCTTCATATGTTTTAGCCTCCAGTCCCCTAATCATCTTTGTTGCTCTTCTCTGCACTTTCTAGGGTCTCAACATCTTTTTTACATCGTGGCGACCAAAACTGAATGCAGTATTCCAAGTGTGGCCTTACCAAGGCATTATAAAGTGGTATTAATACTTCACGTGATCTTGATTCTATCCCTCTGTTTATGCAGCCCAGAACTGTGCTGGCTTTTTTGGCAGCTGCTGCACACTGCTGGCTCATATCTAAATGGTTGTCCACTAGGACTCCAAGATCCCTCTCACAGTTACTACTATTGAGCAAGGTACCACATATACAGTACCTGTGCATTTTGTTTTTCTTCCCTAAATGTAGAACCTTGCTTTTTTCACTGTTGAATTTCATTTTGTTAGATAGCGTCCAATGTTCAAGTCTGTCAAGATCCTTCTGTATCTTGAACCTATCTTCTGGAGTGTTGGCTATTCTTGCCAGCTTAGTGTCATCTGCAGATTTGATGAGTTCCCCATCTATCCCCTCGTGCAAGTCATTGATGAAGATATTGAAGAGCACTGGGCCTAAAACAGAGCCCTGGGGTACTCCACTGCATACTTCCCTCCATGTAGATGCAGTTCCATTGAGGACTACATGTTGAGTGCGGTTGGTCAGCCAGTTACGAATCCTGTGTTTCTCAAGCATGGCAACTTTAAGCAGTATGGACTTCAACTTCCAGAATTCTCCAGTCATGTTGAGAAACACTGTTTTAGAGAGCATTTTCCTCATAAACAGAACTTCCAATGATTAGGGTACCATTCTTTCTCTGTGGCTTCAATAATCTACTAAATTACTTCCTATCTGATAAGTGAACCTAGATTTATAGATTCCCCTTCAACTTCTCTTTTCAGACATTTTCTCTTTCTATCTGCTTCAAAATCATCAAACAAAAAAAAAGAAAAGAAACGAAGAACAGTTTTAGAGGATACAAAGGTGGCCATGGAGAAACAGCCTGAAGGGGATATTGAAAGCTTGTGTCTTATTTTGAAAAATAGGATTTATCTTTGCAACTAGAGCACTATGAAGCAGGGGTGAAATGCTAGCAGTTTGGGCCGGTTCGCCCAAACCAGTAGTAAAAAATGCTAATGGTTCACCAAACTGGTAGTAAAAAAAATGTTTTAAAAAGTTCTGACGATCAGCTGAGTGACGCGCGTTCGTCTGAATTTTTTATTTTATTTTTTAAGCCTTTTTTTATTACCGGTTCAGTAGTTTAAAATGCTTTAAAAAATAAAAAAAATTAAAAAAGTTCCGACGATCACGCGTCGCTCAGCTGATCGTCGGAACTTTTTTTTTTTTTTTTACTTTTTAAGCATTTTTTTTACTACCAGTTCAGACAAATAGGTAGTAAAAAAATGCTTTAAAGAAATTTAAAAAAGGCTTGGACAATCACACGGCACATCTGTGATTGTCTGAGCCTTTTGTTTTACTTTTTAAAAGCATTTTTTACTACCTATTCGCCTGAACCAGTAGTAAAAAATACTTTAAAAAAGTTTTTAAAAAGGTTCACAAGATCACATGCATAGCTGATTCCCCTCCCGCCGCTGTTCTACTTACCTCCTCAAGCCTCCTTTTGGCATGTAGTGAGAATGCATGCAAAGCACGCATTTGATGTGAACTGCACATGCATGGCCAGAAAACCGGTAGCAAACCGGTGAAACAGATTTCACCACTGGTATGAAGGTTAAGCGGGAGGTTCAGTGTCCTCCTGCCCCTCTACCAAACTCCAACAAGGAATAATACACTCAACAATGACAGTGCCATTAAGTGGAAATTTAAAAGATAAGATATTGAAAAAAATATCTATATGAGGGCCAAACTGGGACAGTCCTGAGTTCTCACATTGGAGTATAGAACCTTCTCCTTCCTCCAAATTTCACAGACATTGAGAAAACAAACAATTGTTTGCATCATTTTTATCCTTCCATACCTTTCACACCATTCAATCTGAATGGTGTGAAACCCAAGACAACCCAAGTTTTTATATTCACTAAATAGTACTGATCTCAACAGTGTTATTAAGAAATACAAAGCAAAACATTTGTCTCCAAATATACTCCAAATTTCTTTATACCTTTACATACATTATCAGAAATAATAGCTGGACTTTATTGTTTTATTAGATTTTACTACATTTACAAGTTCACTCTCATCTTGATCTTGAAAGCATTTCCCACAAATTAGTACATTCAGCTCAAAAATTAAACTACAAAAGGCAACAGTAAATCAAAATACTACTCTCTGAGAGTTCCTTTCCTACCAATAGGAAAATCTTGGTAGCATAGTTCCCTCCCTCAACCTGCAACTCAGAAAGAGGGACCAGAAGCAAGATCAGCAGAATTACTTTCCCTTATCTTCTTTTACAAGACATTTATCAGGGTGACCATAGTTGATTGTTTCATGCATCTTTAACTTAAAAATCTTAGAAATCTATCAAAAAACCACTCACACTAACCAAGTGCTCCATTATCAAAGTAACAATCTAACCACAAAAGGAGCTGCATAAGAATATTATTCAGACAAGCACAAAGATACTGCAGCAGGAACCCAGAACATCAGAAAAAAGGAAACAGACCACTATAAGTTTTCTAACAAAATGGATACCCACATAACTTTACCAAAAAGTGTCTGACCCATTACAGCACAACAAGCACAAGCTATAAAAAAGATAACATTGCCATACATCAAAAACATTTCTGAAACAACTATTACAACTATATGGCATCATATAACGACGAATCTGCATACAGATGGGAGGTTGAACAATTAGCGTTATGGTGCGACTGGAACAATCTTGAACTAAACACACTCAAAATCATAGAAATGGTGGTAGCTTTTAGGAGAAACTTCCTATACTACTGTGTCTTACAATACTGGACAACACAGTATCAACAGTAGAGACCTTCAAGTTTCTAGGTTCTATCATATCTCAAGACTTAAAATGGTCATCTAACATCAAAAATGTCATCAAAAAAGCACAACAAAGAATGTTCTTTCTGTGCCAACTAAGAAAGCTCAAACTGCCCAAGGAGCTGCTTATTCAGTTCTACAGAGGAATTATTGAGTCTGTCATCTGCATCTCTATAATTGTCTGGTTTGGCTCTGCAATCAAATAAGACAGACACAGACTTCAATGGATAATTAGAAGTGCAGAAAAAACAATTGCTACCAACCTGCCTTCCATTGAGGACCTGCATACTGCATGAGTCAAAAAGAGGGTTGTGAAAATATCTACAGACCCCTCACATCCTGGACATAAATTGTCTCAACTTCTACTCTCAAAATGACACTATAGGGCACTGCACACCAGAACAACTAGACACAAGGACAGGTTTTTCCCCAAATGCCATCACTCTGCTAAACAACTAACTCCCACAACACTGTCAAACTATTTGCTAAGACTATATTATTATTATTATTCTCATCCTTCCTATTACTTAGCTCCTCCCATTTATGACTATAACCTTGTTGCTTGTATCTCTATGATTTATATTGTTTTATTTGTTTCCTAATACAATTTGATTGCTTATCAAATTGTACTATCACTAAGTGTTGTATCTTATGATTCTTGATGAATGTATTTTTTAAAATGTACACTGAGAGCATATGCACCAAAGACAAATTCCTTGTGTGTCCAATCACACTTGGCCAATAAAGAACTCTATCTTCTATCTCTCTATCATAGCACACAAATCAATAAAGTGCTCCAAAACAGTTTAAGTAAAACAAAAGACCCAGTAGCCCAAGAAGAAAAAACAGAAGTCATCTGCAACATAGAATGTAAAGACAGTAACAGCCACAGTGTAGAATAGACAGGGAGAAGACTAGAAGATCATATCCATAAACACCAGCTAGCATTCAGAAGACATTATGAAAACTTCTTAATTTCATAACGTATGGACAGACTTAACCATAGTTTTAACTGGTAAATTGTGAGCATCTTAGATCAAGCCAAATCCAAGAATGCTACAAAACTCCTGAAAGGTTGGCAGTCAGACAAATCAGCAATTAACAAGCACATAGAGATAAACAACATTTACACAGCATTAAAAGAGACAATTAAAAAGCTAAAAAGGAAACAAAAAGAACTGAATGTCTCTCCATCAGCAATCAATAGCCAGATAAGCAAGGATTAATACCAAAGAAACAATCAAGCAATAAACAGTTAATCAAGCTACTACAAAGGAGAAAACCACTCGTCCACCAATGCTGAACAGGGAAAGTTACTGAATGTAGATAGAGAAGAAAACCCATTCCCATCAATCATTTAATATGTTACCTAGTCAGGTAATAAGTCTGCAAGCATGCAACCAAGCTCAGAGAGCACCAAGAACTCCACAGAGCACATTATTTCATTATTCATATATGTCTGGATTTGGTACTGGTAATTCTTGAGATACAACTGTCAACTGTCAACTGTTAATTGCTGGTTGCATGTTGTGATGGCCATTAAGTGAAGTATCTCAATTATGCCCCCATTCCTGCTCTCCCCAATGAATCATTAAACAAACATGCAGGTCATTAAGTGAAGCAGAGGGTGCTTGAAAAGTGGGGGAGGCTCTTGGCAGCCTAGCACAAGCACAAGTCACTTGACCTGGCCCTCCCAAGACATTTCTCATCCCCCACTACACTCCATGCTTCCTGCCTTTTGGACCACACATGCTTTTTCCCACTTTCAATGACTTTCCCCCAAGCCTTAAGCCTGATTCCCACCCTACGAGGCCAAATACCCACCCCCCTCGGTTATCTTTTGAAGAACTCCAAAGCTTTCCATAGCACTGGAACAGGTTGCTTTGCTGCATGGCAGCATGGAGTGATTCTGGAATTGCACCACAGGGGCAAGAGACAAACTGCTCCATTTTGAGGCCTTAGCACAATTTGCATTAATGCCTGCAGGGAGCCAGTGTGAGGGGAAGATAGGAGGGAAGCTGTTGCAGCATCCCTGTGGTTAGTCATACGGGCAAATGAATGTGGGGGTGCTGCAAGAGCCATAACTTCGGGATTAGGTCATAAATATCTTTTGGTGAGGTCCACTATAACTCTGAACGGCCATTAAGTGACCAATCATAAGTCCAGGACTATCTGTATCTAGTGTTATGCTTTCTGCAGAGTATATTTTATTTATTTTTCTTTTGGATTTTTCTGTATTTTGTATTTTTCTGTTTGTATTATGTGCATTTTGTACTGGCTTTTATTCTTTCCATTTATACTCCTTACTAAAAAAAATATTTGGAGGAGAAAAAAAACTGCCCCGGGCCAATATTTATTAATTACCTGTAAGAAGAGGTTGAATATTACATAGTGACAAGAAACTAAGAATGGCTGAAATGTTAGAAGAGGAAGAGAATATTTAAAAAATCTAGACAGACTTAAGCAATGTATTGACATGATGAAATTTAACAGGGAGAAATATGAAGTGCAGCATCTAAAAAGAAAAAAAAAAGTATGTTTATAAAATAGCAATAGCAATAGCACTTATATACCTCTTCATAGTGCTTTTACAGCCCTCTCTAAGCAGTCTACAGAGTCAGCATATTGCCCCCAACAATCTGGGCCCTCATTTTACCCACCTCGGAAGGATGGAAGACTGAGTTAGCCTTGATCCAGTGAGATTCAATCTGCTGAACTGCAGCTAGCAGTAAGATGAAGTAGCCTGCAGTACTGCACTCTAACCACTGTGCCACCTCGGCTCTTATAGTATATAGTATAAATCTTATACAACTCATTTATTAATGTTAACAAACTATCCTAAATGACCTTACTGGATTCATTTTAAAATCCAACAGAATTTGCCTCTAGATAGATATAATTAGATTGATGTGAAAGGTCTTTTTGCTTTGTGAATATAAGTTCATTTCAATATAAAAAGCTTAATATGCAAGTCAGAAATTGTTAAAATAGTTTCATTATGATTATACATAATAAAGCACAGATATAGTGAAGATTTCAAGATCAATTCAATTTCAGGTCATTCAAACTGAGAAAATGATAAGGAATTGACTATGATAATTTATTAGCCTCCAAAGGCTGAAGAAAAAAAATGGTGAAATAAAATGTAAAAATGATTTATATTTCACAGTTTGTAAGTATAAGGGATATTTTAATAGAAATATACATCTGCAGGTGAGATCAAATCTACTAAGAAGGTAGCTATGGCCATGCAATTAAAGTTCCATCCCTAAGGATCAAGAATTCAATCATATGGTCATAGTTTTACTTCCCACCTGCAGATATCACTGCAAAAGGGGTTAGATCCCATATTATATCTCATATGTCAGATATTTTCTGATATAAGACAGTTACTTTCTTTCTGTTGTTCACCTGATCTAGAGGGTATCCAAACATCCACAGCAAATTTGGGTAAGATATAGAGGGTGAAAATAGAGGAAGTAGAAAAATCTGTGCTGTCAGTGGATGCCATTCCACCAACTGAACGCTATAAACTTTTTGCTCTAGATCAGTGATTATAGTCAATACACAAACCAACTATCAACTCAATCCTAAATCTGTTAATGTGCAGGGCAACTGATTTCTCTTTCAATGCTTACTCATGAGGAATATTTTGGGATGTTGGTTTGATTATGTGCCATCAGGTCAGAGTCAGCTCTTAGTGGCCAACAGATAAATTCTTCCCAGGACAATCAGGTCTTCCCACGGTGTACCCATTACAGCAATAATTGAGTCAATCTATCTGGCTGACAATAACTCTGATCTCTTTTCTTCTACCTTTCTCAGGATTATAGACTTCTTCAGAGATCTAGATCTTTCTATAATGTGATCATTTGAGCCTGGTATTCAATTTCTAATTGATTGTTTGTTTGTTTTCTTCGCTATCCATAGTATTCTTGGGAGTTTTCTCCAAACGTTAGAAATAATATTCTTTCTATTATTTTAGCTTTTAAAATTTTAATTATAATCTTAGTATTTGAGTGGGGATTTATTGTTTATATAGATGTATGTGCACTGGGTGGTACTATGTTTCAGATTTGATATCCAAAAGATGTCTCACTTCATGGATGTATCATATGTCTGTAACCAAAGATAACTGTTTACCAGCAGCTTCATGTATGCTCCAAAGAACTTTTGGGAGATTGAATCCAAATTATTATACAATTATCTGTTACTGTTTTCTCTTTTTCCAATGGAAGTGCATATAAGATTGAATCTATCACCTTACAAGGACAGATTCAGAAAATGTTCATATAATTTCAAATACATAATAATTTCAAAAATTGATAGTTTCCTTATTTAGCTAAGAACTCAATAGTGAGATACCAAACATACATCTGTTTTTCAGTCATCAGTAAAGGCTGTATGACTTTATTATATTTTAATATTTTAAGAATATTTAAAGGGCTAAATGTTGCAGATGATTCTCTTATAAGTAACTGCCAAATCAACTGTTCTAGATTACTTGCAGTGTTGTACATTTCCAATGTTTTATGTGTTTAAAAATGTCTACAAAGTGTGATTTTAGAACTACAGTCTAAGAAATTAGGGAGGGTCCCTTTTGAGACATGTGTCATCCCCCCCCCATTTCTTATGTGGGCTCAGCTCAGCTCTCTAATCTGACTATAGACTAATAGACTATTGTCTATTCTGCAGGTCTTTTTTCTATTGCCCAAGGTCATCCCTATACAATATTACATTCATATCTCTTAGCAGCTTTCAATGTCATCATTTTTTAAAACTAGCTTTAAAAAGCCAATAGCCACCCACTGGGAGTGGGGAGACCAATTACTAGTGGTTCTACTCCATCCTCCAATATTGGTTCTAGTTGGGGGTGTAGAAGGAAGTGTTTGATCATCTTTCCACTCCTATTTAACATCCACTGTTTGTGAAAGTGCTAGGTGAGATCATCCATCAGCATTGGATTAAGAACCTTCATAATGTTGATGATGTCAGCTGTACATCTCTGCCTCAGGCTGCTCAAATGATACTAGAATAGAATAGAATAATAGAGTTGGAAGGGACTCTGGAGGCCTTCTAGTCCAACCCCCTGCTTAGGCAGGAAATCTATACCATTTCAGACAAATGGTTATCCAAAACATCCAGTGTGGAGCATTTACAACTTCTGCAGGCAAGTTGTTCCACTGATTAATTGTTCTGTCAGGAAATTTCTCCTTAGTTCTAAGTTGTTTCTCTCCTTGATTAGTTTCTACCCATTGCTTCTTGTCCTACCCTCAGGTGCTTTGGAGAATAGCTTGATTCCCTCTTCTTTGTGGCAGCCCCTGAGATACCATCAAGATCCTCTCCCAGTGCCTGAAGGCTATAGAGGCCTGGATGAAGAAGAACTACCCTTGGCTCAACCCTGACAAGACTGAACGACTGTGGACTAGAGTCCCTCATATCTAGTGATTTGCCATCGTTACCTCTGGCTGAGATAACCCTTCACCAGCCAAAGCTGGTGCACAGTCTGAGTTGAGTTCAATTTCTGCTTGAAGAGCAAGTGAAAGCCATAACCAGGAAGGTCTTTGCACAAATACACCTTGTTTGCCAGTTGCATCCTTTCATAGACGGGGGGGGGGGTGTTGCTCAAAGGCATTTCTGCCTTAGATACATCCCAATTAGACTATTGCTCTTATTCAATATTGCCTTTCAAGAACAAATCTATAGGGAAGCTGCAGCTAATCAAGAATGTAGCAACTTGGGAAGTAGGGGGCACAATTCACTAAGACATATAATACTATTGTTGTGTGAGCTGCACAGGTTCCAAGGAGGCTTATGGGTGAAATTCAAGATCATAGTTTTCATATTTAAAGCCCTACATGTTTATCCCAGATGGTTTCTACACATCCTAAGGATTTGACGGGGTGGGCATGTTTCAAATCCCACTGATAATCAATTCCTTCAGGAAAGTGGTAAAGGTATGACTTCTCCCAGACGATGTTGATAGAGCTGACATAATATGGTTGGTAGATGCAAGTTTTATTAGGGCCTTGTTGTGGTTTATTGTTTTAAATTTGTTTTATATAAAAAAAAATACAATTCTACGCCCATGAATGGAAAGGTTCCCACAACTCAGAGTCTGTCTTATTCAGGGTTTGAGTTGTCATTTTGCATTGTATATGTTGATCTTCTGAAATATTATTCTTGCTCATCTTTGATATATTTTATTCTGCTATTATAATTCATTCTTTTCATAATACACTAATCAAAGAATGATGGATGCAGTCCAATAGCTAATGATAACATTGACTCTCATTAAATTTCCTCGAGCTCAATCAAGAATGATGACAATTCCTCTCCAAGACAGAGATGCAAAGTCAAAACAGACCAAATCTCTGCATCAAACACAGCACTCTTTGTTTCAAGGTAATTGCTGCCACATATTATAAAGTAGGCAAGTGGGTATGTTCTTTGACTGGAAAAAAGCTACTGAAGTCAAGCCGGATTATGTTTCCATGGAGGCAAGAACTCCCACAGGAAAAATTACAGCATTTTAAAGCACTTATTGAAGAGTTTAGGCAGCCAAATAAATGACATGGGAACAGTTGCAGACTGTTAGGTCACTTAAACTGTACCTGCAAAGTTGTATTTCCAGTAAAAGCGTCTCTCTTTTCTCTCATTGCTCGCTCCTCTTCTTTTGATAGTTTTTTTTATTGCCACACAAGATAAAGGTCTGTTTATCTTTGACTGGAAAAATAAGTTCACACACACACATACACATACACACACACAATGCTTTTTAAATATATACAGAGAGAATTTAGGTCTCAGCTATGCCTGCCTCTTGCAACAGGTAGAAAATAAATAATCCCAACATGAGACAATTTATCTGAAGTGTATCACACATCATTTAGCAATGACCGTTGTAGAGGCAGGATTCATTCAATAAAAGTTAGCTCCTTCTTCTTCTAAAATGCTCCAATTGGCCATGTGCTCAATAGGATTCTGAAGCTCATGAGTTCTTAAAAATAAACCGTTTGCTGGGGAAAACTTTCTCCTTCAGGTACTAGCTAATGAATGTTCATTCAAAAGAAGGTCACTCCTGCCTTTAATTTAAGTAAGCCATAAATTCAAGAAAATGGTGCACTATATAGGTGATAAAAGCTATGGCTAACCAGGTCTACATCCACCAGATTCTTTTTCCCGTTAGAAACTCTAGTGCCAATACTAATTCTGCCTTTCTTGTCACTTCTCTGAATATGTCTGTGTTTTTATGCCTGTGCATGGAAAGCTGGAAATCTGACAGCCTGGGTTCGAGGCCACAGCACTGCAATGATGGGGTAAGCTGCCATTACTTGCGCCCCAGCTCCTGCTTGCTAATTTAGCAGTTCGAAAACATGCAAATGTGAGTCGATAAATAGGCACCATTTTGGTGGGAAGGCAACAGTGTTCTGTGTGCCTCGGCATATAGTCGTGCTGGCCACATGACCATGGAAATGTCTTCAGACAATGCTAGCTACCTTGGCTAAGAAATGAAGATGAGCACCACCCCCCAGAGTTGGATATGACTGGAAAGGGGAAATCTTTATCTTTACTTTCTGGGACAGCATATTTATGAGATTTTAATTTGAATGTTTTTTGCCTGCATATCACTTAGTTTATTTTAAATGTGGACATAACTAAATATGTATTCAGCTAGAGCCCAATAACTATCAGGATTGTGCCAGTTACAGTTAACCAGTGGACACAAATCTTGTATAAATGTATGCCACTACTTGAGAAGAAATTACAACATAAAAAAGATTTAGCAGCTGAAAATTTTTTTGACTATTAATAGGTGACTGAAAAGAAAAGTTGAAGATACATATGAGCCTAGAATTATAAGAAAACTTGAACTGGTTAAAACAATCCAAGAGACAGGCTAATTTTGCAGAGAGAATTGTTTATTATCTTCCAACACTTGAAGCACTATAAATGCAACTCCACAGCAGGAAGTAATTAGATGGGCAATTTCAGAATCAGATCAGCTATAAAACAGAAATTGGAGAAATGTTACTAAAATGTCAGAGGCATGATACTTTCATACCTATGATTATTTGTATATAATATGTATGTGTTAATCTTAAAAATTAAATAGAGTTGATGAACAACCAGCAACATATCATCTGGAAATCATGCAGTCAGAATACAAGAACAATATATTTAAAAAATTGCAGTACAATTTTTACAAATTGCAGTGTTTGAAACAAATAAAACCAGCTGTGAAAACAAAGATGAAAAGCAAAGTCCCCAAATTTCAGAGGAAAAAAATCAAAGCGGTTTTCAGAACAAGCTACCATGGTATCAAAACATACACATGAAAGACAGAGAGAAAGAGAGAAGATTAAAGTCTTGGAGAAGAAGAATAACTAAGCATTGACTTTAACTGAAAAGTTAAAGAGAAAAGTTGAAGAAAGGTATCTTAATCAAGAACACTGACAAATAGAATGACATAAGGAAAAGAAAATAAGAGTTTCTTTAAAAATAATAATTAATATTTACAGATAAGTAGGCCTAATCAAGATCATGAAATCATGAAAAAGGTCTTATACAGAGAAAGTCAAAAAAGGATAGAAAGGTTGTAGTGAAACCCTTTACAAATGGAGCTCTAGAATGACTGAAGCAATTATTGAGAAAGTACTGTATATAGTCCGGAACAGGAAAGAACTAGAAAGTTAAATGTTAGACAACAGACTAGCTGTAAAAAGATACAAATACAAGTGGTCCTCAACTTGCGATAACAATTGAGCCCCAAATTTATATTGCTAAGTGAAACATTTGTTAAGTGAGTTTTGTCTCATTTGATGACCTTTCTTGCCACAGCTGTCAAGTGAATCACTGCGGTTATTAAATTAGTAGTATGGTTGTTAAGTGAATCTGGCCTCCCCATTGACTTTGCTTGTCAGAAGGTTGCAAAAGCTGATCACATAACCCCAGGACATTGCAATCATCCTAAATATGAACCAGTTGCTAAGCATATGAATTCTGATCATGTGATCATGGGGAGTTGTGTGAAAAATGGTCATAAGTCACTTTTTCCAGTGCTGTTGTAACTTTGAATCACTAAACGAATCACTAAACGAATTGTTATAAGTCGGGGGCTACCTGTATTTATTTATTTATTTATTGGTTCGATTTATATGCCGCCCTTCTCCGGAGACTCAGGGTGGCTTACAATGCGTTAAGCAATAGCCTTCATACTTTTGTATATACCTGCTTAGTTGGGCTTTCGCCCCTCCCCCCAAGCGGTGTTCTTTTTATACAAAGTCAGCTAAGTCAGTTACCCACACAATCCGGGTCCTTTGTATAATACACACAATCTGGGTCCTTTGTATAATACACACAAAGCTGCAGAAAAAGGAAATACTAACTGCTTTGTGCTAGCAAATATTATAACAGACTATGTGGCCTAGCAATTTTAAAAGTTTAATCCATGTGCCTATATCAAAAAAAGATGATGCAACCTAATGTGAAAATTATCAAAATCCATGCACTATTTAGTAAAACAAATGAACATTTGCTTAAGATTACTTTATACTCATAGATAATGAGAGAAGTGCCAAATAAATAGGCAGGTATAAAAATAGAGAGAGCAACAGAAGGTCAATAACTTGCATATAATGAATAAGAAAGAGAAGAGAGGAATGTAAAGAGTATTATTTTTGCTTTCTTGATAATGCAAGGCTTCCCTGTTTATATATTTTGCTTTCTTGATAATGCAAGGCTTTAATTTCTGTAAATCATGTCAGAGTGTGGACTATATTAAGGTTAAAGGCACTGGGTGACAGAACATCTGATTATTTTTCTGAAGAACCTTATAATGAACAAGAAGCTACAGTACATTTGAAGGAATGTATTAATCAGTTTATTCATTAATCAAATTTATATAGCTGTCCATCTCACCCAAGATAATGCTGGCAGCACACAATAATAAATAAAAAGCAAGAATGTAAAAACAGCAAAAACAAATAAGACCATAATAAGAATAACAACAACATTTTAAAAACTGGAAATAAAACCCACAGTTGAAAGAAATAAAAATTACCCCTTCAACAATAGAATCATCTGAATAGATCTCTGGAACACAGGGCATAATTATGTAAGCAATTCTTTTCAGAATAGAGTGATTAGAATAGAAAGACAAATAAGAATGCATACACCTACTCAAATCTATTTCATTTGTACATGTACAACTATATTGATGTATTAGGAGAACTGGAAATGATGATACCTGAAATCAAAACCAAAGGACAAAACACTATCCACTTTCAGAAGTATTGGAACCCTTAGAAATAATAAACACTTAAAATTATTTGCTACAAAAATGAAAATGGAAAATACAAAAATCCAGTTAGTTAGTTAGTTAGTTAGTTAGTTAGTTAGTTAGTTAGTTAGTTAGTTTATTTATTATATTTCTATACTGCCTTTCTCCCGTAGGACTCAAGGCGGTGTACAGTCAAGAAAAATATACACACACAAACATCATAAAATTGCTAATTAAAATTATTACTTAGTTTGGTCAATTAAATTAAACCCAGAATTAGATAACATTTTAAAAAAATCATTCACATGTTCATATGTTTAGCCCCGCCTGTTGGAACATCAGGGTCTTGAGGGCACGGAGGGCACGGAGATCAGGGATATTCTGTATCTCCGGGGGCAGTTCATTCCAAAGGGTTGGAGCCCTCACAGAGAAGGCCCTCCCCCTGGGAGTCGCCAGTCAGCATAATTTGACTGACGGTACCCTGAGTAGTCCCTCCCTGTGAGAACGAACTGGTCGGTGGGAGGCTATTGGTGGCAAAAGACGGTCTCGTAGGTACCCAGGTCCTAAGCCATGGAGTGCTTTAAAGGTGATAACTAACACCTTGAATCTATTTATTTATTTATTTATTTATTTATTTATTTATTTATTTATTTATGTATTTATTTACTTATTTATTTATTTATTTATTTATTTATTTATTTATTTATTTATTTATTTATTTATTTATTTATTTATTTATTTATTTTTGAATCTATTTGAATTTATTGAAAGATAAAAATAATGTCAACCAACAGACCAGTGGTGGGTTTCTACCAGTTCGCCCCAACATTTTTAAAAATAAAATGTCTACCAAACATAGGGATGAAAAGAGAATTATGGCTTGGGTATTAACATTAAAAGCTGATACAGTAATTCAATTACTGCTTTTCAATCAATTAGCACGCTACCTTTTTTTTGTAAGGTAACATAAGGTAACACAACCTTTACTTGTGTATTTATGCATAAATTCTGCTAGCATTTCTAAGATAATGTCTGCTTTTAACAGACAGAAATAGACAAAATGAGGTCATCAAACCTGTGAAAAAGCTGTCTAATTTTGCTTAATATGTAATTTCCTCAAGTCTCGGCATCTTTTTATTTTTCTGAATTGCACTGAACACCATTGTTTCCAGAGTGATCTCCTTTACTAAAAACTAATATTATGGAACCACTTCCTTTTGCTCATAAAAAAATATACAGGCTTAGAGAATTGAGATTGTTTATCACCTCTCTGAGGCTTTTTCACATTTTACAAAACCTTAAAGTAACACAAATAAAATATCTTGATTCTGTCTAGCCATCTATGTGGTGTTGACTAGCACCACTGTCGGATTATGCTGCTGCCAAGGATGTATTCAACATCTGTCAAAGTCCAAATACAAGATAAAGGATGCAGAACAGCTATGGACTACCTTGGAAGATGAGTCATGACAGAATTATCAATATAAGTGAAAGAAAACAAAAGGAGGAAGTTAAAAGAAATGATATGGTATTTACACCTACATTCCCCCCCCCCCCCCGGTTTGGTTAATGATTACAGTTTAAAAATGGCATATCCACAAGGATTCTATGAACAATAAATCTTATCTTATCTTATCTTATTACCTTATCTTATTATTATTAACTCTATTGCTCCAAATAGAGTTATAGTTATAGGAAAAGTTTCTTTTAATACTCTTCTCCTTTATCCAATTTCCTGCTTCTTGCCTTCTATTCATACTTTGGTGAAATTCTGCACTGCCTTCTTTATGGGCCTACCTCATAAAAACAACAACAATGAACAGAGACAATTATATTTCTGATCTACTGTTACACAAAAGATAAATGGTAACTCTTCATAGCCATGTTTATTTTCCCAAGTTGGTATTTCTCAGGTAATTTGAGATCAGCATTCCCAGAAATTTTCAGTCCTTATCTGCAAAGCCAGAGTTGGAGTGTTAATGAAAGATCTTGGCTTCCTCACTGAAATATTGCATAATACAGGTAGTCATTGTCAGATGTAAATGCCTTATTCTCTATTGTGTAAATAATGTATATATGGGACATCAGGGGTTAACTTATTCTTTGGATTTTAATGTATTCATAATTTACCACTCCCATTCCTGGCTCCACCCCTTGTATATATAAGGAGCCACCCTCACCATTTTCTTTGCTTCTATCTTGAATATTCAGCGAATATAGAATGCCTATTATTATTAAAGAGAAATATATTTAAATCTCTAATTCTTATTATCTTTATTGAGTCTGATCCTGAAAATATTGCAACAAGATGGTAGCAGAGGATGGTTAATTGACTCAATAAATAATTAAAAATGTCTAAGAAAGATAGGCCCAACACCAGGGCCTACAGCAAGGAAATAGAAACTGAACAAGAGATGATCAACGAATCCACTAACGCGATTTCGAGAGAATCCGAAGAATACACCACTGAAGAAGAAGAACTGATAAATGAAAATAATGACCAGGAAGAAATCGAAATAGAAAATAACGAACTCAGGTCAGAGATATTGAAGATACTAAAAAGCCAGAAGAACGATGAAAGCCTCATCGCGAACCTCCAAGAAATGCTGAAGAACAACGGAGCAGCGAGAGAGAAAAACGTCGTTAAAGAAAAACCCAAAGATCAAAAAACTGTGAGTGAAATGAATACTGAGAAAGTCGTTGTAAAAAAGAAAAGATGTGATCCCGCGCGAAATTTTGAATGGCAGCCATCTTGGTTTCAACGAACTTCAAAAGAGAATGGAGCAGAGCCAATCAAAACGCTCAGTTCAAAATTTCTGGCGCGAAAAACGCTATCAGACGACGAAAGTGAAAAAGAAGACTCAAACTCTTCAGAAGAACCAGAATCAGAAAGTGAAGACGATTTAACAAAGTCTCAAGTAAAGTCAGCAATGAAAACGCTTTTTGCTGCTTTTGGGCCAAGATTGAAAATTTCCAAGGCACCAACGAAGAAGCAAGAGATCAAACCGACAACTCGAGACCTGCACGCTCCCATCCTGACTTCGAAGGCGACGACACCTGAGCCCAGAGAGCCATGCCGATTCCGTCCTACACCGCAGACCGGATCAAGTGCCAACGCACACGAAAGAAAGAGAAGAGCTGTCGCCACCACCAGAACCCCTAAAACCGAACCAGAGACCGACTCATCTGAAGAGGAGCGGAACGAGAGTGCTGAAATGGAGAGAACCTTCCACGACGACGCCAAGGAAGAAATGAGCAACGCGCATGTGCAAAGCTACGTAGACAGCCCCGAAAGACTTGAACTGGCCAGAGAACCGCGCAGACTCGTTGCGAGCATCCCCATGCCGTTCTGTAATTTCCTGCACTTGCGAGACCACGGACTGCCTCAGGTTGTAAGTAATGGACAAAATAATGTGGGGAACTTACCCAGTGACTTCCCAAAACTTAGAATTGATGGCATTAATTTACAAGAGTGGTATCAACAGCTTCAGGTTGTCTTTATGAAAGAAAATTTACTATTCTTTATAACTAGTCCTCCAAGAAGACCTTGGACTTTAAAAATAGATTGTTTACATCATAGAGCATTTTTCATAATAATATCTAGCGTATCTCCTGCAATGTATCATAGCATCAAATCAAACCTAACTGTGTCAGAAATAATTCAATGCATGTTTAATCTATTTCACAGTGATAGCGTAGCTACAACTACAAGAATGTCTAAGGATTTCTTTTCTTCTAGAGTGAAACCAGGGGTTTCTATAAGTGAGCATTTGATATCTCTAAACAAAATAAGAGCTGAGCTGCAATTGAGGGGGGAAGTGATTTCAGATCAAACAATGAAAAGTGTTATTATCAATTCACTTGATCCATCATGGGATAGCTTTATGTCACACTTAGATACTATTAATTTAGGATATTTAACCATAGAAAGTCTATCTAACAAATTGATAGCAGAAGACAATTCAAGAAAAAATCGTTCCAGTAATCAAACAGAACACAAATCCTTTAGGAAAGTAGCTTTCCAAGAAAAATATAATGAAGCCTTTAGATGCCACAATTGTGGGTCCAGGGAACACAGTAGAAGAGACTGTCCCAAAGTCTCAAGGGAGAGACATAGGCCAGAATATAGGAGCAAATACAATTATAGACAGTCTTCCACAGATAGACACAAATATAGAAGCCCACCAAATTACAGAGAAAGTAGAGGGGGTAGAGAAAATTCAAAAGAGAGAAAATCTGGGTCACTAAATGGACTAAACAAACAAGAAAACACCAAAACACAACAAAATGAGAACAATAATTGGCTTATTGATTCTGGTGCAACCAATCACACCACTAACAACAAAAGTATATTATCTTCATTTACAGAAGATAAGTTTGTGATAAAGGTAGCTAATCAAGAAAAGGTTCAAGTATTAGGCAGAGGAAATGTGACCTTGCCTGGTTTAGGTAAAATAGGGGGGGTATTATTAATCCCAGAAATACCTCATAACATACTAAGTGCTATAAAACTAAGCAGAGATTCTGACATCAATATAGTTTTCTCAAAGGGGAAAGCAACTTTAGAGAAGGACAAAACAAATATAGGCACTGTGATGATAAAAGGAGGTCTACCCTATCTGATAACGAAAGAAAGATGGTTACATAACATTGATTCAAATATGGAAGATTGTATTGAAGCAGATGATGAAAATGTTAGTAACAGTGACAATGATGAATGTAAAATACCTCATGATCACAAAAATACACACAATGAGAAGAAACCAAAAATAGGTAAACCAATTCATGATGAGTGTGCTCACATCTTACATAGGAAGTTAGGACATGCAAGCTTTCCTGTAGTTCAAAAAATGACTGAACACGCAGAAGGTGTCAAAATAAAAAATTGTGAAAATTATTTGGAATGCTCAGTATGTAAATCCACCAAACTAAAAACCAGTCCCAGACCAAAAAAATCTAACAGATCAACTAACAATATTTTTGACTTAGTACATATGGATTTAGTTGGTCCATTAACTCCATCAATTACCTATAGAAAACGTTACTTTCTAACAATAGTGGATGATTATAGTCGCTATGGTTTTGTTTACACATTAAAGCACAAGGATGAAACCTTTCAGAAATTTAAGGAATTCTACAAACGCATAGAAACACAACATAATATCAGAATAAAACAAATTATGACAGATAGGGGATGTGAATTCATGTCTAAAGAATTCTCCCAATGGTTAAAGGATAGGGGAATGCTACATTTCACGTCCAATCCATTTTCTGCGTTTCAAAACGGGATTGCAGAGAGAAAGAATTCCACACTACAAACCATGATTAGATGCACATTAGAGGATGCTGGTTTAGGCAAACAATTCTGGTCAGAAGCCCTACATTATTCAAATTACACTCAAAATAGAACCTGGTCCAGTATTGTGAATAAGACACCGTATGAGGTGATGTACAATAGGAAACCTAAATTAGCACACATGCACATATTTGGAGTCACTGCAGATGTGCACATACCTAAGCAGTTGAGGAGAAAGGGAGAAAACGTATCCAGAAGATTAAGATTTATGGGATATGAAACTGGAACCAAAGGGTACAGATTCATTGATAATAATAACAAATTTATAGTCTCCAGAACAGCTGTGTTTCATGAGCAGGCCAATTGGTCTAAACTGCACCTTAATGAAATATTTCCAAATAAATGCAAAGATGCGATATCTTGCGAGGAAGGGACAATAGAAAATCAAAACATTAACAAAAATAAGAACAAAACCAAAACTTGGACAAATAGTCAGCATAAAATAAAGACAGACACATTAACAAAAAAGGAAGCTAGATATTTGCACGACAACCATAGCAAACCTGAAAGAGCTATTAGAAACAATAGAAATCAAATACCAAGTAAATACAAAGATTACATAATGCATATGAATGGAGAACAAATAACACCTAATACATATGAGGAAGTATTAAAACTCCCTCGTGAAGAAAGAGAAAAATGGGAACTAGCTATGAAAAAAGAGATGGAAAGTTTACAAGGATTAAATGTATTCACTCCTGCGATCGCACCTAAGGATAAAACAATTATAGGTACCAGGTGGATTTATAAAATTAAGAACCTAGAAGGAGGCAATACTTTATACAAGGCTAGACTAGTTGCACAAGGTTATGCACAAAAATATCCAGAAGATTATACTGACACATACTCCCCCACGGTGAGGACAGAGAGTGTTAAAACAGCTCTAGTAGTAGCATCTGCACTCAATCTGGACGTATTTCAATATGACATACAGACTGCGTATTTACACGCAAAACTAGATAAGGAAATATATGTAAGAGCACCACATAGTCAATACACTAATAAGAATGAAATTTGGTTATTAAACAAGAGTCTATACGGATTAAAGCAATCTGGCAAGAGATGGTACGATTGCTTGGTAAAAGTACTAAAGACCATGGATTTCAACGCTACCACTGCTGATAACTGTTTCTTTGTAAAAAAGAGTGATGATCACATTGAATTTGTATTAATTTATGTGGATGATATTTTATATATAGGAAAACACAAAGAGAGCAGAGAAATCTTTGTAAATAAGTTAAACGAACATTTCTCGTTGAAATCTCTAGGTAAAGTGAATAAATACCTTGGTGTACAAATTAACAAAACTAGAAGGGGATTCAAACTTACTCAGAAAGATAAGATCATTGAACTTCTAAACAAATGTAATTTAAACAATGCCAAAACCTGTGACACTCCTATGCAAACTGATTTCCTTAGAAACACTGATGAGTCTTCCCCTGAATTTAAAGATAATACATTTTACAGATCAGTTATAGGCTCACTCCTTTATATATCTAATTGGACCAGACCAGATATTGCATTACCTCTCAATTTATTGTCAAGATATGTTAGCAAACCAACCATGTATCATTGGGAAGCTGTCAAAAGAATTCTAAGATATTTGAAAAGTACATTAGATTTTTGTTTAGTATTAGAACCTAATAATGACAAAGAACCAAAAATTACCTGTTATGCGGATGCAGATTGGGCTGGTGATACATCATGCAGAAAGAGTACTTCTGGTTATATTTTTCTATTGAATGATTGTCCAGTTTACTGGTACACTGGTAAACAAGAACTGGTAGCCACTTCAACCACAGAAGCGGAATATGTTTGTTTATCCAAAGCTGCAAATAACCTTGTATGGTTCAATGACTTGATCTCAGATGTTTGGAAAAAACCTGCATTACCTTTTGTTGTGCATGAAGATAATAAAGCAGCCATTGAAATATCCAGATCCGATGCCATTGGACAAAGGTCCAGGCATATTGATATAAAATTTAAGCACGTGAGACAATTATCTCAAGATGGATTCATCAAAGCAATACATTGTGATACTTCTGAACAATTAGCTGACATATTAACGAAGCCTTTACCTTCTAAACAGCACAAATATTTAACTTCTAAATTGTATGTATTATATTGTCCTGAATCTGAATGTAATTGGTGTTGTATAGCGAACCGGCATTTAGAGGGGGATTTGTCAGATGTAAATGCCTTATTCTCTATTGTGTAAATAATGTATATATGGGACATCAGGGGTTAACTTATTCTTTGGATTTTAATGTATTCATAATTTACCACTCCCATTCCTGGCTCCACCCCTTGTATATATAAGGAGCCACCCTCACCATTTTCTTTGCTTCTATCTTGAATATTCAGCGAATATAGAATGCCTATTATTATTAAAGAGAAATATATTTAAATCTCTAATTCTTATTATCTTTATTGAGTCTGATCCTGAAAATATTGCAACAGTCATCGACTTACAACAGTTCATTTAGAGACAGTTCAAAGTTACAACTGTAGTGAAAAAAGTGAGTGATCTTGTTTGGAGGTTCTAGCAGGGGAGCGCAACTATCGTATACCCTTGACCGAAGATCAGTACACTCCTTCTATCTGCGATGGTCGTCCTCTTTCACCGAGCGTGCAGCTTCGGGAGGGACGCACATGGAACGGTGAGGGAGGAAGGGGACACCTGCTCAGCCAGCCAGATCAGCCGAATCAACCCTGGCGATCAATGGGGTGACAGATGTCGCAGCCAAATCGTCCTCACATCCACCTGCCTCCGGCTAGATTATCGAAGATGTTCCTGGGAACCTCTCCGGCTTGTTGGAAATGCAATGGGAACTTATTTTCATAGCTGGTAGACCTGTCCCCGCGCAAAAGAATATTGGGCTAGAATTCAAAAATGGATTTTAGAAATCATAGGATGTAGGATAGAATTGAACCCAGAAACGTTTTTACTAGGTATGAAACCAGAGAACTTAAATAAATCTAATTGGTATCTCGCTCTCCACATCATCATGCAGCCAGGATCTCGTTTGCGCAAGAATGGAAATCCAAAAATATTCCATCGGAGGCTACGTTAACCGTAAAGATCATGGATTGTGCAGAAGCAGACAAGCTTACCGGACTTTTGCGAGATAGACAAGAATCGGGGTTATATAGGAGTTGGGACAGGTGGTATGCTTCGCTGCAAAAAAAGAAATCTTAAGAAGAATGTAAAATATTAATCTTAGTGTGAATGTTGGTAAATATTTATAGGAGCATTGCATGGCAGTTGAGAATTCTTTCTTCTGGATAATCTTTTCTTTTTTTGATGATTTGGTTTAATGGAGGTTTGTACTATCTCTAGGCGAAAATTGATGCTTTATAGGTATTATATTACTCTCTGCAATTTTATCCATATTGCTATATTTTTTTCTGTAATTTTTAATAATTTTCAATAAATTTTTTTTAAAAAAGTGAGTGACTATTTTTCACACTAATCACCGTTGCTGCATCCCCATGGTCACATGATCAAAATTTGGATGCTTGGCAAATGACTCATATTTCTGACAGTTGCAGTGTCCCAGGGTCATGGGATCAATTTTTGCGACCTTCTAACCAGCAAAGTGAATAGGGAAGCCAAATTCACTTAACAATCATGTTACTAACTTAACATCTGCAGTGATTCGCTTAACAACTGTGACAAGAAATGTCATAAAATTGGGCAAAAGTCATTTAACAACTGTGTCACTTAGCAAGAGAAATTTTGGGTTCAATGGTGGTCATAAGTCAAGGACTACCTGTAGTTCTATGGGTTAATGACATTTTTCTTTTTTTCTTTTTTAAACCCATACAAACAAACCAGTGGTGAAATGTAAAATTTATTACTACCGGTTCTGTGGGCGTGGCTTGGTGCAGGGTGGTGGTAATGTGACTGGGTGGGCGTCGCCAACTTTTTTTTTTAACTTTTAAGTAAAAAAGGTTGCAGGAAAAAGTGCTTTTAAAAGCCTCTGACGATCAGGGAATTCAGCTGGGATTGTCAGAGGCCTTTTTTTTTTTAACTTTTAAAAGCATTTTTTCGGCCGAAGAGGTTGTAGAAAAAATGGCTTTTAAAAATAATTTAAAAAAAGCCTCTGATGATCACGCAGCTCAGTTGGGAAGCGGGGGGCACAGGGATTTTTGCTACCGGTTCTCCGGTTCTCCATTGCTACCGGATCAGGCGATCCGGTCCAAACTGGGAGCATTTCACCCCTGAAACAAACTTCTCTCTCTCCTTCTCTCTCTCCCTCTCTCTCTCACACACACAGACACACACGCACACGCACACACAGAGTATATTCCTGTAAGTGAATAATAAAGTTTTCCATTTTGTTGTAGCTATATACTTTTTCAAATATTCCTAAACTCATTGACTTAGAACTACAGTATTTAATAATTGTACGCTGAGGCAACCTTCAATTTACTTGCTTCATTTGGGAAGTTGATTGATGATAAGAAAGGGAACTGAGCATGTAATTCATGCAAAAGCCAATTTATTCTTCTAGTGTAGGACTGAACATTCAATTAGTTCAATTATTGACTTCTTGGGGAATCACTATGAAGATTTATTTTGTCTGTGTGTATGTGTATATAAATGTGTGTGTGTGATTCTCTCTCTCTATCTGTCTGTGTGTGTGTGAGACATTTCTCTGGTCTTGATCTGCTGTACAGTACATGTATTCTTTGGAATGTTATCATATAAACCACCGGAAACCTATAGAAATTTCCAGTATTGATATTTAAAATTATACATATTCCTTTCTCTTATTTTCCCCACAATGACAACCCTGTGAGTTGTACTGGGCTGAGAGTCACCCAGCCAGCTTTCATGCCTAAGGCAGGACTAGAACTCATAATCTCCTGGTTACTAGGCCAGCACCTCAACACTACACGTAACTATTGTAATTACGACCAGGGTTGACAGCAAAGCAGGTGAAAGTGTTATGGCAGGAGTGTGTCACTTTTTGGTCAAGAATATACAATGGCTTTTTTCCCTGCTAGGATCGCCAAACAAACTCAAATCCATTAATTGATGGTGAAAACAAACAAGTTTATAACTGGATTTTGGCTTCTTTCCCTATATTATCATTAAAATTAATAATTTGTTTGGATTCATAAATCACATTTACTTCGAAAGGAAAGCAAATATGTCTAGTACCTCCTCTTAGAGAAGAGAATATCACTTAATACCCTGTTTCCCCTAAAATAAGACATCCCCTGATAATAAACCCAATCAGGCTTTTGAGCGCATGGGCTAAAATAACCCCCCCCGAAAATAAGTCCTCCCCGAGAATAAGCCCTCCCAGAAAATATTTAACTGCATGTGCAGCCAGTCCCCACCATTTCCTCTGGTTAGGGACAGAGACAGAGCTGGAAATCAGGTAAGATGGCAAGAGGAGCCCCGTCTTGCTCCACGTGCTCCAAAATAATAAGACATCCCCGAAAATAAAGCCAAGAGCTTATATTCAAAAAAATATAAGACAGGGTCTTATTTTGGGGGAAACACGGTACTGCATTACAGCTCCGAAATTTTCCTAAAATTGGATAAAATCAGGGTAGGCTAAAACTGTCCTTTACAAAATCAGACAAAAGACTAAATCATGTAGCTCTTTTAAAAAGCTTTTAAGGGAAAATAATATAGGATGTCCATATAAACAATTTGTAACATTATTTCATCCTAAAAGCCATCAAGGATTTCTTACATGGATAAAAGGACATTCATTATGGAGCTGTAAATGAATTATGCTATTCTAAACTTTTATATACAAATAAAATTCAAGTACATCATGATTGATACTTTTCACTAAGTTACAGTAGGATTCTTTAGATATATTTCTCATTAGAACAAAAAAAATACAAATAACCTGTGCTCTTGTAACCAATGAAAGCCATTCTTTTGGGGGCAACTAGAACATCTGACTAAGGGGACATGGTGGCTCAGTGGCTGAGATGCTGAGCTTGTTGATCGAAAGATCAGCAGTTTAGCAGTTCGAATCCCTAGTGCCGCGTAATGGGGTGAGTTCCCATTACTTGTCCCAGCCTTCTGCCAACCTAGTAGTTCAAAAGCATGTAAAAAATGCAAGTAGAAAAATAGGGACCACCTTTGGTGGGAAGGTAATAGCGTTCCTTGCGCCTTTGCCGTTTAGTCATGCCAGCCACATGACCACGGAGACATCTTCGGACAGCGCTGGCTCTTCGGCTTTGAAACAGAAATGAGCACCACCCCCTATAGTTGGGAACAGCTAGCACATATGTGCGAGGGGAATCTTTACCTTTACCTTAGAACATCTGACATTTTGGGAGCAGGCCTTAGCAAGAAAGACAAGCCTAACCATAACCCTCACAACTGACCCCGAACTTCATTGTGTCTATTTATTGGCATTCACAAACAAAGCACTGGGGTGCAACCATCCTTTATCTTTATTTTCTAGCAATGCGGATGTGGCTTAGGTGGAACTAAGGGCAGCTTGGGAAATAAAATTTATTCGGGAGGCTAGTGCTTTACTTGACAGCATGCCAACTTCCTTTCATTTTGTTTACATTTTAAATGCTATTCTAAATTTTCTTTACCAACGCTAAAAAAGAGAGTGGACAAACTTCAAGCATCACAGGGATCAATGTGACTGATTTCTTCCACAAAACATCTATGTGTGATTTCTTATGATTTTCAGAGTTTTGTTTCTACAAGGTCAACTATAAGAAAAAACATATGAGCCAATGCATGATTATTTATTTGACCCTACATTTTAAAAAATATAGCTGAAGACTGATTTCAAAATGTCATGTTATATAAAGAAATGCCAGTCTGAATTTGTCCTCTAGTTATCTGCAAGTCATATATGATTTGGAAAATCACCATTGTTATCTAAACTAGATGTACCAAGTATAGCTTAGCTTCCTCATAACAGCAAGTACCTGTTAAATGATCTCCCATTTGTTGAGGTATATTAGTATGGACACATTATATTTACATTTTGCTTAACTGCACATTGATGTTTTTTGGAAGAAATATATGAATGAAATAAATGAATGATGAATGAATGACTAAATGAAATTACCTTTATATGAAGGATTGTTCAAGATACTTTTCTTTCATTTTTAACATACACTTTAGTTTTCTAATATTTCACTAACTTTTTAACTGTTGCTGATTTTGTATGTCCAGGAGAAATGAGATAATAAAGCTCTACAAGCAATAACTATTAACAATGTTTTTTTTAAGTCTTTTAAATGAGTAAGTAAATGATCGTAACAGTTGGCAGTTTGTAACAGCCTGGTTCTAGCTCGCCAACATAATTTAGAATAATATTATTAATATAATACAGTTTTTATATTAAATTCTTACTGAAATAGATTTAAAAAAGAATTTTATACTATACAGATCTGCACCTTAGCTAAGGCAGATGAACAGGGAGATGTTATATATAGACCTGAACTATAATTCTTTATCTTTGTGATCTCAAATTGCATTTAGAAGTTCTCAAAGCAACAACAAAGACTAGGCTAGGATACTGTAGGATAGATAAGAGTAGATACTATTACCTAGTAAAAACGAGAATCATCTACTCTAGACTTAAGAATCTAGAATATATATGTATTTGTGTCTTGGGCTTTTAATTCTATGTTATTTTTTTCTGCCCTTTTGTCATAATAGACTGCTTCTTGCTGATTTCTTTGCCTGGATTGTTGAAAGTAAAGCAATCTTTAGGTATCATCTTCAGTTAAAACTTATCTGTTTCCAGATTTCTATTTCCAACCTTGCCAACCCCAGGTCTCAAGTCCTAACAGAAATGTGATGAGTCAAAGCACATTTCCAAACCAAGCACCGCAAATAAACAAACCAACCAACAAAGCAAGATAACAGAATATAGTGAATGTTATGGTAGATGTGAAACAAGAATTAATGACTCCTGGCATCAGATGCATATGAATTACACACAATGAATGGTGTGAAAGATACCAGATGCTGCTGTAAGACTAATAAGACATTGCAAAAATAAGAAGGCAAATAATTAGAAGCATTCAATAAGGATTATCAAATAATGTTGAACAACTTGTATCCAGCTATCTCCAAATCCCTATTATGGATGGCATTAATTGAAAAGAAACCTCCCAACAGCCATTACTGAAGGAAGATAGCAATAGATCTCCTTTGAACAGAGACTGTGTCCATCTGATGGAGAAATAATAGAAAAAATGTAACATTCTGTATTACCCTCCCTACATAACAACCCCCCCCAAGAATTATTATTTTCATTCTTCATTAAATATCATTCTGATTTATTTTACCTTAAGTTGTTATTATCAAATCAATCTGATTTTATTTTCTTGATCATAGTCAGGAACTGTTTTATAGTTTGTACAGTGTGCCATAGTATTTACTCTAATACTTTTTAGATAATCTAGAACAATTGTATTCTTCCTTTTTAATCCTAATTCATTGGACTTTTATGTTTTATCTGATCTTCTGACTTGGCAATGCCCTAGTAGGCAGGTAATGAAAAGTCTGCAAGCAAACACCCAAACTCAGAGAGTACCAAGGATTCCACAGAAATCCTTGTATTTGAAAAGCTAGCAATTGTCAAGATTTCTCGCTACCTCCCCCACCCCCAACTCAATTTTGAAATGGAGGTGATACAAGATTCTTCTTGAGCATTCATATTGTAATTGAGAAAGAAATTTACAGAAAGAGAACCAAGGTCATCTGCAGATTTAAGAAGCAGCTAGCAAACAGTATCTGTTCATTAATGAAAGGTATGAACTTCTGCGCATTTGCTGCAAAATACAGATATTCCAAACATGAGGCATACAATAAAGCCTTGAGGCTCTGTTCAGTTAAACAAAGCTTGCAGGGATAGAATGCAATTTTAGAGATAGACATCATAAATGGCAAGTTAGCTTTTTAGTTATTCAATGAACCTGAAGTTAAGATTAGGAAAAAAGACTGTAAATCCAATTCTTATTTTCATAGAGAGCAGTGTATCTCAATCTTAACAACTTCAAGATGTATGGATTTCAACTGGTTTCCATCTTGCTTCATCCTAGTTTCTAGGAAATGGTCCACACATCTTAAATTTGCCAAGGTTGAAAAAACTGTTATAGAGCATGACAGAATAGCAACAAAGTGCCTGACAATAAGCAATAGGTATGGCACCTTAAAATATAAGGACATATCATCTGACAGTTCTTTATTTTGCCCACAACCTTAACAAGAATAAAATAGTGCAGCAAATTCTTAACAGGAACTCAGACTCTGCATCCTTCAATTTAGTGCAGTAGGTCATATGATGATAAAAGACAAAATTTCTGAAGAATGATACTGAAACTATTATCTAAAGTTCATGATTAAGCACTCTCTAATTTATAACAGCATTATAAAACTATTACTTTTCCACAAGGAGATCTAAAACTACCCTAACATGTGAAAGGCATTGGTGAAATGCATGCCCAGACTCTTCAATTTTGCAACCCAGGGTACAATGTTTTAATGAAGAAGCTTTATCTCAGCATCAGTCTTGCTCTTGTCTGTTGAAAGAAAATGAGGAAGTGAAGAGCAAACTAGGAAACTGTGAGGATAAACACACAGCTGTGTGATCTGTGTGACCTGTGAGAAAGAAAGCTCTGTGACCCATCCATGTCATGATCCTACACTATTTTCAGACATCAAGATGTCTGCATCATCCTTAAGTGAGAATCAGGACTTGAGGACTTGCTCAGGAGAATTTTAAGCTACACGTATCTTGGAAATTGAAAATTGCAGACACAACGTAGCATGATCCTTCAAAATCAAACACAATCAGTCCAGGAGCTGCCACACAACGGACTTTTCTGAGATGTTATGTTGTAATTATGTTGTCAGTTCATGGTTATAAAAAAAAGATGCCTCAGTCCATATTTCCTAGGGCAAGATAAATGCCAAAAACAGTCCTGATCCTGATGGATTTCTTAATGTTTCAGGACTGGCCTCGCAGCCAAAAAGTTGCTCATCAAAACACATGGCAATTAACTTGGGGATAGCCTAAAAACCCCAACTGGCAAGTTGCTTGCCCTTTGCTGTCATTGGAACAGAGTGGCTGTGTTCAGAGGCAATACTAATCTGTAGTTTAACAGATTTTGTAAAAATGAACCTGGCCAACTCCTCTGTTCATGCTTTTCTCCTCCCCTATTTCCTTTGGTTTGACTACCCAGAGGAGAAACTATCACATATATTTTAAATGAATCACTATTTAGCATGTCATCTATTTCAGTGATCAGTGCAACTAGTCATATCTGACTGTGGGACTAGGGCTGCAGAATTATGTGCATGTTTACTGATAGATATTCAGCCTCTACAAAAAGGGTCTCTTAGCAATTTTGCTGCAGCTAAAATCACTAAAGAAAGAAAATTAAAGATCCTTCTCACACCATTGCACCTATTTACCATTGTTATTCCAGTTGATTTTCTGGAAACCCTCATTCCCTAAAGTCCCATGACTGTGAAGCTCTGCCAGTGTTGAAGCTAGAATGTCAGATTTGTTGCTATACTGATGGATCTTTATGTATTCTGGGATACCTGATTTGGGGAGATGTTTTAGCAACATTACTCTCAGTGCAAGTGAATTTTCTCCAAGTTTCTGACGTCTAAGAATTGGGGGGAAAAACGACATGAAAATATTTCTTAAATATATATTCTATATATTTCCTCTTAGAAGTTATTATATCAGATTTCATCACAAAATGCTTTTGGGTTTTGCTGAGCGGTATCGATGATATTTATTAGGTGACTGGCACAATACAACCTTTCAGTCGAGAATCTTCTACCTTCATGTCTTTTCCCTCCTAATATCAAAGACTTTTTTAAAAAAAATCTGCCTGGTTCTGCAAGTCTTGCCTTCTGAATTTTACTGATCCTTATTGTTCTTTGGGTCTGACTCTTAGCTCCATAAATATTTTATTGGAATAAGCTACTCAGATTCTCTGGAAGCTAAAATTCTACTTTTCTATTTTTAAAAAATATGGTAGACATTTGCTGTTAGAAATTTTCTTTCTCATGATTCTAAAGTTTCCTGCAATCAAAAAACCTGCCTTCCTGGTTTTCTCCTTTCTTACTCTGCAAACTTTGTGATCTGACATTTCTTGATTGCATAACTTTACTACCCTAATTGGATTATGCTTTTACCAAGCCTTATTTTTCTTCTTCTGCATGGATACATAACAACTCTGACTTGAATAGATATATAGTATAATTCTTTTCACTGTAACTTACTTTTATTGGCTCTATTGTTATTCTGATCCAATATTAGCCAAATATGTGATGATTCTGTTGAATATCATGAAAGTGAACTACTTATTTTTCTTTTCTTTCAATTTTAAGAAAATTTGAAGATGTGCAGACTTCAACAACAAGGCTGGCTGGAGAATTCTGGGAACAAAAGTCTATACATCTTCAAGTTGCCACAGTTAAGAAACACTGCTCTAAACACTTACTAATACAATAGTCAAATGGCCATTTTCAATTGATGTACATTATCTTCAAGTTTAATATACCATTCCAAAAGTTAAATTCATACACCTACTCAAACATTTATCAGCTATAGCAGTGTTAACGATTTTTGAAATTGTTCTTCCTAATTTTTGAAATGTTCTTCTTAATATTTTTAAAAACATTGTGCTTCTCTGCTACAAGGGAAAAATATGCATGAATCAGGAAAATGATCACTGTGACTTCCGGTTGATGTCACAGCGATATTGGACGTAATGAGTGGTTCTCCACGCTCCCACACCAAGTTCTTCCTGTTGGAGGGTTCCGAAAGGAGCTAAAGCCACCTGTAGGGGTGGTGAAGAAAAGAGGAGTGCCTTGTAGTTTGGGGAGAGCATCAACTCTCCTGCTGGACTCAGGGCTTCTTCCCTCACCCTCACTGAAGAGAAGAGGCAGCTGAGGCAACAAAGAAATGTGAAGGAGCAATGCAGATGAACAGTGATTGGAGCTGGGTGAGAAGATTCCTTTTTATTTAGACCCTAACTTTAAAGAAAAAAAAAGATCCATGAAAAAATCCAGGAAAAGAGACTCTTAGAACTATTTTTTAAAGTTGCAAACTAACATAGAGAGAAAAATCCCGAAAGAAATGAACTAAGGGGAGAAAAGCTAAAGACCTTTTAAAACATAGAAAATTGGATTCTTAAACTGGGTAGTGTTTTGGAAATGCATTATAAAATGCTGGCACTATCTACTTGAATCTACTTGAATAGCCAAATTTGTTTCCATAAATTGAACTAAATTTGGATTAATCAATTTATTACAATGAAACAATGCTGAAACCTAAACTGAGAGAGCCATCTACTGGTGAATGAAAAGTATACCATACCCTTACAAGACTAGGAAAATTCTTAAGAGAAATAAATAACATTCATCTGGAGGATTGTGGTGATACTTACTGTTTTATAACTATCCACTTTATGATTACTGGAAACTCTATTGTGAGAATAAGGAAGACTTTTAAGTAAAGAAAAGTGGCTCTTGATTCATGAAGGCTGCCTGGACTACTTAAATGGAACATTAATAATCCTGAGATATAAAGAACTATGATTATTGAACTTTCTGACGAGCAACATTGGCTTTGAAAATATTGTTTTTGGACTTAAGTAAGAGGGGACTTATTAAAATAAGACAAGATGCACCATCAGGGAGAAATGAGTGAGATTTAAAGAGAAATGGTGTTGATGTTTCAAAGCATTAGGGGTACTATGACAAAAAATCACAGAGAGATAGACCCTAATGCAAGACATAAATGGGAAAATAGAAAATATGCTACAACTGATAATGAATGAAGATCAAAGAATCCAGGAAAGAGAGGACACAGTAGAAAGAATGGAGGAAAAGATAGAACAGACAAACCAACAAACAAAAAAGAGGATGAGAAGGAGAAGGCGATAAAGATAATAATGACTGATGAAATAAACCAAGGGAAAAGTACCTTAAGAGACTTAAAAATGGAATTGGATAACCTGGAAAATACTTTTGAAAGGGGGATAGGGGTTTGGGTGGACACTCAGGAGACTTGGCAGCTTAGGAGGATAGAGATGGGAAAAATATTCAGATTGAATGATGAAGACACAGATGCTGATAGAGATAAAGATAAAGATCTAAGAGAGGAGTATGGGAGGCAAGCCAAAAAATGAATAAGAATTGAAGTATTAAAACGGGCAAAAGATGATGGATAGAAAGGAATTATCATTACTTTCTTTCTTTTGTTAATACAATGATGGCCTGATTAAAAACTAGAATAGAGGTAGAAATAAGAATACACACATTTATATAAAGCAAGAGTTAGTTAGAAAGATTGGAGGTTGAAAGATGATATTATTAGGTATGATTAAATAATAAGATGACTACTACTGGAATGGTGTATTGTGACTTGGAACAACCAAATAATGAAGGACTATGTCTTAATATAAACAAGTGTATTAACGCTAGGATTAGTAATGGTGGCCTGATTAGAAGTTAGAATAAGAGGTAGAAATAAGAAATAGGGGGAATATTAGCAGATATAATTTTTATATAATAGAGTATAAGTAATAATTAGATGGAAAGATTTGAGGTTGAAAGATGGTATGTCTATATGCTTAAGAATATCATTGGCATTAAAATGGAACATTTAAATATTGAATAACTAGTCTAAAAACAATCATGTATATCAATACTAGGATTATCTAAGCTTGATTAGTGCAACAACTATTATTATTACTATTATTGCTGTTTGTATCAAAATGAATTATACCCAGAGGCCACACTGTTCATGTATTGATATTAACGTATATTTTAAAAAATCCAACAAAACTTTTTTAAAAAAGGAAAATGATCACTGATTACATTAAAAGAGTAAGGTACTGGGGAAGGGGCTCACAATCTGATCCCCCCAGTGTCACATGCAGTACTGCCAATGCGCTGGACTTACTTTCCAGAGCTCCTGCAAAATTTATCAATCAGGAGAGGGAAAGTATGATATATATGGGAAGTAGTTGCATTAACTGTATATATTTTATTATATTTTAATTTTAAAATACATTTGGTTTTTTTTGTCTTGGATGTGCCTGTCAGGGCTGTCAATGGATGGAAGATTTTTACTTAATTCTGTGCCCTCTTTCAAAGGGCAGAAGGAATACAGAGAATAGAAACAATCTAATGTTATTAATGGATGTTATAGAGCTAAAGATAATAGTAAATCTGTTTCGTCTTCTGAGACGATGCTCTGCAAGACAGCATAAAACATTTAAATCTGATTGGGTAGAAATTTGGTTCTATCATTGTTACTCATTCAGAAACTGTCCAAGGATCTGATAGGGTTATCATTTTTAAAACACAAATATAGATAAAATGTATAGCCATTTTCATTCTTGTCTCATTGAGCAGCTGATAGTACCTACATGTTTGTTATGGCTCACTTGTTTGTTAAAGTATTGCTCCAAGATGTCACTTGAAGGCCAAGCGTGGGTTTTATCCTGAAAATATTTGTATAGCACCATGATTAGTTTTGACTTTAAGTGTTATGTGAATTCGTGATTTGCAAATCAGAAATGATGTCTTGTTTTCTAAAATTGTTGTGAAGATTCTGAAGGTACATTCTTTTTCCAGCTGTGGCCAATAAGATGCCCCAGGAAAACTCACAAATAGAACAAAATGACAATATCTGTCATATCTGCTTTATCCCCAGCAGAATCAAAATTCTTTCTCTCTCTCTATCTCTCTCTTTGGACATTGGGCTTCCAGCAATTATGACAAATTTACTTCCATGTAATCTTTCAGAAAGTATTAACATCACTAGTTCATTGGCAAATGATGGCAAGTTAATTTCATGGGTATCATTTTAAATGTTTATCTGAAAACAGTTCCCCAATCTATAGTTCTAAATTTCATTCTGAGGCATGTATATTTATTTGTGTACAGTAGACACAACGATAGTCAATTATCTGTATAGACCGTGAATATGGCTCAAGGCTTGGGATTGCAGGCATGGAATGAGCAGAAAAGTAGCTTTTTTCCTCCCAAAGCTTTGCCTGTGTTCCAGGAATAGAAGGTAAGGTAAGCCAGGAAAAATGAAAACTCTGCATGCATATATCTTTTTCCCCCTATTCTAATTGTCTTTATGGAACATGTATAATTCATTTTCAGCATGGTGCAATATCTTGATTACAATATAGAATTACATTTTATTCCTTATTTCCGCAGCCTTTCTCGCAGTTTCTAGTTTCCCAATAAGTTCCCAAAGTCTCAATATAGGAAGAAATACAAGACTGATTCCCAGCTTGACCTTAAACACACTAATGATAATCCAGTAAGTCAGCCAAGCATATAAATAACATTAACAATGCACTGAGTATGTTCAGATTGTTTCATCTGAAACAATGGAAGCATCAGAGACCCTACATCAAAATCTATTTCACTGCCATCAAACATCTATTTAAGATTTAAAGTTGAAGGGACATGTAAGCAATAGCTGAATATTTACAGAGTCTAATTCAAGTCAGTTCATGAAATAGCTGCAAAAGTTGTTCTCAAGGCAGCTATATTATAGCAGCTAGATAGCAAGATTGTTATTTTATACATACATAATTAGAGGTAAACTCCACCGGACAATGTGGGTTTATCCAATATTCTAAGCCATGGTTTTCTTCATGATTTGTGACTAAGCAGGGTTCACACATTGTGCTAAACCATAAGCATAATCTCTAAATCACAATGCTGGGTACATATAATACACTAAACCAAAGTCATATTATGCCTTAAGATATTGCATAAACCAAGTATGTAAGACTTACTCATAACTAGACATCCATTAACTTATGTAATGTGTACCAGAATGTCTCTAATTTAAATTTTGCTTTTCCCATAGCCATTATCTGAGAATCATGTTTTCTTTGCAGTAATGATATTGTTTTACTCCCCGACTTTTTAAAGTACGATTGAAGAGACTATAATTTCTGTCACGATTTCATATATGTGTGTGTGTGTGTCTGTACTTTGCATCTGCCATTGGCTTCCTTACATTATGGTCCCCAAATCTTTACAATGCTCAAAAACTGCAGAAACAGAAGCCTGAAAAGTTATTAGGAATTCAGCCAAAACAAAATAGTCAAAATCTAATTGTTGATGAGTTTTTTTCCCCTCAATTAAACTAAAAAGAATTATGTGCTTCTTCCAATGATTAAAGAGAACTTCTCTTAAACACAGAAGCATTTACAGTGAATCAAAATAGCATCAAGATGACATATATGCAGTAACACAAGAACACAGCACATTTGTGCCCAATTTGTGATGCAAGTATGTAAGTTGTGGGTTTTGCGTTCTGATGTACATTTCTTCACTTGTTTTTCTTGCCCTTTCATGGGATCTATGGATAAGTATCTACAAAATCACCACCCAGCCAGCTAAGCCTATAAATTAGCCAATAAGAGATTCAATGGAAGAAATGGTCCAATCCTGAAGCATATTCACTACCATTCACTACCATTGATCACTGATGACCATTGATGGTGCAGTGGTTAAATTGCAGTGTTGCAGGCTAACTCTTCCCACAGCCTGGAATTTGATCCTGACGGGCTCAAGGTTAACTCAGTCTTCCATCCTTATGAGGTCAGTAAAATGAGGACCCAGATTGTTGGCAATATGCTGACATTGTAAACTGTCCAGAGACTGCTGTAAAGCACTATAGGGCAGTATATAATTCTAAGTGCTATTGCTATCAGCATTGTCACCAGCACTTGCACACAACAATCCTACTGTACCTGTGGTGCCTGTATTTATGCCTAATTTTTAAATCCTAGCTTTTCTAATCTTTAATACACCTTTTTATTAGCCTGTTAATTGTGCTACCCTTATATGAGGCAATAAATGTGCTAACCAATTTACTTTTCATTTTTCAAATATGTAATCCTGAGGGTGTTTGTTAAAAAATCTGCAATGTTAATTCAAATGGTTGATTGTCCACTATTCCTCACTTTAGAGGACTTATTTCCCTCTTTGTTGAACTGTAGTCCATAATTTAGTTTGTGCTTGATGTGTTCTTTTTCCACATTTTATATGAAATTTGGAAAAGAAAAAAAAAGCAGATCAGGCATACAGCAAATTATGTAACAGTTCAACAAAGTGGGAAATACCGGTAAGTCCTTTTAAATATATTTAAAACAAAGTGATGAAATCAAATGGTCAAAAGTAGCAAAATTCCCTTCCAATGTAGATACAGACAAGTTCCAACAGGTTTAGCTGGTGCTGTATTATCTTAGGAGCACCATTTTAAACCCTTAACCTCAGAAACTTGACACGTGTAAGTTTTTGTCAATAACATAGTTTCTGAACATCAAAATACACAACCAATGAAAAGCTAAACAGAAATGTTTAGTACTATTGAATTGGTTCTTAACATTTAACCACTTCTAAGGCAGAGGGCAACTGCTTCCAAATGACATCTTTAAAATGAGGTGTCTAAGTACAATAATGAAATCATATGGGTTATTTTTACTCAATTTGGGTAATAAATCAGAATAAAGACTGCAAAGCATGAGACAAAAGAGCTGATGCTGTCAGAGTGGGGAAAAAATGTGGAAATCCTAGTGTGTATATTCAACAATTATCTGTTGAAAAGAGCATTTCTCAAGGTTATTACTATGAATCTTGTCTCTAATCAGACCTGTCACGTCCACAGTTACATTGCCAGTCTAAGAATAGGAGTATGTTGCACTTAAAAAGCTATTCCTTAACATTTAATCCAAAACTAGCTCCTATAAATTAGAATGTCACAAATTTAAGGATTGCTATGAGCTATTCCAATAAAGAAGCTAGAAACACAGATGCAAAAGTGTTTTAATGATATGGACATGCCTTAATACATGGTTGCTGTGCCCAGGGAATAATTAATATTGATATGATTGCAGCAATCAAAGTAATGTGCCAGAGGTTAATCAATCATACCAGCTCCTTTGGTATGGTATAAAGAATTTTTTTAAAAAATATTGGGAGTCACTATCCTCTCACTGAATAAGTTTTCTGATATGGGGGAGGGAAAGAATGCTTACAGTTTAGATTTTATGATGTGAATTAAGTCTGGAAAGAGCAAGGAGAGGGGGAGGAGAGTACTGTTAATGGAGAAACAGCAGTCCAATCTCTGCTATATACTAGTGCCAAGAAGAAGCTTTCTAAAAGCAAGTATATCTTTACATCATATGCTGAAAAATATTCCAAATTCACTGAAAGATGGAAAGAGTTTCTACATGCTGGGTAAAGAATACAGATAACCATTTCATCAGAAGCCACTTTAGGAAGCAGAAGATATACATCATTTGTCTGGAAGGGGGGAAGCTTTTGGCTTTATTATTCAGTGGGGATATTAAATGAAGCATCTTAGCTGTTTGGAAGAATTTGACATCAAAGATATACTTTGGAAAGTGCAAAGCCAGAGGAATAGCAAAAGGAAGTAAAGTACAATATTAAATACAATAAATCATCTGATGCCTAGGAGAGAGAGATATATATATTTAGCGTCTTCCCTCTATAGACAGGTGGCTGTTCCATCTCATAAAGCCACTGAAAATGTTATAGAACAAAAGTGCTCTTCACCAAAATTAGCTCTTCCATCAGGAGATTTCAGGAAGCAAGCGAGCGTGATATTTTTTCACAGCTGGCATCTTTTTTTCTTTTTTCTTTTTCCCCAAGAGCCGTGGGACCTTCCTCACATCTCTCTTATCCCTTCCTCTAATAACAGCTGACAACGATGTGGTGCTGATTTTGGATACTGAGAAGATACAGGCTGGAAAGAAATTCACCTTTTAAAAAGTTGCGCTACAAGCTCAACAGGGCTACTTGACCCTGATGGAGTTGCTCCTACGGAAGGTGAAAAATGGAGAAGTAAGCAGGAGGGCTCTTCCCCCAATCAATACCAAAATACGTCAACCCGGAGGATTTCACCTGGAGAGCAGAAAGAAGTCTTTTTCCACCACAGCCCAGTAAAGTTAACGTCTGGATCAGATCTTCGTTCCAGTTTGTTTTGAAAGCTTATGGCAGGACGGGAAAGCTCTTTTTGGAGCATTCCGAGAAGCACGTTCGCTTCTTTCACTGCCCAACACTCCTTCTGTCAAGAAAAGTGCTGCATTCCTTTAAAGGAAGCTTCGGAGACGATAGTGGTTTACTTTGGAAGAGCCCTTGCGCGTTCATGCAAGATCACCCTTTCTACTTGCTCTGAAATGGGTTGGAAAGTTGCAAGGTGGTTTTTTGGCTCGCGAATTGCACCCCGGATCCCCTCTCCCTCCCCACCCCCCGGGCCAACCCGGGGATTTCGCAGAGAAGCAGCAGAAACCAGGAGAGAAGTTTCAGAGGGCAGGTATCTTGGCGTGCCGCATTTCCAAAGCCCAAGTACAAAGTTGACCAGGATGCTCCGGAGGGAGCCTAGGAATGGCCAAGCCAACTCTCTCGCTTTTGGAGGCAGCCCACTCGATCCGAGGAGGTCGGTGGGCAGATCTCAGGCGAGACAGAATGCCCGAGGGGATGGTTCCAAATAAGATTCCCCCAAAGACTCACTCCTAAGCAATAAATAAATAAATAAATAAATAAACCCAGGGACTGGGGAGAAACCTTATTTAGAACCCCCTCAGAAGACCTGGAAGGGGGGGGGGAAGAACCGGGTTCCTGATCTAGAAACACCGACACAGATGCACCCACGGATACTTACAGTTCGTAGGAACTGTATCTCGTCTTCGCCTCCTTCGCCCCCTTCAGCCATGGCTCTGGAAGTGGGGTGGGGTGGGGGGAGCGCTCTGCTCAGCCTCCGATCGCCTCTTCGGCGGCAGCTCGCAGGCTCACCTCAGCTCCTTTTCCCGATTGGCATTAGCATCTAGCTAAATCCTTAGCCATATAGGGAGCCCCGCCAACTCCACTGCACTGCAGACTGTCAGTCAACCCCCTCAGCGCCAGAACCAACGGAGCTGCTTCCCCAATTTCACAGCTTCCGCCTTGCCCCCTTCTCTAGGGAGAAACCGATCAGAAAGGCATTACAGGAAGCCCTCCCTGCATTTCCAAGGGTCTCCCTCCCCCCCCTTTTTTTTAAAAAGGTCTCTCAATAGCGCAATCAGGGGGAAACGGCTGCGAAAAGCGAAGCTCTCCCTCCCGCTTTGCTTGGTGGCTTCAAATGTCTGCCTCCTCCCGGTGTTAGAAAAAAAGAAAAGAAAAGAGAAAAAAAAAGTCTCGCAATCAGCAACTCTTCCCTTATTGATGAATATTTCAGCGGATTGAAATACGGATTGTCACCAGCCTAGGAGAGTGATTATTTTAGCAGCAGGTTTCAGGCATGTGCAAAATTATCTATTTAACTAAAACAGAAGCAGCAGCAATTCTGTCTGATGATACAATTTCAGCCTCTAAAGGAACTGTGTGTAACTGTTAAAGAAGCTACAATTTCCACAAAGCAATTGCTATCAAGCCCGGTCTATCTGGGATCTATGCTAGTCTATAATTATCAAGATGGGTACTAGAGTCCCATCCTATGTATGTGTAGGAGAATACAAGGTCTGCTGAAGTCAGTGGAATTTAGGTCTCAGTACAACTGATTAATTTATTTTTCCCCCTACACTTCCAGTCTTCGGTTTCTGAAGTTTTCTAGCAAGAGTGAACCAAAGATACTCTTAAAACCTACAACATACACTTTCCCAAAAGTCATCATAACGGAAACCAAAAACGTTACCTTGACAAAGGAAATGAAGAATGCTTGATAACAAAAGAAAGGTTACAGTATATGATTTTCAGCAGCAATGAAGACATTGCCACATGCTCAACCTTGAGGAGTTTCACTTTAGTTTTAGTTTAGTTTTAGTTTTATTGAATTTTTATACCGCCCTACTCCCAAAGGACTCAGGGCGGTGAACAGCCATAAAATAAAACAATATAAATACAAAATTTAAAATAGAATAAAACAAATTAAATAATTTGGCTGAATTTAAAACCCCAATACTTTAAAACCAAATTTAAAATTTCCATTTAAAAAGGGGAAAGTTTTAAGTTTAAGCATCCCATAAAGCGTGCATGTGCTTAAATTCCCTTGCATATCCTCCTTGCCCAGTCAGAACGGTTGTGTCCACTTGCTTGTCCATTCAACATTTGCACTGCTTGTGTCGACATACTTCTGCTTGTGTCCCACAGTCAGGTAGAGCTGGACAAAATCAAGTACTTTTGTTGCTCTGGAAATAGAGGTTTTCCCCTTAAGCCCACACAGAATGCTCCAATGAAGGCAATGCAGCATGCATAATGCATATAAGAGATATGGCCTCATTGTAGGGGTGCTTCCTGTGGTGCTGTTCCATCTGACCACTGCATGTGATCTTTCAGTGTTCTACCCATCATTCATCCTAGTATTGACAGCATGGCCAGGGAATTGATCCATGGAAGGGCTGCCCGGGTCAAGGGTAGCTCCCAGGTGCTCTAGTGATGCAGCACTTTGAATGTCAGTCATAAGCCATTTCCCATCATAATGCAAATGTCTCTTTAAGAGGAAGTGTGTTCAATTCACACATCTGCCCAGAAAGGGGCACTCCAAGGGACTTTCCTCTGTTTTTCTTTTCCTGAAGCTCAGCGATGAGTTCAAAGAATAGGATTCCTCTGCTGTATGAAAGATATTGTCAGATGTTTTGTCCTAATCCATTCCCCATGTTGCCACTGCAAACAGTTGTGAATGGAAAGATATTGCATTCCATGCTACTTTAGGAGACCATTAACCACATGAATGCATTTTGGACACGTGGCAACCAGTCCACAGTTACAGCTGTTTTCAGAGTCCTGTGATCAGGTGACTGCAATTTATGATGTTATTGCAAGATACTGGCATTTACTTCCAGTTTTTGGCAAAAAAAAACCCATAGCGAACGATGACTTTGCAATACCCACAAGCTTTGCTTTACAATCATGGCATTAATTTATGACCATCTTGTTTGCTTTATGATCGCATCTGCTTAATGACTATCACAAAAAATATATTGTAAAACTGGGCACAGATACATGGAGGTCACTTTATGATCAGCACGAGTTACAACCAAATCTGAGGGCTCAATTACAGACATAAGTTGAGGATATGGGTGTTGAGTACACACAATCCTAGCCAAATGGGTTTTTATGCACCCATGTTAAAAGTAGCGGGCTGTTGTTAAGCCAACCACATATATATTTCCCTGTTTTGGGTTCTTAAGTTCCTTCTGCCACACAGCTGCTGCAGGGGTTTATTTTCTATCTTTTCATCTGTTGTGCAGTGCATTAGAATGATTGCAATAAAGACATTAATTGAGTGGCACTGAAGTATACTTGACTTGCTGTATAATATTGATCCAGATGATAGAAAAACTTTGGGCAGTCTCAGAGTAAGCATATAAATACAAATGCGGGATGGGAGGGATGAGAGAATAGAACAGGGGTCGGGAACTATGACCCCTTTATGACTTGTGGACTTCAACTCCCAGATTTCCTGGCTGGCTGAGGAATTCTGGGAGTTGAAGTTCACAAGTCATAAAAGGGCCATAGTTCCCCACCCCTGGAATAGAACAAAGTAAGAATGGAAAGGCCTGCATAAGGGGAATAGATTACTCCTTATAATCATTCCCCCGCCCAGCAGGGTTTATTGTGGGATTTTAAAAAATCATTATTTTCAGCAATATAATTGCAGCCCCATCCCTTTTACCTTTGTGTAATGAAAATACAGATATAAGGAAGGCGCTTCAATCTCACTGTCACAAATTTTAACTTGACCTTTTTGATCCCTGGTGGCTCTTGCTTTTCCCATGTCACTCCTGTACAGCATTTTCTCCATATCAGCCAGTCCTCCCCTCCCTTATCTTCAGTCCCATACTTCATTCTCCTAGTTGAAATCCAGGTTGCTGCAGAATGAATTTCTCAACCACTAGAGATGAACTTTCAGAATTACATGTTCACATAACTTATATGGGTAGCACAGAAGTTAGATCGGCTAGTAGTTGTTTGAATTTGAAGGATTTTTCCCCACTATTCAGTAATGCTACAATACAATATTATCTCATCCCCCCCCCCCAATTTTTAGCACCATCAAAGCTGACACCAGCAAGAGCATAGAAAAACTCAAAGAAGCAGTGCAAGATTGGAAGATGTGGAGAGACCTGGCCCATATAATTGGCCAGAGTCAGACACAACTGTGATAATATCATCTGTCTTTAGACACCAGTTGAACAGTTCTTAAGTAATTCCATGACACCTAGCCCAAAGTATTATATTTGTTCAGTTTGACTATCAGTATTCATATGCATTTTTATACCTCCTCCATTGTAAAAAAAACTCTTTAAAATAGTAATCGTGTCAGAACTGAGCAAATAAATACTGGCTACCATCCAATCTGATTTTATGAACAGACAGACTGAGCCTGGAGCTGATAAATTCCATCTGGGGAAATAGGTAAGAGTGGAAACGATTGAGGTTTTCACAAAAATACATGTAGATTCTTCCACGTGAAAGGAAAGGAGGGCTGAAATAAGCCAAGGAGGTATCAGGAAAGGAGCCATGCATGGAATTGAACAAAAGAAAAGAGGATGATAGCTAGCAGATCAAATTAGATGCAGGAAGCTTGGGCTGCAGGTTCCAGAGTAAAGGGAAATTTACCAAGATGACGGAGAAGGAGGATGCTTCAAGGGATCATATGTACTTGATATAGAGGGGAAAAAATATTGGTAGATCTAGATCATGGGTGTCAAACTCGATCGAGTCACATGATGTATTGTGACATTCTGTGACTTCTTTGCCTTTCTGGAACCAGGGTGGGCGTGGCCTGCATGTGATGCATCTGGCCCACAGGCCGCCAACTTGACGGGCCTGATCTAGATGTTGCTAGCTGTGAGATCTTTCCAGGTATGTTTTAGCTGAAACCTTGATTAAGACTAAGGAATATTTAATATAGCTACAGTACATACATAACAACAGTTGAGGTATATTGATATAAGAAGCATTATTTTGTATTAAAGCATTACTTAATTCACCAAATGGCAGACCATTAGTCATAAAGTAAAAACAGATTTTACATCATTCTAACTTTTGGGGTTACCATTACACCAAAAAGAGGGAGAGGAATTTGAAAACAGTTTAATCTGTTTTAGCTCCATGCTATTTAGCTGTAAAGGTCAAACTTTCCAGGAAATTTAAGTTGTTATAGCTTGCAATTTTTCAAATAAAGAGCTACCATGAGCTCTTTTACTTGAAGGTTCCTGCATGCTGAGGTTTTATCTATTTAGTCTTGAGCTCCTCGGCAACCCACCTCCCCCCACTGTGCCACTAATTCTCTTAATGCTCCTGCCATTTCATTTTCTTTTTCTGCAATTTGTTCAGAGGTTTACCATTAAGAGCAGTTAGTGTGCTTTTGGGTTGGCTGCTACATTGTGCTGCTATTCGGTTTCTCTGGGACTTTCTTAAGCTTTCTAATTGTGCTCCAAGCTTTCTTGACGTTGTTAGTCAAATCTGTGCTTTCAGTTAATTCCTTCCATGTCATGAATTGCTGCTTACCAAGCACAGCTGCCAGCTCTTTTTCTGTAGAGATATTTTCTGCAAATGATTGTAATTGTATGTTTGAAGGTGGCTACCAGATAGCAGTGGCCAATTGGGATGTTACACCAAAATACCTCCCTCCTACTCCCCTTGTTATGAAGAAAATCTAACTGTGGTTGCTAAAGTCCACACTGACTTGATGGCACATAACCAATCAATTCTATATTCCTCCCAAATCATATTACATAAGAAAGGCCCTCTTAATAATTTAAAACTACTGGTAGACTCATATTGAAAATATAATAATCTTAGCTGATAGAGGTTGAAGGATTTTGCTTGTGCTTGTGCATGTAAGCATTCCTGAGCATAAGAATTTGTGAAGCAGGTTGAATGAATGCAACAAAGTTTTATTTACATGATATGTCTCATCTCTCTCTGTGTCTCTGTCTCTGTCTCTGTCTCTGTCTCTGTCTCTGTCTCTGTCTCTGTCTCTGTCTCTCTCTCTCTCTCTCTGTCTCTGTCTCTCTGTCTCTCTCTCTCTCTCTCTCTCTCTCTCTCTCCCTCTCCTTCTCTCCCTCTCCCTCTCCTATCATCTGTCTATTCAATTTATATGGCTGCCTATCTCAAACATAGGACTCTGGATTGCTATCTAGGAATAAAACCATCATAATAAAACAATAAGCTGAGATAAAGCCAAAGCAATCAACAACGCTGGCTTAACCATAGATCTTGGCCTTCTGATTCAGCAACAGAACCAGGTCCTTAAGACCTTATGGAAAGCCAGAAGTGGTGGGTTAAATCTAATCTCCCAGGGAATAATGTTACAGACGTCCAGGACCATGACAAAAAAGGCTCTCCTCTGGAGATGCACCAGATGACATTCCTAATTACATAGATGGAATCTAGAGCATGTGTTTCCTGTGGAGTTTCACAGAATGAGTAGATACCACCAAGACAGATGATCTTGGCCCCATTGCAATGTAACAACAGGCAAATGTAGCCTATCACTCCCTGCATCTTACCACAAGAGTCAAAACAACAAGTGGTCCATACATATATGTTTAGGCAGAAGGGCAAAATAAAATGTCTTCAGCAATTTCACAGATAACAAGCAGGCAGAATGTTAGACAAAGAAGACACAACTAACTCCTTAATTCTCTATGTACTATACACCTTATTGCTTCCTTATGGTCAGTAAGTTATTTGGTGCTAAACAGTCCATGCTACTGAATTTCAGCTCCAACATGAGCTTTGCAGGAAAAATGGGAGGGATATTTTATCATCTTTCATACAAATATCTCAGTTTTTCTCAATATTGTATTTTGGTACAAAATTGAAAGCCTACATGGCTATTACATAATTTAAAAGAAAACTGTTTAGAAAAATTCATTTTCCAATATTATTGACCAATCATAAATCAGGATTAAAAAATACCCTTTTGATCTCAATTTTCACATTATTTCTCAATGTCAGCAACTGATAACATTGAGAAATGAAACCCATTTTAATTTTTCCTCTCTCTTTTACTTTTTCTAGCCACTGCTCAAATGGCTATTATTGTAAAGACAAGTGTAACATGTTAGTAATGTTAGTAAGGTACTCAGTAATCCAACTAGATTAAAGAGAAGTGAATGAAAACCTGAGGGGGGAAAAGAGAAATTTCCCAAAGGAAAGACTGGAATACATTATACATTCTCCTCAGGAAAAAATAGCAGCAGGTGGGGTGGCTGTTATTTCATGCATCCATCTGTAGTTTTACACTGATTAGGAAGCTTGGCACATTCAGTGGGAATTTTTCAATCACCAGCTCAGGTTTTGCTATGGGATATATTCCACTCATCAGGTAGTCAGTAATAATAATAAAAGGGAAAAGTATGAAAAAAAAAAAGGATAAATGCAAGTAAAATTGTTAGGCCCTACTCTCCATACTGAAATATAGAACTAATATTAGACTATGCATATTAAATCCTATTATATTCTGTTTACTCTATGGCGCTATAGTACAATCCCATATATTTCCCTTACTTTTAAGGAGAAGTAAATCTGATTATAGTCACAAATGTACTTTAGCTTTCAATAAAGTAAATTTTTATAAAGTTGTTAAGAAAAACAGTATTGAAAAACAGTATCAATGATGAAAAAGAATGAAAGACAGATCTGAGGTGGGAACAAGGGATAAGCAATGAAAAAAATCCTCATGATGTTGTGACATCAGCTCCACCTCTTTTGTACTTGTGTTGTGTTGTCTCACAATAACACAAGAAACAGGAGAGTTTGCATCTTGGCACATGATTTGTCATTTTGACAAAATTTGCTGCCAACACCTGTGTCAGTGTTTTGGTAGAAATTTGAAAACAAAAACAGGAACATGTTCAGGTTACCAAGTAAGAGCATACAAAGACAATATGGAAATATTGTCAAAGTGTCAGAAAGACAGAATAAGTTCAGGCTGGCAAAGAATACTAAAAAGAAAAATTCTTTAGATACATTCAAAACAAAACAAAAGAAGAATCTGTACATCAACTGTTGAGTGAAACAGCAAATTCAGCTACAGTTTGGCTTAGTCTACTCCAAGAGACTCCCCGCCACACTTCTTTTTCATAAAGAGAAAGATCAAATGGAAACTTTAAAGCTTGAGACTGACAGAAACATAGTCAAGGAATACTCCATTTACTTTGAATGGGTTTAAATCTCCAGGGCCAAATGAACTGCATCCTAGGATGTTAAAGGAACATACTGGTGAATGAATGAAGTGTCAGACTTCTTTTTACAAAATGGAAAAAGAAGGATCCAGAGAACATTTGATCATCCTGTTTGGCATCAATACCTGGAAAAATTCTTGAATACACCAAAGCAATAAATCTGCAAAAACCTTGAAAACAATGTCATGATTACCAGAAATCAACATGGATTTACCAAGACTCCAAGATAATTTACTAATTATTTCCTCAGGTAATTTGTTTATTATATTGTGGGAATGCTGCAAAAATAACATGTCTTGATTTCAGCAAAGGAATAAACAAATAACTCTATTACATCTTAATTAACAATTCAAATAGATTCATAGCTGATTTAAAAGTCACACTTTAGTCCATTTTCCTTTAACAAACAGGACTGAGGAATCAGTTCTTGGCTTCCATACCTTTATTCATGCCATGATTTAGAAGACGGGAGAATGTGGGAAAAATTTTGATGAGATAGCTAGAACTCTAGAAAACTAAAATAAAATTAAAAACAGTCTTAATAATATCAAAATGAAATGTTCTAGAGACAGATGCAAACGGTGAATTTATAGTATAGAAATCAAATGATAGGAGTCAAGTATAAAACAGAATAGTGGAAAGTCTCACTGAGTTAAGTACTGTATGACTCATTCTGAATGTAGACAATATGTACTGTACACATTTTCTTCAAAGCAATGCAAAATCAATTTGCCATTGGGTTTTTCCAGGATTATTTTTCCAAATTCCTAGATTAATCTAAATGCCAAGGGTGTCCCAATATTCTCCCATTCATATACTATCCAGACTCTGCTTAGCTCCCTTGAAATCAATCAAGACTGGCTAGACTCTAATTTGACAATAGAATTTGTGAAAAAGATCTTGGAATAGTAGCTGATTATAAACTGATGCTGTAGCAATACTATATTGCTGCAAAAAAGAGATAATGCATTTTATTTTACATTAGTCAGACCGGCTTTTGAGTTTTCTATCCAGTTAAGTACATCCTGTTTTAAGATGGATTCAAACACACTTCAATAGCAACATGTTAATTACTATATGTTTACAGTCAGTATATTTATTTGCTACCCAGGACTTTACATGATATTTTTACCTGCCCAAGGAACTATAATATTTTAGTCTGATTTCATATATTTAACAGCAACAAATTAAATTACAATCTTATTCTATTATATATTTGATGAGTGTTTCTTCATTGAAAATAGTTTTAAAGTGCCAGAGAATTGGGGAATTTCTCTCCCCAGTTTTTCTGAAGATCGAGGTTAGTTGTATGTACACCAATCCATTGGATAACTACTGATATATCTACAGTATCTGTGTGCCTAGGAAAACAGTCATAGAAAACCTAGTTGCTAGAAATAAATAAATCTCTCCCAGAATAAGCACAGAGCCTTTGTTATCCATTTGTTTGATTGCTCTGACCTTCTTCTTTTTTCTTTTTTTTTACCTAGCTGAGGATATATGATACTGAAAACCCAGAATCATGGAAAAGAACATATAGGGAGGAATAACATTAACCATTACTGAGTATAAAACATTAACACCAATCTAAGTTGTCAAAATTGCTTTTTGGCAATATACTCTTGATAGGTGTCCAAAAACACACTCTTTTGTCTTTCAGAATTTGGCTTCTGCTCCCTTCCCATTCAGAATGTTCCCCTGGCTGTAATTACATAGGAAATTGAAAATCTTATGCAAACTCAGGCTACCTTCCCTAGCCTTGTAGCCTCAGTTCAGCTTTTAGGTAAGCATACAGTAGCAATGAGTTTCCTGCAGCTACCATATTGTTTCCAGACATGTATGGGAATTAAACATTGAGTCCTTTCATCAACAGAATTCCCAGATTTAATCCCTCTCAATTCCACCTTTATTATTTTTATAAATATTTTATAAATAATTCAAGGCAGCAAACATACCTAATATTCCTTCCTTCTCCTATTTTCTCCACAACAATGCTGTGAAATGAGTTGGGCTGAGACAGACTGACTGGGCCAGTTACCCATTATTCCTCTCTGTATGCAAAAGGGGCACTTGAAATCATCAATGTTGAGAGTGGGGCACTTGAAATCATACATTTTATTTATTTATTTATTCAAACAACATGTGTAACCGTTCAACTCAACAAGTGATTCTCAGGACCAATACAAATAGTTCACACAACCCAAACAAAATGATAACTCTTTTTCAGAAGCAGGCACAATCCTATCTATATAGGCTGAGACAAGGATAGTGTTGGAAGCTTGAAATAATGTCTGGAGTTTGCCAAAGTCTGGACAGGGAAAATAACTTAGATAAATCCCTTCAAGACTGAAATGCTGCATATCATTAAACATTAAAAATCCTAGAAGAATACCTTAGCTGGGATTCTGAATGGAATTGCAACCCCCTGAAAAGAATTGGTTCATTACTTGAGGACCCTCTTAGACTAGCAACTACTGCTTAAACAGCCTATGGAAGCTGTGGCTGGGAGGACCTTCTGTATGTCCAGGTCCACATGGACCAAGATTCTCTACTGATTGCAACTGATATCTTAATCAATACATGGTTGGATTGCTGTAGCACTCTGTACATGGGGCTGTCTTTGGGGATAACTTGTAAACTATAGCTGATCCAGAACAGTAGAGTGAGAGTGCTGAGGGATTAATCCTGCCAGTGCAGACTAACATCATTGCTAAAACGCTGAGAATTCTACATCCAATTCAGAGGCATAGTTATTATTTATCGTGTAGCACTGGGTGATACCAGGCATCACCTTACTAGAACTGAATCTACATATCCAATAATAATTTCTGAAGATGGACTGCTTCAAACACCTCTCCACATGAGTTTAGAGGGACAAGAGTGAAAATTCAGACCTTGGCAATAGTGGATACATGTTGCCTTTTTTTTAACTTCCCCGTCCTAATGGATTCCCCTGTCACAATGGCAGCCTTTTCAGCCTGATGTTTTCCATATACCTAAAGGCTATAGCCATGATGATGAACCTTTGGCACACGTGCCAGAGGTGGCACACAGAGCCCTCTCTGTAGACATGCACACTGGCCAGCTGGTTTCCAGCGCTCTGGTACTTGATGCCAAAAAGGTTCGCCATCTCTGGACTATAGCTTTAGTGAAATATCTTCAAATATAATCCATATTTTTGTATTCTCTGTTTTATCCCACAGATATCCTAGGTAGATACTGTGCAATGACAGCTATAAATAATTACATAGGATAACCATTGTTTTCAATATTTCAAAAGGAAGTGTGACTGTCATGAATGAAAAAGGAAAGCAGATAAACTGAGAAGATACATTTTTTAGTAGGAAAAGTAAAGTCAACATTTAATATTAATTCCTTTACTATAAATTTATACTTACAAAATTTTTTAGAGGTAGTTCTTGACTTACCAGTGCAGTTGAGACGAAATTTTGGACAGTTGTTCATGCACCCATGAACAAGACCAAATTTTACAACCATTTTTCTGGTGGCCATTAAGTGAGTAAGTCTGAATCCAGTTTTTGTTAGAAAGTAGCAAAAAAAAAAAAAAAAAACCAAACCCCCAGTAAAAATCAGTCTTATGACTGTACCTAAAACGTGGCCATGTTATCAGGAGGCAGGGGAGGACACAACATTTTACAAAGGATACAAGTGCTTTCCAAGGGCATCATTACTCTGAACTATACTTAAACAACTGGCTGTAAGTCGAGGACTCTGCATTATGACTGCTTTGTTATTAAACAAAATGGAACAGCTTCAGTTTTCATGTGAGTATAAATAAGAAGAATTCCACTAAGTTTCTCTGTTGATTGTGCTTTCAGCTCTCATCTCACTTTATTTTTCTTAATGTTTAAGGTAGCTAGTCAAAAGATATATATGTGTGTATGCATGCATGCATGCATATGCATACACACTCACACACTACACACATACGCACACATTCACATAGAAAAAGGTTTTCTTTTGCTTTTATCATGGACAAACATTTCTTTATTTAGATTCCAATTGCACAGATGCTCTACTTTCCAATTCAGGAATTTGGATAGTGCTTCGCCTGAGATCCTGTTTTAAGCTTTCCTTTGGCAGGTTTTACAATAATTCTTGCCAGCCTGTAAGAGTTTTGCTGTTGTAAGAATATGGCAGGAAGTAGCAGCAGCAGCATGATGGATTTGTCAACAGGAAATCAAACTTACACCATAGTTACTGAGAAAGAATTAAGTCACATGCTTGAGTGGGTTTTCATGGTTTGATTTCTATCCTTATAAGGGAATGTCATATTCGTATCCAAAGATAATTTTTGGAATAACATCATTAATCCCCGTAGATTAGAAAGTTGAAATTCTAAATGGAAATCTTATTTTGTATCACAGCATACCTTACGATCACTGGTAGAATTTCCTGAAAGTTGTTAAGAAGTAAATATAGCATTCTATTGAAAAAAGTATTCCTATCTGTAGCTCACATATTAACCCTGTGTTTTTTTTTAATAAAGGGATATTAAAAATTACATCAAGACATTTAAAATATATGGTTAGACCAAATGATGGATTTCCAATAGCAATTTATTTTTATACAACTGCTCCAGAATTAACTTTTTTGTCTAGTAATCTATTCCTTGTTTCTAAACAGATGAAAATCTCTCTGTAAAACTGTCAGCATCCATTTTGATATTAGGGGAACCTTTACCGCATTGTGTCACATCTTAATGGACCAGCAAGTGCTACATTCCACCTGAAGCAGCTGATATATCCAAAAATGAATGGTGTAAATTCTAAAAGTGCAGATCCTTCTTAACCTTATTGCCTCCAGCACTATAGCATTGCTATCAATATCAATGCATCTCACCAGAATTTAGTCTACAAGGCTGCAGAAACATCCCAGAATTGTGAGAGGATCCCAGAGTTTCTGCTCACTCAATAACTATAAGAGGTAACGCTAAGAAGTGGGTAGATGAAGACACAGATGTAGATTTGCATAAATTTGCATGTGGTAATTTGTGTGCGTGTATGCACACATTTAAAAATGATTGTCTTCATTTATGTTGATACAGAATAGATCCTTTGCGTAATGAAAGACTATTTGTTAATATGCAGGGCTGAATCTCTGGTTCATCCTGTCTTCTCATTGTTCTTTCATCTTTGAACCAGACTTTTGACATCCCTTCGAGTAGCCAATATTTTATGACGTGGAACACATGGGCAGCCTAATTTGAAATCTTTTCCTTTTCTTCCAATATTATGGCCTTTGGGCTTTCTTTCCTGCTCAGCTGCCAGCAATATAAAGATAGTGCCAAGGCCTCAGGCAACCTTTTCTTTCTGTTCTGGGCATTTTTTTAAGGTGAGATAGCACCTCGTGTGCTACAGATCTTGCACTCTTCAAGGAGACAAGCAGCTTAAATTGTTTTTTTATCTTCACCAAACTTTTGATTATTTCCACATTAATTTCTAAGGCTGCTTTCATTATTACATTTTTACTTTGTGCTATTTATAATTGAGTCCACTGTTTTATATGTTATTGTGTTTATTTTTGTAATTTAATGCACTGTTTAATTATATACTTCATTATTAATAAATTAAAATATGAATTGGCTGAAATTACTTACTTATTCATTATTACATAATATTTCATTATTTATTCTATTGCATTTATCTTTATTGACGAAGAGGATTTTTTCAAAAGACATATACATGTCTATACAGTTTGCAATTTTCCAGCTTATTACACTTGCTCAGAGTTGATCCCGCATCAATCCATCATCCTTTTCTTTCTGCTGCCAACATTTCTCTGATATATTGGAGTGTGGTTTCTTTTAAGGCAAGGAAAAAACAATATTTTTTTCCTTTCTCTATGCTTTTTATCTATTCTAGTGCCAAATTAGAATGATTATCTCTTTTACTGAGTACTTGGGAACAGCCTGGGAATTCTGTTGCACTGGGGCTGGGGACTCCTAGTATTTTGACTGGAATTGCTTGCCTGGGCTGTTTAGGACTTTACGATCACCATGGCAACTGATAGTCTGCGTTAACTTGTTACTGACTATTGCATCCCACATCCTGGATTTCTTTATGTTTTGTTTATTACTGGACAGAAGGATGGTAGTATAAAAAAGGAGATTTTACCGCATTGCTATTAAATGTTATTTAATACCTATTAAATGTTTAGGGCGGTGCAATGACTCAGTGGTTAAGACGCTGAGCTTGACAGCTGGAAAGCCAACAGACCACGTTCAAGATCCAAGCGTTGTGCAATGGGGTGAGCTCCAGCAGTGAAATCCAGCCAGATCTATCTGGTTCGCGCAAACCGGTAGCGCCAGTGGTGGGAGGCTCCCACCCACTGGGACATCATTACGTCCCATTTTTGACCCTCTGCGCATGCGCAGAAAGGTCTGCGCATGCACAGAAGAGGCACATGCAAGCTCACACTCCCAAACCGGTAGCAAAGGTAAGTGCATTTCACCGCTGATGAGTTCCCATCTTTGCCTAGCTCCTGCTCACCTAGCAGTTCGAAAGCATGCAAATGCGATTAGATTAATAGGTACTACTTCAGTGGGGAGGGAACAGCACACTGAGACTTATGCTGGCCACATGACCATGGAAAATCTTAAAGCAGAGATGAGCACCATCCACTAAAGTCAACAACAACTAGTGAGTTAATTTCCTAATAAATGTTATTTGTTCTCCTATCATGGTCGCTCCATTTCTATGAAGTATTGGGTTTGCAACTATTCCTCTCTGTGAGAATGGGGGTTAAATTTAAATAATCTGCTCATGAAATCTAATGGATTCCAATGGATTTTCTAACTATTTTGAGGGTCATTACTGTCAATCACTTCCAATGCTGTGGAATAAAAGATGATCAGAGTAGTTGACAACTTCTTCTGTGGGACACAGCCTGATCTTGGTACATATCTCATCTTAGGGCTACATTGAAAGTTGAGTGACAATGAAAATTAAGGTGGAAGAAAATACATCTCAGATTGATCCAATACTAGCAATCTCTTGTGCCTAATTTATGTTGGCCATGGAGGCAGAAAAGCAATTTCCCCCCTCTACCATTGGATACTCTCAGTATCACTTAGCAAAACTTTTCCATCTACCTGAGATCCTTTGGGGATCTAGCTCAACTATAAATATATAGCTATGATATGTTGGCTAGAGGTTTAGAGGGCAAAATAAGTCAAATATGTCATGACTTAGATCCAACAGTTTATGCATTTATAATAGAAATATTGTCAGCTTTCTTTGGATGAATATCAGATTTTTAAGGCCTGATAATGCAGACAAGGTCCATACAGCTTGGCCAACCACATGCTTGTTTGACCTTTGCCCCATAGGTATTTGCAGGAGGTGTCCCAGAGTAGTAAGTGAGGAAATGTGAAACATGATGTCATGATTTAAAAGCCATGACTTACTGTAAGAATCTGTGGGAATGACTTTAGGAGATAGGAGGAAGACCCACAGCCTAGACTCGTGATGGCGAACCTATGGCACGCATGCCACAGGTGGCACACGTAGCCATATCAGTGGGCACCCCAGCTTAGCTCTGGCACCAGCCAGCTGAGTTTCGGGCCTTCTGGGCCCACCAGAAGTAGGGAAATAGGTTGTTTCCTGCCTCCAGAAGGCCTGGGGGAGTGGGGGAGGCCCATTTTTCTTTCTCACCTGGCTCCAGATCCTCTGGGTGGGAAGGCGAAAATGGCCTTCCCACCCTCTCGGAGGCCCTCCGGAGGCCCGAAAAGGCCCATTTCCCAACTTCCAGTTGGACAGGAAGTGACTTTTTTGCTGTCTCCAGCCTCCAGAGACTCCTAGAGAGGAGGTGGGGGAGTCTGTTTTCACCCTCCCCAGACGCATAGAGAGGATCTGGAGCCAGGTGAGAAAGAAAAATGGGCCTACCGGGCCGTCACGTGCCAGGACCGGGGGGGAGGCGAGTCATGTGCGCATGCGTGGGCGCATAAAATTATAGATGTGGGCACGCATGTGCGCGAACCTCCCCCGTCCCCCCTTCCTGGCACGCGATATCAAAAAGGTTAGCCATCACTGGCCTAGACAATGGTCTGTTAAGAGGCAGCTCATTTCACAGGTATGTTTGGGGAAGCATTAATAAGGAACCCTCCCTACTTTTCTAGAGACTAAAAAGGAAGAAAGGAAGAAATACTTTCAGTCTTGCAAGACTAATGTAACTTTACAATAAAGACAGTGATGATGTGCCTGGTTGAAGGGCTAACATATATTTGTGTCAGATGTTGAGACGCAAGTACACAAGGGACAGATTTTGCATGAAGTCACCATCAAACATTCATTATTATTTTGATATAAACTGTTTGATCTAGAGCTCTATTCCTTGCCCCATCATATTTAGTTACATCTAGCAGGAATGGAGTTTTTAGCTGGGTTCAGTAGCATATAAATCTCTCCCTTCACATTTATTTATTAGTATGTTCCAATAAATGTGATTTTATAGATGGCCTACTCCTGAACCTTCAAGGCAGTTTGAAATTAGATAAGAGAAACAATAAAAATGCAACACAATAATTCAACCTAACTAATCCTATGGACGAATTAGATTTTCACTATGTTCAGAAAGACTGAATGATAAGGAGTTTTCTTTATCTTAGGAGGCTCAGAAGATCTTCCAGACAGAGGACAGGGATAATGACAATGTCCAGATTCACTGGATTCACTGGAGTGAATGCAGCTTGGAGTGCTGACAGACAACCTCTGACCTATTAGGCTATCCTCCCTCAGATACGGCATGGGGGCAAGCCAGCTCTTGGCAGGAAGGTTGATCCTATAGGTCCCTAAGTCCAAACCACATAATGGATACTTTATTGGCAACTGCCCAAGCAGTAAAACTAGGCTTTGATGTTCGAAGGAGTTTTCTTTTTGCAACTGCAAGCAAGCCTAGGTAGGTTGGAGATGAATGGGATGACCAGATAAAAATCCTGTTTCTTCCTTGTGCATGTTTCTGGTCTTCAGCAACAAGAACATTTTTATAATGACATAGATTGAACCTTTACAAATAATACTGGACACAACACACAGAATTAAACAGTTCTCCAAAGTGGATTCTCCAGTTCTTATTCTCAGGTTTTTAAAAGATGATTGCCCATAGTTTGTGTTATGCTGCCACCTGGCAGCACCACTAGGAGTGAAAAACCTGTTGTATCTACCGTGGGAAGAAATAGACTTGATGGGATTTAAAATCAGATCCTTTTCTTAAAACCTTGAAGAGCAACTTAAATGAGCAATAGTGGTAATGGGACCTTTATCCCTCAAGCCATTCTCCAAAGCTGTTATTAGATCCACTAGAGAAAAGACACAGATATAATATTGTTGCTTGGATAGTAGTTCCTAATGCAGATTTGAATTGAAAGTATTTGGAAAGAATAATAATGCAGTGTTCCTGCCTTGATTAAAGTGCAGCCTATTTATGTTTTTAAAACTGAAAATAAGTCACTCTTCACATTAGGATTTTATGATATCCAGTTTGAGGATTTGAAAATATAACACAGTTATATCAATCCAATAGAAGATAATACAGTATATGTAGCTTAGGGCTGAACTGCAGAACCCTTCACTGTGTTACCCAGTCCTTTCACCATGTATTGTAGGTGAGTCCTGTTTTTTTCTTCTTGAGATAATGGATCTTTTGGTTTAATTTACAATGTTCTGAAGAGCTTTAATTGGTTTGTGTCCTACAGTGATGCATGGCGACTATTGTAATAGTCTCTTGGTTGTATCTGAGATGTTTCTGATATATGGCAGTGTTATCCTTTCCATAGCTTGTGTTGGTTGTGCTATATTGGTTGGTGGATCAGGCCCCTTTTGTTAAAGTTTGTGAGTATCCATTTTGTTGGAAGATGTTACCTAGTCAGCAGGGGTGAAATCTAAATTTTTTTGCTACCGGTTCTTTTTTTTTTTTATTAATTGGTTTTTATTATGAAATATGGTAATACAATTTAACGTTTTTCGGTTCCGTGGTATTAAAATATAAATACATGTTATTTACATATTATTTACATAGTATTGCATCTTTGCTTAGGTATGATTTGAAAAATATTACAAATAGTAATGCATAGTTCTTTATGATTATATATACATGTTGTTTACTTGTTATTTACATAAATTGTATCCTTAATTCAATAATACAAGCAATAATACTCAACTCTTTATGATCATTATTGGTTAACCAATAACCAATAATGTGAAACCAAACTTCACTTTTTGTTTCTTTTCTCTATCCACTCATACCACAACTCCCACACAATATAATATTCCGTGTTCTCTCTTTCGTTAAGTTCTAATGTTAGCTTATTCATTTCGGCGCACTCTAATATTTTCCTAATTACTTGTTCTTCGGGTGGTAGTTTTTTCTCTTTCCAATACTGAGTGTACGTTATTCTTGCCGCTGTCATTATATGTATAATTAGATACTTCTTCTTTTTTTCATATTCTGTTTTCAGGATTCCCAGGAGAAAGATTTTTGGTTCAAAGTCAATATTATCTTTTATTATTTCCATAATCCATTTCTGAATCATTTTCCAAAATTTTTTCGCTTGGGGGCAGGTCCACCAACAATGGTAGAAGGTGCCTTGGTGGTGGCCACATTTCCAACAATTGGGACTCATGTTGGGATAAATTTTGGCTATCCTGGCAGGGGCTAAGTGCCACCTGTACAGCATCTTATATTGATTTTCCTTATAAGTCACCGCCCTAGTCATTTTAAGTTTGCTATTCCAAATTGTGTCCCATTTGTTTAAATTTATATTTTGTCCGATATTTTTGGCCCATGCTATCATCTGCTCCTTAAACACCTCTTCTACCATGTCGTATTCCAGCAAATAATTTTTTGCTACCGGTTCTGTGGGCATGGCTTAATTAGTGGTGCTTGGTGGTAAGGTGACTGGGTGGGCGTGGCCAAGTCAATGTAACTTCTTTGCCCTTTTTTAACCTACAAAACACAACACAACAGAACTGGCTCACCCACAATGTAAAAGCAGCTGTGCTAGACTCAAAATGGCCCCGCAACAAGTAGGAACCTCACACAGCCACAAAAAGCCCAAAAAAACAACTTTCACACTTTATACACACACAACACAACACAACTGGCTCACCCACAATGTAAAAGCAGCTGTGCTAGACCCAAAATGGCCCCTGCAACAAGCAGGAACCTCACACAGCCACAAAAAGCCCCCAAAAACAACTTTCACACTTTACACACACAAAATTCCACATACAGCTTTGTGACATTTTGTGTGTTTGTGTAGTTAGAGTGAAACACTATAGAAACACACTAAATCTCAGAAAGCTGCACAAATATTATTTTATTTTTATTTATTTTTATTTTTATATAAAAGCAGCTAAATTTAAAACTTCCTAAACTTTAAATGGCTAGGTCTAAAAAAAGAACAACTAAAAAAAAACCCCAATCGACTATTTTTTTTAAAGCTCCCAAAGGGGAAAAAAACTTACCAAATAGAACAGGGGTCTCCAACCTTGGCAACTTCAAGACTTGTGGACTTCAACTCCCAGAATTCCTCAACCAGTTTTGCTGGGAGTTGAAGTCCACAAGTTTAGGCAGGAAGGCAAGCAGGCAGAAAGAGCTGCTCACTGATGAGCTTGATTGCAGGCAGGGAGATTCAGTTGCTTGCTGATGTCAAGTTTTGTGGTTGAAGTGCTGACAGCTGATGCATGGATTGTGATCGTCATGCGATCAGCAGCTAAGGTAAGCAAGCTGGAGGCTGAGAGAGGGGTGGGAGAAAAAAAGAAACTTTTTTCTTTTACATTGCTCTGGCAATCCTAGCTGAGTTGCCTGATTAGCAGGCAACTCAGCTGGGATGTCAGAGCTTGGCTGGTCAGAGCCATTTAAAAAGAAAAAAAGGCTCTGATGATCGCGGGGCTCAGTTGGGCATGGGGGGCAGGGCAGGGATTTTTGCTACCGGTTCTCCGAACTGCCCGCCACCATTGCTACCTATTCGCCTGAGCCGGTCCGAACCGGGAACATTTCACCCCTGCTAGTCAGGTAACAAAATGCAAGGCATTTAACCAAGCCCAAAGAACACCAAGGACTCCACAGTTACATTTATTCTTGACATGCACATCAGCCTATTAAGGAAGGAAGAATCACATACATTCTACAACAAATGAAAATATCTGAGCTATTTTAATCAAGAGCTATTTGTTAAAATGCACTGATTATGTATCATCGGAAAACATTTTTATCATAAGGCTGAGTTGGGTTCTTCTGCAACAATAGTATCAACACCATACCAGTAATTAAACACTAACCTCTTGATCACATTGGGATTCATCCCCCTTGCCAACAATGAAAGGTGTCACCAATTATTGTTTTCCAACATTCTTGTTAAAAAGAGAGGGACAGAATGATAGGATGGGTCTAGGATTGAATTAAATTATAAACAGCACATTCAGGCCAGGGTCATTTACAGTCCAAATGTAATTCTGCCTCCCAGTAACTTGAGTTCAATGCTGCAAACTCAGTTTGCCAGATAGCTGACAAATAATCTCTTAATGCTGAGATCAGCCACCAAAATCTCACCATGTGTGAGTCTCAATCTTCCAAAGCACCAATAACTAGGAAAATCTTATATTCTGATTGCATCTCAGGCATGCCCATAAAAATTAAATATTCAGTTATTATGATTCATGTATTTTGCCAAACAATGGCCAATACATAAATTTTCAAAATGGCATCTGTGTGTTTGTGTATAGCTATGTTTCTCTAAACATACATACATATGCATTTTCTTTATTTATTCTCAGCTGTGGCCTTTGTAATCCTATCAAATCCAGTTTAGAAAAAAAAAATTCCCTAACATTCTGAGTAACTGAAGGTGCAAGAGACTGTAATGGATAGAGAAGCACACATGCACAGGTCAAAATTTTGTCTTTTAGGATCCCAAAATAACAACATTGAAAAATTTCTAGAATATTTGGTTAGACGGGGGGAGAGGGGTGTGGAGTGCATAATTATTCTTCTTTAAACTTTGCTTCAATAATAATATTTGGAGAAAGAGCAGTAATTACCTGAAAAACTAACTTCAAAAAATTAGCTTTATTTGAACAAGCACTAACTGAAACAATCGAGCCTCTAGCCTTCCATTCTGATGTAGTCTGATCAACTATACATCTAGGAAAGTCAAGAGTTTCATTTTCAATGGGCATCTCATATATCATCCATCACCTACCTATCTTCTGTTTACTGATAAAACAAATCCAATGAGGGAAAACAAAACTGCTTCTGAACTTCAAGTTTAACTGCAACTTTCAAATCATCTTAAGTCACATAGAAGATACTACAGGTATTCAGGGTTGAACTGTGCATGATTGCTGCTCAAATAACTTGGTTATTTGCCTGCAGACGGAACTTCTTCCTTGCAGAAGGAACTACCACAAAGAAAACCACCACAACCATCCCACTATCACTGGTAAGAATAGCTACTGTATATAACAGGGAGCAAACCCCACACACACTATGACTGGTGATATTGCCTACTTGGGTAATGAAACATCTACAAACAAACAACAAGCTCAGAGAGTACCAAGGACTTCCCAATACTTGACTGCGCATTGCAAAAAAAAATGGCATATGATCGTTTATATCTTTATCCAAATATTTGCAGTTTAAATAATTATTGTATTTGTAAGGCTTGGAAGCCACTTCAGACAGCTAATTCAGAGCAGAGTACAACTTGTCAACATGTAATTTGGGTTTAAAGACCAGTACACATCAAATTCAAAGCCAAATAATGATAACGGATACAATTTAAACATATGTAGATCCTCTGGTGGAAAGGTATTAGAAGTATGTGCAAATTGAGCCAGTTGACTTCATGGGTTTCTTTTTTTACCCCCTACTCTTCCTCCTCTCCCTTTGGGGAGGGTGGTCAAAATCAGTAAAGCTGGTAGCCATCACTTGACTAAGGCTCTGTCCTTTTTAACATTTGTTATGTATGTAAAGCAGTTAAAAGGGGGGGGGTCTTGATTTTTTTTCATCACCCCACCATAGATATCCCTGCTTTTTTAAATCAATATGTTTTTTAAAATGGGAACCCTAAAACAGACAGCCCTCCTTGGTAAAATAAGATATATGGACTTCCTAAAATTGACATTTTTTTCCCTTTACTAAATAATCTAAAGCAATGGTCCCAAATCTTTGCAGCTTGGCGGCCTGGCTGGAGGGGGGAGAGGGGAACCAGCTTGCATGAGTGACGGGCCAGTGGGCTGGCACGTGTGCAGCTCCACTCGCATGAGTGGCGGGCTAGCGCACATGCGCACTGACCTGCTGCTTGTGAGAGTGCAGCTGCATGCACCTGTGCGCGCCAGCCCCCCTCTCACACAGCCTGGTTCCGAATAGGCCACAGCCCAGTGGTGCACCAGAGCCCAAGGGTTGGGGACCCCAATCTAAAGAATATCAATAAAGAACATTCTGAAAAATATGTTAATTATACGGAGCAACCATTTCTGAATTGGAAAAAAAACCAGATGCTCAGTAAAGAGCAATAGAAAACCCCATTTTTTTACTGCCCACTATAGGCTATTTGACTGCCAAGGTAAGGTTTAGTAACCCTAAGACATGTTCATTGAATTAGCCAAAAAGACTCATTTCACATAACTTAGTCAGTCATAAACTGTGGTTTACAGATTACTGTGGTTAAACAAACACAATTTAAAAAGTTATAACACTATCTAACTTGATGTGTAACATGACGGAACAGGAAAGTTCCAATGCACTGACTCTTCAGCACTTCATATCCTACTGAGTACAAGGCGTAGTAGGGTATAGTTAGAGACATACAAAGGCTAACTCTGTGTCCCTTCTTTGCCCATCATTCCACCTGTTCTGTGCCTATGAGCTTGCTTGCTTGCTTGCTTGCCTGTTTAATTAATTAATTTAGGCACCACCCATCTCACTCACATATTTCTTCTGCTTTTATTCACAGGCATGCATACCCTTTTGACTTTTTGACTGCTAGGATGTACCTAGCTATTTGCTAAACTTGTTCTTTCTCTGTCATTTATTTCCTTTAGATGCTTCCTTTCTGCTACAGTTATAAAACCTGCCAATCACTGCTCAGATTAGACTCCTATTCTCAGTGATGCTCACATGCCCCAAGCACTCCCACACCCAAGAACAGAGAAGAAACCTCTGTTCACCATTAGAAAATCTTCTTACCACTTAAGTATTAGTTCTTTGAAGCTTAAACTCTTACCTAAAGCAGGTAAAATCCACAACAATCTGTACTGAGCCACCTGGAATTTCAGTGGATTGTAATTCAGTCAGGCAGTCTGAAAAGCCTTGCACTGATTCATTTTTGGAAAAAATAAAAACACGCCTCATTATTTTAACCACTGATTGGGGTGGAAACAGAAACCAAAGGAACAATATTGAATAAGGGTCTACCTTTCTGAAAATAAATCAGTAGCATAAATTCAGAAGTCAATAATTGACAAAGAACATGTAATTACAATTGTTTTATCTGGAATCTATTTCTATGTATCTTAAATTATTGCTACATTAACTTTGAAACTGCTGCAGAAAAAAATAATTTGACAATGAATAATTTGACAAATTTAGCTTGTTTTCCCTTGTTAAGAATTTATAACAAGGGATTACCTTACCTATTTAAAAGGCGTTTGTCCCTGACTGACAATTCTGGATTCTTTTGTTCAATTATCCATGTTTTTATTTTCTTGGCTGTCCACAATATTCTCTGAAGTCTTCTCCAACACAAATTTCAAAAGCATAAACATTTTTTCTATACTTTTTTGAAGTCCAACTGTGACTTTCATAGTAATACCACTGCTTGCACTAAGGTGGATGGACTCAGAGCAGTGGTTGGTACACTGTTGAAGGACTGAAAAACCAAGTTAGGGACAGATAGTCATGGAGATAATCTATATATTCGCTATGAGTCAGCATCAACTTGATGGCACATAATCTGTCTGTCTGTCAATCAATAATATAATCCAGGGTGAACAATATTTGACCTTTTCTTTTGTTCTTTTTAAACCATAAATCACAATACGATTTTAATTCTGCCTTTCAGCTTCTCTTCATTTTGCTGGGATTCCACAATACACAGTTCTTAGTGTTCAAGGGTTTATGTCAACTCCATGAGCATCTGCAGGGGAAGTCAACAGCGGTTTGAAAAGTAAATAGAAACTCTGATTCTTTTTTGCATGATCATGACAGTATGCACATATTCAAAAGGGATGGACTTTGGAACTTGACACTGCTTTCTAATGAAAGCACTGAGAGCCTGCAGACACTACTAGCTGACTCTATTGTAAGGCTGGTACAATGTTAAAGGATAACCTTCCTCAACTTCCAATTCTATCTGTCTGCATCTTGCATAATTCCCAGTCAAGACTGTAAGAACAATCTGTTCTTTAATCCAATTTAATAATAATCATGGGGGCTGATCTGGGATATAAAAATGAACATATGGAACGATACATTTGCTCTTCCCATACTAATCTATAAATATTCACCGGATGGTATATATCTGTCAATCTTAGGAGGAAGACCAGACAGATAGCATGACCAAATGAGCTTATTCTACTTTATTTATACTAGTTTTTCCAACTGGCAGGAAAGAATGAAGTGAAATTGTTGAGTTACCATCTCTTTGGAGTTAAGAAAAGAAAAAAAACAGTGTCCTTGGCTATTAATGATCATATTACCAAAGACTTTCTCAGATAACAACATAATGGGTTTAACTTTTAAAAGGAAAAAAGGTTCTTTCAGATGAAGATTGACTGAGATGCTCGAACAAAAGGAAAGGTAGTAGAGAATTGCAAAACAAAATTAAAAGATTTTTTTTGAGAATAATCTTCATAAAGGCACAAATGTATGAACATTGAAAAGAGACCAATATACAGTAGCATTAGTACCTAAAAAAAAGAACAGGACCTGACTTTAACAAGAAATTATTGACCAATATCTTTATTGAGAAATGACTATAAGTTGTTTCTAATGCTTTTGGCTGAAAGATTGAGAAGACGTAACAGGACTTCAGTCATTAAAATCAATATGGCTTTTGCCTAAAAGACCATTACAGGATAACATTAGAAATGTGTTGAATATTCTGGAGTATTTGGAGTAGCAAACAAGCAAGCTGCATTAATCTTAGAGAAGGCCTTTGGTAACTGAACTGGACATTCTTGTTTAGTGTTCTGGAAGATACAGTCTTTGATGTTGTTAAATGGGTAAGATTGAGTTAGACTTCACAGAAAGCACAAATCTCACAGATCTCATGGAGAATTTCTTGTGAGATTCAAAAAGAGACAAAACAAGGAAACTAGTATCACCACTGTTGTTCAATATAGTTCTTGAGGAACTAGATAGAGACATAAGTCAAAACGAGAGAATTTTTTGAGAGATTTAAAAACTTATAAATTAAGAATGTTTGGTGTTGACCTCTTAGAGGGAGTAGAAATATCAATGGGAAAATCAAAGGATTTTAATATGCTAGCAGGTTTAAAGATTAATAATCAGAAGACAAAGATGATAACAAAAATATGAAAAAAGATCAAATAGTACCAATGGAGAAAAATATTTTTAAGACTGAGAAAAAAGTAAAATACTTGGATATTACCATGACAAATATGAATTGCATGTTATTTCAAACTAAATATGTTAAGACATGGAACAAATGGACATGTTAAGACAGGAAAAAAATAAATTGTCATCGTTAGGGAGAATTTCTGGCATAAAAATGAACATTTTATCTAGAATGATGTTTTTATTTCAGACAAAATCTCTTTTACCAACTGGTATTTCATTCAAGCAATGGCAAAAAGATATATCTAAATTTGTATGGTAAAAGAAACAAAATCACAAGTTAAATATAAACCTTTACAAAGTTTACAAGGTACATAGGAAATATGCGGCTGATACCCAATTATATATCTCCACTCTTGGTGAATTAAGCAATTCTGTGAATGTCTCATCCCAGTGTCTGGAGGCATGAGGGTCTAGATGGGAATAACAGACTTCAGCTGAACCTTGGCAAAACTGTGGACCATGCCACCTTTGTTGCTGGACCATGCTATCTTTTGTGCTGGATGGGATTACCCTACCCCAGACATACCCAGTGCACAACTCTGGAGATTCCTCCAGCTCACAGTGACTCATGTCAAGTCACCTACAGATTGGACAGTTGCAATATACTCTACATGGGTTTCCCTCTACATTTGTTTCATATTTTACTAATGATCACCACATGCCTTCTCCAAGATCCTCTTTCCGGTCTTCAATAGAAAATGGCATACATATAAAATGGAAGAGCTTACATCATGTCATCACAATGTACATTTTGCCATTTTGACATCATTGTGACTAACTGCAAACACCTCTGCTAATTGGAGTCAGGCTCACTGACCCTTATTTTCACAGACATCAAAGCCTATTAAGTTTGGATTTATGCAGGTGTGTTCCATGGGGCATAAATCCAAACTTAATACTCTTCTATATATCGATTAAGATTGGGAGAATAGGATTTAAGCAGGGGTGAAATGCTCCCGGTTCAGACCGGATCACCTGATATGATAGCGATGGAGGCGGGTGGTTCGGAGAACCGGTAGCAAAAATCCCTGCCCTCCCCCATGCCCAGCTGAGCTGTGCAATCATCAGAGACTTTTATTTTTATTTTTAAAAGCATTTTTTCTACAACCTCTTCGGCCGAAGAGGTTGTAGAAAAAATGCTTTTAAAAGCCTCTGACGATCCCAGCTAAGTTGCCTGATCAGCAGAGGCTTTTTTTCTTTTAAAAGCCTCTGCCAATCAGGCAAGTCAGCTGGGATCATCAGAGGCTTTTAAAAGAAAAAAAGCCTCTGCCGATCAGGCAAGTCAGCTGGGATCATCAGAGGCTTTTAAAAGCATTTTTTTACAACCTCTTCGGTCGAAGAGGTTGTAGAAAAAATGCTTTTAAAAGTAAAAAAAAAAAAAAAAAGTTGGCCACGCCCACTCAGTCACATTACCCCCATCACCACCAAGCCACCCCCATAGAACCAGTAGTAATAAATTTTAGATTTTACCACTGGATTTAAGTTTCCACACAATTCACTGAAGGTCCATTTTAATTGAAATCAGTTTTGGGAAAATTCTTAAAATGTTTTAGCATGGATATCTTTTATATGTGATACAATGCCCATATATCTAGATTACAGATACACAGAAGGATTTATGTACTATATTGATTCGGTGCTTCAAGAAGTATATACAGATAGCTCTGATTCTTTGTAGAGGTTCCATTCCAGCATAAAACCACAGGAACCAAATCACAAGTAAAGAGATCTTGATATAGAGGAATTAGAGGGTTGGTAGAAAAGTCCATGGTCATGTATACTTTCCATGAGCATCTCTTTTCTCTTCCTTTGATAGGAACATTGTATTTGCTTCTCCTTTTGCTCACTTGGTCATGGTGGATGCCACTGGGTCAGCCCAGTTGTAAGTCTCCACAACTGGAAACAAGTTGTTGTTGCTACAAATCAGATTATTAATAGATCTGGCAGTGTTAACTCTATATTACAAAAAACAAATGGGGTTAGTCCTCAAATCATAAAAACCTAAATAAGAGGATATTAATTCCTTAGCGCAAGGTCATGGAACGATACTACATGGACAGTGGTTGAAAAACTCTTACATTGTGTTTCTCTAGCATGTCTACTACAGTATAAAGTTTACCTAGGGACCATGTGCACAACACTAACTTTCCTAAAATATGTATTTATTTAACTAAAGATTCCGGCTTGTTGTATAATTCAAACCCTAAATGGCTGCCATCTTGGATTGTCTTAATTTGGGTGCTGTTCCTAGATAAGACTATCTTATCTGGGTTGCAAAACTGAAGACAACCCTAGATAGCAACAAAGAGATACAAACCTCGGCTGCTACCGTGTTTCCCCGAAAATAAGACCCTGTCTTATGTTTTTTTTTAACCCTGAAATAAGTGCTTGGCCTTATTGCCATGCGCTCAAAAGCCTGATTGGGCTTATTATCAGGGGATGTCTTATTTTGGGGGAAACAGGGTATCTAGTAGTCATCCAGATTTTTGTAACACAAATATGGGAAGCCATACTTTCTTTGTTGGAAGTTGAAACTGAAGTAAGAATTCACATGATGACATTGACAGCCCTTTAGGATTCGAGCATCATAATGATTCTTAAGTCTCAAACTGAAGTGACATATGCAAAGTGGAGTAAAACAATATTGTACAATAATTGATTTTTATGATAAAAATGACTTGTAAAGATGGCTCTGCCCATTGGGCAGTTATAGGCTAAAGCCTCCTCAGGTGGCCTAGTTGTCTTGATTGAATTCAGAAGCTAAGCAAGTTCTGGAATGGTGGGATACCTGGGAATTCCAGGGTTCCCGGCTACACTAGGAAAGCGAAACATACTGGAAGAAGGTAAGGGCGAACCAGTAATGTAAGCAGACCCCGTAACCTGGACCAATTCACTCACTAAGAGTTGAATTCCACTCAAGGATCTTGATGTTTTACATACTAAAAGATTAAGATGGAAGGAGACATTCAAGATAAATGGAAATCCCTGAATCCACAAAAATTTGCAAGTATCCAGTGGCATCATATACTGTTAAATATTCAGTATGTCAGCTTTGGAAGCCATATTAACACCAGAAGCTTCCACGCTGCCAACTTCTTGCACTTGGGAAAGTAGGAGAGGGTATTCAGGAGAGTGATTGTAGTTAGACATAATAGCATTCTTCCCTTCGGTCAAGGTCATGGTGTTTCTGCCTCTGGAGGAGGAGTGGTTGCAATGATGGCTCAAGTTGGGATGGATGATGATTGGGCCATGTGACAGACTAATGGGTGCAGGGGCTGGATTTGGGGTTTTGATTTTCTGAGAGAAAACCTGGAACTCTCAGATTCGGGTTTTCCCAGATGTGCCAGTATACCTACTCTAATAAATGGAACTTTGAGAAATGCTTGCCTTGGAGTTTTTAATTGGAGTTGGGGCTTTCTGGAACGTTGACACAGTATATGAATACCTGTGAATACCTCTACCTATGGAGCAATTCCGTAGGTAGAGAAACTTAATTCTTGCAAATATATCATGCAAGTAATCATGAAATTATGCAAATTATGCACATAATTATATATTGGTTTGGACCCATTCATGTCATTACGCACACCATTGTATATTGATTTGGATATCTACACCCACCCATACACAATGTCACCCCTTAACATTAAATAATGTTCCACATTGGATTGCTCTTGATCTCTCATCAGACATCAATATTACTTATTGTGAAGTCTGAGTAATGTGTTAAGAACATAATCGACACAGCATGTTCAAGCAATAACAATATATTGAGAACTACATGCAATAATTTTTCAGCCATTTTAGAGTTTCTTCCCTGCAGAGTCATTATGTGAATAAACTTCCTTAGGAATTTAAGAATAATATCTTTTGTATGAGAGCCATGGATACAGACAATCAATTTCAAACAATGCTAAAACTATGCAGTTACGAGAGTAAAATGCTTGGCACTTTGAAATACATGGCAGGCATGTTTCTGAAATACATTGAAAAGGATAAGATCACAAATAGAGGAGCCATGGTTTGGTATTGTACATCAATAGGTGTACTATATTATATTTATATTTTATTATATTATAATAAATTATATTATATTTATACCCCTTTGGGATAGTATTGAGTGGAGTCCCCAATATATGCACTTTAAAAATATTCAGTTTTGTTTGCCATTTTATGGTTTTATTGGTTATAATGGGCTATACTGTTTTGAACCAATTATTTTGAGATTTTATGCCAGCCAGTCATATAAATTGAGTTGGGCAGTCATATAAATGAATCAATAGATTAAAATGTCAACCAACTATTATATTTGAATCTTCCAAATAATTATCTAACATAATTACATAATCTTACATCACCCACAGATGTGGAATGCTGCCTAAGATATAAGGGGAAAATGCATATTAAAATATCACACAGATTTCTGATGAAGAATAAAGTCAGTGCTAACATAATATTTGTGAAGCGCTTACACTCAAGAATAAATAACAAAATCCTTATTGCCAGAATTTGTATTTCTTAGCATTTAAGAATGAAGTTACGTACAAATAGCCATATATCTAAAATGAAGAAAAAACATAGCCTGAATTCTAACAGATGAGTGACTTCTAAAAATAATATGAACCAGACAATAGTAAAACTATGAGAAGGAACTATAAAATACAATATAGAAATGTCTTTCTTTTGATTCATTCACTTAAAAGCCTCATTTTGTTCTAACTCAGAATTGCCAATAATTCTTACTAAATTTCTCTGCCAAAGTCTGAACAACATTTATGTCAATGCATTGAACACAGGTTAATATTTTTATAGAAGATAAGTAGTAAAAAGTATGACTTAGAACACAGGTGACAAACTTGTGGCGTCACGCTGCCATCACGTGGCATTTCGTGATGTTTTTCCCATTCATGGAGCTGGGGTGGGTGTGGCCTGCGCATGACACATCTGGCCTGTGGGTCGCCAGTTTGACACCCCGACTTAGAAAGTCATAAGGTTTTTTTTTGGTTCCAAATCATGGCAACCTCAACCCTTCCAAGACTGAGTGGCTGTGGCTCCCAGCATCCCGACATAGTCAGTTGACTCCATCACTGACTATTGGGGGCAAGTCTTTGGCCCCCACAGAAAGGGCTCGCAATCTGGGAGTCCTCCTGGATATGCAGCTGTCCTTGGAGGAACATCTGACAGCTGTAACCAGGGGGACCTTTTGTCAGGTTCGCCTGATTCGCCAGTTGCGGCCCTTTCTTGATCGGGATTCCCTGTGCACAGTCACTCATGCCCTCGTCACCTCTCGCCTTGACTACTGCAACGCTCTCTACATGGGGCTCCCCTTGAAGAGCACCTGGAGGCTCCAACTGGTCCAGAATGCAGCAGCGCGGGTAGTGACGGGAGCAGCATGGCGCTCCCATGTAACACCGCTCCTGCGCGAGCTGCACTGGCTCCCAGTGGTCTTCCGGGTGCGCTTCAAGGTGCTGGTTATCACCTTTAAAGCGCTCCATGGCATCGGGCCTAGCTATCTTTGAGACCGCCTGCTGCTACCGATGACCTCCCATCGTCCCGTGCGCTCCCACAGAGAGGGCCTCCTCAGGGTGCCATCAGCCAATCAATGTAGGCTGGTGACCCCCAGGGGGAGGGCCTTCTCTGTGGGGGCACCTACCCTCTGGAATCAGTTGCCCCCAGAGATAAGGAGAATCCAAGACCTTAGTGCCTTCTGCCGTGCCCTTAAAACCCACTTTTTCCAGCAAGCCGGGCTGGTTTAAGAAGAAATTTTAAATGTTTTAATTGGTTTGTATTTTAATTTTGGGCCAAATTTATATATATTTTAATTGTTTTTTAATATTTGTATTTTATGTTTGTATTTTATGTGTTTTTTAATTCTGGCTGTACACCGCCCTGAGTCCTCAGGGAGAAGGGTGGTATATAAATTTAAAATAAATAAATAAATAAATGGCAGAAGGACTCTATATCTGACCAATAGCTATTAGTACTTTACAAAATAAATGTTTTGCAAAGCATATTGGCATCCCTCCCCAAAATATTAGAAGTTGTGGAAACGTCCCATGCAGCACCTTTGAAGGTTTTTCCAGGCAGGTTGTACATTTTTGTATGTGTTCAGCTACCACTTCTACTAGAACGGCCAGAAAATTGAACTGTCTGTGCATAGACATTCCCGGGGAACAAGGCAGGGGCAACCAACAAAAGGATGCAGCCTCTACAATTTGCATTTAAGGGTCACATATCAGGATGGAAATATGTAAGTGTAAATTTTGCATCAATATTGCCACACATATGTTATAATTTTGAGGTATTTTTGGTTTGATAGAGAATCAAATGCCTCTGTGTGCATTCATGCATACATTCCAATAGGTGGAGAACGCAGCTGCACTAACCCCCAGCTGCTATGGCTTAGAGGTGGATCTCTTGCCTCACAATTAGGAGGTTATGAGTTTGATCCTAGGTAGAAGCAGATGTACGGTCTCCTGCTTGGGTAGGGGGTTGGACTAGATGACCTGCAAGATCCCTTCCATCTTTTAATCTGTTAACCCTTCTAGAAATCATAGTTTTCATACTATTCAAAATGCTTTGTGATGTGTCCATTTTAAATGCTTTGCACAGTCCTTTTGGTTGGAACTGAAGGGAAGTGAATCTAAGAACATTTGAGCCCTCACCACTTCTGAAAAAAGATCAATTACCAGGTGGAAGAATAAAGCAGAAGAGCAGGTTTTTAGAACAAATAATTTCTCATTAGAGCAAATGCATTGTGAGCCAACCACTCTCTAAGACTTAGAATGAGATAGATCTTACTAAAGGCAGAGGATGTTGCACTTCATAAATATGCTTGGGATCGCACTGATAATCACTGACTTTTAGCGATCAAAGATTTTCTAAATAATACCTTCAGAATAAATTACAATTAAGAAAGTATATTTCAAAAGACTAACTCATATTTTTTCTCTTTTCTACTATATGACATTCACTGACTTTTATTTACATTTCTTATTAATCTAATAAGAGAACTGTATGTTTTTTATTTCCCTGGATGCATCATAAAGCTGATTATTATTGCCCAAACTTAATGTCATATGAAAGGAAGATCTATTTTTAGTACCTAGTATTATTTGAAACTGCTTGTGTTTTAAATTGCATAAGTGTTCTATTTACTACTCTTTGAAGCTAATTCATATGATCATTTCCACTGTATGGCAATGATGGGAAAATCACGAGATTCAACTGCAGAGTTGTGTCAAGATTCCAGTAGAGGAGAATATTTGTAATTTAAGATTGAAATGAAGGCTCCTTGGTGCTGTCTGAGCTTGGCTGGGGTTTGCAGACATTTTATTACCCAAATCGGGCAATGTCATCAGTGCATTGATGTTTGGATAATGAAACATCTACAAGAAAATAATCAAGCTCAGAGAGCACCAAGGACCCTTCACATCAAGATTTCTTTTTACTGTTTTTTCTGGTCATTCAGAATATGTAGAGTTCTATTTAGCTGAACCAGAGAGACGCACCAAGGTAAGGAGCTGGCAAGCTAATACAGATCATACAACTAATTAGTTTAGCAATAGCAATAGCACTTAGACTTACATACTACATCACAGTGCTTTACTCTCTCTAAGAGGTTTACAGAATCAGCATATTGCCCCCAACAATCTCATTTTACCAACCTCAGAAGGATGGAAGGCTCAGCCTTGAGCCAGTCAGGATTGAACTGCTGGCAGTCGGCAGAGTTAGCCTGCAATACTGCATTCTAATTACTGTGCCACCATGGCTCTGTCATGTTGACATTTTACATAAAACATGGTTTCTTTTCACAGAGTCAGTCCTTCCATTAAAACCTCAGTATTGCTGAAAACCTTGGACATAATTATGTTAGCATTTATTTATTTCCACAGTGGTGGTAGTTTTGGCAAAGGGGAAAATCCACAAGTACTCTTCTTTTCTTATTGTTTTGTTGGAAATCTTAATATTATTTGCACAACATTAATTAAAATTATTGACGTTTTATTGTTTAGATAACTTACAGTATTAGAAGTAAAGGAAACAGAAATATTCCATCAGTATTCATTACAATTTAGGATATAGATACAAGTAATCCTCGAGTTACAACTATAATGGAACCTGTCATTAAGTGAGGCATCCACATGATTGCTTCACTTAACGATTCCCATTCCTGTTCTCCCTGATAGCAACTGCACAGGTTGTTAAGCAGAGCACAGACTGCCTCAGAGGTGGGGAGGCCCTGGAAAGCCTAGCACAGACCAAGGTCTGCCTGGGCTCCAAGGCCTCCTTCTGTCCTCTGGGACATCTCATCCCTCAGGGCTCCTACAGGCCTTAGCCATGCTTCCCACCCTTCCCCAGGTCACATCCACTCTTCCCTACCCACCCATCCCCCATCACCAATTGTGCACTTACCTCTAGAAGATCTCTGGAGCTCACATTGGAGAGGACAGGAGGCTGCTCCATTTCTTGGCATCCCTAGGCTCCATCCCAGAAGCAAGTGCTGTTTTTGTAAGAGTGACCAAGATTGATCTTTTCCATTGTACATTTCCACAACATAATTGGAAAGAATAAGATTTTGCAAGAAAAAAAAGTAAATTGGAGTGAAAGTCAAGAAGGTAATTGAAAACAGATCACATAACTAAGGATCGGTTATAAGACAAGAAATATAAGTAAGCCCGCTGTATTTTATCTCTTCTGAGCTTGATCAAGAGCCCTTTATTGTACAAGATAATTATCAATAACTCCTATTATAATGCCTGCCGATAGATGCACACAGAAAATCTTCTTTAAATTATCAGCATTTAAATCCGGATAAAGTCTTGAATGTTTTTCTTCAATAATCATCAGTATTTTTTTCATTTCTCAAATATTTGGTGATGCTCTGAAACTTTGGAAACTACAATTTTAATATATTTGAAGGAAGTAGGATTAATGACTGCTGCCATAAACTAATATTAATTTAAGAAGGCAATCTTAAGAACTTTTTAGAATAAGATTTCTTCTTTGAATACAGCTTTCTTCATGCTTTTGTAGAGTAAGAAGGTAAACATCAAAGTTAAATTTCTTATTTAATTTAAGTCCATTGATTTTAAAGAGGCTGCCTAGCCCTAGTAGTTTTAGGCAGTGCTGTGGAGTCGGAGTCGGAGTCGGAGTCGAGGAGTCGGAGTCGGAGGAAATTTTGGGTACCTGGAGTCGGAGTCGGAGTCGGCAAACAATGCACCGACTCCGACTCCGACTCCTACTAAATTTAGATTGGAATTTTAAAAAAAGCAAGTTTAAATGTCCCAATTCACAAAAAGTTATAATTAATGACTTCTCTACTGTAAGAATAAAGACCAATGCATGCAGTGCCTCACGTAACCGCAAAATGAACATGTTAAGTGACCGTGAAGAAGCATGCTTTTCATGTGCTTCACTATAAGGCACGCAACGCACAATTAGGAGTGGCAATACTTATACTTTCCATAGTGTTGTGTTCTGCTGTTACAGGGAACGCAGCGCCCATGGGTAACCTAGCCTCTCACTGATAAGGGATTAAGTAAATACGTTTTTTGCAGGACTAGAGACACTTGCATAAGTGAAGGGAATGGAGGGTCAATAGTTCAAGACTGAAGCTGTAAACCATTGGAAAAACTGCTGTCATTCAGCTAAGGCTATAAAAACTTGTAACTCTGATTGTTAGCTTAAACTTTAAACATGACTAAACACTGTTTAAATTTATGAACCGGCCAAATACTCTGTTCAAAGAAAATACATTGTATGTTTGTATGTGTGTTTCTAATTATTGTTATTTATTCATATTTGTTCTCTTTTATTCTTTAAAGTTTAACAATTCATTCTTTATCTTAATATCTTTATATTTGTTTGGGGTTGGCTTTCTTCCCTTTCATCTTTTTTATTGTACAGCAATCTTTCTCCTCAAACCTACCACCTCTCTCTTTTCTTTCCTTCTTACTTTCTCTTCCTCACCCTCTTCTTCTCCTCCCTACTTCCTCTTCCTTTCTCCTTCTCCTCCTCTCTTCCTCCCTCTCTTACCCTCACTCCTACTCTAATTTCCCTTCCCTTCCTTCATCCCTCTCTATTGCTGTATCCTTTTATGTATATGGACTACTCAGAGGGCTGAAAAAGTTATTTCTGACTGGTCCTCTCCCTTTTGACCAGTCCTCGAACTTACGACTGTCCTCACATTTTACGTTTTTGCCCTATCTTGTCACCATGGTGAAGAGAAGCAGTTGTGAAATGAGTGACATGGTTGTTAAAAATGCTGCACGGGCATAAATGTGAGGATGGTCATAAGTGTGAGGACCAGTCAAAAGTGCGAGGACCTGTCAGAAATGACTTTTTTCAGCCCTCTATACACATAGCCATGGCCACCCGGTCACATGACCAGCTAGCCACACCCACCCAGTCACATAACCTCCAAGCCATGCCCACAAAATAAGCCACGCCCACAGAACCGGTAGTAAAAAAATTTAGAACCCACCCCTGGTTGGGGGTCACCACAACATGAGGAACTGTATTAAAGGGTCGCGGCATTAGGAAGGTTGAGAACCACTGGCTTAGAAGAACTTGGTGGAACAGCTTCTTGGATTCAACTGTAAGTGTTTATATTGTATAGGACAAATCATGTCTAGGTTTAGTGCTGGGATATATAGCTTATTTGTTTGTATAAAGCCATGTACGTACAACTTACAAGACTGTGTATGTTGATATTAAAAATCTAATTATATGCCAGTTAGTATAACATATTTTATATTTTAGGGAAAGAGGCATCCTAAACAATGGCAAAAAGACTGCTAACAACAAACACAACAAAGTCTACTGTTTATGAGCACTTTGCATTATCAAGTGATGGAAAACATTACGTGTGCCAATGTATTAGAAAAGATGATGATGGTGAAAAACAATGTGATGCAAAAGTTAGCAGTTTCAGTGGGCCTGATAAAAATGCACCTACAAGAGCATCAAATTTGAAAAGACACTTACAGCGTTTTCATCCCAAAGTGTTAGAAGCCGTGAATGAGAAAGATAGCAATGAAAACATTGCATCTACTTCTGTGACAAAAAACGTTCAGAAATCTACTGGAGAACAATCACAAATAAGAAAATTCTTTATATCTGACAAAGTTACCATAAGGATGACACCAGAAAAATTCAAACACCACATTATTGAAATGGTAGTAAAGAATAGTGTACCACTATCCTTCTTTTCACAGACAGCCTTTTTAGGCCTAAATGGAGAAATGGCAAAAAAACTTGGTGTTTCTCTGGAAAGAGAAAGTATAAGGAAACTTATAATTGAGGAGGCCAAATGTAAAAAGGAAGAACTACAGAAAGTTATGAAAGGACGTTTTGTCTTCCTTAAAATGGATGCATGCACACGTCACAGAGTCAATTATTTCGCTATTAATGTTAGATTTGTGGATGAAAATAACAAAACAATAACACGGACCCTCGGAGTAAAGGACACTCAGGCACATCACACCAGTGATTACCTTCAGAAGTTAGTGGAGGGTGTTCTAGAAGATTTTGAAATTAAAAAGGAACAGATTTTATGTGTTGTGACAGATAACGCTTCTAACATGTTGAGCACAATTGAGAAGATGAAGGCAGATGAAGAAGGTATCAAACAGATATTAGACTTAGAGGAAGACAGCTCTGCAAGTATTAGAGAAAGTTTAGAAACTGAAGAGAATGCTGACATTTTTTTAGACAACTTTGTTGAAGAAGCATTGAAGCTTGCTACTATTCATCATATGCGATGTGCTGTTCATACACTGCAACTTGCCATAAGAGATGGATTAAAAGATCGCCATGCAGCTACATTAATTGGCAAATTACGGCAAGTAACTGTTGCAGCCAGGGCCCCAAAAACAGATGCAATTTTGAAAAGACGTGCAGGAAAAGGAGCCATTTTGGATCAAACAACTCGCTGGGGAAGCACTTATTTAATGGTGAAGCGTTTGCTTGAACTTAAAGACTTCATAGAAGAAATGGACAATGAAAATCTTGCATTAACTGCAAGCCAGTGGACACAAACAAAAGAGCTGGAGAACCTTCTTTCTCACCCCTTCACTGTCACCAAGAGGTTGCAATGTGATGATCTAACCCCGGGTAAATTCCTCTTGGAATGGAAGAGCCTGTTATATCGCCTGAACAAAAATGGAGGGTTAATAGCTGAGGGCATTGCATCTTCAATGATGAAAAGAGAGAGTCTTTTGCTGGAAAATGAAATCTTGTTAGCGGCTATTTATGTCGACCCAATGAGCCGACTTTTATTGAACAGTAAACAGATTGCTACTGGGAAAAAGGCCCTCTATGATGTAGCAGTTCGCATGAAGGGATTACGACCTGAAATACCTCCACAGGAGGATGGAGTTCTTTTAAGCAATAGTGGTAACTCAGAATCACCTTCTTCAAACGAAGAATTAGACTTTGATTCCTTCTTAGACAAAATGGAAGTTGCTAAAGGAAAGCGACGTCGCATAAGCGTTACAGAACCAGTAAATGTCCAAATAAAAAAATTCCAACAGGAGTTTTATAAAGCACTAAAAGAAGTTGAAAAGTATGATCGCTCATCAAAACTTACTGTTGAAGAAGCCATCCTTGTTTATCCAGAGATCGTTAGTGATGTGGCCAGAATAGTTACTGCAATGCCACCCACCCAAGTCAGTGTCGAAAGATTATTTTCAGCCCTAAAAATAATAAAGTCTGACTTAAGAGCCTCTATGAAAGAGGATCTGGCAGAGGCAATTCTCTTCCTTAGAACTCTACATTGAATTGATTTGCATTTGCTAAGCCTATAACTACATTTCAAGATTAATATAAACCATATCTAGGTTTTACAGATTTTGTTTTTGGTTCATATAGATAAGCTTTGTTTTTGTTCTAAAACAACCAAATAATGTGGTTTGTATTTTTGAACTGGTAAAGTTCCTGTTCCTGATGTTTATGCCTGCTGCTACTATCCAGCAACTTGATTAATTAAATTAATAAAAAAAAATTAATAAAACTTTGTTGTTTTCATTGTGTTTGTCTTTTGCTTAAACTGTTCAATACAGTAGACTGTTGGCTTCCCAGCCAGTAGTCCTGTGGTAATGACATGTATGTTGCCTTTCTTTCCTTCAAGGAATGTATAAAATACATTCGCATATTAATACAGAGGAGTCGGAGTCGGGGAGTCGGAGTCGGAGTCGGAAGTACAAAAAACTGAGGAGTCGGAGTCGGAGTCGGAGTCGGAACATTTATCTCCCGACTCCACAGCTCTGGTTTTAGGCACTTCTCTGACTAATCAGAGTGAATGCAGAACCTTACACTTTGTGGTCTATCCATGATGATTAAACCTAAGTGCTGTAGATACATAGGATCCATCTAGCATGTGAGTGCCATGAAATTGTTCTCCTCTCATTCTGAAGAATGGAAATTGATAAAGCAGAGAAGGGGCTTCATTAAGTAAGGGTACTTACGAGACCGCCTACTGCCACCAATAGCCTCCCACCGGCCAGTACGCTCGCACAGAGTGGGCCTCCTCAGGGTGCCGTCCGCCAGACAATGTCGGCTGGCGACCCCCAGGGGGAGAGCCTTCTCTGTGACGGCGCCCACCCTCTGGAATAACCTTCCCCCGGAGTTACGTATAATAACAGACCTCCGGATTTTTCGTCGGGCCCTGAAAACTTATTTATTTCAACTAGCTGGACTGGCTTGAGCTAAATTTTAAATTGGTTTTAAATTGGGTTGTTTTAATTTACGGCCAGAATATCTAATTATTTTAATACTGTTTTTTAAATTTTGTATGCTTTGTTTTTACTTAGGCTGTGCACCGCCCTGAGTCCTATTTGGAGAAGGGCGGTATAGAAATTTAAACAAATAAAATAAATAAATAAATAAATAAATTATTGTTTATAGATTAGAACAAATGGGGTATCTCTTCCCAAAACTTGAGCTATTGCTCCAAAGTACAATACAACTAATAGGAGGAGGAAGGAGTATTAGGTATGTTTGCCATCTAGAATTATTTATAAAAATAATAAAGGTGGGATAAAAACGAACGAACCAATGAATGAATGAATGAACAAACGAACAAATAATATTTTAGCAACACTGATGTTCTGTGTTGGGACTATAGCAGTAGTGGATTTCAAAAAATTTTTACTACTGGTTCTGTGGGTGTGGTTTGGTAGGCATGGTATGGCATGGCATGGCTTGGTGGGCATGGCTTGGTGGGCGTGGCAGGGGAAGGATACTGTAAAATCTCCATTCCCATCCCACTCCAGGGAAGATTACTGCAAAATCCCCATTTCCTCCCAATCAGCTGGGACTCGGGAGGCAGAGAATAGATGGGGGCGGAGCCAGTCAGAGGTGGTATTTACCAGCAATTTTGTATTTACAAAATTTCCGCTACTGGTTCTCCAGAACTAGTCAGAACCTGCTGAAACCCACCTCTGGATTATAGCCTCCAGAATTCCTAATTTGTGAGAATTCATAAAGAAAGAGGAAACTTGGATCAGAAATAGAATTGCATAATATTTTATCCTCTGTCCTTGTTCTTCTATGCATCTCTGAAATCCTGCTATAAAAATAGTAACATACTACTATTGTTATTCATTATTTTAATGTAAAACATAAAAACTGCCTAAATCTTATTTTATGGAATATGAACTTATGCTCTGATACTCTTTTAAAGCAAATATATATTTCTGAAGGTAAATGCACTTGTTTAAATGATAAAGTCATATAATATAATTATTACTGTATGGAGCCTACTAAAGTGAATCAGTCTCATACTGTTTATTGCGAACTACTTACTAATTTATTCTGAAGGAACTGAACCAAATGTTGTTTACAGGACTTCTCTTCATGAATACTATTATTGTCCCTATGAAATACATACCATTTATTGAACATCATTCCATTAATTATTTGGCTTGAAGAACTTAAAAACTTAATCTCAGCTACAGTTATTTCCCATCTTTCAGCAGAATTCTTCATCAGTTTCTTACTTCTAAAAATATACCTGTTAGCAGCAGCATTTCTTATATATATGTTATAAATAAAGGTATTAACTTTAGTTGTCCTATAATTTTATGAGCCAAAAAAGAGTAGTATTAAAATTCTTTATATAGCACGATTCATTCATATTCTGTGGCTGTGTAATTCATATAAATCTATCTTAAACATAGGATAAGTGAAGCAGAAGGCTGGAAAGCTGATTATGTTGCTGAGTAGAGATGAAGAGAAAATCTCTTAGATTAGGATTTACTTGCCACATGCCCTACATTGCTGATTCACATAACCATTTCATAAAGTTACTTTAAAAACTTTTATTTTAAGCATCATCAGTTTTTGACTCCTGGTGACTGCCTGGGCCTGCAATTTCTTGGCAATTGATGATTTTTGTTAGTGGTTTGCCACTTCCTCCTTCCTAGGGCTGAGAAAGAGTGACTGGCCCTTGGTGACCCAGCTGATTTTGTGTCTGGCAAACCTAGAATTCCCAGTTTCCAACCTGATGCCTTAACCACTACATTAACCTGGAACTTTAAAAACTACTTTTTTAAAAAAATAAAGCATATAATAATCGTTTTCCAGAAGTCTACCTTACTTGAAGATCTTTAAAATACCCAAACAGTGCTATTGTAATAAAGTGCTTTTAGGACTGTCAGGGTATTGTTACATACCTGTATTAGAGAGGTGACGGTTACAATCAAAGAAGATATTTATATACTCTACAAACATACATCCTGACTTTTCATATACACATTTGATACTTAAGATATACATGTACAAACATTCCTAATATGTAGGTGATAAACTGTCCATCAACAGAGGCTGGACCCTGGATGGTTATCTGTTGGAATTCTGCAATAATTATTTCCTATGCTGTGTGATTGCGTGCGCATCCATGTGTGTTTAAACAGATGATTTCCAAAGTCCATTCCAACTCAAACTTTTCAAATGATTTTCACATCTCATAAATTCTCTAGACAGCTCTCTGACATCTATTTCTTGAATTTGTTTAAAATAAATAACAAGATACTGTAGAACCGTACCATACCTTTATTAGTCCTCGGTTGCATTCCGCATTTTCTTTCTTCTAACATATTAGAAAGGCTCCTCACCTACTTCTGGAAGAATTCAGGGACAAAGACATTATTTAAGTCCACTTTCTTTCCTTTCCCTAACATTATTTTTACACCTTCCCACATCAACAGCATCTTTGACTCTTAGCTTTGCGCACGGTCACTCATGCCGTTGTCACCTCCCGGCTGGACTATTGTAATGCTCTCTACATGGGGCTCCCCTTGAAGAGCACTCGGAAGCTCCAACTGGTCCAGAATGCGGCCACGTGGGTGGTTATGGGCGCAACTCGTTGTGCCCGCGTGACACCCCTCCTGCGCGAGCTGCACTGGCTCCCAGTGGTCTTCCGGGTGCGATTCAAGGTGTTGGTTACCACCTTTAAAGCGCTCCATGGCATAGGACCCGGGTACCTTCGAGACCGTCTTCTGCCACCAATAGCCTCCCACCGACCAGTCCGTTCCCACAGAGAGGGTCTCCTCAGGATGCCATCAGCCAAGTTATGTCAGCTGGCGACACCCAGGGGGAGGGCCTTCTCTGTGGGAGCCCCAGCCCTGTGGAATGAACTGCCCCCGGAAATACGTAAGATCTCCGACCTCCGGGTGTTCCGCTGCGCACTGAAGACCCTGTTGTTCCGCCAGGCAGGGCTGTCAATATAATAATTTTAAATTGAGGTATTTTAATTTTTAGGGTTTTAAATCGGCCAAATCTATTTAATTATTTTAATTTTTAATTATTGTTGTGTCTTGTGTTTTTAAATTGGCTGTACACCGCCCTGAGTCCTTCGGGAGAAGGGCGGTATAGAAATAAATTATTTATTTATTTATTTATTTATTTATTTATTTATTTATTATTTATTTATTTATTTATTTATTTATTTAGCTTACTTTATATATACCCCTCCTGCTCTTTTTATCAACCTGTACTTGAAGTAAATAGAGAATTTGGGGCTAACTAATATGTGCCTTATTGTCAGCGGGGAATAGCAGTGTGGTGTTTAAATATTTCAAGAATAAGATTGTAAGGCACGGAGCATGTCAAATTCATCGTACACATTTTTAAAAATGCACAATATGTATTTTATGCACATATGTATGTGTGCCAATGTAACAGCCAAAAGTAGTATATATAAAATCCAAAACTTTTGAGAAGATTTGCTACAGTTGTTAAATATCATGAGGTGCTCTTATTACCTTTGAAAATGTTTATCATCTAATGTTCCAATTACATTTTACATGGGAAGAAATCCGTTGAATTCCTAAATAAACACAGCTGCAGCTGCCTTGCATTTTCCATGTACTCTTTTCTTTTATTTCATGAAACAGCTTTCACGTGCTTTATATACTATTGAAATCTGTAATAAATAGCTGCTCTTTGAAAGACGTCAGGCAACTCTTTTGATTGATCCTAACGCTTAAAAAAAAGATATATATTTTTTAATCTGCCTCTTGGGTTTTGAACTTCAAAGCTTGTACTTTGCAGTACAGATGAAATGTATCCATTGCTTTGGCTCCAATTTAAAATGAGATCTGCCCCGCCCAAAGGAAAACCCCTCTGGAGAGGAGCAATTACAAAAAGAAATAAACAAGGACAGCCTTCCGCGCTCACCTAACGCGCCCTCGACCTGAATGACCAGAAACAGATGCCCACCTCCCATTTGCGGTGATAACCCGCCCTCCTCTGTTGGTATAACCGGTGTCTTATGCTGTTGTTCTATTGGTTTCTGCACCAAGCCGGCAGATTATTGAGGCTTCGGATTGGCCAGGCGCCCTGCCAGTTTTCTATCTCTTGAAGCTGCCGCACAGCGCCCTGTGAATGAACGAAGGGGACTGAAGGTTCTAAGGGGCTTCTAGACGCGAGGAAGTAGCAGCAAGAGCGGCGGAGGGGAAATTCAATAGCAGGAGATAGCTGCAAAAGCAGCCCCTTTGCATCCTCTCTCATTCTGCGTCTGGATCGCCGCCAAGAGCTGAGCCTAGGAAGACTGTCACTTCTTGTAAGGTAAATAGCTTGCGTTGATTTGCCTCTTGCCGGGTAAGTCGACTTGTCAAGTTCTCTGCAGGATCAGCTCTTGCCAAAATAAGAAGACTGGCTATTCTTGGACTGCACTCAAATAAGAATATTCTTTAGAGAAAAATAAACTTCTGTCTTTCTCCCTGCACTTTTGCATCATCAACCTTTTCTTTTTATCCAGCACCTGCAGAAGACATTAAATCCATTTATTTATGTATCAAATGTATATGGCTGCCCTTACAAGAAGTGACACTGGGCAGCATACACATTTTAAGGAACCTTTTGCATCTGGCAAGCATATTTTCTTCCCCCTCCCTCCCTCCACAACTTTGCAGGTTTAGGAGCTGCTTTAACTAATACAAGACTGAATTTAAAGTTAAAATAAGGGACTCTTCATGTTTGCAGTCCGGTATAATGCGAGCCCCTAAATGCAATGGATATAAATTGCTGCAGATGATTCTCCAAACAGCTTTGAAAAACTGTTCTATCTCTTCCTGATTTTGGTATGCTATTGACTGGAAAGAAATGATCCTGTTTATAGTTGTCTTTAAAGTTGTGACTACTGGAGTGGCCACACTGTAAAGGCAAGCTTTGCATTTCCCTGAAATTAATAATATAGTTCAAATAAAAAAATCATATATTTTTCATTTATATATATTCATTCATACATATATTTCTTTTACATATAAACATATACATTACAATATTGTACAATATACAATATTACATATACTTTTATATATAAAAGAAGTTTGTACCAAGAAAAAGTATACATATGCTTTCAATAAATACAAATCTGGAATAGTATTTTAATGTGCATTTGTGCAAAATAATAAGTTGAAGCTTAATGCTTTGAGATAGTTCTTGCTGCTGACTTAACCAGCTTCAAAGTGTCTGCAACACTGATACTGTAAGACTTTTTAGATTTTAATTCATATGAACCCCAGTTAGCATGGCTACAGGCCAGATAGTTGGAGCCAGGGGTGGGATTTAGCAAGTTCGCACCACTTTGGGAGAACCAGTTGTTAACTTTCTAAGCAGTTTGGTGAACTGGTTGTTGGAAGAAATCATTAGGGCAGAGACCTGGCTGTTAAATTATTTGAATCCCACCACTGATTGGAGCCAACCAGTTTGTCTAACTCTGTTGTAAGCATGTAGAAAAGTTTAGTGTAATTTACTATTCTCCATGTACATTTGGGTACAATACTGATAATGTTGATAGCACATACAGGCTAGGTTTTTAGTGGAAATTCTAGCTTAAGTATTTGACCTTGGAAAGAACATCAATTTAAGAATCGGAAATGTTCGTATGTTACTGATGGTGATGGTGATTATTTGAACAAGTAGGTAACAACCAACTTTCTTTGCTACTAACTAGCTGTGGTATGGATTATTTTGCAGCTCAAATATGGTAGGTTTAGATAGTGCTGATTTCACATTAACACCCATATTAGAAACAAATACTTTATTATAGTTGTTGTTAAAAAATAAGTTTTGAAATTGAGAATTAAAGGAAAAGAAGGCAAGCTTTTTCTTAATCTGAAGCTTTTTTTCCTTTTTCTTTTTTTTTCCTCCAAATGACAAACAAAGACAGCTGAATAAAAGCAGTGAGGGAGGTAATTAAATGGAGAAACATTATTATGGACAAAAGTTAAACAGTGATCTCATTCATGCTTCCCTGTCTAGAGTTGCTTCTCTTAAAGTGTTTTTGAAAACAATTAAAATTCTTAGGCTCCATATGTGGGCTACTAGAATCTAGACAAGTTCATTTTTTTCTAGTTGTCTTCAATGTTATGTTATTTGAACATCATTGTACTATTATGACGTGATGTTTTCATTCTTGACACTTGCACATGCTGCCACCAACTTTATGATGGATTTTTTTATTTTAGATCAACATAATTCCAGTGAAATCACTTTTTCTTTGATTTGTCCACATCCTGTTACCAACAAATAAGTATTGAATTTGTACAGAATGTTCTTGAATGAGTTCATAGTTCCGTATGGTTACTTTACAAATTATGTTGGTTACAAATTATGAAAATGTATGACTTGGAACCAAGTATGCATGATTTATTTTTCATGTAAGTGAAAAAGATTACTTATTTTATCTTTTTTTCTTTCTGGAAAATTCTTCATAATTTTAAAGCCTTCGCTTTCTTAGGGCTGGGTGTTGCATTTTTCAGTAGCATTTACTTCTCAGACTGCATATAGAGAATTGCAAACATAGCTTTTAAATAATATTTCATAACCTCCAGATGTATACAATTAGAGATGATAAATCTATCTTTGTATGTAAGCAGTTACAATTCTATAGTGCAAAATGATGCATGTGTATTCATAGCCAAAAGTTTTGGATAGTATTCATATGCTGAGTTTGCATATCAGCTTGTTTGAATTGAACCTCCAGAGGCAACCATTTCACTGGTTAATTCTTCTCACCATCAGAAAAAATTCTCCTTAGTTCTAGGTTGGCTGTCTTCTTAATAAATTTCCATCTCTTACTTCTTGTCCTTGGGTGCTTTGAAGAATAGATTGATCCCCTCATCTTTGTGACAGTCCCTAAAATATTGGAACACTGCTATCATGTTGCAGTGTGGGTACGTTTGGGTATCCCTAAAGGAAGGGACTAGAGCCTTGCTTTAATTAGAATATCCAGAATCTTCTGATGGGAATCATTCAGTCTTTTTATGGACATTTATGTTGCACTGATTGGCAAACTATTCTCCTAACTAATTATTCTTAGAATATTTCTGGGGAAATTTACATATACAATGGGTATAAATAATTGATGTATTGGCCAAGAAAGAGCCTATTGTTTTTTGCCCCTACTTGACTTGTCTGAGGCCAGTAGACTTAGATACTCAGAAGAATTAGCAGTATGGGAAATGAGCATTGCTGCTATTCCTGTTCTGTAAGAATAATGCAATCATGTAAGTTCTTTTTTTAAAAAAAAATACTTGTATTAAAATTTCCAACATTTAAAACACAAAACACAAATTTACACTCATTACAGCTTTTTCATATCAGTGACAATATCCTTCGCATCAATCATATTTACATAAATTCTATTTCTATAAATCACTATTCTATATCATCGTTTAAATTATAATAATATCTATTCACCTACAATCAAATTCTCATCGATATTATAGATTTCTTATACATTTTATATTATATATTCTACTTTTTTCAACTTACTACTTACTACCAAATTTGGAATAGATGGTATACCTGGCTTTAGAATAAGCATAAAATTTAAGGTATAAGTTGTAAAAAGCAATCATGTAAATTCTTATACTCCAATCTGCCCCAACGTGGTGCCTTTACATTCTGCTTTTGGATTTTTCCATTTTCATAACTTTTATGAGAAAGGATATTGTTCTTATGAGCCATTGACTCAACCCAACAGGATTCACCTTGTGTTCTTTGATAATACCAAGCACTGAACAAGGGACCATTAATTACCAAGCCATTAACTATAGTCTGCTCTTTTCTTCTCTCAACACAATGCATTTTTAGATTATATACCAAACTTTCTCATTGGAAGAAATTGAAGAGTTATTAGTTGATAAGAATTAAACAAGCAGTTTTAGACTGCTTGTTTAATCAAGCACTACTGCTTCAGTGACTCCATCCAGCCACCTCATACTCTGTCGTCCCTTTCTTCTTTTTCCCTCAATCTTTCCCAGCATTAGGCACGACTCACTGGAGAAGAGCCTAATACTGGGAAAGATTGAGGGCAAAAGAAGAATGGGATGACAGAGAAGGAGGTGGCTGGATGGAGTCACTGAAGCAGTAGGCATCAGCTTAAATGGACTCCAGAGGATGGTAGAAAACAGGAAGGCCTGGAGGAACATTGTCCACGGGGTTGTGATGGGTCGGACACGATTTCACAACTAACAACAACAAAAACAACAACCTGTATTGTTGTGTAAATCTTTTGAAACGAGGTACTTCAAGACACACAGACATTTGCATAAAGTAGTGATTCTGAATCACTAAAGGAGCATGTCATTTTCAGGAACATATGGCTGCTTTTATAGATGCTTCTAGATGTCTCAGCATGTGCATGGATAATGTGTCCCATTATTTTTTCCTAACAAAGCTAAGCAGTTATGTATGCATACATATTGATTGAAAGAGAAAGTGATTCATATAGATTCTTGCCTATTGTAAAGATCTTCTTTGGTTGTGGAGCCTTAATATTGAATATTGAGGATGTTCAGCAACTATTTTTCTCTGCATTGTACCTCCTTTACCAAACCACATTCCAATGATCACATCTCATCCAAGCTACTGAGCTGATCTAGAAAAGTTCTAGGTATCCAAACCATACAGTGACAAACACATCACCATGCAAAGAGATATTGATATTATTATCCACAGTTCCTATATCAACTCTAGGATACCAAAAGATAACTTTCATATCACATTATAGTTTAAATACTGTATAAAAAGTAAACATATATTGAATTAAAGGCAATTATTAGTAGCTCAGGGTTGAAATGAGGATCCTTGGTGCTCTCTGAGCTTGTTTATTTTCTTGCAGATGTTTCATTACCCTAACTAGGTAACATCATCAGTGCTAGGTGACCAACAACCAAGTAAACAATATCCCAGTTAAGGAACTGCAAAAGAGCCATCAGTTAACAGCCCAATTTAAGAATGTCTTAAGACCACCCACATCCGCACAGACAAGCAAGTCACCAGAATATAAACTGACAGCAAAAGCACTCTTTACTAGCACTGATGACATTATCTACTTAGGGTAATGAAATGTCAGCAAGAAAACAAGCTCAGAGAGCACCAAGGACTCCTCATACAGTCAATTATAGTTTTGTTTCTGTATATACTTCTGAGCATTCCTTCTACCCTTGTGAAGATACTGAATATATGTATTCATTACAGATTCATAATTATTTATATTGGTTATTTGTTCTTAGTTTTGAACAATAATTTGTGTGTTCAAAGATTAAATAAATTGAATTATAGGACAATCATGCAGAGTAACAAAAGGAAAACAATGCTATACCATTAGCACAACAATTTTCCTAAGAATTCAATTCTTAGGAAAAGTACAGTAGTACAGTAGTAGTACATTAGAACCTTTAGTCATGACCATAATTCGTTCCATAACTTTGGTCGCAAACCTATTTGGTCGTGACCCAAACCTAATTTTGGAAATTTGGCGCTTACAAAAAAAATGGCGTGGAAGGGGAAATCGGCTGCGGAAAAAAAAGTGAATTTTTTGGTCGGAACCTGATTTGGTCATGGTCAAAGGTGTTCGTGACCAGAGGTTCTACTGTATTAAATATTTCCAGCCTAGTTTTAATGTATTACATTAAACGGTAAGTCTTTAAATAGTTTTGTTTATACAAATTCTGATATGCTATTTATACAGTGTATCTTCCATTGAAAACAAATAGTTTAGAAATAGACCCAGGAAGAAATTTTTCAGCAGCTTATAGGGAATGTGCATCTCTCTGGAATACATTCAGGATATTTGTTGCATGTCCAGTGTATCTATTGTCAATGACTTGCTCCCATTTTTTTTAATGATATTTTAGATTTATACTAAGTAGAATATAACATGAATATAAATGTATATCTTTAGCTTTAACATCCATGTCATATAGAAAGTTCTGAAGAATTTAAAAACATGCCACATATTTGATTTCTGAAGTGGCTTATTATTAAGGTGTTTTTGTTATGATTTAATATTTTTGTTATAAGGAGAATTGGGTTTTGTGTGACTTGAAGAATACCAAATAACTTAGTAATTGGACATTAAATTCTGCTCTAAAGGGTGAACATTTTATTCGACCTGAAATTGGGACTTCACATTCCAAAACAAGGGAGCGATATGATTTATGATTGAAAAAGTATTAATAATCCACTAGTTATATATCGTGGTCCATTTGATTCTTCATAGTCTTTCCTGTTTTTGCAATATGGGTTTCTTCTTTCATTTTACAGTGGTACCTTGGTACTCAACTGCTTTGAAACTCATTAAATAAATTTTGATGTGAAAATTTTGTCCCAGTACTCATTGTTTGTTTGGTACTCAACACATAAGCTAGAACTTGTTGGTGTCAGCTGTCTTGTGGCTCACTACATTATTCTTATGGCAAAATTTGTTTGGTACTCATCATTTTTGGTACTCATCACGGCTCCCGGAACTAATTAATGAAGAGTACCAAGGTACCACTGTACTTGAATTCATGGTTGTCACTGCGTTTTTGTATTTACCAGATGAGCTCATATTTTTGGATTTTCAGACTTACCATAGCTTGCCAAGTTTCTTATCAGTAAGCTAACTGCACATGTCCACATTCCTTCACTTACTTCTATCTTTCTTTGTTCTCCTGCCAAGAGGTCCGGCCGCAGAGAGGTGGCCGGCAGAAGCTTTGCCAAAATATAATTAATTTAGATAGTGAGATGTTTTATTTTCTTTATAACAAATAAATGAGTTTTTCTTAGAAGAGATATCTTCGGGTTTATTTTCTTAAGTATGCTTCAAGGAAAAGTCTCGATCCATGTCTCTAAATCAAGGTGCGATTACCCAAAAGCAGAATGGGATTAATTAGCACCCTGACACCAGTGGGACATGTTTAACTGGCTTAAAACTTGTACAGACCCCTTGAAATAAGACTGACATGTATTAATTTATTTATTAGCTTTATATGGCACTGAATCGTATAATCAATATTCTGCTCAAAGTTTTGAAAAGTTTTGAAAATGTGTGTATACAGAAGCATGACTAGAATAATTCTAGCATAATTCATAAATAAAGCAGTTGATTGCAAATGAAAAAAAAAAATCCTACATATCCAGTAGATCTACTGATCTAAAATAGAATGAAGCTATAGGCTATAGAAAACAGAGTGACTCAGGGCAGCCCATCAAAAGGCAAACAACCAAGCCCCAGTTTAGTCTTTCACAAATTGTCACACAGCCTTCCACAACCTACGGTGCCATTGAAATAGTTGAAATTGCAAATTTTAAACTTCCAACACTCTGGGACTTCAAGTTGGCTGGAAGACCAAAGTATAAATAGGCTTTATATGGCTAATTACTTGGCTGAAATAAAATCACTAATGTGCTTGAACCTCTATATCCTCTAGATATTTTCTTTTGTCCGTAATTACTTTTTCTTTGGCTTTCGATTTGCATTTAAACTTTTTCTTGTTTCTGGGCAAGCACAATATTGTGAAACAGGTAAATGTGAGCTTTTTGTTTTAGAATAGAATTCTTTATTGGCCAAGTGTGATTGGACACAAGGAATTTGTTTTTGGTGCATATGCTTTCAGTGTATGTAAAGAAAAAATAAAATATATTCGTCAAGAATTATAAGATACAACACTTAGTGATAGTCATTGGATACTAATAAGCAATCAAATCATACTAGGAAACAATAAAAACAATATAAGTTGTAAAGATACAAGCAACATGGATATAGCCATAAGTGGGAAGAGATACTGTAGGTCCTAGTAAGGATGAGAATAAGAATAGTAATACAGTCTTAGTAGTTAATTTGACAGTGTTGTGGGAATTAGTTGTTTAGCAGAGTGATGGCATTCAGGGAAAAACTGTCCTTGTGTATTGTTGTTCTGATGTGCAGAGCCCTATAGCATCGTTTTGAATGTAGAAGTTGAAACAATTTATTATTTGTTGGAAGCATTTTAAATATTCTGCTTAAGTAAAATAGATATGAAGCATACATTAACAAAGGATGTATTTTGGAGAAGAAGGGGCTTTAGAGATTAAAAAGAGTTGTTTTTATTTATCTTTATTTGATTAATGTATTAATCTAAGTTATATTGTTGCTCACGTATCCAAAGAAAACTGATCTGAATTTCAGTACCCAGTGAAAACAGAATCAGTAGAAGTTAGAGCTATAAGTACTGTGCAGATCTGTTTCACATATAAAAGAATCATCATTAGTGGGAGGGAGATTGCTTTCACCTTAATAAGTTGCATGAATTTAACCACTGTGATTCATTCTTTAGCATGCAAAACCAGCCAATTGTGATTTACTCAACAAAATATGGTCAAGAAAGAATGTTCTCATGTCTAGGTCATCTCCTGTTACAGTAATCATATATTTTTTTATGGATCATTTTCTTTTTTCTTTTTAAACTTCTCTATCCAGTCAAAAGCTCTAAAATTTTAACAGATTCCAGTCCACAAACTCAAGATCAACCATGTTTAGCTAACATTGGTGAGGCATAAATAAACTATATTTAAAATTTTAAAATACATAATTATATTTCTTAGCTATTAAATGTACAAAATAGATTTCCCTACAATGCCAATTTTCCTGCATTAAACTGACATTGGCATATATGCCATCAACCACTGAGAAGAAGCAATTTTATATTTTGAGTCTGAGTCAGTTTACGAGTAAGATTTGTTCAACCTATGAATAAGCTGAACAAATTCATTAAAAATGTGTCTATATTAGGAGTTTTTGATTTTTGATACATAGGATCAGTTTTGATTTGTGCTATACTAAGAGTCTTCTTTTTTTCTTTAAGCAGTCATGATTTACTAACTGAAATTATGATTTAGAATTAGGCAAGTCAAATCTAACAAAGAAAAGAAGAACCTTGATCATCATAGCTTTTTCCCTAATTTTTTTAAAAAATTCTCCTCAAATCAATGGCTGGTTGAGGCAATTTACTATCAAATTACATAAAAGGACAAAATGGAACCATTTCCAGCAATCAAAAAGAGCCTGATTAAATTCTATGTCACAACAAAATGAAGCATCTTTTTAAATTAAGATATAGGAGTAATCACTGAGTTTAAAAAACCAGCAACCTTTCCAATCTTTGCAGTCATCTAGTGATCATCCAGATTTTTGTAGCCCAGATCCAAACATCTGGATGCCCTAATCTTAGCTGAAAACATAAATAATTTGGAAGAATGTTATCCTGCTCTAATAATATTACTTAAAGAGATAAACATAGGATCCCAAATGCCCTCTGGAAGAGTGCTATCTTCACATGGTTCTGGAAGGCCATGTGACAGGGCTAGTCAGGGCTAGTCTACTTTCCAATGGGAGGCCAAGGAGTTGGCACTGCTACAGAAGAGCAACCCTTTTGTGTCTTGCTTTTCCATATCTCCTGAGAAACTACCAAAAGCTTTCCTGGCAAGATTGAACTGGCCAAAATAACTTGGTGCTAAGCCATAAAGTGCTTTAGCAATAGCAATAGCACTTAGACTTATATATCACTTCATTGTACTTTACAGCTTTCTCTAAGTGGTTTACCAAGTCAGCATATTGCCCCCAACAATCTGGGTCCTCATTTTACCAGCTTCGGAAGGATGGAAGGCTGAGTCAACCTTGAGCCGGTCAGAATCTAACTCCTGGAGTGAGCAGTGAGTTAGCCCCACAGTATTGCATTCTAACCACTGCGCCACCACGGCTCTATTCTAACCACTGTGCCACCATGTCTCTTTAACACCAACATTTTAAATTACACTGAAAAGCCTGTAGGAAGCCTGTAGTGTGTGGTAGTGTATAAAGTTTTTTTTTAATGCCTCTAGAAACCTCTTCTGAACTATTGTCAGAGAAATCAAATGGTTATGTCTATGCAGTCTCCAGAAGTCAAGCTTGATGGGATTTAACAAGACATCAAACATTGATTTCTATTTTATCTAAGTAGTGGATAGGTTGTGGGGGAGCTTAGTACATTTTTTTCTATGGATCTTGCTTGTCCAGCTATAAATAGCTTTTTGGAAAAAAGAGATCTATGTAGCTTCCACCCGGATGATATTCAGGAAATCTTTAAAAACTTGGCAGTGCTCCAAGGCTTTGAGATAGGTCGTTTGTGAAGCCCTAGGTATGGTAGAGTTGTTGTTATTGTTATTTTGGTGTATGGGATATGGTTGTTTGGACACTTCAGATTTTCCCTTTAATGTTTTTCTGTTTTTTAAATGGTAAGCTGCTCAGACTTGTTCTGGAGTCAAGTGGGCTGTAAACCTAACAGGTGATGATAATTAAAATAATTCTTCAACCTGCTGGATATTCATCACTTAGAGGAAGATGAAGAGTAATGCATCCTCTTGAAAGGCAGTGGCAAATCTTACTTGACAAAATATGGATATCAAATGAATGGAGTGTATCTGTCTTTGAAAAAACATGATGCACAAGATGTACTATCTCTTTTGTTTTCTTTTTAATTTCTTTTACAAAAATAATTGCCTGTCAATTTTGCTGTGATGGAAATAGTCTGAGGAGTTCATTAAACAACATACGCAATGTTCCTCAACATGAAGCAGAACTTTATAAGATATAATACATATCTGTTGGAGAAATTGAATTAAAAGAAGCATAATATGATTACTCTCTCTATTGCTTCTGCCATGCTATTAGCCCACACTCATATATCAAATTCTGTTATTTTTAACTAGACAAGAAAAGAAGCAGAGAATAAAACTATGGTTGAATCACCATCAGAAATGAGATGCTTCTTTATTAAATTTAAAGATCAAAACATTTTTACTCATGGCTACTTCATATTTATTTTAAAACAAACATTTCATTTGCTGTGTTTGGTTTCTGTGTGGTACAAGGACCAAGATCTTCCCAATAGAATTTAAGATATAGGTAATCCTCGAATTATGAGGTGACAATGGATCCTTCTGGGGATACTTATGGTTCAGTCCTGAAATTCTGATGGTCACATGACTGCATTTCAGAACCTTGGCACTTTGTCCACATTTACAGTCATTTGAAGCAACTCATGGTCAAATGTTCACCTTTTAGATTATTTTTGCCAAAAAGCAGCATTAACTTCCGATTTTCAGTAAAATGGCCCATAGTGAACCATTAATTCACTTAACAGTCACAGCATTCATTTAACAACTGCCACAGAAAAGTTTGTAAAATTGGGTGAGTCATGTGGGTGATCTGCTTTACAATTATCACAACCGTGATGGGCAGGTACCATTATGGTCATATGTCGAAGACTACTTGTGGTCACCATAATTATTTTTGAAAAGAAAGAACTTTATGGAGAAGGGTGTAAAAATTGCTGAACTGAGCATAATTTAACTAAGAGAAAAGTAGCTTGTACTTCTGAAGCTAAATTTCATGCCTGCATTAGGTATGTGCTTAGGATCTACAACACATTTTAAATTTAAAAAAAAAAAACATGAAATTAACAGCAAAATCAACATTTGCATATCTTCTCCTAAAAATAAATATATTTAAGATATTATTCCTATGTGCATGTGCATTTGTGTGTGTACACATACCGCAGATACAATGTGGATTTTATTCCCTGTAATGTATTAAAATACTGACGTCCAGGAAAAACCTTATAACCCTCAGCATCCAGATGATCACTACAATAACAGACTACAAAGATAATTGTGCTTAGGACCTCCAAGAGTCTTAATGCGCTCCTGGTAGATTATTTATGGTAGTTTTTCATGTGATCAGATGAATCTAAATTGTTTATTGAGAAGTTAAATTTAGAATCCTTACAAATTATGTACAGCAAGCTGCCTAGCATGCTCATTAAGCCATAATAAGAACTACTGTAATATTTTTTACTGCAAGTTCTAAATGCAACGTGGAAAGGGAAATCATGCTGCATTTATTACCCAGGGATATAGCTGAGAAAAAAATCTGATAAATGAAGGTCTGATAAACATTCAACTGTAATCCATGCTTACATAAATGTTAAAGTATTTAAGTTTGCACAGCCAACTCATAATAGAAATGCAATAGCTATTTATTTATTAAACAAATTTATACAACCACCCTTCTTACACATGCTGATTCTGGGCAGCTTACTAAATTAAAAAACCACAGTGTAGAACCCACAAATCTCTACCCGTTCAACAACAAAAACAAACCAGATACTTGATCAGTTTTGCATCAACCTGGGTTCCCCCAGACCAATGGCAAACAATGGTCTGGGGGAACTTCAGGCCTTTTGGAAAAACATTAAGTGGAGGCTAATCTTATCTCCAAGAGAATGATATTCCATAGGGAAGGAGCCACCACTGATAAGGCCCTTTTTCTTGGTCCTGCTAGATGTACTGTACTTCTCTAATAGATGGGACTTACAACATATCCTGCCTTAGTAATAGGCTGGATAGATGTAATTGGGGAGAAGCTGACCTTCAAATAACCAAGGCACAAATCATGTAGGGCTTTAAAGTGATAACATGCACCTTGAATTGGACCCAGAAACAAATCAGCAGCCAATACAATTGCCACAAAAATGGTGAGACATGCACAAAACTATGTGGGCCACTGCATTTTGAACCAGCTGAAGTTTCTGAATGCTCTTCAAGGCCAGCCCCATATAGAACACATTACAATAGTCCAAACAGGAAGTGATTGGGACACAGGGACTGTGACAAGGGCATGTTGATCCAGGAATAGGCCTAAACCGTGAAAGGAGCCAGATAATACACTTCATCCAGAATCCACTGAAGCTGCAATGCGACCATCAACTCATCATCAATCTTTCCCAGCAAGGCAAAGCTGGAGACAGGATGAAAATTGTCCATCAGGATAAAACTAGCAATGGCTTAAGAAGGGGGTGAACAATAGCCTTCTTGAAGGGCTGGGGCATCACTCCCCCATCCAAAGATGAATTGATCATTGCCAGTACCCACCCAATGTCACTTTCCAGGAGGCTGTTTCCACCCAGGGAGGACACATATCTAAACCCATGTGGTTCAGGTCATATTCAGTAGGGTCATATTCATTTCCTCTGGAGCAACAGAGTCAAACCATTCCAAGATAACTGGGCAATACTCCAGGGATCTCCTCTGGATCAGTATCTATGCAAATGTCTAACTGAAAATAAATCCAAGTCACTTTAATTGCCACAAAATCAGCAAATTCCTCAGTACATCCTTGCAGATACAGACCTCTGAGTCCTTACCAGGAGGAATCAGATCACCTTAAAGAGGTGTGTGATTGTTTGCAGATGCAGTTAGTGTGGAGAAGTATTTCTGCTTCGCTGCCACAAGGTAGGCTTTAATAAAAGCATTTACCCATATTCAATCAAGTTAATACTTTGTCTTCTACCAGCAGCACTCTAGATGTCTCTTGTTTCATTTAATCCCTCTCAGTTCCTCTTATACCATGGAGCATGATAAGGTCCATGGGTCAGGAGAGGTCATGGGTGCAATCCTATCTAAAGCCTCATTTGTCCTAAGTCTTGGCAGAACTGTGCAGCAGATCTTCAGTTATAGTCCCTATCTCCCTCTGAAATGCTTCAGGGTCCATCAGATGCCCTGGGTGTCCCGATCTAATAATTAAAATCAGTTACAGATTTAATCACTGCCATTTATTTAAATAATTAATAGGTTTTAAAAAATGCTTTACTTGATTTTCACTGTAGTATCAAGTAATCAGAAGGACATTCTGTAACCAAGTTACAATTTCTAAGGATATCATTTTCTATGTTGCTGAATTATGGAGAAGGATCTTGGCAGAAGAACTTAAAAGTACAAGCAAATTAATATGAAATGAATTTGTTCCTTCAGGTCTCTCACTTCCAAGATATTTAGAGGTTTAAAGATATAAGCATCTTGAATTTGATTCAGATGTGAACTGATAGAAGTGAAGACTTTACTATAAAGCCACCTTGATATAACTATACCTAGTCAACATTTTGCACCCTCTAAAATTTTTGAGCAATTTTCAATGGCAATCCAATGTCTAAACAATGCTGTAGGTCAACTGGATTACTAATGTTGCTCCATTTGGTTCTGATGTTGCTAACGGTTGTTAACCACTACAAACTGAATCAGCATACAAATGTCATAAATAAGAAAACTAGTGTGCTCCGTTATATGCATACCCTGTACATTTTAGCCTGCTACAAAGATTTTAAAAATATAGATAATAATGTAAAATTCTTAGTTCAAAACTTTGTTCCACAGTGAACTCACTTTTACTTTTTTACAGTCTCCTTTTTTTTCTCTTTCTGCAGGAAACATCACCATGGAAGATTAGTCAGAAGCCTCTTTTCTTTCTTTGCATCACATGATGTGTCATGCAAAATTAGAAATGTTAATCTCATAACCTTAATGCATGATTAATTAGGTAAGCATAATGGAAGGCACTCACACGGTCCTCCAGTTGCATAGACCCATTATGGAACTTTGCTATGTCAGTTTCTATCTTCCGAGGGGCAAAATCACAGGATTCACATACAAGGGCTGTGTAACTCTGGATAAATCCAGTAAATGTTTTCATAACTGCTATCAAGTGAAAGAAGACTCAGAAGTGGTTGGATCACAAGGGCAGAGCTGCGAACACATTGGCGAAATCTTCTTTAAACAAACAACTACTGAGAATATTCTCACTGAGTTGTACAAACTAAATGCTGAAAAAGATAGAATCCTAACAACTCTGCTTAGTTCAAGCCACATACTTGGAGTTAAAATGGGAAACCAGGATGGAAAACTAAAAGAAGTTTCAGAACATTTGAAATATAAAGAGGAAAAGTTGGATTTCAAGGATCGGTCAGACTCTTTTTCTGGATCCACACAGAAGTCTAGTCTAAAAAACAGAAAAAGAAGAAAGTCTAGCAAACGGAGAGAGAGCATTGAAGAATTCATAAACAAGAATATCAAAAGGAAGATATCTGCATCTTTGGATCCTCCGGCATTACACTACAAGGAAGCTTTATCGGGAAATGACAGATATCATTCTGATGATTCCTCCAAATGTTTCATGTGTTCTGATGAGAGGAAGGTGGAATACAAAAGTGAATTATCAGATGTGAATAAACCTCCAGAACTATCAAAGAGAAAACAATGTTTACTTGAGGACTGTCAGGTATTGGAATCCGATTCAGATCTCTCTGTTTCTTTCTCTGAATATGACAATATTGTTTTTGGGCACTGTTTTGCACATTCCAGCCATAGTCTGTTAGATGAGGTAGAGGGTACCTTTAAAGCGATTCAGCAGAGCAGCCCTTTGCTGAATACTTTCCAAGAAAAGTTAGCAACTGAAGAGAGGTGTGATTATAGCCATATTGCAGGGATCTGCAAGGGTGCCTCTGAAATTGGAGAGCTTTTAAAAAGACAAGACATGAAAGATGCTGCAGGATACAGTCAGGTGTCTTATGCCACCAGTGAAGAAAGCAAATTATCAACTGGTTTAGGTGCTACCACTGAGAAAGGTCATGAAGGAGTTCCTCAACAATCTAAAGCAGAACAAGATTATTCTTTTGAGAAAGCATGTAGTCCAGTGAAAGCAGTCAATAAAACCTTGCAGAAAGTTATACAGTTTGACAGATTAGATGAATCCACAGAATGGAAGAAGTTACAGTGTGCTGCAAGCCCATCCAGCTTCTCACATGAAAAAAGAGAAAAAAAAACTGCACTACCCCAGAAAAATAATAATCACTTGACCTTACACTTGCAGACACCACCTGAGATTTGTCAGCAGAGAACCAACAATAAGCAGGAGGAGAAAAAACCACCCTCTCCGTCTTTAGTAGCTATTAGCAATGTTTTTAATCGGTCATATCCTTCATCCAATACACATACACAGATGTCTCCCCTGCCTTCTCCTTTATCCTCAAGTCCGCCAAGTCTGAAGCTGCACCACCGAATACTTCCATTGACTGCCCTTGATCTTGAAAATGAATCTGTTGGCCATTGTGCTTCGAGACATTCTTCTTCAGACTTGTCACTGTGCAGTGACTTGGAAGCACAGAGTCATCTCAAGGTTTCTGAAAGTGGAGATCCCAGCCTTTCTACAAGACAACAAGGACTATGTCGAGATACCAGTAAGGATAACTCTGAAAGAAGTAGCCCTCAGGAAAAAATCAGCGTTCAATCTCAGCATCAACTGCTTTCAGGTTAGTCCAATTTTACTATAGCTATAATGCCAAAATGAAGCACATCTGCTCAGAACCTTTTTAGCATATTCTCCCAGATAAATTATTAGATGGGCAATTAAAAAACAGATGTGTTTCCTTGATAGTATGAGTGACATTCAGCTTATTTAAACTCTTGTAATTCTTCCCCCCCCCCCACATTTACTCGGTGAATTTTTTGTTTGAGCTGCTATTTTATTTATATATTTATTTATTTTGCATCCAAAGCTTCTCTTCAGGTTTTGCAATGTTCTTGTTTGGGCATATATTTTTTTCCTCTTTACAAAACACAGAAGAATGAAACTAAAAAAATTTTTTTTAAAGACATGAATCCCCAACCAATTCTCAGCTCTAGTTAAATCAGTGCTGCTGATCATATAATAGAGTGCTTAGGCAGAAGTAGAGGATAGAGGTTGTGCAAATAAAAGTGTTGTTATCCAGTAGTAGCACTTTGAATTGTTTGCACATCATCTTTTCTCAACCTTACAGGCTCCAGATGGGTTGCTACTATATGTTGGTCAGGAGTTCTCAGACTTTTATTTCTTTAGCAGTTCATTTGCTTATTTATTCATTCTATTTATATCCTGCCTTTCTGCTCCGGCATATATTCGCTATCTGAAACTATGTTAAAGCACTAGAAATTGTTGGTAACTATCTGAGCCTTCTAATTTAAAATGAATGTTTTGGATATGTGTGCATTTCAGGATACGTACCATTCAAATCAAGGAGGCAAGGGCATGAAAAAAGGGAAAGCTTTGATCTTGCAGAGCCTGACACATGTATACACAAACACACCAGGTGGATGCCACTGAATGAGAGAATTGGCAGAAGTGTGATTGGCTGCTTGACACTGGGCTATGTTGGCCATTGTCAAAATCAATCTCTCTATAACCTTCACAAACTTGTCCAGAGTATGATTAGTTTCCTAATTTTGCTCTTGAAGTATGCTTTTTAATTTTTTTCCAACTTGTTTTTCTATAGATTGCAATCAACACATGCAGAATCATAAAATAATGTGAACTATCACTGCAATAGCTAAGATTAACAGGGCCATCCTGCCTGTTAGTCAGCTTCTTCCTTTTTCTGCTGGCCTGTCTAGTGTCTTGTACAATTGGCTGCTTTCTTGTGTACCCATTTAACCATTACTCTTTTGGGGATGAATTTTATGGCTTCACTTTGAGCCTTCTCTTATCCTATCTCCTGCCTAGCTGTCATCTGAGTTTTCTTTAGATTTAATGCCTATGCCTCAATGCTGATTGTTGTTACATGCGGCTTATGATCACTCATTCATGTACTCACAACCAGATGAGGGATATGGATCTTGCAAACCCAACCCCTTTCTATTTGAATTTTTCAAATAGGTGCAGCTAAAGCATACATGTTCCTGGTCAACAGCTGGGAAATAATTAGTAAACCATACAAATCTTTCCACCAACAATGCAATACACAGAGACCCAAGGAATTCCAAGTAGCAACAAAACTAATGATAATATACATGTGCTCTCTCTCACACACACTCACATACACACACATACAAAGAACATCATCCCCAGTTACCCACCTCCTTCTCAAATAGGCTACCAGACACTAGATAGAGGGATGGAAGCAGTGGTGGGTTTCAAAATTTTTTACTACTGGTTTTGTGGGTATGGCTTGGTGGGCGTGGCAGGGGAAGGATACTGTAAAATCTCCATCCCCTCCTCAATCCAGGAAAGGTTACTGCAAAATCCCCATTTCCTCCTGATCAGCTGGGACTTGGGAGGCAGAGAATAGATGGGGGAGGGGCCAGTCAGAATTTTTACTACCGGTTCTCTGAACTACTCAAAATTTCTGCTACCGGTTCTTCAGAACTGGTCAGAACCTGTTGAAACCCACCTCTGGATGGAAGATGACAAGCCTGGATCCAGGACAACTGAAGAGAGGACTGGCATTAAAACCATTTTATCCCTAAAATTCCTTGCTTTGTTAATTTACAAGCCTGGTAGCCAACAGTGGGAGTTCGGGATGGGTTCTGTGTTCTCAGACCTATCCTCCATTGTCTGCTTCAGGTGACCTTTCTCCTTTGATTCCTTAACAACTTGTTTTCTTCTTATCTATCTCCTCAAAGGGATCTCTTCAACAAGAATCCTGGTTTTCTCCTCTCTGCTTCCGTGTCTGCTTCATTTTAGGTTTTGATTGTTTCGTCCTCATATAACCATGTATAAAAGTTCCATGTCTGGTTTCTGAAGCACTCACTATTTTTATAGTTTTATTAATTAAGTGGATGGTCTCTTACAGAAGAATATTTCATAAAACAGTGGAAATTAATTTGGCAGAAAAAGAGGCTATTTGAATTAGCATGGAGAAAATGCTACTCTGCTACTACTGAAGCTGGGCCCTGTTGCCTGCCACCCTGCCGTGGTCCAGCTAACGTTTCACTCCTTTTGTTGTAGCTAGCATGTGAAACTGGATCTTTGACCTCAAAAGAAACAAGCTTAATCAAATGAAGTTAGTCAGAAAGTCTTGTGATAAGTTCCTATGTGATATTCTTGGCATAATGCGTTTATAAAACAAAAAAGACCTTTTACTGGCTCCGTGAAAGCAGACAGCTAATGCGATGTCAGTTGATGTGTTCTGAACAAATCTTGTGAGACAACGTCTCCAGTTTTAATTTTCCAATAAGATATCCTTAAGCAACAGTTGGCATTTTCCCCCTATATAAAATGTCTTTCTGATAAAAGCCAATTATTGAAAGGAACAAAGGGAATGAAGCTTGAGTGAAACCCAAACCAACAATTTTTCACATAATCACTAATGTCCTTTAAGTGTATGAAATGTACTTTTGAGGATTGAGTATATTAATCAAAAAAAAGTGTAAGAGAGCCAGTTTGTTCTAGTAGTTAAGGTACCATGCTAAAAAATGGTAGACTCTGAGTTCTAGTGCCGCCTTAGCCATGAAAGCCAGCTGGGTAACTTTGGGCCAGTCACTCTTTCTCAGTTCAACCCACCTCACAGGGTTGTTTGGGGAAAATAAGAGGAAGAAAATGTGTCGGATATGTTTGCCACCTTGAGTTATTTGTCAGAATAATAAAGGTGGGATACAAAAAATAAATAAAACATCATATAACTAATAAAATAGAACCTAAATTGACCTAAATTAATGATAATACTATCTTAATCATAATAATAAAATACCAAACTAATAGACTAAATTTTTGACACGTTCTAAAAACATGAGTTCATTTAAAAAGGCAACGAAAGGAGTTTTCACTTATTAAAAACAGTAATTTGTCCCCTTTCTAAAGTTTAAGGAAGCTTAAATATATAAAACACATGGAAACAGACTTTTTAAAAAGATCCTGAGAAACAACTGCGTTTAATATATGTTTTGTTGAACACTTCAAGAATTCAAATAGGCCGTTGATAGGCAATGATGATCCGATACAGTAGTTTAAAAATCAGCAACATTTATGCTGGGAGTCTTGATTGCTAGTCATCCTCAAGACCAGAGGCTGTTTTGTCATATAAGAAAAGAAAGAATCTATGAAGATTCAAATCAAGTGAAGAAAAACATCATATGAACTTGAATATTCTGCTTTTAGGCCAGTAGCCATAGAGGTTTTAAAGACAGAACTAGACTCCAAAGTAATCTATGATAAAACCCCTAGCATTGTCTGGGATTTACAAGAATGCCTTTGAGTCCACAGTGATGTTAGATAGTTAGGAGATTATGTCACTTACTCCACAATTTGTGGCTGGGTGTGTCTTCCATGACAACTATAACGTGAGTAGGCTAATCTCTTATGGCTATTCTATGTGCTCTCAACAGATCCAAAAGGCCCTGAGGCTTCTTATCTATCTAAAATTGAGGCTGTTTGTCTTTCCCTCTGTTTCATTTATTAGAAGCCCATCTTTTTTGGGGAGGGGGGGTGTCTCTCAATAAGTTTTATTTTTTTGACAAGGTTCTAGCCTAGCAATCAATTGCCATTGGAATATTTTCTGTATAAGTAGAGTGTTTATACTAACAATTATTCTAATTCTGGTAATTGAAGTCCATATATCTTAAAGTTGCAGAGGTTAGAAACTCTGTTCTAATTTGTGAGGTATTTATTATTATTTTGTCTAGTTTTACATTCACATTGCATTTTATGTAATATTCAGAATTTTAAAATAGCTGTTTTCTAATTGTTAGATCAGGTTCTTGGTGATGCTTGGTGGTTTTTGTGTTTCATGGTGAATCAGTTTTAAGCAGTGCTGATGATTTGTTTTGCTCAGGTGTCAATCCTTTAAAGAACGGAATCTCCACAATGACCATTGGAATTCTCATTTATTTTTATAGGCTATAATAATGAAATATTGAGAGCTTGACAGAGTTTCTCTTTTCTTACTCTTATAAAAAAAAAAGAATCAAGGCAGATCAGTATTCTTCTCACTCACTCCTTTGTTACATAAGCTGATGCATATTAACCATCTTCTAGGTAGAGATTTTACTTCTTAAAAATTTACAGTTAATAAGAATTAGTTCCTGGTTTCCAGTGACAATACATTCAATTCTCTTTTAGAGTATATACACAGGAGCCATGGCTTCTGCAGGAGGGAGTCAAAACAGTCAATATGGCAGACAAAGCATCCCAATCCAAACTCCACTGCTTTTATATGTGTGTTGACATTACAGGAACGTACAAAAGTGGTGGGGCTTAGATGGAGATGCTGCATCTGCCATCTTGCTGATTTTGACCCTCTCACCCTACAATATCAAAGGAGTAAAATCAGAAACCACTTTCCATTGTCATTTATTTAAAAAAAAACAGTTGCAAAAAAGGAAGCTTGTAAATTAAAATGTCACAATAAAATATGATTGCATGGAAGAAGAGAAACAGATGCCCAATGCTGAAGAACAAAGGAAATATGTTTTCATACATCTGCATTTATTTAAAATTATATTCAAACATTTGTTTAAATATTTTGATTAAGTTTAGGAAGTCTTTTGTGCAAAATTTCAGAGTGAAATAGTGCATACTTCTCTACTATTCATTTAAAAAAAAGCCTGAATCTTTTTTTTCATCTTACTTATTAGAAGTTAAAGTGAGTCTTAAAGGATCTATTTTTTCAGGTTAATGGGCACTCCTGAATTAGAAGAGAAATGCTAGCTCAGAAGCCCTACTGACCAAGTGAACCAGCTTTGCATTGCATAGCGTACAGTGTACATTTTTTATTTTCAAAGCCTTTTACACTAATAAAAGGAACAAAGTTAGGCTTTTTGTATTAAGTATGTAAACCACAGGATTATCAGGCTCCTCACTGATTTCTTGGGCTCTGTCTGTATTGAAGAACATGAAATATGCAGGATTGCAAATGTTCAAAAACAGTTTGTGCCATCTGGATTCTTAAATTCCATTAAAGGAAATTTTATGATCATATCCATACCCTGAAATCAGTGGACCAGAGTGTGGACACACCCTGGAATAAAGTCTTTAAAAAGAAAAAAAATGGCTTCTAGTAGATGTGCATAATATTTCATTTTTCAGTGCTTAGAACAGTTTTTCCATCTCATACTTATAGTCCTTTTCTAAATATATTGGAATCATAGATGCACAATTCTTAGTTAGCACAAACAGATAACACAAACTGAACAGATCAGTTCAGCACAGATTCAGATGTTTTTCAAATTAAAATTGATCATCAAATTCTTTTTGATTTGTTTTGCTTTGATGTCACCTTGAATTCCTAGTTTAGATTGCTATATAGAATATATTAGTATAGATAAATACATTATGGTTTTCTGTGAGCTTCTGTGATTGTTAGAGTTCCATGCATAGTACATTTATTATGCTGACAGATAAAACACTGGTTCAAATAATTAAGTGGAATCCCACTTACATTTTTGTATCATATCAGTGAAAGTTTTACTGCGATGACTGTTTGGTATTATGATAAATTTTTAGTCCTTGAATTTCCAATGCTGACCACTATGCTTCTCTTGAGTGTAATAATATAATTAATAGCACATGGAAAACATGAACTAACTGACAAAAACTATTTGAAGAGATCAGAACAGGCTGATTTGGCAGAAGGTTAATTTAAAAATTTAGGAGGTGATTTAGCTGTGCCATAATTTGCTAATTACTGTAATTGTGAATAAATGGGAAACATTGTTCTTCAATGTTCTGGAGAAGCACCTTGACCCCTTCTCGATTGGGACAATGATTAATGGCAGTCGCTCCAGAATAATGGAGATAAGGATAAAGGATCCTGTAAGGCATAGCCCTTCCCTATTCCAAAAAATTTTTCTCTATTTCATCCTATCTGTTAGGGCATGTCAGAGTGATATAAACAATTGTGAAGCATTGTGATGCAAGCTGTACCTCTTTTATACATGCATAGTGATGTTGCCTGTAGAGCTTTGGGAGTGACTATTATTCTTGGGATATTGTTGAATGAAAATATTGTGTGATAACAATCCAGGAGATTATCTAATCCATTCCCAAGTCCTCCCCAGTATTTTGCCTCATTGTAGTTTCCTTTAATCTGTTAATACTATATAAACAATCACAACTTCAGTTGTTTGGGATGGTTCAGATTGCAAAAGATGGCATTCTGAAATATATGAGAGTTTTTAGTATTCAAGGCTCTATGTACACACAACTAAAACTCTCCTATTTGTCATTTTCAATTAGGCAAAACATAGGAGCACAATTTTTGAATTAAAGTACCTCAAGTGAGCTAATTTAAAGAATGTGTCCAAAATCCAGGACCTATGATTCCCATTGGGTTGAAATTTGGCAAAGATGTCCCATCATACAGATTTTTCAAGGCTTTAGCAAGCCTCTTGAAAATCACTATTAAAAAATTATCCAGGTCCTTCTCTTGGTCTGTCATTTGTATTTCCCTTTTGAAATTTATTTTTTTAAAAAACATAAGCCAATTTCTCTTCTAGATCTAGTGAAGAATCCTTTTCCAAGTCATTCTTTTTGCCTAGCATTTATAAATCCACTTTTGATACCATCTCTATCCTGTCTGATAAATGTTCTGTCTGCCATTTTTTCAGTAACATATTTTGAACATAGTCTATCCATAGAAGCAGACATCTTTTTTAACATTGTTGATATTGATACTGATTTCAGAGCCCATTCTTTAAAAATCTCTTCCCATATTTCCAGTGTTGTAACTTTTGCATCATTTTGGAGGGTTGGGTTTTTTCCTCTCTGTCTAGGCCCCTCTGGTGTCCAATTTTTAAAATCATGAAGCTACATATCAGTTATGTCTTACAAAATCAAAACCAGAACTATTTCCCTGAGAAAGTGTTTGTTCTTTATAATTAATTCCAAATTAATTATAAATGTTACAAATTAATTATAAATGTTCCAATATTCCAAGTTTATCTGGACCCTTGGATCATTTATAACTTTCTAAAATCAAAATCTTAGTTAGCTTTTTGCTATTTATTTTAGATTCTTTAAATTCATAGGATTATAATTAATGTTTTCTTTCATTCAGGATTAAAGGAAGTCTCAAAGGGAATTTTCAAACTTGTCACTCCAATACCTTAGAAGTAGTTAATGAGCAATTTCCTAAAGCGATTAGCAAGTGAAGGTTAACAAAGTTAGTGCCCTTTAAAAGCTTCCAAACATGGTTAGGAACAAAATGGCTATTCCCATCATCTCTAGCATGGGAAACCATCTCCTTGGGTGGAGTAGCCATCCAGGACGCACAAAGACTATCTCCCAATCTCTTCTTACCTATAGATATTCCCAAAAAACAGTCTACTTACCATCTCTTCATTCTCCACCACTTTTGTTGACTCCACTTTTTCAGAAATGTCTTCAATCTGTCATTCAGGAATCCATCAAACTATATTTTAGCCATTTAGAGGGAATAGCCAATTATACCTTTTATGGTGACTGTATCTTAAATAGTTTATGCAGTTAATCTATTTATTTGTTAGTAATCACTGACTATATTTCTAGTAACAGCCATCTATAGGAATTCTGTGCTACAGTCAATATCAATAAAATATATTTTACACGTTTTCCTTTCAGTTTCTAGAAAGACATTCTGTTGAGGTTTTTTCAATAATAATCTAGCTACCGTGTTTCCCCAAAAATAAGAGCCTGTCTTATATTTTTTTGAACCCCGAACTAAGCACTTGGCCTTATTTTCTGGGAGGTCTTATTATTTTAGGGAGCGTGGAGCAAGATGGGGCTTCTCTTGGGATCTTACCTGATTTCCAGTTCTGTGTTTTAATATTTTCGGGGAGGTCTTATTTTTGGAGGGGAGGCTTATTTTCGTGCATGCGCTCAAAAGCCCAATTGGGCTTATTATCAGGGGATGTCTTATTTTTGGAAAAATAAGGGTATTTTATTATATACACAATCATATGACCAACAGAATCAAAGTGTTCATCTCTCATCTTGAATATATCAGAAAACCTAAGTTTGCTTCCTGTAGCATCATGCATACTTTAAACTGCCAATGATAGGTTGTCAGAAAAATGCAAACAAAAAGCAAAAAAGCCTTTGCTCCTTTGGTTTCATGAGGGAAACATGTTTAATTTCAGCATTTGTTTTTACCAGAACTTGATCTCATACATTGTTTTATTCATAACATTTAATAGTGTTGCTTTGACCACATTTTCCTATTCAAGCATAAATCTTTCACAAAATGCAAGCTGCCTAATCCTTCTTCTCTGTTAGTGAAATTCACAAAATCCATACATCCCTTATGTTGACAGATATTGTGATTCTAAACCATGACATTATGTTTTCTGTGTTGTTGTTGCCTTTTACGCATTACATTGTTGCACCCTTCAAACTGTAGAGGGCACCAAATCTTTTTTTTTTTTTAAATTCTTGGGATGATAACCTACCTTGCCTTTTTTTTTATTTAATGATATTTTAATGACAAAAGAGAAAAAATAGAAACTGAAAACCCTTAGAAAAGTTAATCAAGAAGGGCTGGAGCATATTCTTTGGTCTGAAAATTCAACCTTTGGTATATCTGGTCAAAGTCTAGGAAAGTATTTCGTTAGAAGGTACCAAAATAGTATGTAGGAGCAGCTATGTCTGTCTTTTCTTAAATTACAGCAAAATAAAATTATTTTAAAGCCTGTGAAAAATCCTACTGGATCAGCTCAAAGGCTCGTCTACTTTAGCATTCTACTTCCCTTAATGGACAACCACATGCCCGTGGGAAATCCACAAGCAGGACAATGGGAACTTATTGCAAGCAAGGTGGTTCATGCATATGCTAAAATCAGTGCATGCTGGCCTTAAGCCACATGTCACAAATGATGCTATGTACTAACTGAATTTGGTGCTGATTCAAGAAAAATGTTTCCTTTGCTATTGGTAGCCACATCAGCTGCTTATCTGGGGCAGTACAATAAAGCATCACAGAAGATCGATGAACAATGAGATGGATCCCAAAATCAAAAGACTTCAGTGAATGGGCTTGGGAAACAATATCCAAAAATTGACCAGAGCTATGTTGTCATTAATGCTCAGTTGGGATTTTTACCCCTGGTTTATTGAACAAGTTTATTGCTGAATTGGATATTATGCTGAGCCAAAAATCAACTAAATGCTCTGTTGCATAACATTATGGACCTAATGTTTATATTTGGAGTACTAAATTATATATTAACCAATCTCAACCAATCTCATTGTTGTGCACTGACAATAAAGATTTGAAACTTGAAATGTTAAATATTCAAGAGTAACTTGAATATCACTTGTAATAAACTGTAGACTTTTTGCATTCACAATTATTGCTTTTTCGTAATTTTTGTCAAAAAGGCCTTCACTGTGGTCACTTTCTCACCATTTTATTATTTAAAAACTACCATATGAAATATTGAATTAGGATATAATCCTGAGAAATAGCAGTTGTAAAGCTGTTGTGTTTGAAACCTAACCAAATTATGTAATCAAGCAAATAACTTTTCAGATTCTATTGAATTCAGCTGTTTATGCTACAGGTCAGTAACAACTTATGGTAAGCCTCTTATTGTATATTTACTGGTGGCTGTTGACATTCTGAAGAACTGTCCTACATGTATATATGTTTCAAGATACTTGTGTCAGTTATTAGGTTAGGTATGCAAAATTCCTGAGCAAAACAAATTTTAAACTACATTCTACATGTCTCTTCTGTGAAAATTGTAGATAGCAAATGTCCAAATTTTGACCAGTTGTACAGCAAAAATGGTGTACCAGAAATTAAACATTGTATTGTAGTGTGTTGGCTAAATAAACACATATTGATTTATGAAAGTAAGCCATATTCAGTAGCTTGGAAAGAAGGAGAACATCATGTCTTTTGAATCTACCTTAACTTTAATGTATTATGAAAAGTTCTTACAGGTAAGATAAATTGTATTCATTCAAAAGTCTTGTTGATTGTGAAGTAGCCAAAATGTTTTCTCATATTTGTATATGATGCATGTACTATTTAGATCATACAAAATCAATCTAATATTCACCTGATGTTTCTGGTCATAGCTGTGCAATTCCTTGCCAATCCCAAGATTGATCAGAAGTGGTCTGAAGTGTTTGGTATCAGATTTGTCACCTTATATTTAGATTATAATTTAACATACCGGTATATACTTACATCAATCAATCATCTTAATGTATTTTATTAATGTTTAGCCACCTTTGTGCAATTCTGGTAAAATATTTGTAAAAAATCTTCAGGAAGAAACTGAGTCAATATTGTTTCAGTACTACATATATCAACTTCAAAGTTCTTTCATTCCTTGGTTTCATTCCATTGCTTTGATTTCATACAATCATTGAGCTGGAAGAGATCTTGAAAATCTTCTAATCCAACACCCTTCTCAAGGCAGGAGACCTTCTATCATCCTGGACAAATGGTTGTCCAGTCTATTCTTGAAAACTTCCAGCGATGGAGCTCCTTTCCTTCCTTCCTTCCTTCCTTCCTTCCTTCCTTCCTTCCTTCCTTCCTTCCTGTTTTAGCCATTGAATCAATATTAATTCCTGGCACCTGCCAGAATTAATCCATGCAGTTTTCTTGGTAAAGTTTCAGAAGTGGTTTGCCACTGCCTGCTGCCCAGAAGAATTGCCTGCTTCCGGCTGACAAGGTATGACTACCCTAAGATCACACAGCTGGTTTTATGCCTAAAGCAGAACTAGAACTCATGGTTTCCCAATTTCTAGCCTAGTTCCTTAATCACTACATTCTTCAATGACATACAAATGAAGTGAATGAATGAAACACACATTTCAAAGCTTATGTGCATAATAATGAAAATGGCTTTGAAGTCAGAGGGCATGTTAAGGATATGATAAGAAACTTCTGGGTCAAAGTTACAAATCTTTATCAAGCTAATATACCATTTCATCTTCATTGCACAATTCTGTCATTAGGCTTTGGCTCAGGAGTGAAATTCTCCCGGTTCGGACTGGATCGCCCGATCTGGTAGCAATGGCGGCGTGTGGTTCAGAGAACCGGTAGCAAAAATCCCTGCTCCCCACCCCACCATGCCCAGCTGAGCCGCACGATCATCAGAGGCTTTTTTTTTTTACTTTTCAAAGCATTTTTTCTACAACCTCTTCCGACAAAAAAATGCTTTAAAAAAAAAAAGCCTCTGATGATCGCGTGGCTCAGCTGGGATCATCAGAGGCTTTTCAAAGCATTTTTTACTGCAACCTCTTGGCCGAAGAGGTGGTTAAAAAAATGCTTTGAAAAGTCTCTGATGATCCCAGCTGAGTTGCCTGATCGTCAGAGAGGCATTTTTTAAAAAGCATCTCTGACGATCCCAGCTGAGTTGCCTGATCAGCAGAGGCTTTTCAAAGCATTAGAAAAAATGCTTTGAAAAGTTAAAAAAAAAAAGTTGGCCTCGCCCACCCAGGCACATTACACCCCCCCCACCAAGCCACGCCCACAGAACCGGTAGTAATAAATTTTACATTTCATCCCTGCTTTGGCTTATCCCTGCTTATCCCTGCTTTGACTTAGTTAAAATGTCAAATAGAAAAAGTGAGTGATGTTAATATTCAATCTCGCAATAAACTAATGGTGTAAAGCTGTTTTTCTACTGAATTACATTAATAAGGTAGAGCGAATACTTGAATTGAAAGTTGGAATCTAGTTTCTAAAGTGTGTGTTGTTTATCATACAATCTGGGAATTAGGAATTGAAGTATAATTACAGATTTACAGATTAACAGAGTTGGAAGGGACCTTGTAGGTCATCTAGTGCGACCCCCACCCAAGGCAGGAGACCCTAGTCATATACACTTAAAGGGAGTGCAGTAGGCAAAGGGTGTCCATATGTCATAGTGCCTATGAATAATTAAGGAAAGTCCATTCCACAAAGTATCAAGATTTCTCAATAAATATGAAAATACAGCTTCTGATTTCTGTCTGCCTGTCATGTTACCCTTCTTCACAATAAACAATTAGAGAGGCAACATCAGTGAACTTTTAATGTTCCAGTCCCTAGTTATCTAAGCAAAAGAACTGTACACACAAGATGAATTACAACTCTCAAGTAAGCCACATATATAAGTCTTTGTGGCTCATAACATTAGTAGGCAGGATCAGGGAATCCATGTGTTGTTGGCTGGCAGCAGGGACGGGATCCCTGTCATGAATGAAAAGCTATCACATTGCCTCATTCAAGTGTGATACATAAAAGAAATTAGAATGCAGATCCGTGCAGATCTGTTTCTCAACAGCGTACAAATAAACGTGCAGCCGTGGTTAAGATCACCAGCTCAAAGAATGACAATTCTGTTCTGAGAAAGGTAGAAAATACTAGAAACAGGCCCATCCATATTTCACATACTTCTCCTTCACAACCCTCAATGTTTATGAATAGAAAAAAAAAACCCTTTTCTGCATATGGGAAAAAAACTGCAGTAGGGCCGATGCCATCCTTCCTATGGTGGCCTATTTGTCTGAAGAGACAAAGTTGGCTTTGAGGCATCTCTTCAGAGACATCCCTATGCTTGAAATAGTGCACTGCTTCCTATCCATGCCTACATGGATTTTTTTTTTATTCTTTATTCCATGTTAAAAGTATGAAATCAAGTCACGACTTCACTTTGTATTCAGGATGTCCTCATTTGTAAATGGGGGAGTATATTGTTTCTTAAATAAAATAGCAGTGGTGCTTTTTAAGTCTGTTAAGTTGAAAAAAAAGTAAATTTTATATTGTTGCGACATCTATTTCCTAATGACCTTCAGTTTAAATTTTTTTACAGTTGGAGATAATTCTCTTTCTTCTTCATGTTTGTTAAAACCATATAGGTTTTCCAGTAGAAACTGCTTGGAAGAAAAACTCAGAACAGGCAGTTAAAACACCTGTCACATATAGAGATGATGATGCCTGGGTTTTAGCTTGCAGGTTGAGGCAATCTGATCCTTCTGTCTATTTCACTGAACCAGAAAGAGTGGACAGAAGTCTATTACATCTTGAGCTAAATGTAAGTACCTTTATGAAATACTTTATTGCTGTTGTTTATTTACGCTATTATAGATCTGCTTACTGGGTTGGTTCCCCATAGTTAGGCAATGATTTTTTCATTTGTTAATATAAAATATCGTTTATTGCTTTTACATTCTTCCATCAGCAGTGTGACACAGCCTCAGCAATTCCTTGGCCATTCAATCAGTCTGTTAAGGATGTAATGCTCTAAAACTAAGAAATTATCTTCTTACAATCATACATCAGATTTTACACAGTTATTGGTAACTGTTACAGAGATATAAGAAACTGAAATTGTAGATACCGTGTTTCCCTGAAAATAAGACCCTGTCTTATTTATTTTTTTGAACCCTAAAATAAGCGCTTGGCCTTATTGCCACGTGCTCAGAAGCCTGATTGGGCTTATTATCAGGGGATGTCTTATTTTGGGGAAAACAGGGTAGCTCTCCAGGCAATAATATTCAGTGAAGTCTAAATTTGAAAACAGAGTTCCATAAATATTTTGGAGTTTTTTCTTCCTGTTGTTTCATACCTTGTCTTAAAATTTGTTCCATGTAAAGTTCTATTGAACTTTATAGAGTTCAATAGAAGTATGAGTACAGATGCTCCTTTCTCCCATTTCATAAAAGCAGATTGTGGAACGCATACTCTATGTATTAGTTTTTCATCTTCCATTTATATTATATTTTATATATATATATATATATTTATGTATATGATTAATTGTGCTGAAAATCAGTAACTGTTGATTGAAAATAATATTTATTATTTAAACTAGCAGCTAAATCTATACTTCTAATTATATAAAATATGAACTTCCCAACAGCTGGATAATCATGGAGCCTTGGCAAGTTCTTATTAATGGTGGAGAAGAATTTGGCAAAGTTATTTTAGGGAGAAGGTGGCACTTCTCCTCTTCGGAACTTCCTTCCTTCCAAATTAGCTGAAAGAAACCCTTAAAGGTAATATTATATAAAAGTGTTGAACTGCCATTCTCTCTCTGAAATAACAACCATGTGAAGGAGACAAGAAACAACAGAGAGAAAATGGTGTGAGAAAGGACATACCGTATTTTTCAGAGTATAAAACACACCGGAGTATAAGACGCACCTTAATTTTTGGGAGGAAAACAAGAAAAAAAGAATTCTGCCTCTGCCTACTTAGCATCAGGATCAGCCGCGTACTCACTTCCACTCAATTTTGATAACGAGCAGCACATATCTTTTTATCTGTTTAAAACAAACCCTATCACTACACGCATTTAACTGGAGTGAGCGGGGTGGGGGATGATTTACATGGGGGCAGAAGAGGGACTTGGCACCGAAGGCTCCGCTCCCGAGACGCCCCCATCTTCCTACCTATAGCCGTAGTTATTGAAAGCCTGGTTTTCTTCCTTCTTTGGCCTTCATTATGGTACCTTTCTATTTTGTAGGAAGCATGGCTTTCTTTCCCAGTTACTCAGAGGCTTTGGTTTAAGGTGGTGCTGCTTTACGCCACCCTCCTCCTCCTCCTGCAAGCAAGAGGTGCCTCAGAGACACTGCTGGGAAAGAGGCCGTCGATTACTGAGACGTTCTTTTCAAGAAAACTTATTGGGGTGCTCCTGCGATCCGCAGGAACTACTTGCTTTCCCCGAAGAGACTCCTCGCATGCTCGGGGGGGAGGGTCAGGGCACAGCCCGAGGAACGAACCTCTTTGGGATGGTCTTGGGGGGGGGGAATCTGCCCGGCGGCTTTGGCGATTAAGTGGACTCCATTGTTCATGGCTGGTCCCCCCTCTAGCTGCCCAGCGGGCAGTTCAGGGCAGACAATGGCCGGGATGACTTCACTCCCCAGCAATGTGAGGAGCTGCCGCCACCATCTAAGCACTTTCCATACTCGGGAGCTTAGCAGGAGCCCCTAAAGCGAAATGTCCCTCCTTTCAGCAACCGCTGCCTGTTGGCCAGATTCCCCGATGCAATTCGCAGAGCTGTGTTTCAGGCGGCGGCTGGTTCCCCTGTAAGGTGCATTGGGAACCATTTTTGGATTCGGGGAGGAGATCGCAGTGCTGCTGCCTGAAAATGCTTTCCTTCCCGATGCACATTGCAGAGCCACACACCCTCCTCAGCAGACTCACTTTCTCTTTCCTCCTGGCCAGATCCACCACCTGAAACGCAATGCACTTTTTTTGCCTCCGCATGCCCCATTTTTAGAATTGGGAAGGAAAGCGTTTTCAGGCGGCAGATCCACCATCCCCTTCCCAATTCCAAAAATGGCCAGGAGGAAAAAGAAGGTGAGTCTGCTGAGAAAGAGGAGGAGGGCGTGCGGCTCTGCAATGTGCATTGGAGAGGAAAGCATTTTCAGGTGGCAGTGCTGCAATCCCCTCCCCGAATCCAAAAACGGTTTCCAGTTCCCTGATGCACATTGCAAGTGAACTGGCCACTGCCTGAAACGACAAAATAAACTGACCCAGTTATTTACGAGACCACCTTCTGCCTCCGATAACCTCCCACCGGCCAACACGCTCCCACAGAGAGGGTCTCCTCAGGGTGCCGTCTGTCAGGCAATGTCGGCTGGCGACCCCCCGGGGAAGAGCCTTCTCTGTGGGGGCACCCGCCCTCTGGAATGAGCTGCCCCCAGGGATACGACTAATCCCGGATCTCCGGACCTTCCGCCGGGCCCTGAAGACTTTTTTATTTCAGCAAGCCGGGCTGGGTTAAAATTTTTTAATTGGTGAATTTTATGGGTAACGGGGTTTTAAATTGGAGAAGCCTAAGATAATTTAATTCTGTTTTAATGCATTTTAATATTTGTATTGTGTGTTTTTAATTTTGGCTGTTCACCGCCCCGAGTCCTTCGGGAGAGGGGGCGGTATAAAAATTTAATAAATAAATAAATAAATAATAAATAAACGCGGCTCTGCGAATTGCATTGGGGAATCGGGCCAACGGACAGCGGTGGCTGGAAAAGAGGGATGTTTCGCTTTAGGGGCTCCCGCTCGGCTCAGCTCCTGGGTGCAGAGAAGGCTTAGGCAGTGGCAACAGTGGCTCCTCACATTGCTGGAGAGTAAGTCATCATGGCCATTGTCTGCCCTGAGCTGCCCGCTGGATGGCCATAGGGGGGACCAGCCATGAACCATGGGATCCGTCTTTTTTGCCAAAGCCGCCAGGCAGATCCCCCCCCCATCCAAAAGAGGTTCGATCCTCAGGCTGTGCCCCGACCCAGAAATATCCGAAGGGTGTGGGCCGGCAGGTGGGCAGGACTACATTTGGACTATAGAATGCAGCCAGATTTTCACCCTTTTTTGGGGGGGTAAAAAGGTCCATCTTATAGTCCAAAAAATACAATACCCTACTTTATCTATATAATTAATATCAGGAGCTTCACATTGGATATAAACTAAACATTGTAGATTGCGACTTCCGGTTTGCTGCTGGCCGCCGCCAGATGTTCCTTCGGGATCGTCAGCTTCCACTGCCTGTTAGAGCCGCCTTCACAACGGAATGGCGGCTCGAAAAAACTCCATTTCCATGAGGAAACGGAGATAGAGCCGGCTGGGGTGGGTAGAACTCTCTGCATAGTCCCAAAAGTTTTTCTTTTACTTTTGGGACGGAGCGGATGAGCTTCCCCATATCCCCAGTGCTGCTCCGGGCTTTGGGAGACCTCTGCTATATGCAGAGCCAGGCGACAAGAGCAAGCCTGCAAATTTAACAGATTGATTAAAGAAAATGTGAGCTGGACCTGTGATACAGAATCGCAAGTATTTTACTTATTTTATAAAAACTATTCAAGAGAAAAAGGGAAAGGAAAGAGGAAAAAAAAGGACTTTTAAAATGGCGTCTGCCGAGGCTTGAGAAGAGGCTGAAAGGGAAAGTCCTTCCGTTCTCTATTATTACAATGTAGCGGAATAAATACCACTGGCTACAATTGTAGACAAAACTTCACTCCCGTGTTCTTTTTCTCTCTCTTTTTTTCCTGGGGATCGGATATTGCTTCTGGTTGGAAAGAAGTCTTTTTTTTTTTTTTTTTTTACAAAGCTTGCCTGGGCGGAAACATGGCACTGAGACTTATAAAGTCAGACAAACAAGTAGTGGGGGGGGATTCCCCCACTAACAAGCTAAAGGAACAAGTTTTAAGTCTCCAGTCTCAGAAACCTGATTTTAATATAATAGAATTTCTCTTAGAGGAGATTGTAAGAAGGGATGAGATTGTGAATCAGCACCTTGAAAAATTTAAGCAGGAAATTAAAGAATTGGTGAAATCTAAGTTTGATTTTTTGGAGTGAAAAATTTTAAAAATGGCTAATGGCTTTTCAGAATTTATGATACAGTTGGATGCAAATACTAAGTTACTAGAGTCTAAAATGGAAGAAACTCAAGATAATTTGGACAATAGAATTCAAAAAATTGAAAATGATTTGATAAATATTCAAGATAATAGCTCAGAAGAAAAACCTAAAATGGAGGCTGATCAAAAGACTGGCAATGTAGAAAATTTGCAACAGAGGATTGAAAGAGAGGTTTTAATGGTACAATATAATTTCACTGAATATGCGATAAGACTGAGAGGTTTGCAGGAAAATAACAGAGATGATTTAAGGAAAATATCTTCTGAAATTCTAGCTGGGATTTTAAAGGTTCAACCTGATGAAGTGTTTTGTAGGATTGACAGAGTTTACAGAATAAACTCCTGGATTGCAAAGCAAAGGCAATTGCCTAGAGATGTGGTGATTTATTTTACAGATAAAGAAATTAGGAATAACATTGTGCAAAATTCCTTCAATTCTAATTTGCAATTGTATGGAAGAAAGATTTGGATTTACAAAGAACTCCCACCTAAGATATTAACGGAAAGGAAGAAATTTGGTTTTTTGGTGACTGAGTTAAAAAAAAGAAATATTCCATTTAGGTGGGACGTCCCAGTTGGTATTATATTGAGATATCAAGGAGAAAGATACCAGTTAAATACTGTTGAAAGAGCGGAAGAATTTTATCAAAACATTTTGAAAATGAATTTAACATCTTTAGGCACAATACAGGATAAGCAGAAGGAGTTGGAAATAAAGGGAAAATATCGAATTACAGAGACTGTACCAGATAAATTGCCTTTGGATTTTTTGGATACCCCAGCCGGATTATTTACAAATTTGAGAGAAGTGCCATCTGACTCTAACGTGATGACTTATCAAGTCAAAGACAAGTATGGATACCAACCAGATGATATACAAGGGGCAAAAAAGAAACACGAGATACAAAAACAAAACCAACAAGATCAACCTATAAAGCAGAATGAAAACCGATTAGTTGATATACAATCTGTAGAAAGGAAACCAGGATGGAAATTAAACCCACAAAAAGAAAAGAAAAAAAGAAATAGGTCGTACAAAAATAGAAATTTCTAAACCAAGCAACAGTGAAGCCAGTGACTTTAAAAAATGTATGAATATGTGAAAAGATAGTGGAGGCGAAGTATTGGTTAATATTATCCTGAGGACAGTGACAGACCTCTGCATTGCCGTAATTCTGGGATGTGAAAAGAGCCTTAAACTGTTGGATTTGAATCATCTACTTTGGATTTTTTTTATTTTTATTTTTTTGTACCGATAAATATATTATAACTATCTTGAGTTACAAGGCAAGAGAGTTACGTTGGGGCATGCAGAAGATCTGGTTGTTACCCACTAGGATGATGGGAATCAATAATCCTGATGAAAGCCACAATTACAACTATATGGAATATAACTATAATGTCACTCGGGTGGTTGCTTTTACTTTTATATATATATGAAGATATTTACTACTGATGGGGGCAGATATGATTGAAGATTTTGAACAAACTGTTGCATCAGGAAGCTATGTTACCCTATTATGGATGATGGTCTTAATAATCCAGCGGAAAGACTTCAAAGAAGATATTATATGGACTATAAACTTAAAGTCATTGTCTTTTCTTTTCTATTTAGATATATTGGAATATATACGTATATATATATATATATATATTTTTAAGCAGAGTGGGTAGTGATTCAAAGATATTAAGAATTGTTGTGTATGGCAATTTTGCAGGAAAGTGGGTGAATAAGCTAGTTTACAGACTGATTAGTTTAAGAAAAGGGATGTTTAAGTGATATATTTAGGGGAGTGGAGGAAATGGACAGAGTTGAATAAATGTTAAATTAGGATTTATGGGGCAGGCCGCTTTAAAATGTTATATTAATATACACAAAAGATTAAATGTTAAAGCAGGATTTACTATATATTTTTAAAGCGGAAGGTGGTTTTGAAATGTTGTAAAATAATATATAGATAAAAGTTTGAAAGAGGAGAAAAAGGGCAGATTATTGTTAAATTGGGGGTTATAAAAATATGTTAAATTAGAAGTCATCATATAATGTCATAGTAGAATCTTTTCTCTTTCTCTTTTTCTTTTTTTTTCTTTTTCTTTTTTTTTCTTTTTTGAAATGTATGGTTAAAAGGGGATGTTATAATATTAATAATATTTCTAGTAAGTAAAGGTCAGTATTTAGAGGAGGGAGTAAGTAATCTGTTATGAATTAGGTTTTTTGTTATGAAGAAGTCACAGGGGGGGAGGGGGGAGGGGGGTTAGGGAGGGGGAAGGGGGGGAAAAAAGGGGGAAAAACTTGTATTTGAAAACTTTTTCAATAAAAAAAAAACATTGTAGATTGCATTTCTAAGAAATAAAAACGAATATTGAAATAACATAACAAAGTACTATAGCAGGATAACCTAGAAATACACCAAACAGGTTTTTTTTCAAATATCTGTTTTTACATTATTCCTATATTTACTTACATTTGAACAGACTTTATTTTTTAAAACAAAAGTCCACTTATGTTGCAAAATTTCAAAATATGCAGGATGGGAGTGGTGGTTTCTGTCTCTTAATTATAAAAGATGTTTTAAGAGCCTCCTAAGAAGCGGTGAAATCCACTTACTTTTGCTACCAGTTCGGGAACGGGAGTGCGCAGATGCATGCACAGATGGTAAAAAACCGGGATGTAATGATGTCCCAGCAGGTGGGCAGAGCCTCCCACCACCGGTGCTACCGGTTCGGTGAGCCAGATAGAACCGGGGGGGGGATTTCACCACTGCTCCTAAGTTCTTGGAAGTATTCCTAAACTTACAACCATTTATTTAATGTCCAGCACTGAAAAAAGTGATTTGTGACAAGTTTTCACACTTAACAACTGCTGCAACATCTCCATGGTCATGTGATCAAAATCCAGGGGCTTGGCAATTGGCATATATTTATGACAGTTGCACCATCCCTGGGTCATGTGATCAGCATTTGTAATCTTCCAACTGACTTCCAACAAGCAAAAATGACAATGAAGGAAGCCAGATCTGCCTAGCAACCTCATGTTTCACTTAATAACCACAGTGATTTACTTAACAACTGTGGCAAAAGTGTCATAAAGTGGAGTAAAACTCAGTTAACAACTACCTTGTTTAGCAAAATAAATTTGGGACTCATTTGTGGTTATAAGTCAAGGACTACCTATATTTATTTACTCTGTAAATTGATATCCTGCTTTTCTGTCAGTTGGGCTTTCAAAGGGGCTCTTAGTATAAAATGTTGTCTATTAACACACAAACACACCCAGTGAACACTGAACTACTATTAGTACCATTTCTTAAAAACCTTGGCTGAAGAAGACAATTATTTCTTTTCTTGATTGGAGAAAAAATGATATCGAAATATAGCTCCTTAGCTTGAGCATGAGACATGGATCACTGCATTGTGAAATTTGGTAAGAGCACTTCTGCTGCCAGTCCTGAACAGGTTTATGCCAAGAAAGGCATGTTCTACATAAACTCTACATAAAAAAGGGCATCTCTACCAGTGGTGGGTTTCAAAAATTTTTACTACCGGTTCTGTGGGTGTGGCTTGGTGGGCATGGTGTGGCATGGCTTGGTGGGTGTGGCTTGTGGGCATGGCAGGGGAAGGATACTGCAAAATCCCCATTTCCTCCCAATCAGCTAGGACTTGGGAGGCAGAGAATAGATGGGGCGGGGCCAGTCAGAATTTTTACTATCGGTTCTCCGAACTACTCAAAATTTCCGCTACCGGTTCTTCGGAACTGGTCAGAGGTGCTGAAATCCACCTCTGGTCTCTACCCTGATGCTTAACTTGGGCAGGGGTTGGATTAGAAGACCTCCAAGGTCCTTTGCAGCCCTATGACTCTATGATCCTCAGGACCTTTCATATGAATGGACTTCAACTTCCAGAATTTTCCCACTAGCAAGCTAGCTGGGGGAATCCTGGAGTTGTCGTCCATGCAGATTAAAGTTGTTCAGATTGAGAAACATTAATTTAGCTAAACAAGGGGAAATCTTATTAGTATTTAAATGGAAGACTGCCAGGCTTGAAAATTAGGTTGGAAAGACAAAAACATCCTAGAAAAAAACATTTGCAAATTACTTTTGCACTGTTGCCAAGAAAATGACATGTCCACATAGATAGCAGGAATTAAAGTTTACTCAAGGAGATTTTTTTTTTTTTTACTCCTGGCTCATCAATTGTCTTTCCCATTTACCAGGTAAGATGAATAGATAAGTCTGAAAGAAAAGAATAAATACTGAGATATAAAAGGAGGTTACATTTTTTAAAAAAAGCTTTCCTGGACAAAATAGGCTGCCAAGCCTGGAATGAGTTTTGAATAATAGCTAAATTCATGAGTCTATCCAATTATCAAAACCATATTCTATAGCAGATTATTATTTTGTTATTTAACTATTATTTATTATTTAGGTGTTTTAATGAAAGGTGCTGCATAATTCATTTATTATTTCACATGGCAGGGTATTACAAAGTTTGATAGGAGAATGAGAGAGAGAGAATGAGAGAGAGTGACCGGTGTGGTCCCTCCATTCTATCCTGCATTATGCTTTTTATTAGCATAACCTTAGATCACTGATGGCTAACCTTTTTGTTGTTGGATGCCGAAAGTATGTGCATGCACGTGTGACAGCATGCGTGCGTGACACCACCAATAATGCAATGTGGGGGGCCCTCACGCATGCGCACATGACCCCCCCATGCTCCCCGCACATATGCACACAACCCCCACAATGCTCCTCTTCCCCCCCATGCATGTGCATGATCTTCCCGCCCCGTTATATCTACACCCATATCTATACATTGGTATCTCTATACCATAGGTGTTATGTCTGCCTTGTATGCAGCTTTACTCCTCTTTAGCATTCATCTGCATTGTTTTGTGATGCATTTCCTACCTATCTAGTATTTACCTCTATTTGCTCCTGTGAGGTACTTACTGTTCCTGTTGTATATATGTATTTATATTCTTGATGGCTTGTATAGCGTTTTAACTGCATTTTGATTAAAACTACTTGAAACACCTGCAGCCTCCTGGGACCAAAAACAGGCCGCAGGGGGCATCACACAACTCCACCTTCCCCCCCTCCCTGCACATGCGCACTCATCTCCCGCATGCGCCCTGCCCCCATCCTGAAAATTATCTGGCCGGCGGGAGGTGCGCATGTGCAGTGGAGCTGAGCCGGGTGACGGCTCACATGCCCACAGAGAGGACATGTGAGCCAGCTGCGGCACATGTGCCACAGGTTCGCCATTACGGACTTAGATGTATTTTTTTCAGAGAAGGTGTTCCTATTTTGAAGCAGACAACTGATTTCCCACAACTGCCTTTATTTTCTAAAGGCAGTTAGTTTATTATATTATTATTTTCTAAACTAACATTATTAGTTGAAACATCTCTGGTGAAATTGTAGGTTTGAATGAATCCATGAGTAAACTGAAGCTGAAACTTCCTCTACATGGTGCAGAATTCAGTACAAAATATCTCTGCAAATTTGAATCCATCTTTGCTCTTTTATGAATAGTTAACACACAATTTGACTTAAAGTTTGCATGCAACTGTAAATGCCCAAGATCTCCAGGTTCTTCTTACTCTCATTTAGGGTCATCAATATGTTTTGCTTCCAAATAAGTTCCCAATGGCATGAACTTGTAAGAGGAAGGACATCTTCTAATTGATTCTTAAATTGTTTGAGTCCTTCTAAATACCGGAAGCATTTAACTATAATCTTGTTGCAGTAATAACCTAGGCTTTGATGTGTGAAGCACATTCAGAGATGATATCTGATAATGAGATTGTTCCATTAGAATCATAATTTCTTTCAACAATATAGTAAATAGAAACTACAGTATACCTTTGTAATGTAATATTACATATGAAGGAAATCAACACAATCCTTTTCTTAAATCTATGCCAATTCCCTGCTGTTTTTCAATTTGTTAAATTTGTTGAAATTTATAGTTTAGTTATATCATGGTGTGAGGAACATGGCCTTGGCAATTATATTTGAGAAAGACAAGACCTTAGAATATACTTTTCCAGTGCTAGAATGCAATGGAAAATAATATATTTATTAATTTTATTCACCCTCATTTAATTTAGCCTTGTGATAGAACTTTGGACAAAAAAAATCTTCCAGATGGCACAGTCCAAATGTTTAAAGATTTCTATGACACTAATAATCATTTTTACTTTATTTATCAATGTCAACAGCAGATATTGCTTGCATTTATCAAGTAAACATATATACATGTACAAGCTGAATAGATGGAAAGAGCTGTGACCTATTTAGCCAAAGCAAATAAAATCTCATTACCCTGTCTACAAATATTCCACTTAAGACGTTACATCACTGGTTTTAATTTCCAAATCACAATAATTAGACTATAATTATATACATTTTGAGTAGTAAGACGTTCATCAAGGTGAGCAGGCTATGACTGTGTTCAAAAAAAAGGGAATTTGGGAAGGTGTAAAGGGATGGCCATGAAAGAAGGAGGTAGAGGCAATGATTAGTTAAGAAACTAATTTGAGAAAATGTCTCAGACATACCTTTTCTAATTCACACAAAAATAAAAAGAAGAAAAGAAACACATTCAGGCTTCAGGCTTGCAGGATTCCTCTATGGCTGTTATAATAAAAGTAGTCTTCCTCTTTATGGCATTGGTTTCTTAGCCGGGCCTACCTTATAGGATTGACAAAAAGGCTTTCTTTCTTTCTGCAGAATTGGAGGTTTCTCTCCTCATGTAAGGAAACTGTGCCCTTCTCCATTCTCAAGGGTACACTAGGTCCCATAAACAGATACTGAAGAGGGAAGGAATGAAGGGATTTAATATTACACCTAATTTATTTTATTTTATTTATTTATTTATTTATTTATTTATTTATTTATTTATTTATTTATTTATTTATTTTTGTCAAACATATATAAGAATACAGATAAAAGTATGAACATGATTATGAATACATGAAATGGATACGAATAAAAAGGGACATTAGGACAGGGACGGTAGGCACGTTTGTGCACTTATGCACCTAATGGAATAGACAAAATGTATAAAACTATATTTTAAAAACCTTCAGGGTTTTTGCAGCCACCAAAAGCTATGGATGAAATTCCTTAAGCAGCCCTGTCATTAATTTCTAATGTGATCGAACGTATGGATTATTATATTAAAGAATCATCTTAGCTTCTATTAATTATTCTATTTCCATTTAAACTAAATTAATATTTCTTTTTGCTTTGGCTTTGTCTGGTTTTCAAAAGCCAATGCATGCCTCCAATGTACCCTGTTTTCCCCAAAATAAGACATCCGCTGATAATAACCCCAATTGGGCTTTTGAGCGCATGGCAATAAGGCCAAGCACTTATTTCAGGGTTCAAAAACATATAAGACAGGGTCTTATTTTCAAGGAAACATGGTAATTCATCCAATAAATTTTATATTTTAGGGGAAAAAAAATTACTGATAAATGTTAAGCAAGTAAGCTGAAAACCTGCTGCTCCTTGACCCACTTTACACTATTAAATTTTATGCCAGCAACACTACCTGTTCAGGATGCTTTCTTTCATAAAATGAATAAATAAGATCGATCACAAGTCCTTAACTGCAGAGGTATTCAGAATTCAAATAATTGTGTGTATAAAGTATATATGCAAATCCCCATGTGTACATTTGAAAAGACAGCGGAAATACATATTTCCAAATGTCCTGTTCTCTCAGAGTTAATGAATATTCTCTCTGTTTACTTTGCCCTCCCATATAACTTCTAATCCGTGGGTGTGGTGAAACTGGCTGATTAGTACCTGTTTGTGGGCCACAGTTTGCAGAGTTTGAAACACGGTAATATGAAACCAGTCCTCTTAGTTGATGTTCACTCGCTGCAAGCTACATTCCAGACCAAACCTGCACCAAAAGCGGAAGAGTGTTTTCTTTTTATTATTATTATTCAGCTTCAAGGGCAGTACAGTCAGTTAACTTCCACTCTTCAACATTTGGAATTCTCCAGAAGACAAGGCATGTTTTAGCAAAGAACTTCAAATAAATTCCAATCCATCAAGATTTTCCACAATTTCTGATACGTAGCCGCTCTGAAGATTCTGCTAAAGCAGCTTTTGACCACAGTGGGGATCTTTCTGAAATTTTCTGCTGACAGCTTTTTGTGACTCCTGAGCCGGCATAAGGAAATAGCAAACTGCAAGTACCAGTTGTTCAGTACTAACCTTTAACTCTATTTTCTAGAAAGTAAAAAGCTTCGGAATTCACCAAACTGTGCCTTGTGCTTTCAGTCGATTAGTTTGCAGATTTGCCTTGACAAAAAAAAAAAAGGCCTTTTGTGTAAAAAGTAAGTTGTGTTGCTGCTGAGAAAACGTGGCATGCAAAATGAGTGAAATCTTCCTATTTCTTCTGTACTAAAGTTGTAAGCGTTGGCAGGGATTTGCATTTCGTACCACTATGTTGTAGGAAAAACAGTGTATGATTTAGAGAAACAGCTTCCCTCCATAATGATTCAATTTACTTACTGAATGAAAAAAAACATTTCTTGGAAGCAATTATATAGACATAACTAATTCTTGTTCCAGGAATATATGTGTGTTTTGATTTGCCCAACATGGAAAAAAATAGTGATTGCAGTAAACTGCCTAATCCAGGGAAGGAGAAAGAGACTGAAGCAAGCCATGCTTTCTTAACTAAATTTTCTATGAAAGCCCTGTTTGGATTTAGAGATAAATTAGAACCAGGAACTTCAAAACAGCAAGTGGTTTTAAAAGGAGTTCATAATGTCAATGGGGATATTGATAGCCATGTAGACAAAGAAGATGAGAAGAACATAGTAAATGAAGAAGCTGATCTAAATACAGCTGATCTGCTTCCAGAAACGGTGCAGGAGGAAAGTACTGTTCAGGCTGTTCCAGAAGCTGACACAAGAGACATATTTGTTTTGAAGGCGGTCTCAGGAATGGATGATTGGGCTTCAAATGACCCTGCAGAAACCATTACTGGTGCTTCAAATGTGTGCAGAATTTATGCTGGAAACTTTGTTGATTCTGAAGATAATGACAGCATAGATAATACCTCTATAGACTATGCTTTTGTCTCAGATGATCATCAGGCTGATGTTTATGGGACAAGAGACTTGGAAACACAGCAAAGGGAGCAGAAGGAGCCGTCCCTCTCCGATTCCTATTCTAGCCACTCTCCTTTGTGTGAATTCAGCAAACAAGATTATAAGGATTCCATTCTTGTTCAGGGTACTTTGGCTCATACAAGTGACACAGAATTAGACAATGAGGCTACAGATCTAGACTCACATGGAAATGTAACAAACTACCCTGTGTTAAATTGTGCTGTATCATTGGAAGATAATTATCAAAATAAAGAAGACACAGAACTATATACAGAAATGGGTAGTACTATAGCAGGGGATAACACAGAGCCAATTCTACCAAGTTGCAAATGGCCGTCAAAAGAAATGGAGGATACAATACCAGAAATGTATTCAAGTTCAAAGGTTAGAACACCAATCAAGGAACCTATTGGTTCAATTGCTACAGCAAAAGATATTCAGGAAGCTGAAGAAGAGCAGGGATCTCTTTCAAGTAACTGCAGCGCTGATTCTCCTACAAAACCAGCTTTGAGTGAAAAGTCCTTTCAGCTCCCAGCCTTCTTTAGTGGATTACGTGTTCGAAAGAAAGGGTTGTCTGCAGATCCAGAGGAAACTATCACCGAAATCAAACAGAAAGACAGTGATCTAGCTATGCTCAAACTAAGACAGCCCGTTAAGAAGTCAAATCTTGCACCTGAGCCGGTAACCAAGAAGAAAATATCAGAGCCGAAAGGTTCTCCTACCTTTCTAGAACAGCTTTCTCAATTGTTAGGGCCTAAAACTGAGGAGAAAAGTATTGATGAAGTACTACTAGCATCTGGAGAGGTCCAAGAAAGGAAATCTTATGTGAGAGCGGATCCAAGTGAAGAAATGAAATCAAGTCCTGCAGAATCTGCACTGGATGCATTTAAAGCTTTATTTACACGTCCTCCCAAAAAAGAGACAACTGCTGACACTTCAGAATTAGAAGCAATAAAACGCAAAATGAAACATGAAAAGGAAACTTTGATGGCAATATTTGAGAGGTCTAAACCAAAATCCGGTGATGCAGCCACAGAAACAAAACCAGTAGGTTGATTGATTCTCTTGTGTGCTACATTTAGAATATAGTTGCAAAAGCCTGGAGTTTTTGATATTTAGGTTTCTTGAGTGGGAAGAATTAAAATAATGATAGTAACTTCTAATGCAGAAAATGTACCACCAAACTGAGGCTGCCCCCCATTTTATTTTTCTCAGCACAGTATTAGATTATCTTGATAAAAGTTGTGCATAAAAACAGTATTATATAAAATAGCAATGTACATTATACAAATATAGATTATAAATTAGTAGGCAAAATCTTGTATGGATGAATTGTCAGATTATATTTCATTTAGAGAGAGAGAGATGACAATTGAGAGGCTTATTTCCCTATAATTTATAGATTTGTGACTTACTCATTATTTTAATTTGTTTTTAAACAAATCAACAATTAGTCAACATATTGGTAGGCAAATACTCCTGGTAAAAACATTTAAAAATAATTTGTTTATATCTAATGCATTAACATTTTGCTTTTGTCCAAGAGATTTAAATCAGGATCATGATATATGTTACACTTTTATCTTTAAAAATAAACCTACAGGGTAATGTAAATTGATGATTATTATGCTACACAAATTAACACCATGGGTGTTAACAACCTGGACATTCATCTAGTTTGACACTGTCAATTTAATCTTGTGCCATTGTGTGTTGTCTATCATTTTCTATAGTTGGTAATCCCATGTTTGAAATGTATATAAAGATAACATGCTTACATGGGAGTGTTAAGTTACTGTGATACCTTATACAAAGAGGGAAAAATGCAGAAGATGATCCACTAGTAAAAAAATATAATATGATTAAATTCCACTTGAACCACATAAAAAGTCCCCAGATATGTGCAAGCTTTCATATTCCTCCTCTTCAGGTTAAAAGTACTGCAAAATAAAAATAGGAAAAGAAAAAAAAAGTGTATTTACAATAATTTATAAAGTTAATGTTGAATATTGTAATACATTTTTTTATAATACATTTTTCTGTGGTTTTGTTTTGTTTTATCAGGCTGATGTAATTCCTTCAGAACAGGATGACAAGACTCCAGGAAGACTCCAGACTGTCTGGCCCCCACCCAAAGCAAAGGATGAAGAAGAGAAAATAGGCTTAAAATATACAGAAGCAGGTAACTGAAAACAGGGATACATAGAATTAGTAATGATAGATTTCTTACATGAATGTTTACACAATATGCTTGAAAACAAAAGTTATTATATCATTTCCGGGCTACAGTTTCAAAGGTTGACGTAAGTAAATGATTTTGAGGTCAAATAGTTCTGTTCCTTATTACAATGCTTATCCCATAATAAGTTCCTCTTTCAAATAAATTTATAAACAAGAAATGCATTTTGTACATTTTTTGTAAGAATTACAAGGCTCAGATTAAAATACGTAAACATTTGCTGGAAGATTAATAGAAATAAGCAAAATGATTCAAAATCTTAAACACCATACATACAAAAGGCATATTTTTTAAAATGTTCTTCATTTTTTTCCCATATTGATCCTTTTTATTAGTTTAGAATATAAAATATAAAAATACAAATGCAAATAATAGGGGAGAGAGAAAAGAAGGAAAAAAGAAAGAAAAGATGTTGACTTCTGACTCCCTTTGGTGTAATAGAATAAGATAGTAACATCAAACTTCAACTTTTTACTTTTACCTAATAGTATAAACTAGCCATTTCTATAACAACAAATCTATCTAATCGGTAAAGCCCAAAATCAAAGTTTCATTTTTTTCCACCTCAAGCACAAAGTCCAGAAGTGGTTTCCAAGTACAAATAAAAGTAATTGTGTGTTTTTCTGTTATCAAAACAGTCAATTTAGCCATCTCTGATAATTCCATCAACTTTTGCAGCCATTCATCCATTGTGGGAATCGAAATGTCCTTCCATTTTTGTGTATAAAGTAATCTTGCTGCGGTCAACATATACAACATCAAAGTTCCAATTTTTTTCCCAAGTCTTTTTTCATTAAACCCCCGAAAGAAAAGTTTCTCTTTTATCTTTATATTCACTTTAAGAACCTTCTATATTAGAATATGAATTTCTTTGCTTTATCATATGTCCACCATAAATAATAAAAAGTCCTTTCTTTACATTTGCATTTCCAACAGTCATTTGAAATACATTTATAATTCTTGATAAAATGTCTGGTGTTAAATACCACATATACATCATATTATGAAATTTTTCTTTTAAATTGTAATTTAGTGTAAATTTTAAACCTTTTGTCCACGTATTCTCCCATTTTTCAGGCATTACATTAAATCTAAAGTTCCTTGCCTACTGAATCATACTATGCTTTATATATTCACTTTCCAAATTCAAATTCAATAACATTTTATAAACCTTAGCAATAACACGTTCATCACTACCACACAGTAGGATTTCCAATTCATTTTTAACAAAATCAAATTCATAACTCTTTTTGTCTAATTTAAACCTTTTTTTCAACTCTAAATATGTAAACCAGTGACAAACATGTCCTTCTGATTCTAGCTCTTCTTTACACTTGAGGATAGAGATCACCGAAATTAAAATATATTATTTTACCATAAGTCTATTCTGGGTTCTCTTCAGGTTGTATAAATCTTTTGCTTTTTAATATTCTAAAAAAATATAAATAGTGAAAACTGACTAAATTATAAAATTGCTTCATGAAAAAAGTACTAAAATGTTAACATCCTGAGTTATTAGACAATTAGGTGAGTGTATGTGATTGAATTTGTATAGGTGCCAATATGTGTATATTAACTGTATGTTACTGATAATGTGTGAAAAGCTGGCATTGTATAGAAAGACCTATAAAATGTGTCACATTTTTAGGCAAAAAATGATTTTTTTATTTTCATATGGTTTTTTTATTTTAATATTTTTATTTTAGTTTAATATGCTATAAACTTTCCTTTTGCATATAATACCTAGGCATTATGCAGAATGACAAGAACCATTTAGGCAAAGTATGAAAAGAGAGTCATGTAAAGGGTTACTGTTAGGGTTAACCCCTCTTTATTGAAAAGACATAGATAAAAATGAAAGAAGAAGTGCAAAATAAAGTACAGAACTTTCTTACTGAAAAAATAAATCAAGAGGAAAAAGACCAGCATTGTTGCAACAAGGAAAGCTAGAATGGCATTTTAGCAGAAATGTTTTATACTTTGCTGGTTTGCCTTTTGGCAATGCATAGAATGCCTAGGAAATGAAATATTAAGCATTTCATACATTGACATCACAGCTTTGACATTCTATAGAATTCCTAGACATTCTATAAAATGCCTAATTTCACATGTTGATGGTAACCTATATAAAACGTTATCATGGTCCGTGACAAGTGAGACATAATGAAAGACATAGGAACGTAACACAGAAAGCATTAAAACGTATATTTGCAAGGTTCTAAAATCAGGAGTTAATAGCTTTATGATATGTCACATATATATTAGAGTTTCTGAGCAATCCTTCTTAAATGTGATATATATGAGGATACTTTTTAAGGAAATCTTTTTCAAACCATAACCCCAAACTTTAAGAATCATGATGATGCTACTGAGAATCTCAGAAGGAATCTGTAGCATCCTGGGAAGCAGCTTTGACTCCCCCCCCCCAAAACAACTGTTTGATTGGGCTAGGAAAAAGAAACACTGTCACACTCCCTTGGGGAAAAGTTTTGATTATATAGAATGTGCTCTAAATGGCATTTTCACTGTTCGCTGCACATTTAACAAAAGAAGAGAGTTTAGAATGCATGGGGCTGCACTCAAAGATTCTCACCTAGTTTGAGAAATGCCAGAATTAGTCACACTTCAATAAGAAAGTAAAAAAATTATTCATGATGTCTTAATCCACCAATCTTCAGTGAAGGGCTAATACCTTATAATGTGGGCTGCTCTGGGTGGACGCAGTGTTCCAAAGACTTGAAATATTATTACTTATCTAACACATGCAGATTCTCATCACGGCTATTCATCGTTTTGAGCCTAAAACGTTAGCAACTTATTTACAGTCACTTTTGAATCAGCCATTTCCCTCCTAATGAGGGAATTTAGATTGGCTTCCAGGTGAACTTTTAATCCTAAATGACACAATCAAAATCATTAGCTGATTTTTATGCTATAATGACTTCTAGAGAATTCTCCCAGGCTATAGCTGTCACAGAACATTCTACTTACATAACAGTATAAGCACCGAGCTGAATCCAGCTCCTTTTCTGAAAATAGGATCATTTCCTTGGTTGACATCTGCTCAGGATATTTTCACCAGTAAAAAAGGAAACATTCATTAATACCCTTTTTCAACTTCTCCCACTATTGCACATAATCATGGGCATATTTTATCTGATTATGGGAGCATGGTGAGGTTTACAGAACAGAATAACAGAGTTGGAAGGAACCTTGGAGGTCTTCTAGTCCAACCCCCTGCTCAAGCCAGAAACCCTGTACCATTTCAGACAAATGATTATCTAATCTCTTCTTAAAACCCTCCAGTGTTGGAGCACCCACAATTTCTGGAGGCAAGTTGTTCCATTGATTAATTGTTATAACTGTCAGGAAATTTCTCCTTAGTTCTAGGTTGACTTTCTTCTTGAGTAGTTTCCATCTATTCCTTTGGAGAATATGTTGACCCCCTCTTATTTGTGGCAGCCCCTTAGATGTTGGAACACTGCTATCATGTCACCACTAGTCTTTCTTTTTATTGAACTAGACATACCCAATTCCTGCAACTGTTCTTCATCTGATTTAGCCTCCAGTCCCCTAATTATTTTTGTTGCTCTTCTCTGCACTCTTTCTAGAGTTGCAACACCTTTTTTATATCGTGGTGACCAAAACTGGATGAAATATTCCTATTGTGCTCTTATCAAGGCATTATAAAGTGGTGCTAACATTTCATGTGATCTTGATTCTATCCTTCTCTTAAGCAGCCTAGGACTGTGTTGGCTATTTTGGCAGCTACAGGACACTGCTGGCTCATATTTAAATGATTGTCCACTAGGGAGAATTGTCCACTAGATTTATAGGGTAGGGGAATATCAACAAAATTGCTGTGCCATCTCTTCTGCCAGTGGACCTCACCTTTGAATTCCATGGATATCCACTCAGGCAGATTTTGAATCTAATCCAATATTTGATTTATACTATATGCCTATTATCCTAACCCTAACTTCTTGACCTTGGCAACTTTAAGATGTGTGGACTTCAACACCCAGCGTTTCCCAGCCAGCTTGCTGAACTAGAGTTTTTTAAAAATCTCAGAAAAGAGATTCCTGACCTGTCTGTTCTGCGCAAAGAAATTACAGACATGACCATATATTTTGGAAAGCTTGATTGAAGAGCAACTTTCCCTTTTTATTGTAAAAAACTATGTAAAAATCATTAGAAATTTAGAAAATTGGAATTTAATGAGACATCTTATCAAATGTGTCTTACCTCACTACAAAATAAAAAAGGGCATAGGGATTGAGCATTTATCAGATTAACTGCTCTAATTCAGTACTGTCTGGTCATAAATTTGTACTCTCTAGACGGAAACATTTATGTACCACCTCAAATAGTGTTTTTCTGCTTATGGAAAGAGAAAATTGCATCTTTAAAATATTTATATAAAAATAGTATACAGGCAAAAAAGAGAGGTTCTTCGTTATATTATTTGTCAATATGTAAGTATTATATTTCATATTACAACCATTGCTTGTGGCTCTGACAATGTACTATGCTCAAAATGATGCTGTGCATTTCAATTGTACTGAGGTACTGTGTATCTAATTATTTACTAAAATGGCTTTCTGTCTTCCCACTCTGAACAATGGCAGTAATTTGAATTTTTTTCTGATACAAGTAGTATAAAAAGAGAACTTTGATTAGCTGACAGTGTTGGAAATAATCACAGTAAGACATAATTTATTTTATGTTTTTCATTTTAACTAGCATTTTCTGGTAAGTTTATATGTTTCATTTCCATTTCATCGCCTTTTACAGTTATTTAATCCTGCAGCAAAGTCATGCTGTTTCTATGGCACCTTAATTTCCATGGCAACAGACTGTGAAGCTATAAATACTATTTTTAATTTAGTGTGAGAAAAAGAAGTAAGGTTGTGAATGAAAACAAAACCAAAGTACCTTAACTGAAAATTGAAAATAATAGTATTTGTCATAAAAAAGCAGATTTCAGTTGTAATATTAATTGTGTTACAGTATCTAACAATATGTTTTAATTACAATAACCTGTTTTGGGTTCAAGTGATAGGTGATCTGGCATTTTGAGTGATTTCAAGTCACAAACTCACAAGTTTAGTTTTCCTTTTTTCATGACAAATGGAAGGTTTTGAAGACTTGCCCATTGTTTATTAATCTGCAGATTTTTGTACATTCCTGAGTAAAATTGTAAAAATCTTCATTCTTTTACTATTTTTGGAAATTATGTTTTAGCTGAGAAAAATAAAATCCTTCTAAAGAGAATTGAATCAGATGGTGCATTAATTTAACCGTATTTTTTCTCAATATGGTACTCTTAGGGATACTGGATACCAAATCCCATTCAAGCCAATTGGTGCATTGACTTGGGGATATGGAAGCTGTTGGTGAGGCTATTTTGGGAAACACTGAATTGCAAAATAGTACTAAATAATTGTACTATATGTGTTACAATGTCAATTTAAATTTATACTCTGTAAACTGCTTACTTTGGAAAAAGTAGATTTCTGTCAAAAAGGTTCTATTAAATTTAATTTACTTATTTATATAACCTATATAATATTATTTGAATATCCTTCATTGTCAAATACTGTATGTAACAAATATACTACCTTTTATAATTAAATCCATACAATGCTGAAAGTCCTTTTTTTTAACTCAAGAAACCACTCAAATGATAAACAAAAGCTAGCGAACCCTTTTGTGATATAGTTCTGGAACAATTGTCTCTTTCTAAATAAGATTTTCAGTTATTTATTTTACTATTTTTAAGAATAATCTAAAAGAAGGCATAGAATTTACATGTGTGCATCCTGTTATAAACCTTTGTGAATATTCTATGAGAAGATCCAGAATTAATTTAGATGATGTCATGAACTGAAGTAGCAATAACAGTATATCTGAACTATAATCTGCTGTCCGTATGTGTATCCTCCATGCTGAATGACAAACCAATCTTGTATATCGCTTTATAAATTGTATTTGTAGAACCCATGTGGACAATTACGTTCTAGTTGGATGCAGTGATCAATAATGGTTTGTACTAAATATAAAATAAAATATAAGTGAATCTTATTAAAAGAATAAAAGGGATATGGGTGGTTACGGCACATCCTATAATTCAAATAATGTTTGTATCTGAAATGACTCTTTAACAGGGAACTATGTTGTATGACACAAAGTAAACACTCCATTATTATCATTCCTTTGTTTAAGATGGGAAATGGGAGTGTGAAGCATACCAAAGGCATGTCTATTTAACTTTCTTCAATGTTTGCCAGTTGGGCGTAATTATTTGCTGGACTCTAATTTTGAATGTTTGGCCTTACAGCAGAATAACTACTCAGTTTTATCAATTGATCTGGCAGTGGATTAATTTTTCTCTAAGTCATGAGGCAGCCACATATTTACCAAAATAAAAAGAGGGATTATTTATGGGGCCTAATTAGTGTTGTCTATATGATAAATGAATAGGCATGAATGTGCTGTGTATGGACAAGGGAGCAAGTGCTTCATAGGTATTATGTGAATGTAAATATGGTTGAGCATTTACAGATAAATTAGGTAGAAACTCAGGAAAAGGTTTATTTTGACTGATTTGCATTTATGCAAAATTATCTTCCTGTATTTTTTTTTATGAAAAGTTCAGTATCTATAGGAATAACATGTTGCCTGAATTGTTTTTGTAATCTTTAAAAAATTAAACTGGAATAGCAAAGTGCCAAATTTACCAAACCTTGAACTTCCACAATCTCCAATACTAAAAATCATTGAACTATGCCCAACTGCCAGTAACTGCACCTTAGTTATTATTTGTTTTTGTTGTGAACCTTGTTTTGCTTTTGTTGTATTGGCTTGTTGAGACACTGGTCTCCAGCAATTTTTAATTTCAGAAAGTTTCCATCATCTGACTACTTCTGTTCCTGATTGTTATTAATATTGTATACTAATAGTGTATGTAGAAGACAGATTAGAAACTTTAAAGCAGTGTTTCTCAACTTCAGCAAGTTTAAGATGCATGGATTTCAACTCCCAGAATTCCCCAGCCAGCAATGAATTCCACTTGCTGATTTTGAGAAATACTGCTTTAGACTGTTGGAAGTGCAGAGTTCCATTGCTATCTGCAAGTATGTGTAGTTGTTTGAAACCTTTTAATTTAATTGAACCTTTGCCAATTCAGTGGCTGGTGTTGATTTTTAGAAAGTTTATATGGACTTAATATGGCATACCTAGGGTTATTTGGACTTGGAGGGGAAATAAGGTCAGCTCTGGTTAGTGTTTGGATGAGAAACTATGAGAAAATATCAGAGCTATAATCTAGACAGGGAAGTTGTAAATTCATCTAGAAGGCAACAGGAAACAATTTCTGTATTATATAGCATATAGACTTCTTTATTGGCCAAGTGTGAATGGACACACAAGGAATTTGTTTTGGTGCATATGCTCTCAGTGTACATAAAAGAAAAGATACGTTCATCAAGAATCATAAGGTGCAACACTTAATGATAGTCATAGGGTACAAATAAGCAATCAAATCATATTAGGAAACAGTCAATATAAATTGTAAGGATACAAGCAACAAGGTTACAGTCATACAGTCATAAGTGGGAGGTGATGGGAGATAGGAATGATGAGAAGATTAATGGTAGTGTAGACTTAGTAAATAGTTTTACAGTTGAGGGAATTATTTGTTTAGCAGAGTGAAAAAATGTTCTTGTGTCTAGTTGTTCTGGTGTGCAGTGCTATATAGCGTCATTTTGAGGGTAGGAGTTGAAACAGTTTATGTCCAGGATGTAATCCAATAATGGATATGCTTGACTCAAAGGAGACCTTGACATAAATGAATGAATAGATAGATATGAGAGAGGGGTGGGGGAGATAGGTAGATAGACTGTAGCTCATGGAAGAGTAAATTTCCCTACCATGCCAAGATAGGGAAATATCCTGTGCAAGAAGAGCAACAAAGATGATTAGGCTAAAACATATAAAGAACAGTTTCTGGAATTGGGTATATCTTGTTTAATAAAAAGAAGGACTAGGGATGACATGATAGCAGTGTTCCAATATCTCAGGGGCTGCCACAAAGAGGAAAGAGCGAAGCTATTCTCCAAAACACCTGAGGGTAGGACAAAAAGCAATGGATGAAAAATAATCAAGGAGAGAAGCAACCTAGAACTAAGGAGAAAGTTAGAACAATTAATCAATGGAACGACTTGCCTCCAGAAGTTGTGAATGCTCCAACACTGGAGATTTTTAAGAAGAGATTGGACAACCATTTATCTGAAATAGTATAGGGTTTCCTACCTGAGCAGGGGGTTGGAGTAGAACATCTCTAAGGTCTCTTCCAAGTCTGTTACTCTGTTCTGTTCTAAATATATGTATCAGTTGCCAAATAAAAGCCTTCTCTATAGCTCTTAAAGTATTTTCCAGAGGTTCACCTAGCTTCTTGGAAATATATTTCAGAACTAAAATACTGTGTTTCATTGAGGAATATATAAGAACACAGAATGTAATAATATTTGATTGGAAAATATGTAGGAGACATGGAACATTAATCTGTTAGTGTAATCCAGATAAATTAATATTTTCTAGGTTACAGAAGCTGTATTTTTGAAGATGCAGTCAGAATGGATTCCTCAGCCTTTCTACCTGAGAATCTTATACAGCATATCAGAGGGATTGAACCTGGGCTTTTGATGTATGCAAAGATGACATGTAACTGTGAAACAGAACTAGGATATAATTATGGTCACAATATCATCAGTACATTACAAAATTGAAAATATGAGTTTTATTTTACAAAAATCTGATTCAGTACAGTACCGTTGGATGCACTTCCAGTGGAAAATCTTTCAACTGCCACCATGAAAACCAAAATATTTATTTTTCAATCTACTTTTCCTTTTCTTGATTTCATGAAATCCTAATATGACAGAGTTTTTATCACCTTTTTATTGACCTGTTTGCTGCATTACAGTTACTTGATATTAGAATGCATAGTTTGGGAGAGTAAGGTGCAGTCATTCTACCAACGTTTCTTAAAATGTTTACATTTGTGTAAAGAGTCTGTCTGTTGTTGGTCTATATTTTATGTATATATTAAAACGTCTGTTCTGGAAATGATACTGAATTTACCATGACCATTTTATTTTTTTTTTGCTCATACTCAATAGTTCTAAAGATAATCACAAATTGTGTACATCACAGATTAATCTAGAATGCTAGGATTGCTAATTCTAGAACAGTTGGAAGCATTTTCAATTGCCTGGATTAAATGATAAATCAATATATTCTGGTTACAGTAACTATGTGTTGTGTTGTAGTTAGTTTTTCCATCACTTTCAACATATCATTTGTATTCTCTGTCAGTAATTACTACTTTGAGTTGTTGTAACATGATGCTTGTGTCATGAGTGATAGTAGTTGGCCACCTTCTCGTCTGTCAGCTTTTTACTGCCTTCAAAGTTGCAAATGATTTATTCAAATACATTTAAAGTATTCCTAAATCGATCTTTTCTATGCCTGTATTCTGACTTTCACTTAAGCCTTTTGCATTTGTTAGAAGAAAAAAAATGTTCCAAAATGTTGGGCATTGTACCATGTACAGTTCACCTTTGTTGATGCACCTTTGTTGATTTGCAAAGCAAAATTTTATCAAAGCTTTAGAAATAATATAGTGCATTATTCACTATATTATTATTCATTATTCATTATAATTCACTTCAATGTTTTTAACCATGCAGTTCGATTTTAACAAAGCATAAACTACTGACATCTAGTGGCTAAATCAGAAACTTGAGGAATATTGAAAATATATCTAATATCTTCAATATGAAGATAAATGTGAAAATTAAACTGAAATGAGAAGATATTTTAAAACTTTTCCCTTGCCATCACTTTTTCTGTTAAAAATTGTTTTTTCATTTGATTTTCTCCCTAAGAAAAAAGTTCCTAGGTCTATAAATTTTTTAAGCTTGTATTATTATAAATATTTTTTTTAATTGAAAAAGTTTTCAAATACAAGTTTTTCCCCCTTTTTCCTCCCCCTCCTCCCTAACCCCCCCTCACCACCCTCCCTGTGACTTCTTCTTCACAACAATAACCTAATTCATAACTAATTACATAATATTTTACCATTCCCTTACTCCCTCCTCTAAATACTGACCCTTAGCATAATATTATTATAACTCCCATTTTAGCAATAATCTGCCCTTTTTCTCCTCCGCCAAACTTATATCTATATATTATTACAACAACATTTCCTACTTTAACATTTAATCTTTTATATATATTAATATAACATTTCAAAGCAGCCTTATCCCTACATCCAAGTTTAATCATTTATTCAATTCTATCCAATTCCTCCACTCCCCTAAATATATCACTTAAAAATCCCTTTACTTAAACTAATCAGTCAATAAACTAACCTATTTCCACCCAGTTTCCTACAAAGTTACCATGCACTACAATTCTAAATATAATCCACTGCCCACTCTGCTAAAATATATATATATCTATGTATACATTCCATTATATAAAAAGAAAAAAGACAATGACTTTAAATTTATAATCCATATAATATCTTCTGTAATGTCTTTCCACTGGATTGTTAAATCCATCGTCCATAATAGGGTAACATAGCATCCTGGTGCAACAGTTTGTTCAAAATCTTCAATCATCTTCTGCCCCCATCAGTAATGAATATCCTCATATATATATAAAAGTAAAAACAACCACCCGAGTGACATTATAATTATATTCCATATAGTTGTAATTGTGGCTTTCATCAGGATTATTAATTCCCATCATCCTAGTGGGTAACAACCAGATCTTCTGCATGCCCCAGCGTGACTCTCTTGCCTTATAACTCGAAATAGTTATAATATATTTATCGGTAAAGGAAATCCAAAGTAGATAATTCAAATCCAACAATGTAAGGCTCTTTTCACATCCCAAAATCACGGCATTGCAGAGGTCTGCCACTGTCCTCAAGATGATATTAAGCAATAGTTCGCCTCCACTATCTTTTCACATATTCATTCTTTTTTTTTAAAGTCCCTGGCTTCACTGTTGCTTGATTTAGAAACTACTATTTCTATGAGATCTGTTTCTTTTTTTCTTTTTCTTTTGTGGGTTTAATTTCCATCCTGGTTTCCTTCCTACAAGTTGTGTATCAACTGTTCGATTTTCATTCTGTTTTATAAGTTGATCTTGTTGGTTTTGTTTTGATATCTCATATTTCTTTTCTATCAGTTGTATGTCAACTGGTTGGTTTACGTACTTGTCTGTAACTTGATGATTCATCACATTGGAGTCGAATGACACTGCTCTCATATTTATAGACAATCCAGCTGGGGTATCCAAAGAATCCAAAGACAATTTATCTACCACAGCCTCTGTGATTTGATATTTTCCCTTTGTTTCCAACTCCTTTTGCTTGTCCTGTATTATGCCTAAAGATGTTAAATTCATTTTCAAAATTTTTTGATAAAATTCTCCCGCTTTTTCAACAGTATTCAGTTGGTATCTTTCTCCTTGATATCTCAATATTAAACCAATTGGAACATCCCACCTAAATAGGATATTTCTTTTTTTTAACTCAGTCACTAGAAAACCAAATTTCTTCCTCTCCGTTAACATCTTAGGCGGGAGCTCTTTAAAAATCCAGATCTTTCTTCCATAAAATTGCAAAGTAGAGTTAAAGGAATTCTGCACAATATTATTCCTAATTTCTTTATCCGTAAAATAAATCACCACATCTCTAGGCAATTGCCTTTGCTTTGCAAACCAGGAGTTTATTCTATAAATTCTGTCAATCCTGCAAAACACTTCGTCAGGTTGAACCTTTAAAATCCCAGCCAGAATCTCAGAAGATATTTTCCTTAAATCATCTCTGTTATTTTCCTGCAGACCTCTCAGTCTAATTGCATATTCTGTAAAATTATGTTGGATCATTAAAACTTCTCTTTCAATCCTCTGTTGTACATTTTCTTCATTACCAGTCTTTTGATCAGCCTCCATTTTAGGTTTGTCTTCTAAACTATTATCCTGAATGTTTGTCAAATCCTTTTTAATTTTTTGGATCTTGTCATCCAAATTATCCTCAGTTTCTTTCATTTTAGACTCTAATAATTTAGTATTTGCACCCAGCTGAATCATAAAGTCTGCTAAACCGTTAGCCGTTTTTAAAATCTTTCGATCCAAGAAGTCAAACTTAGATTTCACCAATTCACCAATTTCTTTAATTTCCTGCTTAAATTTTTCAAGTTGCTGATTCACAATCTCATCCCTTCTTACAATCTCCTCTAGGAAAAATTCTATTATATTAAAATCAGGTTTCTGAGACTGGAGAGTTAGAACTTGTTCACATAATTTGTTAATGGGGGAATCCCCCCCCACTGCCTGTTTGTCTAACTTTATAGGTCTCAGTGCCATTTTTCCACCCAGACAAGATTTACTAGAAAAGAGAAAAAAAGCTTTTTTTCCCAACCAAGATCAATATCAGATCTCCAGGAGAAAAAGAAAAAAACAAAACAAAAAACACGAGAGTGAGGTTTTGCCTTCAATTGCAACCAGAAGTATTCATTCCGCTACTTTGTAATAGAAAACGGAAGGACTTTCCCTTTCAGCCTCTCTTCAAGCCGCGGCAGTCGCCATTTTAAAAATCTTTTTTCCTTTCCCTTCTTAAGTAGCTTCAGTAACTTTTATAAAATAAGTAAAATACTTGCACTTCAGGATCAGAGGTCCAGCTCACGTCTTCTTTAATTAATTTATCAAATTAGCAGGCTTGCTTTTGCCACCTAGCTCTGCATGTAGCAGAGATCTCCCAAAGCCCGGAGCATCGGCTGGGGATATGGGGAGTCTCTTCCGCTCCGTCCCAAAAGTAAATAAAAAACCTTTGGGATTAGGCAGAGAGCTCTACCCACCCCAGCCGGCTCTATCTCCGTTTCCTCATGGAAACGGAGTTTTTTCGAGCCGCCATTCCGCTGTAAAGGCGGCTCTTACAGGCAGTGGGTTTGACGATCCCGAAGGAGCGTCTGGCAGCAACAAACAGCAAACCGGAAGTCCAGGTATATTTGTGTGGTTACTGGTGGTTAGTGAGGTCCAGTTCATTATTTTCTTTTAAGGTGCTGTCTGTTTCTAGATGCCATTTCTTTTGTATTACATTTTTTGGTTTATTAATATTGTTGTGAATTTTACATTTTATTCACCAGCTAGGATTACTTTGGTGAAAAGTCTGGCTATATAAATAGAAAATAAAGAAAGAAGGCCTCTTCAGATGTTTTTGCCTCTCCAAATACAGTATTTTACTTAGAAACTGTGGTAAGGCAGAGTAACTGTGGTAAATGGAAACATTTTATAAAAGGATAGCACTGTACCTTTAAAACAAAGACATATTGAGAAATGTTCTCAGTCTCTCTCTGTTCATCCCCTACTTCCAAGTGTTGCATTGGCTGCCCCTGCTGTCTATGTTTAAAAAAAACTACTTATTTTTTCAAGGCCCAGCAATGCAGACTTCTTTCAGTGCTAAGCTTTGAGCATTGCGTGCTGTAGATATTAGTACTTTCCTACAAGACTTCTTAATACTTGCTGTACTGATGACTTTATGGCTGCTGGGCTTTCTCCAAAATTAGCAGTTTTCAGTGCTGGTAAGTGAGGAGGAAACAGACAAGCGGGTGGAGGAGCAGGTTTTACCTCCTCAATCTAGCAGCCTCGGCTACACTGATATCATGGGAGGGTGTGTCAGCTTGTGTGTTTACAGGTAAATATGGTGAAAATGCCTGTGTAGAGCCGCTGTTGCATCTTTCCGCACTACTATGATGTGTGAGCTAGGGTGTTTGACTAATACTAGGGAGATCCAGTCTCAACTTCACCCAAAGTCATGAAACCTCAATGAGTGACTTTTGGGCAATCATTCTCTCTCAGTTCAACATCCTTCACAAGGTTGTTGTGGTAGGAAAGGGCACTATTTATTTTAGTTATTAATCAGAGTTGTCTGGCCACCCATCTCACGGAAAGTGACTTTGTATCCTGTCTTGAGATCCTGATGGAATTAGGAGGAATAATTCTAAGTAGCAAGCAAGTACTGGCAGCCTGTGGGTCCCAAAAGGTTCCCCACCCTTGTTGTAAAGAGCCACTTCCTTTGTTTTAACAGCTGTGTGTTGTGGAAGGAGTTCCTCTTCTAGCTCTGCCCTCCACCAGTGAAACTCTTAGGGAGGTGGAAGAAGAACTCTGCTTTATCTGGTTCCCCTGAGGAGGAGGTTTTACTGTATAGAGGTGCTCAAGATGATAAAAGGACTGACAATGAAATCCCATTTCCTCCTTCATACAGCTATGAAGCATGAACCATAATGGTAACCGTGTTGGCAAAATTCAAAATCCAGATCATAAGTTCTTAATTAAGTCAGTCAAGATTTAATAATAACAACTCTATAAACTTTTGAACATCTGTAAGGTATACCACACTATGAAATTGCGGTTCTCATTTCCAAAATTGCTGTAAAACAGATTTTTCAGTGAGGTTCTGTACTGTAACCCTCATGTTTCTTTGCAGAATCCTGCAGCCAATCCTTGCCTATATATAGATTGGTTTATAATATAATGCCCTGGTCTGTCTTCTCTTCTGTTAATCTAATTTACAAGAAGGATTGAAGTACTTGTTTTGAAGGATTTCTCATGAATATTTCCAGCCTGCTTGAAATGTAATAATCCTGAATAATATACTTATCAAAGGCAAATATATTCGCACAGTTTCTTGTTTATCTGAGCTTAGCTGTTATTTAATGTGCAACAAATACTGAGCTTCTGCTGTCTTATCTAAAAACAAATATTAGTCTTCATCTTAAATCAGATTAAAAAAGGTATTTTTGTCCTATAACACAATTTTATTTCTAAAGGATTCTCTCCAATATTTACATCTTATAAAGATCTAAAATGAGTATGCACTTTCAGCAGAATTGCCAGCAATAAAATCGGCTTAAATTCTAACTCAGCCAATTAAACAAACTCATGAGCGTTTCTTTTGATTGGCATAATGGCATTTGGAGAACTGTCATCACAAGTAGCCTCAGCTCTTGAATCAATCCCTCATCCAAGTACCTTCTGGACCAACCACTTGAACATTGGTGCCTTCTCAGCAAGTTTCTTAATGGCACAAGCAACAGCAGAAGCTCAATCTGTGCTTTTTCTAATTTATTTATTTATTTATTTTTGCCCAAATTGCAATTAGTGCAGCATTCTTCTAGGACAGTGATGGCTAAACTTTTTGCCATCACGTGCCAAAAGCGGGGGGAGTGCGGGGGGATTACGTGCATGCACCCATAATTCAATGCCCCCCTGTGCCCCGCACATGTGCACGTGAGCCTCCACCCCCTGCACTCCCCCCACTTTTGGCACGCGACAGCAAAAAGATTACTGGTGGGCCCAGTAGGCCCGTTTTTCGCCAGAGGGTTTCTTGGAGCCTGGGGAGGGCGAAAATGGACTCCCCCACCCCCCCTAGAGGCCAGAAATGCCCCATTTCCTGACTTCCGGTGGGCCCAGAAGGCCCAAAAATCAGCTGGCCGGCATGCGCATGTGCACTAGAGCTGAGCTAGGGCAACGCTCGCATGCCCACAGATATGGCTCTGCGTGCCACCTGTGGCACACGTGCCATAGGTTCGCCATCACAGTTCTAGGACATCTTTCCAGTCCAGTAACCTTACAGTAACTTTACTAATATGGTCAGAAAGTTTTGTATGACCTGGTATTCAGTTGTCCAATTCTATCAGTTGCTGATAGAGTCTTAAATCCAACACTTTTAGCAGCAGTTCAGTGTTATTGGTGTTCCTTGCTTTTATCTTACGTTTCAGCTTTCATGCTGGTCTGTTGGATTGAAATAGAAGCACTTTGTATAAGAGAATGACTAATTGTTTCAATTTAATTACCATAAAAAAACATATTAAGGCTATTTTTTTTAAATTTTACTCTTCAGCTCACTTGATATCTCTTAAGGAGACACAACTGGGTTGATAGAAGATATAATCCATTGGTTTTGTCTGTGCCAAGCTGATGTTACATAAAGGCAATGTCTATCTGATGTGAGGGCCATGTATATGAATTGTATAAAAAACATATTTAATTGATCTAGGACAATAATAGGCCTGCTAGATAAAAAATGTGTGTCCAAGTTATTATTTTTAAGTAAAAAATTAACAAAAGTGGGTGAGAGGGTGTGTCTTTGATGACAATAAGATGTAACAGATTGCTTAAAGTTTTTTTCCTTGCCCTTTTGTGAGAAAAAAAATCTAATTGAAATAAACAGTAGATATCAGCAGTTCATTACTGCAATGGGCATAGATTTATTTTTTCACTCTTGGATACATTTAATTTGGCTACTCACCTAATATATGTAGTTTAATATAAGAACTATACATGAGAGAAGAAGAAATTTCAGGGTATTTGAAGTTACATTTATCTTATAATCAGGAAGTGACGTTTTGTTTTGTGTTTTGTTTTGTTTCGTTTCGTTTCGCTTCATTTCAGGGAGGGAGTTATATGTTTGCATAGATCAGAATGCCTTGGGGATTTTTTAGGAATTTTTTTTCACTTTCATTTTTTTCATTTTCAAAAAAAATGCTAAAACTGTATACTCTGGAAATACCACAATAGTCTTATTACTTTTATAAGATGAGATGACAGAAAAAAGGAAGCAAATTTTCCTGTCTTTCTTTGACATAATGTACACCATTTATCTTATTATGTGCATATATACCCGTTCTAATATATACAATATAGCTCTTTTAGCATTTGCTTGCTTAATTGTTCATATTATCTATTTGTTGTTTTGCTTCTTTGTTGCCCTTTGTCTTGTTTTATCCCTTTAATAAGAATCAATAAAATCAGGAGTTTTAGCTACCCTTTAAAAACTATATTTCTCTTAATAGTGCCTTGTGTTCCTTATGGCCCTGACCCTACAATCTCATAATCGTCTGTTTTCACAACAGTGTCGCCTGCTTAGGGTTGAGAGGTTGTGGGCCAAGCTGCAGAGTCAAAAAAAATTGCTGTGGGAATTAGTTCTGCTTCAACCCAAATTGCTTCAATGGAACTCTCAGTCAGACGCTATCTTGGCTCCTCATTCCTTGACATCTTTCCTTCTTTTCTTTGGAGCAGAAGGAGGAAGAAGGAGAAGGAGAATCCTTGGCAAACATGACAAAATCTGTATGATACATCCACAGAGTAGTTAAAGAGTTAGGTAATCCATGGGTCCGTCCTCCCATCCCTCTGATTCAAGAGCTAAATGAATTTGTAGCTGCCAATTATACTTTTTTTTTTCAACAAAACCTTAGTCAATTCTACAACAACGTCTAGGAAACTGATTTGGCTTTCCAGTAGCCAACTTTAGGACATGGTGGTAAGGGGAGAGGAAATCAGTTAAAATCTGTAATTTCCACAATCATATTGACTTCTGGATCACAGTTCTATCTATAAATTTTAATAGCCCTCCATTCATGAAGAAAGCACCTCAAGAACCAGCCTCTTATGCATAGTAATAGACATGATATTCAAGAGATAGAAGATGTCAAATTTCACTTTTGTATCACAAGTTCATATTAATCTCATAGAAATATATTCTTCACTTGGATAAAAGCCAGTTGTAGAAAAAAAGTTCCTTTAGGTCAACATGAATTTATGACAATATGTACAAACTTTGACAGAGAAGGAAGAATACACCTTTCTCAAATAAGACTGAGGAGGAAATGATAACATTTATTAGTACTTGGGATAACAAAATGTTTATTGTTCTTCTTTAACAATATATATATACATACACACACACATACATACACACATGCTTCATAGTTTTATTTTCTTTAGAGAAAATATGGCAGTTTTGTCTAATTCTGTTTTGTCTATGATCATTTGATGTGGGAATACTAGTACACAATTTTGTACTGTACACAATTTTACCTTATTTAATTGAATTTGCTGTGAATTTTTATTTATTATTGCTAGGTCTTTCAGTAATCTAGCCACTATGACTCCAATATAATTTATCGAATAAGTATATTGAATTTAGATTAAATAGCAACCAATTTATTAAAGTTAATAGCTATATTTAGGGAAATGCTATTTTAGAGTGTTTCTGAGTTATCGAAGTGAGAAAGTGGGACCTTCATATATAGCTATCAAGGTTATGATAGAATATCTCAGATGGTCACCAAGAGACAATTCCATGTGCATTATTTCATAAGTATTTTTTGATTATCATATGTGTGTATCAGTGGTGGGTTGCCTCTAGTTCGCATCGGTTCTATAGTAGAACTGGCGGGAGGCCCCACCCACTGACCCTGATGTCATGAACATGTTTCTGCGCATGTGCAGAAGAACGCGTGAGCAAGTAAAACGAGCATGTGCGCATGGCCCCGTTGCGAACCGGTAGTAAAGGTAAATAGAACCCACCCCTGGTGTGTATAGATTAACTGTCACTTACGTTCTTTTTCTCCCATTTCTTTCACCATCCTAATATCATCTTAAGTTTTTCTTTTCATAAGATACCTTTTCTAACTCCCCTACTACAGGTTAGGAGTTATAGAATGTATGTATATATCAATACACTTTCCATTCCATATTGCCTTTTTGTGTTTTACAAACCATTGTTTAGTTTTGTTTGTACAATATACAGCAAGAACAGCAGACTGTTCTATTACTAAAATATCATTACAGTAGCAATGTAGTAATAACAAAGAACGTTGCTAACATTGTAAATATATATACATAATTCCTCCCTCTTCCTATGTTTCAGCTCTGATACATTTTCTGGATTATTTTTAAGAATTCCTATGTCAGGAAGTGTGTGAGCACTAAAGAATCAGTCACTCACTAACCACAATATTCATCCTCACATCCACAAGAGTCCACACATTGTGCTGACTTGAGACTAAGCTAACAGTTTTGTGGGAGGTCGGAACAGAGTTGGAGTCATTCAGTGCCTGTCTGCATTTTTAAGATACTCTATTTGAAGTAGCTTTTCTGAATACCTTTATAAGTGTCTCAGTAACCCAGCACACAGAGATACCATTCCACTAAGTTCTACTAATGATGCTACATGCTAACCCATATATTCATTTTTTGCTTACTTTCTAGACATAGTGAGTTATGGAAAAGATAAAAATGCTTATACCAGTATTACCCTAGAAGCCATGACATATACTTTTCTCTCTCTTTTTTTGTCATTTTTAACTGTTTTCTTATAAAACCTTTACGTTTTCTTCTTTTTGAAAATGTATGTAACATCATCACTATAATGTTTGTGTTTTGCTATTTTTTGTTATTACCTAATTGAACAGCAATAAAATATAAATAAAAATATTACCCTAACAGCCATTAATACAAAGTGAAAAGCAAAACAATTTATTTTGGCAAAATGTAAGCAACTTGTGCTTCAATATATTTTACAGTTTCCACTTTATCGTTTACTGCATTGCAGCCAGGAAAAACTGCATGATATCAGATCTGGTAGCTCCTTTGATATTTGTGCTGGCATCTCAGGAACCTTTGTAACATTGGTCTGACATATTATTTCACTTTTTATAGAGTACCATTCTGTGATTTTGCAGTTAAAAAGGGAACATAAGGATGAAATTGAGAAACTAAAAGTAAGTATACTTGGGCATTTATTTCTATAAAAATATTTCCTCTTCCACTGTCGAAATGTTATATAAATTTGTTGAATGTTCTTATTAGGCATCTTTTGTATTGAAAATATTTTTCATCTTCAAATATTGTCAGAATTTTAAACAGTCTCAAATAACACTTCCTTAGAGACATAGTAGATCTCTGTGAATGCCAAGCATTGTTATCTGTTAGAAACACCACAGGATAATATAAATCAATCTTGTCCTATCATTCATGCTGAACTGTTGACTTCATTTATCTTAAAGGAACCATCCTGGTATTTAAAGATTAGGAAAAATATGAGTTTTAGGTTAATATATTTGCATTTCTTTGGTTAGCTATTTGCATTTATTTAGTTAGCTACACACGGCAGGAGATAAAGTTGAACACCTTTCATGTGCGCTGTCTCCGACGTATTCTTGGCATCATCTGGCAGGACAAAGTTCCAAATAGTGCAGTCTTGGAACGTGCTGGAATTTCTAGCGTGTATACACTATTGAAACAGCGACGTCTACGCTGGCTTGGGCATGTCGTGAGAATGGCTGATGGTCGGATTCCGAAAGATCTCCTATATGGAGAATTAGTGCAGGGAAGGCGCCTCAGAGGGAGACCACAGCTGTGATATAAAGATATCTGCAAGAGGCACCTAAAGGCCCTGGGAATGGACATTAACAACTGGGAAACCTTGACCACCGATCGTTCAGCTTGGAGGCTAAAGACGCAACATGGCCTTCTCCAATTCGAAGAGACACTTGTTCGGCAGGCTGAGGCAAAGAGGCAGTCCCAGAACCAGCGAAATCTGGGAGCTGGGCAGGGGACAGAATGTATCTGCCCTCAGTGTGGAAGGGATTGTCACTCTCAAATTGGCCTTTTTAGTCACACTATATGCTGTTTTAGGACCTCTTTCCAGAGCCCGATACCATAGTCTTTTGAGACTGAAGGATAACAATGAATGCCAATGGTTAGCTATTTAATGCAATTGGGTTTTCAGGAACAACGATTTAAAGTCTGTTATGTAAGAGCCTTCAGTTTTTGTGTTATTCGGTAACAGTATATCTAGTTAAACTGATCCATTGCTTCAGAACAGGGCCGTCTTCACAGCATTATGGGCCCCGGGCAAAACACTGTACTGGGACCCCTATAACAACTACTCACAGGAATAAAAATGTAAATGGTCAATAAAATTGTATTTATTTTATTGGCACTTCCAACAAAATCGGTGTTGAAACATTAAAAACATGCAGGATTTTCTCATCATCTAAGGGTAAAAAATCAGTGTTAATTTTTATTAATGCTTGTTAGTATTAATTTTTTAAAAATGCAGTAAAATGTAATAAATATGTTGCTGTATTTATATGATATACAAGGTGCATTGAAGGGTTAACATACACAGATTAGTATGGGGCCCCTATGCTTGTGAGGCCCACGGGCAAGTGCCCATCAGGCCCATGCATTAAGACAGCCCTGCTTCAGAAACCCACACATCTGTCTGATCTGAAAAGAAAAGGATATAGAATAAATAATCTCATTTACAAAAAGTAATACTTTTATTATTCTATTTTCCTTCATTAGTAAGTATTCCCAACACAAGAGTAAGTTAAATGAAAAACAGAAGCATATGCCATTGTGTATTGCATTTATATCCAGGGTACCTGATGCGTACATAAGCTTTTTTATAGTCTTTGTTGATAATACCATTCTTCTAATTGTAGTTAAATATTTCCATTGGACTATACTGTAGTCCTGTTATACTGTAAAATGTAGCATCCAGTATACCTATTTGATATACCTAGTGTCAATTGTGTTGTGAATCCAAAACCACCTGGGTCTATATTGTTTCACCCCATTGATTGGGGAGCGGGGGGGGAGGACAATGCATTTCTCAGTTTCTGGGTAACGCAAACTTGGGAAGGTCAACTCTTTCATCCTTTGAGACATTTAAAGCAAAATAGTTGGGACCTTATGGTTCTCCAGATGGTGTTGGATCGGTCCTCATCATTCCTAACCGTTGACTATGTTGGCTGCATCTGATGGAAGATCATTCCAACAACATCTGGAGAATGACGGGGTTCCTTGTCTGTTACATACGACCAAATCTTATAAAAATGCATTTTAAAAAAAATATCCACTAGAGGTCAGTTAAGCATCTCTTTCTTTTCCTGGTAGAGAAAAAAAATGTTACAAGGTTAGTTGCTTCCTGTTTTCTCCTATCTTAGAAATATTAAGATTTTGTAGAATGTCCAGGCCTCTGGCTATATATTTTGCATCCTAATGGAGTGGAAAATTCAGAACTTAAATACAAATACTCAAATGAATTTTCTTTATTGAATATGAGCAACTAATTGCAAAGCAAAGCTCAGTGTTACCGTGTTTCCCTGAAAATAGGACCCAACCGGAAAATAAGTCCTTGCATGATTTTTCAGGATGCTCGTAATATAAGCCCTACCCCCAAAATAAGTCCAGTTAAGATTGTCAGCCAGATGGACGCATTTAGTACATATTTTCCCGAAAATAAGACCTAACCAGAAAATAAATCCTAATGAGTCTTTTGGAGTAAAAATTAATATAAAACCTGGTCTTATTTTGGGGGAAACATAGTAGTTATCATAGTGATCTCTTCAAAAGAAGGTGAAAAGAAATAACATTCTATGGATTAAGAATTAGGGTGCACTTTCATTAAATTCTTTAAGAGAATTACAAATTTAATTCTTTGTTAATTAATCAAATTAGCATTTTCTGGAACATCTCAGAGAGTGAGATCTTCATATGCTTATCAGTTTTTATAGTAGATATCTTTTTATTTTAATGTTAATAGTTAATACTAATTAACCTTTACTTAAATTAATATAATAGATTAATAAATACTAATTTATTATTATAAGCAGTCTTCAAATTTAACAGTAAGGTAAGTCAGGATCCTAAAATTCAAAAATTCAAACCCTGTATAAATGTTAGAACTAAGTATTGAATTTATATTGTAGTACAGTTAGTCTAATTTAAAACCACAATTGGGATTAGAATATCCATTTCTGAGTATGATGATTGTTAAGTGAGTCATGCTCAATTTTATGATTTTATTTGCCATTGTTATTAACTATGTGGTCATTAAATGAATCTTCCCCCCCCCCCACTTTCACTTTACTTGTTGAAAGTCAGTTGGGAAGGTAGCAAATGGCAATCACATGATCTGGAGATACTGTAACCATTTTAAACACATGTGGTTGCCAAGCACCCAATTTTTAATCCTGTGACCATGGAGATGCTGCAATGGTATAAGTATGAGAACTGATCATAGGTCACTTTTTACAGTGTCATTGTAACTTTGAACGATCACTAAACAAATGGTTGTAAGTTGAGGACTTACAACCAGAAAATTGCCCTTGGGCAAGTAACGCGTTTAAGTGAGGTGGCAAACTATAATAGAATACAAAAGAATACTGTGCCACCTTATATTTCTACCAGATTCGTTATTTATTTATCTATTTATTTATTTATTGGTTCGATTTATATGCCGCCCTTCTCCGGAGACTCAAGGCGGCTTACAATGCATTAAGCAATAGCCTTCATACTTTTGTATATACCTGCTTAGTAGGGATTTCGCCCCTCCCCCCCAGCGGTGTTCTCTTTTATACAAAGTCAGCTTATTGCCCCCACAAACCGGGTCCTCATTTTATCTACCTCAAAAGGATGGAAGGCTGAGTCAACCTTGAGCCTGGTGAGAGTTGAACTCGCAGTAATTGCAGGCAGCTGGTGCTATTTAACAGCACTTTAGTCTGCTGCGCCACCAAGGCTCTGCTATGAAATAAACTTTACCAAATGTCCTTCTGTAAAACTTATTTGAGATTTAGTACTATAAAACATATGTGTGTATAGTTCTTTTGTTTTCAAATATTTGCTTTCAAATATACATGTGTAGGATTGGGCTATAAAAATGTGCATTTTGTTGCTGTATCATGTTTTATAGCTCAGGTCTGGTTACTCAAGCACACCCATTTGTTTATTTACTTTGCAAAACACAAAGCCTTGTTAGACAGTGATAGGAGGGTGGCATGATGAGACATGAGTCACTTCCACCTGCTAAAGCAATATATTGCTAATGGCAGAACAAGCTGTTAGGAGAAGTGAGAGATCTACCACTGTTAGGACTAAAAGTAGAAGAAAAGGTGTGTCCAAAGAAGAGATGAGTTACACCACATCAAAATTCCAGACACTCTAAGGGCCTCTTAGGATGATAACACAATGTTAGTTCAGGCTAAGAGTCCCTAACTAATTTCTAACGTTGTGAATTCATTGGGGGCTCTAAAAACACCAACTTCCTCTGTCTGTTATAAAATATGCATATCAGTGTATTATATTTCAATATATTCAAAATATTTGTTTACGGTTAGATATTAGATACACTATTGGTTATGTGTCTTAATTACTGAAAAAGTTTTGAATTGGTAAATTTCTAGGAAGAAGGTGATTGGAAATAGATGTGTAGATATTTAAATGCCTTCATAGGGCAGTTGTCAATTTTCCAAATGTGGGGTGATTGACATGCTAGCTGGTAAATAAAAACTTTGGCTTTTGCAAGGTTGATTTCCAGCAGTTTGGATCAACAATAAGATGCTAGCATCTGGAAGTTATGTGCATAGTCCCACTTGGGATACACGCACAACACACTGAAAGAATTAAACTGTTTTGCAAGACAGAAAAGAGGCTGAAATTCCCACAATCTGAGTTTTATTTTGGAAACAACTGCAATCACTTCTCGTTCAGTCCACATTTATTTGGGATCATTATTTCCTGTTTAAGACAGCAGCTGTAGAAAATGCTTACTTCATTGGCTTGTATGAAAGGCAAGAGCTCTCTCAGAAGTTGTCCTGGGCTTTTACTTGGACAAACTGGGAGAGCATGAGAAAGTGTTGAAATGCTAAGCCGGAATCTTTATTAGATTTGTGTGTTCTGGGTTTTGCTCTCTGCTTTGCTTGGATAAGCTAGCTTCTTGCTTGTGCAGCTGCTGCATAGGTAGAGCAAGAACAATTTTTGACAGCAACCCAGCTGTGGGTGCACAAGCCATGAGCCTTGTGCATGCAGAGCTGACTCAGAACTCTGGGCTAAGTGGAAAACATGTTCTGACAGCAATCACAAAAAAATTCAATGATGCTTCCTTTTTCTTTTTCCAGGCATTATTCCTGATCTATGGCAGGGTCCATTTCCAATCATGTTTCCTATTTCCCCATAATTCCCTGGCAACTCATAATCCACAATTTGAAAACACCCTGTAAAGTATCTCACTAAGTTTTACATGGAAGGATATTGAATCCCAGCTTGGCTATTATCAGTTGTTTATCAGGAGGCAACATGGTTTGATGCCCCAAAATTATTAGAATCCAAATTATTTCTAATAGCTCAACTTTATTGATTGTTGGAAGCTGCCCAGAATTGTTGAGAGTTGAACAGCATGCAAGTTTAATAAATTATTATAACATCAACATGAAATCACGGCTGCCAGTTCTTTAGCTGGTATTGGCCTTCATACACATAAGTGTCCTTCACAAGAAGCTAGTATGTCATAAGGTATCAGTTTGGTATATGGGCGGAGTTAAGCAGTGTCCCTTTGTAATAGAAAGAAGAAAATAGTTACTTTGTGATTTATTATTATTTGAAATTCAATCATTTTTACCAATTTACCGGATGGCTAGAGGAGAGAAAGCATCACTTCTGCTTGATGTCCCAGACCAGAAGATAATTTAAAGATTTTCCCAACCTTGGTTTGATAATCCTTTCTGGATCAGAACCTTTATTCTTGCATCCCTTTAATTTTTGACAAACTTACATGAGTAACAATAACATGGTACTTAATATTTTGCTTATTTGTCTTTTGATTTAGCAAGGGAAAAAATGCACATATATGTAAAGGTAACTTGCCCTGAATCAGACCTCCCATGTGCAATAAGTTTCAGGTCTGTGGAAAGGTGTGTTTGTAGAAGCACATAATAAATGATTATTGCAATATATTCTGTGCATCTCTAAAATCCATAGGGAATAAGGGGGAAATCCTTTAGAAAATATGTCATTAAACAGCTGCATTTGTCCTGTAAAGCCTATAGTGCTTTAATAATATTCTTGACTGGTTATAAACTGCTGCTCTATGCCTAATATATTCTATTTCTTAGTATATTTGATATGCCTGAAATAAATGTCAGTAGAATTTTTATTATTACCAAAGAGAAAGCTCAGCTGCTTGCATGGTTGCAGATTTATACTATATTTACTTATCATGGAAGACATATACAGTATTGATAGTATTATGAATTTAGGCAACCTAAATGTTTTCATACAGACTATTGGCTTTTCTTCCAGTTCATGGAAGAAACTAAGTAAAAACAATGTGACATGCTCCAAGATGTAGAGAATGGTCTTTATAATGTTTACATAATTCTCTAATTGTCTTTGATCTTCAGAGGAAATTATTTCTGATAACTTTTGATATAGTCTCAGAATTCCCCTTTACCCATTTCCCCTCAAAGAAGAATGTCTGGTGTAGGATATATGAGTTTATTTCAAAGCCTCTGTCAGAGTTCCAAGTAACACCCACAACGAAAGATGACTCTGAGGCTAGAAGTTCCTCAAAGTTCCATTTTATTAGAGATGTCATATTGGCACATCTGGGAAAACCCGAATCTGAAAGCTTCCAGGTTTTCTCCACCCAAAAGAAAATGCAAGTCCCTGCCCCAGCACCCACATGTCCATCACATGGTCCAGTCAATGTACCATCCCAACTGGAGATGCCTCCCAGTCACACCACTCCAGGTGCAGGGCAGGATGTCCTTGACTCTCAAAGAAAAGAATTTTATTATGGCTAGATATCTCTCCATTCCATAAAATCTCCCCTCCCAGTTTCCAACAGTACTAAATGTGTCAGCCCTAAAGATCCAAAGTAAAAGATGGCTTCCAGGACTCACAGCCTCTTTTTTTTTTTTCTCTTATGAAGTAGTGTGCAACATTTTTGTTTTGTTTTCAAGGAAAGTAGAACTGATACAAACTGAAAAGTCATTATTTTTTTCCCTACAGTCAGAAGGCAGCACATGGGACTGTTCGTACCAAAATTATAATGTACAGATATTGTATCTCAGAATAATCAGTACATGAGTAAACTCTAACCTTTTTAGTGGGAGGAAAAACAAAGCGGAAAGCTCAATAAATCATATGCTGCCAAGGTGCTCATTAAGGAAAGCTGTAAAATTAATAAGAAGACTTTAAAGTTTTCCTGTGTAAATATGTTGCTGTAAATACACCTGTTTTTGTAGACAGAGTACAATAATCTAACTAACACACCATGGCATTTTACTCACCATAAACGCATAAAACTAAGAGCAATTAATAGTGCAGATTAGCTTCCTGAAGTCTGGTATCTTCCAGATACATTGGGCAAACTCTCCTGTCAAGAATGTTCTTTTGCTGTAGGAGAGAAATTTAATTCTGACATGCCTGGAGAACAGTAGTTTGGGGGAGACCACTGTAAACCATCATAAATCAGTGGTGAAATATAAAATTTGTTACTACCAGTTCTGTGGGCGTGGCTTGGTGGGGGGGGTAATGTGACTGGGTGGGCGTGGCCAACTTTTTTTTTTTAACTTTTAAAACCATTTTTTCTACAACCTCTTTGGCCGAAGAGGTTGTAGAAAAAATGCTTTTAAAAGCCTCTGATGATCCCAGCTGAGTTGCCTGCTCGCCAGAGGCTGTTTTTTTCTTTTAAAAGCCTCTGACGATCCCAGCTGAGTTACCTGATCGTCAGAGGTTTTTTTTAATTTTTAAAAGCATTTTTTTCTACAACCTCTTCGGCCAAAGAGGTTGTAGAAAAAATGCTTTTAAAAGCCTCTGATGATCCCAGCTGAGCCATGCAATCAATTTTTTTTTACTTTTAAAAGCATTTTTTCAGCCAAAGAGGTTGTAGAAAAAATGCTTTTAAAAATTAAAAAAAAGCCTCTGATGATTGCCTGGCTCAGCTGGGCATGGGGGGGGACGCAGGGATTTTTGCTACCGGTTCTCTGAATCACCCACCGCCATCACTACCAGATCGGGCGATCTGGTCCAGACCGGGAGCATTTCACCCCTGTCATAAATTGTATGCACAATAAATAAGGCAAAGGTTCACAATGGTTTATACATTGATTTTTCAATATTTTTTTGCAGTCTGAGTTTGAACTCCAAGTCTTTCGAATTCGAGGAGAACACGCCCTATCAATAACAAAGCTTGAGGAACACATTCTATATTTAAAATATGAACTGGAAAATAAGTTATACAAGCGAAGTGAAGAAGCAAAGGATGCCTGTGTATCCACTGAAGATGACAACCCACCAAAGATATACAGAAATGTATGCATCCAGACAGATAGAGAAACTTTTATAAAGCCAAATGAAGATAAAACACGGATACCAAAAAATAATCAAAAAATTCCAAAGAAACTTTTGAAACCCTATTTGAATAACAGTGTTTTGGCTTCAGCTGATCATAAAGAAATATGCAGTTCGGCCCAAACCTCAGGGAATGTTTTTTCAAAGTTGGACCAAACAGTGCCGGCTCCTCCTCCACCACCACCACCTCCTCTTCCTCTTTCACTATCTCATTCAATCCCACCACAACCACCACCGTTGCCAACAAGCTTGAGATCTGCCCATCCACTGCCGCCGCCACCACCACCACCACCACCACCACCACCACTTCCTTCAGCTTTTGGTATTCCTCAGCCATCTCTACCTCCCCCATCAGGGCCACCTCCAACAGGAACAGGACCTCCACCGCCTCCACCCCTGCCGCCACCATTGCCACTTGGCTCTAATTTTTCATCAATAAGTCAAGGTCCTCGAAAACCTACAGTTGAACCCTCTTGTCCCATGAGGCCGCTCTACTGGAACAGAATCCAAATATCAGATAGCAGGTATAGTTATGTCGTCTTGCTTATACATTGAAGGTATGGGTATATTGTTTAGCCACATACATATATGCATACATACATATATACATACAAACATACAATATATACATGTGCATGGATGTGCAGTTCACGAAAGAAAAAGTGAACAAGGCAAAATTATGAGAAATAGTCAAATAGATTAAGAGAAATTTGAATAATTTGTTTACACTGCTTCGTGTTATCAAATATTTTCCCCCATAACTCCTATAGTGTTCTTGTTCAGACCTATGCTTGTGGCTTACACAACAATGTCATTTGACAAAGTATTCCCAGGTTGACCTATCATATAGTTGCGTATAAGGGCCTCAGAGAAAAGAGTGAAGGTGTTCTTGCAGCTTGTAGCAATATTTTGATTTATTTATTTTTTTACATTTTTGCTGCTATATTAAATGCATGTTAACTATTGAAAAGAGTGAAGCATTCACAAAAAAGGAAGATAATACTATAACCAATGTCTTGGTGAAATCTGACACTTTGCAAAAGCAAATTCACCCTTAAAAGTAAATTTTGAATGATGAATTGTCTTCCTTATCGACCCTTAGCAATTGCTCGTACATTTCTTTCTTAAATATTTTTTTAAAAATACCTTGGATATAATAGAATGCCAAACCTGTTTCTCATTTCCCTGCTAATTACTCTTGGTTGAAATCTCACAGAACAACATTATCCATGCCCCATAGCACCAGTCTGCGGATGACTGCTTATAAGTAAATACCATAGAGTCTGTAAAAACCTTCCCACTCTCTAAGTATGAATATGATAGCAAGTTTAATTATTTAGTGACTCAACTTATTGTCAGAGATAGTGACATGTTTGTCAATAATATCTCATTGGTCCATTTGCTACATTGGCTTCCCTTTACCTTTCCTTCTCTTTCTTTCCATGACCATATCATGGAAAAAAAGACTAGAAACTGTGTTACATGACAGGGATAAGTAGAATGTTGTTTGAGTGACCCCTACTGGAAGGAAAATGTCAGTTGCTACTACTGAAGAAAGTCTCTTTTTCTTCAGAGAAAAGCAATCTGTCTGGAATAATTTCTTTTGCTAAAAGGCAGTGGAAAATAGATGAAAAAAAAATAAATAAAGACTGTTTATTTTTTCTTAAATATAGACTGAATTGTAGATTTCAGCATTTAGCAATAGATTTTGTGAACGTTACAAAAGGAATGTGGGTAGAGTATGCTAGAGTATTATGTGAGATAAAGTTTTCTTCATCTTGTTCATCCATAGCAATAGTGAGAAAATATTGATTGGTTTCAAATATTGTGATAAATTGCTAAATCATGCTTTCCTTTAATCACAATTTGTTGAAGAAGACATTGTAGTCTCGTACAAATTATTCTGATTCAATTCATCTGTCACACTAAACTGAGCATGATATACATAGCCAACTATAATAATAGAAGATTTTGAAGAGTTACATTTCTACTCAAAGCTTTCCTAAAAAGAAAAGTAGTATATAGAGGGGACTGAAGACAAAAGAAAATCCTGTTGTTCATAAAATAAAATATTTGTAATCCATGAGATACCAAAACAATTGAGGTAACTGTTGGGCATTATACATTTCTTCATATGAAAAATTTCTTTCAAAAGTGATCTAACCCATCTGCAAAACATCTGTACCTTTAAGAGATAATTTATGAATGTTTCTCTTTTTTTCTTATTTTAGTGAACAGTCAATGCCAACTCTTTGGGACTCATTAGAAGAACCCAATCTTTGTGATACAAATGAATTTGAATACTTATTCTCAAAAGAAGCAGCTCAGGAAAAGAAAAAAGCACTAGCTGAATCTTATGAAAAGAAAACAAAAACCAAAAAGGTATTTTTATTTTCCAACTACTGTATTTTTAAAAAAACTAATTTTATTTTAATGATTTTGAGTTTAGCATAGAATAAAAATTACAATATCATTTAATTTTTGTTAAAAAAACTGTGGCCAAGGGATACAAAAATTGGACAAAAGTAATCTGTTTCTGATTCGCCAAGAATGTATATGAAAACCAGCATCTGGATTAATTTTTTTCAGACTTGTTTCAGGCTGATAATTAGCCCTTTAAAATAGTACTTCCATCAAATAAAGAACATGACTGTTAGTACCATATCCTTTCATTTCACATAACTGTAACCTAAAATTAAATCTTCCTTGGTACATATGCCATGATATTTTGGCATTGCCCCCAACTAAATGTATGAACCTGCTTTTACTTTTAATACCAATCAGGCAACAGAAATTCAAAGTTATTTTTAAAACACTGGTTCATATTTTACAATCTTCTCTAGATGCTAAATATGAATTATTTTGCTTTGAAAGAAAACACAATTAGATAGAATGAATCTATATTTTGCACAGAAATCTCACTTATAGCAATAGATTGGTATTATTCTACCTTTCTTAAAATAAAAACTGGATTCACACATATGGGTTATTTGATTGTAAAATAAGATGTATTTATGCAATTCATTAAGCCATAATTTACAATGAAACCAAGTTACATGTATAGTTTTGATACTAATCACTAAGGGTCTAAACAACACATGATCAGAAATTAAATGTGGTCAATACCGCCATTCTGTGATCTACTGTCCCCCTAGAAACAAATCATGCACTTGTCTTATTTCAACTGCATTTAAACCATTTTACTTGTCTTATCATTTGACATCTTAGAATGATTCTGTTTTCCTACCCATGGCCATTTGTTTATACAGTTTTGATTTGTACTAAATTGTTTGAAGGAAAAAGAGAAGGAGATGTAACTGAAAAGCAGATAGTTATAAAGTAAGTACATCATGAATTAGGGAGCTACAGACAATCAAGATGTATTACCATATTTTCAGAGTATAAGACGCACCGGAGTATAAAACGCACCTACCTTTTTTGGTTGTTGTTGTTTTTTTAAGATTTTTTTTTTTAGACAAACACACATACAAACATACAATGTACTTTCTTTGAACAGAGTATTTGGCTGGTTCACAAATTTAAACAGTGCTTAGTTATTTCAATTAAATTTACAATTTCTATATTTCCGTTTGCCATATTTATTCCTCATCTATTTTTTAAAAAAACCAATATTACCCTTCATCCTCATCTCTAATCTTAATCAAATTCAATTTTTCCCTTCTATTCTATATTATACCCTTTCCCATTGTCATCTATTTTTATATCCATCCTCATATTGGTTAATTATGTAATATTACAATTGTTTAATACAAATTCAACATTTTTATATAAATCAATTAGTTATATAACAATCTTTTTTGTATATTAATTAATATTAACATAAATATTCCAATTATTTCCATGCAATCTAATTTCTTACAAAGCAATTAATTATATTTACCAATAATAATAAACCAGATAATTTCCCCCATATATTCCTCCAAACCACAACTTAACCATTTCTGCTTTCAATACAATATACAATTAATAGTATCTCAATTATTACAATTCCCTAGTTAAATAGAGCTTTTTTTCTTTTGTGTTTTAAAATCTTGAACTCTCCTCTTTTGCCCTAACTTTCTCATTGTTTGCACCTACCTTTTTTGATGAGGAAAAAGAAATCTCTCCCTGCCTCATTTTGTCATGTTGCAGCAAAGAGCCTGCTTTACTTTCAGTTTCATTTTTTCAGCATAGCTAGGGGAAAAAAATCTGCTCCAGCACTCTTTGCAGCTAGCAGCAGAGCCCTGCACAAAATAGCTGAGAGCAAATCAGCTGAGAGTCGGGAGGCCGATCTAATCAACTTGTGCTAATTAACCTATGCTGAAGCTGAAAGGGGCTGTTTTTTCTTGCTGTTTGCTTACAAGAAGGTAACTGCTGCTTGGCACAGGCCAAAGGGTGGGGGCCAGCGGGTGGGAATTATACATTTGATGTATAAGACGCACCTAAATGTTCACCTCCTTTTGTGGGGTAAAAAGGTGTGTCTATACTCCAAAAAATACGGTAGTTACTAGTATCTTGATACTAGTATTTTTGCAAGGTTTTTCAGAAGTGGTTTGCCATTGTCTCCTTCCTAGAGCTGAATGAAACTGACTGATTCAAGGTCATCCCTCTGGCTTCATGTCTAAGGTTGGACTTGAACCAACAATCTCCCATTTCTAGCATGATGCCTTAACCACTAAACAAAACTGGCCTTCTCGATGTATTGTAATGAGGCCTTAAGGAAGCATATCTGCTATTCACCTTCTGCTGTGAGAAAGTATATGTATGAAAAGTATGGTTATTACCTAAAATGCTGAGTGAAAATTGTCAAATACATAGCTCAGATAATATTTTTTGAAATTTAAATAACTCAGTTTTGCTGAGGTTTATTATTTGCCATATGCCAGTTTATCTTATGGAAGCTAATGTTACCAAACTGAGGCTATTATACTTTCCTTGTACAAGAAAGGGGATAATTTGTGTCACCTGCATGATATAAATAAGGCTCCATCCATCATTTAAAGCTTTTTAGTCCGGCGATTACTATATCAGTGACAGAAGTTTTCTGCCTCTAACTGGCTTCATATAATTAGTAACACATGTTCTCATTTACAGTGAATGTCAATATTTTGAATGAGGAACATTTTTATATTTTAAGAGAATGTCATCAGGTTTATTGCTTATTTCATAACTATGAAAGATTATAAATTACTATTTCATGGTATTTCTGAAAACGATTTGAGAAGTCTCCATCAGCATTTTATAACATCCTCTAGTCTAGGCATCAGTACCAGAATTTGACCAGTGTAATCTTGCTGTGAGTTTCAGCAGCCTTTAGAATGTAGGATCATTGCCAGATGTCACACAATTGTTCAAACATTTGTATTTATTTATTCAACCATTTTCTAAACTCCCTGTTCCTTAATACATGACTTAAAAGGTATTCTTTGGGCAGTTTATTATAGATAAACTCTTGCATTCTGTAGATTTGTAACAAATAGGTTTTCAGATGAGAAGTTATTTATAGACTATGTGATTTTAACACTGTTATATTTTTGCAAATTGCTATTATTCTGCTGTAATAAAGGAAAATTATTCTTCTCCCTGCTAACAGTTATGTTATGAAGTTATGTTATGTTCTGTTATGAAATTGTTTTTAGCTGTTTATTTATTTTTTTGCACAACAATACCAAACCATGTTAGTGTTGCAAGAGTTCTGTATCTTGGTTCTGACAAGCTATTCCCTTTGAGCTTTAGTTATTCTGAAATCAACATCTGTGGTTTTAAATTATGTTAAAAATAACCCTCAATAGTTATTTGCAATTTAAAATGGGATAAATGGGGAGAGGCTATGCGAGTTCATTCTGATCGTATCTCTGGGGCATACTTACAATTTAGAGAAGCATCACAATAAAAGTTGTGGAAAGATTTTATTTTATTTATCTAAAATAATATGGCAAGCAACGAAAAAAGAATCAGTAAAGGTTCTAACCAAACTATGCTAACAAATCTGGAAAATGACACAAGAACCAACAGATCGGAAAAGGTTAATCTATATACCAATACCAAAGAAAGGAGATTGAGCAGGGTACAGATAGTTCTTCAGAATAAAAGGCTCTGAAAGAAGCTTCAGAAAAAAAGTCTCCAAACAGTTTCAGAAAAAAGCCTTTTTTTTCTGAAGCTCTGTTTCGGAGGCTTTCAGAGGCAGAAAAAAACGTTTTTTCTGAAACAGAGTTTCAGAAGTTTCAGAGGCAGAAAAAAAAGCAAGGGACGGAGCTCATAACCAACAAACCTGTTGCTAAAATTCACCACTGGGAACAGTTGATTGGGGGTATTCCAGGAGGCCGATCCACCCACCAATCAGCTGTTTTCTTATTTTCCTTCCCCAAAACTAAGGTGTGTCTTATACTGCGAAAAATATGGTAGTTACTAAATTAATATAGAAAGCTATAAATATAATTTTTTTCTGATTTGATTGGATATTTTTATTTCCAGATTATCAAATTATTGGATGGGAAGAGATCTCAAACTGTAGGAATTCTGATATCCAGTTTACATCTGGAGATGAAGGACATAGAACAAGGTAAGCGTTGCTTTTATTTCAATGGAAATGATATGCCTGAACATTTTTTTAATTTTATATCCCTTTAATAACTTGACTCAGTATATCCATGTATAAATGTTATATCACGCATTACATCTCTGTTGAACGTTTATTACATTTTTTTTTCAGTTATTAGTAATAGTTATTCAATATGTACCTTCTCCCTTCCGTCAGAAGATCCCTGCTGGTCTACAGCAAGAGCACATCTTGCGCGCATCCTATCATCTGGAGATTAACCAAAATGCCTTGAAAAACCTTAAATCATAAAAATTATTATCTTCTGCAACCGTTTTTCACATATAACTGAAATCCAGAAATTCTTGGTTCTATTTGAAAATTGCCTCCAGACTTTTCCATATAATTTATGTTTTAATAAATATTCTGCTCTCAAATCACAGTTGGCTTAGTGATAAGAAAAATAAATATCTAGTCATGTAAAGGTTCTATATTATGTGAAATTAATCTTTAGGAAAACTAAAGTTTGCTGTGGAAACCTAACACATCTAAAATAAATCTTTAAAAGGGGAATTCTTAAGGGTGGTTTTCTTTTCTATTCTGACACTTTTCTACTTCTAATCCTCTATAAGCCAATAACTGACATATTTCACAATTTCTATATAGTTAAGCAATATGTTGATCCATACATCTGGGAGACAGATATTTAAGTTTGCATTTGATTACCAGCCAACAAATTGAAGACTGCCACATTTGTGAAAAAAATCAGCCACAGATGTTTTTTAGGAGAGAGAGTGGCATTTGTTGTTAATAGAAAAGGTAGATCAGTGCTGTCTGTCTTGTTTAAAGGGATTAATATTAGATAAGGAGAGTAGATAGCAATTTTATGGTTTGATTTGACTTCAGAATCATAAAAAAATATGAAAATAGTTCTAGGCCAGTTTAAAATAGGTTTTATGCCTCATAAAATGAGATATTTAATGCAGTAGGTGGTTCATTCTCAGTTTATTGTCTTCTCAGCTGGAATCAAAATGATTCTCCTTTACTACTATTATTTCCCCATTGACAAGAAATCACCTTGTAATTCTTCTTGTTTCAAATTGATACTTAATATGAAATTTTAAAATGCTATTTAACAGTTTTTGGACATTTTTAAGACCTGTTCATTCCAAAAGATTTGCCAGAATCCTTTTATTATTGTTGTTGTTGTTGTGGATCAGCTGAGATTAAATTTCCCACTCACCTCCCTGCTCTTTTCCACAATATAAGCGTATTGCCTCCGTCTTTGCTTATGATTTTATAAAACTATTGAATTATCCCCAGCATTTAAGCCCACATTTATATCTAAAATAGATTGCTGTGTTAGAGCATTTTTATAAAACAGTAAAATGGTAGAAGGAAGTTTTAGTGGTACTGTGTTATTAAAATGCATCTGAAGTCATTAATTGATTTTTTTATTTTATTTTTTTTGCATATTTTGCTCATTCAGAATTTAACATTTAATAATAGAACTGGTCTTATGAGCTTTACACAAGTTTGGACAGGATGGGTTGATTGCTGATATTGTTTCTTCTTTGATTGCCTTTTTTTTTTTGGGTCTGGTGCTGGTTTCTGCTTCTCTGGGTTTGATTAATAATAGTTTTGTTAGCATTACCAATTAGTTTATCAACCGTATCAATTTTTGGAAGCTGCGGATTTTTCTGACTTGATTCTGATGTAAATTATAGACTAAGACATGTGGGCTCCAGTTTGGGTAACTAGTTTTTTTTTTTTTTTTAATTTGATTTATATGCCGCCCTTCTCCGAAGACTCAGGGCGGCTTACAATGAGTTAAGCAATAGCCTTCATACTTTTGTATATTTTATACAAAGTCAGTTTATTGCCCCCACAATCTGGGTCCTAGTTGTAGATAACCACATATTTTTAATGATATTTATAGCTCTTAAAACTACAGAACACTAAAATGTTATTTCCTTTTGAATAAATGTATAGTAAAGTTTAAATCTTGTCTAGTCGTTTCTTATCCATGTTCTTTGTGTCGGGTTTAAAAGAAAATAGTGAAAGTTTGCAATTAAAATGTCCTTCTATTAGTACACTCAGAGGAAACATTTGAGTAGAAGTATATGCTGTTCATGTTGCCTTATTGTGCAATATAGCTGCCAAGTATTTTTATGTCTGTTTTTGAATTTCTGATTCTGATCTGCTTTTTATCCATGCTGACAAGCATTATGTGCTAGTGGGGGAATATTGCACTAATTATCCTTATATATATATAAATTATTATGAGTGGGGACCTCATTATGAGAGGTATTATGAGAGGTAGACGAACCCAATAAAATTACTAGCTTCCACAGCGTTTGGGGTTTTTTCCCCCTTTGTGAAGTCTATATAACATATTCAAATCCAGCTGCCCTAGTCAGAAGAGAAGCTCACCAAGATTACTGTAAATGCAAAATAAGATTTCAATAGTGATTTCAGGATCTAACTTCTAAATGTGTCAGTCCAACTGCCAAAAAAAGAGAGGTTTGGTCACTACTGATACGCAGTTAATTAAAATTTAAGATTATTTTACTAGGAGAACTTTCTGTCAATATAGTCATTTTATGTTTGCCAAGATAGCTTAGTGTCACTTTATTTTTGAAAGGAACATCAATTTTTTTAAAAAATGCCCCATTCCAAATGCAATTAAATTAGCCTTCAGCAGAAATGCTTTTTACTGGTTCTACCTGAAAGAGTAATGATCAAGTTGTTTCTGAGGTAACTGATGTTCTGTCATTATCATAGTACATAGTATGGGATCATTCTGCAGTAATGGGTCCATAAATTAATCAATTTGTTCTACAGAAAAAAATATGACTGAATCAGGATTACCTAATATAAGTGCATGTAATTTCATAACGCTCATATATTCAATGTAAATTCAGTTGTAAGCAACCAGGAACAGGAGTTGAGTTCCAAGCATTTCAAGTTTATTACATGTTACGTATACAAAAGAATCTAATTGACTAATGGTCAAGGCAAATTGGCACTAGATAAGAGTCAACAGAATTCACAAAGGATGGATTTAGTGGGTGCAAGGGGACTCCAAATTGAAAGGGTATTTGACCTAGCCATCGGACTCAGCCTGATCATCTCCTACAGTAAGCATCCGTTCAATGCAATTTATATCTGCTTAAACAGATATCATATTTATTTTTTATTTATTTTTCACCTTTATTATTGTTTTATACAATACTCCTTCCTCCTATTTTCCCCACAACTAAGGTGGGTTGGGCTGAGAGATATGATAGATCTTCAGAGAGACAGATGGTAAATACAGAGATGGAGACATTTATTTTTTTTTTGACAGGTGATACAGGAATTTAAAAATAGCAGGGGAAATCACCTGATTTTTCTCAAAGAAAAGTTGATTTCCCCAAAGTTCTCTTATTTACCCCCTCAACCAATACCACCTTTGAAAAAGTGTCTTGCACCTCTGATGGTGCAATTGGGAACTCCATAGACTGGCAAGTAGGAAAGGGATAAGAAAATCATTATACTCAGACCATTCCGATGTATAATTATTTATATAAACAATTTATATAGCCTGATTCCAACTTAATTTTAACAGGATTGTTAAAATCTATATTTTAACTAACAGGATTAGTTTTTCAATCTATATTTCTTATATTCAAGAAATAACTCTGTGTAACTCTGAACTCTCATTCACCTTACTTGGCATAAAAAGATAATGGTTTAAAAATTACAATAGCAAATATTTTGATTAATAGGGGTGCACAGTTAACATTAAATTCTACTTTTTCATCTTTTCAGAACAATGAAAGCTCTATTATATGCAAAACCTCTATTAATAGAAAAATTGTCCTTCAGACTGATTATGTGGGGGAGGGGTATAAATTTGTTCAAAATAATAAGAGATATTAGGTATTTCTATTGTGAAAGATGTCTCAAACTGATAAGGTGATCAATATCCCACAAAGTTGGGAAAAGAACAATCAGCAAGAAAGGGATAAAACAGGACTATTTCTCATTTTTTTTCCTGTTGTATTTCTCATACAACTCTGAGTTTCTAATAAGGGACATTTTACATGCAAATGATATTTAAGTAACGTATCTGTGCAATATGCAGATAGCTAAGTGGTGGGACGCCACTTGGCTCAGTGGCTAAGACGTTGAGCTTATTGATCAAAAGGTCGGCAATTCAGTGGTTTGAATCCCTAGTGCCGCGTAATGGGGTGAGCTCCTGTTACTTGTTCCAGCTTCTGCCAACCTAGTAGTTTGAAAGCATGTAAAAAATGCAAGTAGAAAAATAGGGATCACCTTTGATGGAAAGGTAACAGCGTTCCGTGCACCTTTGGCGTTTAGTCATGCCAGCCACATGACCACGGAGACATCTTCGGATAGCGCTGGCTCTTTGGCTTTGTAATGGAGATGAGCACCGCCCCCTAGAGTCAGGAATGCCTAGCACATATGTACGAGGGGAATCTTTACCTTTATCTTTAAGGCTACGGTGTATATGTTTATTTATATCCCATCTTTGTTACTTTTACAAATAATTCAAGGGAGGTTCTACAACAACCCTGTGAAGTGGGTTGGGCTGAGAGAGAGTGATTGGCCCAAAGTTACCCAGTTGGCTTTCATGGCTTGAACTTGAACTAGATTTGACTCACTTCTGCTTCTATTTCATTAATATTAAGTATGTTACTAATTATTATCTCATAATTAATTATGACCAATATTAAATATTGATCATTAATATTGATTTAATATTAATAATATTAAATATGTTGATCATGGGATACTTTTTTCTGCTTTGTGTCATTTATGTTGTCCTCTATAAATTATTGTAAATTATCTAATCATCTAGCATGTATCCTACTGATCCAATCTCCAGAGCGGATGGTCAGTAAAATATGTATTTTTAAAAATAGAGAACTGTAGCCTTCATTTTTTTACAGTGTGTTATTCGGGGAGAGTTATAACATTGGCAGCATACAAGAAGCATTCAACCGAAAAAGAAAACATTCCCCAAGTGTTTTTAGTTCATGGCAACAGATAAGCAACAAAGTCAGTTAACATATTAATGTGTTATTTTATTATTTCAACAGCTGTACTAAATATGGATGATTCAGTAGTTGACCTAGAAACATTGGAAGCACTATATGAAAACGTAAGTAATGCTGATAGTTTATTTGAGCGTTAGAAGTAAAACCAGATGAATCTCTCCCTTTGGCACAAGGCTTTGGACCATTATCTTTCACCAAAAAGTCTATTAAGAGCCAGTTCAGCATACAAAACAGCATCATTATATGAACGTAATACAAAACATCAAAAACTGCCCATAAAACTGCATTCTGAACCAGCTACAGCTTCCAAATATTCTTCTGGGGCAGTCCTATATATAGCACCCTACAGTAATCAAAACCACAATGACAGTCCTTCTCTCCAGCCATAGTTGTTACTTGTTCATCAAGCAGTAGCCCTAAATCATTCACTGACTCTAACCAGGGAAGTGCATCTTCTGATGGAAAATCACTGGAGCCAGGCAGCCTTAAAACCGTTAGCCACTCATTTTGCCAGGGTTAAGCTGAAGCCTGTTCAGCCCCAGTCCAGACCTTCACAGCCTTCAGGCGCTGGAAAAGGTGTTCATAATACCGATTGGGCCAATTTGTGTATTTTGTAATAATCTGTATTAAATTACTTAAAGTATCTTCATCATTTTAGAATATTTTAGAATTAAGTACATCACATAATAATAATGATAATGGTAATGGTAATAATACTAGCTTTATTGTCATTGTACGTGTATACACAGTATACCCATACAACGAAATTCATTTAACACCCAAAGACCAGGTTCAACCCCACAGGAGTTATGGATCTCAGATTTTGGACACATTCTATAAATTAGCCCATCTGAAGTACCTTGGTTTTAAAATTATTGTCCTAAAATGCATTGTTTCACCCAGTTAGAACTTACAGACACAAGAATTATAGTAATATGCAGATTTTGATCATAAAAACAATATTTTCTTACAAGCAGATTTTTTTTTGCTCTGAATTAGAGAAGAGAATGGAGAGTAGACTGGCTGAAACTCAATCTGAGCTTAGCTAGTAATGTCCAGCAAATAATAGACCAAATATTTTGCAAATTCACTTTATCTCAGCAGGCAAGGTCTCTAGAAGACTAGTAGCAGAACTGAAGAAATAAATACTGCTGCACAGAGGCTTGAGTTTCAAGGAAACTCTACAAATTATTTCCCCCATATTATTGCTGGACTAATTGTTTAAAGTTGGTTAACTGATTTTTAAGATATTTCTAAAGCAACTGTCAGATGTGAAAAAACAGGACCACACGTGAACACACTCTCACCCATCACAATTCCCCACCCCTAAACCACCCAAACATCCACACAACAGACCACGTAATGCTGTCCAACAGCTTACTGATGGTGGTCCTTTAGTTCATTGTTGAGTGCAATTATAGTTGTGGGTTAAAAACTATTTAGAAAACATGTGGTCCGAGTTTTAATTGTTCTGTATCTTCTGCCAGAAGGCAACAGTCCAAAAAGATTGTAAGCAGATGGGAAGAGTCTCTGACTTAGTCACAATACTTTAATAGAGCAACAGATATCAATACGCCTATACATTATGGTTTAAGAATCCCATTTCTTAAATGACTGCTGAAGTTGTTTCTCTGTTTTGTTACAAAACAACATTTTTTTTAAAATAATAAAGCATTGGAATTGGATGATTGGATTAATAGGTATCTCTGATCACATCTTGAGAAGAATGAAAGAGAAAAAAATACCTTTTTTACAGGAAGTTTAAGAAATCTAATTACTTGAATTATTATTATATAAACCGTATCTTTGTACAGCTATACAAGCTCATCAATTTATCGAGATTCCCAAACTAAAGTTTATATCTATGTTTCCATAATGAATTAAAATATATATATCATAGAATAACTTTTTGTTATTCAGAGATCAGTGTATACAAAGTTTATGTATGTTGTTAGTAGTGTGTATAACAGAACAGAAGATTGTACAAACAATGTAACTGGTTCAATCTAGAAAGAGAAATATGGTAATGGAAGACATTTTTTTCTTGTAGGTCAAAAGCAGTATATAATATGTGCTGCATATATTTTCTTTCTTTGTACTTTTAAACAAGTCCAATTTTTGCACCATACAAATGTAAGATGATCTCAGTTTTGATTGTAATCAACTACACTTGTCAAAGCTAATTCAATCTTTCATACTTCCAAAAGTAGAAGTATGCTTCTACTGCCAGATAAGAAAGATAATCTCATTGTTATTTTTGTCACTGACTCTACAGAGAGCACAGAAGGATGAACTGGAAAAAATAAAGCAGCATTATGACACTTCAACAGAAGAAGAAGTTAAGCTTCTGGACAAACCTGAACAGTAAGACCAGATGGGCAAGGTGCCCCATGTATTTCCCAGTCATTCAAAAGAGTCTTGAAAAGCAGAATGCTTGGTACAGCATTATGACAGAACAACATGTCTGAAGAAATTCCCAAATGCCCCATTGTTGTTTGTTTTTCATTTCTCTTTGGTTGAGTATGATTCTTAGTGACTTCATAAACATGTTCACATAGTTTTTTTGACAATAGTATAGAAGTGGTTTGGCTACTGCTGTGCTCTGGAGGCTTTAATGTTTCCCAGTCTAGCCTATAATCCTGACATATTTTGCTTGTTTCCAAGCCGTTTCCTTAGCTTTTACAGTTAACCCAAGATCAGCTTCAGACTGCCTCCTGATGTAGATAGCCCAGTCTTAGGAGATGTATATCTGTTCTTTTGCTAAAAATCTCAGAATGCAGAGGCAGCTTCTTCCGTTGCTAAATCTGGAAGGAGAACTTCTTAATTAATCAAAATATTTGCTATTGTAATTTCAAAGCGTTACCTTTTTTATGCCAAGTAAGGTGAATGAGAGTTCAAGTTACCCAGAGTTATTTCTTGAGTATAGGAAATATAGATTTTAAAAACTAATCCTGTTAGTTAAAATATAGATTTTAACAATCCTGTTAAAATTAAGTTGGAATCAGGCTATATATTTGGTTAAGGACACCCCTAATTGCTATCAATTCTTTCCGTAAACAAAAAAAGCACTGGAAATTCAACCCAGATTGAAATTCTGTGCTTTTAGGAAGTTTTTCCTACATCCCAGTCATCTCAGTTGCAACCTTTTGGAGATGGTAGAAAATGCCACAAGATGTTGTATGGTAATTGCTGCTGCTGCTCCTGTTACTAAAATAACATGTTTGATGCCATGTAGCATCAAGAGAAGAGTTTAAGGCAACTTATCTTTCCCTTGCTGTCAAGTGGAAGTATTTCATCCATTTTTTTTTAAGAGGGTGAAATGGGAGAGAACTTTATGCTTCCAGTGATGATGAGAAAAGCAATAAAATGCTATGGTATGTGGTATTACATTAGAGATGTATCCTGGTTCAACGATACAGCAGGAGAGAAAGATTCTTCTGGGTGCTAATCAAAGAGAGCTTTCATAGCCACAGAAGGAGCTGATCAAAACCTGCTGCTGTTCAGATGTTTTGAAACTGCAAAAGCTATGTTGGGAAAGAATTCAAGGGTTGGAGTCTCAGTGCATCTGGCAAAGACTTTTTCTCAACTGTCAGAAATGAAGTAGATACTGCCAGTTTATATGGCAACCTCCCAAACTTGCTTTTTATTTAAGAAAATCCACAAATATGTATGTAATATCCAGTTTGGCTTTCTAAACTATTCCTATTGAGTGAGAAGCTTAACATGGAACAACACTTATATTTTACCTGTTATATTGAATCCACTGAAAGGTAGAATGGATATGAACACTTCCAGCGTATTTAATCCTTATAGAGATATAAAGATCATAACAAAAGAAGACACTACGCTAAATTAGAGCCAGAATTCTAGTTCAGTTTAATTAATGCATAACTGATTAAAACGTTGATATCCTTTGTCTCTATAGAAATCTTCATGATTATGATATAATGAAGTTTGGTTATTCTCAAGATAAGAATTGTTCTTGAAAGGAGTAAAATAATCTCAAACAGCAACCAATTCCCAGCAAAGTAAAATTAGTAAAGTGATTTGCTAATAATAATAAAAACTAAATTTCAGATAAGGAGCTTTTACAGGATCTAAAGCAGGGGTGTCAAACTCAATTTCATTGAGGGCCACATTAGGGCTGTGGTTGACCTCGGCGGGCCAGGCAGGCATGACCAACTGAATGGGTGTGGCCAACTGAATAGCATGGCCAGCTTAACACCACTCCCCAAACTGCTGGCATGTTTCTTCTTCGCATTGGGTAAACTGGGCCGAAGCCACGCTGGCCTGATCTTTCCTCTTCGCACTGGGTAGACTGTGTCAAAGCTATGCTGGCCTGATCTTTCCTCTTCACATATGGTAGACTAGACGGCCCCGTGGACCAGATCAGACCACATCGCAGGCCGAATCTGGCCTATGGGCCTTGAGTTTGACACCCCTGATCTAGAGCAATGTAAAAGCTTGGCATATTCAGTATATCATCATCATCATCGCTGTTATCATTATCATCATTTTAACCACTGTCTATCCACTGTAGGATGAAGGCCTCTTCTGTATGTTTCCAACTAATATGTTCCTGAGCTTTCTTTTGTCAATTGGGCCTGCAATACTTGCTGATGTCGTCAATCCATCTCTTTCATGGATGCTTTTTATCAAGTGGGGTCTATTCTATGACTGCCCTGGTGGTCCACTTGCTATCAGTTCTTCTTGCTATGGACCAACCCATTTCCATTTCAGTTCTTTTACTCTCTTGATGATATCGTATACTTTCGTTTGTGCTCTAATCCATGTGTGGGTTTTCCTATCTTGTCTTGTAATGCCAAGCATGTATCTTTCCATGGCTCTTTGCGCCATTAAAAGAACTTTTGTATTGATTGTGAGATTAGTGTCCATGTTTCACGGGCATATGTTAGAGCACATAGGACACACTGATCAAAAACTTTTCTCTTCATGCATAGGGGAAGTTGTTCTTGAAAATTACACTTAGCTTGCTGAATGCCTGCCGACCACATTTAACATGTCGTTCAATTTATTATTTTATTTTATTTTATTAAATTTCTATACCGCCCTTCTCCCGAAGGACTCAGGGCAGTGAACAGCCAGAAGATAAAATACAGAAATACAAAAATTTAAAATAGATTAAAAACAAATTAAATAATTTGGCTGAATTTAAAATACCCCATAATTTAAACAGATTAAAATTTGTATTTAAAATTTATATTTAAAAGGGGAGAAGATTTAGGCCAGGCCAGCTTGATGAAATAAAAAAGTTTTAAGCGCGCGACGGAAGGTGCGCAGATCCGGGATCCTCCGTATCTCTGGGGGGAGCTCGTTCCAGATCGTAGGTGCCCCCACAGAGAAGGCTCTCCCCCTAGGGGCCGCCAGTCGACATTGTTTGGCCGACGGCGCCCGAAGGAGCCCCTCTTTATGGGAGCATACTGGCCGGTGGGAAGCTATTGGTGGTAGCAGGCGGTCCCATAGATAACGAGGTCCTAAGCCATGGAGCGCTTTAAAGGTGATAACCAGAACCTTGAAGCGCACTCAGAAGACCACCGGGAGCCAGTGCAGCTCACGCAGGAGAGGTGTTACATGGGAGCTCCACGTTGCTCCCATAACCACCCGCGCGGCCGCACTCTGCGCCAGTTGGAGCCTCCGAGTGCACCTCAAGGGGAGCGCCATGTAGAGCGCGTTACAATAGTCCAGACGAGAGGTGACGAGGGCATGAGTGACTGTGTGTAGGGAGTCCCGATCTAGAAAGGGACGCAGCTGGCGGATCAGGCAGACCTGATGAAAAATCCTCCCGGTCACGGACTACCATACATAATAATTTTTAATATCTATTTGTATTAGAATCACTTCTAGTAGTGAAATTTCCACTATTCTTCATTGTCCGTCATTTTTTCATTAGTTTCATCAGAGATATTTGGTACTGTACTAAGTGTTTTTCTGGTGGTGCTATAGATGTAGCAGATTCAATGATGTTTTTGACTATTTGCTCATTTTGGTCTGTAATGTTCTTGTTTAACTCTTCCAAATCCTGCAATAGAGCAATTTGACAGATTAATTTCAAAATTGCTTTTCTCCTCTAACAGCATATCATTCCTCTAACAACGTATATTCTTTATTTTTATTTTTGTGACATCTTTATCATTTTCATATGCTGTTTTTGACAGATTATCTTCACTTTAGCTCGTACCATTCTATGGTCACTTCCAACGTTAAAACAATTGATGACAGTACAATTGCAGAATATGGTTTTATCATTCGACATGATGTAGTCAATTTCACTTGTGTACCCAGATGGACTCTTCCATGCCCATTTTCTGCTATCTTTTTTCTTGTAAAATGTTCCTGTCCTTCAGCCAAATCTACTAGACTGTTGCCTCTATTATCTCGTTCACCACTTCCATATGGGCCAGTTGCTTTTTCTCCAGGTATTGTTTTTCCTATTCTTGCATTAAATTCACCCATTAATATTTTGTATCAGCATTTTTCTTTGTCTTGAAGGTGGGTCACATCATCATAAAACTCTTCAACCTCATCATCACTATAGCTTATTGTTGGTGTGTAAGCTTGGATGATTTGAAGCTTGTATTGTTTGTTCAATTGAATGAAGCATTGGGCTACTCTGTCTGATATACTTTCAAATTTTACTGAAATCTTTCAGTTTTTGGTTGAGGAATAAACCAACTCATCATTCTTCAGTATCTCTAATGTAGAGTAAATGCCCAGTCCTGTCAAGTTCAACTAAATTTTCATCTTTTCATCTTGTTTCACATAATCCAATGATATCCCAATGCATATTGTTAGTTCAATCAGCAGTTCTAGTCGAGCATCTATTTTCATTGTTCGAATGTTGACCTTTCCTATGTCCAAAGGTAGCCTGATTTAACCCAGTGATTCTTAGCATTCTCTGCCTTCAGGCAGGTCTTCCCGCTGCCATGGGTAGCTGCCCTAGGGCTCCCAGGGGATGAACGGCCATTTTTGAGGTTGTATTGGCATGTGGAGGAATAGACCATAATCTGCCATGCTAGGTCAATGTGGGTTGGCAGATGTGATCAGTGTTAGTCTGGGGTATCCATGATGGCCTGTTTCTCTTGGGAGATCTTCTGGACATATATATGTCCGATGACATGGGCCATGATCTCATTTACCCACACAAGCCCCTTCACCTTGTCAAGGCTGCAATCATAGAAGGATAGAAGGAGACTCAATATATGCTGGACTATAATTCCAGTTATCCCCAAACAAGGCAATTAACTGTGATAGTATAGATGACTAATGTTGTGATCATCATACCTAAAAAGTGCTATATTAGCCTCAAGACTCTAAACATCAACTTTTGAAAGAAGTTTAAGATACAATCTTGTATCTACTTTGCTACCCTATGGAAGTCAGCAGGATTTACTTTTAAGTAGATCTGTATTATTGAAAGTAGAATACTTACGTTATGTTATTAAATAGAATAGAATTAAAGTTTTTATTTTGAAGATTAATTATTTTTAGGAATAAGCCTGAGAATGATAAAATTGTCATAGAATACTTACTCATTGGACTCTAATCAAATGTCACATAACCACAATAGGACTAGAACTTTTGTTTTTAGTTTTGTTTCTCTCCAGCAGAGGGTGGTATCTCTACCTTTCTATTTCTTTCAGACTGTATTATTGTGCTGGAATATTGAATTTATCTTTTTCAATAAAGAGAAAAAGATTGTTTATTTTACCCACAATTTAAATCATAGCAAGAACTCATTTTAAGTGTTGTAAATATTTCTCTGATACGTTGGATTATATAATGTAAAATGCAATCACTTGATTGAAATATACATGATTGCTCCTATTTTCACAGATTTTTATATGAGTTATCCCAGATCTCCAACTTTGCTGAACGTGCCCAGTGTATAATCTTTCAGTCTGTCTTCAATGAAGGGATAATTGCAGTTCATCATAAAGTTGATATTGTTCATCATGTTTGTAAGGTACTTGGGACAAAATTTGCAGCATTCTAAGGTTTATTATACTTCACTGAACATGACTATTTCTGAGTAAAAATGATAGAAATTTGATTCAAGTCTAGATAAAGTAATATATAATGTTGTGCTTCCTAACAGATGTTATTTTCAGATTTTATAGTTTTTATGAATACCAAGTATTTTAAGTCAAAATTACTTTCTATTAAAAATTAAAATAATTAAAGGTTTAATAATAGCAATAGCATTTAGATTTATATACCGCTTCATAATAGTTTACCGCCCTCTCTGAGTGGTTTACAGAGTCAGCCTATTGCCCTCATTTTACCAACCTCAGAAGAATGAAAGGCTGAGTCAACCTTGAGCCATTCAGGATTGAACTCCTGGTAGTCAGGAGCGTTAGCCTGCATTCTAACCACTGCGCCACCGTGGCTCTATAATAATAGGCCCAAAGTCATCCAATTAACTTTCTAGCTGATAATTGTTGAATTCCTAATTCAATATTCTACTAACCTGAGCAATGTAGACTCTTAAAATAATTTCATGGCCCAGAATTGATTTTATTAATTATAGAATTATAGCATTTCTATGTTAATATATTTCACTGTATAAATTTATAAAGAAAAGCTAACATTAAAATATTTCTTTCTGTAATATTTTTCTGATATTATAAATTCCTGCTATGTTTTTCAGGAGTTGATCACAATGAAAAGTGTGAAAAATATTTTAGCTTTGGTTCTGGCTTTTGGAAATTATATGAATGGAGGAAATCAAACACGTGGTCAAGCAGATGGATTTGGCTTGGAAATACTTCCCAAACTAAAAGATGTTAAGAGCAGAGTAAGTACAGCATGCAGTTTAAATGAAGATTTTTAGTTGAATTCAATCTTTCAATTAGCAAGCAATGTTTTGTGGATAGACATCTGCTCCTAACAGAAATGACACTAAGTGGTGATAGGTCATAGAAGAGGTGTGCATTCTCCCTGATGCAGTTTTTTGTTATGTACCCAATGATCCTGCAGAAGATGACCCAGGACCCAGTCTCATCTCTGTACCAATCAAGCATTCCTGGTTTCTCTTCCCCACCTCCATTTGCTCTTCTAGCACACTTTTCTTTCCTTTGATATAACAGGTAAAAGTCTTTGAACTACCTGAGAGCTAAACTTTAGTTTTACTTGACATCTTAATTTCTCCAGTGGGGCTCAAATAGTGGAAAGGAGAGAGAGAGAGAGAGGGAGGGAGGGAGGGAAGGAGGGGTAGGGCCGGGTATGGCAAATAATTGAACAACTAATTCTCTGCCCTAATGACTGGCTATGTAGGTGTGGTTGGGGAGGGTCATGTGACTGGGCAGGAGTGAGTGATGTCAAGTTGGTGATGCCCACCCAGGATTTGTGGCTCCCGGTGTTTTCTTTTCTGCGGGAAATGGTTCCAAATGGCTCTTTGAGTGTTTAAGGTTGCTGACCCTGATCTATACACACGGTAATTGAGGTATATCTTTTATTACTCTATTTTACTATTAATAGTTGTTAAGTGAATCTGGCCTCCCCATTGATTTTGCTTGTTAAAAGGTCACATAAGGTGATCACATGACACCATGAGACTACAACCGTCATAAATATGAGTCAGTTGCCAAGTGTTTGATTTTTGATCAGGCGACCATAGGGATGCTGCAACGGTTGTAAGTGTGAAGTCATTTTTTTCAGTGCTGTTGTAATTTTCACTAAACAAACTGATGTATGTTGAAGATTACCTGTCATTAATCTGAAATGCTTGTTTTTTGCTGGGAGGAGTGATGATGGTGGAGTGGGATTTCTATGTTAAATTAAATGATGGTGTGAAAAGCATAGTGCCTACTCCTGACACTCCATCACTATGAATGTCCTAAAATTTTTGATATTGTTTGATTCCACATTATATAGAAAGACACATCAGGTAGTGATTTGAAGCAAGGGGCATGGGAAAGGAATTAATAAACAAGAAGCCATTCAGAGTGAGTCAGAAAGTAAGCCTGCTGAAGGACATATCCTTCAGAACCCTGGACAGGTCCTAGAGAAGACTACAGTATTACTAATGTGGGTTAGTTGTGACTGAATTCTTGGGAGCAGAAATGAAGAATCTGTAGATGTCCCTCATTCTGGCCCCAGCCTTTCTCTAGGCCCCACCCCTCTATGATAATTAGGCTGTTAAAAGCTGGCAATGGTCCATAGGAGGCTTTATACACAATTCATTGTTCGTAAGGTGACCTTTAGATTTTTTTTATATCTCACCTTTATTAATGTTATAAATAATGCAAGGCAGAAAACATACTCAATATTCTTTCCTCCTCCTGTTTTCCCCACAAAAAAACAACACCATGAGGTGAGTTGGGCTGAGAGAGAGAGACAGGCCCAAAGTCACTCATCTGGCTTTCATGCCTAAAGTGGGATTAGAACTCAGTCTCCTGGTTTCTAAACTGGTGCCTTAAACCACTAGACCAAACTGGCTCTCTGGCCTTGATGGTGCAGTGCAATTGGAAGGAGAAATGTCTATAATTTTTTGAAAATGACTTTTCCTTTGAGGCAATTGTATTACAACAGAATGATAGATCATGCAGTGTAAACTTTGGAGATCATCTAATCCATTCCCCTGCCATGGCCATCCAGATTCTATTGCAGCACCTGCATTATCTTACTGTTACAATTTTTTTTCTCTATGCCCAATTGAAATCCAAACAGTTTTCTGTCCTATTTTCTGGAACAACTTTGAACACATCTGCCTCACCTTTTACATTCCAACTTTTCAGATATTCAAAAGAGAGCTAACATGTCTCTTTGCAGATTTCTCTTCCCTGGGCTAAACATGTCCAGCTGATTCTTCCAACCTCTTAATGTCTTGGTTTCTTTTCTCTGGTAGCTTTTCTCCCCAAACCTAATATTCCTGTGAGAGATCTGAGAAGAATTAAAATCTCCATCATTTATTCTGTGATCGCTACCATGTTTTAAATTCAATTGGAAAAAAATTTCCATTGATACTTATATAATATTCTTGCCAAGCCCAATTACTCAGTGTGTGTACACACAAAACAAGCAGGGAGAGGTGGGCCTGAGAATCCCATTTTCTGGGCCGCTGACAAATTTTAGAATGGAGATCAGGTACAGACTCAGATGGCCTCATTTCAACTGAGTCCCTGCCCAAGTCATTACTGATGATCATTACTGATCATACAAAAGCAACACTTTTGTATGACAGAACTAGCCACAATATGACAAAAACTTTATAAACCTATTTGATTCTGAATTATCCCCATTAAGAGATAAAAGTTTCTTGGATGAGTTTCTTCCCCTTAAGTTGCTGAAAAGAGAATGCCTGAAAATACAACAATAATAGAAAACAGTAGCAATTTACTATTAATTATTTATACTATTTACTATTATAAATTAGTTTTCACAGAGCTTGTGGTCACTTCACCTTTATTAAGAGTTTAGGAAGTATAAATTACAATAAAATATTCTTTTCAATCTGTATTTTTTTTATGTACATATCCCACATTTTCTGATATTTTCAAATCTTATTTTTCAATTCTTCCTCTTTTAGGATACAGGAATCAGCCTTGCAGATTATGTTGTAATTTATTACCTACGCCATTGTGATAAGGTAAGTTTTTATCAATTATTGCACTGTGTATATTATTTAAGAAGGTTCTGTAGAGTTATGCTCATCCCATTCCTGTACGAGAAAAGAAACAGGAAGGGTAAGGCTAGTAAGCTAGCACACAACTGAGAAAAATTAAACCTGTTGTCTATTATTTTGACTTTTGTTTTTTGTTTTTTGGCATCTTGGATTAAAGTTGAAACATAAACTACATGAATAGCTTTACTTGTCTTCCTACGTCTCCTAAACCCAACAAAAAAGACCTTGTGGGTGTGGGATCCTCCTTGATAAGAATAATAAATGAAAAATTGTTTAAAATAGCAGAGCCACCTCACTAGTTTATTTACTTATTTTGTTGTTGTTGTTAGTTGCGAAGTCGTGTCCGATCCATCACGACTCCATGGACAACATTCCTCCAGGCCTTCCTGTCCTCTCCTATCCTCTGGAGTCCATTTAAGCTCACGCCTTCTGCTCCAGTGACTCCATCCAGCCACCTCGTTCTCTGTTGTCCCATTCTTCTTTTGCCTCAATCTTTCCCAGCATAAGGCACTTCTCCAGTGAGTCCCTCCTTCTCATTAGGTGGCCAAAATATTTGAGTTTCATCTTCAGGATCTGGCCTTCTAAAGAGCAGTCAGGGTTGATCTCCTCTAGGACTGACCTGTTTGATCAACTTGCAGTCCAAAGGACTCGCAGGAGTCTTCTCCAGCACCATAATTCAAAGGCCTCAATTCTTTGGCACTTAGCCTTTCTTATAGTCCAACTTTCACAGCCATACATTGCAACTGGGAAAACCATAGCCTTGACTATACATATTTTTGTTGGCAGGGTGATGTCTCTGCTTTTTAGTATGCTGTCTAGATTTGCCACATCTTTCCTCCCCAGGAACAAGCATCTTTTAATTTCTTATATACTTATTTTGTACTTATAATAAATTTATATGCCACCCCTGGATGACTCTGGGCCATTTATGAACAGCAAAATGAAAAATATAAAAATATAATTAAGATTATATTTACAATTATTACTCTATCACCCTTCTCCTGAGGTCCACAGGCTTGCTGGCATAATCAGGCCTTGAGGGACCTCAAGCTCAACAGGGACAAGGTCACTCTCACCTCAGGGGAGAGAAGATTTCACATTGCTGGTGCCCACACAGAAAAAAGCCTATCACTTAGGGCCTGCCAAATATAAGTCCCTAGGTGATGGAACCCTTAACATCCCTGCTCTATTTCATCTGGTAGGAGAGACAAATGAAACTGGGAAGAGACTATCCCTCAAAGTGGAGCATTAGCCAGGAACCAGCTGGTTCCTAATTAACCAGCTAAATGTAGTTGTTTCAACTTTAAAAGTGTCATGCTAAATATACAGCAAATGAGTATATTTGAATATGTATTCAGAATATTCAGATTAATAATGTATGAATAAATAGTATGAATAAATAGTTAAATTTTACATTGGCTAATGAATTCATATATTTTAAATGCCACAAATAATACATATTAAAATGTATGAAACTTGTTAACATTAAAATATTTTTCAAAATTCTACTTTTGCCAGAAAGTTTAATTTAACCACATTTGCAGTCTTTCATAATTTTAATACTATCTATATTTTAAAGGGAGCAATTTGTAGATCTAGTCACATAACTTTTTGGATATCTTAGATTCAAGAAACATTTAAAGTCTTTATTTGAATACTTCACTAGATATACAAAGATCAGATTTAATAGTTATCAATAGGATATAATAATAATAATAAAAATAATAATAATAATAATAATAATAATAATAATAATAATAATAATAATAATAATAATAATAATAATTTTATTTCTATACCGCCCTTCTCCCGAAGGACTCAGGGCGGTGTACAGCCTATTTAAAAACACAGACAAAACAACAATATAAAATTTAAAATAATTAAATAAATTGGCTCAGATTTAAAACCCCAAAAAATTTAAATACCCCAATTTAAAACTATTGTGTTGATAGTCCGGCCTGGCGGAACAACAGGGTCTTCAATGCGCAGCGAAACACCCAGAGGTCAGAGATCTTACAAATTTCCAGGGGCAGTTCGTTCCACAGGGCTGGGGCTCCCACAGAGAAGGCCCTCCCCCTGGGTGTCGCCAACTGACATAACTTGGCTGATGGCACTCTGAGGAGACCCTCTCTGTGGGAACGGACTGGTCGGTGGGAGGCTATTAGTGGCAGAAGACGGTCTCAGAGGTACCCGGGTCCTGTGCCATGGAGCGCTTTAAAGGTGGTAACCAACACCTTGAATCGCACCCGGAAGACCACTGGGAGCCAGTGCAGCTCGCGCAGGAGGGGTGTCACATGGGCACAACGGGTTGCGCCCATAACCACCCGCGCGGCCGCATTCTGGACCAGTTGGAGCCTCCGAGTGCTCTTCAAGGGGAGCCCCATGTAGAGAGCATTACAATAGTCCAACCGGGAAGTAACAAGGGCATGAGTGACCGTGTGCAGGGCGTCCCGATCCAGAAAGGGCTGCAACTGGCGAATCAGGTGAACCTGATAAAAGGCTCCCCTGGCCACGGCCATCATATGCTCTTCTAAAGACAGCCGCGCGTCCAGGAGGACACCCAGATTGCGAGCCCTCTCCGTGGGGGGCAAAGATTCACCCCCAATAGTCAGCGATGGCACCTGCTGACTATATCGGGGCGCCGGAAGCCACAGCCACTCGGTCTTGGAGGGGTTGAGTCTGAGCCAGTTCCTCCCCATCCAGACCCGCACGGCCTCCAGGCAGCGAGACATCACATCAAGGGCATCGTTTGGGTGGTCTGGGGTGGAGATGTACAGCTGAGTATCATCAGCGTACAGATGGCACTTCACCCCAAAACCACGGATGATCTCACCCAGCGGCTTCACATAAATGTTGAACAGGAGGGGCGAGAGGACCGACCCTTGCGGCACTCCCCATGTGAGACGCCTCGAGGTCGACCTCTGTCCCCCTGCCAACACGAACTGCGAGCGGTCGGAGAGGAAGGAGGAGAACCACTGCAAAACGGTGCCCCCTATTCCTAACCCCCTCAACCCCTGCAGCATGATACCATGGTCGATGGTATCAAAAGCCGCTGAGAGATCTAATAGGACTAGGACAGAGGAGCAACCCCTGTCCCGAGCCCTCCAGAGATCATCCACCAACGCGACCAATGCCGTTTCTGTGCTGTACCCCTGCCTGAAGCCCGACTGGTACGGGTCTAGATAGATAGCTTCATCCAGGTGCCGGGGAAGTTGTCGTGCCACCACGCTCTCAACAACCTTCGCCACAAAACGAAGGTTGGAGACTGGACAATAGTTGGCTAATTCAGCCGGGTCTCTTGAGGAGGGGCCTCACTACCGCCTCTTTCAAGGCAGCAGGAAAGGCACCCTCACTCAGAGAAGCACCTATAATCCCCTGGAGCCAGCCTCGTGTAACCTCCCAGGAGGCCAGTACCAACCAGGAGGGACACGGGTCCAATAAACACGTGGCGGCACTAATCTTACCCAGAACCCTGTCCACATCCTCAGGAGTCACAGGATCAAACTCCTCCCAGATAACATTCTCAAGACCTGCCCCGGTCTCCTCCCGTGGACTCATCCAATCGGAGTCCAAGCCATCCCGAATCCGAGCGACTTTATCATGCAGGAATTGCACAAAATCCTCAGCACGACCCTGCAAGGGATCTTCCCGCACTCCCCCCCCCCCGAAGAAGGGAGTGGGTCACCCTAAACAGGGCAGCTGGGCGGTTCTCTGCAGATGCGATAAGAGCGGAAAAATGGTTAATTTATATACACTACGGAGAACTATATTTTAACTTTCCAGTGCCAAGACATTGGAACTGTGAATTTCTGCAGATCCAAATTTAATGATGGAGTGAAGATTTCCTTCTTCTTTCTTTTAACAACCCCATAATCGCTTGCGGGGTGGAGTCTGAACAACTGACTGGAGCTAGCAGAGTGTTTACTGGACGGATGCCCTTCCTGTTGCCAATGCAGAGTTTTGTTCAGCAGATATATTCTCATTGTGCTCAGAGAGAGAAATATCTGCCTCCTCACAGAACTCACAGCCTCCTGATTGTGAGGAGACAGCTCTACCTCTAGGCCACCACACTACTCTGGAGTGAAGATTTCCATAAGTAGAAAATAAAAGTATGGGGTTTAATTCGTCCTGGAGCACCCCTCAAAACTTCTTCAAAGAGTTGTGATAGTATGAGTAATAGCGCATAAAAATAAAGAAGAAAAGGAAGTATTTATAAATCACTCCTTTTATTTATTCTTGCATAATAATTCTCTGGATTAAAGAATGTCCTATAAAGGGCAAAACACAGTTACAAGCCATTAAATTACAGTTAAAAATTAGGATTTGCTTACACAAAGATAACTTTGTATCTTTGTTTTCCTTGGCAATGCTTTTCAATGAGGTGCCAAGGCTAAGATGAATGGATAAACAGAGAAAACATTTCCGTGATGACTTGAAAAGTTACTATTCATTAACCAGACACTTTTGACACTCTCCCCATTTAGGGAACTGTGGAAATAAATAACGTTGCCAGACATAAATGTGGATGTCATCAGCCACCTGTGACATCACAAAAGCTGGATGTTTTTGAGACTTCTTCTCTCTGAACAAAGATGATAGCTTATTTATCAATTTATTCATTGGATTTATATTTTGCATTTCTAACTAGGATAACTTGCTATATCATAGTACAAATCAAATAATTAAGAGCCATTAAAGCATGGTTCAAACACCCACAAAAACCACATTGATAAAAGAGTGTGCATTTGGTCAAATAAACTTTATCTCAGGAACACAGAGTTTATCCATCATACCTGCCAGTAAAAAAATAACCAAAAAGGAATTTAGAATTTTTGGCAAAAAAATCCACAATTTAGAAGCCAAGCCCAAGGCAGAAGGAGGTATAAAAGAGGGTAAAAGCTGTGCAATTTTAAAGGAATATGTTATAATAAATACAATACAATGAAGTTTTATTAGCATGGTAAGCTGTCTTTAACCAAATATTATTATGTACTACAAATGTAATTTGAAGATCACAAGCATTTAATTGGGGGGATTCCAATGTGTCTTCATGAGAAAGGGGTATTTTTTTTTTAACTTGCATCATTTATTTATATTTATAATTAAGGAAATGTGTCTGTTTCAGTAGGACTTATGGCATTGTTACAGTAATTGTTTTTAACTTTCTTGTTTAGGAAGCAGGAACAGAAAAGAGTGTATTTCCATTGCCAGAGCCCCAGGATTTCTTCCAGGCATCACAAGTAAAATTTGAAGACCTGACAAAAGATTTAAGAAAACTAAAGAGAGATCTAGAAGGTAAATAAAAATATAATTTTCTTTTGAAAATATGCTTTTGGACTTCTAAGTCTTCCAAAATCTTTTTGGACATCTTTCCAAGTAAATTGGCTTTGGATTGCAACTTTGGGTAGATTACTGCTGTTTGAGCTGCACTACAGCAAATCCATGCTATTAATTTATCACAGTTAAAAACAAAGCCAACAATAAATATTTTATAATGATGACTTTAATGAAGAACTTTAAGTTCTTCAATGTTAAAAGAACATTGCATTTAAGAACTTTAAAGAATATTTGCTTGAAGAATATGAATTTTAAGCAAATGTCTTCTAAATTTTCTATTGGATTAAATTTAACCTTGTATATGGAATCCAGTATGTATAATTGGCTCTAATTTTGTAGTAATATTCAGTAAGCTGAATAAAATAAGCAATTTGGGATAGAGTTGACATAATTTACATATCAGTAAAGGCTGTGCTTGCAACTCAAAGCAAAAATTCCATTTGAAAATGATTAAGTTCCTTTTAAACAGAATAGTCTCTTGGCTGCAGCAGGTAGAACTGCTGTCAAGATATATTCTCAAAAGAAGCTTCTACTATTTATGGATTCTCATTGCTTATAGATCAAACACATTGTATCAGGCCATTTTCCAACAAGGGAAACAAGAATTTCAGATCTAGGCCTTCTGCTGTGACTTAAAAGAAATTAATAAAAGTCATTTGCATATTTTTTTTAAAAAGATTGGCAAAATTAAATTGGGAGCCATCATAAATTATAGTATGGATATAAAGCATCTTAATGCATATAAGTTATTGGTCACTTCTGTTCTCTCTAAGCAGAAATTTTCTTGAGAAATTCAAGGATCTCTATCCACAGTTGTCAATAAAATTTGTCATTAAATAATTTATTCTTCTAGCTAGCTATCTCTGAATAAGCTCATATTTGTTCTAAAGAAAATTTCAAAGGTCACCAGTGGTAAGGAAATATCAGTTGTTGTTTATTTAACCTTGGCATCCACGAGTGCTCTATCTTCCCTCATCTCTTGGTTCTGTTAAGCCCTCTTGGCCTCCCCTCCCCTATGTTTGTTCATGCTGAAATAGGATCTGCGTTTGATCTACCATTTTCAAAAAGTATAGTTCTCCTGCTATACATTTGACATGCACAAACAGTAATTATTTTAACAGGAAGTCAATAAAATGCTGGCTTTATTGTAGTTTTTTAACATTGCATATTACTTAAAACAAATAGAGGAATTAATAAAAAATAAAATTAATAAAATAATAAAATAAAATATTAAAATAAAATAAAACAAAATATTATCTTGTTTTACAGCTCAGTCAGAGTTAATATTAGAATCTGGTTTACAAAACGAATTACTCTACCAAAATTAAGTGTACCTGGGTCTAATTATGAGTTCTACATAGGGTAATAAAGAATACAAGCAAGAATACAGACTCCAGAATAAATTTGAATTCTTGAATTTATCATGTCATAATTTGAACTGCTGTGATACATATAGTATCAATTCTGTTCAGTCCTACAAAGCCCAAAAGGGCATAATATATCTTCTCTCCGTGAACTGAAAATTCCACCTTATTTTCCACCAAAGGTAAAAAGAACCTGGTGGTAAAAACTGAATTTTGGTTAATAGAATTCTTTATTGGCAAAGTGTGATTGGACACACAAGGAATTTGTCTTGGTGCATACGCTCTCGGAGTACATAAAAGAAAAGATAACATTGTCAAGAATCATAAGGTACAACACTTAATGAAAGTCATAGGGAAAGAGATCAGTAATAAGAGATCAAGAAGTGGAATTTCAGGAAACAAGGAACATTTTTCCTTCAAACAACTATTTTAGTACATTGTTAGACACAGTACCATGTGAAATGTTTTAATTGAAAAGGATATTGTTTTAGCATGTGCACAAAATATCTGATGAATCTATGTAGTTTCTGGCAACCATTAAAAAGCTGTGGCTGTTGGCAAAATACTAGTAAAAACCTAAAACTGAAACAGATGTCATTTGCAAAAACTGTCTTCCGAAAAGGCTACATCCAGCTATCCAGACAAGCACAAAATTTCCTATATACATTAGATGGACCATATTAAGTTTAACTGTTTATATTGCAGATGTTACACATGCTGGAATTATCCATATCCTTAAATTACTTTTGGTAATATTTAAGAGCTTTACCATCATATTAATTTATAGCTTCAAAATTTTAGACATGCCGAAATAGTGAAAACTTGGAAACTATTCTTAGTTGTAATTGGAAATATTTAAATATATATTTAATGTATTGATCTGTTAATACAAAGATAGTTTCCCTCATCAGAAAAAAATAAATATCCATGAATGACCTAAAAACTTTAAAAGATGTGATTTCTTTTTATTTCAAGAGAAACAGTTATTTCACCTAATGTATTTTTCCCATCAGATATGCATGCACAGAATTTATGACAGCCCTTTGTTGAAGTCAAGCTTCAGTTGTATTCAAAATGTTAAAAGTGTAGCTTTTAAGCAAGTTAGAATTAAGTAAAGCAAAAGCTAAAATTCAAATGAACTCTTGCCACCAATTTCTAGATACCACAGAACCACAAGCTCAAACAAAAATGGAACTACTGGCAATTTCATCCCTTTGAAGAGATATAGCCAAGCTTTTTAAAAGGATAATACTTCAGTTAAAAAACGTTAAAATATTCAGTCTGAATTTCTGTCAGTACAACTATATATTTTTACTTATTGGAATATAGGCAACACTCTGCTTTATAAATTAGTCTATAGGTTAAAGAGCTGTTTTCACCAAAGCTGGATTTTGGTGGTTCTTGTCTCACATTGACGTGAGACAAAGCGTGCTCAATCTGACTGGTATGGTCCTTATCATTAGTACCATCCTAGCAACATCCTTTCCTTATCTTACCAAAAAAAAAAAAAAAAATTATGTGGAAGTCATCAATTGACTAAAGCCAGGATAGGTATTGAGAGTTGAAATTGAAGAGAGAAAAAATGGCAAGGAAGGATGAATTAACAAATTAAATGAAAGAACAATAGGTAACTCAAAGGTCTATAGCAGTGGTTCCCAACCTTTTTTTTTTGGCTGTGCATCTAAGCATCTCTAAAATCCTAATGCCACCACCCCCGTGACGTATAATTCTTTGAGTCTTGTCTATGCATATATTAAAAAGTGTTGCTAAGGTCTAGACTCTAGACAGTTTTCGAATTGCCCCCATTAAAAATCAAATTGCTCCCCTGTGAGGCATGGGGCCCACATTGGGAACATAGTATAGTAAGTTTCATGTTTATAATAAAAAACTGAAATGATAAGGATAAATCCTAAATATAGGACTGGGCATTTCTTAGCAGCATCAAGAGTAGATGTTGGATAGGAACGGACATTGAAGTAATAACAATTAGAAAAAAAGCAAAAGGAAATAATAAAACCTGTGAGAATATTTTTAAAAATGATAAGATTGCATATGTAAATAGTGAAACTTGATAAATAGTAAAAATATGGATTTGTTTGCTTTATGGAGTGATTTTAAAATTTGTTAACATGTATGAAGATTCATCCATTATTCTGTCTTGAGTGACATACAATAAATCTTGAGCTACTTTGTGCATCCTTTCAGGCATTGGAAAGGTCCTATTAGTTTTCTCTTCTCAAGGCAAAACATTTACAAAACCTTCTCTCTTCTTGAAATGTACTCCCCTGACCATTCCTTTTGCCCTTCTTTGCCCCTGTTCAAAAGGAAGACTAGGCTTGGAGAAAGGCAATTCACAGAATGGCTCAAGGAGACTCTCTCCTAAGCCTGTTTCTAATATTACTATGAGTGGAAAAATACAGATGGGAAAAGTAATAGTGAACTAAGGAAAAATGGAATAAGCCCAAGAGAATGATGAAAACCTCACCTCTAATAAGGCTAGTACATGAGTAAGGATTTCTTCCAGTTAATGGAAGGCCTAATATGAATTACTTAAGCAAAGAAATCTTTACTGGTATTTCAGCTTAGAATGATTACATTTTTCATTTCCCTCTTTTCAAATGTTTGGCCACATTTGCTAAATCCAAACAATAGTTTTAAAGCCAAAATACTGTCCAGTGTGTTAGATGAGTTACTAAATATTTAACTGTGTGAAAAGTTCTTACTTTGTTTGTTTTATTTATTTTTACTTTGATTTATTTTCTGAAGCTTCACAGTATAATAACATAGGGTTGATTTTAAAAAGCTTAATGTCAGGGGTAGCATGTCCCTCTACAATAGTACTATTTAAAAAAAAAAAAAACCTAAGTAACTATAGAATGAAAGCAATAATTACATAACTCAGTTTTACCCAAGATTTTCTGAGATTTATCTAGCTTTATATTTCTAAAAGTTAAGTCTGCAAGATGGGTGGGGAGGAGGAGAAACATAAAAGGAGGGAGGGAGGGAGGGAGGGAGGGAGAGACAGAGGGGGGGAGGGAATATAACCCTGAATTAGTTAAACTATAGCCCTTGGAATGGATCTCAGCCTCATTTCACCCTCATTTGAAAATCACACTGTAAGTGATCAATTAAAAGAATAGCAAGCTGTTCCTTACCTCTTCAAATGCGGGTGGGGGAAAGAAAAGAAGCGAGTATTTTTCAACCTCGCCAGCTTTAAGATGTGTAGACTTCAACTCTCAGAATTCTCCAGTCAGTATACATTTTAAACGTGTTAAGGTTGAGAAATACTAGAAGGGGATATTAGGAAAAGGAGACATTTAAAAAGGAGGAAAAGAGATTGAACCCTACTTATTTTGGCTTTGGTTCCATCTGCCACTTGTTTTAATCCATTTTTAGTTCTGCTCATCTGCCACATCATTCCAGATTATTTGTAAAGTAAATGTGCTACACCTTTACTAAATCAATACTGAATAAAAGAAGTAAGGAAGGAGACCTCAGTAGTTAATGGTTCCATAATTTGCTGTTGTCTTGTTTATGGTGCCTTACCTTTCTCAAGGCCAGAGTCAGCTAAGAGCCGCAAGACATGAGCCCATGTGCTATGCTGGTGAATCCTGCAATCAGAATACAAAAAGTTCAGTAGCTTTTTGGGATTCTTTATTCTCCATCCCCCACCCCAAAATAAAATATCTTGCATTTAAACTGGCCAAGTCTCAACATTGGTGCAAAATCAATTATGGATATAAATGGAAGCGCCTTTCCTATAATTAGATACTCAAGAACTTGGATAGGTTGTTAGGATTGGTTCATTTCATTAGTTGCCTTCTGAATCATTACCCAAATTAAAATGTAGTTTCTAGCCAAAACATTATTAGAGATGCCTGGGTTAATATAATATATATACCTCCCTTCTAAGAGAACAGAGTAGGGAGAGGAAAGAGCACTATATATCCCTTAAAAAGTTTTTAACGAATTTATTCAATCAGTTATCACAAGGTTTTTCCTTAAAAATATTTGTTCCATCTCTTCCTTTAAAATGAGATTTTAAATTCTAAAACTTTCTTTGAGATGGCATGGGTTTCAAATGGAATATTAAAAAAGCAGGCCTTTAGAGCCCTGAGTGATGAACATACCTGCTGAGTTCTAAGCAGACATCAGGAGACACACAGAGAGAATGGCTCCTTGAAATCTTCACTGGAACATAACTCATGAAGGATTGTATCAGTGACAGTTTCAAGGGTCTATGCTGTTACTTGGCTTGGTTGGGATGATTCCTGTAAGTGCTAGTGGTAGGTCCTAGTATTTGTTCAACAATTCACCCTTATCAACCCTGAACTATTTCTAGTTTTACATTTTGTTTTAAAATGATGCCTAAAAAACCAGCTCCTCTCTGATTGACAGCACAGTGCTCCTTACATGAAGGGTTGCTTACATGTAATGGAGCTCTGGACAGATTTACAGGGGTCTGTGGAGCTTTAAAAGATTATTGTTCACAGACATTAAGGAAAGAAATTCCACTTTGTAATTATTTTACTTGGAGGGTTTTTTTTAAAAAAAAAAGTTCGGTGCAATAATGCATTAAATCTTCTGGGAGTGGCAAAATGCTAATCAAACTATAGTTTCATATTTTACTATTGAATTTTAGTCATTGCCATGGAAACCACAGTGCATATCTAGCAGTACATGCACTGTGACATTTTAAATAATATTTCTTGCTATATTCCACTGTCATTTTGGAGAGGAAGAATTTTCATGCTAATATTAGATCTGATGCAGTGAAAATAAAGTATATATCCAGATAGTGTACTTTAAAATGTAACAGCAAATGATTAACTAAAGAAGCTTCTTGTGATGCTAACATTTATTTTTACATTTTATGTAGCTGATAATGTATATGTAATATTTCCCGCCCACTCTTATGTTTAAAAGGCTCCCAGAGTAGATCTTGATTAAGCTGAATCTTAGTTAACAGGTTTCATTTCAAACAGGTAATTCAGAGTGTATTATTTTTTTAAAAATGAACAGGGAATATGAGATGCATAGAGAAGACCAAACCAAAGTCACTGGCCATTTTCTGAAATGTGTAGATTTCTTTTGATCTGGTTGAATGGAAATGTAGGATTGCCAATTTGATGCAGTTACTGAATTCTGCAGTCCATAAATAGAGGAATCACTTCAACTTCCAGCAAATTGTCCTCCCCAAGATCTAAACTGATTTAGTCATTGATTTTATATCTTTCATTTCTTCTGGGAAAGGAGGGATACAAATGAATCTCCTTCAGTTATCTCATAGCAGAAATGTTGTGAGACAGGTTGAGCTCAAGAAAAATAACTGGACCTAAATTACCTGGGTGTCCACAATCCCATGCCAATCCAAAAATCAATATATTATGCAGGCTAATTTATATTGGGCCATGCCCTATGGGATGAGTTTTAAGGGAGATTAAAACTGGTAGACAATATCATTTTTTGCATTGTGTACTAATTATTTTTATGTTAAGTAAATAATAACAACCAACCTCAGGATGCCAAGCATTTCAACTTCCTATTTTTGTATTTTTGTTCCATTGTTAGCTGTCCAGCATTCCTTGCTGCTTTCCCTTGGCTCTAATAATTGCAGCTGGCTTGTTCCAGGGTTTTTCTGTTAAAGTAATTTGAATCTTCCCAAAGATATGTTGCATCTCCAAGTTGGATTGTTAATCCTTATTTCTGTCCTTAGCTGTCATTCCTTTGCTATCATTCCAGTGTGGTCACAGCATGAGATATGACTGTTTACAGTTGTATATTTTATTATCCAGAGAGAAGACTGGCAGAAGCATGAAGAGTCATTAACAGAAACTGTTTTTTCCAGAGCTCTCTAAGAGTTAGCTGAGGAAGTAACTTTGTGTCTGATTTAAGATTTTTTTTAAGAATCCAGTCTCCTTTAGAAACCATCCTTATCTGCTGTTTAAACAAAACAGCAACCCCTCCATAAAACTGACTTGAATAAGCACCAGCATGCTTCTTTACATTGAACATGTGTATATCTTGCATTTGCTAAATTTTTGCCTTCTGTCTCTCAACAGAAATTTGAGTTAGACAGGTGAGACTGGGCCATGCTTCTATGTCTGTTACCTTTCAAACTTCCCAAGCCCCTTGCTTACAAGGATTTCCTGATATAAATATCGACCAAATCTAAGTTCTACTTTATTTGTTGATGTCTCTTATGATCTTAACATTATTGGGTTAATTGCCAAAGGATCTTTGGGTGGTATAGAAAGAATGAAATAAATAATGGAATAAATACCATGTTTTGCTTCTCTATTTGTAGTTTTATATCCTGCCTTTCCATTAAGAGGGAGTTCAGTGTGGTGCTTAGACTTACTAGACGCCCAGCAAAAGGAGGACATGCCTTTTTCTTTGTCCTTACACATTGTCTGCCTTTTTGACAACTTATCATGTTATTGTTGTTCTTCAGAACAATATTTTAACAATACTAGTCATTGAAACTGGTCACTTTCTTTCTGTCCCTCATCTGCTGTCTAAATTTACATTATTTATTTCCAGAATCCAGCAATCAGCTTCAATCCAATCCCTTCAAATCCGTGATCTATAATCTATAAATCAAATGACTCATACATTTCTATGGTGAAATTTGCAAAGCTTGGCTTCATCAATTCTATATTATTACCAGCACATATTTTTGAAAACAAAGATTCAATGATTTGAAGAGCCTTGGTACTACAGTGGTTTAAAGCACCCTGTTATTAACACAGCTGCCTGCAATTTACTGCTGGTTCGAATCTCTCCAAGGCTCAAGGTTGACTCAGCCTTCCATCCTTTCTAAGGTAGGTTAAATGAGGACCCAGTTTGTGGGGGCAATAAGCTGACTTTGTATAAAAATATACAAAAGTATGAAGGCTATTGCTTAATGCACTGTAAGCCGCCCTGAGTCTCCGGAGAAGGGCGGCATATAAATCAAATTAAAAAAAAAAAAAATGATTTGTTCTAAAAATATTGAAATTGAAAAAACAGTCTGGTGCTGGAAAAAGTAATTTCATATACCTGTAGGCCTAAGAACATTTTTTGTGGGTTTTCACTGTAATTTTCTTCACAGATGCCAAGAAATTTAACAGTGTCTTTTTTTCCGCCATTTGTCCTTCTTTTCAATTGTCCATGTCCTCCTTAGTCTGTTCTGGTAACCCTAGCTGTGCTAGAGTTATAGACAATCATTCTTTATTTTCCAGAAATATCAGTGCCAGGAAAACAAAATAAAACTTTGGTTCATTGGGAGAGCACAGAAAATCAAAACTATATTTATGGAGAGTAAGAAAGTTCATATACTCAAATTTTGAAAAATAACAGTTATATTTCACATTTGCACTTCCATCCAAAATTTAAGCATAATTTTCTCTAGGCAAGTTCTAATTATAGGTTTAACTTTCCAGTGTACATTTCAATTATAATATGTATATGAAATAATGCTTTTCCTTCACATAATAACAGAGGATCAGAAATAGAAGAACAATTGCATGGGTGAGCTACTTTTTTGGCAGATGGTATTTTCCTCCAAATGCCAGTTATGATCTCCAGGCTTATTTTATTCCTTTGCAGAAAGACCGGAACTTTCCTCTAACACTAATTCAGAAACATTGATGAATTATGGCCTAGCGAGAAGATTCAAGAGAGCAGAGTTGTGGTCTTGACCCAGAATGTAATGCTTGATCTCTTGCTGTCCTGTTGCGCAGCATTTGTCATAAATATAATTTGTTAATATTACATGTGACATAAATGTTCAATAGCCAACATTTAAAAATACTAGTTATGATTTTTTTAAAATTGGATCTTGGGTGTTTTAGTTGATATTATTGAATTTTTTTAAAAAATTGTAACCAAAATTTGATCATATGTGACAGTGTATATATTTAATGAACTAATACATTAAAAATGCCAGATTCATCACCTTACATTGATACATTGAAATCAGTGTTATGTGCTTCAAAATTAATGTGACTAGGATTAGGCTGTGTGTGACATTTAAAGAAACTTTAGAAGTTAAAAAAATGGATCAGGAATTTTAAAAAATTAACATTTCATTTAGTTGTAGAACTAAATGTTGCACTGTGCATTTCTACCTTCTGAAGTAAGATGGGTAAAAACATTTCTCTTTTAATTCAGAGAGTATCTCCCATTTTCTCACAAATTGGATTATCAATTAAGAAATTTAATTTTCCCCATTCTTTCTGCACAGTTTACATATGCAGAGGACACATTATAAAATGTCATTAGAAATTTCATTTTCAATAAGACCATTACTATTCTTTTTATTTTCTAAAATTGTCTCACTGTCAAATTCTCCAAACTGTCACTGCTGCCATAATTGATGGTTCCAATTTCTTTATATTGTTGATTCAAATACCAATGAAGATTTTAACTTGTGTCAAGATTATGTAGACACAGAAGCAGTCTAGCTTTGATGTGATTCTTTTTCATCTGAAGTGGTGGAACACTAGTGATTTCCTGAGTCTTAGCCTGGTGAATGTCACCATTGCCCAGCCCAGTGCTTATAATAGTGGCACTGCAGTGTGTCAGAAATGGGCCAGGTCCCCTAGCTATAAGTGAGAACACAGGAAGTAAAACTGACAAAAGGAATTACACCATAATACCTGCCCTCAGTTTAGAGCATTAATGGGTCTAGTAACCCTCCCCCCAAATAAAATTAAACGTATTGAGAACCTCAGTCTTTCTTTCAGAACCTAGTACATAGACTTGTGTTTTTAAAATGCATCACAAAAATATGAACATCCCCTGGGAAAACAATAGATATCTTAATCTATGGACCTGGGCATATCTTGTGCTTTTTCAAAATAGTTCAGAGCTGTACTATTCCCTTACATAATTATAGGTAGTAATGTACATGGAGAATTGTTTTTTGTTGTTTTTTTATTAAAAAGTTTTATCAAATATTACAACAATTTTTCCCCATCCCTCCCCCCCTTCCCTCCTCTTCCCTTCCTTTTTGATTTGTAGTCATGTTTTTAGTTATTATCTTCGTTTTCCCTGCATTTATTTTAAATCCAGATACTTGCCCATATTGCTTAATTATATCCATTAAACCTACAAAAGACTGTAATGGTTGGGTTAAAGTAACAACCAAATCATCTGCGAATGCTCGTACTCTGTAATCATACTGCCTAATTTTAATTCCATTTATTTTGTCCGACCCACGTATCTTACTCAACAAATATTCCAAAGTCAAGATGAACAATAATGGAGACAAGGGACATCATTGTCTTGTTCCTTTTTCTATATTAAAAGTATCTGTTAAACTACCATTAATTATTATTTGCGCTGTTTGTTTCTGATATATTGCCTTAATAGATTATGTAAAATATTCTCCAAACTGCATCTTTTCTATTATTCTATTATTTTCAATAAGAAGTGCCAATTCAATCGATCAAATGCTTTCTCCGCATCAAGAAATATTAGTACCGCAGGGATTTGGTTGTTCTTCCCCAAATACTCTAATAGGTTAACCACTTGCCTTACATTACTCTTCAGTTGTCTACCATTTATAAAACCAGTTTGATCATTATGAATCATTTGTTGCATAACTGTCATTAACCTATTTGCTAGTATTTTAGCAAAAATCTTATAATCTGTATTTAAAAGTGATATAGGCCTATAATTTTTTGGCTGAGTATGGTCTTGCTCCTCCTTTGGAATCAGAGAAATAAAAGCTGTCCTCCAGGATGGGGCTACATCTCCTCCAGATTGTATGTTGGTAAATAACTCTTTGAGTGGTCCCACCATTTCTAACTGCAAGTGTTTATAATAAGCAGCTATCAAACCATCCGTCCCGGGGGCTTTACCCACATACATGGAGAATTGTTCATTGAAAATCATATGTATAAATCAAAAATATACAGTATTAAGTTACTCAAATATAAATGTGTTAATCAAATTGTTACTATTCTTTCTTATGTTACTACCTATAAAGCCAAGAGCAAGTGTCTGATATCTTTAGATACATTTCACATGCTTTAAAGCTAATTGAATTGATTAGATTACACAGATCATCCCAAAAACAGCCAAAGTCTATTCTCACTGTTATTTATTGTATTTATTTTCTGTGCATAATGAAAATGTTTATATTTTTGTATGTGAATAAGTCACTAATAAAAACATAAAAAGTTATATAATTTTATAATATAAAGATCAATGAAAGGAACTACTGAAGTTATTTACTCAGAAGTAAGCAGAACTGAGTTGATAAAGTACTTATGTGTGTGCTGGGTTGCAGCCAGGCTTTTGGTAAGCAGTGAAACAATATACTTGTACTTCTTGAATGCATCAGAATAGTTTCTTTTTATTGTTCAAATAGTTTGTACTATTTTACTAAACTGCTTCCTGAAACTCGTTGGCACTTTATAAAATGTGGTGGATGCCTTATTTTCTCTTACAGTGATTCCAATGAATGTGAGTAGTGAAGGCTAATTTGGGAATCGTTCATACTAGAAATTTCTGTTTCATGGAACGAAGCCCATTAGTGATAGTGAAGCTAAACAATGCAAGACTGTTGCTATGTAGGAGACTGTTTTTCATAAAGATGCGTTAAGTCATTTTATTACAAATTCACTCCATAATAAATCACCTAAATGACTGGACATTTAAGCCCGTTCTTTTTCTTAATTTAGAAATTCTTTTCGTAAAGTATGTTACAGTTCTGGTGGGTATTTATTCCTATTAGTTGGATATAAACTGTTGTTTGAGAATATTTGATTTATTAATCTTTATTAGAGGCTTTGTGTTTTGTTGTTTAACACTGAGTTTATTTTTGTAGGTTGTGAAAAACAAATGAAAGTTGTTTTCAGAGAATCATCTGAAGAACACCTTCAGCCCTTTAAGGATAAGTTTGAAGATTTTTACTGTGAAGGTACATACTGTCCAATCTGTTTAAGCACATTCCCATTCTTGATATATTTCAATACAAATCTGCTTTTAATTATTGATTCAGATTTATGCAGAATGTGGTTCACATTTCTTTATATAGGTGAAAAAACATTTTCAGTAGGTTTCAGAAATTACATCATTTACCTTAGCTTATCTTCACATGGTTCTGGGGCATTCCAAACATAATTCTTCAACTTCAGTTTAGAGTTCAGTTCAGTCAGTAGATCCATATCCTATTTTCTTATCTCCATTCCCTATCTTCAAATCCTTTGTGATATAGGATTTATATTTTCTCTTCTTGGAATCATTCTACTTTCACTTTTGTTTCTTTCACTTTTTGAGTGGATCTTTTGTCACTGGCATTAAATAATAATTGTCTTTATATGCTAGTCACAATATACTAGTATTAATATATTGAAACAGTAATTTATTAATGTGCTTTTATATGGGTAACATAGTATTCTTTATATTTTTATATAATGCTAAACATATTTACACAGATGATCTCACTGCCTTCACTAAGATTTACAGTATTTCTAATTTAATGTAAAATAAGTTTGTAACCCAGCAACTATACCATTATATACACAGACTTTATTTCTCTACTGACGTTTCTAAAAAGAAATGTAATACATGTACGAAGCGTCCTCATAAACTCAGTAGCAATAATTTATTTATTTATTTATTTTGTCAAGAACGTATTAGGTAATAAGTATAAGCATGGATTGGATACATAAAATAGATACAAATAGAAGAAACATTAGGACAAGGACGGTAGGCATGCTGGTGCGCTTATGCACGCCCCTTACAGGTATATATATAATAGATTTCCCACTGCAAAGTGAATCCATTGATCAACCTAGGGGAAAAAAACTAGAAGCCACTCCTGTTGGCAGGAGAAAATGTTTGTGTTTTTTTTTTTTTCTTTTCACATGAATTATCCTTTCAGATAGAATATGGAACCCATATTAGGCCATATTTTGGTTGTTTTTCATTTTCCACAGAAAGATTCCTCTGCATGCTTGACAACTCCTATTGGGTCTTTGGAGGAAGTCCCCATTTTTATTTAACTCTATCCACAAAGTTCATTTCTATTGCTTACCATCCCACTGAATGGATAGGCATAACTATCTTAAACTATATCTAAACCTTGATCTCTATATAACCATCCATCTTTCTCTTATTTCATCTGTGTGTGTCTGTGAAAGAAAGACAGACAGAGGGAGAGCATTTCACTTTTTAAAAATGTTTGGTGGGTTAGATTGCAGGGCTTCAGGAATAGGTGGAAATTAAACCAGAAGTATGATATTTAGTGTGTGGAAATTATCTGGTACATATAAACACAATGTAAAATGGTTAGTTAAAAATGAGTGGTTGACCAACTGTATTTACCAAGAGTGATTTATGTGTGGTTAATCTCTATAGACTGTACTTTTCTGCAGGGGTGTCATTCTTTCAGCAGATTCCCTGGTAATTGTAGAAAATGTTTTACAGTACAATTCTGGAACTATCTTTGAAAAACAGTGCAATTTCATTCTGAAAATGCATGCTTAGGGTTATACCATAATATAATTATGGTATGCATAATTACATGCCTTTGCATGCTTAACTTGCCAATATATATAATCTTGGTAATTTTCTTCATTCAGTTTAGAAATCTGTAAATACTCTCATCTTGATTTTAATATTTCTTGATTAACCATGACAATATTGTTGCAGATATTATTGGATATCAAATTGCAGAATGGAAAAAGAGATAAAATTTTAATTTAATAATTTTCCATTGGGTGGGATTCAAGCCACTTATTTTTCACCTCTTACCACTCCCCAAATGTAGTTTTTTTTAAATTTGAAATTAATAAAGATATACAAACAAAATTGCTCTTCAGTAGCAATAATAATAATGATTACAGAGGAGAAAGTAAAACCAGAACGTTTCATGTTCTTCCCATTCCAACATAAAAAATATTATATATTACACTGTAACTTTCTTAGGGCAAGTCACAGGTCATCAAGCTGAATGCAAACTTTTGAGACTATAGAACTGTTCATCAGCAAAATAGCAATGTCTCCAGATAATCTGGTTATTGAGCAGAATAAAAATATAATAAACAATAAACAAAGCAAAAGTGTGGCACAGAATGATTGAATGGAATTTGAGGGAAATTACACATTTTCACATTTAGAAGTGCCACATATTTTGATGGTGAAGACCGCATTTTTTAAAAAAGTATAAAACCAAAATTGCACTTTTTATCAGCTTTCTAGGTTTGTAAATGCTAGAAAAACACTGCTTTTCCTTTTAAGCACTGCATTGTCTTATAAATGGTTTGTATTTTTCATTTTACTGAAGATCTATTTTTCAATCTCTTGGTACACTAAGATCTCTTTTGTACATAATATTCAATATCACCCCCATATAAAAAGAACTTTAAGTGATTTGTTACAGAAAAGGCAGAAGATGGTAGTATATCAAGGGCAGCTGTTTTTATTTTTTAAAGGAATGGTCTGGGAAGAAACTCCTGGATAACTGTCAAGCAATGCATGATATGCTACATTACATCGATGACTGCGGTTTCTGGCCCTTCCCAGCTTTCGTGAGAGGGCAGCTGGTTTAACATCTGGCCTCGAAGCGGCCTAAGACTCCATCCACTGCTGTGAGAGAGCAGTGGAGTTTACTGACTTGGAATTGATTGAATATCCCTTTCCAGACTTTGGACTATCTTGATTACCCCCAGGCCATTGATTTTCCCCCGATTGATTGATTAATTAATTGATTGATTAGATGTATTCGCCAACAGAACTTCTTATTCTGCGAGACTCCCCCCTCTCGCAGGTGTGGCCCTCCACTTTATCAAGGGCCTACCTTTATGACGGGCTTTGGCACCCCGAGAGGTGGCATGCTGCAAAAAGGGGATTAAGGGGTTTTTTAGGGAAACTTTTTGATAGATTTTTAAGGGATTTTAAGGGGCGGGAGGGTTGTGTGGGTTTGGGGGTTAACCCACGGGGGGAGGGGTCCGGCCCAGCTGTTAGTGGGGCCACGGAGGGTGCAGATTCCGGGGGTAAGAGGGACATCAGAGTCCATTCTGTCGAGGGCTTTTCTATCAATGTGTTGAGTGGGAGGGGCAGATATGGTGGGAGCAGGGGGCCGCATCATGTAGTGGGGGCGCGCACTCGCTATCTTCGAGCGGTGGCACGCCCCGGTCCCCATAGCCCTTCTCGTATCCCAGGCTGTTCAGACTCTCAGGGCCCGAGCCTTCGGCTGCTGTCGTGCAATGCCAGATCCGTGGTAAATAAAGCCCCCCTCATTTGCGATCTTATTCAGGAGGGGGGAGCGGACCTGGCAGGTATTACGGAGACCTGGTTGGGCCATGAGGGGGGGGTTCCCCTCGTGGATATGTGCCCACCAGGTTTCCGAGCATTCCATCAGCCGAGAGCTCAGGGCAGGGGCGGGGGGGGTGGCGGTTATTATAAAGGAAAGTCTTGATCCGAGGGAGACCACTGTTCCACAGATAGCCGGATGTGAGTCCCTTTTTGTGAGGTGGGGTCGTGGAGTACAGATGGGCTTGTTGATCACGTACCTGGCTCCCTGCCGCGTGGCAACGGCCCTGCTCGAGCTGCTCAACGTCATAGCTGAGGTGGCGGTTGGTACCCCCAGACTTCTAGTCATGGGGGATTTCAACCTGCCGTCTATCGGCGAAACGTCTGAGGTGGCTCGAGAGTTCATGGCTTCCATGACGGCCATGGACCTTACTCAGTTAATTCATGACCCCACTCACACGGGTGGACACACTCTGGACTTAGTTTTTGTCTCTGGTCAGTGGTTGAGTGGCCTTGATACAGGGGATATAGTCATCGAACCCTTGTCATGGTCTGACCACTCGCTCCTTCGACTGGACTTTCTAACCGCTGCACCCCGCCGCAGGGAGGCGGGACCGACCAGGTGGTTCCGCCCCAGGCGCCTGATGGACCCTGATAGGTTCCAGATGGAGCTTGGGCCATTTCCTGAGACTCTGGCTCATGACTCGACTGAGGACCTGGTGGCCGCCTGGGATAGTGCGGCTGCCGGGGCCTTGGACCGTGTCGTGCCTTTGCGGCCTCTGACCCGGCACCGAACTCACCTAGCTCCTTGGTTTTCCGAGGAGCTCAGGGAGATGAAGCGCCGGAAAAGACGCCTGGAGAGTAGTTGGAGGACCAGTCGCTCCGAATCCGACCGAACACTGGTGAGGTCTCATATTAAGACCTACCTAGTGGCGATAAAAGCGGCGAAATCTAGTTATTTTGCCGCTCTTATCGCGTCATCAGATAATCGCCCGGCCGCCCTGTTCAGGGTGACCCGCTCCCTCCTCCATCTGGAAGCGCGGGATGACCCCTTGCAGGGCCGAGCCGAGGATTTTGTGCAGTATCTGTATGACAAAATCGCTCAGATTCGGGAAGGACTGGCCTCTGACTGGGTATGTCCGGATGGGATGACTGAGGCAGGTCTTGAGAGTGTTATCTGGGGGGAGTTCGATCCTGTGGCTCCCGAGGACATGGACAGGGTCCTGGGACGGCTGAACGCGACCACATGTTTATTGGACCCGTGTCCCTCCTGGTTGGTTCTGGCTTCCCGGGAGGTGACACGAGGCTGGCTCCAGAAGATCGTTAACGCTTCTTTGAGTGAGGGGGTCCTGCCGGCCGCTTTGAAAGAAGCGGTTGTGAGGCCCCTCCTCAAGAAGCCCTCTCTGGATCCGGCTGTTTTGGCTAACTATCGTCCAGTCTCCAACCTTCGCTTTGTTGCGAAGGTTGTTGAGAGTGTGGTGGCGCAACAGCTTCCCCGGTACCTGGATGAAGCTGTCTATCTAGACCCGCTCCAGTCCGGCTTCCGGCCTGGGCACAGCACGGAAACGGCATTGGTTGCGTTGGTGGATGATCTCTGGAGGGCTCGGGATAGGGGTTGCTCCTCTATCCTGGTCCTGTTAGACCTCTCAGCGGCTTTTGATACCATCGACCATGGTATCATGTTGCACCGGTTGGCGGGGTTGGGGGTGGGGGGCACCGTTCTGCGGTGGTTCTCCTCCTACCTCTCTGACCGGTCGCAATCTGTGTTGACGGGGGGGCAGCGGTCGACCCCGAGGCACCTTGCTTGTGGGGTGCCACAAGGGTCGGTCCTCTCGCCCCTTCTGTTCAACATTTATGTAAAGCCGCTGGGTGAGATCATCCGTGGCTTTGGGGTGGAGTTCCATCAGTACGCTGATGACACCCAGCTGTACATCTCCACCCCAGGCCACCCCAACGATGCCCTTGAAGTAATGTCCCAGTGCCTGGAGGCCGTGCGGGCCTGGATGGGGAGAAACAGGCTCCGACTCAACCCCTCCAAGACCGAGTGGCTGTGGCTTCCAGCGTCCCGATATAGCCAGCTGACGCCATCGCTGGCTATTGGGGGCGAATCACTCGCCCCCACGGAGAGGGCTCGCAACTTGGGCGTCCTCCTGGACGCACGGCTGTCTTTAGAAGATCATTTGACGGCCGTGGCCAGGGGGGCTTTTTATCAGGTTCGCCTGATACGCCAGCTGCGCCCCTTTCTAGATCGGGACTCTCTACGCACAGTCACTCAGGCACTAGTCATTTCCCGCCTGGACTACTGCAACGCTCTCTACATGGGGCTCCCCCTGGGGTGCACCCGGAGGCTCCAGCTGGTCCAGAACGCGGCCGCGCGGGGGATTATGGGGGCGACGAGGCGCTCCCATGTGACACCTCTCCTGCGCGAGCTGCACTGGCTCCCAGTGGTCTTCCGGGTGCGCTTCAAGGTGTTGGTGACCACCTTTAAAGCGCTCCATGGCTTAGGGCCAGGGTACTTACGAGACCGCCTTCTGCCACCAATAGCCTCCCACCGGCCAGTACGCTCGCACAGAGTGGGCCTCCTCAGGGTGCCGTCCGCCAGACAATGTCGGCTGGCGACCCCCAGGGGGAGAGCCTTCTCTGTGGCGGCGCCCACCCTCTGGAACAACCTTCCCCCAGAGTTACGTATAATAACAGACCTCCGGATTTTTCGTCGGGCCCTGAAAACCTATTTATTTCAACAAGCTGGGCTGGCCTGAGTTAAATTTTAAATTGATTTTAAATTGGGTTATCTTAATTTCGGCCAAAACATTTAATTATTTTAATATTGTTCTTAAATTTTGTATGCTTTGTTTTTTATCTTGGCTGTGCACCGCCCTGAGTCCTATTTGGAGAAGGGCGGTATAGAAATTTAATAAATAAATAAATAAATAAATAAATTACTGTTTCAGTTAGTGAATATTTTTCATTAGTGTTAAAAACAAAATGAAACAGTCATTTGGAATCGTCAGGAATATGCTTCACAGTGCATAATTTTTTTCATCTATGATCTGTGTTTTTAATGAGACAAAGAATAGTTTTAAAAATCATAATTTCCATGTTTTCAAAATTCCAATGATAACGAAACATTTATTGTGTTCATGATTTTCATTGCTTCATACATAGACATTTTTCTCTTTCTTTCCATACCCATGAATTACAACAGCTGCAGGCAACTGGAAAAATATTAGGAGTGCCAGAGATAGAACAATTATCCTGGAATATCACAACTCTTATTTAGATGTGATCATACAGATGTTTTCTTTTTTCAAGAATGTTTGTATGCTCAAGCAGTTGTTATTGGAAGCAAAAGGTCACTATAAATCAATATAAATAATAGATCTAAATGCAATCTATAGAAAATATATACATAAGTAATAGAAATGCAGTGAGTAATATAGGTTGGGCGTTCCAGTTTAAATAGCAGACTGTATCTTCTGTTTGCTTTGAAATTAACACATAATTTTCTTCAAGTAAATTTAGAATTATTTTTGGGAATAGAAATGATCCCAAGTTACATCAGAATTATTTGTGATAATGTATAGAATTTTATTCCAGATTAATAGGCTTTATTGAATTTTCTTAAAGTCAATATAATTTTTAATATAATATTTTATGCAGATCCATGTCCATGGTTCTCCTTAAGTGTTGGAAAATATATAGAAAACCAACACTTATAATACTGTTTATACTATCCACAGAAAGACTACACAATGTGATCTTTGCATTTATAAGCCTCCTTGTTGAAAGTTATTTATACGTGAACTGAGATTTTCTTAATCATCAATGAAAATTGATTGCTGGCCAGTTGAGATCTCATATTCAAACTGTTTAGATTTACAGAAATTTTCATCTATAGTTTTTAGTATTATGGTGTATTATAAGATACACAGTAGTTAACACATAAGTGTATTCATTACAATTTAGGTCTGTGTAGATGAGCAAGCATTTCAGCCTAGATTTAAAACTATATAACACACTTAGTGGTTGAGAAGCAAGAAAGTAGAAACAGGCAACAAGATGTTTTTCTTAGCAGTGAAAAGTACATTATTTTACTTATATTTCTTATTTACTTAATTCATTAATTAGGGGTTTAGAAGGTCACCCAACTCCAAAAGACAACATACAACATTAGAAAAAAGCAGTGAAAAGCACACACTATATATGTCTGGAAAAGACAATTCCTCAAACAGATATAATTCTTTAAGAGGATGAGACCCATCTCAACCCAAAGCTGGGGAAAATGACAAGTTTCAGAGATTTCTTGCACAAACGTATGATTAAACAGATTAGCAACATAAATTAAAAATGTAAACACAGGATCAATAATGTATTAAAAGGGGAAAGTTAAACCAACCTTTCCCATTCTGACTCTCTTCAGATGTATTGGGTAAACAAGTAGAATTTTCCATCAGCTTGGAGAAGAGTGAAGTATAATATAACTAAATCTAACTAATTAATTTAATTTAATTTAATTGATTTAGACACTGCTCTGTTCAAACCAACTTAGGGCAATGATTCCAACCAATTCCAAATAATGTCCATCTCAGCTTCAGATTATTGAGTCTTCATGACAACTAAATTTGGGAGTTTTCATCATATGGAATTGAGGAAATCATATTGGGATTAAGAAGTACCTATCTTTTCAGTGAGATTATATTATTTACCATCCTTGTTTATGAATACATTTATTGCTTTGATATTTATATATAGAACTAACCAATAGGAGAAACATATGTCCATGGTCTAATTTTGGATACAGATTAGAATTTCAAGTTTGACAATTTTACTGAACCAAAACCTACTACAATAGTCTTCTAACACTAAACTGTACATACCGGTAGATCCTGTTCCTTCTCCTGTTCTTTTTAAAATATTAATTTATAAAATGGGAAGCTGTCAAAATCATTTTTTAAAGATATGCTTTATTTTTTAAATTCTAAAAAATATTTTACTATATTATTATATTTTAATTCCTATTATTTTTTAATGTTTTGTGCAAAGAAACAGATGTTCCATATAAAACACACATATATTTCTTCTTATAACTTTCTTGCTCCAATATCTGTCACAAACTCTACAATTCTGATGCTAATTCTGATCTAAAAGACTATGTGGCAGAATAATTCATTACCAGCAATAGAAAGGTAATAAATGAGATGAAGCAATTCACAGTGTGAAAAAGTCTACACAAATCCATAGAAAATTACTTTCAATTTTGCCATTTTCCTGCTGTGCCTTTAAAATGAACCTATGCTCCCAATCACCTGAAATGTTTATTTGTAAAAGGAAAATATCCTAATGAAGAGAATTCTTTAATCCATTCTCCATTCCAGCACTGTAGAAAACTATATCTTAAGTGCAAGAGGCTGCTGTACATATTATATTCCTAAAGTTTTACCTGATTGCATGAAATCAATCTTTACTAAGTTCAATGTATAAAATATAACCTCAGCTTCATAAATCATTCTAAGCATCCCACAGGAGGAAGTAATGCTGTGGGGTTTTTTATTTTCTAAAACAACTCAAATAACCACAACCATAAGCTTTTTTTAAAGTTAGGTTCATGTACAGTAATCGATTTTTGCAACTCTGTATTACCCAATATGCTTATTTGCTCGGTATTTGTGACAGTTTCTTGTTTTAGAGAAGACCTGTTTCCTATTCTTATTAACATAATTCATCATACTTCTGAGCACACTAAACCCTCCACCCCTGCCTCCATAAAAAAAAAAAATCCTTCATTTTTATACGGAAAAGTGTAGTCTGTCTGGTTTATTTTTTCAAAAGCTGAACAGATTGGTTTCATATATATTCTGTTTAAAAGAGATTAAAACCAATTTTCCACTTTCTTAAATTGTTTGCCTGTATTTAACAATCTCAGAAAGATTATTCTTTCTGTTTTCTTTGGAATACAAGCAAATGAAAAATATTCTTTCTTGTTATGTTAAATAATACTTTGTTTAAAAAGTTACCATGTTTAACCACAGTTGGGGTATAATGATTGATTAATAATGTGAATGCAGGAAAATCATATTTGAAAAAAAATCATTTTTGGAGTTGTTTCCAAGAAAAATACTGAGTTTTGAGACATATAGTATCATTGGTCTCAATTTATTTTGGTATTATTTTTCAAAAGAGGATATGAACTGAAACACAATTTAAAATATGTTCCATTTCTTGAGTACATAAAAAAAACAAACTCTTTGAAAAGATTTCTTTCTGTTAATATACAAATATATCTGAGAAAAATGAAAATATAATAACTGACTTTGCTGGCTTCATTGCTATAATTGCCTAGTAAACTGACCTTCAACACAATTTTGACAAATTTATAGGCAACATTATCCATTTTTAAATAGAACATAATTTCTTGGTTTCCTTGTATTACCTCTGATAATAAACAATTGAATTTGCTCTGTGCGTGGAATGTATAAATATAGTCAGTATTTTTGCGTTACTGTTAAGTGTATTTAAACTTTCATGCATCATGTAGTTGAAAAATGTCAGATATTTTCCAAAATATCTCAAGTGTAAGGACAGTAACACTTTACGATTTGCAAGCCCTTGTACAAAAATATTTATACATAATTTAAAAGCAGTTTATTTCCATAAGTTTGCTAAATAGACCAAACTAATGTGGGTTGAAAACAGATTATGTGTAGTATTATACAAATGAAAATAGCATTATTAAGATTTATAACAGATATAGTAAAATATTTTGCTTATTTTCCCTAGCGCCTAAATTTGCTTCAACTGAAGTAAGAATGGAAACTTGAGAAATCTGTGCTTTCGGTTTTTGTGCCTCTTTTACAACATTTTAACTAAAATTCTAATGTTGGCCCTGTAATTGAAATCATGTACAACTTATATTTCTTCCTTTGTTTCTTCATGTGTAAATTGTGAAAATGATGGCAGGTGAGGACAAAAGGTATGAAATTGACTGGATCTGTAAATATTTTAACATACCGTAACTCTGCCCCCTATTCTCTAATATATAAAGACAGGGAGGGGAGAAACATAAAATAGTATTAAAGAGAAGAATAAAAGCAGTTCTGGTCTTCACAATTTTGGTTTCCAAGTCTGATCTACCACAAAGGGATGACATCTAATCAGATTAAAACAGGGATTGCAGTGCAAAAGGAGAGATGTGGTAGAACAATCTTGTAATTCTGACCCTACGTAAGACAACTTTGTATTTAAGCCAATCTCATTTATACGCTGTCAAACTTAATTTTATTTATTCATTTATTAAGCATATTTATATGGCTTTCTACTAAAGCTGTGATGAACCTATGCCATTACACCAGCCTCTTAGTATTTCTGGCATATTTTTAGGATGTCAGTACTTTTCCTTATAATGTTTGCAAGGATGACATAATTTCTTAATTTACAATTCACATTTTAATACTATAAATATTCCTTTTTCTATGAGCAGTGTTAAATTATAAAACCCTTGAAATGTAGCATACTTTCAGATTTCTAAAATTATTTTAAAATGCTTTTTGCAGCTGTAGAAGAACATAAGGCAGCGAAAAGTCACCTGGACAATGCACAAAAGTGGTAAGCTCTCCAGTTTTCTTAACTCTGTGCATTATAAATTCAAAAATATCCTTAAATAAGATTAGGATTGGGATTTTTTCTTCAAATGCATATTACTCTTTCCAGCATTTCCTTTTGGGAGATTGAATTATAGATGAAAATATATACAGTACACAGAGAAATCCAACAGGACTAAGTTAAAGCAAAAGTTGTAGCTTTCCTGTGACAGCTGTCCTTTCATATGAAAGGAAGGTTGTTTGGTTAAAAACATGGAGAGTATTCTGTAACTTCCTAGAAGAAAATAGTAATCAAGGAACAATACTAGATAATAAGCTTACTATTTGTCCAAAAGAGCATTTAAAAATATTTTATAAACATCTTTCAGGTCAAAAATCCAAAACCTCACAAAATGTCTACTGAACATATGCATAGTTTCACCAGCCACATCCTTCTTTAGTATAAGAAACTTAGTTCTAGATCTCAATACCCCCAATTTAACCTTTAAATTGCCCTTAAGCAATAAGTTCTTTCAACTTGCTTGGAAGACACAAATGAAGAAGCAGACAGTACGTGAGAGATGAAAATAATCCTAGGAATAGTCACTATAAGATTGTAACTCCAGTAGTACTATATTCTGGTGCTTGCTCTGGGTCAAATGATGTATTTTCAGGATATTAATACCTGAAAACCTTCAATTAGAAAGAGGTTGCCATGACTTAATAGCCTATTATTTAGAGATTTATTAGGGGAATGTACAATGGTTCAATTCAGTGCCTTTTCGTAAACAACTGTTTTTAAAATGTGATTCTTTCTCAAATCTTACTTACCACTTTGCTTTTTTTTGTTTTTTGCTTTTTCTGTTGCTATTGCCTATGTAGACATCTGTCAACTGAATTCACTTAGCTGATGCAATAAAAAAAAAAACCTCTTATATATTATATTGCATCTGGTCTCTATTTATGGTACAGTTTCTACTTGTACCTGATTTTTTTAATTTGTAGCTTGGAATTTCTAGTCAGAAATCTGTGCCAGCAAAATTTCCATTGAATTTCCCCAATGAGTTTATGTGCTGTCCACCTTTCTCCCACCCCCTCCAGCTTTGAAGAAATGGTGAAGTACTATGGAATAAAGCCAAAATCTGGTGAAAAGGAGACCACACCGAATTATGTTTTCATGGTTTGGCATGAATTCTGCAGTGAGTTTAAGGCTATTTGGAAACGGGAGAACAAAAATATTTCCAAAGAAAGGTAAGGTTCTAATAAAGCCATTAATACCATTTTAGAAGTCTGGGGAGCTGTTCTTTTTCAAACTCAACAAATTATACTCCTGTATTTCTCAGGCGTCATTGTTTTCTTTGAGATCAAATGGACCTCAAGGAAAGATTATTCCCTCAGGGTGCCTAGGAAAATTGACCAAAGGGATGCTGTCCCCACAAAAAGATAAACACATATAATCTGATAAATTACACTTTCTTAACCCCTTCCAATTGCTAGCTAGTGAAATGAAAGAGGAGCTGTGCTAATTTGGAACAGATTGCTTCTCTTTGCATTTTCATGTTGGACAACTTTAAGTGAGGCAATATTGGTGTTGCAGACAGCACTGACAAACAAAAGTGAAGTTAATATGTTCACACTTGCATCAAAGGGAAGCCTGTGGGATTCAGTCTCCATTTAGCACAGTGTCAAAATCCTATACTGAATTTACAGCATTATTTCTTGGTATCCTGCTGTGGAGATCAAACTCCATGCCGTGCCATGTTCTATCATTTCCTGATTTTATTAGTTTTTAGTTAAAACCCTTTTTTGTGTTAAGATTTGGACTGTTTGAAGGTTTAAAGGGGGGAGATTGGGATGATTATTTAATGATTTTATTACTGTACACATAACAATTTATGTTAAAAACGTAATACATTTTAAATTACATATTATAATATTAAATGTTTTCCAGTCCAGTGGTCTTGCTACATTTCATTTTCCTTCCCCCTTCCTATTAAATTCACGTTTATGACTCTCACTTCTTATACAGCCAAATTAACCCCGTGCTCATTCCTCATAAAACAGGCTTGGAGTGATTTGAAAGTTTGCAGAAGTAGAACACTTCCTCTTCCTGAACCCAGCCTAATGATGACTGGGCATGCTTAGTTTTAGGGAAGGGAAATGGAATAAATATTCTAGAAGAAGACATGGCTAGAAACTTGTACTTCTGGAGCACTCCACATTATATTATTTTGAAGTAGGTCCCATTTGCAACTTTCTGGTATATATAGTCTTCCTTCCTTCCTTCCTTCCTTCCTTCCTTCCTTCCTTCCTTCCTTCCTTCCTTCCTTCCTTCCTTCCTTCCTTCCTTCCTTCCTTAAAAATTATGTTCTATGGAACCCCATGGGTTTTGCAAGAATTTATTGTGGTTCTGTGAGAGACTAATACACACATTAAAAAAAAGTTAATTTAAGTCAGCCAATTTTCTATCGTTTGGGCTTTGATTCTTGATCAGGGTAGTGGGATTTTTTAAAAAAAGGTGGTGTTGCCTGAAAAAAACTAAGAACTTCTGTTGTATATTGTTAGTCACACTCATGCTTCCTAATAAATTATATTATTGGTAATCAACTTTTGTAGCATATATGTAAAATATCTGAGTGGAAACGATAAAATGATAACGTTGAGTTTAGTTCTAACATTTTTGAATATTTATTTAGATGTATTTGTTGCCAAACCCAACAGATTCTATTGTTAAATAGACACCAGCTTCTATTTTAAAATGGGAAATGGAAAGCAAAATATTATGGGATTATTTGCCACAGAAATACAAAGTAGGGAATATAGTAGCTTACTGGGAATGAACACAAATTTTGCAGACAAGCATCCCCTTTTTCATGTAACATTTGGTGAAAAGCTAGATGGAAGCTAACAATTACTCAAAACATTTAAGGCATGTCTGTATGTGTATGGGGTGTCCTTATATTAAACAAGCAAAGACTACATTACTATTCTTGAGCCTAAATGAACAACTTGCCACATAAGTAGCTGGCATTCAACATAACAATGTTAATTGTCCAATATTAGAAGCATACGTTTGCTTAAGCAGCTATTTTAAATTAGATGCAGATGTGGATAATTCAGTAAATTGCTATACTTTTTATACAAGGAGATGTGCAAACATTGTGGGTCATTGGTGTCTTTCATCACAGGCAACAATCTTAAGCAGCCGTCAGTTTTTCTGTTCAGAAAGAAAATGTCAGGGAAGGGGAAGTCCTCCTAGACTTGAAATTAGCCATAATAGAAGCTGCTTGCAATTTGCCCTTGAAATGGCACACAAAGATTTCATCACTGCCACCAGCAGCCACATGAAGAACAAGGGCAAGTCAGGAGAAACACAAGCAAATCCTTATCAGGCCTTCTTTTCAAGATCAATAACAGATATTGATTTTTAGAAAGGATACTCATATAAACAGTGTGGTTCAGTTGGATTAATTAGGAATTAATTGGGAAACTCCATCTGTGTTGTTCTACTCTTGAAACACTCCAGTGTTTTGCAACCTCAGCAAATTTAAGTTGGGTGGACTTCAACTCCCAGAATCATGACTTCTGGGAATTGAAGTCTGGAGCCTGGATAGCTCAACAGACTAAAAGCCTGTTATTAACATTCAGCTGTCTGCAATTATTGCAAGTTCGAATCTCCCCAGGCTCAAGGTTGACTCAGCCTTCCATCCTTTCTAAAGTAGGTAAATTGAGGACCCAGTTTGTAATAAGCTGACTTTGTATAAAAAAAATATACAAAAGTATGAAGGCTATTGCTTAACGCATTGTAAGCCGCCCTGAGTCTCCGGAGAAGGGCGGCATATAAATCTAATTTAAAAAAAAAACATGTCTTAAAGTGGCTGTTGCTTGAGAAACAGTGAGATGTAAAATATAAAGATCAAAGCCAGGAGCACATTTTGTATCTTTCTATCTTTCAACAAATTGTCCCAGTCTGCACTTTCTTTTAACCTTACGTGATTTTGCAGTTTGATCACTGCAGCAAATGTCCAGAGTTTTGATGTACATTTATATAAATATGGAGCTTTGGATAATTTCTGATGTTTAGAATATTAATACTTAGATGACATTAGCATGCAGCTAATGTTTTAACTTTTGGAAAAATGCTAGGAAGAAATATATATATATATATATATATATTCTTTACACATAGAATTTTTCTTTTAAGATAGGAAATTCAAGTTTTAGTCTGTCAAAGTAGAGAAAAATTTCTTCCACCATCTCCCCCATGCTCTAGAGAAAAATAATCTCAACCTACTAATGAGAGGCAGGGTTATCAGAAAAGAAGCAGTAGCATTACTTAAAAAAAAAACTTTATTCAATTCTTTTTCATCAAACCTTCTGTCATGAGCAAATAAATCATATCCCATTCATATTACCCTATGAATGTCAGAAAATTCTAAAATATCATATTCAAACAGCTGATTTTTTCTTCTTGAAGTGTAAATGTTCATTCCTCTATATCTGTAATGGCGAACCTATGGCACGCGAGCCGTTGCCCCAGTTTAGCTCCACTGCACACGTGCACACCCGCCTCCCGCCAGCCAGCTGGTCTTTGGGTCTCTGCCGTGCATGTGCAGGGGGTAGGGGCGCGCAGTGGATGTGCATGCATGGGAGCATGGAGCATGCGTGGAGTACATTGCATTTTGGGGGTTCGGGCGCACGTGCGCACTTTGGGCACTCGGTTTGGAAAAGGTTAGCCATCACGGCTCTATATAGTACCTGTAACAATCTAGTCCAGTGTTTCTCAAACTTGGAAACTTTAAAATGAATGGATTTCAGCTGGAAGATAGCTGGCTGGGGAATTCTGAGAACTGAAGCCCACCCCATCTTAAATTGTCAGGTTGAAAAACACTAATCTAGGTTATTCTGTAATCATAGTTTGAAATATGCAGTTAATTACAAAATTATTTGTAATTATAACAGACTTATTTTTGTTATACTTACTTTATTCCCTATAAATTTATTCTCATGGTGACAAATCATGGTTTGATGTTATGCATGAACTCAGCCTAAAACAATATTTATGTATATTAATTTTCAAAAGTAATTGCACACAGACCCACATCTTGAAAATAACTTGACTCAAGCATTAAGTTTGCAATGCCAAATAAAAATTAACTATTTCTTTATCTATTGAACAACATACCTTGAAAAAGCTAAGAACACTTTTTTTAAAAAAAACTTTTAACATAATATATTATAGTTATTTGATCTTTTTTCTTCCTTTTCAGTCATATGTCATTCTCAGAGACTGCTTGGGCAAATCCCTGCAGTTTTCTTGGCCAGATTTTTTCAGAAGTAGTTTTTCATTGCCTCTTTCCTAGGACAGGAAGAAGGTGATTGGCCCAAAATCACTCACTCAGCTTCATACCCAAGATGAGGTTATAACTCTCAGTCTCCTGTTTTCTAGCCTGATGCCTTAACCACAAAACTAGCTCTCAATTATTGTTGGAACCTGTTGAATGTCAAAACAGTCATCAATAGACATACAGACATTAACAACATGCATATAGACTATGCAAAAGAGACTATCACCCAGCCCAAAAGAGAACAAAAAGACCACCAGCAATCAGCACTCCATATCAGCATGATGATGTTACTTACTTTGGATAATGAAATGTCTGCAAGAAAATAAGCAAGCTCAGAGAGCAACAAGGACCCTTTATGTCAACCCTGAGCTACAAATATTCTCCTTTATTAGTATAGTTGGAACCTTTTTTATAAATACTCCAAATTATGTTAATCATAAGGAATTTAATATGTTTTGAGAATGTATTGTGGTAGAAGCTGGTTATATAAGGTTCATTCTGCTGGATTTGATACCAAATCAGTCTTTTGGTATCAAATCACTTCATGCCTTAATTCCTTTCCTTTCCACCCTTGATCCTTTGAATGAAAAGGAGATCATGGGGTTAAGTAAGCAACATTTTTCTATCCTCAGCCTGGACACAACACTTAGGTATTCTTGAAAAGGTGAAAACTTTATACTAGCAAATAGCAAAAAAATTTTTTAAAGCTGGTTAACATTGTTAACATGTGAACAATTTTATTTAATGTTTGTAATTACAAAATATGCACTTTTGTTAATCATATTGACTTGGGTAATAAGTGTGAATGACTATATATGTGTTTGATATTTGACCTACTATAAAAACATTTAGATTTAAAAAATGCCTCTCTCCAAAATCGACTAGATAATAATATTGACAATTTGGACTGAAAGTTTTAGTGCTTAATTTTTTTATAGAAAAGTATTTGCTTGTTTGTTCTTTCATAGAAAATTCTAGTTTAAAGTTTAAAGTTTATTAGATTTCTATACCGCCCTTCTCCCGAAGGACTCAGGGTGGTGTACATCCTTATTAAAACACATAGATTTATAAAATTTAAAACCAAATTAAAATCAATATATAAAATTGGCCCGCAAATTAAAACATACATACACCCATAATAAAAATTGTAATTAGGCCAGTCCGGCTTTCTGGAACAAGAGGGTCTTAAGGGCGCGGTGAAAAGTGCGCAGGTAGTCGTACTTATTTCCATTATTTTCTAGGATTTATGAACCATTAAGGAGACAATTCTGTTCTTTTTTTTTTTTTTTTTTTTGAATTAGTGTCAAACTGGCATTGCAGTTCTTGTTTCCATATTTCACAGTAACTGAATTTTCTGAAGTAATCTGCTGGGCCATTGACTGACAACGTTTTATAATAAAACAGTACTTTGATGGGGCTACTTTAAATGTCACTTAGAAATGGACAACTGATACAATTTAGCTAGTCAAGATTATTGCAGCTTCTGTGCCACTAACCAGTAATCCAACTAACTGTATTGTACATTATAGTCCTACTGACTCAACCAAAATAGTTATTAAAGAAGTTATTATTAGGTTTTGCCGCTAAATTCCATGGATGAAATTTTCTTTATACTCAACTCTGTTCAACAAGACATTCCAGTGTTAGATAAAAATTACAGTTTGATCTCTCAGTGAGCCAGGTAGTAGGAATGCATAGCAATTTTTTGTTTGTTTGTTTGTAATGTGGACCACTTGCTTCTGAACACCATCAAAATGGTCATTAGAGATCAAGAACAATCCATGAATTAAGAGCAAGACAGCCAATGTATAACAGTTTAATATATGTCTTCAGTACAAACTGAGATATCAAAATGCCTGGAATGTCACAGGATTTGCATCTTGGTGTCATTATTGATTGGAATTGGTACTGCATCGCAATGACCTTGATAAAGGTCATACTGGCCTGACGGGTGCTTTCTTACAAGGGAAGGACTATGGTTCAGTAATAGAACATATGCTTTGCAATTAAATACCCCAAATTCATTGGATGGAGAAGCTCTGGGAAACTGCTCCCAATCAGTGCTAATATGATTAAGGGGTTGGATCAATGATTATCTCAGTAAAAGACATTTTGTTAGGAAAACTCTCACTGGTAGTGAATGTAGAATAGGTCAGGTCCTATACCGGTTCTAAAAATTGTAGACAATATTTTTTCCGAATTTGTCAGATAAGAGAATTGGTGTAGATTTTGTGTGTTTGCTTTATAAAGTATAGCTATTTAGGAAAACAACTTTTATGTGGTATATAATTTTTAAAGCTCTAATAATACTTGCTTATATTCTGTTTTAGACTCCGAATGGCTCAGCAATCAGTGAGCAAGTTAACTTCAGAAAAGAAAGTGGAAACTAGGAAAATCAATCCAACTGCTAGTCTGGTATGTTATATTCTTATTGTGATTCTGGTTTCTGGTTCTGTTTTAATTAGAGCTGGAAGTTTTAGTTAATTCTTATGTAGTTAATCTATTGAAAAGCAAATATGTATTTTCAATCTTGGGATGGGTGTCCTAAAGGCTTTCTCCTGCAATGGCATTATATCTTGGAGCCAGCTTACAAAATCATTGTAGATCTTAACATGTTTCTGTATAAAAAAATAATCTGAATGTCAATTGAGCATGGGCATCCTTTCCTGCTGCATTAAATCATCCTTGGCATTGTTTTTGCCTTTCAAGATTCTTTCCATTTCTGTAATATTAATGTGACACTGTAGATAGAAAAGATAATTAATAGCACATTCCTGTAAGATGTCCTCTAAATTTGTCATTTTAATTTATTTAAGAACAAGTTCTGGATTGCTGGATTTTGTCCAGTATTGGCTACTGTCTTTTTTATGTAGACAGATGGAAAATTCTTTTGCTGCATGTAGATGCTAAATACAGATACCAGCAAGCTACAGGGAACTGAATCCAATTTAGTAACAAAGATATGACTATTTGTTTTCGGGACAATCTGATGTTGAGCATGTATATGAAATTAGTTTAATAGCAAATTAAATCATATACTATTATCCAAAATAGTATATGATAATGTATGGCTATCGAGTTTGTATTTGGTCTGGCCTACAGTTATGGTATCATGCGGTTCACCCAGGGGTGAAATCCAGCAGGTTCTGACAGGTTCTGGAGAACTGGTAGCGGAAATTTTGAGTAGTTTGGAGAACCTGCAAATACCATCTCTGGCTGGCCCCAGGAGTGGGGTGGGAATGGAGATTTTGCAATATCCTTCCCCCAGGAGTGGGGTGGAAATGGAGATTTTGCAGTATCCTTCCCCTGCCACGCCCACCAAGCCATGGCCAAGCCACACCCACCAAGCCACACCACGCCCACCAAGCCACGCCCACAGAACCAGGAGTAAAAAAAATTGGATTTCACCACTGGGTTCACCGTATGGACTGTAAAATTCTCATTTTTGAAGGAAAAGGAATGGAAAATCCCTACAAGTAGCTGGCTTCAAATCATGCCGTTACTCTTTCTTTTTTACTTCTACAACTTTTAAACGTCTGTGTTTATTTCACATTTGTACTTTTTACAGACATACACCGTTGACTAAATGTACAGGGTTTTTGATCTATACTTGCTTTAAAAACATATCCTTCCTGTCATAGTGTGGCACTTCAGGAATTAATTTTCTGGAGAAAATGGAGGGAGGGAGAAGCTTATGTCTACTCTGGTTTCAAATTGCTCTATTCTTTTGGCCTAAACCATATACTCTCTGCAGTTTGAAAACAGATGGAAAACTAAAGCAAAGAATGATAATAAACTCCTTTTCTCTTAAACAACAGAAAGAAAGACTACGTCAGAAAGAAGCCGGGGTGCCTCCCAACTGAAAGAAGACCCCCAAAACAAAACAAAAACCAATGAGAGTATGACCTTGATGATGCTACACATTGCCCCTTCCCTTTGGGAGCACCTTATTTTAGATGAAGTTCTGTTTTGCTTTTTTTTTCCGACAATCCACCAAAGACTTTTCAATCCCTTGGTTTATACAAGCAAGGGAAGGCTAAGAAGTTTGTTTACATGGGAATTAGGAAGGGTTCCCCAGTAACTGTTTCTTATGTGGTTGAAACCGAATGGTTTTCTTAAAAGCGAAGAACGTCTCTATCCAAAGTGCACTAGTATGGAAGAGCAAATCTGGATTTTAGGCAGGGAAATAAATAGCTTTATATCATCTGCAACAGATGTATGGGATGGCTAATATAAGTCTATTGAAGATTTGCTGAATTGGTGTCTGCTTAAAATTATTTTTATGGCATTCAAAGGATTAAGTTTATCTTCTATATTTTATTATAATTATTTTTATAAGAAGCTCAATCTATGCACAGGAATAGAAATACATTTTTTGCAGATATGGAGAGAGAATATCAAAATGTATGCTGCACTTGTATCGACTAATGTATTGAGTTTTGTTCCTATTTTAATGGTAAAATGGTAAAATGAAGAAGTTGCATATCTAGATGAGGTTCAGATAGCAGTTTTCAACAATACATTATTTATAATCATTTAATTGGATGCTGTGTAAAAACTGTTTCCATTATTTGTAATTATTCTAAAGCAAAGCCTATATTCTTTAACAGTTAACATTTTGATATAACCAGTGTTTAGATATTTCTACATAATTCTGTAAGTATACATGTGTCTGGAACAGAGTGTGCACTTATATACAAACACATTTTCTACTTACATTATATGTGTGTGTGTGTGTGTGTGTGTGTGTGTGTGTGTCAGTGGTGGGTTGCTACCAGTTCGCCCCCAGATAGGGCGAACCGGTAGCGGCAATGGCGGGAGGCTCCACCCACCCAGACGCTTCTGTGCATGCGCAGAAGCATTGCGCGCAAGCATGCGCGCCCCCACGAGCAAACCAGTAGCGACAGGATTTGAAACTCACTACGTGTGTGTGTGTGTGTGTGTGTGTGTGTGTGTATCGTTGCCTAGATTAAGAAAAAAGACAGCATTGATCTCCCATTTTTCATGCTGTAACAACTTGTATGAAGGGCAGCTTAGAATTAAAAAGTATAATTGAAATCAATAAATAATAAAATTAAAATGCAATCCTATATCAGAAGCTAAATGGTTGCAAAGCAAGCCACATGACAAGAGAAAGAGATTGCAAAGATTGCTGGGTGCTGCAACCTCGTTTAGGAAAAGTTTTGCTGTGCAGCAGTGCCAGCCTTACTCTCACGCCAGCATGTGTTTTTGTCTGTTGCGGACATTTGGGCTTAAATTCCCATATTAGCCAAAAACTGACTAATTTATTAATTTATTACTACTGTCTTATTTACAGACTGTCACTAAACAAGGAGGGGTTGTAATAATAATTAGGTTAAAATTAGCATAATGTTAAAAAGTAATGAAGCATAGGCCAAAGTTGTTGACTCAACAGCTGAAGAAAATGTGGACTCAGAAGTTGGTGGTTTTTATTTTATTTATTTATTTATTTATTAAATTTATATGCCACGCATCTCACTCATAAGGTGACTCTGAGTGGCTATAATCAGGGTTCTGTGGTCTAGAAGTAGCATGAAAAATATTTCCCCTTCTTATCTCAAAGAAAGACGTGCCACTGAATCTGAGTGGCGTGGTTTTCCAACTCTCTTACTGCAGGGAATTGAAGAAAGATTGTTGATATGTCATCCTCATATCAATAGCACTTATATGGCACTTCACAGTGCTTTCTAGCCCTCTCTAAGCAGTTTACGGAGTCAACATATTGCCCTCAACAATGTGGGTCCTCATAGCATCTGCCTTTTCTCCTTTTTCAGGGATGCTTTGCATGATCAGAAACACAACGAAGCATTTTTTTTGTTCCTCAAAATGTCCCATCTTTTAAAAATATAAGAAAAGTGCATTTCGTCTTGAATTATGATGAAGCCACAGAGGGTATGATGAACAACAAAAAAAATGTAAAAGAAAAAGACCGCTGCCTGCATGATAATAAAGACTTGGGTTAAGTGAATGCATGTCATTAAAAGTAATTCATTAACTGTAAAGAAAAAAAAATCAAATATGCAATATGTAACTTTTGCACAATTAAGGAAAAGGGCTCTAAAGTGTATATATTATGATTGCTATTGAAACATGACATTTGTAGAATACATAGTTAAACGGTTCGCAACAAGAACTATTGTTGATGTTAGTAGTGAACAGCAAAATATTATTTTCCTCTTAGACAGAAACATGACGTATTTTTCCCTGTCATGAACAGAAACCAATACAATAAATTGAGAAAATTAAAATGGGTTGTGTAACATGTAATAAAGAATTTTAGTTTTGTGAAAGTTCACTAAACTATCAAGTAGTTACGCACATAATATAATAAATTTCCCGCTTCGCAAACTGTTTTATTTGCCATATACAATGTCAAATCTTTTGCTTCTAAGATTTAACAACTATCCATAAGTAAACAAAATGCTTCTGAGTCTATCAGTTGCAAATTTTAAACTCACAATCCCATTTAAATTCCAAAACTAGAAGTGGGTAACGGTTGCTTTGTTACAGGACCTTTAAACACTCAAGTAAGAAAAAGGAAAACCATGGTAATTTATGCTGAGATGGAGAGAGAAAGAGACTTAGTGGTTAATTAAATTTTATTTAGTATAATTCAGTGTCGTTACTCTTTACTGTGCAAATATATGGCAGCTTGCCATTTTCAGTTAAAAAATTAACATGACAAAAAGAACACCAAACTCTATCTGTTTATATTTTGCAACTAATAGATGAAATGCCACTTAATGTTATTTTGTAACATTTTAGAACGAATCTATTTATTTTGCAAACTGGAAGACATGTTATCATAATCTGCATTATTTCAATGTCAATACAGAAGAACAAAAGAAAGATGATATTCAATGTATCATTTTCCATGTTTCACCCAAGTTGTTGGAATAGGAAAAACAGGAGTAGAAACGTATTTTGTAGAAAAGGAATGTCCTTATCCAGAAAATATACATCTGTTACCCAGTGGAGGGAATATTTGGATCATATCACCAATTGAATCCAATATCTACACATGCTATTTGGATCTTTATTTTTCTACTAATATATAGATGAATTTCTTTGTCCTGGTTGGCTTGGATTGTTGTGATGTAATTTAGATAATCTCAGTTTATAGCTGGATGAATGATATTGTAGCACTATGTGTTTATAGACTTTGGAAATGGTATATCAAAATCTGTATGTGGTACAAACCAGCCATTCAGTAAATATAAAAGTATAAATATACCGAAACTTAGAGAACAGAGTAAAAACAAAAACCAATCATAAAATATAGCTTTAATTTGTTTATTTTAAACGTTTACTAAGTATTTTAAAATTTAATGACATTGTGGAAATAATGTGTTTAGGAATGTACTTATTTTTTAAATAATAACTTGATTCTCGATTTAATCTTCCTGTCAAAGCTATCTCTACTGGAAAGTAGATTGCTGTGCCCATTCTACCCACCAACCTATTGTTCCAGAGATTCTCTGCCCCTTTAATGACAACATTTCTCTTTTCATATTTATGTTATTATGGTGGGGAGAGGGTTTTTTGTTAAATTTATAAACCACCTGACTTTATGACAACTCTGGTCCATGTTCTATCTATAAAAACAGAGAAAACCAATTCCCATCTCATAAATCAGACAACCCACAAGGAGACTGCCACCATTGTAGTTCAAGGCCTAGGAAAAGAGCCAGATTTTAAGACTCATACAAATAAAGTAGGGTGAGATTATATGGATCTCTGGGGGAACATCATTCCAGAGAATATGCCTACGGAAGAGAAAAACCAGTCCCTTGGCTTTTCAGGTGGCATTGCTTAATCAATAGAACTTGATAATGCCAACTTTGTCAAACCATATAGGATGGGCAGCAAGTAACAAGTCTATGCCATGAAGGGCTTTATAGAGGATAACCATAGCTTGAATTTCATTCCCAATTAAGTCTATGCAGCTCCAGGAAAAGATATTTTGTGGGCATAACAAAACATATCCACAATAACCCATGCCTCTGCATTCTGGATTAGCTGTAGCTCCATGTAGCCTATAAAAGCAAAACCATGTAGAATTCATTGCCGTAGACCACAGGCAAGATGACTAAATCATAAGCAGGTACTTTAAGGACCTCCTAGGGCAAATACAGGTACAATTGGTGATACTTGAATCTGTACTTAATCATGGTATATTGAGGTACGAAATCTTGCAGCTGCCGCCTGTTCCTTGATCCACAAAGTACACATCAGTCCTGAAGGAGGCAGTGCAATTCGATGTAGGACTAAAGGGGAGCGTGTCCGAATCCAAGTGATAGAAATGCCCTCAGGCAACGGTCTTGTCAGGATTGAGCCTGAGCTGGTTCCCCTCCACTCAGACTCCCACAGCCTCCAGGCATTCACTAGCTATAGATTCAATTAGGCACTGCATTCTGTATCCTAAGTAATGGACACATTTGACAAATGCTTGCACAGGTTGGCACTTAGGGACAGAAACCCAAGTGTGGCTGGTTCTGACTTCTTTGAAGCAATATATCACAAAAATAAAAGGGTATACATGGGTTTCCGTAAAATCATAATGCAAATCATACACACACAGACATTGCCATTAATCACGGGGCTAGAACTTCTCTTTAAACTGTGATGGCAAATTGCTTGAATGCAGTTTAATAAGAGATGTATGTTATGGATACCATCTATGAAAGAATATCATCTGGTAGGCTGTCAGGTCTTTTCTGCCATTGCTCATGCCCTGTGGAACATCACTCCCTCCCCCAAACCTTAGATTGGCCCTGACACTCTCAGCCTTTAGGAAGGCCTGAAAACATGGCTCTTCTGCCATATCTGGATGGTCTGGTAATGGTGGGGAACTTTTACAGTAGCTGTGTTGAGTTGATATAGGGTGAATTAAACATTTTCTGATTTAAAAGAATTATGGGTGGTTTTTATATGTTGATATAGTATGTTGGTCTTTAACTTGTTTTTATTGGATTATTTTAACCTGTTGTGAGCTGCCCTGAGCTGCTTAGATGAAATGTCTGGCCACAAACATTGAATAATATTAAAGTAAAATAAATATTTCCTTTCAAACTGCCACATTTGACACAGTTGAGAGTGTTGGAAACATTGTTAGAATTCTCCAGTTCCTGTCTGGTCCATAAAACTTTAAAAGGTTTAGTTTCTCAAGTATAGTCCTCTTGTGAGATAGCATGCATTTATTTCCTGATGCTAGTGAAGCATTTTGTTTGTTAGCTTACTTGTTTGTTGTCTTTTAAATATTAAAACATATTTTGACTTAAATCGTCCTTATCAATTAAGCACAATCTGCAGATCACTTTAAGATTGATAGGGCTGGTACAAAGACACATAATCCGTTAGATGTTATCTGAGCTATTGGTTCTCTTATTTTTTCTATCAACTATGACTGGTACAGAAACAGGAAGTGACTCTGCCCCTTTTTTATCGCCACCAAATAAATGCTTTTATAGCATTGCTATGCTGCATAAAAGTTTTTTTTAAAAAAAAAAAAAAAACAAAACCAGTGGGCAGCCGAAACAGACCTAATTATAAAATTGATGTTCAGTTCAATTCAGTGCTCTGGCCCTCTGGCATATGTATTAGAAGACAGGACATTTTCTTCCAAATGTTGATGCTCTTTTTATATGAACCTTTTTTTAATCTTCTCCATCTGGAGTGACCAATTCAACAGGACAGTATTTGTGTTTGGAAGAACCTTTGTTTTCATTGTTTTAAAGCTTGTTCCTGAACTGCTTGGGTTTCAACTACATTGCTTTCCATTTTCAGAAGCACTCTCTAACCAGTGCAGTACATTGCAGATCTGGGGAAGACAATAAATGTGACTCTGTGGAGATTCTCAGTCATCCAGATCATGGTTGTCCCAAAGATGCTTTTTCAAAAGGCAAGTGGACTTTGTTTTTCCTTGAAGACGTTTCACTTCTTATCCAAGAAGCTTCTTCAGTTGGATGACAAGTGAAACTGAAGAATCTTCTTGGATGAGACGCTTCAAGGAAAAACAAAGTCCACTTGTCTTTTGAAAAAGCACCTGTGACTCCTTGCTTCATTGAAATTGAGTCTCAGAGAATTCTATAGCATGTCAGCTCAGCAGCAGTCCCAAAAAAACACAAAGCATTATGCACTGAGGACAATATATACTTAGTATTTTAGCCAATTATAGTCTTTTGGCAATGCAAATCTGGATGAATGTAGAAGCTTTCAGTGAGAAATTGTTTGACATTTCTGGGTCAAAGTTGCATGAAATGTACAGTATATTGGTTTGCTCTTTCCAGAACCCTTTTTGCAGTATTGCTATAATGGCAACCTCTTGCTTGGCTAGTTCTGATAATTGTGATGTGTCTTAGAAAATCTTTTGTCCTGAGGCCATTTATACTTCAGGTACATCACATTTCTGGGATGTTTTGTTTATTTAAAGTTTTTTTTACTTAAGCAATGGGAATGGATCTGAATGATATACGTTAATAACTGGTAGCTCCTTGGCCTAGCCTGCATATCTGTATTCTAATATTTAAGTATCTTACTCAGAACAAGAGAAGTAATCTGTTTCTTGATGCAGCATGGATAATAAGAATGATTATAAATGTCATCAAATCTTGGATTTAAGGGCATTCCCTTAAGTTAATGTAGAATATATGATTCTGTTCTGTAAGTGTAAATTATGGGGGCTACCAGCACTGATTTTATATATGGCAGTATGCAAATACTATAGTTTCTCATATCCATGGTTGCTACAGACCAGAGTTTGATACATATGTGAAGGTTTTGTCTGCATATATACTTTTGACTTCGTTATTTTATCTAATTGCAAAATGCCAGATGGTCGACTTGATTCATTAATGAAATATTTTTAATAGGTTGGATCATCCCTATAAAGTACTTGTGTAGCAAATCTTGCCACCGTCTTCAAAGCAATTTGTAGTGATAGAAGGAGTCACTCTGCTTGCTCTCTGTGGTTTGTGCTAGCTTCTTTACTCTTCATGACCCTTTCAGCTTCTCAGTGGAAGGGCCTTTCATTTGTGCTGCTGAATATTGACACCGCCTAAAACCAATTGTGACTTTCTCCAAGGAGACCTCCCTATGAACCTGGGAGCAGCACAATAAAAATACTCTTCCACCAAGACTATGAAATGAACATGTAGTGTAGGCTCACAAGCAGTCCATGGGTGGTATTTGTGTTCAATGGTGCCTGCCACCAAGATCATGAAGCTACACAAAGTGGAGTTGAATTGTTCGATAAAAATGGCAGATTATTGTAATAGTTAAATTAGGACAATTGCAAACTTCAGTTTCCATTCTTGATTTGTATTAATGTGTGTTATTTCTGTTGGATGTATTTCTGTTGCATTTTTCTTCACATATTTAATAGATCTTTTTATTTAAAATTTTCTATATTAACTTTCTAAAGGACCAGCACTTCTTTATTCCAAAATTAATTTTGTTGGTTTTTTTTCAAATAACTAGTGCATTTTTAGTTTGTTTGCATGACTTCATTCCAGAAGCTCTTTTTTCTGTTTTGTTTCCTCAGTTCTTTTGTATTACCTTTTAACTAAAAAAAAGTGGTCAAGATAATCAAAACAATATTTTATTAAATAGTTTAAAAACATAACTAAGGGAACACTAAATTACATTAGTGAAAGAGAAAACAGCCACCTAACCAGTTTATATACCAAAGGTTATCTTAGTCCAGGGAAAATAATACATTAGAATTTTTATGTAATAGAATATATTCTGGTTTTTTACTGACTGTGAAGGCTTACCAAAGACATACAGTATTAAGCCGCATTCTGATATTTTTCTCAGTATGCTTGAAAATTGTGGCTATAATAAAGTTTCTCCATAGTATCCATTTCATTTTTTGACAAATAAAAAAAATCCTAGCCATATTGGTCCATGAAAATAATCCAAAACCATCTAACTCTTTAGCAGGCAACATACTTCAAAAAGCACTACTTTACAAACGCAACAACTGTGAAACTTGATTTATGTGATAATCTCTATCTATTTTCAACATTATTTATTTGAGCCTTGTCAGTCCCCAAAAAAATGCCTGATTTCGGAAAATTATGACTGCAAAAGAAGATTGCACATTTTCCTTTCAAATATACTTGTGGACTGGAATCCAAACAAATCATGCATGGTTTATCTTGGATTAGCTGGTGGATCTGTTTCTATATACAATGGTACCTCAGTACTCATCATTAATTGCTTTCGGGAGGCGTGATGAGTTCCAAAAATGATGAATACCAAACAATTTTTTCCTATAAAGAATAATGTAGTGAGTCATAAGGCAGCCGACACCAACAATTCTAGCTTGCGCATGAAATACCAAGCAAACTATGAGTACCGGCTCAAAATTTTCACATCAAAATATGTTGAGTACCAAATTCAATGAGTTTCAAAGCAGTTGAGTACCAAGGTACCACTGTATCACTATTTTGTAGAGACTATTGTGTAGGATAATAATCCGTTTTCCCATCTTTATGCATCTAAATCTTGTACATTTGTGATACTTATTCATATTGCTCTTCAGCTTTCAGCTATCTAAAAATCTCCTGTTTCATCAAATGATTTTCCCTTTCCAGTGCCTGAAACTGCCATTGCTAAAACCTTTGTCAAGCATTAAATTTTATATTAAATTTTGACATTAACCTCTATTCTTACTATGCTGCTATAATTATCAAACTTCAAGCAATTAAAGTAGTGTTCTGTTTATCTGTTTCTCATTCAATCTCCGTTGCCTCTTGTGTTACTGAATTCTTGATTTGAAGCCCTGTAGAGTAGGGATTTTATAATTTTAAAATGTTTGCTCCATGAAAGAGAGCAAATATTTACATAAATAACATTTTGAAATTTCACAGAATCATTTCCCACTTCTAACAGTTTTGATAAGAATGTGTTTATGTATGGATTCTGGTCTAAGACCATCATAAAATCATATAAACATGGATATGGTGAGTAAAGAAATAAAACTTCCAATTATATTCCTGTGATATGATCTATTCAAATACTTGGTGGCATTTTTTCCATTGTTCTGAATCACCATGGTTCTCATCAGGTATTTAGTCCTTTGTAAAAATCCTATAAAACATGGTTTTAATAAATTCTCAGAACCAAAATTGGTACAGAGGTTAAGGTATCTTAGAAACCCAGGGACTGTGAGTTTTGGTCACACCTTAGGCACAAAGCTAGCTGACTAGGAACTAGGCAATGGCAATCCACTTCCAAAAACCTTTCCAAGGAAGTTACAAAGTCTAGGTAATCATCAGGAGTCAGCACTGACTCAAAAGCATGCATAAATAAATGAACAAACAAAAAATAAATTGGATTCTGAAATAAAAGATAAATTGGTGTTCTGTAAACTGCCACACCACAAGTTCCTACTAAATATAGTCACAAGCTTTCAGTGAGTATAGTATGTTTAAATGAAACAGAAAATCCAGGTGTGTTAACATTTATAATTCAGTGATGCAACTTATTTGTTATTGAAGGAGTGAGACATATATATAAATTTTCTGGTCAACACTCTGGATAAAATATTCTGCGATAAGATTAATTTTAACAAGTCTTTTTGTAATTTGATAATAACACAAATGTATTTCAGCTCTTGTTCCTTTTTTTGCCAACTACTATGTTAACATTTCATGTTAGTTTTGTCTGCCACAGTTATCATCAATAACTTTGTTGTGATTATAGGGTGGATATATATGGTACAATCACAGAAGTAACTGTCAACCATTGATCAGTACCCCAACCCTAATCCATTTGGAGAGGGGGGAAAGTGTGAGATGTAAAAAGAAGATGTAGTCAGTTGTTGCATGAAATTAATTGGCAAGCAAAGAAGGATGTCTTCTTTAACAACGTCAGAAAACATATAAAAATATTCAGCTTATTAAAACATCCTCTTATTTGGCATCCAATAACACAGTCGTCCGTGCTTCAATAAAATCTCATAAGCAACTCTTCTCAATCTGCATCTCGTATGGAAACCACAGAAACTTTAAGAAGTTCAGGAAAATATTGAAAGTTCCCCTGTAGGGAATAACAATGACGAACAAACAATTTTTATTTGAAGTATCTGTTGGGACATGAATAAATAGCAAAATTTAGAACAGAAAATCATTTTGGTCTGCCTTCTAACCTAGTTCTAAATCGAAGAACTTCATGAGAATCCCAAGAATGCTACAAGGTCATATGTCAAGGATGTCATCCCAACCCCAAAATTTTACCATAGCCTAGCCACAGCAGACAATAACCCACTCTTTCAACAAACCCTGCTCTTGACTCAGCCTAATTGTATTCCTGAACAAAGATAGGCACTATGGGAAAGAGTTCTGGATCTTCTGCATTCTCCTATAGGCAGATTCGTCATAATACTGTTCTCTCAGATTACAAATATCAGTTTCTGACCCCCATGATCAAAGGACATCAAGTTGTGGAAAGTACCATGGGCTGTTCAGAAGTCACAAGAACCTGTTTGGATCCTACAAGAGTTGGGTCGACACTTTAACCCTATACTGATCAAGATAGGCCTGTAATTTAGATTAACATATGGCAAGTTTAATTTATCTAACTTTATCTAATTTAATTTTAATTTTGATTTGAACATAAAAGCTACAGTAGATCACATACTGGCAGCTTATTTTTAGAAATGACCAGCTACAAATAGATTTTGAGTGGGAAAATAGCTAAGCGGAAAATGGCCTAGTAGCTTCCTTTTTTCTTTCCATCACCTTGGACAACCAGTGTGTGGAAAGAACGGGGGGAAAGATTGTTATTGTGTCTAATGTCTGATGAGGACCTGAACTGGTCATTCAGAAGCAGAATTTAGATACTTGAGGTTAAATAAAGTTCCATTCTTTCAAGTTTGGTTTTATGCAAATTGCTCTCTTGAGGCCTATTTTTAAGATTTCTTGAGTTTGTCAGTGCTTAGAAAATGTTGAAATCTAGAAAGCAGGCCCTTACCCAATATTGAAAAAATGTCTGAAATTATAGTAATATTGCATGAGACAAAAAGTCAGTAGCTTATATCAGAATTTAGCCACAAATTTAATGAAATAATTATGTGCTGTGGGCACTTAGAAAAAATATCTATAATGATATTAAGATTATTTATTGTTAAAGTAATAAGGCACACATTTTCTTAAAACCAGTAGCATGTCTCTATTAGCTAATGGACAACAGGATTTTAGGGATGTTTCATGTTGCATAAATTCATTCATTCTTCTGGTATTCAAAAGTTTTACCACAAATTTACCACAAATTTGAATGTGGAAGCGCAGAAGAAATAACTATAAAAAGGTTTTCTAGGACTTATCAACTGATGGTGCCTGACCCACAAATCTGTGTATTTGCTACCTATTACTGGCTATCATTATGAAATTATTATTATAAGATATTATAAGTACTTGATTCATTGATGCAAATATGAAGGATATTTAAAAAGCATATTTTAAAAAGCAGAATAAGTGTTCTCCCTATCTTATTGAAATATGTTCCTTATCTAACTGCCATTACCACCCTCATGTTAAAAATAAGTCAACTAGATTGTGCTTCGTCAGTTTTAATAATGTACTAGTTTCTTTAAGTATTTGGAAATATAATTTTACTAAAACGTCAATATGAGATGAAATTTACAAAAAGTTTTATTTTTCAGAGAAAAAGTTGTTTTTAAAAATAAGGTATATTTTCCATACTATTATTGTGATGTATTTTATATGCTATATATATTTTTATCAAATCGATTACTGTACTTGGCTGTTTATTAATCCTGTTGCAGTGAATATGTATTTTGACTTTAAGATTAAAAATGTACCTTACAAATATTTGCTGATATTCTAATACAGCTTTTAGTGTCTTCAATACTGATCCACACTTTCTTTCCCATAATTATGATCCTGTGTATTGTTAATACACTATTTGATTTGCTAATTGCTATTTGGGAGCTATGTATGTTGTTTTTTAAGACACGTCACTTTCTTTTCTAATATTCATAAATTAAAAATCATAAAACGTAAATTGTTCTTAATCATTTTCTCTGTGCATTTGCTTACAAGTTGTTAGGGTACAAAAATTATTTATTTATTTTTATCTTACCTTTTTTAAATAAATAAGGCAGAAAACACTGACACTGATCAGAAGTGAAATTCAGCTGGTTCTATCTGATCATGATAGAGCATGATCCAGTAGGGCTGACTGAGCAACCCACCCCCAACTCCCCGGGCAAACGTCATGACGTCCCTTTTTTGCGATGATTTTCAGCCTCTGCAAATGTGTGCACACATTTGCAAACCGGTAAGGAAGGTAAGTGAAATTCACCCCTGACACTGATACTAAAATACAAAATTGTATACTTTGTATACAATTGTATGAAATTGTATACTTTGAGTAATACACACCACTGAAAATAGAGAGCCACAGACGTATAATGGTTAAGATACTAGACCTGAACTACAAGGACTCTGGTTCAATTCATTCATTCTTGGAGTATGGTGAGTTAGATAAAATTGAGCATATTACTATCTCTCAACCCAATCTACCTAAGGATTGTTCTTCTGGGGATTAAATTAGTGGACTACATCATATAATTTATTTTGAGTTTGCAGAGAAAAGGCAGGAAACAAATGCTAATGAAGAAATGAAATTATATAATTTGTTTTGTAATGTATCTTGACTTGTGCAAAACTCACTTCTCTAAATAGAGTCAATCTGTAGGAAGGATTCCTCCCAGGAGAAACTGCTGATGATGCTCCAGTTCTAAAAGATAAGGGGATGGGATGGTGTTCAAACAAGAAGTGCTGTTTTTCATATTTTAGAATAGCTAAATTGCCTTCCTGAGTGCCATCTTTCTGGAATTTAATGAATACCAAATTCTTCCGGTGTATGTCTGTTCACAATTGATGCTTCATGTCTTACGTAATGTGTATTACTTATTTTGGATCTAAGTGTTATTTGGTGTTATGTTGCATTTTATTGCATTTGTTTTTATTTCTCAAGTGGACATATTACTGTAATTTTATTTTTTTGATTGTTACATTTATTTCCCACCCATCTCACCATGGTGCTACTCCAGGCAACAATAAGACAGGAAAAAGGTAATAAAATGTAAACATAATAACAAAGGAATAAAACAATAAAAATAAACAATAAAAGTACAATAAATAAAGTTTATGTTTAATAGAATATCAGAGTTGGAAGGGACCTTGGAGGTCTTCTACTCCAACCTCCTACTCGGGCAGCAAACCCTATACCCCGGGTGTCAAACCCGCAGTGTCACGTTGCTATCACGTGATGTATCGTGATTTTTTTCCCCTTCACAGAGCTGGGGTGGGCGTGGCCTGCACATGACACATCCGGCCCGTGGGCTGCCAGTTTGACACCCCTGCCCTATACCATTTCAGACAAATGGTTGTCAAATCTCTTCTTAAAACTTCCAGTGTTGTTCCACTGATTAATTGTTTAACTGTCAGGAAATTTCTTCTTACTTTTAGGTTGGTTCTGTCTTTGGTTAGTTTCCATCCATTGCTTCTTGTCCTGCCTTTAGGTGCTTTGGATAGTAGGTTGACCCCCTCTTCTTTATGGCAGCCCTTTAGATATTAGAAAACTTCTATTGTGTCTCCTTCAGTCCTTCTTTTCATTAAAGACATACCCAATTCCAGCAACTGTTCTTTTTGTTTTAATCTCCAATCCCTTGATCATCTTCATTGCTCTTCTCTGTATTCTTTCTAGAGTCTCAACACCTTTTTTTTCTCATATCGATGAAAACTGGATGCACTATTCCAAGTAGGGTCTTTCCAAGGCATTGTAAAGTAGTATCAATACTTCAGTTGGTTTTAATTCTATTCCTCTGTTAATGCAGCTGGTTTGGCATACAAAATGAAATTATCATCTAGCATTTCTCAACAGTTATTAAAATTCTGCTTTCAGTGTAGTTAGTGATTCCCTTGATGTTTTTCACTCCAACATCAATAGTTTTCTTTGTTTGGAGGAATTCTTTGGCTAAAGTTTAGTTTTTGATGGAAAATATGGCTATTTCCAAAGGTGTCTTAAAATTTATGAATCACAATTTTGAAAATTCACCTACTAGGGCAGCTTTCATGGTGTTTAGTGACTATGGAGATTACTGCAATAAGATTTTTCTAGAAATTCTAACTCAAACCTACTTTTCCAAGCAGGCAATTCCAATTAAAATACATCCTTCAGTATTCTATTTTTCCCTTAACCATTTTCTCTGATAAGAAACAAACACAGGGATCTAAACGAGGGACAACCATCTAATCCACCAGCAGCAGTAAAAGTCTATGAACAATATAATCATTTTGCACTAAATCCTCATTTGGAAGCACCCCTTATCTCTGCAACAGAATGTAATTCTACACTTGCTTGTTTAGAAGGGTGATTTTGCTCAATTCCAGTATATTGGTTACAGCTATGGTGAAAAAGACTCTCTAGCTGAAAACAGATCTGCTTAAAAACAAAAAGACTCCTAGTTCTGTTTTTATTTTTTTAGGGTATAGACGTTACGGTATAAGTTAATATAGGGTTTCCCAGTTCCCATGTGCATTGTTTTGCTAGCATGTGTTTGGGAAAGAAAAGTGAATGCATGGTTCATGTCATAACCTTGTCAAGTTCTGACCCACAGCAGTTCAGGTTGACACCATACAAATGCTTAAAGGAAAGGCCACAGCCAAAATTAATAATAAACATTAACCATAAAATATTACTGTTGACCTTGCCGAGTGGCAGACCTCTAGGAATAACATCCTGCTTCTTAAGAAAATAACATCGCTGACCAACTGAGAAGAGCAGACGGTGTCGCCTATCCATGACGGACATACTGACCTCTTGCCTCAAGGAGCAACATCCAGATCTAAATGAAAGGGTATGAGGGTGGGTTTCAGGTGACTGATATTTTCTCCAAACATGTCCTTATTTAAACTTCAGCTTCACTTCCTTCCAGAGTCAGCCCTATTCTTGCCACAGTGGACTAAAGTTTGATGTGAGCCCCAACTAATGAAGTATTACACAGGGATCTTGGAGGAATCCATTTACTTTAAAAAAAATCATCCTGTATTTCAGTTTCAGGGACCTTCATACATTTAGACTGTCAAACCTTAATTGATTATTTCCAGGTAATTGATGTAACTACCATCCTTATCTCCAAAGATAGGGGGTAGTCACAGAAATTTGCTTTGGTTTTTGAAAATCTACCTTTAAGAAGAATGAGGTAGCCATTTCAGTCAGTAAGTTGGAAAGCTGAATTGGGGTACTACATATCTGCCATGTACATTCTAAATTGACCTCATCCATTCAGATGCATTGAAAGATGCTATCTCATTGTCAACTTCACCCTGGCAGACAGGTAAACTTTGTTCTTCCACTTAGCTGTGCAGTCAGAGTTTGAAATCACTAGAATTTGAAATCACTGTGCAGTCAGAGTTTGAAATTGAGGTCTATAATATTAAAAGATCAAAACACATTGCTCATAATAGAACATGAAAGCCAACATTACAAAATGAAACCATCATATTGATAGATGGCATCATAAAAATGAGATAATGGGTTATGAATAAGTCGTGTCATACAGGTAGGATAAAACACTTGTGTAAATTGCCCTGTTCTATAAAACTCATAGATTTGTGATCTTGTTTCTGGTTTTTCTGATCCAACAGTCCTATATACTGCAATGAACTTCTAAAGCACTGGGGTTATTGAGGTTTATAGAACTCACAATATTTTAATCTTTCCCATAATAGCATTCATTTGCTAGAAGTTCAATAGAAATTATGTGCCATAGATTAGTTGTAAGAATAACACTCTAGAAATATCAATTTGTTTTAATTTAAAAAAACCAGCAGCTGAAAGAACAGAATCAATGCATCTTTTAATTCCTGCTTCTTTTGATTAATAACAGCTATCGTTTCCAATAGCTTTAAGGCAACATGAAAGGTTTACCAGAAGCTGTGCTACAGATGCTTAAAATATTATGATAAGCAACACAATGACACTTCATTATACGAAGCAAATTTATGATTACCTGAACAAGAACTCATGTTGCATGGAAACATAAATGGGTTCTAATTAAGATCTTTTTACAAAGGAGATTAATTACTTGACACTTTTGATGCCACCTCACTTGTCAACATTTAGAAATCTCTCCTTAAAAGCATCAAAATGTGAAAATCAAAGAGACAATAAATTTTAAACCAATCTTATTGTCTGCAACCTAAAGTGTGATTAAGATCAAAGAAGAAGAAACATCTGGCATCTGCTCCACTGCAGAAAATTAGATGCAATCATCTACCGTTGCCATTTTGCAATCCAATTGCCAAGTTTCTCCATCATAGAGACAGATGGCGACAGATGGATTCTTTAGCAGCTTTAATTCTGTAACCTTTCCCTACATCTCAATTGAAAATAAATCATTAAAACTTGAAGACAGATATTTAATCTTTTGTTTGGATTTTCGAAGGGCCTTTCAAATCTTTTCAGTCCCAATAGGTATTTAGATTACTATAGAAGTGAATGTGGAAGAGTGTACTTTGTAAGTGGTTAAGCCTAATTTTTTGTCCTGTACAATCATGTCTGATTCTTAGAAACTGCTTGGACAAATCTCCGCCGTTTTCTTTGCAAGATTTTTCAAAAATGGTTTGCCATTGCTTCCTTCCTAGGATTAGCTCAAGCTCATCCAGGTAGCTTTGTACCTAAGGTGGGACTGGAACTCAGAGTCTTCCAGTTCCTACTCTCATGTATTAACCACTGCACCAAACTAGCTAATTAAGCTATAGTCTGATTAATATTGAATTGGCTTATCAAACACCACAGGGACTTATTTCCAAATATTATGCACTGGACTGCATTATAAATATCAGGATCACATTAGCCTATTGCATATTTTGTTGTTGCTGTGTTGAAAACCTCTTTTACAATCCTGGAATCTTTGTGTTCCTTGTTCTGTGGACCTGATAAACCTCTGAATTACATGTCAGAATAAAATTTTAGAATACAATTGTGTGGAGAGCGCTTGAATTAAGATATTGCCCTCAGTCGGTCATTGTTTGAGAACCTCAAAACTTCTTTTGCAAAAGAGGTTCTTCAAGAAGAAAAGCTGAAGAGACGAGTATTGTGGGGAGAAAAAGAAAGTAAATCTCTGCTAGGATCTTTATGGAACAGACCTATCAGATAGTGACCACACTGAATACATCTTGGATCATAAAGCCGAGCCAGGAATCTCCTGAAGAAAATCAGTGAGGTTCCTCTTTTCTCATAATGGTCAGTTTTGATCCAGTTGTTATATTTGTCATAGCTCGGCTGAGGCAATTTATTTATTAACACCTATCAAAACAATGACATGGTGGCTCAGTGGCTAAGATGCTGAGTTTGTTGATTGAAAGGTCGGCAGTTCAGCGGTTCAAATCCCTAGTGCTGCGTAACGGGGTGAGCTCCCGTTACTTGTCCCAGCTTCTGCCAACCTAGCAGTTTGAAAGCATGTAAAAAATGCAAGTAGAAAAATGTGCCTTTGGCATTTAGTCATGCCGGTCACATGACCACGGAAACGTCTTCGGACAGTGCTGGGTCTTCGGCTTTGAAACGGAGATGAGCACTGCCTCCTAGAGTCGAGAACAACTAGCACATATGTGCGAGGGGAACCTTTACTTTTTATCAAAATGACGCCATATCTTGTGGTGAAAGGATGTCCCTTTAAAGAGGAATGTTTATTCTCACTTTTAGAATGAACTGAAAGTATTTGGAAAATAAAAAATAAAAAACAAAGGTATGGTCAAATGTGTGACTGTAGAGAAGGACAGAGATAGCCTTGAAAAGATATACAACTCTGTTAGGGAAAATGAACTTTCCTCTGAAAAACAGGAGACTGCAAGGAAGAAATCTGACTGTCTTTAAGAGAGAGGGAAAGAGAAATGTCATCAGGTTGTAAGATTCTGTTATAACCATCATCAATAAAAATGTTATTTTTATCCAGTATTCCTCATGGTGTCTGTTTTCTAACCTTGTCTACCTCAAAGGCCTGACAGTGATAAAGCTTGTGACTATATTCAGATGACAAGTAAAATCTGCTTAGTTTTAACCTTATTGTATAAATCCCATTTCACTCATGTTTCACTTATTGCGCAAACTTATAAAACAAAGTTTCCAGGTTAAACATATAAGTAATCAACATATAGCCAAAATAAGAAAGTTCCATGAACAACATCAGAAACCGTAGTTGTGCCTTAAAAAACAACAACTAAAACTAGCCAAAATTCTTCCTATTGTGTTGCTGATTCCTTTGTGATGTGAGTCAGCACTATACTTGTGAATGCTTTTATAAAAAATATTTAAAATGACTGAAATCTGAGAGAGCCAAGACTTGTAGTCTTTTTTTTCCCCCATTTGAGATCTTGGCCTTTTTAAATTTAAAATAATTTACTTTATTGATTAGTAAACACATTGGAATCATTTAAATTTTTTTTTCACCTACATGAATAATTGCTATAGGGAATGTTTATATCTTTGCCTTTAAGGAGGACAGAATTTATAGTCACATTATGAGTGGTAAAAATAATCAAACTCTTCTAAACCTTTTTACTCATGGATGAATGGTTGTGTGTGCAAAATACACTGAAATACTAGTCTATCACTCTGTAGTCTTACATGTTATAGATATAGACATTCAAGCTGGTGCAGGCAACCATGGCAACTGAAGCTCCACCCTTATGGTGTGATGCAAGCTAAGGGGTGGGACTTTAAACCAATGGTCATGCTTGCTATTATCATGCTATCCACAGCCGCATAAACATCCCTGACTGAAACATATTGAATTGTTATTTCTATAAGCTGTTTCGCACTATATCAGGCTATTTATTTATAAAGTAGACCACTACTATCTAGCCTTGCTAGCCATTGCTTCAGGTTTCCCCTAGAAGTGTTATCCACAATTATTACTTAACCCTAATAGTTTGAGATGTTAGTTACAATGCTTGAGATCTGCTTTGCAAAATATGCCCTTGATCTTGAGTTGGAACAGTTTCCTCTCTTGAAGACTTCGCTGCTCCACCATACTGCAATGAAACACACTCCCTGTATATTAATACATCCATAAAAATAAGCAATGTGTGTGTGAACCATCCTTCATGCTTGACAGGGAAAGGGTTTGGTTATCCTTTATGTAATGAAATGAAGGTGATGCAGTTTAGGTAGCACTTGGACCCCATCACCACCGCTGCATACTGTGGCCACCTCCTTTCACCGCTGAAATGTTGCACTGCTATGTGAAAGATCTCTCTGCATGCATTTATGTATTATTTATTTATTTAAAGCTGGCCTTTAGCATGTCAGCAGTGAGAGGCAGGGCCCTGAACACGTTGCAGGAGAAAGCATCGGAATCTTCCTTTTATTTTCATCTTGTATAAGTATCTTCTAATAGAATTGTAGGTACAATACCTACTGACTGCATCTGTTTGCCATTTTGCTCCTTGGCCCTGCACCATTAACATTTGACTTAAGAAACTTAAGAAACAAATAAAAGTGTTCTTGTTAGAATCTCCTACACATGTTCTGCTCCATCTGATTCATCCCCAAATGTTGAGACTTACATCTGTATCACACAAAAGATAAAAGAGCCAAACCATATTGCTGCTTAGAAATGTTTCTCTTTGACTTAATCAAATCACTCTCTTTTATGTCAATGTATTTGTCTTTCACATCTTCTTATGATTATGTAAGAAAAGGCATGGTATAAAAAATGGCTCTAATATCATGGGAAAAACAACAAAAGCAACATCAAGAAACAGTTGCCACAATACAGACACCAGTATCAAAACTGAGCTAAGCATTTCACTTAGGCTTATATGAACCCTTATAAACACCACTCAATCTTAGTCACCAGATCAAACTAACCAGATTTCAAATGGTATTGGTATGAATGTCCATCGCTGTTGGGTTTGGGAACAGATGAGTTGAAGAAAAGTAACAAAGAGAAAATTAAGATTGTGTTTGTATGGCTGAGCCAACTACTTGAGACAATAAAGATGAATAATTATGGGCTCTTATGAGAATGAATCAAGCCTCTACGGCTTTGATTAGACAGACAATACACTTGGGTACCAAATGGGCTAAACTCAACTGCAGACAATGTGTCTGAATGCTAGGCCGTCTGGAATAACCATTATCTGTCAAACAGACTTCTATATAAATATATACTCTGTTGGGATGGACACTTTGACCAACATGCCCATATCCATGGAAAAGTCCTGGACATATAAATGTACATATGTAGCCTCTTTTAAAATGATATATGTTAGATCTTTTAAAACTGCATTAGGCCTAACACAAAACTACATTAGGCCTAACACAAAACTTAAGTGTTATTCTTGCTTAGGCTTTTTATAGCTTAGCATATTGGGTTGAACCAACTTGTTTAGTTGTCTCCATGTAAAACCAGAAAATAGGTTAATTCAAGAATAAGGTAAATGCAACTAGTCTTTCAAATCTAAACAGGAAGATACTGATTAAAATACTTTCCATAATAAGCCAACAGCAAGGAAGATTATATGGGATAAACGGGGTAGCTCTGTGTAAACTGAACGCTGACTCACAATCTCACCAAAAATGTGACAGATACAGGCTGAATTGATGTTTGTTTGCCACATGAAATTACTTGAGGCATTCTAACTTTTAAGATAAGGAATAGACAACTCTTTGAGAAATCAAAGATTTATATTTGGTGTCTCTTTTTATAATTCTACAGAAAGAGAATATGCAGAACTAAATTAGTTAGTTAAGGTTAATTATTTCCTACAATATACCTGCATTTCTTCAAAGCAACTAAGGTAGCATTAATGGGTTACTCTTCATTTTTATCCTAACATAATTAGGGTTAAGAGAGTGGGCTACAAAATAATGAGAACAAAAGTCATCCAGTGAAATCCATCATGAACCTGGGGGCCTCTCAGGTCCCAGACCTATACACCTATTTACTAACCTATTGGCTCTTTGCAGCAAACTCTCCCTATCTTGGGGAAGCTATAAGCTATGGATGCTTATAGCTTCACTCCAAATAGTTAGCCACACTTTTCCCTTGAGTAAGAAATTTGATTCTACTTTCAGGAAAAACAGTTCAGTTCAGGATTTGAAACTTCCGTTGTCTTGGAAATGAAGTTCCAGCCCATCCATATTTAAAGTGAAAGCAAAGTTAGAGGAAAATAACTTTGAAATAATACATAAACCCAGGAGTTCCCAACCAGAGGTGGGTTTCAGCAGGTTCTGACCAGTTCTAGAGAACTGGTAGCGGAAATGTTGAGTAGTTCAGAGAACCGGTAGTAAAAATTCTGACTGGCCCTGCCCCTATCTATTCTCTGCCTCCCAAATCCCAGCTGATTGCGTGGGAATGGAGATTTTACAGTATCCTCCCCTGCCACGCCCACCAAGCCACATCCACATAACTAGTAGTAAAAAATTTTGAAACCCACCAGTCCCCAATCTCTGGGCCATAGCCTACTAACCAGCCCATTATTTGCACAAGTTGAGCTGCGCGTATTTGCCCCAGCTGGGCCAATTGCAAAGGTTGGGGACCACTGCATAAACCAATTATTTGAAATTGGCATCTCCCCCATATAAAGGAGAGGCTGGATAGAGATTGACAGAAACATAGAAAACCGACAGCAGAAAAAGGCCTAGTGGTCCATAAAGTCTGCCCCTTGAGGTTTTTTAAATTTTTATTGTTTTAATGTTTGTTGGATGATGGACATGTGTTTATCCCAAGCATGTTCAAATTCATTTATTGATGTTTGACTCACTATCGCCGCTGGAAGTTGGCTCCAAGCTTCCATTATTGTTTCTGTGAACTAATACTTTCTAAGATTACTTTTGAATTTCCCTCCTGTCAGTTTAAGTTTATGCCCCTGGTATTTTTGATTTTTGCAAAAAATTTAATTTTTGATCTATGCATTAAAAAGCAATCCAGTAAACCCATTTTTCCCAAAACTTAAAAATACAAACTCTAGGGCTCAGAAAAAGAGAACTGAGGTAAGGAGCTGTAAACTCTCATTGGTGCAGTATGTATGCTAGATATACTAAAAGCAGTCCTTTGGATCCACATTTTTCCATAAAATTCAAAGCAATAATACATTTTCTTTCAGTATACATTCACCTACAATCCAGGGCACATGAAAAGCAGAATTAGTAGGAAACAATGATGTATTTTTGGTGAAGACTTATGTCCAAGTACTCATTAGTTTATAACAGAGAAAGTTTATTTTTAAAACCAACATTTGCATTGTGAAATTCTACAAGAAGGAGTATTGGCTTAAAGTCACATTTAAATATCTAAGGTTGTATTTTAAATTCTATGTACAGCAAATCAATTTTTGTACAATGGTTTTACTTAAGAATAAACATTTTTAAAAGTTCTTTATAGAATCTGTATTTGTTTGAAAATGTGCTGTTTGTACATAGAGTCAGGACCTTTGTATTAGGATCTCATAGTCTTAGCAAATCTTACTTCAAAATGTCCTATACAGAATGCTGAATTGCTTTGTGTCCTTTATAAGAAATGCTGGAAGAAAAATAAAGATCAGCACAAGTTTCCAACAGTTCAAAAGGGAAAGGGAAGTTTTTTGTCTAAAACATGCTCTGAATTAGGCAACACTCATATCCTACACACATGGCAATGCCATTAAATATCTTTCTACTTCACAATCCACATAGTGGAAAATATCTCTTGTAGCTCAGATATCATATTTTAACAATCACCCCCAAAAAATGAAGCCTGGGGATATGATGCAGTGTAATGTGCTAATATAAGATGGCATATTAGACTCGTATCTTTGAGGTTAGGAAGCAATTTGATGAGAGATTAGATATAGAGAAAATGGTGTTTTATCATGCAGATACTGTAATGTGGATGCTATCTCGTTATAGGCCTATTGGCTGAAGTGTCTAATGAAAAAGGTCTGTACCCACAGCTGTTCTGTAAATTATTACTGCATTAACAAAAAAAAAAAAAACTCTGTTATTGCTGTGACTTCGAAAAACAAATTATTTTTATATCTGTATTTAATGAGGTGGTATTTGGAAGCTTCCTGATCCAGTCTGTGTTCCCGGAATATAGATATATATGTGGTTATGCTATAACATTATAATAAAATATCATTCGCTGTAATGTTGGGGAGAAGCAAAAAAGAGACTGTACCATAAAGACCAGATAATGCTTGAAAGATGATTGATTATAGACCAACGATTAACAGTTTAATGAGGCAGAAATGTCACCTGGTGCCTTCTATACAACCACATAATTATCACTGTTTTAACGAAACTCAGAATTTCTTCCAGTCTTGGAGCACATTCTTGCTTCTCTTTTCCACATAAAAAATGCAACTAGGCATAAAGATCAGGTTGAAACTACAATCCATTTGGTTCCCACATAAATTCCCAATTAATTGGGAAGGTTTTTTTCCTGCTGTTCTTCTAATACCACTTGTTCGTCAACAAATATTTCAGCCCAGAAGGCTACATCAGATACCAGACTGGAGATACACATACACACACACACAGCAACACTGCTTAAGTTTGCTATCTTCTTGTCTGTAAAAAAGCAACAGTATTTCACAGAAGCTGGCATCATCAGGTGATCCGTAACTTTGCTGTATCTACTAGACTACCAGCACTATAGTAATTAAAAGATATAGCATTAACACCACTTTAGGAGATCACTAGTCAGCTTTGGCGATACACTCCAAGGAAGAGGTAGGGCAGATACTCTTCCCTAGTGCAACTTCATGGATATTATGATTTCCAAGATGCCAGCTATGCATGTTAAGAAAGCTGGCTACCTGAATGTCACAGACAGTCTCACTGAGTCACATTCTGTATATATTCAACCACAATTTAAGGGTCATGCTGGCTGGGGGAATTCTGAGAGTTAAAGTTGAATCTTAAGGTTGCTAAGTATTGAAAAACATTGGTCTAGCTAACCCTAACCTTCACAACTTTCAGAAAAAGTGCAAATATATATATATAGCTGGTATATTCTGTCCTCTCTTCTGTCTTAAGTGACTAAGAGTGATGTGTAATGGCAGAAATCTGACTGTCTGAAAATAGAATTCTCTAGTAAGATAATGCATCTGTCATGATCACAGCATGGAAGAAGCATTTCTTTAGCCAGATTCACATTAAAAACTATTCATTATCTTAACTTCTTCCAAATTCCACTTGTGACAGGTTGAAGAAAATTGGGAAACATCAGCAAAGTTATTTAGGATCTTCCCTGAAAATTTTAAATCTATGATATTTGGAGTTAAAAATGGTTATTGCAATGCTTCACTTTCTGTATGAACTGACTTTGTTGGACAGTGCGTGGCTATGGAAGGGATGCATATATAATAGTTGTCAACATACATATTAGACAAGTTGACTTTAAAGAATAACTGTACAATTAAGATTTAATATTTTCATATATGCTTGCAGACAAACTGAAAATTTCAGGTGCCAATTCACCTCCAAAATTTGGGTTTATCCATGGATAGTACCTAGAGGTACTCTGGTAAGTTTTCCCCTCCAAATTTTTAAAGTACTAGTGTATATATCCCTATATAAGCCCATCTGCAAATAAACAGGTCCTCAAATATTTACGTAAAATGTCATTTTAAAAAAGGGCCACCCATGGGTAAATCAATTGTGAAAATTAAAACAAATCAAAATTTCAAGTGTCAGTTTATCCATAGGTGGGACATTTTACATTGTATTTTAGTGTGTAGCAAAAATATTTCAGGCCCAGCTAGTGCTCCTTCAGCTTGCACAATGGGGTTGTCTGATGACTTTCTCCTCCATACAATCAGATCAATTAAGAAAGCAAGGAGAAAGGAGAAAAAACTTCATCCCTCCTTTCTATACTTCTATAGTAGAGGAAGCTTAGACAACCCCAACAATTGTGGCATGCAAGCAGAAGTCACCTTCAATGGGAGATGGTACCATGAAAAATGGGTTGATATCCAAGCAAAAAATTCAAGGGCCATATTATCAGCAGATGGGTCTATAGACGTTATATACAGTATTGAAAGATACTGTTGGCTTGAGAAATGCAATCAGAAATAACATTCAAAATATTCAAGGGGGCGGTGTATACATCACTTTTCTTTCTCTCGTTCATTTTTCTGCCTTCCCTGTTTGTCTTTCCTTCTTAGCTCTATTAAATAGCTTTAAAGTGGCTATTTAATGCCCAAATGAAGGTGATAACATGCAAGCTTCCTTCTCCATCACAATGGCACTCGCTGCAATTGACTTAATTCCTTTTCACATTTTCCTCAAAACATAGCTAAATGTGAAAAATGCCTCCAAATCTACAACAGATACTGCTACTGATGATCATTCAATGGCACAGATTCAAGTGCAGAATCCCAGGACGGGAGCAATTAGTGTATTACTAAGCCTAGGATATACTCCAAATGATTTACTTTCAAAGCTGAAGTTCACACCTACAGAGGAGTAACACATACTGTTTGTTGCAATTCTCTTTGATTCATGTCCCATTTGGACATACCTAAAGAGGTTAAGATGCCTGGTTTGAAGGAGGAAATGCACTGGTGAGCAGACTATCCTCCATGATCCCTTCTAGTCCAAGTCTATGGATATACAGCGGCATTCTTTAACTCGGGTGATCCTTTTTTTCTTGATTGGAGGTTGCATTTCTGGGCAGGACAGCGTAACCACCATGGTGGTGAATTTCTTTGGTTTACAGAATGAACACGATTGGAAGGAACCTTCTTCCCTATGGATATGCCTTGGGATATAGAATGAATTGCACTGACCATAACAGAATCTATTAATGATGGTTTGGCTTCTGCAGCCTTCCTCTTGGATCGTTTGCTTAAGCGGCTGTGTTTTGCACCAATCCCTTTTCAGATACTTTCGTTCCGTGACATGCAATGCCTCTTGGCTTGATTCCAGCACTTCTTCAGTAGATTTGGCCTTCTCCTTTCCCCGGGGTCTGGAGCCTGGTTGTGGGGGCGGCTGCTGGGTCTGTTCGGAATCATTGGGCTGGGCTTTGTCAGGAGAAGGGATGGTTCCTTGTGATCCACGGTTCCTCTTGCTGCCCTCTGCTGAGGGCAGGAGAAGACTGAACAAAAGGAGGATACCAACAGCAGAAACTGTGCGAGCCATTCTAAGAATACAAAAAGGAATATTATCAGGTTGTTTTCTACCAATCAAAAAGTACATCCAAAGCTGCAAAAAAGATTTTCTGCGCTAGAGAAATTCAGAACTGGACTGAAACTTAATCTATTTATACTATGCTTACTAACAACAATAGCATCAAGTTAATATACTGGACTTTGTTATTTGACTCAAGTCAGTGGTACAAATTTTGAATGCTTACATGAATGGATTGTAGCAAATAAGTGTTACATTAAGTGTTCCAAACAAGGTTACTTTATTCACCCAGGTCCTTTATTTACATTTTAAACATGTAAATAAAATCCGGGTAAGACCAAGGAAAGCAAATAGAAGTTCAAATATTTCATGAAAATATTTTAAATGAAGCTCAGTGCTTTCACACTAAGACCCTCCACGAGATTTTAAAATTTCTTTCATGTCTTTAAAGTTCTGCAAAGGAAATTTCGTTCCCACCTTTTTTCCCCACTACATATAGTATCTAGATTCAGACTCAGTGGTGAAATTGAATTTTTTTTTACTACCGGTTCTGTGGGCATGGCTTGGTGGGCGTGGTGTGGCTTGGTGCACGTGGCAGCACACCACACCAGGGGAAGGATACTGCAAAATCTCCATTCCCACTCCACTCTGGGGCCAGCCAGAGGTGGTATTTGCCGGTTCTCCAAACTACTCAAAATTTCCACTACCGGTTCTCCAGAACCCGTCAGAACCTGCTGGATTTCACCCCTGTTCAGACTCCATATATTGGACTTGCAGTAACATAATTATCACTCAACACACTTAATTGTTAGTCTCAATGACAGGATACATTGAATACAGCTCATCTGTCTGGAACCCGCACTACATATCGGACATAAATACAATTGAGAGAATCCAGAGATATTTTACGAGAAGAGTCCTCCATTCTCTAACCGCAATAAAATACCTTATGCCACCAGACTCCAAATTTTGGGCTTAGACAACTTAGAACTACGCCAACTTCAGTCTTACCTAAGCATAGTACATAAAATTATCTGCCACAATGTCCTTCCTGTCAATGACTACTTCAGCTTCAACCACAACAATACACGAGCAAATAATAGATACAAACTCAAGGTAAACCGTTCCAAACTCGATTGCAGAAAATATGACTTCAGCAACAGAGTAGTCAATGCCTGGAATGCACTACCTGACTCTGTAGTTTCTTCTCCAAACCCCCAAAACTTTAACCTTAAACTGTCTACCTAAGACGTCTGTAAGGGGTGTGCATAAGTGCACCAGCGTGCCTACCGTCCCTGTCCTAATATTCCTTTTTACTTACTCTTTTCATTTATTCAAATTATGTTTATACTTTTACCTGTTATCTTATATATGCTTGACAAATAAACTTATGATTATGATCACGAGAAGGGATTTGCGGCTGAAGAAAATGGATTTCAAAAAAACGTAGAAACTCATTTTTTAGAAAAATGAGTTAAAGAAAAACAAAACTAATACTAGGTACCTATTATACAGGGGGGCCCTAGAGAAATTGAGAGCCAGACTGCATGGACGATTAATATAGTTGATTTTTAAAAAATATTATTTTCCAATTCACAGTATGGAGTTGCGGACAAAATGGACAAACAGGATTAGGATGATGGCATGTTTTTGTTCTCACTGCAATAGATTGTGGCCCTTCTGGTGCTGGCTCAGATTAGGATTCTATGAAGAGCAAAACGATTTAACCTTTCCACCTATACATTACTTAGATCTGTTGGGAATCTGAGAAAGGAAAAAAATATTTCAAAGAATAAAACATTACATATTATATTTAGTTTGGGTCCTACATCACACAACTCCAACAGGAACCAATGACCAATGCAGCATTAAATCAAGTAATGAAAGAATGCCACTATAGTTAACAGATTTCCATAATATTGGAACATCTTCCCCTAGGAAAATGCAGAAGGAAAACAAAAATGTGCTCACCAAGCCTACTTACTTGAAGATGAGTTGCCTTTGAATAAAACTCATTTAGACAAAACAAGTTCAGGTCATTAACTTAAGAGAAATGTTGCTACAATAAAATAAAGTATAACTTCTAGTTAAATGCAATTTAGTTTCTGAACACAACATATTTAAGAATCTAAACCAAAGGGTAAAATTAATGTTTATTCTAGTACTGTCGCATTTTGCATTTCTTGGCCTCCAGTCAGGCTAGGCCATAATTTTCCTATTACTTTACATGTTTCTTTTAGGATGTAATTACTTAATTTTGTTTTAGAAATTTCAAAACTTTTGTTTTCTCAGATCAACATGGGCCAAAATAGTCTACATGTAGGCTTTGGCAACTACCGTACTCCTAAATTATAATTGGCAAGTAATGTTAAATCCTCATGCTTATGGTGCTCTGTAGAAAACCCCCAATTTTTTTTAAAAAAAGGGGGGGGTTCAATTGGTAGCTTTTAACACTCCTGACCTGATTTATATGACATCAGACCCCAAGCCAGATGGCTTTTCTTTAGTTAAAAAAAACAGGTTGCATTTATTTATGTTAAACAAAGAAGCATAAACTCTGACAGATTCCAAAAGGACAGAGTGAGATATGACAAAAATAAGAGACAAGAGTGAGGTAAACAACAAACTGTATAAAGAGATTCTCTGTAGAAAAAGAAAGATCTAGGAAATAAAACCGAGGACACATATATGATTTAGCAGGAATTGACATAATCAATTAAACGAACCCTAAGATACCTGACAAGCCCCAAAATTCCCCGATGACTTTAATACCACATCCCCAGTTACCCAGAATTTGGCCAATTCTTAAGATCTAGAATAAGCATAAGACTTCAGATGAAGTAGTCAATGGAATTCTAGTTCCATTAAATTAACTTCTCCAGTAAGTTTTACGGGATTTAGCAATAGTAGTTAGACTTATATACCGCTTCACAGTGCTTTACAGCCCCCTCTAAGTGGTTTACAGAGTCAGCATATTGCCCCCAACAATCTGGGTCCTCATTTACTAAGGCACACCCACCCACCTTCTTTTTTGGACACATTTTGTGAAGTCCTGGCTCTCTGAAGAAGATTCTAACACTAGATAAAGTGGTAGAGAAATAGAAGATGATGACAAGCACCAAGGTGGATAGACTAAGTGACAGCAGAGATAAGTACACTATTCGTAGATCCAAGAGACCAAATTTCGGACAGATCATAGAGAAAGTCTATCTATGTGGTTCAATAATGTCAATAATGACTTGATGACATATAATCATCAATCAACATTAACTGCTGAAAGCTAGTTTGGGGTAGTGGTTCAGATAGTCGATTAAAGGCCAGAAAGTTGAGTTCTAGTCCTGCTTTAGCCACAAAGCCAGCTGGTTGATCTTAGCCTAGTCACTTCTTTTGACTTTAGTTAGAAGGAACTGGCAAGTTGCTTTGGAAAAATGCTGCCAAGAAAACTGCCTGGGAAATTAAAACTAACCTGAAGGCATAATTTTTCCTCCACTTCCAACAGATCTACAGCTGATTGGGCAACAACCTGACTTCACATCTGCTGCTAGCCGCATGTCTTCAGCAGCATCCCCACCCAGGGACCACCTCCCTATTCACCCCCACCTAGATTTAAACCAATATTTTTATTAGTTGTTATTAATCCTCCCTATTTGAATCAGTCTTTAATATGAATCTAATATTTATTTATTTATTTATTTACTTATTTTATTAAATTTCTATACCGCCCTTCTCCCGAAGGACTCAGGGCGGTGAACAGCCACAAGATAAAACACATAAATACAAAAATTTAAAATAAATTAAAAACGAATTAAATAATTTGGCTGAATTTAAAATATCCCATAATTTAAAAACAGATTAAAATTTACATTTAAAAAGGGGAGAAGATTTAGGCCAGGCCAGCTTGATGAAATAAAAAAGTCTTAAGCGCGCGACAGAAGGTGCGCAGATCCGGGATCCTCCGTATGTCCGGGGGGAGCTTGTTCCAGATTGTAGGTGCCCCCACAGAGAAGGCTCTCCCCCAGGGGCCGCCAGTCGACATTGTTTGGCCGACGGCACCCGTCAGCCAAACAATGGGAGCGTACTCTATGGGAGTGTACTGGCCGGTGGGAGGCTATTGGTGGTAGCAGGCGGTCCCGAAGATAACCAGGTCCTAAATCAAGTAATATACACCAGTGGTCCCCAACCTTTTTATCGCCGCGGACCAATCAGCCTTTGATAATTTTACCGTGGCCCGCTGAGCGCGCGCAGGGGTGGGGGCTTTGGGCCACACGTGCGTACCTGCGCGGGGCTCTCTTCCCTGGAGCCTTTGCGCACGGCCCAGGAGCCTTTGCGCTGCAGCGTTCATGTCCCCCGGCCGCTGCGCGGCCCGGTGCCAGGTACTCCACGGCCCGGCACCGGTCCGCGGACCGGGGGTTGGGGACCACTGATATACACAATATACACCAAGATTTTATGGTTTACGTAGGAAGAACCTGGCTAAAGAGAAATACATGTAAAGCCTACGAAAAGAAAACAAATCTATATATACCCTATATATACTATAGGGACACAGTGGCTCAGTGGCTAAGATGCTGAGCTTGTTGATCGTAAGGTCAGCAGTTCAGCAGTTTGAATCCCTAGTACCTCGTAACAGGGTGAGCTCCCGTTACTTGTCCCAGCTTCTGCCAACCTAGCAGTTCAAAAGCTCGTAAAAAATGCAAGTAGAAAAATAGGGACCACCTTTGGTGGGAAGGTAACAGCGTTCCGGGCATCTGGCGTTTAGTCATGCCGGCCACATGACCATGGAAACATCTTCGGACAGCGCTGGCTCTTCGGCTTTGAAACGGAGGTGAACACTGCCCCCTAGAGTCGGGAACGACTAGCACATATGTGCGAGGGGAACCTTTACCTTTATCTTAATATACACTCAGTCTTGCAGACTGCGATAGATTTACACTGAGAATGGGAAAGGGAAGAGAAATATTGTATTTTGTATACAATCTCCAACATTGAACCAAAAAAGGAATCCTTCCAGTTTAGCTTTGCTTCTATTCTAGCCTGATGACCTGGATTGTTCACAGATAGGATACAATTGAGTTGTTCTCATCAGTGTATGTTACAAATTTGCCAAGAAATGCAGTGATACGATCATCTTTTATTTTGCTTGACATCAAAGTCAGAGAACACAATATCAGTGATTATCTATCTATCTATCTATCTATCTATCTATCTATCTATCTATCTGACATTTTAGAGAATATACATTAACAGGAAGAAGAAAAGAAAATACAAGAGTAGAATGCAAATGAGCAAACAGGGATTTAAAAGAAATAATTTTAGTCTATTATTAATTATGAATAACTGTATATTGAAAAGCCTAAAAATAATAAATTCAGCACAGTAAAAATTAAACACATCTCTAAAACAGTTGTATATCCAAAGCTGCAAAAAATATTTTCTGTGCTACAGAAATTCAGAAACTGGACTGAAACTTAATCTACCGTGTTTCCCTGAAAATAAGACCCTGTCTTATATTTTTTTGAACCCTGAAATAAGCGCTTGGCCTTATTGCCATGCACTCAAAAGCCCAATTGGGCTTATTATCAGGGGATGTCTTATTTTGGGGAAAACAAGAGTATTTATACTATGCTTACTAACAATAACAACAGCATCAAGTTAATATACTGGACTTTATTATTTGAGTCAAGTCAGTGGTACAAATTTTGAATGTTTACATGAATGGACTGTGGCAAATAAGTGTTACATTAAGTGTTCTAAACAAGCTTACTTTTTTCACCCAGGTCCTTTATTTACATAAAAAAATGTAAATAAAATCCGGGTAAGACCAAGGAAAGCAAATAGAAGTTCAAATATTTCATGAAAATATTTTAAATGAAACTTGGTGCTTTCACACTAAGATCCTCCATGAAATTTTAAAATTTCTTTTATTTCTTTAAAGATCTGCACAGGAAATTTCTTTCCCACCTTTTTTTCCACTACATACAGTATCTAAATTCAGACTCCATAAATTGGATTTGCGGGTAACATAATTATCACTCAACACACTTAATTGCCAGTCTCAATGACAGGATCATGATAAGGGATTTGCGGTGAAGAGAATGGCTTTCAAAAAAACTTAGAAACTCAATTTTCAGAAAAATTAAAGAAAAACAAAAGTAATACTAGCTACTTATTATACCTATTATAATAAATTCAGCAAAGTAAAAATTAAACACATCTCTAAAACAATGGCTAAACTAGCAACAGCATCCTGGGGTACAAAGCAAACACAATAATAATGCCCTACTGGCATAGTCACAATAGCAAGTTTTTGGATTGCAGTGCAGTACTAACCTTGTATGCCTGCAGTATTGCTCCTTCTTTTAATTTTTCTAATTAAATAGCCAGAGAGAAGGACCCAAACAAGTGGTTGTTAATGCCTTTACAGACAGAGTCAAATCTCAATCACAGACCTGTCCTGCAGATGAGGAGAGGGCAGACTATATTGTCCTAAGAAAGAGTTTACAATATTTTTCTTAGCAGAAGACTGGATGTTTCTTTGAAGCTTTAAAAAAAATCTATTGAAAGAATAGCATTCTACCAACAGCAAAGTTTTTTTTAAAAAAATTCAAATTAAATTATAAACATGAACTTCAGAAGAGGAAACATCAACTTAGAGTTTCCTCTTCTGCTGTGGGACAATACTTTATAAAGGAATAGTTGTGGGGAGGATCTTGGGTTTTTAATTTTTTGGGTTTTTTTTGTAAGTCATTTTTGATTCCTGGCAACTGCCTGGGCAAATTCTTGAAGTTTTGTTGGCAAGGTTTTTCCAAAGTGGTTTGTTATTGCCTGCTTCCTAGTGCTCAGAGACGGTGCCAAGCCCAAGGTCACCCAGCTAAACCGTGTGCCTGAGGTCGGACTAGAATTCATGATCTCACCACTACACCAAACTGGCTCTCAAGAATAAATATCAATGGATCGTATACAGACATTTTAATATAGCCTATTGAAACTCATTCAGTTTTGGAAACTAATTTATCTATCAAGAAAATTATTTAAATTTCACCTTTTCTGTGAGACCTCAAAGCAGATGTCCCTCTCCCCAAATTTCATTCCAGTAACAATCATACGAGATAGGTTAGGATGAAAGAGAGACTACCTAATCCAAAATCACCAGTGAACACTTTGATTAGATAGAAACTTGATTCCGGTCCCCTCAAACCTGGTCAAACATTTAAACTTGCTTTAAAAGATGGAAATAGACATAACAGAATGTAAATGATCAAATATATATTTCAGAACATCTAATTCTAGTCCACTATTACAGCATCTCCCAAAGATGGTAACCCAGCCTTTGTATGATCATTTCTAGTGGTGAATGAGATCCATCACCACTCAATCTGATTGTTGAACCAATCTTACTGTCAGATAATTTTTCTGATGTCCGACTAACCTGTAATTTGAACTCAGATTCTTATGTCATAGTGTTGCCTTTTCCATGGTAAACACCTTCAAACATTCTTTTTTTTCCCCCAAGCCCTTTATTATCTAGGTTAGTCTTCTTTGGACAAACCTTGGTCTTCACTGTCTAAACCAGTGTTTCTCAACCTTGGAAGCTTGAAGATGCTTCCTTGAAGCAGCACTGGCTGGGGGATTCTGGGAGTTGAAGTCCACCCATCTTCAAGCTTTTCCAAGGTTAAGAAACACTGGTCTAAACTATGGTGATCAGATGTAGAGTAACAATGACTTCTCTTGATCTAAACTATAGTAACTGCATTCACTTTTTCATTCAGCCTCATCCTGCTATTAATTTGTATTTAGCTTGTGATCCCTTTTTGCCTATATTGTTGCTTAACACCGTCGCCCTCCACCCTAAATTCTTCCCAGCCAAAAGAAAGACTTCACATTTCTCTCTGTTGAAATTCTTCTTGCTTAGTTTGATTCAATGTTCTAATGCATTAACATCCTCTTGAATCTTGAACTAATTTGAAAGAGTTTTCCAGAGAAGCCTTGGATCTAAACCTAGGTATAAAAGTGTCTCCATAGACAAGGCTGTTAGTGCTTCTATTCTAACTTTTGACTAAAAGATGTTACACATCTCTCTTATCTTTGCCAAAGAAATCTTAATCAAAACACACTAATCATTTTGATCCATGTGGGATTCTATTGACTGTTATATTGGAGTGGATAAGGAACTTTTCACAGTATAGTACTGTATCTAGCAACGCTTGTTAAGAGTGATTTTTTAAAAAAGTGCTGACATGAGTTATCTAGGGTTACCCAACATTTGAAGGGGGCGGGTTTAAAAAGCCAGAAGATCAGATGATGACAGCATGGACTTAACTTTTCCTTCACTTCTCTTTGCTTAGCAATTTTAGTAAAATGAAGAGAGTAAGATGAAACAAGGCCAGCATCAAGAAAGGAAGGGGGGAGATGTACTAAAATGTTAGTTTGAGTGGTTCTCTTTGGCCTTGTTGACAGCTGGACTGGAAAAATGTTGTGTATTGGATTTGCTTATAGTTAACATGGCATTTAACCTTCCTCCCTGTAGTTACTTTATGTATCCTAATCCAATAGCTTTTAAATTGGCTTTGTATCCAACTGTCCTTCCTCAAAGTCAGGGGTTTTTGAGGGCTTGTTCTCTTTAAAGGAGTAATTGTCCCTCTTCCTAACTTAAGACTTAAGTTTTAGTCTTTTGTTCATACTAGTATACTGGGACCACTTTATACCTTCTAAACGTGGTTTTGCTAATAGTGAGTTGAGATATGGAATGACAAATTTTATATTTGTTAAATATTATTTTAGGCTCTGTATGGACTTTTTGCTGATACCTGGATGGGAGAACACATTACTTATCAGATTTGCCTATTTGTTTAATTGCAGGATGAATTAGCTTTATATCTGTTAACTATGAGGTGGTGAAAAGATGGTGAAATTGCTTATACTTGTGATGAGGGTGGGAATTCTCTTTCTTGGAGTAGAGGTTCTCTTTATTTATTTATTTTGCACCTCTTATTCTGGTTTTTTTTTTCTTTTTGTTTTATCTTTCACTGCTGTAATTAAAACTTTCAAGTAGCTAAATCTGGGCGGGATGCCATTGCTTTCTTTTAATCCATTTGCATAGCTTGTCCTAGAAACCTCCCTACAATATCAGAGGGAATAGCTTGCGGGAATAGCTTACTCCTTGTGTCCGCAAAAGCGATTGTTCCTGCCTGAATGTTTCTCCCTCCGACCTTTCTGTGGAAGAGCTACTGCGCCTCGGCCGTTGAAATCTACCCAATTCCCACCAGATCTGCATAAACGACAGCTTATCGTTGGCTAACCGGCGTCAAAAGCAGACGCTTCTCGCTCACCGTGGGAACTCTTGCCTAGTGAAGTTAAGGGGTTGTCAGGGCTGCAAATGGCCCGTGGCAGGAAAAGTTTTACGCAACTATCCACGACGGCTGCTCCCTGAGCGTTACGATCGGAAATCAGGCTTTCGGCTTGCAAAACACCGCAAGGGGCCCAATCTGGAGATCTTTTGCTCAAATCTCCCACTTCTGCTCCACCAGCCACCCCCACCGCCGCCTTCCAGACAACTTTACTCCCAATCCCCGCCATCGCGACTCGGCCGCAATTGCTACCCGAGTGTAAACAATGTTAGGTAATTTACATAATTAAGGTGCCGCTTTATTAATTCAAGTGCCAGCGCGGCAGACATGAACCTCTTTTGAGACGCGGAAGACGCCACATTTAAAACCAATCGCAGGATTTACTCGGGGCAGAGTTTACCCGGGCGTTGCGTCGTCCTCGTAACCCGGCAGGCAGAAAGGGCGAGACGCGCGGGCTCGGAAGCCAAACTTGACGGGGCTGGGGGGGGGGGGGAGGATGCTGGCTGCTGCCTCTGTCCCTGAGGGAAGGACCTTAAACTTTAGGAGATCGAGGCGATCGTCCCCATGTACACACCGCGGGGGACGGTCTCTGGAACGCCTGCAACGCACTGAGTTGCTCAGCTTGAGTAGCCCTTGGCCAACAATCGCAAAAGCGCATTGTCTACCTTGAGTAACCCCGGTGGTTCTACCCTGGGATAAATTCCCCACCCCCCTCCGCAAGGCTTTTCTCCCGAGTAGTTCACGTGCAGGGGCCTCCGTTTGAAAGCTCCCCACTGGCACTCAAGAAAACAAGAACTTCCTCTTTTACACTCGCGTAAACTCCCGACTACCACTAGTATCAAAGCCCCGATTCACCCCCACACGCACACACCCCGGCTTTCCCGCGCCAGCAATAATGCTAAAAAGTCCTACCGCCACCCTCACTATGAAAATAAAGCCCGCTGAACTCTGGGTTTCCTCCTGCCCAAGAAGGCGGCTCGATTCCCTCCGCGTTTGTTTTCCCCAACACAACGCTCGGCACCGCGTCTCGAGTAGCTCCACGGAGCTCGGCTGCCTGAAGCCTTGCCTTTCCTGCTCTGCGACGTGGAGCGTGGCCCCCTCTCCCTCGGCGAAGGCTAAGCCCGCTATGCCTCACCTGCGACGGCGACCGAAGCTTCGCCGCTGCTCTTCCCGCGTAAGGCGCTCGGGCTCCTGCCTCGGATTTGGGAACGCGGCGCGCTAGCTGCCATTTAAATGCCTGCCAGCTGAGAGCGGCCCTCCGTGTCATTGGCTGAGGCCTCCCAATCCTCCCCCTAACCGCTTCCAGCCGCCGCCGCCGCCGCCAGGATTCGCGCTCCCCCCCCCCCTCAAAAAAAAAATCCTCACGCCTAGCAATTCCCTACTATTCGCACGCTGTGGTGCAGGGCGAGAACCTTTTCCCCGCATACGGAGACAACGCATGCAGGTCCTACACAGGAGGTGGAAGAGGAACGCAGGTGAAAATACCGTTTCTCTTCCATCCTAGGCCTGATTTTGTGAAGGATTGTGAAGATTGCTCATGAGCTGGCTCTGTAGTTTCCAGTTCGAGCCTCTTACAAAATTGTGGATGGACATGTGGCCAGGAGCAGTTCACTGTTGTTGTTGTTGTTGTTTTTAATACTGCTCCAGCCTTGTTTCCAGTGCTTAATTCTTATTGTGTAAGGTTGTGGAAAGAATGTATGTATCCACATCCTCACTACAAGGAGCACTGTAAGAGTGCATTGTGAGTTACCAAAAGCAAGATTTCCAACCCCAGGCTTCTAGTTATGAACTCTAGTCTTGGAATAATTATCAAAACAAGATCCTTGCTGGTATCCCACTCTGTAAAATTCCTGAACCAGAAGCCTTGGTAGGTTTTTAAAGTTGCATAGTGGAGTTTTTTTTTTTTTCAAGTGCCTTTGAGTCTGTGGGACTTAACTGGACAAGTCCCTGTAGTTTTCTTGGCAAGAATTCAGAAGTAATTTGCCAGTGCCTCCTTCCTGGGGCTGAGAAAGAGTGACTGGCCCAAGGTCACCCAGTTGGCTTTGGCCTAAAGTGGGTTTCCTGGTTTCTAGATTGATACCTTAACCACTAACCAAAGCTGGCTCTCGTGGAACAAATCTATTTTAGATTTTATTTAGAAATTAATTCATAGTATTTTTAAATTAATATTTGGAAATTAGAAATTATTTTCTAATAAAATAATTTATTTAGAAATTTAGGTATTTAGAAATTAATTCATAGTTCCAGATACCCCATCAGCCATTACAGTTCTAGTGGCAATTAATTTATAGATCTAGTAACATGCAGCCTAGATTTGAGGTAGGCATATGGTAGATCAGGATGTATTAATAGCTTGGTAGGAGATCTAACAATTTTAGATGTCCCATTATACTTGTGAAAGTAAGATGGAAAGAGGTGGGGGGAGAAAATCTGAACTAAACGTTGTCTATAGAAGTGTAAATGGACCAAGTGTAGTGCCCATATCATGAGAAGACACCATCTTAACCTTGTGGGCAAGAGAGTTGTGGGTACAGGAGCTTCTGGTGAAGACATTCTAAAGGTAAGGATGATTTAGAAGAACTCGTTATAAAAAGAAAAAATAAATGTGAAACTTTTACTGGGCTCGGGATGGGTGGTGTGCTGGAGAAATAAAGAAGTTAATTCTTTATTAACTTCTTTATTTATCCCCCTACAGAGGGATTGCTAGATTTTGACCCTATTCTATTACTGAGTTAAAATGCTTAATCTCCCCATTTTTGAGTTGGCAGAAAAGTATATCATTCTCCCTGATCCTGTTTCCTCTTCTGCCTCAGCTGTGTCTGTGCTGATGCATAGATGTGCTGATATCCTGGTTTTGCATATTGCAAAATGTGATAGGCCAGTGATGACTAACCTTTTTGGCACCAAGTGCCCAAAGCGCAAGCGTGCACACACCCCCATAATGTGATGCATGTGTGACCCCACACCCTCCCTTGAGCATGTGTGCGCAACCCCATGCGCACCCTGCCCCATTCATGCACGCATGCTCCCCATGTGTGCTCCCGTGCAGGTCCGCATGACCCCATGTGTGCCCACCCCGCACACATTCATGCGCATCTCCTGCATGCATTCGCAGCAGAGACCTGAAAACCAGCTGGCCGAAGGGAGGTGTGCACCCATGTGCAGCAGAGTTGAGCTGGGGCAACGGCTCGTGTGCCCGCAGAGAGGTTCACCGTCATGGTGATAGGCTAGGCCATAAGTATTTGAATGATACAGGATAGAAATTTATGTGACATATAGATTGACCAAGTGATGGGTTGAGTGAGTCTCCTGTCACCAGCAATGAAAAAACATCTCCCAACCATAGAGGAAAGTGAGATGGGTCTGCAGAACTGTCTCCATAAGCTTAGTCTCATTTGCCTTTCCTCCTCCAATTCTCCATTCAGACATAACCTAATCTGAATACAGTTTCTTTTTTAAAGGAAATCAGAATCCCAAACAAAATTGGGTTGCAAGCATCACCCTTACTTAGCATTCCTCTCTGTTTATAATGGTGCCACCCTGCAGATTCTTCCATGCTGCTTGGGGGATAATGGGGGCTTTATTGTTTCAGACTTGCACTAAATCAGAAAGGACTTTAGAATTAAGTATTTATTGTACCGCTGGCTGCATCATGATATGGTTTTGATAAGTCCCTGACATGGTATTGCTGTAATCGGCTCTTTAGTGCAGCAGTGTCCAGTTGGTGGCAGATAATGCCAACCAAGGATTGGAAGAGTGTGAAATGGTAAATTAGCGCTGATCTCATTAACTGCTGGCTATCTGACCTTACTTCCAATATAATGGGTAGATTTTACATTCTTGTTGGATGCTACCAGCTTAAGATGAAAGCTACTTTAACAATAATACCAGTAAGGATAATTTGTCTTCCTCAGTCATGGCAAAGGAATGAGATGAAGACGGTCTCGTAAGGACACAAGGGAGAAGAAAGAAGTGACAGGGCTAGTTTGTGCTTAGAGCGATGGAAGTCCACAAGGGGTGGTCGAAAAAGTGGTAAAAAATGTGGTAAAAATTTGAACAATAAAATCGAGCTCTGGCTGTTTTGCATGACGCACAACAGAAAGAGGCAGAGCTTTGATTGATTGATTTTTATTAATTAATTTATTGGATTTCTATAGCTGTCCATCTCAGCCAACGACTCTGGGTGGCTCACAGTCCAGAAACCTATACTACAATTAAAACCCTAAAAACATTTTAAAATAATAAGAACAGTAAAAACCATTAAAACAATGTTGAAGTGTCTGATTCCATTACATGCAAAGCAAGACATCAGGCCTCTTAACAATATAGCCAGGAGGACAGGAGGTGGGGCCTTCGGCGCATGCAGCACCCCAGGCTTGGGAGCAATGTTTGCACCATTGAAACTAGCATCTTGACTTGTTTGACCACATCCTCAAACACCCCTAATGAAGGGCAAATGGGGAAAGATCCTTAGACAATTCATGAAAGTTAAGGTTATGTCTATGACAACAATCAGAAAAATTAAAGTAGTAGTAACACTGAGTTGTGGAAGTTAGCACCCGAGAAAAGGTGATATACACATTTTGAAATATGGATTGAAGGATGGTTTCAATCTAAGAATATCAGGAACTGCAAGAAAAAGCCATCAATTATTCATGGACAAATTAAAGGCAGTTTTCTCCTGTAAGGCAATGTTAAAAAATCAGAAACTTCCTAGGAGTGTGGTGTGAGTAGGTGTTGGGCAAGAACAAATATGCTTGTTAAGGTGAAGGAAAATATAAGAATGGGAAGACAATAGAAAAGAGGGATGAATGCTCTCAATGAAAGCAATAGAGAATCCTTGGAAGATTGGCAGATGAATATGAGAACAGGCTGAGGTGGCAGATACAAAAACATATATACAGATAGTCCTTTACTTACAACAGTTCATTTAATGACTGAAGTTAAAACAGCAGTGAAAAAAGGGACTTATGACCGTTTTTCACACTTAACAACCCTTGCAGCATCCCCATGTTAATGTGATCAAAACTGAGTTGATTGGCAACTGACTCATATTTATGAAAGTTGCAGTGTCTGGGATCATGTGATAATCTTTTGTGACCTTCTGACCAGAAAGTCAATGAGGAAGCCAGATTCCACTTAACAACTATGCAACTAACTTAACAACTGCAGTTATTCACTTAACAGCTGTGTCAAGAAAGGTCATAAACTGGGGCAAACTTCCCTTAACAAATGTCTCACTTAGCAACAGAAATTTCAGGCTCAATTGTGGTCATAAGTCGAGGACTACCTGTATATACCGGTGTGGGTGTGTGTATACAAATATTTACTTTGTCAGAGATTTAGAGGGCCAAGCAATGTCAATAAAATTTTGTTGTATCCTCAACTAACAATATATTCTGGGAATTTTCCATTTCTGTAGAACAATCAGGCATCAACAATGCAAATCCCATTAATTGTTTTTTTTTATTCTTTGTTGCTACAATATTTGCTATAATTATGGTTGTCCAAGCAATCCCGATGTTGTCCTAATACATCGCATATTTTTTTTAGTTCCAGCTGGTCTTCCTCAAAGTAGTCCTACTCATTGCCACACATTCTGTATAGTTAGTAACCAAGCCAATACATTGCTGATTTTAAGTAACTGTGGTAAGCAATCAAATGCTAATGTGACAGTATACTTTGTAGAATTGGCTTAATTTTGAAGATTAGCAAAATTGGTATGTATTGAAAATATTCACTGACTCCAACCCATCTGGAAAGCAAAGGGTTGGCACAGACTGGTCTACAATTTTTATCACCTACTTTTGTGTACCTGCAAAGATTCTTCTGTTTAGCCTAGCTGCATTTTTTCCTTTCTTTGTAATTTCTTCTATCTCTATTAACTGATCTAAATACTAAGGCTTTTCATTTGTTACAAAGCCTAACAAACATACCATAGTTTGCAGTAAACCATCATGAACTAAGGATATAACCATCTGATTTGTAGAGGCTGAGCTGTAAAGTTTTATTGGATCCCATCTTTACAGGTTGGATAAAGAGAAGGAATTCTTTTCAAATCTGCAGATGACAAAAGATTGGGTAGTAATGCCAAGGCTAAAATTAAATTCAAAGGATTTAAGAAATTGGTTGGAAATAGAAAACAAGATTTTCTTTGCTCACTACACCATAGAGTAGAAGACCCATACCCCCAGTTGTCAATATGTTTTGGGTAATACTTATCCTGTCTATCATACCAATATTATTGTACACCAAATTACTAAATGACTTCTGTCAGTGGCTTCATACATATGTTAAAAAGCATGGAGAAGGTTCTGGCTCTTGTGGAACCCCAGAAAGCAGGGACCTGGGATCATATCTTCTTTTCCATTACCCCTGACTGAATCCGCCAACTCAGAAAGGAGCAGAACCACTGCAATTCCCAGCCCTCAACTCATTATCAAAAGCTACTAAGATATCTAACAGAATCAGGAGAGGGCTTCCTTTTTGATAGATATCTTGATGAAGAAACTGAATAGACATCTATTGATTATGTTTTACTTCGAATTTCTGGACTGAAGAAATGGTTCCAGGTCATACTGCAGAATTTAGATTGGGGATAAACTTAGCTCTGGTCTTCTTCCCACATCATATTTCATGAAGAAGATATTTTATAAAGGATTAAATCATCATGTTGTTTAATATAGCACAGAAATTAGAACAGCAGGGTAGCCATAGCTGGCTGGTAGAAAATCTTAGTGTTAATTCAAGGTGGTTTTGAAATGTGTAAACCAGTTTTTAATACCTGGAACTCTTTAATGTGGCTGAATGACAAGAAAGCAAGACCAGTTTATTCACTGGCTTTGGTACTGCTGAAAAATGTAATTAAAACAGTGAATAATATTAATTCTAAAGCATTGGTATGCAACTTCACAGTTTTATAAAAATCACATATACTGTAATTGTCATTCGCTGATAGGGAATGGATGAATCAATATCCCTCATTACTTCCTACTCTGATACTGGGGCTCTTGAGAAATTTTGAGAGTTACAGCAATACTCAATAAATGAATCTTAACATATTAGAAAGAACACAATTCTGATCTTGGCTGATTCAAATTCAGCCTACTTTTGGTGTTCATTGCTGATAAAATCATCTATGATAAGAATTTGATCTGCAAGTACTTATAAAGTTAATGCTGTAGAGAAATACAAATTACATAATAAACAGAAATATCTTTCAGTAGTATTCATTACAATATGTTTTTTTGTCTTTAAGAAACTGCCAAGAATGTTCATCTTTCTGGGAAATTTTACCACAAGTCCACGGCCAGTTTTGTTTCTTTTCATGTTTTTCTGTTTAAAAAAAATTCTGTCATGTTTGGCTTCACTTTAGCTGAAGGCAACTGTAAGATATTTTTATTCAATGTCCCTACTATAATATTTTAAAATTTAATTAGTTCTTGTATTTTCCTCCTCAACCACATCCACATCAAGAATGAATCCTTCCCTTTTTGCAAGATTGACCTGCTTAAAGCCAAGATTTTTTAAAAAAAAATTCTTCACAAAACAACTGAATTGTTGGTTAGCTTAATTTTTTTTCAACAAGCTGATGTAATTGCAACATCAATAGGATAATGTGCACATATAAAATAGAGTATTCTACTACAAATAAGTACTATTTTATTTTAAAAGCTGTTAAAATTCTACTTTCGTTTTAAAAATCCTGTATATATTATATATAGGTTGGAGATCTGTGTGTATAATAGTGTGCTCTCTCTTTCCCTCTCTCCCTCTCTCTCTTTCTCTCTCCCTCTTCCTCTCCCTCTCCCTCCCTCTGTACATATCAGTGGTGGGTTGCTCCTGGTTCGGTCTGGTTTTTGCGAACCGGTAGTAACAGTGGTGGGAGGCTCCGCCCAGACGTCATCATGAACAATCTGCGCATGTGCGCGTTCCCATTGCGAACCGGTAACAGAGGTAAGTAGAACCCACCTCTGGTGTGTATGTGTGTATATATGTATGTATGAGATTGTTTTCATAAAATCATAAAGTTGGAAGGAACCTTGGAGATCTTCTAGTTCTGCCCATTGCAGGAATCCTCAGACCATCCCAGAGAAATCTTTGTTTGAAAATCTCCAGTGATAGAACCACCATTACTCCAGGAAACTTGCTGTTCAATTACTTAATTGCTTTCACAGTCAGGATATTCCTCCTTAATTCAGGTTTAAATCTCTCTCTAAAGCTTACACCCATTGCTTTTTGTCTTACCTTTGAGCACTAAAGGTAGTCCTCGATTTGCAACAGTTCATTTACTGGCCATTCAACGTTACAAAGGCACTGAAAAAGGTGACCTATGACCATTTTTCACACTTATGTCCGTTGCAGCATCCCCATGGCCATGTGAACAAAATTCAGACGTTTGGCAACTGGCTCATAGTTATGACGGTTGCAGTGTCCCAGGATCATGTGATCTCCTTTTGTGACTTTCTTACAAGCAAAGTCAATGGGGAAGGCAGATTCACTTAAAAACCACAACACTAATTTAACAACTGCAATGATTCACATAACAACTGTGACAAGAAAGGTTGTAAAATGGGGCAAATTCACTTAACAAATGTTTCACTTAGCAACAGAAATATTAGGCTCAATTGTGGTCATAAACTGAGAACTACCTGCGTAAGGATTAAATCCATACTCTTTTCCTTGTGACAGCCCTTCAAATATTTAAAGATAGCTAACATGCTCCTTAGTCTTCTCTTCTTTAGACTAAACATGCCTAGTTCTTTTAACCATTTTTCATAGAACTTGCAGCAATAATTTCTTGCCCAGTGAAGAGGACTAAGGATCTTGAAAGCTTGCACATTTTTGTGAACTCTTGAGTTAGGTTATTATGTTAATGTGTATTTTGAAATTTGCCTTCTAACTGGCATAGCCTGTTTGGTGAAGTGGTTAAGGTGCTGGCCTAGAAACCAGGAGACTGTGAATTCTAGTCCTGCCCTAGGCCTGAAAGCTGGCTGGGTGACTTTGAGCCAGTCATTCTCTCTCAGCCCAATCCATGGGAAAGTAGGAGGAGAAAGAGGTATTGTGTATGATTGAGCCTTGTATTAGTTATAAAGTAATAAAGGTGGGATATAATTCTAATAAAGAAAACAAAATATTTTCTGCAAAGTCAGACAAAGTAAACAGACATTTATAAACAATTTAGAAATCTCTGTAGTGATGTTAAATATACCATGCTTCAATCCTTTTGCATCTTCTCCAACACCAAAGTTAAAAAGTGATTTGGGGATAAAGAAAGAAAGAATTAAACATGTTGCAACAAAGCTTCCCATGGTTAGACACTACTTTACAGTTGCCATTTATTCCTCTCCCTGTCCTGTCACTACCATTCAATATTATCTGTCTCAGAGAATCAGGCTTTGGAGCTATTTTCTATAACGTTGACAAAATAACGGGATAGCCATGAAGCCAAAATTATTTACAGTGACCTAAAGCAAACTGAACTTCTTTATGAAGCACTGACACAATTTTGGAAAAACATAGTCAATTCACAAGCAGCCAGTTAAAAACCATAAAGTAATAAAAGTAGAATACCAAGCGTAGGGAGAAGAAAGGAAGAGGATGGTTCTTTGGTTAAACAATTAAGAAGTCAATGCTACCAAAAGGAAATTGCTTCATAACAGAAAATTCTAACCATCAAAGCTCTCCCATTTATTTCTACTAATTTTGGAAGGGGTGAACACTAAATTGAATAGAATATGATCTAGTGTTTTTTTTACATTCTATGACATCAGAGATGGTAAGGTAGCTTCCAGGCATGGCTTGTGGTGTACACTGCCTGGGTATTTTTAGTACCACCAACCTTAACCAGGAGTTCCATCAAGCATCACTACTTGAGATTCATCATCTTCGTTTGTTTCATATTTATTTCTTTATTTGTAAATTTGGTGTGCTGCTGTTATTGGTAGCATTGTTGAAGTGGTCTTGCAACTCGTTTGATTTACTGTTTTCATACCAACTTTGTCTCATTTCAGGCCACGATTTACTAAAAATAATGTAACCCTGTTGCTTTGGATACCAAAAGCATCATCAGCCAGTCACAAAATTAGTCAACATGGAAAGAATCGGGATAATTCATCATTATGTCAGACCCTATATTGTTACCCAAAGTGCTGTTCACTCCTGTGGAAAGGATGTTTCTGTAGTTTTTCTCTGCCAATTAAAATTGCATCTGTTTGGTATCTGTGAAATCCTAGCATAGCAGATATTTGCCTCTTCTGCCTTCTATCCCAGAACTTAAAGCCCAGTAATGAATTGACCTCCTTCATTTGAAAAACAGAATAAAAGAATGTGCTGTCTCTGCTGAGAGGAAATAGGGGAAGGGTGTCTCCTGAGCATCAGTGGTTCAGGAGCTAGTTTGTAGAAACCAGGACTATTACAGTATTATGGGGTGGATATTTTGCTGGTTTTAAATACTTAATAATGGTAGTATATGTACTTTATTAAGGAAGCTGAATACCAAATAAGCAAACCTGGCAACCATTTTCTTCTGCTGTAGAGATTATGGTATTTTTTTCAATACACATGATAATTATATGTCCTTTAACTGGATATATGTGTGTGCGCATATTAAATAGGGATTTACAATGGAGAGAAATAGATACAATTGCAGACAGTGTCTTTCTGAAAAGACATAATAATGAACAGGATATTTCTTTTTTTTCTCTGAAACAAGATAAATGTTTCAGGGATCTAAAATGTGTACTATATAGTTTTGAGAGAGAGAAATCTGCAAATCAGTAACAATATCATGTATATCATAACCAGATCATGTACAGGTAGTCCTCAATTTATGACCACAATTGAGTCCAACATTTGTGTCGCTAAGTGAGATATTTGTTAAGTAAGTTTTGCCCCATTTTACAACTTTTCTTGCCATAGTTGTTAAGTGAATCACTGCAGTTGTTAAGTTAGTAGCATAGTTGTTAAGTGAATCCGGCTTCCCCATTGACTTTGCTTGTCAGAAGATTGCAAAAACATGATCGCATGACCTTGGGACACTCTATCTGTAATAAACATGAGCCTGTTGCCAAGGATCTGATTTTTGGTCACGTGACCATGAGGGTGCTGAAATGGTCATAAGTGTGAAAAATGGTCATAGGTCACTTTTTTCAGTGGCGTAACTTCGAATGCTCACTAAACAAACTGTTGTAAGTCGAGGACTACCTGCATATCATTCTGGCTGACTACCTAGATATCCTTAAATCTGTCTTATGACAAAGATATTCCTTCTCTTTGTTTGGAGAACAGAAACATTCTTTTTGAATAGGGTAGAAAGGAAATATTAAAAGAATGTCTTATTTTATATCAGTTGACCTGATTGGGTCTGCCATATTTGAACTGCAGACATTCAGACAAGCAATAAGTGGCAGAAGTTAATTAGTGTTTTCTGTATTTATGCACTTTTTCAATCTAGATATGGGAGGCACATAGGTTATAATTCATCATTCAAAAGATAATTAATGGGGTAATATATGCATAATTAGCTAGTTCTGTGCACTTAGGTGACACAGCATTTCCTAGTAGCTGAGTGTAACCATCTTGCCTTCTAGGTAAAAAGCTTAATCACATGCATCTCTTTAGAAATAACATATATAATTTGCCTATAATTGGACCAAACCATTTGATTGGTAATTGTCTGAAACATGTAATTTAATGAAAACAGACAATGCTGGCTTTCAATAACAGCAAGTACCTAGATATTTATTATGCATTATGTTATTATTTACAAACAGAAAGAGATGAAATAATTGTTCCCAAACAGCAATCTTTTATATCACTTGAAAGTATTCAACAACTGGAAAATCTTTAAATGTTATCAACTCTTTAAAGACTCATTTCTTAACACCAGTTTAAGTCACAATGATTAAAATGTATTAATGCTTAAAGTCAGATTCAAAGCAAGACATGATTATATTGTATTAACTTAAAAAGAAGCAAAATCCAGTAGTTGTATACCTGGGATGGCCACCCAAATCTAAAGGCAGATATATTGGATTATAATTCCCGTTGGCATCTCAATAATTCTGTGAATCATTGCCCAACACTTCTGAAAGAAACCAGCTTGGTGTAGATGCAGAAAAAGAAATATTATAAATACTATAAATCCAATTGCTTTCCAGAAAGATTTACATAGTTAATAAACATGCAGCTACTATGAATATTTGAATCACTTTTTATATAATTAATACTCAAGTCATCCATGAATCTTCATTCAGTTTCTGCTCTGTCTTTTTCTTCATCTGAAAAATGTGGAACAGATTTCTTTGCTACGACGTTGTCCAATCTTTGCCCTTGAAGATATGGATTTACATTCTGAAAGATGAAATATTTTAAAACACTTAGGAATGGGAAATAATCCAGGTAAACACCTAGAGTTTTCCACAGTATATGGGATGGATGAGTGTTTAGTCTTGTATTTAAAACTGTAGTGTAATGTTTTCTTCTTCAAAACTCCCTAAATGGGGCAGGACTCTATTCAATGAATGGACCAGGTCTTAGTTTACTGAAGCAAAAGCAAAAGCAAGAGAAAGAAGGAAGTGGAAATAAGGAAATAAAAGTGAATTATCTTACTGTTCTACACTCTAGGACAATGTTCATATGACAATTTGAACTGTATGTACAACTGTATGTTTACTTTTCTGATTGGGAGGGGGGTATATTTTATTTTATCAACCAGGCCCAAGATAATTTTGGTTCAGCATTTTGTTTCTCACAGGGCCATCCAGATGTGTCAAGGGTGCTACAAAAAAGATGGCACCATGGTAACCCAGAGTTAATACTGTGTCGTCACTAGCAGTAGACTTTGATAGAACTGTCTTCGATAAATTTATCCATTTTAAAACTATCCAAATAAATAGCAAACATGTTCTACAAACATGGTCTAGAACAGAGGTCTTCAAACTTGGCAGCTTTAAGACTTGTGGACTTCAACTCCCAGAATTCTCCAGCCAGCTATGCTATGCTGGCTGGAGAATTCTGGGAGTTGAAATCCACAAGTCTTAAAGCTGCCAAGTTTGGGGACCGCTGGTCTAGAGATAAACCTGGGGAAATAGAAAGGTTGCACTTAATTTTCATTTTTTAAAAAATACATTGGGATGGCTACGGGTGTACTAAGAAATGCTACTTTAGCATGAAGAGTTGTCTAGCTTACTACAGATGTTTTCTGGAAGTAAGGACTAAGTCCAGGTTTTATATGCTATTCGTAACTATCTCAACAATCTGATTTTATTTACATTCTTGCCTGATTCTGCATTAAGATAGTAAATGAAAACAAGTTGTGTTCTGAAAATTACCCTTTTCTTTCTTTTCGGTTCACCCTTCATTTTCTCAAAGAGTAAATTCTTATTCTGTAAAACAATAAAACAATACGAAGTGTGGATCAAATTTATAAACTCTTTTCAAACAAGACTTTGTGCCATCTAAATATTATCATATGAATATTTTGGAAAGCATTTTGGTAGAGAATGCCATGTTGCTGAAAAGATAAACCACAAGAAAACAGTTGGATTACTACAGCTATTAATAAAATATTTGCTATTCTTCTGGGATCCTCAGTGTCATCAGCTATTACAAGAATAGGAATATATGATGATTCTAAGTTACAAGATGGTTTTAATTTTAGCTGTCTCAATAAGGTAGGAGTAAGAATGGAAAAATATCAAGCATAGTAGAACACAGGCTTTGCATGAATGAGATCCTTTTCAGCAAAGGATCTTTGCTGAGCTATAGATCCATCCAGATATTTGCTGTCAGAGACAAGTGCAAGGTGGGGACTTTTTTCCAACTCACATTTAGAGACTGATGAATAAAGATTAGCTTTAGCATACATCATATCTAAACCAGGATAGATCACATATTATGCAAACAGTTATTTTGCATTCCCTGCATCACATCTGTGGTCCACAGCAGATTGCCAGTTGTATAGAACTCTCTTTTCAATGGAAAAAGCCAGCTAGAGACACTAAAAGAAAAAGTTAGAAAGCCACCACTGTTGCTCCTGACCCATCTTTCACCATCTGAGGCACTGCTCCACTCTGCCTGATGGGAAGTCTGGTCATACATCCAAGGCCTTGGAAACCATTTATTAGAGAAAGCAACGGTGTATTGGATAGACTATTAATATTTAGTATGTGGATGCTATTAAAGTGGCAAGACCAGACTTGCCAGACTCTGAGACATAAAGGTAAAGGTTCTCCTCGCACATATGTTCTAGTCGTTCCCGACTCTGGAGGTGTGTGTGTGTGCTCATCTCCATTTCAAAGCCGAAGAGCCAGCGCTGTCTGAAGACGTCTCCGTGGTCATGTGGCCGGAGTGACTAAACGCCAAAGGCGCATGGAACGCTGTTACTTCCCACCAAAGGTGGTCCCTATTTTTCTACTTGCATTTTTTATGTGCTGTCGAACTGCTAGGATGGCAGAAGCTCACCCCGTTACGCAGCACTAGGGATTCGAACCGCTGAACTGCCGACCTTTCGATCGACAAGCTCAGCGTTTTAGCCACTGAGCCACCGCGTCCCACTTACTCTGAGACACAACTTCCTATTTTATGAAGTCTACATTTGGATTGTATCTATGTTTGTCCATAAGGAGAAAGATTATCACAGCTGGAAGAGAGTCTCCCTTTTCATGCTGTCCTCTGGACTACTTGGAAAGGGAGAAAGGAGGAAAGAAATAAGTAGTTCTATTGTAATCATATGGATGTTTCCCTTAAGTTGTGATTTAAATATGTTCCTTATTACTATTTTAATTGCTTCCCTTGCCACCTTCTATTTTTAATTGATGTTATGTTATAAATACTTCTTTTTAAAAAGACCCTGATCTTTCTTTTCAGAAATAAACTGATCTAAAATTCTTTTAATATAATGAAGCTAAATTTGATTGGGGCGGGGGTGAAGAAGAGGTTCACAATAACAAGAGAAGATGGCTATGACTTTCAGCTCCAACCTTTATAACTAATCCCACACACTGCTGTATTTCATAAATGTTGCAAGCTCAAGTACAGGCTGGAATGTCAAACACATGCTCCACAGATTTGATTTCTATTGGAATTATAATGTGGACCCCAAAAATAAAAAGTTAAAGGAACAACAGTTTAGGAGGAGCAACTGTGTTTTAAAAAAGCATAATGCTACATGGTGAATTGTAATAAGGAGAGTTACAAAACAGTAATTCCTGAATGAAGTAAGGATTTCTGAGAAACAAATACTGTAAGAAGCTAAAGTGATTTCTGCCTAACATAATTTGCTAGTGCTTCTCATATTAATTTAAGTCCAAGTTCACAAGATGTAGCTTTTGTTTGACCTCAACTATTTCATCTCTACTGTGCCAAAGAGACAAGGAAATGGGAATGAAGCTGGCCAAAGAGACATTCTTGGCTGCAATAATTTGTGCAAACTCACTTGGGGAAAAATCAATTTAACATGCAAAACACAATAGGAGACATGTATTTTATTTCCTCTTAGAAGTGGTGTTTTATTTATAATTTTTCTTAACATTGTTTTACCTAAATCTCCTTTACAAAGTTAAGTTTTTGAACATTTTTAAAGGTACACTGCAATTAATTTATAAGCAGACTAGGAGCTAAAAAAAAAAACCTTTGCTCAATTGTTTTGGTTAAAGAAATAATTGATTTTGTTTGGGTGTATGTTAAGATCGTAACTAATGCAAATATAAGAACAGGCAGCAACAGAGTTCAGATAAGGTAATGTAATGTAATCTGAACTAAGATCTTTACTTTACTTTAATCCTGCAGTAAAGGTAAATCTGAAAATATGGCATGTCCCAAAAGTTCTGCAAGGAAAGCATTCTGATTTCTGGTGAAATGTCTACCATCTTTTGATCCCATCTCTACCAAAGAGGAACTTATATCATTTTATACATCACAGGACTTGTTAGAAAGAACCAAGCACATCACAATTTTAACCCTAAAATATACACAAAACAAGGAGCAGGTTTGCAAAGAATGAACAGATGTCCACAAGGTGACTTCACATGTATACATTCAACACTCACAGAGTGTTTTGAACTACTACTTACTGCACACACATTAGTGTTATTATATCTACTTTGGACATAAAATAGTATCAAAGAGCATCAACAGAACCAATATTGAAGCATTAAGACCATTTGTGTTTTGCACATTTCATTTATATTCAGACATACTTCTAGACTGTTATTTAGATCTATGAAGTATAATAACAGGCAGAAAGAAAACAATACTGTCTGAATTCAAGCTGCTTTCAAAGTAAGTTGGTAATTTGATGATAACTTTAAAGAAACAATTTCAATGTCAAATTTCTCTAAAATCTCACACATGTAAATTTATTCATTTACAAGCCTTCACATACAAATAATGCTGTTCATGTACAAATAATGAATACATCCCATGATATCAGCATCAATATTTTTATGTTAAAAATAGAGTAACTGCTCCAAAATAACTTTTTGTATTAGACAGAATATTCTATAACACTAACTAACTCTGTTAATTCTTAATTTAATATTCTGGAACAGGACCCTTACATGCTGATATTTAAACAGCCTAAATTTTCTTTTTTTGTGTATATTGTTATAAAAACAAAATACTATAATTTGCTTTCAAAAGGACTTGGGTGATCCTATTTAGAATTAACATGCTTTTGTAAGATCATCCAAAATCTGGTTGTCTATATCTGATGGAAAACCAGTTTGGATGTAATAACAAAACAGATAAGAATGAACAAAAGAATCTTCGTTCGTGTATATAGAAATAAGGCTGGTAATTTATAAATGAATTCTACTTATTCCACGACCAGAAGGTTACATTGCAGGAGTTTATTCATTCACTGTTATTATTAGAGGTTTAAATGACTCCAATGTCTTAAAATACCTTGTATTAACTTTGTCTGGTATGTTACCTTTGAATTTACCTGGGCTAAACTTCATTGAGATTATTGCAATATGGTGGTTTTTTTAAAAACAGTTCAATTTATTCTAAACATGGCTGCAACATTATGAACTAAGATAGGACAGTCAAACACCTTACCAACTGCATTTAAAAGCCTAATTGAAACTGCTGTTTAAAATCTTCAAAGACTTTTTCAATTGCTCCCACTAAATGGTATCTTTCAAAAGAGTAAAATTTTTGTATTACCAGTAGTGGCTGTATTATGAAAAGGGTTTGCCTGTTGCTGTACTTATTTATTTATTTATTTATTTGTTTAAATTTCTATACCGCCCTTCTCCAATGTAGGACTCAGGGCGGTGAACAGCCAAAATAAAAACAAGACATACATACAAAACATACAAAATCTAAAAAAAACTATTTAAAATGATTAAATAATTTTGGCCGTAATTAAAACATTCCAATTTAAAATCCGTTTAAAATTTGACTCAAGCCAGCCCAGCTAGTTGAAATAAATGGGTTTTCAGGGCCCGACGAAAAATCCGGAGGTCTGTTATTGTACGTAGCTCTGGGGGGAGGTTGTTCCAGAGGGCGGGCGCCGCCACAGAGAAGGCTCTCCCCCTGGGGGTCGCCAGCCGACATTGTCTGGCGGACGGCACCCTGAGGAGGCCCACTCTGTGGGAGCGTACTGGCCGGTGGGAGGCTATTGGTGGCAGAAGGCGGTCTCGTAAGTACCCCGGCCCTAAGCCATGGAGCGCTTTAAAGGTGGTCACCAACACCTTGAAGCGCACCCGGAAGACCACCGGGAGCCAGTGCAGCTTGCGCAGGAGAGGTGTCACGTGGGAGCGCCTCGTCGCCCCCAAAATCCCCCGCGCGGCCGCGTTCTGGACCAGCTGGAGCCTCCGGGTGCACCCCAGGGGGAGCCCCATGTAGAGAGCGTTGCAGTAGTCCAGGCGGGAAGTGACGAGTGCCTGAGTGACTGTGTGTAGGGAGTCCCGATCTAGAAAGGGGCGCAACTGGCGTATCAGGTGGACCTGATAAAAAGCCCCCCTGGCCACGGCCGCCAAATGATCTTCTAACGACAGCCGTGCGTCCAGGAGGACGCCCAAGTTACGAGCCCTCTCCGTGGGGGCGAGTGATTCGCCCCCAATAGCCAGCGATGGCGTCAGCTGGCTATATCGGGACGCCGGAAGCCACAGCCACTCGGTCTTGGAGGGGTTGAGTTGGAGCCTGTTGAAGCCTACTTGAAGTTTTTCAATTCCATGTGAAGAGTTTTCATTTATAAAAGTAATTTTAACAGCACATGTATGGTATGGAAATCCTCAGACTAAATAAACTAGTAAAGCCCTTCAATTCTGAGATTACTCTGAGTTTCATTTTATTACTATGTTTATGTTGCTGTTGAGTACAAATTTTATGCATGTTTTCTTTTCTTTTTAAATTATGTTTACATTTCTTTATTAGACTGCCTAAATTCTTTAGATTACTGGATAGTATATAAATGCTATAGCTAATGAGCAATACAATCTTCCAATCAAGATTAAGGAAGTTCAGACCACTGATTTCAGTCTTAGTTAAGTATATGTCTAACAATTATAGTATCCAAGTGAAATTCAAGGGACTCTGGCGGGAAATGCTTTAAATCCCAGCAATATTTTTGTGGTCACAGCAAGTGCTTTATAGTTCTCAAAGTAGTAGTACAAGAACAAATTATTTGAGTTGGCAAAAATGAATCATTTGAGTTAAACATCTGGTACATTTACCAAAGATTGCAACATTAATCAAGCACAATACAAAAAAGAGGGAAATTTTGTTGACTGCCTAAAATGCTTAAGAATCATTTAAGAATCTGGCAATGTAAACAGAAAGTGGAATCAGCTGTATTTGTTGCATCATTATCTTGGACTTTTACGTGGAAGAAATATTCCCAACCTCTGCATTTGACCATAACAGAGATAGATAATCCTTGCAATACTATTTCTTTATTTTTTGTAATAGTGTTGTTTACACTATTATACTAATTATAAATTATACTAATTTATACTGTATATAAATTAAAGTTTAGAGTATTTTTTTTCATACATAAGGTCCTTCAGAGAACGTTTATTAAAATACATGGACACAGAAATATTTTATTAATAGTTAAATAACAGGACATTTAACTGATTGAGCACTTACTTATAGGTTTATAAAAATAAATCTGATTTACATACCCATTTACTTAAGCTTGGGTAGTCATGTTCTGGATCAAAAAGATGCTGATGAAGTTGGTAGTCTTTGCTGAACTCTGCTGTGTCGGGTGTGTTTTCAAGACATCCGTCATCAACTACAAAACATTTTGGAAAAACCTGAGCAGTTTGGCATGTTTTAAAAAAAATTTTTTTAAAAGAATACACCAGGAAAATATGCAATTAATTTTATTAAAAAGTATGGGAGATGAAAAAAAAAATACACTTTTCTTCTTCAAAACAGGACTCTTGGGATGGGTAAATAATTTCCATAGTTCTTTGGAACAGATACAAAGTAAAATTACTTTGTTTCTGTAGCATCATAGGAGGGTTAAAAAGTACAATAAACAGATGCTTGGATATTAATCCAGTAATGTATATTTATATTTCTACTTATAGACATTTCTAGGCTACATAAATCTTTAATGTTTTTTTGTGTGGTTGATTGCGACCTATATTGAGAATTTAGCGATTCCCAACCACTACCCAGAATATTTATGTGCATATTCGGTGTAATTGTTGTAAGCATATGGGATAATGCAGTTATTATAATAAGAATTTGCTTATTAGATAAATATGTGCTCAAGACTGAAAGGTAATTCATGGTGATTTTATTACCATACCTCATAAACCAGATTAAATAAACTAGACCAGAAAATCAATCCCACAGATAAACTAGAACTAGACTTGATTTAATACTTAAATGTATTGATTATATAAATACATTCTGTAAATATAATTTCTTAGCTTTTGTTTGTCCCTATTCCCACTGATCCTTCCTTTCTTATAAAAAACTAGTATTTCAACAAATGCATCTTAGAAAAAGAATACCGGGAGGATTTTTCATCAGGTCCGCCTGATTCGCCAGTTTCGTCCCTTTCTGGATCGGGACTCGTTACGCACGGTCACTCATGCCCTCGTCACCTCCCGTCTGGACTATTGTAACGCTCTCTACATGGGGCTCCCCTTGAGGAGCACTCGGAGGCTCCAACTGGCGCAGAGTGCGGCCGCACGGGTGGTGATTGTAACACCTCTCCTGCGCGAGCTGCACTGGCTCCCGGTGGTCTTCCGAGTGCGCTTCAAGGTCTTGGTTATCACCTTCAGAGCGCTCCATGGCTTAGGACCTGGCTATTTACGGGACCGCCTGCTGCCACCAATAGCCTCCCACCGACCAGTACGCTCCCATAGAGAGGGGCTCCTCCGGGTGCCGTCGGCCAAACAATGTCGACTGGCGGCCCCCAGGGGGAGAGCCTTCTCTGTGGGGACACCTACGATCTGGAACGAGCTCCCCCCGGAGATACGGAGGATTCCGGATCTGCGTCCCTTCCGTCGCGCGCTTAAGACATTTTTATTCCATCAAGCTGGCCTGACCTAAATTTTTCCTCTTTTTAAATGGAATTTTAAATTTGGTTTTAATTTATTGGGGTTTTAAAATGTCTCAGCCAAATTTATTTAATTAGTTTTATCTCTATTTTAAATTTTGTATCTATATGTTTTATTTTATGGCTGTTCACCGCCCTGAGTCCTTCGGGAGTAGGGCGGTATACAAATTTAATAAAATGAAAATGAAAATGAAATGAAATAAAATGAAATACCAATTTGGATTCTTTAATCTGTGTAACTCTGTGTGTCATTTTTCTGAAGGAAAAAAACTGGATTATTTTATAATATAATTTAGATCTGGTTCCTCAGTATAAAGCTACATCAAATCCTGTAGGGAGTTCATACAACTTACCTGTTTTTCCAATTGGGCAGGGATTTGGAGGATCTGGATATCCCTGATCTTCACTGAAATCCTTTGGTATATTATCACCTGTTAACTCAGCAACAATGTTTGGAATATTTCCATAAGGACCCAAATGCTGCAAACCTTCATGGGCACCACCTAATAAACACAGAATTGCACACACACACACAAATTACTATCTTTTTCATGAGTTTGAAAAAAATATATAATCTTTTTCATGAGTTTGATTAAACATCTAAATCAAAGCTTATGTTCATTTCCTGACTTCAATGGAGTTCATTTAAGCGGGTCACAAAACCTCTGCTTCTTTTTAACATCATTCCATACTCAGTTCTGTTAAGACAATGTATTATGCCTAGTTAGTTGCTAGACTTACAGTAGGCACTTAAAATTAAACCATGCTCGATAAAGACAGAAAGCAGTAACAAAATTGTTAAAATGGGAAAATCTATAATAGTCTAAAGAACAAAGGCATGATATAAAGTGGTGGATGAAAGTGATAAAAACAAGCAGTTTACCAGGATAGATTTGAAAAAAATGAATGGTCTCAGTGTAAACTAGCTATGGTTTCCTCAGCTCCTGCTTTTACTATTATATATTTTCTTTTTTTTTTGCACTCTACATATAATTGGTTATCCAGAAAGAAATAATGGAATGGTGTGTGTGTGTGTGTGTGTGTGTGTGTGTGTGTGTGTATCAGGGGTGGGTTCTACTTACCTTTACTACTGGTTTGCATCGCGCCCGTGCCCGCACTTTGCTTGCGCGCGCCCATGCTTTTCTGCGCATGCGCAGAAGCTTCTGCACTTGCGCAGATCACCTATGATGACGTCTGGGTCAGTGGGCGGAGCCTCCTGCCGCTTTTACTACTGGTCCAAACCAGGGGGCAACCCACTACTGGTAAGTATGTCTAAAATTATCATCCAGTTTAAAAAAATTCCCAGATGCTGAATTACAGGCATTTGGGTTAGTTAGGCTACATTTTTCTCCTATTTTAAGAATTCAACTTGTGATTAACCAATGAACAGTGCTTACAGACAAGCTTTAGGTAAAAGTAAAGATTCCCCTCACACATATGTGCTAGTTGTTCCCGACTCTAGGGGGCAGTGCTCATCTCTGTTTCAAAGCCAAAGAGCCAGCGCTGTCCGAAGACGTCTCTGTGGTCATGTGGCGGCATGACTAAACGCCAAAGGAGCACGGAACCCCCGTTACCTTCCCACCAAAGGTGGTCCCTATTTTTCTACTTGCATTTTTTACGTGCTTTCAAACTGCTAGTTGGCAGAAGCTGGGACAAGAGACGGGAGCTCATCCCATTACGCGGCACTAAGGATTCGAACTGCTGAACTGCCAACCTTTCGATTGACAAGCTCAGTGTCTTAACCACTGAGACACTGCTTTAGTGAGTCATTAAAAATTCACCCTCTTTGTGTACCAAATTGCCAAAAACAATTTCGGTTCTGCAGAGACCCAATTTTGTGTTATGATTAAGGCATCAGGCTGGGAATCTCTGAGTTTTAGTTCCACCTTAAGTAGAAAGCCAACTGGCTGTCATTTTCAGCCTTAAGAAAGAGGCAATGACAAACCATTTCTACAGATCTTGCCAGGAAGACAAGATCACATACAGAGAGGGAAGGATAGAAACAATTTTTCCATGCAATTTTAAAAGTATGCACTAACCACTATAAAGCATCCAGGTATACAGAACAAACCCAGATACACAGTGTCTGGTAGAAATTGAGACTTAGTGTAGCAGAGCAGATTTGTTCTCACCTCGTATCATGAAAATAATTTGCACTCCATTATATTGACATGCAACTACAAGTATAAGGCATTCACTGTCTTGGCACGAATATCTGTCCACTTTATTCATTAGCCATGAATGAGCCATCTGCTCATTGAGCAGGAATCATGAGTCTAGCAGGACCCTCAGACTGCGCACTGGATCTGTCTGTAGCAGGGTAGTATTGTTGAATATCAATATTGTTGAAATGAAGATCAAATATCTCCGTTGAAATACGTTGAAAAAGTCAAATTTTAATGGGTGTGCTTATTTTTTCACATGACTATACACATTATTAAGCAAGTTTGAGTCTGTAATGCAGACCTGTCTCTAAATAAATTCCAAAATAGAAGAAAGAATTATTAAAAAATGTTTCCCTGTGTTATATTAGTCATGGCACTAACAAATAAAGAGTTTTTTGCATCCACAACTATTATCTTGACAAGCACAAACACAGGCTTTTCAAAGGAACATGAAGTCCATTGTTTATTGTGTGTATATAGTTAATATAAAAACAGAAAACTGATGGCAGAAAAAGACCCAGTGACCCATTGTGTCTGAGTTTTCGTTTGTTTTTGTTTACTTTTTACTTTTATTTACTTAATATTTTATTATTTTTATCTTATGTATTTTTTTATTTTTGATGGATGATAGACATGTATTTAACCCAAGCATTTTAAACTCAATTATTGATGATTGACCTACTACGTCCTCTGGAAGTTGGTTCCAAGTTTCCACTATTCTTTCTGTGAAGTAATACTTTTTAACATTACTTTTGAACTTCCCTTACTTAAAGTTTTAAATGTTTGCCAATATTTCCCTGAATAACACTTTTTTTCTACCAATATATATTATAGCACCTTTCAGTTCAAGATCTCAGAAGTCATCGCCTCAGTGTCTCTCTTCCCCCCCCCCCAAAATTTCTAAATATGTCCACGGATTGTGCAAATCATGTTCCTCACAAAACATCATGAACTGTTTATCTTGTGAAGAAGAAGAATGGCAGAAGCAGGCTCTGACTGCTTTCTTACAGACAGTAATTCAAACACCCCATTCCTTCTTGCACTGCATTTTTGATATTAGGCTTACTGGAACCTTGCAAATCCAGAATCAAAATAATGCAGGGTGGCATGTGACACTTGCTATTACAATATGTGAACAATTGCCCACTTGATAAATTAAGAAATAGTGGCTGAAAAAAAATAGTCTACGGGAAGTAACAATCTAATGCCCCAAGAGTTTATTCTGAGAAGAATCTTTATTTCAGCCTGAGTCACCCACAGATTCTCTAGTCTTATCAACTAGTTAGTACATGCTGCCAAACTGCATATAGCAGCAATTGCTTAACTTGCTGGAAATAGTTAGTTTCAAAGTTGTCACAATATCTCCTTTACACCCCACCTCTGTCCCCGCTATCTATGTCAACTTGGTAAATGGAATCACTATGCACTTCATCCTTTTTTCTTTCTTAGTCCTGGAAGATTTATTTTCCCCAAGGTTTCTCTAAAATATATACAATTGATGGAAATGATTCTCCAAAGATGTGTGAAGCTAGTGATGCATTAATATGCATGACAGTCTGCTACTTTGTTATACATTTTAAGGATTTGGAAAACATGGGTTATGACCACCCAAGATTGCCAATTTTTTAGGCTCAGGGTTATGCAAGACAAAACAGAAAGCAAAGCCAGTGGGGAATCACTTCCAAAACCTGCTTTCTTTTGCCTGGGGACAGCTTTGGTATTTCAATGATTGAAAATGCCTGTGATGCAGAGATTAAAATTGAATTATTGAAAAACAGTACAGTTCTTCCTTGCCCAACTATAAACGTGATGAAGTACTATAATTGCTTTTAATCATAGAGTGAGGGAGTCACAGGACTGCAAAGGTTGAGAAGACTGCCTTATATGATAAAAGGAACTCGGAGGCTATATATCAAATATCTGTTCTTATTTCTTAAGCAATTTGTTTTGGAAATTTTGTTCTTGCTAGCAAACATTTTAGACTGGCAAGCTCTGTAAATGATGTAAATGGTGGAAAGTTACAGAATAAAATAAAAAGGAAAGGCAATGAAAAATAAATCCATGTTACTCGGGACTGGAAATTAGAATGTGTTTTTTATATTCTCAGAGTTTAATTTTAACAGTCTTCAGGTAAAATGTATCAGATCTTATTATTTAATACTCATTCAAATGCTTGATCAGCAATACCCAACCGTAAATTCTTTGTGACAATATATCTGAATAGTCAATTTTTATTTTAAATGCATCAGGTATGGGATGAGCTGCTGAAATTTTCTCCTTTTTTTTATATACTCCTGAAGTAGAAAATTTGGACACTCCTTTTGTGAATATTTTAGTTTAGAATAGCATATTTTCCAAATGCTCTTTTTAAATGCTGAAATAATACAAAATAAAATAGAAATAATATTGACATGAAAAATCAATGAAACTCATTGTTTTCCTTCCCAGGAGACATTGTAGAACTTTCAGGCAATCATTATCAAACCAATGTATTATCAGAATTATAATACTGTACTATATAGAATGATCTTTACATGTCCTGAATTTTCTGTCCTTAATATATAAGTTGTCTCTGAATTTTCTGGCTCTGAGGATACTGCTTCCGGCTCGGTTTTTCCACTGATATCAGGCAATCAACATAAATAAGGATTTTGTAGGAAAATGCTTGATGATGATTTTCTCTCCATTGTCTTGTATGGAAAACAATTTTTATTAAATGTCTATGGAGACTTTCAGTCACCCAGGTCATGATTGTCCCAAAGGTGCTTTCTCAAAAGGCAAATGGACAAACAAAGTCCAGTTGCCTTTTGAAAAAGCATATTTGGGACATTCTTATTAAATATTATAATGTAATACAGCCTTATAGGGAACAAATCTCATTGAGGATTATTACAGATTATTTCTAGATAGTACAGGAATTCATTTTAACATTTACATTTAATTTTAACAATCCCCCAGTTTCAATTTATACCAATAGTTATGTATCTCTAAATGACCTTTAGTGACTTTACACAGCAATAAATATGAAGTAGGGCCACTGACATCTCTAATATGCTTACTTATTTTTTCTTGTAAAGGAATGAAAGGAAATCTTCCAAAGAAACTGTGTTAATAGCAGATAAATTGTTGTTAACATAGAATGATTTGTGCTGCAAACAACTTAGATGTTATTCTATTACACCCTTATAAAACCATTTGGCTTACACCCAATTCTTAAGAGGCAGTGCGCCATCTTCTGATTAAAATGTATAAAATACAGTTTTAAGCAGATTTCTAGTTTGTATGTCCAGTACTCAACAGCCAACTAATGTTGAAACAAAGAACAACATAGCATTTACCCAGAAAGCCTGTTGGAATATATTTTTTAAAAACTTCTATTCAACATGCCTGAATACATTTAGGTGGATTTTAGAAACTCAAGGTTCACTAAAAAAATTAATCTGGGATGTAATCAGGGAGTCTGATTTTGACCATCTCTCTCTCTCTCTCTCTCCATCCCTCTCTCTCCCTCCCTCCCTCTCTTTCTCTCTAAGAAGGGGGAGTATCTTCTCTATATCACAATACTCTACTTGTGAAGTGACTTCCTCACAACTGGTGCCAGTATATTATATAACCTTGCGTTACATTTTGACTACTAAAATATATTTGATTACCTGGTCATTTTAAATAACTTTATTTATTTGACTGGTTGATATGGTCCTTTTATTTTATATAATTTTTTGCCTTTTAGTGCTGTGCATATTGCAGTGTTATTTTATATTCTATAATTCCCAACCACCAGGTTTGTTGGCTTTGCTTTCTTGGAATAATGGACACTTTTGTCCAATGAATTTGGAAACCACCAGATCAGGGAAAGGGTTTTCTGTAATTCCCTTGTATATAAAATTTGGGGTACTATAAAAGCTATAAAGATGTTCCTATGCTGGCTGAGAATTCTGGAAGCAGTAGTCCAAGAAATCAGGGGGAGGGGGGTCATATGTTTGAGGAAAATTAGGATAGAATGTTAATATTGTTTTTAAAATAATAATTTCATTAATTCAGAGAAATAAATGTTTACCTTCAATATTTTGTGGGCCTATGAGATTCATTGCTTGATGGGCTGGATATTCCACTCTGGGTCTTGCAATGCCCAACTGTTCCATCACACCATGCAGAAGTCTTTGGATGTCAGCTTCAGAAACTCTGTCTGGGCTCCTAGCACTGTGACTGAAAGTCAGAGCCAGCCTGCAGACCAGCAGAAGGGACAGGCTGCAGAGCAAGGCTGAAGTCATGGCGATACCCATCTATATTCTGTAACCTATGCCAAGACAACAAGGAACTCAATGAATGATGAAATGAAAGGCCACGACGCTCCTTCAGGTGTCCCCAACATCTGAAATATGCTCCTGTCCAGTAGAGCAGGCATTTGGGGAAGGCTGCTATAGAAGAATACACAAAGGGATTTTTAACATTACCACAAATGTCAAAAGTCAAGTTCATTGTTGTGGACTGGAAAGTAAATAATGGCCTGGTAAAAATTAATTTGAAAACTGATGTTCAGTTTCTCAGAGGCTTTATGAGGAAGCCTGCAGTATATTCACTGAATTCTGTCCAGGTTTTCTTTATTTAGTTGTCAACTTTGTGGTTCAAGGAGGCTTTAGCAAATGCAGAGAAGAAACTGGGACCTTAGACTTTGGGATGCTCCCTTGCAAGTTAACAGGTTTTCAAATTTTGGTCCTGGTTTGTTTCTAAGCATCAGTCACTTTCCAATGAAATATTATGGTGCTCTCCCTCTGTTCCATGCTGTGCTGTGCACTTAATTTGGGAAGGCTAGGAAACAGCTTCTCAAATACGTCAAGAGGCTGGCAGCCTATCACATTCACCGCATCAATTAAATATTATCCCCTCTTTGCCTTTCTGCCCCCATTTGGCTTTGTTTCCTGGAGGCGGAAGGCTGTTTGGTCCCTTCAAATGAGATTACTCTAAATGGCAGCAGTGATTAATCAAAGAAAATCCAACAAACAAAGCTGATGTCAGCTTTGTGCTCCTAAACGTTCCCAATCAAACCTTCAATTCGGCTTCTTCACGATGCATGCTGGGAAAAGTCATGTCCTATGAAGCCGGGCATATGCACCATTATTATTATAAAAAAAAAAGAGGAGGGGGACACAGAGAGAGCGTAGTTGGGGAAATATTCACTAATACTCATTTTAGCACGTTACAGACAGGATTTGCGGTCATTTTACTATTTCTAACTTAGCTGGTTTCCAGTTGCATTTCTTTTCTTGCTATATTTCCCCAAATATACAGATAATTTCACCAGATAGGAATCGGCTAAAAAGAAAGGTCGGTGTGACCCCCTCCCTCCCCTCGCCTTTCTTTTCAACTCCTCGCAGAACTGTATTATTTCTCTTGCACCAGAAATTTTGAAAAGATCTCGCCATAAAATTGAGGCGAACGATAGTAACAATAAATGAAGAATAGCCAGCCCCCGGCGCCCATTGCAGAAGCCTCGCAATATAAAAACCTTAGCTCGCCATCCTCCTCAGTCCCCCCCGCTCTTGTCTCTGAGCCGCCCGGACATCCTTTGGAGCTGTCAAAAACCGTCGCGCTTGCACTCACCTTTTGGATCCGGTGAGCGCGATGGCTGCGCTCTTCTGGCCCGAGTGAGGCTTGCTTGCCCAGGCGCCACGCCAGAGAAGCAGCGGCTGAACGCGTATTGGGGGAGCTCCGTGGTCACAGCTTTTCCTCTTCCATCCACCCCCCACCCCCCGCCCTTGCTGTGCTTTTTCTTCCGTCCGTGGCGTGTGCGTGAATGGTTGCCAGGATTCCCGGAGGTAGATCGCAACCCGACAGCTGGGCTTTTCGCCTCCCATTACACAGGCTGCGGGGGAAGGCCCTCAAAAGCAAGGATGCTCAAGCCGGCTTTGATTTTTTTTTTGCTAATATCCCTGGAGCTGATCCTTCCAGATAGATATGAATTCATTTATATAAATGAAATTCAAGAAAGTCAGCAAATGCCAACCTTCTCCTGCTGATAGTGTAAATGTGTCATGCTAGAATTGCTATCATAAATTGAGGACAGTTGAGCAAATATAATTTCATTTCCAATTTCACATACTATTAATTTGCTATTCTCTCAAGGATAGCTTGCTTCCTCCCCTCCCCCTTTCTCATAAAACTAGGATGTTAGACTGAAATATGATTAGTTAACCCAATGAGATTTGAACATGGATCCCTTCAATCCCACCCACATTTATTGTAGCTGCAGTTCTACAATCTTGGTGCCTTTCAGAAGCGTAGTCTTTAGTTTCCAGAACTTTTAGCATTAGCCACAGTAGGTTAGCTATGGTAATAGCCACATAGGATTCAAAAGTATGAGCTCTTTGATGCTATTAAGGTTAGACTCCTACTTATCTAACTATATGCTGGAGTGAAAATTTTCATTCTCCTTAGAATGCTGTAGGATTAAATAATGTAGATCCTTTCAGATATGAAAGAAAAAAGTATTGTTTGCATTCAGTATCTGACTCAGTATCAATATATTGTATTTCAGTTCAAAATAAAGGACATCATACCTTCCAGACAGTGTTTGTTCCATATAACTAATGTGTTTGCCAAAGTTAAGCACAGAGCTTCAGAGTCAAATGTATTTCCTGGATACGGTTAAATCCCTACCACATGATTTGTTCATCAACTAAGACAAAGTGTGACTTGCTTTTGGCTTAGTTTGTTGCATGAATTCAACAATTTGCAATTTATTCAACAATGCACGGGATAAAGAAAGTGTAGATTACAATGAAGCATAACTATTAGCATGAAACATAACTATTCTTTTGTTTTGTTAATGATGACTTTATCAGTGTGAAAAATCATGTCTATGGAGATTCTCAGTCATCTAGGTCATGGTTGTCCCAAAGGTGCTTTTTCAAGAGCAACTGGACTCTCTTGGTTTTTCTTTGAAGACATTTTGCTTCTCATTCAAGCTGCTTCTTCAACTCTGACTGGATGGAGGGATATATTTTTCTTGCAGACAGTTGGTCATTTGCATTTTTTAGAGAGTTGCTGAGGCCATTTTGGAGGTTTATCTGTATCCTCAGGGTCACCGGAGTAGTACAAATGGGAGTGGAGCCTCCTTGGAACTGCTGAAAGGCTCCTCATCCTTTTTGGATGAGAAACAAAACGTCTTCAAAGAAAAACAAGAAAGTCCAGTTGCCTCTTGAAAAAACACCTTTGGGACAACCATAACCTGGATGACTGAGAATCTCCATAGACATTAATTGGATGTAAACAGCTTTTCATGAAGGCAGTATATACATAGCTGTGTAAAAAAAAAAATCTAAATACAACATATACAATATAGAAAAAAAATTAAGCTTTTTTTATTTCAGAGGTAAGAGTTTTTAGCATTCTTCTCCCCAAACTATACTAAAACTCTATTTCAAATTTAAATAATTTATATATAGTAGACAACAATTATGAATCATTTCAATAGGGCAACTTGATCAAAATGCTGTGCATCTAAACAGTATGGCTTTATACAATGTATCTCAATCACATATGAATTATACAATATCCTATATTATAGTACAGTCATTAAAAAAAAGAACTAGCAAGTTCTTTTACTACCTTCTAAACCCCCTCTCCCCAGTAAAGAACATAAGACAATAACATCCATTCAGCAGCTCTGGAACATACTTCCATTTGCTGTGCTAGAATTCTCAATACATCTCCACTCCAATTGTAAAACATGTGATGATTTGATACATGTACCTAACATTCTACTAAGTCACCATTTGTTTGAGTCTACAAAAAAGTGCACCTGTCCAAAGTATGGATAAAGTACATTTGCTGTTGCCATAGAGGAACTAAATTACCACTCCCAGAAATAAATTTTACAAATACAAGCCTTCTAGATAACCAAATATTACAAAAAAGCATGGCACATTTGTGAAACTTAATCCCTAAATTAAGTATTTTGCAAATGTAGTATTAAGCTTTTTGTTTTCTAGAAACCAATCCTTTAACTGTTTATCTCTGAGTTAAGTTACAGTTAACTTCCAGGTTCTCATTCATAAAATTTGGTAAAACTTAAAAACAAGTACCAAAATTAGGGCTCTTGAAATAAATGCTACTCAGCAGAACTTACTCAAGCTTCATTCACTCAACAGAACTTCAAGTTTCAGTCCCAAATAAATTCAAGAAAGAGACACACTTAAGACAATTTAAAGAAAGATAAAAGCTTGGATTGAGCTTTTTTGCCAGCAGGAATATTGTCTTGAGTGGAGTTCCACTCAAAATGTTCTTTTTCCCCCTGCACAACACAGCAGCATTTGCTTTACTGTTCTGGAGTACAGTCCTGTGCAGATCTGGGGAAGCATAAGTGACTTCAGGGTAAGGGAAAATGACACCAAAAGCTTCCACCAGTGGGATCTGTCTGTGAATAAGGTCTTCAGGGGGAACCAATTCTGGATCCAACATTTTCAGTTCTACATTTACAAGCTTAGATATAAGAGCACAGAAATATGGCTGGGATCAAACCATTATAAATCAAGAGGCTTGACAATTGGAAGAAGTTTTGTTGTGGGGATTGGGTTTTTTGGTGATCCTCTATACCGAGACTTTGTTCCTGCCGTTTTCCTGAGAACATATTTATCAGGTGTACCCACTGAAGCATTTAAGCTTGTGCTCGTTTTCACAATAGTTTTTGGTGCTTCATGGTTAGTTAAGTCCTCAAGGACAGATTTGGAATTATTATTAAACGTTTCTTTGATGGTTTGCTCTGATGGATATATCAAATGAGGATAGGATTTGGGAAAGAGAGCCAACTGATCATGTTTTTCTTTGCATGTAAGTTTAGAAGGTAGTGAATTTGTCAGTGAGTTGTCTGTAGTTACTGCATAGGAAGACAATGCAGTTTCGTAGCTCACTGATTTAGCAAGAGAAGTGCAGCCATCACCAGCTTGTTTACAAGTAACTGACTGTTTATGAGTTTCCAAGAGGGAATTTATTCTCCTTACAGATTGACGGACTGGGGTACGTTGAAATCTAAGCACTGGCTTTCTTCTGGTTGCAGAATGTGATTCATTTAATGAAAGTTTGTTGAACCAATGTATATGATCAGCCACTTTTCCTGAAGGGGAAGATTTAGATTTGTCATAGGATTCCGTTTCAAGAAACAGTTGGTCATTTTTATCGCCACCTTCTGAGAAAGAGGTCTCTTTCTTTGAATTACAGTATTTAGATTTCTTTTTTGGACAGATAAATTGCTTATTTGATTCCACTATCTCCTTCTGCACATTATTTACATTATTTAATTGAATAACATGAGATGTAATCAACTGGTCTACTTCTTCTAATTCATCACTTTGATTTAAAATATGAACTGGATGATCACTCTTATTATTTTGGAAGAGGAGTCCATTAATAGCATTGACCTGATCAATGGTATTCGATTTAGTGACTGATTTTGCAAACTGAGGTTCCTCCTTAACATCTACTGTCTTATCTGTTGTTTTAAAGAAATCGTTCAATTTTAGTTCTGGGTTCTTGAATTTTAATACATTTGATGTTGAAGGCTCCATTTCATATAAATCATGAAGGTTGCTTCCAGATTCAGAAAATGCTTTCTTAATTCTCTGTAGCATGTGTTCAGTTAAATTATTTTCATCCTCAAAAAAAGATGGGTATTTTTTACTGCTATCACATCCACTATTTGCGAATATGGGCTCAATAGGAATAACTAATGGCTTTCTATTGGCAGAAGCAGTTTCGGAAGAAGAGATTTCTGTTTCAGGACATCCCATTAATGAAATTCTGGTCTCCTGAGAGTCTGTGGCTGCAGGACCAATCCAAGACATTCGATAGTTTGCTGCAGTATGATGGCTTGGTATTTGTAAATTTTCTTCTGACTTGCTGATGTTTTTCAAACCTTAAAAAATAGACACTTTAAAAAAAATCAGCAAAATCGAAATTGTGCACATTAAATGAACATTAATACTATAATTCCAGATAACATATCAGAACTCTGCTCTTATACTATAGTACCATATAATATCATTGTTACAACTTCACTGGCCCAATAGGGTTACTGAGAATAAAAAGAGCCATTAGTGGACTAGCTTTAAAAGAACATATAAATGTAATAGTCATGCCATTCTGGTCTCTTCTTAACTTGGGGACACATTGTACTTCTCCCATGTTAATTCTAGTGCCTTATATGAATTATGTAGGAAGGAACAAAAATCTTAATGTTTGGAAAATGAAGCAATCTCCACAGAATCGTTCTATATATTTAGAATGTATATTTAAAACTGAAGTGTCAAATAGGAGCATACTAGGAAAATAATTTCTGGTTACTTTATCTCAATACATGACCAGAAGTAATAACTTGTATTTTGAAATGCAAATCTGTACGTATGTCCAATTGTAAATGCATTAGTCTCATTTGGAAAAGGGACAGTACACCAATAACATGCTACTGCTGCCAGTATGGAAACACAGTAGGACACAATAAGGAACACAGTAGTACAGATTTTTGAGAAACCAGATACATCTGGACTGAGATTGACTCAGCCCATCTTAACCTTATGGATAAACTACTGATAAAGACCTCTCAGTTCTAATAGTGACTTTCTTAAATTCAAATAGCCCACAAGATAGTCAAACACTGCAGAAAACTGGCAGCAAAGAGAAAAAGAAGTATGGTGGTCATCATAGTGTAGAAATGTATATTAATACTGCCCAATCAATAATTGTTGGAAGGTTGACATGTAGCAGGCATGATTAACCTTAAAGGTCTGCATGATCTTTTGTTATATTGATTTTTCAGCCAGCTTATAAAACAATACAATTTAGATCAAGAATTAACAGCATAATCAGCTACAACCCTAAAAACTCCCTGCGTCAGTTATGTTGCTAAATTCCAAGAATCTGGAAAGTAGTTGGTTGCAATAGAAATAGAATGTAAAATGCAGTAAACATTTAAATATCGTATTTTACCCTAAACCCTCACTCCATAATGTAGTGTAACACAATACTATTGCTACTGAAAAAGGTTTGCTATATCAAGCTTTCGTTATATTTATCCTTTTTTAATTATAGACTTACCAACACTTGGGCTTAACAATGTTGCAGTCTTCATAGTTCCCGCTCCATTTTCTTTATCTTGATGACCAGCAAGTCGGTGACCAATGCTTTCAGCTCTGTGGTTACCTTCATGCTCCACTGCAGTATTCTTAAAATTAAAAAAAAAAGTTTGATACAATTTTAATCAGATGCTTCTTTTATTCTTCTATATTGTCCTGAACATAGAGAGTGCCTGGGATTTCTAACAGGAAACCACACCATAAGAGAGAATGGACTAGCAGGCAGTGGCCATTAATAAGAAGAGGACAACAAGGGAAGAAGAATGAAAGCAAGACTAAATTGGTAAATGCTAACAATTAAGAAGTTTAAATCAGAAAAATAGCAAATATCTTCATGGAGCTAATGTCAGTAAGCAATTCTTCAGTTTTATAGACTATTTACCACTCATCCTATATCACACAACAGATTGAATTACCCTTCAGTCTTTATTACAAATAATAAACCAACAAGAATATTGTCCCAAAGGTGCTTTTTTTTTTTTTTTAAAGAGGCAACTGGACTTTCTGGTTTTTCTTTGAAGATGTTTTGCTTCTCATCCAAGAAGCTTTTTGGATGAGAAGAAAACATTTTCAAAGAAAAACCAGAAAGTCCAGTTGCCTCTTGAAAAAAAGCACTTTTGGGACAATATTCTTGTTGGTCAACCATGACCTGGATGACCGGGAATCTCCATAGACAACAAGAATATTCTGCAAAAGACTGTTAGTAGCCTAAAATTACAAAAGTGGGCTTCTGACAAATGGTCAGATCAAACTGCTGTATTTTCCTCTTCAACTTCCAATCATAACCAGCTGTAATGAATTGTTTTGTGTGTATGTATCTGTGAATATTGGTTGCATGGAATTTATAGAAGCTACTATTTCCATTAAGGAGTGAAGCATGGTTTTATATATAGTTATATAGTACCTGTCTGTTGCTTCTTCCAAGAATGAACTTCAATCGTAATGACCTGCGTACCACTTCTTTCCGGCTGATTTTAGGAGAAAAACAACCTGTTTTTCCAGATTCAACTCTGAAAGGAAAGAGAAATAAGTTGACTGAATACTGTTCTGAACTACTGATGAAAACCAGTTTGGTATAGTGGTTAAAGTAGTGGCCTAGAAACAAGGATATTATGAGTTCTAATCCCTCTTTAGGTATGAAAGATGGCTAGATGGCTTTAGGCTAGTCACCTTTTTTTTCTCCATCCAATGCACATTATAGGATTGTAACTGTGGGGAAAATAGGAGGGAGGACTACTGTGTATGTAGGTAGGATAAAAATAAATAAAATTGATATTCTAAAATCAGCTAATTTACAAGGAAAGTAACTATTTAAGAATAAACTGGTTATAAAATAAAAAATAGCAACAAAAATGAGAAAAAGAATATCTACTGAAAGTAGGTTGTGGGAGATCCATTCCTGAGTAGATAATAGAACATTAGTGTCAACTACAGAACTGATATTACTTTTTCATACAATAAACAATGAACTTTCAATTAATTCCTGGATATTTAATGTAACTTTCCATTCATGAAAATGAATACTAAAACTGAGAAGAGAGCTAAATATTTCTAAATGTTTATTTTATCCTTTATTATGAATAATGAATTATTATCAAAATAACAAAGGATAATGGCATTATATACAGAGGGAAAATATTTTACTATAGTAAAATAACATGAGAACCAAGAGATCAAGTAGCTTTCAAAAAAAAACCAGAGGCCCCTAAGATTTGACTCGGTCATTATGTTTAACACTGTTCAGATTATAAAACATTAACACTTATAAATATAACAAGAAATATATTATTATACCTTCTGTGCCTATTTTAACAAACATACCTTTGTACTTTTTTATTGGCAATCCTTTTGCTCCTTCGACTTCTTACATTAGAGAGAGATTTCTCACAAGTAGCTGAGGTAGATAATGAAGCTTGAGATGTATCCAGAGACACAAAAGGGCTATCTTCAAATGGAGCTATAGGATTTACAAAAATAACATCTTATTTTAAAATTATTCTACTTAAGAATAGAATTTTTATGCATAAAAATGTCTCATTGGCCCCCACTTCTTGGTAACATTCTTGGTTTATTTAGAGAAATAAACTACAACCATATTCTTTCATATTCTGCTTAGTTAAACAAAAAAAAATTATCTGGGCCAGGAATCTATTCTTTATACAATATTCTAAAAATAACCACTCCACAGGTTTTATTAAAATATTAATAGTTTTCATTTTTATTATTTCCAACTCATCTGAACATAAGAAAATAATGTCTACCTCCAAGAGGAGGATAAACCCCTGAAAAAAACAGAACTGGACCAAATATGGTGTGAATAAAAGAAATACCATGTTAAAAAAAAATGGACAGGATGTGGCTGGGGATTGCAGAGAAAAAAATCCCAAAAAATTCTTGCAATACATTCCTGTGACAAAGAAAGTTGGGCAATGGCTCAGAATGCATGTAGCTGTTCTGTTTAAGCCCCCTTCTCTTTGTACCACCGGGGTACTACTATATTTGTTTATTTACACCCCACCAACACAATCCCGAAAGGTTGTAGTATATTATGGAATATTTCATCTATGATTATCCTCATGGTCAGTTCAATTATTGATGATTTTTTCAAACACATTTAGGAATTTGTGCCAGAAATAGCATGTTAAGAATTCAAATTAGTCTTCAAAGATTCAAGGCTTTCAAAATTACTTGAATTTTTTTTTCTTTTCTAACAATGAAATCTTTTCCAGAACTTTTAGATATAGTTCAGTGAATGTCTACTCAGCGATACTACACCAAACTATCATTTATTTGTAAATTACTCTTAAGACATGTGAAATGCTTTCAACGCTATGTAAATGCTATTAAGCAATGTGAAAAATAAAGAAAATGTCATGGTAGTGTTGTTTGTACAGAGTATTTCTGCATTGTTGTCTGTAATAAAGAAATGCGAGAGGTAGGAATTTGAACACCCAGAGAACATTGCTGAATATTTTTACTCTACCTGATCCAGGTGTTAAGCTAATGTTAAAAAGGGTATTTGGTAGCATTTCAGGACCCATGCTATGTCCAACAGATCGCCTTTTCTTGCTAGATAAGCGTTGACAAGAATCAGCAGGATATTTACGCTTACAATTTGGAGTAACCATCACTGGAGTCATTGATGAAAAGACTGTAAAGAAAAAAAAAATGTGCAGTTAAATACTTAATATGGGAAAACATACAAAGTATAGATTATTAATGGCCTGTGCAGCACAATTGCAAATAGAAATAATTTGCTTCATCCTGCAATTAGCAATGTGAAGAACAATGAAAAGGAGAAACTGAAAAATGGGGGGAGGGGGAGGATTACCCTAAAAAAAAAGAGGAACTTGTGGAAAACTGGAACAGTCCACCACATCTATTCTTTCATATTAAATATTTAAAAATTAACAACAGTATTCCTTCAAGTATGGACTAAACTTAGGAATGCAATTAATTATGCTTTTTAAGTCTAATTCTGTTCAATTAAACAAACAAATGCAATGGATTTCATTCATAGGATATGTACAAGCCAAGTCTATATAGCCATTTGTTTTGGATGTCTTCATTTGGATTCCAATGCTGAGCAAAGAGTTAGATTTAGTGGTTTAAAGAGCCCCTTACACATATTGTTTACCATGTTTTGTAATGCTTATTTTAATTACATGTTTATATTCTTCCTTTCTTCCAAGGGCTCAAGTTGGCCTACATGAGCATCTCCATTTAATTTCACAACAGCAACTCTACGCAATATATTGGGCTGATAGAGATTGACTGAGTCATGTCATTTGAGTTTCCATGGCTAAAGGTGGACTTAAAACTGAATCTCCCTAGTCCTAGTCCAACATGTTAACCACTACATCACATACGTAAGATTAAGCACTGCATTGTCAAATGAAAGTATTTCTTTTTCTGTTTCTTTCCATACCGTTTGCCATTATTTTTTTAAAAATGCAACAATTACCATGTTTATTTTTTTCCACATATGAGAACAAAGCCATGCAATGTAACACAAAAGAAGGATTTCTTGTTAGCAATATAATAAGTAAAATGCTTTTGGAGCATGTATGCAAACTGAAATAATAGCTGAAATAGCCTTTTAGTTGTTATAGTGGCAAAGTACAAAATGGCACTAAGCTTTAATATGCAGCAAAATAAGCAGGCCATGTCTTAAGTGAAAAACTCAACTCAATGGAATAGTATATGTAAGGATAAAAACAAGTATTACTGACTTGCTTACATTGTAATCTACCATATACTATTCCAGTACTGTAATATTAACATGTTCAAGCCTTGCTGACATGGAGGGCTTCATGCAAATGCACTATACCTACCACATTGGTCTCTCTGTGGAGTAGTGGAGGGTGTTCTGTTAGATTTAAGTTTATTCAGAGCTCCACTAACAATATCTGAAATTGAAGATACATCAAGCAATCAACATTTTAATGTTTAATTTCGTTTTTTATTTAGCCCTTGATAAAGATTTGCATTTTTAAAACTTGAGTTAAAAAAAACAATTGCAGAAGGAATTTACTTATTACCTCCTATGCTCTGCCGTCTCCTTCTCAAGTGTTCAGAGGGAGTTTCAATTTCGCTTTCTTGATCATCATGGAGTACAGGAGTAGAAGCAGAATCATCAATGCCAAGTATGGATGGTATTTTTTGCAGGATAAACTTTGGTATTTGTCCTGAAAAAGATATAATTATGTTCTCAAAAAAGAACAACCCCCAAACAATGTTCTAATATCATAATACCGATCATCATCACCTTACCTATTTCTTCTGCATGATCAATCAATGTCTGCAGAACTCCAGCCTGCAAGCGGAGTTTCTTCTCTGTGTGTACGGATATTTTTTCAATTTCACTTGATTGCAAGAGATTTGGAGAAAAAATTACTGCTAGATTACAACTATCCATCTTGTTCTCAGCAGATCTATGCAATGAAAAAAATAGAACAGCTTTAGATTTCATATTTGTTTAAATATAATACAATTTAATATTCATTGTTCAAAATGCTAAATCAGCACTGATACTGAAGAGTTCTTAATTACTAATTAGTTACTGCAACTTTGGTTCTAGTATTTCTACTATAAACTTGATACAAGATTGCTTTCCCATGCTTGCTGCTATCTGGTGCAGAACAAAACAAAAAAAAAAAACCCAAAACATGAAAGTCTATCAAAAGTCTGGATAAGGTTTGCAACTCTTGGGGGAGCTACATACACCTTGGTGCAAATCTCAGTTTAAATTGTTTCAACGAGAAATCTTAGAATGAAATATTATTATAATCAGAGCATGATTTAGTCATTTATGCTTTCTAACTACATGCTCCAAAAGAAAAAGAAATATTCTTCCTAATGATCCTGACGAGGTGGCTCAAGTGGCTAAAACGCTGAGCTTATCAATCAAAAAGGTCGGCAGTTCAGCAGTTTGAATACCTAGTACAGCTTTCCTGCGTGAGCAGGGAATTGGACTAGATGACCTCCAAGGTACCTTCTAACTCTGTTACTGTTACTAATGCTTCATTTTTTAATTGCCTAGAAGTAGTTAAACTGTGATATCTTATCAAGATGATGTATTGTGAGGAAAATTGCTTACTAAAAATAAATGTCAAAATACACATATACATAATACAACTCTGATTAGTTTAAGGCATCAAAAATATTCCAATTCAAAAGCAGAAAATACTCTAAACCTCCACATCGTTATCATATCTTCTACAGTTCCACTGCAGGCATATAAAAGAGGGCAAATCAAAGCCAAAATCTTCATGAAATCTGCAGATTACCTTAGAGACACTTTTTTGAGAAACTGGAAGAAATATCTGAGAGTTTCAATTATTTCCTCATTTACAAGGCAGGAGATGAGTAGTGTAGCAGAATTCCGCTCCTCGCTGTCTAACTTCTGGGCCTTAATAAGAGCTTCTTGCAGATGATATGGAAGGATTGGCTCAGGCAATTCTCTGAAGAACTGCTTCAAAAGTCCTGCAACATCACATGGTAGTGCACTGGATAGGCAATTTTCACCTTTATCCACTTTATTCTAAGAATGGTAAGAAAATAAATATTGTCAATGGAGAAAACAGCATACTTTGAGAAATGGCAATGGAGATCTGGAAATGAGCTCAAATCTACTGAATAATTCATGGTATTTACACATAGACAACGCATTTTGGTTTTGGTATATATTTGTGGAAAGAGCATGCAGAAACATTAAGCACATCAAGTGTCAACACATCAACACTGTTAAAAATAAAGCAAAATGGGGAAGTGATGTACCTTTAAAGTTTTTAAGCGAACAACTGATCCAGATTTTCTGAAGAGCCCCTCTATTTGAATATGTTCTTCCAAGTATTGACAAGCCTCAACTAAAAAGCTGATGAGAGGGAGGGAGGGAGGGAAGGAAAGAGAGAGAACACTTGAATTTAGCTTTTGCAATTCTGGTCTTAATTTGCCTATATTCAGATTGGTAAATATTACGTTAATAGGATGAGATATATAAAATATTCACTGTTTAATTCTGGACGAATTCTGGAAGTGCAGCTTCCTTTATTCTCTCACTAACAGCTTTGCGAAAATAAAAATATATAGTTACTTTTAACCTACTGCTCTTTCTCACCCTTTCCATTATTGCACTGTAATGCTAGAAACAAACAAATTCCACTCCATTAAGACAAGGAATCATAATGTCTCATGCTTATTGCATTACAGAGCTGATTATTGACTGTTATATTTTTGCCAAAATCTAAGCCTAATTTAAATATTATCTAACATATATTTGCCATATTTGTGAAGACTCTAGTTATAGTCAAATTGTAACTTACCAAGGTATATTTCCATATTCACATACAACTTGAGGTAATTCTTGAAGAGGTATTCCAAATACTTTCCCCTGAAAAATCAAACATGTCATTTAATAATGTAGAAAAATATGTTTCACTAACAAAATAAGGAACTAAAATCTAAACAGGCTTTTGGTATAAATCCATTTACCTCTTTTTAAATGTAGATATATTAGCAAACAAAAAAAATAAGTTGTAGTTTGCAAGTCCCTTATTCTAGATTAATCACTAGACAATCATTCCAAAGTTAATAATTTAATTACTATTTGCATTTCAAACACTCCAACTCACTTTATTAACATGTACAAAATATCTAAAACTGAAAAAAGACAACCTTCTAAAAACTTCCAATGAAAGTCTTCTATATAATTTGTATTATAGCAGTAGCTTCTTGAATACTATCTTATGTGATACAGGTTTCGAATAACAGTTTACTTCATAAACTGAAGTTACCCAATGGTATGTTAACCAGAAGAATAAACTACAGATAGCATTTATCTAATCAGATTGTGCTCTTTTTAAGCATAGGTATACTTGCTTACTCATGCAAGAATAAGTAACCACATGCTTCCTTGCTTTCCCTTATAGTGCTAAGATACAATATATGCATTGTATCTTTCTCACAAGGAGATGTAACAATCAACTTTTCTCTATTACTAAAATCATAAGGTATTAATGTATCTATCTTTTAATGTATCTTTTAAATTTTCCCTATTTTAAGAGTCTACCAAAAAGTTAAATTTGTTATCTAGAATTTAAAAGAGTTACAGAGCAGAGAAAAGAGGATCAATTCAATTATGCTTATTTGGACAGGGAAAACAATCTAGCAAAGTACATTTCTAATTAAATCAAGATGTTTTCTTTTGAGCCATTAACATATAAATAAGTATCTTAATCCTATTAATCTATTTTAATCCTTTTAGAAATATTTATCTTTTATGGTTATAATGCTTTTAATGATGCAAGCTACCCCGACCAAGTTTGAAATGAGATACTGTAAGTGGCAAATAAATCAAATAAATAATAAAGTCATTACTTGGTTTTATGCATGTTAAATCCTAAATCATTGCAACCTACAATCTCACACTGTATCCCTTCACAGGTAATCTTAATAAAATTCTTTGAAAGAATCAGTGAGTTATAGAAAAAGATTCCTCAAGCAAGGAAAACTGCAAGTAGTTTTACTCCCCGCATCTTAAGTTATACTAAATAGATCAAATAGTTTCTGGAGTGAAAAATCAATATCGGATCCAATTTTTTAAGTTAACTGCCGTTAATTTTACTGAGACACAGACCAACAGGACTTTTCATATTCCCAAAGGTACTTTTTCAAAAGGCAACTGGACTTTCTGGTTGCCTCCTGAAAAAGCACCTTTGGGACAAGGACCTGGATGATTGAGAATCTCCATAGACATTTCCATATTCCCATTTTCAAAATCAAAGTAGCATTAATCACATTATTTTTATTGGTTAATCCATAGAACACAGAATAGGGTTGGAAATCAACCTTGAAGGTCTTCTAGTCCAACCCTCAAGGAGGAGACCCTATTCCATTCTGGACCAATAGCTATCTAATTGCTTCTTGAAAACCTCCAGTGATGGAGCACCCACAACTTCCGCTGTCCTACTGATTAATTGTTCTCACTGTCAGGAAATTTCTCCTCGGTTCCAGAATCTCTTTAATACTCTTCCATCCGTTACTTCTTGTCCTGCCCTCAGGTCTATCTTGCCGCCATAGCAGGCATTGTTTGCTAACACAGATGCATGAGAGCAAATTACTATTGTTTGCAGATAGCTAATGTATTCCCATCCAAAGTTGTACAGGTAAATGAAAAGGGGGGATGGGAGGGGGGGGGAAAGAAAGAAGATTATAAGAATAAATGTACAATTATGATGATAATACTGATAGGTAGAATAAATCTGAAAAGAAACTGAAAGAAAGTATATATGATTAGAATACAGGAGTTGCTTGGATACCAAATAAAGAGTATATTCCACAGCAAAGTAGAAAGGAGAGAGGAGTAGAGGGTAGGAAGAGGAGAGGGAGGGAGAGCAATGGAAGAAAGGGAAAAGGAGAGGAAGGAAGGGTAGGGGACAGGAGTAGGAAAGAAGGTGAGAAGGGGGAAAAGAAGAGTAGTGGGGGAAATGAAGGGGAAGTAGGATGAGGTAGGAGAGGAAGGAGAAAGGAGCAGAGGAGGGAGGGAAGGGAAAGAAAGGAGAAGGTTTGGTAAGAACGAGGGAAGAAAGAGTAGTAATTAAATGTAATTCCAAATGTAATTAAAATGCTTTATTTTAATGCTTTCTTTAAGGAAAACATGTATATGTAGGATTAATTATAAGAAAATGTACATTTTATATTATGTATATAAGAAATAAAACTGAAACACTTTTAAAAAAAACAAACTTGTACAGGTAGTCTTCAATTTACAACAGTTCACTTTGCAACCATTCAAAGTTACAACGGCACTGAAAAAAGTGACTTACGACCATTTTTCACACTTATAACCATTGGCCACATGATTTACATTCAGATGCTTGACAACTGATTCACATTTATGACAGTGTCTGGACAGTTGCAATCTCTCGAGGAATCCTGTGATCCCCTTTTGCTAGCTTCTGTTAAGCAAACTCAATGAGGAAGCCAGTTTCACTTAACAATGGTGTTACTGATTTAACAACCGCAGTGATTCACTTAACCAAGAAAAATCGTCAATTGGGCAAAACTCACTTAACAAATTTCTCCCTTGGCAACATACATTTTGGACTCCGTTGTGGTCGTAAGTTGAGGACTACCTGTATTTACAAAGCCCCTCTTCTCAACGCCGCCCTTTTGTCCTCGGGAACAACTCAGGAAGCACCTTCGAGCGAAAGAGAAGCCCCAAACGAAGAAGGGCAGCTGCCTCGCTTCCAACAGACGTGGAAGCCTCCGGCCACCGCAACCCCCACGGCTTCGCCAGCGCCTTTACGAGAGTCCGCAAGGGCGCCTGATGGCGGAGCTTCCCCCTCAGTACCTTCCGACTCACCCCTCCCGCGACCGTCGACCTGGACGCTTTCCTCTTCCCGGTGCGATTCTTCAGCTTGATCCCGTAGGCGGCTCGGAGCTGTTGCTGCACGGCCAGCTGAGCCAACCTTTTTCCGGGACCATCCATAGCCGCCCTTCGGAACAGCCGCTGCTCTCCTCACCGCTCGACCGTCATCTCCTCAAGCCGCCCGTCCTCTGGGCGCAGGCCGTCAATCAGCCACTCAAACAGAGCGCCTGCCCAGCCCTGCTATCTGATTGGACGGCTTCTGTCTTCGAACTCTCAGGACCCCCATGGGCGCCTTCAACGGTCACCGGGGTATAAAAAAAAAAAAAAAAGGCAAGTCGCGTCGAAAGCCGTCATCCCGTGAGAAAGATAGGGGAGAGGGTCGTAACGATATACGTTACGTGGGGCCTTCGCGTTTTTTTTCCCGAGTCCGTGGGATTAGGCGATTTAGGAATAGGGTCAGAGAAATAATAAACAAGCAAAGCATTCAGGCGATAGCTGTAGGCACCTAAAGGTCCTCGCATTTAAAAATAAAACGTAGAGACACTAAACTGAAGAATGACTATTCGTGTTTTTGAAAGCTTTGACTTTGAATTCGAGTCTCTCTGATGGCTCTATGGCCAAATGCAACCCATCGTGATTCCCTTTAGCAATAGTAAAAAAAAAAAAAGTTTGAATAGCAAGTTCAAGCTAGTTTCGCTTTGCAGTTCTTGTGGTTCATATATGGGGGGGGGAGTAAAAAAAGCCATTTGGCAAAGTTATTTGGTGTTTCTCTCTAAAATTCGACGTCTGAGCTCTTTCAACTCCATGCCAACTGGGTGTCTGAGTTTTATGAGCAACATAACAAAAACTTTTAAGATCTGTGCTAGTTCATCTAATGCAGTGTTTCTCAACCTTGGTAGCTTGAAGATGGGTGGACCTTCAACTCCCAGAATCCCAGAAGGTTGAGAAACACTGATCTAATGAAACTGAACAAGAGACCATGGTTTGTTAGCTAAGCCAAGGTTGGCTGCGGTCACACAATGCAGCAAACCCAAATGCTTGCTGTGCAGATGGGGGCGGGGGCTGGTTAGGCGTAATATGCTAAGTTCATCATAGAGTATCTTTTGGGGGATAAGACTTAGGACTGTTGTGAAGGAAAACCAAATGACTTCCTTTAGTCTTGGTCACAAGGAACAAGGTAATTCAATAAGTTTCTTTTATTTTTTTGCCTTTGCAAAGTGAAATGTTGATTATCCTGCTAATCCTTTTGCAGTTCCACTAAGTCAATGGGATTTACAATCAAAGGCCAAGAGATTCAACACTTGACATTTTACTCCATATGCCAATAGTGTAGAAGTATTATGATTATTAATAAGTTGTGGTAAAACTAGTTCGTCTCCTTGTGGTGTACCCTGAATAGTGCAATTATGTGAACAACATGAAGTAGGAACTGTTGGCAGCCAAGCCATACAATAAATATTAATATGTTCAAGTAGCCTTCCTGAGACAACTTGTCCTTAAAGAATAAATAAAACTAGAATGAGTGCAAAGATTTTGGGTAAACCATCAGTAGCAGCATTATTAGATCATTTCTGTTTACAATATTGTGAAATGAGATGTATAACAGAAGGGGGCGCTCTTGCCTGAGACACTGAAAGTTCCTCCTGTCACCCACAATACAATATACACAATATTGGTTGTTATTATGTTATATTTCACAATAACAACTGTAGTATTTTATTTTTTATATATCTTTATATATGTAGATTGTTACAAGTAGTTTTCGACTTACAACCACAATTGAGCCCAAAATTTATGCTGCTAAGGAAGACTGTTGCTTTATTTTAAAAACTTTTTTTGCTACAGTTCTTAAGTGAATCACTGTAGTTGTTAAGTGAATTGTGTGATCATTAAGAAAATCTGCCTTCCCCTTTGTCTTTCCTTGTCAGAGGTCACTGGGAAGGTTACAAATGGTGATCACATGGCCCAGGACAGTGCAACTGTCAAAAATACATGCCAGTTGCGAAGTACCCAAATTTTTATCTTGTGACCATGGAAATGCTGTAATGGTTGTAAATGTGAAAACCAGTCATAAGTCAGTTTTTTCAATGCTGTTGTAATTTCAAACAGTCATTAAATGAATGGTGTAAGTCAAGCACTACCTGTACTTGGAAGTTTCTTGGAAGAATATATTTTAATTCTACAAAACTCTAGATGTTGAAAGAATCAGATAATTGCTAAAGATTCTCTGCCTTCTTTTAATTTAATTCAGTTATTGTGGTATCAGTTCTAAATTAAGTTCTCTGTTGGTGATCTCAACCTATTCTGAAATCTCTATTCAAAGTTATTTTAATTTAAATCCCTCTTCATCAAAGAGCCAAGAAGTTTGAATTCTTTCCTTTCAGCTTATGTGGAAAGATGAGTGAGCTGTGTATTATGATAAGAACAAAGGAATGTTCAAATTATGTTGTTAAGAAATTATGCTGCACAATTGTTCTACTTCAGTTGCCAGGGACATGTATTAAAATTTCAAGATATTTTCCTGATGAAAACTTTCAGACTTTTTATATAGAATAAGGAAGACTTAAAATAATGTATTCATAAGTTAATTCCTACAGAAAGTCTGGTGAAGAATCCAATAGACCATATAACTTTTAAGATTTATACAAAAACTATTTTAGATGTTTAGAATGGATTTGGCTTTTTTATTCATCTATTGGAGACCTTGCTAAGGATAGCAAATGCTGTTGTTTGATGGATTGTAAGAAAGGGAAGGAAGGAAGAGGAAGGAAGGAAGGAAGGAAGGAAGGAAGGAAGGAAGGAAGGAAGGAAGGAAGGAAGGAAGGAAGGATAGTAGTGTTCAAGTGATGTTCCAGATGTTTTGAGATTACACCTTCACAGGGCTGTCTCAACACATGGGCCTGTTGGGCACTTGCCCATGGGTCCCACAAGCATAGGGGCCCTATACTAATCTGTGTATGTTAACCCTTCAATGGATCTTGTATCATATAAATACAGCAACTGTATAGCTTACTGAGTATTATTGTGTTTTTCAAGCCTCGTGTATTATTCAAATGTTTATCATGTTGATTAGTTGTTGCTGCCAGCATGTTTTTAATGTTTCAATACCTATTTTCTTGCAAGTGCCAATAAAATAAATATATGTTTAATTTTATCAACCATTTACATTTTTATTCCTGCTTACACTGCTTTGCCCAGGGCCCATAATGCTGTTAAGACGGCCCTGTCCTGAGTCCTGTGTCCTGTATCCCATTTGTCACCACATGTCCAGGAGCTCCAAAATCTGACATGATACTTTGTTGACCCAGGTGATGACCGATCTGGTATGGTTTCTGTAAATATCTTACAATATTGTTTACAGGAAAGACATTATTCATCTGATGAGAGCTGTCCAATATAATTGAACCTCTGGCATAGCTTTCATATTCCTCAGAGTACACACATCCACATTTTCATCAAAGTAGCAACAATAATGCATTAGAATATCTGCAACAAATACCATTCCCTTGCAAGTAAGGACTAGCAGGACCATAAAATAGACAAAGTAATAGAAAATGAAGACTCTAAAGGGCTCCGGGTCTTTAGAATTGAAACAGACAAACCATATGGGATCCCAAATTTAACAATTGTCAGTAATACAGATCAAAAGTACCTGGAGACAGTACAATAGCAGAAAAAGACCTGGAGAAAATCAGATCTGCAAATATAAATCAAATGACTGTGTCAAAAGAAAGCAAAGATAACAAAATACTAATAGACTCCTTGGGTGTAATCCCAAAACATCTGGAGCATCACTTGAATGCCATCAACATTTACAAAATCATGATCGTTCAATTGCAAAAGGCAGGTTTACTTACAACAGTTTTCATCTTGCAGTGATTGCAATAGTAATAGCACTTAGACTTGTATACCGCTTCAGAGTACCTTACAGCCCTCTCTAAGCAGTTTACAGAGACAGCATATTACTCCCAACAATCTGGGTCCTCATTTTACTAACCTCAGAAGGATGGAAGGCTGAGTCAACCTTGAGCCAGTGAGAATCAAACTGCTGGCAATCAGCAGAATTAGCCTGCAATACTGAATTCTAACCACTGCACCATTAAAAAAATCAGCCTATCTTAGGTTCTTATGAAGGACTTGATAGGTGGATAAAAATGCCCAATGCAGTCTAAACATCTGGTTGACTGATGAACTGTAATAACTATCATCATCATCCTCAAACTGAATACTATCCAACTCTCAATGGGTTGGGTTTATCATACAGTTTGTCTGAACTCTTAGGATCTGGTCTGCCATTATTTTCTGTCTTTTTTTATAGATAGAAATTTTTAGAGAGCCATTTTGGTGTAGTGGTTAAGACATCAGGCTAGAAACCAGGCTTTTTATGTCCCTTGTTAGGTATAAAGCCACCTGGGTGATCTTCATCCAGTCATTCCCAGCACTAAGAAGGAGGCAATGGCAAACCACTTCTGCAGGTCTTGACAAAAAAACCTATCAGAAACTTGTCCAGGTAGTAGCCAAAAGTCAACACTATAGCTAAGAAATTCTGGGAGTTCAGGTGCACACATCTTGTTGCCAAGTTTGAAAAATGCTGCAGTAGTGGGATACTATACTGTATCTTTTTATTATCATTTCAAAGTAGAAGACACAGAATAACAGTCATAGCAGAGCAGATTCTGACCAAATGGTAGAACAAAACTTTAATAAGAGCAGTTCACATTGAACCATTTAGTCAAAGCTGTGATAGGCTCTTTGCTATACTGAATATGTTCATATGGAGGCTGGTCGGCTATCTATTGTGAATTATTTAATTTGAATTCCATTCCTAGATTGAACAGATATTTATTCTCAGTGGCCTCCCTAACTCTGCTATTCTAAGACTATGAGTTCAAAGAATTACTTGTATATATTCTGTCATGGACTGACTGATAATAGAGTAAATATTTCTGTTATGTCTCTATGCTAGAGCTAACTGAAATAATTGCTCTGAAAATGTGTCATTTTCTTTGTGTGTTTCTGCCCTGTTCCTCTCAGCTCTCATAAAAGTAAAATTTAGAACATGCAATTCATATATTAGCCTCTAAGAGTGATTAATTCTGCCAACTTTCAGAATAAACTCTTTTATTGTAGAAAGCAAGTATTTAAATCACGTGAATCTGTAAAATGTACAGCATAATCCTGCATATAACTTTTCAGAAATGTCCCTCTGTATTGAACAGGACTTCAGCTTCTGATCTATAAACTTCGCAATATTTTCTATAGTTGCATATGCATACTTGTAATTCTTCATGTTAATCCTTCTAAGTTGATTGTGACATTTCTCAAGAATCTCACAATAAGTCACTGAGCCATTATAAAAACCCCAGTGTCTTCAGTTTGATTATAGTTCCTTAAAACATCCAGCGCAGAAACACTCCTAACCTTTTTGCTGATCATAATTTTAACTAAACTACTACTCTGTTTTGTTTGGCTTTAATTTTTTTCTCTTTCAGTTATGTTTTTTGCAAGAGCTCAGCTAAACAAGGCTTTGAAGATGCACAAAGCGCCATGTGATGGTTGCAGTTGCATGTCCTCTTCAAGGATAGTGGTTTTGCTGCTACTTGACAGAGTGAAAGCAGGTCTCTGTATTAGTATGGCAACCTGAAGAAACTACCACATCTAAAATTTGCTTCCTGTTCAGAAACCATGAACCACTGAAAGGCAAATGCTACAGGTCTTTTAAAAAGGTTCTGTTGGTGCAACAGCTGTGATCCCAACACATTTCAGGTAGACTGTCTCCCTTCTAGTTGGGGGACAATACTGCCAGCTCTTGGCTGTTTCTTATTTTTGATCGCAGAACAGCATACCCCAAAGAAAAAAAATAATATTTCTGCCAATTATGTTAAAAAAAAAGACTATCTCTAGGTTCAATCTCAATTTTAAAATTTTAAAAAATGCATTTTTTTTATTTTAGAATGACAACTGGAACTTGTGGCATGTCAGAAGCTTGTAAACCTAAACTAATTCCCAACACCTCCAACAAACATACATCTTACAAATTGAAAAGATAGAGAATCGGAAAAGAAAAACATTTGAAAATTGGATGAAATGGAAATAACACGTAATAAATCACTGAATTGAATTCCGACTACCTTCACACAGGATTTTCTCTGAGTCACTTTTTTTTTTTTTTGCACGATGTTATAATAAACCATGAAATGTCATCAGCTCTTTCACAATTTGAGCAATTAATCATTAATATAGGTAATTGGCATGAGAATGGAATAACTGCTTAATTAAATTTACCTTCTGTTTAACAATGGAAGGTTGGGTAACTTCATAACGATTCAGGCATAATGATATAAGAGGCATTAGGTATTGCTCTAAAGCATGGGTCCTCAAACTACGGACCGCAGGCCACATGCGGCCCACCAAAGCCATTAATCCAGCCCATGCAGGACCACGAGGCTGTCCCACCCACATCGTCCTGCCCAACCTTCAGCCGAGTGCAGGACTTTCCTTCACGAGCCCTGCAGGCTGGAACTGAAAGGTAAGGCCAACAACTTTTGCCTGCAGAATGCTGTTGGAGGTGGGAAAGGTGAAAAATGGGGTGCACAGACATCCCAGGAGGCAAAAAAATGGGTGCAAATGGCCTGTTTTTGGCCTGCAGAATGCTGCTGGAGGTGGGGGAGGTGAAAAATGGGGTGTAGAGATGCCCCAAGAGGCCAAAAAATGGGTGAAAACTGCCTGTTTTTCACCTCCCCGCTTCCAGAAGATAGAGTGAGAAAGAGAGAGAGTGAGAGAGAGACAGAAAGAGGGACACACCCACCCACCCACCCACCCACACACGATTGTAAACTCCTTGGAGCTGAGAAGAATTGCTGCAAAACTGAGTTTTCTGAAGTGGACCACTAGATTCCTAAACAACTGAAAAAATGATCTAGTAAAAAGAAAAGTCAACCAAAAGAGCAACATGCAAACAAAAGCAAATAAAACACCCCCAGAAGCAAAACAAAGATTAATTTGTGTGCATTGTTTAATGGACTGTTAAATTGGCCATGCCCACATGACCACCTAGCCACGCCCACCCAGCCCATCCGGCCCCCAACAATGTGAGGGATTGTGAATTGGCCCCATTTAAAAATTTTGAGGACTCAAACAGTTACAGTATCATTTTTCAGAAAGCCCACCTGAAAATACACCTATATTCAGCCTGAAAATACATTGTATGTCTTTATAATTTAGATTTTCAGCCTTAACTGATCTTTTCTCATATTTTAAAAATATTTTACAAAGTCCTTTTCCTTGTTTAAATGAGTGTCTCATAAATAGTGTAGGCATGCATCTGTTCTACATATTTGATCACGTACTTTTCAGTTTCTGTTTAAGGAACCTTTTGAAAGCTTCATTATTTGTTTGAATTTACAGTACAGTATGTAGGAGCATATGTATCAATAACAATTTGCCTGATAACCATGCTGAGATTGTAGCCTAGATTGAAACCTCATCTTGTGGGTAAGATCACTTCCTAAGCTTCAGCTAAATATTACTTTGAGGATCTTCTGAATGCAGAAAGTATAAAGTCTATTTCTTGTTAGTTTTCTTTCTTTCTGCAGACTCTTCTACAGTATATTTATTAATAAGCCTCTCTGGAGTGATAGGAGATCCTTAAAAAAAGTTAGATAAAAGGATATTCACAAACAGAGACTCATCCATTGTCGATATTGGTAACCAATATCTACTGTGTTTCCCTGAAAATAAGACTCTGTCTTATATTTTTTGAACCCCGAAATAAGTGCTTGGCCTTATTTTTGGGGAAGTCTTATTATTTGGGGGCGCATGGAGGAAACCAGAGGAAATGGTGGGGACCAGCTGCACATGTGTTTAAATATTTTAGGGAGGGCTTATTTTCAGGAGGTGTTTATTTTTAGCGCATGTGCTCAAAAGCCCGATTGGGCTTATTATCAGGGGATGTCTTATTTTCGGGGAAACAGCGTAGGTCAAAAAATTGTATGGATAGAGTTTTTCCATCTAGATCTTGAATCTGGATTCCTTCACTAAGCAGACGATTCATCCGATGTCTAAATTACTCCTTCTACGTCTATGATATAGTGTGGAATGTCTATCCATCTCTGTATGTTTATCAGAAATAAATCCTATTTGATTTAATGATGCTTACTGCTGAAGAAACCTACATGGGGATTTGCTGGTCTTTCTATAGCAAACAGACCAAAGTGCACTGTCAGAAGATAGTGTAACATTTGTCATACAATCCAAGTATCTGGCATCTGAAAGGCAGAGTTTCCTTCTATTTTTTTAATACATCTGCTCTTTACTCCCTTGTTTTCCAATTGGTGATGCATCTTGCAATATTAAACACATGAAATTTGTAGCTGGGGTACAATTTGTCCCTCCTTGACTAACAAATATATTATTAACCCAATCTAAAGGAATGAAAGAATTGCATCCATAAATGGAACACAAACCAGTGAAAACCTATGCTGGGGCAAGGTCTTGCCTTTCCCTACAACCCCCACACTGCCTGCTTCAAGAAAAAAACAGAGAAGAGTAGGGAGAAAGGAATCCTTAAACATACCCTCCTCCTCCTCCTGCCTTCCTCCAGCGAGAAACATTCTGTTCTGTTCATAGTAACTCGGGATGCAGCATTTCATTCAGTCTCCTAGTAAGAAAAATGCTGAACACATGGGACAACAATTACAGGATGAATTAAGTACATCTATATCTCTGGGTAAGGAAATGCAATTCATCCTATATTAATAGCACTATACTATCAAAGGAATCTCACCTCTGAATGCCAAATGAAGGAAAATAACTGGGAGATAGCTGCCTTGCTGTGATCTTTTCATCACCATCTGGTTTGAAGGTAAGAGGATATTAGTTCAGAGCTTGGTCTGATCCAGCACAGCTATTTCCAGAATAGCCATAAAATAGCATAGCATAACATAACATAACATAACATAACATAACATAACATAACATAACATAACATAACATAACATAACATAACATAACATAACATAACATAACATAACACAACACAACACAACACAACACAACACAACACAACACAACCATGTTTTCCCGAAAATAAGACTGCGTCTTATTTTTTGGGGGGCCCAAAATAAGTACTAGGACTTATTTTTGGGCAATGTCTTATTTTTTTCCCCATGTATGGGAGGCCCACTTCTTGCTCATGGTGGGGCAGTGTCTTATTTTTTTTCCATGTATTGGAGGCCCACTTCTGCTTGCTCGTGGTGGGGCAGAAGGCCACACCACGTGCCAGTGTTGCCGCTGCAAGGCAGGGAAGGGTGGAGCTGCCCCTTGTGCCCCGCACAGGCTTACCTCAGGGCAGCCAGGCCACCCACGCCTGACACCTGCCTCGCCTCATGGCAGCAGCTCTGGCAAACTCATCCAGCAGGACCTTACATGGCCCGCAGCCCACTTCTGCTTGCTCATGGTCACAACGGAGGAGGCTGAGCGATGCCATGGCTACGAGGCAAGGTGGGGGGGGTGGACCTGCCCCATGCACCCCACACCAGCTAACCTCAGGGCCCGCGCAGCCAGGCCATCCACGCCCCAACACCTGCCTCGCCTCACAGCCGTGGCACCAACACACCACTCAGCCTCCTGCTCCATGGTAGCCGTGAGCAAGCAGAAGTGGGCCAGCGGCCATGTGGATTCCTGCTGCACATGGATATTGGTGCTGTCGCTGCAAGGCAGGTGCTGGGACATGGATGGCTTGGCTTCAGGGCCCCTGAGGTAAGCCGGTGCAGGGTACATAGGGCAGCCCCACCACCCCGCCCTGTGGCCATGGCATCTCAAGCAACAGATGGAATGGGAGGGCTTATTTTTGGGATAGGTCTTATTTTCAGGGAAATGGTAACAACATATAACAACACATAACAAAACATAACATCATAAATATCAATCTCAGAGTACATAGATCTATAGTATAACTATTATTTTATGTTTATTCATAAGGAATTCCATTGAATTCAATGAAATTTACTCTCAGATAAATATCCTTATTTTAAATAATTATATGGAAAAGAAGAAATATTTAGCTCTAATTCAGAAGTACATCCAAATCACACCTATTTAAAGTTTACTTATTTTTTCCTGGTGAGTTAAATTCTACAAAATGTCTATATAGCATAACTGTCCCTGGAAAAGAGTTTGCACATAATTGCTTGTGTTTCCAAAACGAATTTATCCAAGTTTACTAAAAAAATAACATTCTCTGCTATGACTTATTATAATTAATTGAACAATCTTTCACTTCCAGTGAAAGGAATTTATTGTTTTCTATGGGCTAAAAGAGTCTCAGATTAACGGACCTTAAAGATATTTAGTACTGATGCATATCCTTGGTTTCCCCAGAATATGCTGACATTGGTTGTATGTTCTATGCATGAATGGTTAATTTTTAACTGCAATTAATTTTTAATCCTTTTAAACTTGCTGGTTTATACACAATATATTTTGTAACATTGTACTATGAGAGGATTACATTATTACTAACAATGGTAATCCTAAGCACCTAAGAGAAAGAAGATATTTAAAAACTCAATAAACCATCTACTATTTAACCAATTGTTTGGTTTTAATAAACCAAGTAATATTTACTTACGTAAAGAAACAATTTATTATCTTTTCAAGATTTCTTTAACCTTGCATCTGATGGATTCTTACAAATTCATTTTACAGAAGACTAACAAAATCATGGAACTGGTGAATATGGAGACTAGTCAGTCAGTCAGTCCCAACTGGATATTGCAACTTCAGTATCTCTGATAGAAATATTTAAATATTGACAATGATGAACACTTTATCAAAAGTGCTATAATGAATTTGTTAATACATATTTATAAGCCATAGTTTATTAACTGATTCAGACATTTTTAAAACCCAAACAGCAAACTATATTGTGTTTAGCAAAATGGGTGAACCCAGCCATTCTGCGATCAATAGCAGATTCTGTTTTCTTGTGATTTCTGTTTTGTTTCTATCCCGTTATCTAAAAGAGAAGGGAAGAGAAAGAAATCAGCTTAGTCCCTCTCTGATAATCATGCAGATAACTGAGCTGTCAAACATATTTCTCCTAATCTTGTCTTTTCCAGGTTACCAATGTAGCTTTGAAAGCAACCTATCTTCACTTCCTGAGAAATGCTTGAGTATTTCTCCAATACACAATCCAGGACAATGACTTGGCGTAAATACCATCTAAATTCAAGCACAGTCTGCCTCTACTCTGCTTATTCTTACCTAATAAAAAGTTCATGGGAACCGAAATATTGCAGTTGGTTTGTAAACTTTATTTGTTGGCCTAATATTATTTCAGTATGGATTTATGATTTCCTCCCCTCACACTTAAGATGATTGTTTGTCTTTGTAAGACCATAAACTCTTCAAAAGAAGACATTTTTATGTATCAATAAAATGTCATTAAAAAGCAGTGTGCATGTTTCTAGGTAAAGCATCCAGAAACCATGGGTACTAATACAGTATGAAGGCCTTTGTCCTGTATACTTGTTAGCCCATTGTCTGATGGTGGTAGATAGAATATAGAGAATATATTGTGAGAACTGGAAGGTAGAAAAATACTCTGCCGATATGAAAATCCTAACTCCTTTAGCTTTTTCAAATTGCAATTTACATACTGAATTCAATTTATCAATCCAGTATGAGGCTAAATATACCTGTTTGATTCTCTCTTATAGAAATTTGCTTAATTTAGGTCTTCTCTCAATCCCTATTGAGTAGTCACGTTATGAAAGCAAGAAATAGCCTCTTATGACCTATACTCAAAATTTAACCCCTGCCCCAACTCAAGTTTATGAAAACCAGAAAAAAAAATTCATATTACACATAAGAAATACTGAGGATCATTGTCAAAAATAGCAAATGTATATAAGTTATCAGATGGAGTTTGCACAATCTAAAGACTGAATTTTCTTGAACATTTTTTTAAATGTCAAGCTATTTTGCATAATTAAACACTAAGAGAAGGTATTTATGAAGGTAATAAATGTGAAGCTTTGTTCCTTTCATTTGAAAACCTAAAATTCTTTTTAACAGGAACTTTACATGTCACCTTGATTACATGTACCCTAGCAACCAGAAAATTGTTAAAACATTAAGTGCATGAGTCACTGCAGAAGAAAAATGGTGAGATGTGAATTTTAATGTGTGTGGTACATTATTCTTACAAGAATTTCTCTTGTAGAAAATGAACCCCCAACCCCTTTGTGCTTTCATAAGTATTCTTTTAGTTGGATGGTTCTTTAGAAATTTTTAAAAAACTATATACGAAGAACGATTATGTGGCACACATACTTACGTTCTGTCCTCATTCTAAGGGTGCAAAGTATAAATCCAGAAAATAGATACATATATGCATTTTTTCTGTTTCATCTTCACCTGGCATGTACATGTGATTAGTTCATGCACAGAGCAAAGATTTTTCCATTTATTTAGTCCTCAGGAAAGAAATTTTCTCTCATTTCTTTTATGCTCTTCACCTTAAGACAATGACTTTCAAAGTTTTTTTTAAAAAAATCTGATGAACTGCTTTTTAGGAAATTGATGAAATGATATGAAATCTCCTTTTCAAACAAACAAACAAACAAAGACCCCCAGCAAAGATTCTACTTTGTTATCTCCAGTCTAAGCTGTTAAGCATACCTAAAATGTCTTTAGACTATATCTTGAAGAATCCTTTCAGATCTTTTCATTGTTATTAACCAAATTTTACTACCTTTTAAGTTGGCATCATAACAGGCTTACAAATGATAGTCCTGAACAATTGTAATCCAATTTCCAACTTTTAGAGGGTTATGGTAGATACATTGAAATGATTGAAATGTATAGATAGATTAGCCCTTCCAGCCTATTGCTCTTGAGACATATTAGACTTCAAAGTCTAAAATTTCCACTTATCATATTACAATTGAAGGTTGATACAGAATGTTATTGCAAAAAAAAAAAATACTATTAAAGTCAGGTAAATTATTTTATAAGCTAAAGTAAGACCAATGGGAAATAGTAGTCAATCCTTCCCCAGCAATAGCTGATTCCAATTTCCTATTGGAAAAAAAATATTGATTAAAGGTAGTGGACTTGCAACAATTCATTTAGTGATTGTTTAAAGTTACAATGGCACTGAGAAAAGTGAAATGATCATTTTTCACACAACTGTTGCAGCATCCCCATGGTCACATGATTAAAATTCAGATGCTTGGCAGTTGACTCATATCTACACTATGATGGTTGCAGTATCCCGGCTCATGTGATCAGCTTCTGTGACGAAGCAAAATCAATGAGAAAGCCAGTTTAACTTAACTGCAGTGATTCACTTAACAAATGTGGCAAGAAGGCTCGTAAAATGGGGCAAAACGTACTTAATAAATGTCTCACTTAGCAATAGAAATTTTAGGCCCAATTATGGTCATAAGTCAAGGACTACCTGAACCTCTGTTTCCTGATTTCATTGTTCTAGTTTATTCTGTTCAGCAAGGAAACAAAAGACTTTTAAATGTATTATTTATTTCACAGACATATGCAGAGAAATACTCATTTTTTAAAAAAGAAATTAAGGAAGAAAGTTTGCCTCTTGGAGTCTCTTCAAAATATACTAACCCTGCCTTATTCATTGAGTTTTACAGATCTTGCCTTTTATTTGCAATTCTTTATTTTTTACATTGTTCTCCCATTATTTTATTTTTCCACACAGATATGCATATACACCAATTATGGAAAAAAAGATGGAATTGCTACACAATCAGAATGACTGGAAATACATATAAAATCTTCCATGTCATGGGGTGCATTTCTAGCAGAGTTTAGTAGCTATGAGCTAGCCCTAGCTTCCACAGTGTGGGCATGCAAATGCCCAAGGAGACTTCCCTCTGTCTTCCCTCTGCAAATGCCCAAGGAGATTTCCCTCAGACTTCCCTCTGATGAGCACAATTCAGAGCGCACTGACAATGTCTCCTCGAATGGTGATGAAACATTTGCAACAAAATTGCCAAACTCAGAACTCAAACCAACAGCCCAACTACCAACCTCAGCTACTAATATTCAAATACAGTTCACCTCCCTCTGTGCCTGTCAGATTCCCTGACCCTTCTGACTTCTTACATTTCAACCTTGTTTTACAGGGTTCTGTGGGCGTGGCTTGGTGGGGGGGGGGGTAATGTGACTGGGTGGGCGTGGCCAATTTTCTTTTTACTTTTAAAACCATTTTTTACATATAAAACCATGTAAAAAATGCTTTCAAAAGCTCTGACAATCCCAGCTGAGTTGCCTGATCATCAGAGGGTTTTTAAAAAACCCTCTGCCAATCAGACAAGTCAGCTGGGATCATCAGAGCTTGAATCGTCAGAGCCATTTAAAAGAAAAAAAATTTTTTTCTTTTAAATGGCTCTGACGATCCCAGCTGAGTTGCCTGATCGGCAGGCAACTCAGCTGGGATCGTCAGAGCTGGGATCGTCAGAGCTTGGCTCGTCAGAGGCATTTAAAAGAAAAAAAAGCCTCTGATGATCGCGTGGCTCAGCTGGGCATGGGGGGCGGGGGCAGGGATTTTTGCTACCGGTTCTCCGAACTGCTGGCCGCCATTGCTACCTACTCACCCGAGCCGGTCCGAACCGGGAACATTTCACCCCTGCTCTGGATTCTAAGAAAAATAAAATAAAAATAAAAGGGAACTGTAATCCATCCTTTTCCAGCTGGAAGTTGCTCAGCTGCTTCCAAAAAGAGATGTAAGCATTGGTTGTAAGGATGGTTGTGATCAGTGGTCAGATAACAAGTGCAAAACAGTATTTTGGTTACATGGCAGCTTGCAGTGTGATAAATCTTTTGTTTAGCAGGTTTTATGTTGTGTAGTAGAGGTTTTTGCTTTTTACTTTTGCTTCTTACTGTGTGTAAATAATCTCTCCTTCCATTAACAGCTAACATGAATGTATCATCTGTGCTATGCTATTTTACATATATTGTAAGATAGTTCTTGACTTACAGCCATTCATTTAGTGACCATTCAAAGTTACAATAGCACTGAAAAAAGTGACTTATGACCAGTTTTCACACACAGTTGCAGCATCCTCATGATCATGTGATCAAAATTTGGGTGCTTTGCAACTGGAATGTATTTACAACAGTTGCACTGTGTAGAAAGTCAGCACCCACCCACCTTCCTAGAGAATGAAAAATTTTGGAGAATATTAAAAAAGGCAGGATAGAATATTTCTCTTAAAGGAGAAATGGGAAAAAAATCTTAAGGGAGGCAGAAACCAGCACCAGTTTCCCTGCCCCAAGTAGAAACTGAGGAGGCCAGCTTTTAGAAATGCAGATTTGGTAATCCATTCAGAAAGACTGGGTCAGACAGAAACTTTAGATAAGCAAAACAAGCGAAAGGTTGACAAGATTAACTCAGACAATCACCTAGGATTTGCATTTCCCTTTTGCCTATAGAGCCAACCATGACCCCTACATGACCCCATAGGGACCCAAAAGGTATAAAACCAGTGGTGGGTTGCCCCTGGTTCTATAGAACAGGTAGTAAAACCGGCAAGAGGCTCTGCCCACCGACCCCAACATCATCAAAATGCCGTTGCGAATTGGTAGTAAAGGTAAGTAGATCCCACCTCTGTATAAAACCCATCCATTCTCAATTCCATTTTGTCAGCTGTCCCAGAATCACATGCTGTTGGTGATTCTGGTGGTGCTCATCAATAAACCACATTTCTTTCCAATCAGCCTCCGTTTTATTCCCGGCTTGGACCTGGACCTGGATTTTTTCTTCCAACAACTGTCCTGGAGTCATGTGATTACCACCTGTAATCTTCACAGCCAGTTTCCAACAAGCAAACTTAGTGGGGAAAGCTAGATCTGCTTCATAACCACATGATTCACTTAACAACTGTGGCAAAAAAGGTTGTTAAATGAGGCACTTAACAACTGCCTTGATTAGCAACAGAAATTTGGTGTCATGGTAAGACAAGGGCTAAGAGTGGTGTGGTGGCCTAGAGGTGGAGCTCTCATCTCACAATCAGAAAGGTGTGAGTTCGATCCTAAGTAGAGGCAGATATTTCTCTCTCTGGACACAATGAGAATATATCTGGTGAACAAAACTCCGCAATGGCTAGCTCCATTCAGTTGCCCATACTCCGCAAGGGATTATGGCGTTGTTAAAAGAAGATGATGTAAGACAAGGACTACTTATATTAAGATGTATATTTGGCACTAACCTGTGCAGATTTGAGAATGTAAGATATGACTGTGAAAGGGAAATGGAATGTAAATTCTAGTGTTGTAAATTTTAAATCTGACTCACCCTAAACAGAATCCAACTGAAAACTTATAAATATAAAAGAACTCATTGTGTTTCAGTTATCATAAGATAAATAAATGATTTCCTTATTAGAAGACATTACTTAAACCACTTCTGTATGGTTGCCAGAAAAATTACTTGGGCAAATCCTATATAGAGACTGATAAGTTTTTTTAAAAAAAAACCTAACAAAATATTTGTAGAATTTTGAACTTTATATTTAAAAAAGAAGCAAGAGTCCAAAGATTACAGTACTACTAGCAAGTTGCAGATGCTGTCTCAAATTCATAAAAATTGCTTGTCTTGAAAGACTGAATAAAACAAAATTTAGTCTGTTTAGTTGTTAAAAAGTTGTTAAGGACTTGTCTTTTTAAAAACTATTTTTATCTCAAAGACTTCCTAACCAGGATCTTGCAGCAGCAGGCTTTGAAAGCATCCCCCCAAAGTTATAACAGCATATTGTTTCTTGTTCCCATGAGTAGTCTTTTGAACTGATACATTATTTAAGTAGAAATAGTTATAGTGATCTCTGTATTCAAACTCATCTGTAATCTTTATTAGAACAAATGATACCTTAAGTTTTTTTTTTAAAAAAAACTAATATAAGGGGATTACCAACAAAAGAATCCTTCTGTAACTAACTTAATAAAACAACAATACAATTCCACTAATATAGTTTTGGTTATTACTATCACCTGATAATGTTGCATTACAGGTAGTCCTCGACTTACGACCATAATTGAGCCCAAAATTTATGTTAAGTGAAGCATTTGTTAAGTGAGTTTTGCCCCATTTTACAACCTTTCTTGCTACAGTTGTTAAGTGAATCACTGCAGTTGATTAGTCAGTAAGCTGGCTGTTAAGTGAATCCGGCTTCCCCATTGACCTTGCATGTCAGAATAGAATAGAATAGAATTCTTTATTGGCCAAGTGGACACACAAGGAATTTGTCTTGGTGCATACGCTCTCAGTGTACATAAAAGAAAAGGTACATTCATCAAGAATCATAAGGTACAACACTTAATGATAGTCATAGGGAAACAGTCAATATAATAATAGGTCGCAAAAGGGGATCAGATGACCTTGGGACATAGTAACAGTCATAAATATGAACCAGTTGCCAAACGTCTGAATTTTGTTCACATGATCATGGGGATGCTGAAAAGGTCGTAACTGTGAAAATGGTCATAAGTCACTTTTTTCAGTGCTGTTGTAACTTTGAATGGTCACTAAAGGAACTGTTGTAAGTCAAGGACTACCTGTATTTGTAAACTTCTTCATATTTTAAAATATGAAAATTATTCACAAATGTGCATTCTACATTTTTATTTCTAATTCTCATATGGTTTGCTTTATACATATTATACGTATGAGAGATCAGGTATAATTGAAATTTATACTTTTACATTTAAGTTACTGTAAATTGTAAATTCAGGGTTCATAATTTTTTCTTACTATTTTATAACTGTAAATACTTATATTTATATAATAATTTATTATATATAATTATAGGTATAATATATAATTATTAAATAAATAAATAAATACTTAATGAAAAACAAGTTACCATATCTGAACTGTAAAAACCTATTATTTGGCAATGGAGTTATGCAAAGAGCAAATATCAATAAGCATCAGCTTAAATATTTCAAGGAACAATTTATTAATGTTAAGCTTAACATTAGAAAAATGAAGTAAGTTAAAACACCTGATGAAATTTTTCATCATGAGTCAAGATAGGAACTTTTAGTATATGGTGAGCTAGATGGAGAGTGGAGAAGTTTAGTATGGTAGGACTAAATATATCTCTTGTGGTTTTAAAATGATGGCTGACAAACTAGATTTTCAGTTTCATTACACCAGCTTGTTTTTTCTTAATAACAATAAATATTACTGGTCCAAAACCTTAAAAGATTACTGGAAGTTCCACTAAGTGAACTAAGTGACCTGGTATGTAGGCAATACTTTTGCTGTAATAAAAAAGGAACAACTGGAGAAGATACATGAAACAATTCATAATATATTCAAAGTAATAAAATTCACAAGAGAAAAAGAAAACAACAACATACTACCCTTTCTGTATATCCTCCTCAATAGAGGAGCTGGTGGCAAATTAGAAACACAGGTCAAACACCCCAACAATAGACACTGACCAAGTGCCTATTATCAAAGTAACAACTCAATCCTGCTCAAGAAGAGCTGTGTAAAAATATTATTCAGACAAGTGCAAATGCACTGCAGCAACCTATAACACCAGAAAAAATGAAACAGAACATATATGCAACACCTTCCAACAAAACAAATACTTATACAACTTTATTAAACTTTTTATTCTTCAGAATAATAACAGAGTTGGAACGGACCTTGGAGGTATTCTAGTCCAACCCTCTGCTCAAGCAGAAAACTCTACCATTTTAGATAAATGATTGTCCAATCTTTTCTTAAAACCTCCAGTGTTGGAGCATCCACAGCTTCTAGAGGCAAGTCATTCCACTGATTAATTGTTCTAATTGTCAGGAAATTTCTCTTTAGTGCTAGGCTGGTTTTCTCCTTGATTAGTTTCCATCTTTTGCTTCTTGTCCTGCCTTCAGGTGCTTTGTCCCCCTCTTTTTTGTGGCAGCCCCTTAGATATTGGAACACTGCTATCATATCATCTCTAGTCCTTCTTTTCATTAAATTAGACATACACTCTTCTCTGCACCCTTTCTAGAGTCTCAATATCTTTTTTATATCATGGTGACCAAACATCCAGATAATCAAGCAACACCCTGATAATCAGGAAATATCACCAGACAAACAATCAAGCAGAAACAATACCCTAATCAAGGAACCACCAAGGAGGAAACCACACCACCACCAACACTGACAGGGCAAGCTACTGTACGTAAACACCACATTTACTAGTGCCTATTATGTCACCCAGTTGGGTAAACATATAACCAAGCTAAGAGAGCACATAGGGTCCTAAGCTATATATATATAGCATATATATATATATATATATATATATATATATATATATATATATATATATATATATATATATATAACAAAAATATTTAGTTTTTCTATATGCCATATGATATAACTTTATCAGCTGTGCACAATCCTTATCGAAGAGTTTTTTATGTTGTACACCCCAATTACTGGACTTTTATTTCTTTGACAAAAACTATTTTGAGATTAAAATACAAGACTAAGTATGGTTTTTGAGATTTGCCTGGCAGGTGTGCATGAATTTCTAACGTTTCTGATGCTGCCAGCCATTTAGCAATTGGTTTTGCACTACTTTCATTCCATCTAATTTACACCCTCTGTGTTATTTTCCCGCATTGGAAGAGGCAGTCATAGTTAATATTGGGGGTGATGATTGTTTTCTAATTCTGAATCTATGAATCCATACATTGTACATCATTCAGGAGATTATGCAATGTGATCCAGTAACAAATTATTAATCTTCTCCTTCCCTCCCAGTATGTTTTGCTGGATGAGCCTCATCTTGAGACTCACTGAGTAAGCAAAGCTCCAAAGGAGGGAGTCACCTGCCTAGCACATAATCCTGCCCAATTAGATTTTAGTTTCTTAAATTATCTAGGTATTAAGGGTCCTTCTGGTATATCCTCTTCATGAAAGGTCTTGAACTGAAATCATTTTTCTCAGTGGTGAAATCCACTTACCTTCGCTATCGGTTCAAGAACAGGAGCACGAGGGAACGTGCACGCACCTCTTCTACACATGCACAGATGGTAAAAAAATGGCATGTAATGACATCCCGGCGGATGGGCAGAGCCTCCTGCTGCCAGCACTACCAGTTTGGCGAACCGGATAGAACCGGGGGGGGGATGTCACCACTGATTTGTCCCAATCCAGGCATTTAAATTCCTGTCAATTATTGCTGATTGGTGCAGGATGTACGAATAACTAGCACTGATGTACTATGTACCATCACTAGCACTGATGATGTTAGTTTGGGTAATAAAACATCTGCAAGAAAACAACCAAGCTCAGAGAACATGAAGGACCCCTCGCTGCAGGGTGTGTATCTAAGCAAGTGAGAATAAAATTTTCAATATTGGGTGTCTGGACATGTTTTTTTTTAGGAGGAGGATGTTAATCAGTAATGTTAAGGAATATGATTTCAGTTTGTTTGAGGGACAGCAGGAAGACAGATACCCCTGGGTTTAAAGAAGGCAGAGGAACACATTTCAATCGTAAAATTACATTAACTCTCTTGGATCATCCTCCTATTTTACATGGATAGCCTAGAATGAATTGACTCAGTAACTACCCCAACTCCATCTCTGATGTGGCGGCCTAGGTTTAGATATTCAAAGGTTGTTCTTTTGACGGTCCTGACCAGCTAGCAATATTCCAAGTCAATAGGGAGATTAGTTGGATCCAGCCATAGGAGGTATCTGTCTGTGTTGTGTAGTAGTCTAGGGCTGTCAAACTCACAGCCCAGGGCCAGATGTGTCATGTGCTGGCCATGTCCATGCCCAGTTTAGCAAAGCGGGAAAAAGTTCTGATACATCACATGATGCCACAGTGACAATGTGAGTTTGACAGCCCTGAAATAGTCCCTGGAAAGTTATAATTGATGTCCTAGAATCCTAGCATCCAATATGGAGACTGTTCTGATATGGAGAGAAATTTGTTGCATCTAAAGCGAACAATTTAATTTCCAGGGAATATCGAAAGAAGGTTTACTACAGAGCTGGCCACTTTATGACCCAAAGCCACATCCAGCCCTGGGGCAACAGCAATGGGCAGGGCAGCAGTGGTGCAACATTGGGGCAGCAGCTCTCCACAACAGTCCCAAGTTCTCATGTGACCCTTTGGGAAAATTAATTGCCCACCTCTGGTTTAGTATGTATGAATCTCCACTCTTTGCCTTGTCAAGGAGTAAGGATTTATTAATAGTCATTTAACTGCAGTTTTGTTGGTTTTATTTTAACAACTTGACCTTTATCAGAGAACATGTCAGAAATAGTCTGTAGAGATTCTCAGTCATCCAGGTTATGGTTGTCCCAAAGGTGCTTTTTCAGAAGGCATTTGGACTTTGTTTTTTCTTTGAAGACGTTTCATTTCTAATCCAAGCTTCTTCAGTTGACTAGATAGTGGGAAAAGGAAGGTTTTATATTCCTTGCAGACAGCTGGTCACTTGCATCCTTTTACAGGGTTGTTGAAGCTCTTGGAGGTTTATCTGTGTCTTCAGGGTCACCTGAGTAGTGCTAATGGTTCCTGTAGTCTGCAATTTTTCTGGAAACCCGTTCATACTGCCACACCATTCAAAGGGTGTTCATCCCAAATCGCATAGCTGAGAAGAGATTCTGTCATCCAGGTCATGTTTGTCCCAAAGGTGCTTTTTCAGCAGGCAACTGGGCAACTGGGTCTCCGGTTGGCCCCTGACCTTCGCACTTTCCGCCGCGAACTAAAGACATGGCTGTTTAAATCGCCCAGCCTGGACTGATACGGTTTGATTATTTTAATGAGTTTTAAAATATGTTTAATTTGTATTTTAATATGTTTTTATCTGGTTTGATTTTAATTGTTGTGAGCCGCCCTGAGTCCTATGGAGATAGGGCGGCATACAAATCAAAATAAATAAATAAATAAATAAATAAATAAATAAATAAATAAATAAATAAATTTCACTTAAATCCTTTCATTCCCCACCATCCAGTCAGAGCTGAAGAAGCTTCTTGGATGAGAAGTGAAATATCTTCAAAAGAACCCCAATAAAGTACAGTTGCCTCCTGAAAAAGCATCTTTGGGATGTCAGAAATATGTCGCTGGGAGTCTGCAGAGTCTTAATGGAAGTGGTAGATCCAGCATCATTTTTTTAAACAAAAGCATCAAAAGTCTTTTTTCAGGAATTCCAGATCATATTTTATAGCTGAGAGCTGCTCAAATAATGAGAGAACAGCTTGGGTTTAAACTCCATTGAATTTTCTGGTGGGAGTCTTTCTGTAGTCTGCTTTTGTATCTTACTTTTATTTTTTTAAGGTCCCTTGAGGTTAGCAGGTGAATTAGCAAGTTATAAACAGAGTGAGAAATGGGGAGAGAATCCTGATTCTAATTTAGCTCTTGCCTGCCAGGTAATGAAATATCTAGCAGCTGTTGTTTTTCAGTTCTGTTTGAAGGTCCCATTCAAGTGATTCAAGGGCTGCAAACTTGTTAAAGGTGAGAGGAATTTTTTTTTGTTTTTATTACAGATTCTTTTTGTAAAACATATTCTTCTATCTTTGGCCGTTTAGCAGATTTGATGAAAAAGGATCCCAGACTGATGCCAGGATGTTTCTTTTTCCCATGTTGTTCAAACCCATTCAGAATCTTTGCCTGCACCATTTTACCTCACTTGAGCGACCATATTTAAAAATAGCTAATAAGCAAAATAAAAGTCTATAATAAAGTTCCTGAAACCTAGCATACTTATTTATAACTAAGAATGAGCTAAATGAGAAACAAAAGTAGCTAAAATACACCATTATAAAGTAACATAACACTGAAAGGGGGAGGAACTTAGAAAAATACGGGTTGCTGGGCTGAGGCCTTGGCTTCTCCAAGATTACATTACACGCGTTTTTTTTTCTCCCCCCGGATATGTAAGAACGGGAAGATTATTTGGTACTGCTTTTGTTTTAGAGTACAGAAGGCGTGACGTGGAGAACCGGTATGCCAACATCTGTATCTCCGCAAGCATTCCTATTTTCCACCTTCTAACAATGGCTCGGGGGGGGGGGGAACCCAGTCGGCAGGCATAGACCCCGTTGCTGCAGCCTCGCCGCTCGGCGGGCAAAGCGCCCTTCTCCTCCCGGGCCGAGCGCGAGCGCCTTTCAGGCTGAAGGGGCACCTGGCGACGCTCAAGAAAGCCAGGCGGCAGAGACACGTGGTGGGCGCTTCCGCCCCGAGCAGTTGGGAGAGCCGCGCGCACGAGGAAAATCTGAGACGTCGGCCAGGGTCGAGCCGCTCCGCTACTTCCTCGTGCCTGCAAAGTTTTCGTCGGTTCCGCCCCCCTCGGCGGTCCGCCTGACGAGCTCGCCTCTCCTCGCTTCGGCGGTGAGAGGCAGGAATGCACCGGCAACTCCATCCTGGCTTCGGATGTGCTGCGCTCGGCATGGTTCTTCGGCCGAACCAACGAGGCTGAGACGAAAGGAGTCGGAGCCGGTAAGTTTTGTCTGCCTTAAAGTTTCCCGCACTGTCTCTCCCCGTCGTTTCGGGACTTGTTCCTTTCCCTTCATTGGTCAGCGCGGTTCTTCCCATCTGGTTTTGGGACTGGGGCGTCTTTTAACACAACCAGATGGTGGTTTGGTAGCCGATGGGAACTCTGATCCGGGAGCAAGCAGTCATCAAGCAAGATTCATCTTTCTCTGTTCCCACTGTTTTTGAACGGGTGGTAGTGAATGTGCTTTGTAGGGTAGAATTTTTAATATTGTAATTTAAAAAAAAAAACGAAATGGGAAGAATGGTTTATACTGTTAGGCTGCCTCTTTGGAACTGCTTTAAAGGAGACTTTCTGATTCTAGGACTGCAAGAATCTAACTCGCTAGTATGGCTGTATTGACAGGAAGCAATAATAGCTGCTGCTCAACACATCTGGGACAATAAAAACCCACTGGAAAATGTCTGCACTGCTGTGCTAACTTGTCATGGAGATACATCTGTAATAAAGTTCTGTACTCATTACTTTAAAACAGGTTTAAAAGTTCTGAATATTATTTAGGGACCTAGTTGTAAAAGACTCCTCAATACTTAATGGAAAAGTAATCCTTTTTAAGGTAATTTTTTTTCCTATTTTTGCAGGTGCCAAAATGTAGATGTAGATGGTTTTTATGAAATGTAGAAACAATTATTGCTGTGTATCACTTTTTAAAACATTTCCTTAAGGAATGTTGCCTTTCTGGGAGACGCTATGCCAGTTGAATTATGATCCAGTAACTGAGTTCACACAACACAAGTGGTACCCATGATTAACTTGATTATGGCTTACTCAGTTAACCAATTATCCAAGCTTGCATAAACCATTTGTGCTGGGTTCCCATAATGTGCTTGTCTGCTTGTTTAGTGTGTTCAAATGTTAATGTCTCCTGGCAATGATTGCCGGAAGGATAGCTTTTAGCAGGTAATATGTTGCACTCATGAAGATTCAGAGGATGAAAAGCAATGGGCAGATGAGTCAAGAAAGGGTAGGTTTAAGGGTTGCTAAGGGCTTGTTAATGAGCTAAATCCCACAGACTGGCTATGATATTCTTTTTGAAGAGAACAAAAGACAGTAGTACAGGAGACGGGATAAATAAGCCATAATATTGAAGAAAGGAGCCCAGTGACAAGAGGGGGAAAGGGCTAAAACATGTTGACAGGGAAATTCTGGGAACTGAGGTCCACATATTTTAAAATTGCTACAGATGAGAAACACTGCTCTGCTGTATCCTATAGAATAGGGCTGTCAAACTTGCAGCCCGCAGGCCAGAGGCATCACGTGCTGTCCATGCCCACGCCTAATTTAGCGAAGGGGAAAAAATCCCGATACATCAGCTAACGCCGCCGTGACGACACAAGTTTGACACCCCTGCTATAGAATGTATCCTTCACTGTGTGGGTTTACATCTAAACAGACATTGGGTTGAAATCAAGCACATTTGACTTGAAATGAGTGGAAGACAAAATTTGTTACCTATTTTTAAGCTGGGATTGTCTTTCTTTTTCTAACTAGGCAGTTCTCTGCAATCTATCTGCAGTAATGTAACTAACAAAATAAACATGCAGACATAATCAGATATGTCTACTTGTTTTTTATTTCATTATAGTGATGCATGAAATATTTTGTCAGGTGACTCTGCCAGGTCAGCTCATGTACAGCAATGTTTTACCAGTTTTTATTCTTTTTTGTTTTTAGGAAGTTAACATTTTTATTTCCCTGGAAAAAGGGAGGGAGGAAGGAGTCTGGGTAAGCTATCCATAATTCCCATGTGAGACTAGAAATACTAAAAAAGCATCAGGGGTGTCGTGGGAGGGGAGATTCAACAATATTAAAACCTAGAAGCAGGTGGGCTGATCAAAGTCCCACCACCCCTTTTTATCTATGCAATGCATGTTAAAAGGGCCGGAGCTTTGATGACACAGTTGCATCTGTCATTTTGAACTTTTGAGTCCCTTTGAAGACATCCCTGAACAATGTTTGCCAATGAGTTCTTCAGTTTTTTTCCCCCAATAGGAGTTTAAGGTAGGAAATGGAGAAAATGCTTTCCTTGATAGACACATCGGAGCTACCTGTGAGAAGCTAGCTTTTCAAGGTGCTTTAGAAATGTTCTCAGATTTTAGGAGAAACTTGTTTGAACCTTACAAAATATGGAGAAGAAATGCTACTAAATTTACACTTTGTGAACACACATGGATGCACATACACCAAGCTCAGTTCCCAGCATTTTAGAACAGAGGCTAATGTGTATTATCTTGGATGTTTTTGCACACTCACTCTTAATTAGCCATGCAAAACCTAGAATTTCTAAGCATGTGTCTAAAAATTTGGTTGTTCTTTGTGTGCAAATTTTCCACTCAGAAGGGCACATTAACATAAACATTGACTTGGCTTCCACCAAAAACAGTGTAATAAATAACTCTGTAGAGTTTATGAGCTCCTCTCCTCTACACTCAGTATCCCAGCTCTTTCTATAATTGATAACTGAATCTATCTTTTATTTTAAAAAATTGTCTACATATTTGGTACAGTAGTTGCCAAATTAGGGTAATTACTATTGCATAAACTAACACAGGAATTGGGATAATCCAGACTTCAGTCTATCCTTACTCGTGGAAATGCATTTTGAGCTTTGGGCTAATCACTTTCTATCAAATCAATTTACACTTTTCATGAGGATAAAATGAAAAGCAATTCCTATCAGTGCCTGGTGATTTGCTCAATTATTAATTATTCTTTGAAAACTAATAATAGCCTTCTAGGTAATGGTTCTATATTAAAACAGAATAATGTATGTAAAATACAATAGAATGAAGTTACTAAAAGTACAGTACATAGTAAATGACATAAACAATAAACCAGCAGCATTTCAAAAGGCAGTAAGATAATAGATAATAATAGTCCTTGTAAAAAGCAGATAAGAACTCACTAAATGAGCATTCCTCAAATTATTATGCTACAAACTAGAAAGAATGTTTAGAATCTTGCTAGAATATACTTTCTTTCAAAGCTTTCCCGGTAGAAGATGGCATAGCTGACTTTTGCTGATCTTAGAAGCTAAACACGATCAAACCTGGAATAGATGATTGATTAATATAGGTATTCTGGGAAGTACATAAGCAACCTTGAAGAAGACAATAGCAAAAAAAAAAAAAAAAGTCTGTGACATTGCCAAAAAAATTGTATGGATGTCACTAAGAGTTGAGTTCTAATTCAGGATGTCTTATCAACATTTCTGGGTGGGGGTTCTTTAACACTTTCATCAAGATATTTTCCCTTCAGCTCAGTTCATAGAAAGAAAAATGATTTGGATTTTTCTGCCGAAAACTGAGAAATACAGAATTGAATAAATCTGGTGCCAGTCCTGAAATACCTAGGGTAACTGTGCAACCATATGTTTTGCACATGGTAAGTTATCAATTACTTACTACCTGTTTAAATGAGCCCTTAGGTTTTAGCATACATTTAGCATACAATGAAAGTACATTGCATAAAGAGATCATCTGGACCTTATTCAGTACTTGTGAAGAAAGCCAGGCTTTTTGGACAACACTGACTTTCATTTTTCCCCATCAAGGACAATGTATATGGATAGTCTCAATTAATTAGGTCATGTTTGTCCAAAGGTGCTTTTTCCAAAAGATAACTGTTTTTGTTTTTTTTCTTTCAAAATATTTTGCTTCTCATCCAAAAAATTTCTTCAGAAGTGAAACATTTTGGAAAAAAAACCCCAAGAAAGCTCATTTCCTTTTGGAAAGGGCACCTTTTGGGAGATCCATCAAGGACAGTGTCCCATCTCTGAGACTCTGAATCTTGCCAACGTAGCTGAGTCTCACCTGAGCTTCCTGCTCATACATACATTTGACTTACTATATCTTTATGGTTACTAGACATAAGGAAGTAAAGATAAGTAGATGTCTACATGATTTATGACTGTTTTACACTGTATTGGCAAGACAGAATAATATCTTACCAAAAGCTATTTCAGTTTTTGTCAGATACCCAAATTTTTGTTTGTGTGAAACCTGTACTAGTATTTCCGCAGAAGTATTAAGTAGATTACAATGTTGAGAAGCATTCAGACCACACAATCCCAATCCATATTTTACACATTAATTTATTTAGATAACTTGGATCTTTTCTTTTAATATGAAACATGAAATCTGATCCAACAGAATCAGATGTTAAAAGAGGGGGTTGGTAGTACAATACAAGTTATTAAGAAGCAGATAGATTATAGATGATGGTATAATTATGGTAATCAATAAACATTGGAAATGTAAATTTGTATATAAGAATATGTAAATAATTTCTATTTTTACTTTCTGATTATTGGCGTATATATACATGGATATTTTGGTGATGTTACACCGTGATAGAAAAACAATTATACATTTGTTTTTGTTTTTTTGAACCATAATAAAAATTATAAAAAATTTTTTAAAAAAAGAAGCAGATAGAGATGGTTTTTTCATTACTGGAAGTTTTTAAGCAGAAAATTGATGGTTACCTCTCAAGGATTATATACTAGTGGTCTGTTTTAATGGCAAAAAGTTGAACTACAGTACAGGTAATCCTCAATTTATGACTATTCACTTAGCGACCATTCAAAGTTACAATGTATTTTGAAAAAGGAACTTATGATCTGAATTTGAAGTTCCCAATGTCCACTTGGCAACTAGCCTACGTTTATGGCCATTTGCAGCATCCCACAGTCATGTGCTTACAATTTATGATGTTTTCCCAGAGAACTGTTTATTTCCGATTTCTGGAAAAAATGCCCCATAGAGAATTTGTTTAATGATATCATGCATTTGCTTTACAACCACTATGTTTGCTTAAGGACTGCTGCAAAAGTTGTAAAATCGGGTGTGATCATGTGACAGCCCCGTTACAACTTATGACCAAAATTGCAGGCTCCATTACAGTCATAAATCAAGGGCTACCTGTAAATGAAGTTGCTCCAGTTCTATGATTCTGTATGATTAGTTCATACAGTATATTAAATCATAAGGTGCTTGGTTTAGTTTTAGCATATCATGTGTGAACTTCGCTATTATGATAGGTTATGCTTTAGTATATTATTTAAATGTGATTTTTAAAAATTTGTTCATAGGTAAGGGGACTGTGACTAAGCGCAATGTATGCATTCTAATATATGGAAGCTATGATTTTGGTTACTTAATGCTTCTTCATTTTCTTACAGTTTCTTGTATATGCTTAAAGACTTAAAGAAAATGGATAAAGATTACTGAAGGTTGTATAGTAATAGAGAGCTTTGTGTGCCTTAAGAACCACATGTGGCTCTTTAGAAAACGTGGACTAATGAGTACATTTATGGAAGGAAATATCGTCCACAGAAGGGGGAACCTTTGATGCATTTTCTAAGTGGGAGGGGACTGTTTCAGTAACCCAATTCCTGTGATCCTGGCAACTGATTTATTTTTCAACCTGCTGCAGAGGCTTTTGTGAAATGTTATTCTATCATGTGACTGGAGTTCTCTCCCTGTTCTTTCTTTAGGAACGCTTCAAAGATGCAGCATTGATCCAAAGGCAGCTACTGATCTCCAGATCTTGCTGAAACTACTGAATTCTGCATAATGATGTCGTTGGGATACTTAAGCAAGGGAGTCAGCCTAGATGAACTTATTGATACCTGTATTGATTCTTTTGGTGAGCTGATTGTATTTTAACCATTTTTACTATTTTTGAGTAGGTTTTTTTTTAGCATTTGTGCAATTTACTTCGTAGTGCTTGATATATAATTGTGTGTGACTTTACATTTAATATTACTCTTATAAGTATAAATCATTGGCTGTTTTAGCAATATTGACGATGCAAATGCTGCCTTTGCAAAAATTAACCAGTCCATCAGAAATATCACAGGTGCTATTCCATGCAATCAATCTCTGTATAGCTCTGAATAACAGGCATATGAATAAGTAAAAAATGTAGACTGTATTTTGTACAATTGAACTAAGTATCAGTTAGATAAGGATTTTTTTTTATTTTCCACTTTTAAAACATAGCTCACAACTAAATTGATAGCTAATTTGAAGGAAAGTACTTATTCTACCATAAAAACAATATTTTAGCCTTGTAGAAAAGACTATAATTTATAAAACTTAGTTGTTAAGCTTTTAGTTGCCATATGAATTATTCATGTTTCTACTACTTTATTGACAGAATAACTTTGAATAGAGATAACAGTATACAGCCAATCCAATGCATGCTTTGGAATATGTCCCAGTGGGTTGAATGGGGCTTAGTTCCTGGTTCAGTTGGATTTGTAAATGTTTTTAATCTTTTTACCATGTTTATCAGTTTCCTTTAGTTTATAAATTGCTATTTATTTTGTTCATGAAATGCACATAAATGCAATAAAATATTGAGAAATGCTGGAATTTTGTTTTTTGCAAGCTTATATTTTATAATATCTATGTCAATTTTTACATTTTCATTTGCTATGTGTTTTAGATTGTATTTGTTTGTGTTCAATATATAACTGAAGGTATATTATTCTAGGTGCAGGTGAATAAGCTGCTTTTTGTCCTTGTTTATTCCTTCTACCTACATACAATCACAACAAGTAAAGATAGTTAATCCATTTGAATTATAGTTCATTCATGTGCATGTAAAATAATACACTTTGATAGCTTTTTTGTCCCTGTGAACAATTTAGAGCAGTGAATAGGCTTAGCAGTTAACACCAAACCTTCTTAATTCCAGAGGAAAGTATGCACATTATTTATTTATAACAAATATTCGCTTAGTGGAATTTCCAAAAACATTTGTTTTCCATTGTTTGTTTCCGTATCATATCTAATTCATGTAATGGTTATGCTTTATTACAGTGCAATAAAGAAGTTAAATCTATACTTACACAATTATTAAAGTAATATATATTATTCCTACTTCTGTTTGAAACAAATTAAATGAACTAAAGAACACAGTACCCTTTTTAGTGATGTGTTAAACAATTGAATTGAAAGGAAACTTTCTATGTATATTATTTACTTTTTTGATTTTTTTTTTTAAAATCCCACCTTTTATTACTTTATAAGTAACTCAAAGCAATGGGCATACATATTAATCCTTTTTCCTCCTATTTTCCCCACAATAATCCTGAGAAGAGGATTGGGTGGGAGAGTGACTGGTCCAAAGTCACCCAGCCTTGTTTCATGCTTAAGGCAGGACTAGAATTTACAGTCTCCTGACATTTAGCCTAGTGCCTTAATCTCTAGATCAAACTGGCTCTTATCTCTCATTTAATGTTAATTATTTAGTAATTAAATGAAGCTTTTTTCAAAATATGATAAAGATTGCATCATGAGACTATTGCTGGCCAAATTGACATGAGGGGAATGCTACTGGAAACTTAAAAGATTCATAGATTTGGTTGAGTTTCTGAGTTGATTTATCTATTATATTCCTGTAAATTAGTTGTGAAAAAAGAATAATTAACTGTGTATTAAATCACTATATAGTACAGTATGTTCAAATATTGTGTTTCAGCTTTTATTGTTTCTGAAGTGTTCTTGTGTTGTTTCAGTTTTTCAAAGCTCAAGAATAGCTTGCATTAGACATTAAAAAAGTGGGTTTTGAAATGAAACACCTATAATTGTATTGATATACTTGTGCATTGTGTTGAATATGCTGGGACTTCCCAATAGTTCTGTACAATGAAGAACTGAGTATAATAAACCAGTGAAGTTTCAAAGAAGTTTCTCAATTATGGTAATTTTGGAAACTATAAGTAATACATTGGTGGCTAGTCTGTTATAATATTTCAAATGCAAAACACTTCATGTTCAATTAATAATAGCAATAGTCAGTAGTTGATACATTGGAATTGCTATCAATGAAGTTTTTGCAGTTCAAAAGGTACACAGTTTAAATTCAGTATTATTCAAAATTATTTTGTTTCACTAATTTTAAATTAATTAAACTGTGTCATGAAGGATAAATCCTTAGGATTTTAAACTCAGATAATGCCATTTAGGTCAAAATGTGACCACCACAAATTGTTGATTATGTAGGATAGATTACTTTTGGAAGAGATGGTTCATACATTTCTTACTTGGAATTAAAATGAGTTTTAAGTCCAATACACATGCATTTATATTCCTGAATAGATTTACAAATCTGTATTTGGCTGGATGTTTTTTTAGAGAGGGTCTGAACATAGTTTAGAAATATATGTCAGGAATGGACAATATGTAATTCTTCAGATGTTAAGGAATGATGGATAATACAATCCAACATTGTCTGGAGGAGCACACTGTGTGTGTTGAACATACTACAGAAATTTCACTTCCATTAAATTATAATTATTATATTAGACTTGTGCTTGACCCTGCTACTAGGCAATATTTTAATTGTATAAATACCCATTGTGTTCTTTATAGGAGATCTTACTGTTGCTTTCCATTAACAACTTGATGTCTCCACAACTAACTACCATTCATTTAGTGACTGGCCAAACTTCTGCAGACCTATCTAAGGAGCACTTACAACTCAGATTCAAAGTTCTGATGGTTGCCTCCTCTGTGGTCACATGACTTCAGTTCAGGTGCTTGGCAACAGGGCCGCATTTACAGGTGTTTGCAGTGTCCCATGGTCATGAGACTGTGTTTATGACACTTTTGTTGGAAACCTGTATTTACTTCTGGTTTTTAGCAAAACTGTGCCCATAGTGAGCCATTGGTTCATTTAGTAATTGTGGATTCGGTAAATGACTGCAGTGATTCACTTAACTCTGCCACAAAAAAGGTCGAAAATTGGGTCTGTCACATGACTGACTTATTTTAGAACTGACAGGAGTTATATACAGTGATGGGCAAGCTCCATTACAGTCATAATTTGAGGGCTACCTGTACACAAATCTGCTAAGGGATGAAAAATGAGTTGCATGTCTTTTGGTTGTAGTACGAATAACTCAGTGATGAAATACAATTTTTTTTACCACCGGTTCTGTGGGTGTGGCTTGGTGGGCTTGGCTTGGTGGGCATGGCAGGGAAAGGATCCTGCAAAATCTGCATTCCCTCCCCACTCCTGGGGGAAAGATATTGCAAAATCTCCATTCCCACCCCACTCTGGGGCCAGCCAGAGGTGGTATTTGCTGGTTCTCCGAACTACTCAAAATTTCCGCTACCAGTTCTTTCAGAATCTGCTGGATTTCACCCCTGGATTAACTATGAGTTTAATTCTCATGGAGGAAAATGTCTAGTTCTCTTAACAGCACACTTTACAATTTTTTTTTACAAAGTTACATAATTTAAATAGCTCAATTATGATATTTAATAAGATATTCAAATATCCATGGTGAATGAAAGCTTATGTGGCATTACTGCTCTAGTGCTTTTTTAGCAAATGGAAAGTTACATAATAACTTCGTAACTGGGGGAAGAGCAAGAATTTGGCAGAAGGTAAATAAACCAATTCTTAATTTTTTAATAAGAATCTGTGCTTCCCAAGGTAACTGGCATTTCTGGGTTAGGTAGAGGAAGTGCTCCATATACCGTATGTATCTGCATTGGATTTTTACCTTAAATACTTAATAGTCAGAATCTACTTGTCTTCTCCTAGTATGTATTGAACAGCTCTTCTGGTATCATAGGAGACAATGGGTTTCATGAATAAGTGTGACTGACCTACTGGAAGATGGATAGTCCATGTTTTTCCCTCAAGCATGAAGGGAGGAATGCTGACTGAAGAATTATATCTGTCTTCATATCTAAAGAGTCCTAATATTCTTCTAAATTTCTATTTTGAAGAAAGAAGAGAAAACTTCCCTTGGTTCACAGGCAGCATAAAAACACAATAGACTATTAACAGGTTAATGAGAAGATGTGCAGCTTAGTAGCTTTTTTTTTGAAGATGTAAGAACACACTCTGTAGAATTTCATTGCAAAAAAAAAAAAGCATTATGAATTGCTTATAAGCATTGTGGATTTTTATAGAAATGGAAACTGCATGAAGCCAAGGCAAACTGAATCCATATACTATATAGTCAAAAGGAAAAGTTTGTCCCAAACTTTGAAAGTCCCAAGTTTTAGATCTTCCTTCCCTCCAATAAAAAAGCTTATCTTCCACTGTTATTAATAGTCTGTGAATTTTAAAAGTTAGTCATTTTGAAGCAATTTTCTAACCTTTTCAGATAAATACTGAAGTTGGTTCCTGTGATGTTTTTGCAGGAAGTGGAACAAGGAAGCAGAGTCTCAGAATTCTTATGAGATGATATATGAAACTTTTCTTCCTTCCCAGAAAAAGATTTACTGTATGTTTGGTATTTCAAGAACAGATAAGGTCATAATACCTTTTTAAATAGCGCATGCTGTACTTATCTATTTATTTATCAAATTATTAAGCATGAATATTCAGAAACCAAATTAACTGAGGCATCTCACATGCACTTAGTCAACTTCATTGAACTCAATCATATCTGTGTAATATATAGTTGGATTCCAAAATATTTGCAAGTGTGAAAGTCAATCAGTTTTTCACCCACTATACAGTATGTTACAGTATGAAATTTAATTTGGTTCATAGAAATTCTGATAAATTGTAATTGTAAGTTATGTGACACTTAATATATTTTATGTTTTCTCTGTGTGCCTTAAACACTGAAACAAATTTGTTTTTATTTTAGTCCTTTTATGTTTTTAAAATGTTAATGTATATTAAAATATTGGTCCATGAGCTTTAAGGTTCTGTTCTCAGCAAACTGCCCAGTTTGAAGACTTATTACTATGTTTAAATGAGATAATCTTGTGCTTTTAGCTCATTGTACTGTAATTTTGTCAAAAATGGCATAAAAGCCTTAATGTTGCTTGGCAACTGAAATGAAGTTAATGGAAAACTAATCATATTATGGGAATACAGAACTTGTTTAGAACTCTTAGAATGCTAATTTAGTTAACAAGAGCTGATTGTGTTTAACTCATAAAGCAGCTATCAATAAATTAACATTTACTATAGAAACAATTAAATGAAAATTCAGTGTCAATTATTTTTTTAAAAAGTTCAAAATTAGAGACAGATTCACTGACTGTTAATGAGCTACAGGAGCATTTATTTAAAATGTATTTAATATTTTATAATATCATGAAACCTGTTGAGATTAAAATTGTAATTCTAATGTTTGGAATTCTATGACTGAAATCCTATTTTATATATTAAAAGGTTGTTAATGTTATTTAGGTTCCTTTTCTACAGAAATATTCTTAAATCTTTTCCCCCAAGGACTTCATTAATAATGAGGCCAGAAAACAAGGAGTGTTGGTAAATTCTAAAAAGATTCAGGAACATATGAATTGCATAAATTTGTTTTTTAATAAGTTGAGTTTAGCTCAACTTTTAGTGAAAAGTAAACTTGTGTGGAATGCACATTGGGATAATATTTAACACTTAATGTTATCTTAGTAAATAGTTTTTCTTGTAAAAGAATGATAGTGTAGCTTTGTTAATTAGCAACCTTAATATTGCATCATTGTATCCTCTGCATATCTTCATATAGATGGATCTTTTATGGTTTCACAAAGGACTTCAAGGGAGTTGCCTATTGTGGTCTTCCAGCAGCCTGAGGAGTTGGCAGCAGAGTTGGACAATGAGGAGGCTGGGGAGGAACATGGGCCAGTCCTGGAGTTTGGGGAAGGCTTGGACGAGGGCTCTGCGTTGGAGGCAGAGATGGAGCCAGGGCCGTCTGGGAGTTATATGTGGATTCCGGAGCCTCCAGAGTCGGAAATCAGAGAGGCAGAGGAACAGGGGGAGCCTTTTTCTAGTGCGCGCATGCGCAGAACTGCCAGAAGACAAGAACAGTTAAAACAAAAGGGATGACTCGGGAGTAAGGCTTGGAGATGATTGGCCCCTCCCATAAGACATAACAGAAGAGAAAAGGCACATGGCCCTTTGCAGGAAGCAACGTTGTGGATGGTGTTGGTTTGTATTTTGAAGCTCCATTTTTGACTCTGTTTCCATGTGGCCTTGCCAAGATAATTGCCAATTAGGTCTTTGGCAGCGTGTCAAAGAAGATAAAGGTGGGTGTTTACCAGCCTTATCCGAAGGACTGTGGCAAACTTCTGTTGGACTATTTGTAAACTCTTGGTGATTCAGCACATGCTGTGAATGAAAGGAATTCACAACCATTAAAATAAAAAAAGGGGGGGGGTTGGGACTAATTGTGTGCTTTTTACTATATCGGGAAGCCTAGGTCAGAACACTGCCACTCTGTTCCCGTGTTTGTGTGTGTATGTGTAGTGTGTGTGTATGTGTAGTGTGTGTACCCACACAGGCATGGACACATATATTCTGTCTATAGGTGATAAAAGAAGAGAAGTTATATCCTATGGCATCTTTAATATGAAATATTCTTTATTACCTATATGAAGTTTCCAGGAGTAGATGTTGAGATTTGGAGTGGATGTTGAGAATATTCTTATTGGAATTATGATATTCAAACCTAGTTTTGTTTCTGTCACCTGATATTGGTGATGTACTGGAAATGTCAAACTGTTAAGTGGACATTTCCACTTGAGTTTTGGAATGAATTGGTCTAAAATCAATGTTTATTAAACTTTTTGGTCTCAGGGCACCTATTCCACTTTTAAAAATTATGCAGAATCTCAAAAGGGCTTTTATTCATAAGGTTATATTTATATCTACCATATTCAAGGTAGGATGCGGTGGCTCAGTGGCTAAGACGCTGAGCTTGTCGATCAGAAAAGTTGGCAGTTTGAATCCCTAGTGCCGCATAACGGAGTGAGCTCCCGTTACTTGCTCCAGCTTCTGCCAACCTACCAGTTTGAAAGCATGTAAAAATGCAAGTAGAAAAATAAGGACCATCTTGGTAGAAAGGTAACAGTGTTCCGTGCACCTTCGGCGTTTAGTCATGCCGGCCACATAACCACAGAATTGTCATCAGACAGCACTGGCTCTTTGGCTTAGAAACGGAGATGAGCACTGCCCCCTAGAGTCAGGAACGACTAGCACATATGTGTGAGGGGAACCTTTACCTTTACCTTACCACATTCAAACTTCAAAATTACACATTTGTAGGATATTTATTGAATATGTAAAAACAGCAATATAATGTCCACGAGATAGTAACATTGATAAAATACATTTCATGAAAAAGTCTACATTTTAAAAAAAACTAATAATGAGAACAGTGACATCGTTTTGCAAATATCTTTAATATTTGGCAAATAATTTTGATTTCACAGACCCCTGAGGGACTTGGGGACCACCATAGGTCATTGTACCAGTATTAACCACTACAAACATTATGACAGATATTGGCATGATACAGATATAGGATTATCTGTGTATTGGAATATTTTGTAATCCACATTTTAATTCCTTCATTAAGAAAGTGCCATATAAAACACAGAATTTTCCAGAAAATAACCTTGTGCTGTTCACTATTGAAGTTAAATAGGTGTGGGCCTGATTACTAGAATGAGAGTTTTTTTTTATTTACATCAATTTAGAAGTCTAATAAATGTCATTTAAAATATATAGCTAGGGCAATTTCAGGCATTGGAGTATTGAATGAAATAATGGAGGATCCTCTAGTGCAGGGGTGTCAAACTCAAGGCCTGCAGGCTGGATACCGCCCATGGGTGCTTAGATCTGGCCCGTGGGGCTGCCCTACAAACAGCGAAGGATCAGTCCAGGTGCCTCTACCAGCACAAAAACGGAGTTCAGGAGGCCTATGTGTGACCCTCCCGAGTTCCTTTTCCCTGGCAGAGGGTTGCAGGAGACCATCGCAGCCGAAAATGGAACTCGGAAGCCTGTTTTTGCTGGCAGAACACTCAGGCCACCACAGGCGCCCCTGACATGAGTGATGTTGAGCTGGCCATGCCCACCCTAGCCACATATCCCCGACATCAAATACAACCCTGATGCAGCCCTCAATGAAATCGAGTTTGACATCCCTGCTCGAGTGTAAGAGGCTATGCATCTTGCCACCAAAAACTGTATTTCCAAGGAAAGAAATTAGCTGCAAAGTATTGTTTGGAAACATAGTTTACCAGCTTGTAAAGTTTATGTTATTTAATTGTGTATCCATAAAGTACTATTTTTAAATTGGGTATCAAGTATGTATTTCTACATCTGCAGATCTTATACATCTCCTTCTGCTCAGCAGAACGGGCGTTCAGGTAAAACAACGCCCTATCTCCTTCACCTGAGACTTCAAGTACTAATGTCTCATTTCTTCTAGTAATAAGAATAAAAATGAAAAATAGATGATGGTACTGAAGTATAAGGATGATACTAAACCAAATAGCTAGTTCAGAGCATTGATTGCAGAATGATTCCGCAGTCAAACTAAAGATGAAGGAGGGCTTCTAAACTGCAGTCTGCTCATTCATTGGCATCCTTCAGTATCAAAAGACTCTGGTATCGTGTTCTGGAAAGAGGTCCTAAAACAGCATCTAGTGTGACTAAAAAGGCCAATTCGAGAGTGGCAATCGCTTCCACACTGAGGGCAGATACATTCTGTCCCCTACCCAATCCCCCGATTTCGCTGGTACCGGGACTGCCTTTTTGCCTCAGCCTGCCGAACAAGTGTCTGTTTGAATTGGAGAAGGCCGTGCTGCGTCTTTAGCCTCCAAGCTGAACAATCGGAGGTCAAGGTTTCCCAATTGTTAATGTCCATTCCCAGGGCCTTTAGGTCCCTCTTGCAGATATCCTTATATTGCAGTTGTGGTCTCCCTCTGAGGTGCTTTCCCTGCACTAATTCTCCATACAGGAGATCTTTCGGAATCTGACCATCAGCCATTCTCATGACATGCCCAAGCCAGCATAGACGCCGCTGTTTCAATAGTGTATACATGCTAGAAATTCCAGCATGTTCCAAGACTGCGCTATTTGGAACTTTGTCCTGCCAGGTGATGCCAAGAATACGTCGGAGACAGCACATATGAAAGGTGTTCAACTTTCTTTCCTGCCGTGCATAAAGGGTCCAAGACTCACTGCAGTACAAGAGTGTGCTTAGGATGCAGGGTCTATAGACCTGGATCTTTGTATGTTCCGTCAGCTTCTTATTAAGCCATACTCTCTTTGTAAGTCTGGAAAATGTGGTGGCCACTTTACCAATACGTTTATTCAGTTCCGTATCTAAAGAGAGAGTGTCAGAGATAGTCGAGCCGAGGTATACAAAGTCATGGACGACCTTCAGTTCTTGTGCAGAGATTGTAATACAGGGAGGTGAATCCACGTCCTGACCCATGAATTGTGTTTTTTTCAGGCTGATTGTTAGTCCAAAGTCTTGGCAGGCCTTGCTAAAACTTTAGCAGTCTGCTAAACATTTATAAACTGGTCTGACGCATTTTATGTTGCCAGTGGTTAATAAATTGTTCAGTCAATACATACATTCTAGGAAAATTATGTGGATGTATCCAAGAGTAGAGAGCCACTTTGGCATAGTGGTTAAGACATCAGGCTTGAAATGCATGATTTCTAGTCCCATTTTTGGCATAAAGCTAGTTGGGTGGCTTGGACCAGTCATTCTCACTCAGCCCTAGGAAGGTGGCAATGGCAAGCCACTTCCAAAAATCTTGCCAAGAAAACTTGAAGGACTTGCAGAAAACAAACCAAAGGTAGCCCTGAATATAGAATTCTATTCTATCTTGTCCCTCAGTGGGGATCTCACTCAGTGGGATATATAGTGGTACTGACTTTGCTTGCTAAGACTGAGCTCAGTTCAAATGAATATTGAAACAAATTACCATGTAGTACTTTTAATAATGAAAAAATAAAATAAAATGTTGGTAGTATTGTTCCAATGTTTCCATGGATACAGATGTAACTTCTACATGAAAATTTATGGATAAATTGGATTTATAATTAGGAATAATTAGGAATATAGTTGATGATATAATAAAGGATTTATTATTCATTAGATAGTTTTGGATGCTAAATATATTTCATCTCCATCTCTTTCTCGTTATCAAATGTTTCCCAGTTGCTTTGCAAACACCTTGATGAAGATTTAGATGAAAGCCTTATAATCTACTTTCCCAAAATTTAATTTAATTTAATTTCCAATTTATATACCGCCCTTCTCCCTGAGGACTCAGGGCGGTGTACAGCCAAGATAAAAAACATAGAATACAAATATTAAAACATTTAAAAATATATATAAATTTTGGCCCGAAAGTTAAGAATCACAGACTAATTAAAAGAATTTAAAAATTTTAAAAATTTCTTCTTAAGCCAACCCGGCTTGCTGAAAAAGATAGGTTTTCAGGGAACGATGGAAGGCATTGAGGTCCTGGATTCTTCTTATCTCCGGGGGCAACTGATTCCAGAGGGTGGGAGCCCCCACAGAGAAGGCCCTCCCCCTGGGGGCCACCAGCCTACATTGTTTGGCTGATGGCACCCTGAGGAGGCCCTCTCTGTGGGAGCGCACGGGTCGATGGGAGGTCATCGGTAGCAGCAGGCGGTCTCGGAGATAGCTAGGCCCTATGCCATGGAGCGCTTTAAAGGTGATAACCAACACCTTGAAGCGCACCCGGAAGACCACCGGGAGCCAGTGCAGCTCGCGCAGGAGCGGTGTTACATGGGAGCGCCATGTTGCTCCCATCACTACCCGCACTGCTGCATTCTGGACCAGCTGGAGCCTCCGGGTGCTCTTCAAGGGGAGCCCCATGTAGAGAGCGTTGCAGTAGTCAAGGCGAGAGGTGACGAGGGCGTGAGTGACTGTGCACAAGGAATCCCGATCAAGAAAGGGCCGCAACTGGCGAATCAGGCGAACCTGATAAAAGGTCCCCCTGGTAACAGCCGTCAGATGTTCCTCCAAAGACAGCTGTCTATCCAGGAGGACTCCCAGATTGCGAGCCCTTTCAGTGGGGGCCAAAGACTCGCCCCCAATAGTCAGTGATGGAGTCAACTGACTATATCGGGATGCCGGGAGCCACAGCCACTCAGTCTTGGAAGGGTTGAGCCTGAGCCTGTTCCTCCCCATCCAGATCCGCACAGCCTCCAGGCACTGGGACATCACTTCAAGGGCATCGTTGGGGTGGCCTGGGGTGGAGATGTACAGCTGGGTGTCATCAGCGTACTGGTGGTAACTCACCCCAAAGCCACGGATGATCTCGCCCAGCGGCTTCACATAAATGTTGAACAGAAGGGGCGAGAGGACCGATCCCTGCGGCACTCCACAAATGAGAGGCCTCGAGGTCGACCTCTGCCCCCCTGCCAACACAAACTGCGACCGGTCGGAGAGAAAGGAGGAGAACCACTGCAACACAGTGCCTCCCACCCCCAACTCTTCCAGCCGGTGCAGCATGATACCATGGTCGATGGTATCAAAAGCCGCTGAGAGATCTAATAGGACCAGAACAGAGGAATAACCCCTGTCCCGAGCCCTCCAGAGATCATCCACCAACGCGACCAATGCCGTTTCCGTGCTGTGCCCAGACCTGAAACCCGACTGGAACGGGTCTAGATAGGATGTTTCCTCCAGGAATTGTGGAAACTGTTGCGCGACCACACTCTCAACAACCTTCGCAATGAAGCGAAGGTTGGAGACAGGACGATAGTTAGCCAATATTGCTGGATCCAGGGACGGCTTCTTGAGGAGAGGCCTCACCACCGCCTCTTTCAGGGCAGCGGGGAAGTGACCCTCACTCAACGAAGCATTAATGACGCCCTGGAGCCAGCCTCGTGTAACCTCCCGGGAAGCCAGTACCAACCAGGAGGGACACGGGTCCAGTAAACATGTGGCCGCACTAAGTCTCCCCAAAATCCTGTCCACATCATCGGGAGTCACAGCATCAAACTCCTCCCAGATAACATTCTCAAGACTGTTCCTCGTCACCCTGCCCCGATCTACCCAGTCAGAGTCCAAATCCCCCCGGATCTGAGCGATTTTGTCATACAGGTATTGTCCGAAATCCTCCGCCCTGCCTTCTAAGGGATCCTCCCGCACTCCCAGATGGAGCAGGGCGCGGGTCACTCTGTTGCTGAATAGTATCAATAGGAGCTAGGGATCTCAGCAGTACTTGTTTATCAATGTATTTATCCAAGGGAAGATGAACATAAGTCAAGGACATTCCCTCAGACTTTTCAATGTCTCTCTGCCCTTATTTTTCCTTGCAATATTCATATCTTTGGTAAAGGTTGCCGTCTCCAGGGAAAAAGTCCTACAGCTCTAAAACAAGGTTTGTCCTTATATTACCTTATAAATGTGATGGCTTTTAAAGAGGCTTCGGCACGGTTTTAGTTTCTCTGTGAGTTAATGTGAGATCTGGTTGTTTCATTCTTTAGTTGCTTATTAATAACCACTGTTTCAAATGATTATCTATTTACCCCATTCCCTACACAGACATTTTTATCTCAGAGCATTATTTGAAATGTATTGGTATTGTATTAGTTGTTTTAGTGGTCATATTGTTTTAATATATTACACCGATTGTTTGGATGGTACTATTCGTTTGTTGTGTTCTGAAATTTTATTGAATTGATTTTGTGTTGTGTTTTCCTAAAGATGCATAATATATATTAAGAGTGAACTGATTAGTCTAGATCAGAACCATCTGGCATAAGGAGGGAGCATGTTGCTCTTTTCCCCTTGCCCAATTTTTCCTTTGTCTTTAATTCATAGATCATTTGTATGTAGCAACTATTGCTCAGTATAGTTTTTTAGCTATCCCGAGAAAGGGAGCTCACTTTATCTTTGCAGCTTGCAATGTCTTCATAGTCAATTTGTTAGCTTCTCCCTTGAATCAAAATCTGAATTTTTAGAAAGCTTGAAATCCTTTAAATTGTCAACTCTAAGTTTATTAAAGCTATTCTTGACGTTGCAAGTTACAAGTGAAGTTGGTTATGGAGATTTTCAGTCATTCAGGTCATGGTAGTCCCAAAGGTGCTTTTTCAAGAGGCAACTGGACTTTCTGGTTTGAGAAACCAGAAAGTCCAGTTGCCTCTTGAAAAAGGACCTTTACAAGTGAAGTTGTATTCATTTAATACTGCCTTGTTTAATTAACATAATTACAATAATAATGAAAAAGTAACTTTACAACCAATTTGTGCATTATTACTTTTGCAGGTCTATAAACAGGGTGGATAAAAATCAATGATTTTTTTAAAAAAAATTAAAAAAAAATCAGATTTTTTTATTTAAATCGGATTTTTTTTTATTTAAATCGATTTAAATCAGATTTTTTTGATTTTTATTGAATTTATTTTAATAAAAAACTTTTGGGGTAAAAATCTATCGTAAGGTAGTTTTCTATTTAAGATACATAAATAATTTAGTTTATTCAGCATGAAATGGAGCTTAGTTATGTAGCACAAGGCTGTATATTCTGCAACACTGGGACTATCGGTGAGTCAACAGCGGGTCAAAGGAGTAGCAGAGATGACAGTTGCTCTTTAAAAATTATGATTTAAATCGAGTTGATCTAAATCAAGTCTTTTTACTAGCGATTTAAATCATGATTTAAATCAACTCGATTTAAATCAAATCCACCCTGTCTATAAAACAAAGGAAAACTGAAGTAACAATATAAATACAGTTGTAGTTTCACTTAGGATATCTTATGATGACTTTTGTTAATTATACAGATTTTTCTTTGGTATTATTTGTACCTCTTCCAAGATATTGAGTAAGATGTAATTGTGTTGTTTCATTTTTGTGAAATAGATTAAACTAAGAGATGCATTATCCAATATACCTAGTGATTGATTGGCTATAGAAAGCAAGCCTAAGTTCAATACTCTTCATCCAAAGTACAAGAATATGTTAGACTCCCTTGATTTATTTAGCATACAGTTAGGTGTCTCCACACAGAGGCTATATTTTATTATTTTATACTAATAATTGTTTTATTGGAAGAATATCATGTAGTGGTCACATTTATTTTATCCAGTTTTATTGGTATTTCTATTGAAGAAATTTCTAATTTTACTCCAAAGCAAAAATCTATCTTAAGCACTATATGAATTGCATTCTTTATCTGCAAACTAGAATAATAAGTGGTCATTAATACTTACATGTAAGTCTTGCTTTTAGTGGTAATACTAAAAAAAAATATTCCTGTTGATGCATCTTGTAAAGAAATTTGTATCTTTTTTTAGTACTTAGGTGTTTTGTGGGATAGGAGGTGTTATGTCTTTTTTCAAATAATTTTAGAAACTACCTAAATTTTCTTGAAGGGGTTGTTCAACTGAGTGAATAATAACTATGACGACAAATGTCCTCTTCTTAAAACCATTGCTGTTTATTTGATTAGCATATGAATGGAGACTCTTGAAAATAAATGATTGGGACAAGTATAAAAAAGTCAAGGAATGGTTTCTCTGCCTTGTGACTGCCCACAGTTGAATGTTGAAAGAGAGTTGTTGCAGTAGAAGATAATATATGTAACTCAGGGTTGAATTGATTGAATTCTTAATGCTTTCTGAACTTGGTTGTTTGTTTACAGATGTTTCATTACCCAACTATGTAACATCAGTGCCTTCATCAGAGAGTTGTTGATTATTCTTTACTTCTTAATTAATTATGTTATTACATGGATTTCAAAGCATGGCATACATATATAGTTCTATATTGTCACACAATTTAGATTTTATGAAACAATTTCCCAATAAATATCTTTTTTTTAAAAAATCACACAATATAATTAATCTCTAATTAACAGAGTCCTTATATTCTTTCAATTTCTTTTCCCGCAATATATTCTTGCTAAGTTATTGTGTGTATTCTTGCAGATCTACCTTAGCCAAGAAAAGAAATTACATGCACACAAACACACACACACCCATGAGCAAAGCAAATTAGAAGAGGGGATATTTAATAAAGAGTTGCCTTAGGAACAAGCAACGTTCAGCCAATATGGGCTAATTTCTTAAGCTAAGTAAAGTCAGAATTGGTTGGTATTTGGATCAGAAATTTCCTGAAGATTTTATGGTTTTGGGTTAGATTGAAAAGTAAAGAAAAAATCCCACAAAGCAGTAGAGGAAATCCATAACATTTCTTAGGGTGTTTATGCAGACATCAGAAAATATACTTGATTCCATTTTTGTTTGGCTCCATTTTATGTTAAAGCTCAATATTCCAACTAACACTGAGCTGCTTAATGTTTTCAGATGCAGATGGAAACCTGTGTAAAAATTACCAGCTCCTGACAGTAATTTTAACCATGCATCGACTTATCATCTCCTCATCTGAGATACTACGAAAACTAATAGATCTATATCCTTTTATATTTTTTTAAATTAATGCCTTAATTGCTGATCTAAAGCTATGACAACACAATGATTTGAAAATAATATTCCAACAAAATATTTTTTCTTTGGATTAGAAATAGTATGTAAATCGCTATAATTTTTATATATTTAATTAAATCGTGTCTCAAATATTCTTGATCTTATTTCAATCTATGATTTTGAAAAATCTGAACTTTAAGAACAGTAATGGCTATATACACTAAATCTTCATATCATAAAAATATTGTAATGGTTGTATGTATGTGTTTCTACTTCTATCCCCCCCCCCTTCCCAACCTTGTATTACTTGGAAATGTATCCTCCTTGGAAAATATTTTCCAAACAGATTTTGTCTGTTTCAAAATGAAAAGTTACTATTCCTTTTACATTTGCCAAACTAGTTTGTATTGTTTTCAGTTTCTGTTTATATTAATTTGCCCCACAGAATTTGTTGTGGATTTTATTCACAAACTTTATTTAATTTCAACTTTGTGATAATATATTTGATCAGATTATTCCTCATGTAGGGTTTTAATATATCAAGCAGTTAGTCCTTTGTCATACTTTTGAAATTAAAGTAGATGTTAAATACAAGCTATTTTCAATCAAAATAAAAATATATTTAAGCTACAAAAAAATGAATGTTGGGTTAGGTAGGACCACATAACAAGGGAACTCTTTATCAAAATGCAAAAGTAAAAAAAAATGACCTACACAGCTGAATTAGAAATAGAAGACTGATTATTCTATTTATTTTCCTAACAGGTATATTGAGAACCCTTGGTGCAAGCTAACAGTACATGTACCCAGTGGTGAAATCCAAATTTTTTTACTATTGCTTCTGTGGGCCTGGCGTGGTGGGCATGGCGTGGTGGGTATGGCAGGGGAAGGATACTGCAAAGTCTCCATTCCCACCCCACTCCAGGGGAAGGATTCTGCGAAATCCCCATTCCCACCCCACTCTGGGGCCAGCCAGAGATGGTATTTGCCAGTTCTCCAAACTACTCAAAATTTCTGCTACCAGTTCTCCGAACTGCTCAAAATTTCCGCTACCGGTTCTCCAGAACTTGTCAGAACCTGCTGGATTTCACCCCTGCATGTACCTGATACGATTCAGTCTGTATAACTAGGCCCTTATTTATTTCTGGATTTTAATTACCTGGTCTGCTGTAGGGCTCTTGTAAGCTTTTCCATTTTTCTTACATGATTGTGAATGTATATCTTGTTGTTTTTAAAGTATAAAGAGAAATGGTCCTAATCTGCAAAAAAAGATTAGATTAAAAAAAACTACTTATCTGGAGGGGCACCCCCACTCTAAATAAACATGTAAAACATATCTAAATTAGAGGAATAGGTCATGTTTATCTAAACAGAAATAAGCCCTTGGAGTTCATATGTGACCATCAGGACTATATTGTACCTTCCTGATTGTATCATTTAAGTTGGTGGCAGAATTGCCAAATTTTAGCAACATGATTTGAGGTCTTTTTCAAATTTTTGGTTAGCTTTGAAGATGGAAGTGGGAAGAGTTTGCCTGTGGATATTCTTCTTTTCCCATCTAACCTTTTCAAGCCAATACCCCTGGCCAAGAAAAGGAATGAAAAAATGGCTTATGTTTCTTTTGATGAATTATAGCTCTTCAGACACTTAGAAGGCTGAGTTGCTGTGCCAGTGGCATATATCCCTATGATTATTCCCCCCCCCATATCTGATTTTTAATTGGTCTTTCTTTTCTATTTGATAGTTGAAATTCCTTTGTACAATTTTCTTCTGGAATTTGCATTCCGGGAACTAAAGTTCCGAAAGACTTTACTTAATTTTTGTAGTAATATCATGGTAAAAATGATGCAATACGCATAGCTTGCATAATGATATAATGATGCAAATTATATAAATCACTGCAAATTATATACTTCCACATTTGACAGATATTTGTGAATAAGCTCCTAATATAAAAAACATTTTCTGTTCTAATTAAAATGGTATATTTTCATTGTTAATATGGCATTTAATTTCTTATTTTTCGTGTGTTTTAACATATTTTCCTTAGCATATACCTACATATATGGGTGCCTTGGAAAATAATTCTTTGCTCTGCTGTAAGATATGTTACCTTGTGAGGTGAGAACACGTTTATTTATAAGAATTAACCTGCAAAATCTCACTTTATTAGACCTCAGTGCAATAGCTTTTGCATGCAATGGACCAGATATCTGTGGCAATTCGTATAATTTACATAATTCCATCAGTTTGCAAATCAAAAATCAGGTAATGTATATCATTTTGTTTCATCTTGCAGGTTTGTGTATTGACATTTTTGTGCAAATGAACAAAATTTCTACAATGACATGCTTAGAGCCTTGGTGGTACAGCGGACTAAGTGCTGTTATGTAGCACTTAGCTGCCAGCTGCCTGCAATTAGTGCAAATTCAAATCTCACCAAGCTCAAGGTTGACTCAGCCTTCCATCCTTCCGAGGTATGTAAATTGAGGACCCGGATTGTGGGGGCAATAAGCTGACTTTGTAGAAACACCACTTATGGGGGGCCAAAAGCCCTAATAAGCAGGTATATATAAAAGAATGAAGGCTATTGCTATAAGTGCATTGTAAGCCGCCCTGAGTATATAATTTTTTTTTTTTTAATTTGATTTATATGCCGCCCTTCTCCGAAGACTCAGGGCGGCTTACAATGTGCTCAGCAATAGCAATTGAACTACACACAGTCACTCATGCCCTCGTTACCTCTCGTCTGGACTATTGCAATGCTCTCTACACGGGGCTCCCCTTGAGGTGCACTCGGAGGCTCCAACTGGCGCAGAGTGCGGCTGCGCGGGTGGTGATGGGAGCGACATGGAGTTCCCATGTAACACCTCTCCTGTGCGAGCTGCACTGGCTCCCGGTGGTCTTCCGAGTGCGCTTCAAGGTTTTGGTCATCACCTTTAAAGCGCTCCATGGCTTAGGACCTGGTTATTTACGGGACCGCCTGCTACCGCCAATAGCCTCCCACCGGCCAGTACGCTCCCATAGAGAGGGGCTCCTCTGGGTGCCGTCGGCCAAACAATGTTGGCTGTCGGCCCCTAGGGGGAGAGCCTTCTCTGTGGGGGCACCTACGATCTGGAATGAGCTCCCCCCGGAGGTACGTAGGATCCCGGATCTGCACACCTTCCGCCGTGCGCTTAAGACTTTTCTATTTCATCAAGCTGGCCTGGCCTAAATCTTCCCCCTTTTTAAATGTGGAAATTTTAAATGTGGAAATTTTAAATTTTAAATTTGTCTTATTTATAGGGTCATGGGTAAGGCGTTTTAAATTGGGGAGCCATTTTGGATTTAATTCTGTTTTAAACGTATTTTAATGTTTATATTGTATGTTTTTAATTTTGGCTGTTCACCGCCCTGAGTCCTTCGGGAGAGGGGGCGGTATAAAAATCTCATTCATTCATTCATTCATTCATTCATTCATTCATAAATAAATAAATAAATAAATAAATAAATAAATAAATAAATATTGAACTAATAAATAAATAAATAAATAAATAGACATATAATTTGCTAGTTTGTGAATCCTTCTTGTGAATATCCCAGAGCCACCTTTCATTTTTTTGTTTCTCCGTATATAGTTGGATGTACTGATAGTCTTGGCCATACACATTATGCTTTAGATTGTTACAAATATAATTTTAAGCATACTTAACTGGTACTGGGAATGAGCCAGATAGAAAATTGATAGAGATAAATTTTAAGAAAACCTCCATAAGATAATACCGTAAGAAATGGAAAGCAGTCATATTATAACCTTAACCTAATATATAACCATATTTTAGTTGTTAATTCTTTTGAAATCACAGCATTTTTAAATTAAATATATATAAAAATAGAAAAATGCTCAGAAAGTGCAATACAGTCATATATTTAACTTCAAAAGGGAATATTTCCCAGAAATAAGTAGAAGTAGAACTCAAAAGTCTGAAGCCACCATAAATGAAGAAGGAATTTGAGGAACACACTGCTAAAAGTGAAAATGCGAGGTATTAATTCAAACCTTTATTGTCAGAGTACAACATGTGTATTAAGAGATTGGCTGAGCCTCCCTTCGCGCACCCCCCCCAGCACATGCAGTTTGTTTTAGTCATAAGTAGTAATCAAATCTATTTTTTGCCCAGGTATTTGAAAGATATCTAATTAATTAAGTTAAATTAACTCTGCCATTACCTATTAATTTTTTATGCTACATTCATTTTGCAATGCCTTAAGGAAGCACATATATGAAATATATAAGATAATATTCTTATTTGTATAAATACAAATAGTATCCTTATGCTCAGCCAGAATAATTGATGAAAGCTTTAATTAGACAAAACAGACTGAATTTGTGATATGGCTCCATTATTAACATCCTTCCATCTATTTTTTTTTTTTACTTTTTTATTTCCACTTTAATAGTTTCTAATATTTTAATAATTTTTATATAATGGTTTTGGGTAATGATTGTTTTATATTTATTGTGTTATTGGATTATTGTATGCTGCCCAAAGTCACTTTCCATGACATGGGCAGTCATATACATTTGAAAAATAAATAAATAAAATTGTACAGAAAAACAATAAAACAGAATATTTTTTTAAAAAATAGTGTAACACAAATTCTGGCTAGATTATATATGTCTCTTTCCACCAAAGTAGCTACATTTTTTTAAAGAAAGACCCACTCTTTTCTTTTACCTTCCTTTTTTCTGGAAATTGTACCTTTAATATGAAGTTCTGGAGAACAATATTAATCTTATTTTTCCAATCCACCCAGCAAGCATTTAAATCTTCAGGGAGAGGCCAGAGTATCACTTTATGCCTACATAACAAAGAGCCTCTCTCCCTTGTGAAGATGTGGATTCTAAGTCTACAGTCTGCATAAGGTGATGTTTAGGCAATTTTTGAGATCCTTCAGCTAACTATAAAACTGCATTCACAAGTATATTACCAATTTTGGAAGAAATGATAGCAAGGTTCTGAAAAAAAATCTGGAATATATTGTTTCTTGAAATAAAGAGCTGCAATTTACAATTATATATGGTATATAATTGCAAGTACAATTTACAATTATATATGGTATATAATAGCAAGTACAATTATGTATGGTATATAATTGCAAATTTCTTTCTTTTTTGTACACAGATATTGGATAAGAGAATTCTGGATCATGTTTAAAACAGATACCAATCTTACAAATACTATGGAAGAATTTCAGGAATTGGTGAAAGCTAATGGTGAGGAGTTACACTGCCGCCTAATTGACACATCTCAAATGTGAGTGTCAATGCCTTAGTATAGAATCCCCAATAAATAATTTATATGGCCATTGAGGTGTATGTGTGTCAGAAAGAGGGAGGGGGAGGAGTTGGCTTTTTTTGTATGAAATGACTTCTTCATATTATTAAATGGCAGTGATTAAAACCATACCTTTTTAAAAATTTTGTACTGTATATCTGTGGTAATTACAGGTAGTCCTTGACTTATAACCATGCATTTAGTCCATTTGATGCTACAATAGTACTGAAAAAAGTAACTTATGACCATTTTTCAAACTTAAAACTATTGCAGCATCCTCATGGTCATGTATTCAAAATAGTTTAGGATGTTTCCAATATAACTAGGGATACTTTTTATTACTAAAATAAGTAGTATATTTTTACACTTTTGTTGTAAGCCATCCAGAGTTACTTGGATAGTAAGATGTGGAAGCATATCAGTATAATGAATAAATATTAATCCACACAGACAAATATTTTTTCAGTGTGTTGAAAATACAAAGCAACCTCTATATGGATAAAATCAGAAAACCCCACAAGAGTTACATATTGTATGATTTTAGCTTGATTTTAGCTAATTACAGAAATTCATGCTATGAATTCAAATCTATTTTCTACCAATAATATAACATTCATTTGCTAATTCAGTCAGATGATGATACCTTATTAGATAAAAAGAAACCATTTCTAAACTTCTTAACTTTCAAGTACACATAATTTCGCCATTTTAGATTCATCTACTATAGAGATATAAGATAGACCTGCTAGAAGTTATTCAACATTACAGCAGCACTTCTTTTCATTGCTGCTCTTTGCATGATTTTGAGACAAAGGAATATGCTAGTAAATATTCTTGTGGGTAAAATTTGATTTTCTTTTTCCTTCTTTGTAAAGAAATGCTCGAGATTGGTCGAGAAAGATAACCCAGAGAATAAAATCTAACAGCAGTAAGAAACGAAAAGTTTCACTGCTCTTTGATCATCTGGAACCAGAGGAGTTGTCAGATCACCTCACCTACCTTGAATTCAAGTCCTTCCGACGAATATCAGTGAGTCAATGACTTTATAATTTCAATTATAATTTATTATAATTTATAAATAACTTATAAATTATGCAGTTCCTTTGAATAATGCATGTAGTGAGATAAGTTCGGTATAGAAAGATGAAGGTAATGAAGTAATGGTGCCGAAGCGGAATACATTTTCCATCTAGTTTTAAATTTCTGAGAGCAAGGAAAGAGATCATGGTGAGTGTAAATTGCTACATGCTTAATAGTATCCAATGATCTGTTGTATAACTGACACATTTTCAATAGAATGCAAAGGTAATTAATTCAAATAATTAAAATTCAAATAAGCTCGAAGTTTTATTATGGAAGATATGGAAATTATAAGGAAAGGTTTTCTTTTAACAAGCACACTTCTTAAATATTTTGTTTAGAATATAGAGTCTAGACAAACACACTATTTTTAGAGTCCATTTGTTAATCAAAATGTTGAAGGTGTTGGAAGTATCTCCTTCCCATTTGGTCTTGAATTAAAAGTGGTTCAAAAAAGCAGTGATATAGGGAACAACAGGTGGTGGTGTGGGCAAAGTTAGAAAGTGCACCTTTCAGTTGTGCGCCTTAAACTTTAGTTGGTTGAAACTTGACTGGCCCTCTCCCTGATTATCATTCAAGATAATGTTGGAAATAAATCTTTCTAAAGACAAATGACACTTTTGCTATGTCTGTGTGCTTAAGTACAATTAACTGAAATTATTGTTTGGCATGACTGGTTTTCTTCCATTTCTAATTTCTAATTAAAAATTTCTAATGATTTAATTTGGAATACACACACACACACACACACACACACACACACTTGGGATGTTTTAGATGTTATGCATATGGCTGCCAAGAGTCTTGTTAAACTGTGATTGAATAAATGGAATAGATGGTTGATAATAAGGAAGGAAGGAAACATATTGTATTTGTAAAAAAAATCAGTTTTGATTGCATTGAACAGGCCACTCGGTTGCATAACAGAGTTGATGATAAATGAATGCTAAGATAATTTTGTTTATGTACAAATGAAAGAACTATTTTATGCACTGATGTAAAATAAATAAGCATTTGCTTTTGGAAGAGCATATTTCAAAGTAGTGTCTATGTTCTGTCGCTTTCTTTTGTTTTTATTTTATTTTTATTTTATTTTGAATTTGTATACCGCCCTTCTCCCTGAGGACTCAGGGCGGTGAACAGCCAAGTAAAAACATCAAGTACAAATATTAAAATACAGTTAAAAATATATATATATAAATTTGGCCCGATTAAATAAAAACAATAAACAAAACACTTAAAAACACTTAAAAAATTAGGCGAGCCCGGCTTACTGGAAAAAGAAGGTTTTAAGGGCACGGCGGAAGGCACTGAGGTCTTGGATTCTCCTTATCTCTGGAGGCAATTGATTCCAGAGGGTAGGTGCCCCCACAGAGAAGGCCCTCCCCCTGGGGGTCACCAGCCTGCACTGTTTGGCTGATGGCACCCCGAGGAGGCCCTCTCTGTGGGAGCGCACGGGTCAATGGGAGGTCGTCGGTGGTAGCAGGCGGTCTCGAAGATAGCTAGGCCCTATGCCATGGAGCGCTTTAAAGGTGATAACCAACACCTTGAAGCGCACCCGGAAGACCACTGGGAGCCAGTGCAGCTCGCGCAGGAGCGGTGTTACATGGGAGCGCCATGCTGCTCCCGTCACTACCCGCGCTGCTACGTTCTGGACCAGTTGGAGCCTCTGGGTGCTCTTCAAGGGGAGCCCCATGTAGAGAGCGTTGCAGTAGTCAAGGCGAGAGGTGACGAGGGCATCTGTGACTGTGCACAGGGAATCCCGATCAAGAAAGGGCCGCAACTGGCGAATCAGGCGAACCTGACAAAAGGTCCCCCTGGTTACAGCCGTCAGATGTTCCTCCAAGGACAGCTGCGTATCCAGGAGGACTCCCAGATTGCGAGCCCTCTCAGTGGGGGCCAACGACTCACCCCCAATAGTCAGTGATGGAGTCAACTGACTATATCGGGATGCCGGGAGCCACAGCCACTCAGTCTTGGAAGGGTTGAGCCTGAGCCTGTTCCTCCCCATCCAGATCCGCACAGCCTCCAGGCACTGGGACATCACTTCAAGGGCATCGTTGGGTTTTGTTGCTCAGGTCCTCATTCCTATAATAACTCTGTCAAATGTTATAAAAGCCAGGGGAGGACATTTTAAATGAGGCAATATATCTCAGTGTGGATCTTGATGTAAAAATAGAGGGAAAATCTCTGTATAGAAATTGATAACTAAAACAAGTATCTTATTTTAGTAGATGATTTTTTTTGAAGCAAGTTTCAGCATGGAGATTCTTAATGTAGGAATTTTCTGTGAAAATACTGTGTTCTACTGGAACCATTCTTTGTCCGCCATAAACACCTTTAAGGGTTTACAGCATTGACATAGCATTAAGAGATTTTCCAAGCAGTTTTCTAGACTATTGTTGTTTAATCCTGGCTAACTAGCTTGAGATTATATTTTAATAACCCTGTTTCGATTTCCGTAAGCTAAGTACAGGCAGTTTTCCACTTATGACTACAATGGAGCCCAAAATTTCTGTTGCTAACTGAGACATTTGCTAAGTGAATTTTGCCCCATTTTACAATTTTTCTCGACACAGTTGTTTATTTTATTATTTTATTTTATTTTTGAATTTGTATACCGCCCTTCTCCCTGAGGACTCAGGGCGGTGAACAGCCAAATAAAATCATCAAATACAAATATTAAAACACAGTTAAAATATATATATAGATTTGGCCCCATTAATTAAAACGATAAACAAAACAAAACAATTAAAAAACCCTTAAAAAGAAATTAAGCCAGCCCGGCTTGTTGAAAAAAGAAAGTTTTAAGGGCACGGCGGAAGGCACTGAGGTCATGGATTCTCCTTATCTCAGGGGGCAACTGATTCCAGAGGGTGGGTGCCCCCACAGAGAAGGCCCTCCCCCTGGGGGTCACCAGCCTGCATTGTTTGGCTGATGGCACCCCGAGGAGGCCCTCTCTGTGGGAGCGCACGGGTCGGTGGGAGGTCGTCAGTGGCAGTAGGCGGTTAAGTAGGCAGTAGGCGGTAGGCGGTTAAGTGAATCACTGCAGTTATTAAATTAGTAAACATGGTTGTTAAGTGAATCTGGCTTAATTAGTAACATGGTTGTTAAGTGAATCTGGCTTCCCTGTTGACTTTGCTTATCAGGTCACAAAAGGGGATCACATTACTTCGGTACACTGCAACCATCATAAATATGAGTCAGTTGCCAAGCATCTGAATTTTGGTTATGTGACCATGGGTTGCTACAACGATCATAAGTGTGAAAAACGGTCATAAGTCACTTTTTTCAGTGCTGTTATAACTTCAAACGATCATTAAACGAACTGTTGTAAGTTGAGGACTATCTGCAGAGGTTACATAGAATAATTTAACAGAAAACTATATTTGTTTAAGCTGTCAATTAATGCTTATTTTACCTGAAGTTTCCAGATTATCAAAACTACATCATAAATGGATGTGTGAAGGACAATCCGACAATGGAACGCTCAATCACACTTTGTAACGGTATTTCACAGTGGGTACAACTAATGGTATTAAATAGACCAACACCACAGCTTCGAGCTGAAGTATTCATCAAGTTCATTCATGTGGCCCAGGTCAGCTCTGTTATGAATTGTTTTCAATTTGTTGTAGTCTTTATTTGTTTATTTAATAATTAGTGTTACATTCAATTCACCATCATCAGCATACCCCTCAAGGCTATCAGTGCTTGCTGCTAAATGGGGTCTTTAGAAGTGCTGCAGTGATCAGTCATTTCCCTTTTTCAACTGGCTTAGCTGACATTGCCAGCATTGTTGGGATGGGGGCTGAATGGATTGATACTGAGTATTGTATTGTGAGAAATGCACAAAAGCTGCCAAGAACGTTGGTACCACTGTCCATAGAATATGGGAAAAGGAAATGGGCAAGATAAACATATGCAGGAATCTCTTACAGCATGTGGCTTGGTATCCATCTGTTTATATTAGATACCCATGCTAGGTCTGGTTCTTTTATCAGATCATGTTTTCTATGGGGGGGGCGGTTCAACATTAAAAGATTTGTAAACTAAAACTAAATTTGTAAACTAAAAAAAAGCATTTATCTAACTCAAAGCTAGTGGGTTAGATAACTACAGAGCAAAATTTTGTTAATAACACTGAATAAAATGTATTTAAACCTGTATTAGGAAAAAGTTCCTTTAAATATTATTGAGATAACATCCAGTTCAATTATATTAATCAAAAATACTATATTTTTCATCAAATAATTGTACTGCCTTTTTTTTTAATACAGAAACTTCATCAGTTGCAAAATTTCAACACATTAATGGCTGTGATAGGAGGTCTTTGCCACAGTTCCATTTCTAGACTTAAAGAAACAAGTTCTCATGTTCCTCATGATATCCATAAGGTTAGTTGTACTTTTTCCTGGTTTTTGTTTATTTCACAATATCCCTGTTAAAGTTGTGCAAGCAATTTAGAAAGACACTGGGCAAAGTGAGCCCCAATTTTCTGAACGTGCTGTTTCAAATGTTTAGGTACTGTATCCTCTTACGAAGTTACTTCATTTTGGTGGCAATTCCACAGGAAGCGTCTTTGTTATATATGCACACATGCTGAGATGGTATCTTGTCATTTCACACCTTGAGCCAAAGATTGGACAACATCTCTGCCATTTTGTTATGCATTCCTGTGAATGATTTGCAGAGTTTTAATTAATACACCATCTTTCAACTATAAGACCATTGAAAACAATTCACCAATGTGTTTCAAAGATGAATACATGGTAAAGATGATGAAGTTCATAAATATTTAAAAATTATTATTCTATTTAGCAGTTTGGAAATAATGATTAAGTTGTTCTGGTCAAAGTTTGCCATTGAAATTGTATTTTCAAAAAGAGATCATTTATATAGGATTCTAGTATATGATTGCAAAATGCTTAAATATATGTCTCAAATGGCTATAATGCTAAGCCATAATTTAATAATATCAGAACATGTCACAATGACTCTCTGCAAAGAGGAATTGCAAATTTTAGATTAACTGAATCTGGATAAATGAGTTTAATCTAAAATTTGATGACTGAAATTCTAATTTGTGCGGCTGACTTTCAATGGACAATAGCAGTGCTTAATTTAAATTGGAAGCAGAGATTTTTAATCACTTCCTTGCAGTTATGTCCAAGGAGGGGAGTTTATGAATTTATTCTTATTATGCTTAATTATTACTGCGCATTATATCAAAACTTAGATGTTATACTTGTGTTTCATTGCAAACTTGCTACATCTATTTATTATATTATACTAAAGTGATCCCAAATTATGAACAAAACTGACTGAATTTGCTTTTGTTGGTTTGCCTTTAGATATTCAATGAAATGACTGAATTGCTCTCATCTGGTAGGAACTATGATAATTACAGACGTGCTTATAATGAATGCAGTAACTTTAAAATCCCTATACTTGGAGTACACCTGAAAGATTTAATTTCACTTTATGAAGCTATGCCAGATTACTTGGAAGATAAAAGAGTTAATATGCACAAATTGTATTCTTTGTACAATCATGTCAATGAATTGATACAGCTGCAAGAGATAGGCCCTCCTCTGGAAGCTAACAAGGATCTTGTCCATCTCCTTACAGTAAGTTTCTATATTTATAGATTGTATTTTATGTAATCTGCTTTCACTTTTTTTAAAGTTAAACCAGCCTGAGATATTTTAAATAGCTCAGACCCTTTGAAAGTCTCTGCTCAACTCTATATAATGCAAATATTTAACTGATAGGAAAACAGTTTCTTTCATTTCCAAAAAAAAAGTTAATTTGTTTTCTCCATACTCTTTAGTTCCACTAAAGAGTCAGCTGCTACTTTAGTTGCTTAGTACTGTAACACATATTTCTGTAGAATATTTTAGTTAGTGCCAGAAATGGCTTTCATTTATTTTGGATTTCTGAATGTTTAGAATTATAGAAAAGTCCTAAACTACATTGCTTAACATCCATGTCAGTGGTCCCTCACTGTGAATGTTGAATGGATAGTAGCTGTATAACAGATAATGAAGCTTATATAACCAGCTATGTAAGAAGCTGGTTCAACATTATTAGTACAATTTCTTGGTGCTTTGAGCCTTTGATTTTGACAAAGATTTTGACAGCATAACACCCTGGTACTAAGATCTGAATTGGCTCTAAGACCTTAATCCTAAAAACATTTTTCTAATTATATTTCAGCAAAATGATACCTGCTCAGAATTAATAGATTGTAATCTTCTACAAAGCTAGTGTAAAGCTAAGAAAGAGTATAAATACCAACGCTTTGTTGTGAAAAATGAAATAGGATTTTAATTGCTAATATTGCTCCTCTAAAAATACTGTCAATATTTTTTAAAGCTCAATTCAGTGATTGAAATGAATCCACGCAATAGTTAACATATGTGAAATCAGGACATTTCTGGGTTAGGCCAGAGATAATGCTGACTGAACTTTCAGTATTATTATTACTCTAGCCTTTCCTAGCTTGGTATTCTTCAGGTGTATTGTGACCAGAACTCCTAGAATTCAACAGATTGGGGAGAAATGGTCTAGCCTGTCCTGACTTCTGCAGCCCCATTCCTGTTTCAGTGCAGCTATGACAAGCTTCTGGTTTCATTTGAACTTCACTTATGGTTAAACTTAACAATAGTGAGTGGAATCATACCGTGCTCCTTGAGGAGAAATTGATTAGAGACTTTATATTATGATTTGTACAGGTAGCCCTGGACTTACGTTTGGTTGCTTAGCAACTGTTCAAAGATACAAGAGACCTGCCTTGAGGCTATTTATGACTTGCATTTAAAGTTCCAACAGATGCCCATCTCCCAATAATCATGTGATCAAACTTCAGGCACTTGGCAGTATGATGATTTTCAGCATCCCGATTACCATTTTATTACGGTTTTGGTAAAAAAAAAAACCCATGCCTTTGGGGAACAGTTGGTTTGCTTAATGATTAGGATGTTCACTTCACAACTGTGGATTTGCTTAACAATCACTATAAAAAAGGTGTAAAGTCAAGTCGATCATGTAACCAGCCCATTTTATGATTGTCATGACTTACGACTGTAATAGGCAGACTCTATTACAGTTTTAAATTGACTATACTACATATAGTATCTTATTCTTTTATTTAACTGACTCAAATCCTCCTCCTCCCCGCCCACCGTATCTCTCTCTCTCTCTCTCTCTCTCTCTCTCTCCTCTCTCTCTCTCTCTCTCTCTCTCTCTCTCTCCCCCCTCTCTCTCCCTCTCTCTCTCTCTCTCTCTCTCTCTTTCTCTCTCTCTCTCTCTCTCTCTCTCACACACACACACACACACACACACACACACACACACACTCTCGCTCACAGACAAATATAGTTACCGTATTTTTTGGACTATAAGACGCTTCAGACTATAAGACACACATTAGCTTTAGAGGAAGAAAACAAGAAAAAAAATCTGCCTCTGCCGCCCGTTCGCCACCACCACAGCCCGTTCACCATGGCCGTTTGCCGCTGCTGTGGCCCGTTTGCCGTGGCCCGTTTGCCACCAATTGCTGTAAATGGGCAGCAGCAATAGGCAGTGGCGGCAATCCCCGCCACCTAGAACAGCTGATCGATGCTGCACCAACGCCCCTCCACCCCTGCAATATTTGCTGTATAAGACGTACAGACATTTCCACCCACTTTTTTTGGGGGGGGGGAATGTGTCTTATAGTCCGAAAAATACGGTACCTCTTTTTGGATCATCTTGAGCAGTCAAAGGGGAAGATTGTAGGAACAATGAAGATTATATATTAATTTGCTCATGATCCTTTCCTGTCTCATTGTCATAGTTTCTAGAAAACATTGGAATCAGGGAAAGGGAGAGAACTATATAGTTGTCTTTCCTGATATCACAACTAGTAAATGTGAGCAGATGTCACAGAATAAGGCCTGACAGGAGGTTATTTAACTGAATTGGAAAGTTTACATCCATGAACCTGAAATCCTCATACGTAATCTATTAAGATTTGAAAGTGGGTAACTTTCCCTCAAAAGAGATCTGGACTATTTTGCCACTGCTTACATTTCCAGAATTTTTTGTTTCCAGAAAAATATATTTAAAATGAGAGTACATGAATAAAATGCTTTTGGAGTAAGGTCAATTGCTGATATCATATCAGCTGGAAAAATGTGTTCATTTTTTGTTTGTAATGTCTAGGCTCATGATATCTAGGTGTTTGTCCTATATTAGAGACCTCAGATTCAGAAAAACACATTTTTGGAGAACACTATGGCATTTTGAAAGTAAAACTGTTTTTGTATTTATTTCCAGTTGTCACTTGACCTTTACTATACAGAAGATGAAATTTATGAACTTTCATATGCTCGAGAGCCAAGAAGTCACCGGGCTGCAGTAAGAAATTTTACTCCAAAGCAGGATGTAGAGATAATTTAATTATATTACAACAACAATTATAATAATTTAATATAGACTATAATAGTAATTATTAAATACAGTAAGTGCAATGCAAATACACTTATATATTGCAAACATAAATTTATATGTTGCAATAGCAGTATTAGCTACTAAGATATGCTGAGGGCAAAATTTAATAGGCAGGAAAAAGCAATTCAGTATCCAAGTACAACAATAACAACAAAACCTTTTCATAGCCAATCAGTCTGCTAGAGCAGGGAATCTTCCACTGACCAAAGACTTCACTTAACTTTTTTGAGAGGAAGAGGCATGTGAAAGTAGAGTTTCAAGGCATTTTTTAAATTATGATTTATTTGTTAAGTATGACAATCAGAAGATATAATACATACAAACCAAAAATATTGCCCTACTAGTGAAATATTTTAGTAGTTACACAATAATCTTTAACTGTGCCATCATTTTCAACAGTCCTGACCAGAATTGTCTGTGAGGGCTATAAGAGCTGCATGTGCTAGTGGAATCATAAATATGAAATATCCCCGAATCACAAAATATCTAAGTTTAGAAACTTCTGAACCACAGTTTCTTTTTCACAAGATCAGCAATATCTTGGAAAAGGCCAGTCCAAACTTCACACCATCAGTAATAATGGCAGGGGATGATGGTTGTGAATATATCCTTAAGAGATCTTCTAAAGCAGAAGGTCTTAAATAATAATAATTAATAATGAATGTCTTCTTTGTATTACAGGATTGGGCAACTCCCAATTTGCTTTTGTGACTTTCGGTCTGTTGCTTTCCCCAGTAATGCCTCCATTTCTGCTGACATTAGTTATATGCCCCCTCAGAAACAATATTTTTTTTAAAAAAATGAAGGGCAGTCTCCTAGTGTGCAGAGTTCACAAGTGGCTGAAAAAGGAGGATAGATTATGATCCACTAATTTGCAACCCCCTTTTTGCCTTTTTCAAAGGCAATCTGCTTCATAAGAGGTACTTTGCTCTATGGTAGTGGCTAATGATGTTATCCAATGTTGTTCTGGATTGAGATTTTCAGACACAGAGTATTAATAGAAGTGCTGATAATATGGGAAATTAATTAAATTTATGTGCCACCCAACTCTCAGCAACTCTACATAAAATATGTAAAAGGAAATATTACATAAAGTAGAGTTACCCAAACTATCTGGCAGTTTTGCTTTATTAATGCTTAGAAGTACCATACTAAATATTGAAATATTATAAACATATAACTGCTTTTAAACATTTATGAATGCTTTTCCTCAATAAATATCCAAATACATTTTACATTTTTAGCCCTTGACACCTTGTAAACCACCAGTTGTAGCAGATTGGGCATCTGGAATTGCCCCCAAACCTGATCCAAAGATAATTAGTAAGCATGTCCAGAGAATGGTAGATGTAAGTATGCTATTTTATTTATTATAAACGTTTTGTGTAGTCTTCTGAGTCTTGATTAATGGTATATTGGTTATGGGGTCCATTGCATTCCCATTTCCATTTGGATATTACTAGAAGATATGTTTATACTACTGCTGTGCTTCTAGATCTTAATAACTTCTTTTTCATTTAGTTTATTTCATTCCAGTCCTTTGTTTAGAAACCCCTGTAAAAGCACTTTTTCAAATAAAGAGGCTGGAAAGAAATATATGGCTACCACCTATCCATATACCACCATCCCCATGGGAACTAGGCCATTATGTACTTACAATAAATAAAATCTAGGCATTGAACTTCATGATAAGATGTTGTTTGCTGTCTAGTTTAACCCTTTGTCCCAATTCCTGATGTGAAGGAACATTTCTGCTAGCAGCTTCCCATGACACAAATCCATAGAAATGAGTTTCAGAGTAACCAGAATTAACACTTTTCCCCCCCACATGATTACAAATCTGAGACCTGGCTACAAAACTTCGAAAAGTGTAGCTTGAAAATCATGGTGCATAAACTCTGAGAGTAAATGGTTAAGACACCAGACTAGAAAGAAGGAGGTTCTGAGTTTTATATTTATTTATATTTCATGTTTCTAGTCGCGCCTTAGCCATAAAAGCGACTGCGTGTCTTTGGGCCATTTCCTCTCTCTCAGCCTAACCCACCTCATAGGGTTGTTGTTGGATACGTTCGCTGCCATGAGTTGTTTGTAAAAATAATAAAGGTGGAATACAGATAAATAAAACAGCAGTTTAACAATTGAAGGGAAAGAAGGAATAGCACTGCAGAAAAAGGCATTGTACCATTTGATGTTAGAACTAAATTATTTGCCAAGTTAAGAAATTTATTTGAAATTTTTAAATAAGTACTTGACTAAGCTACATGTTGTGCATTATATATTATGCAGAGGATTACATGTAGACCCTATATATAGAGAGTACAGAAGCTAAGTACTGCATATAAATGAAACACTTTTAAATGCCACATAATTTTTAATGAATTTAGAGAAAAGGAGAAATTGATTTTTTTCATTATATGATACCATTTTAAAAAGTATTTTAAAATTAAACCATATAAACATACCAAATTTATATAGCTATTTGTACATTAAATGCTATTTCATAGAACTGGAAGGAACAATGTAGGCAATATAATACAATTTCCTAGTCAATTAAGGGAACTGCAAATGGTTTATTTCAACTACAGCTTTTCTTATTTTCCTATTACTTCATTGCAGTCTGTTTTTAAAAATTATGATCATGATCAGGATGGATATATTTCTCAAGAAGAATTTGAGAAGATTGCTGCAAGCTTTCCTTTCTCCTTTTGCATAATGGACAAGGACAGGTATTTACTAATAAATGTTCTCTGATTATCTTTATATGTGTATCATTATTCAAAGAAAGTATTGGACTTGTATAATATGTCACAGAATTGTACGTACTTATATTGCCCCCTTATTCTTACCTTCTTTGAATCCTTAAGTTTGATTCTCACCGAGGATAGGATTTTCAAGATCATTCCTTGAGCTTTTGACCAGTTGACAAGGCTTGTCCACTCTCTTTGTATGGTTGTTGGATAATGTCAGCGAAAAGCTTACTTATCATGCTTGGTCTCAAATAACTGACCTTAGAGCAATAAATATTTTATATTTAAAGGATGCCTAGTGTACATATTCCCTTTCCCTTTAAGCGTGTTTATTCTCTCAGAATTAGAATTCATATAATGCAATTTGAAGGTACAGTGCTGGTAATTATCCCCCAGCCTGCTTCTTTGTTTTGATAATTGTACAGCATGTTCAGGATTTTTTGTGAAGGCTGCTTCTCAAGCTGGTTTTGAAGAACTATTAAGGAGCCCTTGTGATCTCCTTGGCAGGATCGTGTAGGGTGTGTGCTTGTGTGTTTCATGTACTTCTAGATATTCTTTGCTGTGAAAATGAATTAGTGCTTTTATATTAAATGAGCTGGCAAATGTGTGGCTGAATTGAAATGAAGGGGGGGAGACACTATTAACTCCTTCTGCTTTAGATGCATTAAGCCCCAATTGACCTTTTTGTTTGTTTGTTTGCAGGGAAGGTCTGATTAGCAGAGATGAAATTACAGCTTATTTCATGAGGGCCAGTTCAATCTATTCAAAATTAGGCCTTGGCTTTGCCCACAATTTCCAGGAGACCACTTACCTAAAGCCGACATTCTGTGACAACTGTGCTGGATTTGTAAGTTTGGGGATAGGGGGTATTTGAAAAGTAAAATTATATCTCATGATGTGTGTAACAAATTGTTATCAGGAATTGTTCGGTTGCAGTAGTAACTCCAGCTTTTTGTTACTATGGAATTTGTTTCGTTTCATTTTTGTGCCTTTAATACTTTAATTACTGTTAATCAGAATGGGCCATACCTTCATTATGAGGTGCATGGTTTGCATAATTAAGGTTTTAGGTCAAGTTTTAGAGATTTTCAGTTTTAGCTGTAGAGCTCTGAGTTCTCTGATGTAAATCCTGAAAAGTTGCTGCTTCCACACCATATTAACCATTGATCTGATTCAATGGAGGCATTGTTCCATCATGGAATTCAATAGTATTGAATGTAAATAGTAGATGTCAACCAGTAGATGTCCTTTGAAGGCAATGACTAGGCCTTCTAACCGTCTCACCTTCTATCAAATGGCTGCATCATGTGTCCTTAAGCTTTAAAAATATATTTCATTATTGAAACATCTGTATTCTTACCAAAAGAACCTTACTATATCTCAGAGCTCTTACTAATCTCCAGACATTTCTGGTTGACTTTTTGTTTCATAGCCTTCAGTTATAATTTATGGCACCAGTTCCTTATAGTTTCATGAGGAAAAGATTTAACCGTCTCTGACTATAATACTTGATAGGAACCATTTAAGCCATCTGGTTTAACTTTTGCTATGCATAGGAATCCAAATTAAAGCAACCAGGTGCTACCTAACCTCCCCTTCAACACATTAATAAAATCACCATCACTTAATTGTTAATTGTTCTATCACTGTGGAACCGCTGTTACTCTTAAGGATTATATTTAACAGTCAGTACTTTGCCTTCCTTTAACTTAAATCTTTTATTGCGTGTCCTGCACTTTGGAATGAGACAGGAAAAATATGACTTTCTTTGATGTGATACCCTTTCAAGTATTTGAGGAGTGCTTTCATATCCTCATCCCACAAAATAATGTTTACTCATAGCTAAATATACCTACCTCCTTTGATCTCTCTTCATAGTTTTTAGTTTCTTATGTCCTTCTCTGAATCTGTTTCTATTTGTCTGAATCCTTGTTAAAGTGTAGTGTCCAGAATTGGTTACAGTAGTTGGGGTAGGAGACTGATCAAAGCAGAATAAAATGGAATTATTACTACTTGTGATTTGGAAATCATGCCTTTTTTTGATGCAATCTAAAATGTAATTTGCCTTCATTATAGTCAAATCCTTTGTCTTCTTTGCAACTATATCATTCACTTTTCAAACAACTGCTATTCTGAGACCTTTTTTGAAAGTATTTTAGCTAAATTAGATAGCAAATCTCCCTGTCTCCCTTATTATAACTGTGCATTTGATTTTGATTTTCTAACTGAAAAACTTTGTAATTATATTTGTTAAATTTCATTCTGTTACTTACAGTATACCGGTATTTCTCAAACCTACTTGATTATTGTTTTTCATTTCATTTCTCTCAAGTGGTATATTACCTATCCCCCAATTTTTGTTATTCTGAAAATTTGATAAGCATTTCTTCCACTTCACTTCACCATTCAAAATAATAATAAAAAAAGAGTAGTAAAATTCCAGGATTGATATTTGTGGAAACCCCACTTAATATCTTTTTTCAATTTGATGCTGAACCATTGATGAGCGCTCTTTGAGTATGGTTTACAAGCTATTTAATTTGCCATGCCATCCATTCCACATTTAAATAATCAGCGTATTATAGGTACTTTGACAAATTCTTTGCTGAAGTCAAAATATACCTATAGTATTCCTGCAATTTATGAAGGAAATTACCTAATCAAGAAAGTGACGAGGTCTGGCTAGATTTATTAGTCTGGCTATATTAACAAATTCATGATGACTTCTGATAATTTACTGCATTTTGTAATTTTTGCAATGTTTGTAGACTTATGCTTTTACTATTTCTAAAATCTTCTCAAATATTGATGCCACAGATCTGTAGTCTCCTGGTTCTTCCTCTCTCCTATTTGTTTTTTGTAGAAAAGATCAGATTTTTATTCTTTCAGTCATCTTGTCCTTCATTGTTCTTTGGGAATATTTCAAAGGTAATGCATAAATATTACTTCAGTATTTTAGGAAGTGATTCATTTTGTCTTAGAGATTTACACTCATTCAAAATAAAGTAATATTCCTTATCGTGTTTCTATCAGACTCAAAGTTTAGTCCTTCATTTTGTGCTTCACTATTTCTTAATAGAATATATATTTTGTTGAAGAATACTGAACCAAACAGGAATTCAGTAGTTCTATGTTTCCTTTGTTTCCTGCTACACCTTTGTGTTCTTTACAAAGCAGTTGATCTTTTGTTTTCCAGTGTACATATCTGAAACCTTTTTGTTATTACCATTATTTATTAGCTTCAGTGCATTCTGCATTTTCCCTTTCCTGACACAGTTCTAGAGTTTTCTGTTTATATGATTTTTTTGTAATTTGACCCTTCAATTTTCTGTATGTATCTTCCCCCCCTAAATTTCATAATTTTTTTTCATAGCTACATTGATGCTTTTCATTGGAATTTTTTGCAGTTGTGCTTTTGACATCTACTTTAGAAATTTGCATCCATCTTGAGTTTTTTTCTTCTTAACTTCACCTAGGGTGGGATCCTATTATCATTGCTTTAAGTTTATTAACATTTGTTTTTTGAAGTCCAAAATGAATATTTGAGAATGCTCAGTTTTAGTTTGTCTTAATAGTAAGGACTTCAGAATTACATGATTTCCACCTGTTCCTTTTAGTTTCTTTTCTAAGCCCCCGCAAAGATTAGCGTGAAGTCAAGAATCTTCTTATGCTTTCCCCAACCTTATATATGAGAAAATAGTCATAAAGACAAGTCCAGAATTTCCTCCCAACTGATAGCAGATAATTAAAGTCCTCCCTCACTACAACTTCACTTTCAAAGATGTGGTATTTGCTTCTGGATAGTTTTGTCCTTCTTGGTTAGGACAATAGATTCCAATAGTTTTTATTTCCTCCTCCACTAATTTAAAATCCAGATGCTTTTTACAGCATTGCCAAATTAATTCACTTAGACTTCTAAACAGGAATGCATACAGTGTAACTCTAATACATGCAGTATATGTATGTATTAGAGTTACATAACTTCCTTTCTGTTGCTTCAGTTCATGGAATAAAGTATATGTTTCATTTGCTATATTCCAGAGCTGTCAAACTCACGGCCCATGGGCCAGATGCATCACATGTTGGCCACGCCCACGCCTGGTTTAGCGAAGGGGAAAAAAGTCACTATATGTCACATGACGCCGTGATGACACGTGTTTCACACCCCTGCTATATTCCAATCCTTGACAGTCTCTTCAGATGATTCATTATACCTGTTAAATCATATATTTTCTTCTGTACTACAATCGCAAACTCTTTTTGGTTATTTAGCATATTCTGAACATGAATATGAAGGCATGGAAGGCTACCCATTTCTACTTTTAATCTCAGGGATTATTTAATAGTATTATTCTAATACTATTGAATTTTCTCTGAAAAACAGCTTTTTGAATTCCTTGCACTGAAAGTAGCTATAATGTGAGTCAGGAAAAATGATTAGTATTTAAATCTTCATAATGATCCACAAACCAGTAACTAACTGTTCTTAAACTTGTATAAATTAAACTTGTATAAATTGCATCTTCTCTTGATCATTTTAAATGCAGTTCACAAATCAAAATAAAGTTGGAATTATTTTAAAATATTCTAAATGCTATGAAAATTGTAGAGAATGGTTAATAATTAACTAAGATAAATACAGAATCAGAATATTTTAGGTTGTGTCTGTTGTATTGTACCGTTATTCCAGGGGGGCGGGGGGGGGCGGGGAAGATAATTTCTTCTTTCATTGCTTTTCTGCATGGCATTTTGCCTACTTATATTGAGGAAAAATACTGCTTTGAAATAGAAATAGCCAATACGTCTTACATTTTTGATGATTTAATGAAACTAAACTTTGAAATAAGAGTTGAAATGCAGCTTAAATGTATTGTTTAACTTGAATGCAATATTATAATGTGTTTTTCCTTATTTTTTTTTAGCTTTGGGGTGTTATTAAACAAGGATATAGGTGCAAAGGTAAATAACTTTGTTTGAATTAAATAATCTTTTGATGGCAAATTGTCCATTGTGGTATGGACAATTTTTTCCATTTGAATAACAGATTTTAAATTATTTTAGGAATGGGATTTTTAGCATAAATAACCTAGAACCTAAAATTTTCCCTATCTATATCTATATTATTCCATTGCTTTGTTCGTTTCCTGGGTAACTGCAAAATCTGGGAACAAACCATCGGGAAAATATGCAGAGATTGTTTCATCAGTTCATGTTCATCTTAGATTATTAACTGGCAGGTGATTTTATTGAAAGGTGTAATTTGACTTTTAGTTAAGTAGCAATGCCATATAATACTGTTCTATATTTAAAAGTATACTTTAAATGCATTAAAGGTATGAAAAAGGCTTATCTCTGGTAAAACCTACATAGACCTGAATTACAGTTCATGTAGCGTTTTCTTGGTCTTTAGAAAATTTGGAAAGAACAGACAGAATAACAGAGTTAGAAGGGACCTTGGTGGTCTTCTAGTCCAACCTCCTGCTCAGGTAGAATAAGCCTATACCATTTCATACAAATGGTTGTCCAATCTTGTCTTCTAGTGTTGGGGCATTCACAACTTCTGCAGGCAAGTTGTTCCACTGATTAATTGTTCTGTCAGGAAATTTCTCCTTAGTTCTAAGGTTGCTTCTCTCCTTGATTGGTTTCTATCCATTGCTTCTTGTCCTGCCCTCAGGTGCTTTGGAGAATAGCTTGGCTCCCTATTCCTTGTGACAACCCCTGAGATACTGGAACACTGCAATCATGTCACCCCTAGTCTTTCTTTTCATTAAACTAACTGCTTTAATTTAGGAAGTAGGAAAGGAATTGAGATAGAAGAGGAATTAATATGTGGAATTAGTATTTTATTTTTTGCCACTAATCTAGTAAACTGACTTTGTTTTTACTTGTTTCAAGATTGTGGAATGAACTGTCATAAGCAATGCAAGGATCTAGTTGTATTTGAATGCAAAAGAAGACCCAAAATGACCACTGTGGATAACAGTCCAACATCAGCTCTTGCATCTAGCCTCTGTCCCATGGGACTTAAAGAGCATATGCATGGTAAGTTCAGTTTAATGAAACATTCTGGTATTGTTTGTTACTCAACAGTTTGTCTATTTTTTAAGAATAATAATAGCTAATAGGTAGTGATTTTCAAAATGGTGTTCCATTGTTAATACATCAGCAAATTCCATCCACTCTGCAAAAATTGATCAGGGCTTCCGAAGACATATCTACTTAGGAAACAAATGTTATGTGTAACCTTGGATAGTGGATGATCACCCTTTCTATGCAATATTTTTGTTTTTGAAGCCAACACAACTAATTATCGGTACTAAACCAAGTAAGCAATAAGTAGAACTGTATTACAGGGCAGGGAGATGCTCCTTTCAATGTTTCAGCATAAAGACAATGATAGTAATTAAAATATATTATTTGTAATTAATGTCTGAATTCTAGCTAGAATTCACACAGATTTACAAAGATATGTATCATTGAGGTGTTTTTTTTTGTTTGTTTTTTTTTGCATTTTATGTATAATAGGTAAACCTTCAGGTTTCTGGGTTCTATAATCTCCCAGGACTTGAAATGGACATCTAACATTAGAACCATCATTAAAAAGGCACAACAAAGAATGTGTTCTTCCTGTATCAACTCAGAAAGCTCAGACTGTCCAAGGAGCTGCTGATACAGTTCTACAGATGAATTTTTGGAATCTATCATCTGTACTTCTATAACAGAATAGGTTATAGGTACAGAGTTCAACAGATAGTTAGGACTGCAGAAAAAACTATTGAAACTAGCCTGCTTTCCACAGAAGACCTGTATACTGCATGAACCAGAAAGAGGGCTGAGAAAATAAACTGGACACAATTGTTTCAGTTCTTCCCCTTAGGATGCTGCTATAGGCATTGCATACCAAAACAACTAGATACAAAGACAGCTTTAACCTCCTGCCATCACTCTGCTGAACATCTCATTTCTACAGCACTCTCTTATGTCTAAGGATATTTGCCCATGTAGTAGGGCTATATTACTATTATCCTTCTCTTCTTTTGCCTTCTACTATTAGTATCTTATGATTATATTACCTTTTTGTTTATATATACACTGAGAGCTTATGCACCGGAAATTCCTTGTGCCAAATTCACTTGGCCAATAAAGATTCTGTTCTGTTTGCTATTATTCTATTTCTATTTCCTATTCTATTCGTATTCCTGTTCTATTCATATACCCTAGCTCAGAGATAAATTCTTTAGAGTTTCATAGTACCATTGATGGATGGAGATATAATGAAAAAACGTTTTGGACACGCAGCTTATTTTGCCAACACTTTATTAGAAGGTATTTATGATACATATATTTTAGACAGTAGTTCCTTCTAAGTCTCATGCACTTTTTATCCAAACTACAATTTCTGTTTAAGGAGTTTGTCTATCCCTGTGTCCAATTTTTCTTTAGATGCCTCAAACTTACTTTCTGACCTTGACTTTGACTCCTTTTCTAGACTATAGAACTACCTTTCCCAGGCTGGTATTCTCTGTTGTGTTTTGGGGGTGTTTGGAGAAGTCCAGTATACCTGAAGAACAGTTAAATGAAAGCTACTGCTGAATTTTTTGAGTTGTTACTTTACAAATAAGAGATTATATTCTTGCTTAATATTGTGAGCGAGTATTGGTAATGAGTAATGGAGCATGATCAGAGAGAAGAAGATGCCTTATACTGACATAGACCTTTGATTTGTTAGTTCAGGCTTTCTGACCCAAGTATCCTCTATAAGGGTAAACTTTTGCTTCCAGAATTCTCAGACATAGCCTGGAATCACAGATCTGGGGCTGAAGTCTCTATTCAACTTTGAGTGGGCTGATCCAATTCAGTGCAGGAAATTGGAGTGTCAGGCAGGAATGTTTTTCAGTTCTTCCTGGAGATTTCAGAAATTTAATATGATTTTTAGCATGTGTATATATGAACCCAAGTTATTGTTGTTTGTAAACCATAGATAATATGATAAGATGTGTTATCTAACCACAGTTGTTCATTAAGAAATAAGGGTGAAAACAAGCCATAGCTTAATGTCATGTATGAGATCTGATTGAGTAGCCTTTATTTAGCAGTGATCATTATGAGCATGTCATTATATCCGTTATTTTTTTCTATTGTAAATCTTGCATACTCTTAAACCATCACTAGTAGGATATAAATGTTTCTCACCAGAAAGCATTAAGTTGTAAGGCCAATATTGTTAATCTAATGGACAAATTACATGATGAAATGTATAGTAATGCTAGAAATAAAGTTAAGGAAGTAAAATAAATAATGGTCTTTAGATATTGCCTTTATTATTTTCACTCCAGAATATTGTGTAACACATTATGATCCCCAGTGCTCAATGCTTGTGTTCTACGTTTTCCCCCACTTTAGGGCTGGAGGAAGGAGGATATCCATTTCCTAATGGTGAGGTGGTTGAACATAATGAAGGCAGCAAAGATAGAACTATTATGCTCATGGGAGCATCAGCCCAGAAAATCTCAGTAAGGCTAAAGCCATCTGTGGTACACAAGGGTATACAAACTGATATAATGATGGCGCTTGGTAATGAAGTGTCTAATCTACAAAGAGAGTCTGGAACATCATCTGAAAGTAGTTTTCTCCAGCCGTCTCCTATGTTTCCATGTCCAAGTCCACTTCTTGCCCGGAAAAAGGCGTATGTGAAATGGGAAAATAAGGATTGCAGTCAAAAAGTGAAGGAAGATCCACAAACACTAAAACCCACATATCAAGAACTAGAAAAGGTATGAAATAGCTTTGAAAACTGCACAGAATAATTGAGACTATGCGGAAACCATGTAAACTCTCTTGCTCTGAGTTTGAAGTATATAAACGAGTACTTTTTTTAAATAGAAATTTTCAGGTACACCAACAGCCCTTTATGACACTAAGAATAAGTGAAATAAGTGCAAAGATCCTGTGGCTAGGCTCCTTGAATTTCTGGTTTTAAAATGACCATTTGAATTAAAAAGGATATTTCCAAAATTAATACAGGTAGCCATCAAGCTACTAACAAGCATTTAAAGACTCCTCCTCCAAACTACCGTGTTTCCCCGAAAATACGATCCTGTCTTATATTTTTTTGAACCCTAAAATCAGTGCTTGGCCTTATTGCCATGTGCTCAAAAGCCCATGGGCTTATTATCAGGGGATGTCTTATTTTGGGGGAAAACAGGGTACATATGACCCCATTTCAAAGTTACAGCAGATGCAGCGGCCCAGCAGTCATTTGCCCTTATCACCCACCACAAGGTTGCTGCAGCACCCCTTCACTTCTCTCCCCACATCCCACATCCCCCCCCACCAGAACCCAGCAATTCTTGGCACCCCTCCCCCACCCACATATGCTCACACAATGCTTACCTTTTAAAGCTCCCTACCTCATATTGTGGAAGGAGAGCAGACTGTGCATCCCCAGGATGTGATCCAAATGTGGCCACCATTTTGTTCTCTCTGCTTGTAGGCCAGACAAACTGCTTCATTTTGCTGCCTTAGAGAGGTCTGTACAGTGCTTCAGAAGCTTCTGAACACCACTGTGCAGACCTAGGTCTTGTGGCAGCAACCTGAATGTGGCTGCCATTTTGTCCCCACACCCACAAACTGGTGGGGACAAAATGGCAGCCGCAAGACAAACTGCTTTGTGTGGGGTGGGGAGGAGGGTATGGGATCCAGGTAGGCAGGGAAACAGGTCCAAGACCCAAGGCGACCCCAAGGGGTGGGAAGTTGTTCTGACCTAGGCTTCCTTAGAAAGTATAAAGCACAATCTTAGTCCCAGCAAAACCTCTTTTATTTACATGGCTGTGAATTATTGTCATTCACAAGGCTTCACAAAGAGTCTTTCAGGAGAATGTTTATAAACACCCACCTTATCTCCCTTGGAATGCTGCCAGAGAACTAATTGCCAAATGCAGGGCAAGGCCAAACTTGGCACAGAGTCATACAGAACTTTTCAAAGCTTGAACCTACCAGATGAACTAATTGCTTCCTGCAAAAGCTCACATCCCGTTCGCTCCTCTTTTATGTCTTATGGGAGGGGCCAAACATCTCCAAGCCTTACTCCCAAGTTGACCCTGTTTTCATAATTGTTCTTGTCTTCTGGCAGCTCTGCGCATGTGCACACTGGGAACAGGCTCCCGCTGTTCTTCTGCCTCACTGATGTCAGACTTCGGAGGCAGCACATAATTATCAGATGGCCTTGGTCCCCTCTCTGCCTCTGATGCAGAGCCCTCATCCGAGCTTTCCCCAGCCCCCAGGCCTGACCCAAGTTCCTCCCCAACCTCCTCATGGTCCAACTCTGCTGCCAGCTCTGCTGGCCGCCGGCAGGCCACAACAGAAGTGAAGTAGAGGGTGCCTCAGGAGCTGGAGGAGGCCTGGGGCAGGCTACATGTGGGCTGGGGAGATGATGCAATACGAAACTGGACCTGCTCCAGGCGCCCAAGGCTTCCCCCATCTCCGCTTAATAACCCATGCAACTTGAGTTACGTGGAGAGCCATTATCCATCACCGCCTTCCTCCTTTCCTGCGGAATGGAAAACTTGGGTAGGCAGAAGATTCATCAGTTAAAATATTTTCTTCCAGTTACTTAGAAGATGCTGTTTGCAAATGAAAGATGTGTTCACCAAGCTCTCTTTTCTCAGAGTCAATTGTGATAATTGCTCTCCTTTTGGGCAAACAACTGTGTATTTTTCACTCCATTTACTGCTCAAGTCACATAATTCTTAAACTAACATGCCATTCAGGCAAGTGTTCCTACTAACAAAACTAAACATTCAAAACTATTCTGTTCTGATGGTATATTTTTGTTTAGGAAAGAAATGTTCTGACTGCAGAGAATGAAGCTCTCAAGCTGCGCCTTAAACAAGCTCATAAGAAGATTGAATTCCTCAGCATTCAACGAAATCACATACTGGACACTAGGGAACATGGAGATTGCTTGTAGCTTAGAAGAAAGACATAGTAAGGAAAAGGATAAAGCCAGTGGGTTTTCTGAGTGTATTTAAGTGTATGCAATTAAATGTGTGCAGCATGGCAGGAATTTAAAGTAAGGTTGTCTTATTTTGATTGCTGTTAGTACTTGTGGATGTATATATTTTGTGCTATCAGTTTAACTAGTTTACCTTCTGTTTGGCTGAAACTGCGTCGTTTGGAGTTCCTGTTATTTTTAGAACAAGGAACACACCTGTTGCCAAAGTAACCAAACTGCATTATCAAATAGGAATGTGTACCTTGGGCTAATTGTTGCTAATTTTGGCAATGCAAACTTGAAAATGGGTATGGTTTTTTATTTGAAACTTAACCACAAATGTTGCTGCTTGAATGGGCATATGAGTCAAACAGCCATTTACATATTCTTTTTGAATTGGTTAGTCTCTTTTTCTAAGGATGCACATTTCAGATAGGCAGTTCCAAAAGCTTCCTCTTGGCAGCGGTGCACAGAATATGGGCAAAAATATAAAGATGCTAGCCACAAAGGTACAATCAAAGTTTCATTTGTTTTTTATGTACATTGCACACACACACACACACACACACACACACACACATACACACTGTGGCATGGTAGCTCAATGACTTAAAAGATATTGGAGAAAGTCTGTATTCCAGCAGTTCAAGTCCTATCACTGTGTGACAGAGTGAGCTCCTGTCACTTGCCTCAGCTCCTGCCAGCCTAGCAGTTCAAAACCATGTAAATGTAAGTAGATAAATAGGTACCACTTCATGGGAAGGTAACAGTATTCTGTGGTTCATCAAACACTTTGTGCTGAAGCATGATGTCATGCTGTCCATATAACTGCAGAAATGTCTTCGGATAGTGCTGGCTCAATGGCTTAAAGAAACGGAAATGAGCCCCACCCCCCCAAGATGGCTACAAGTAAACCCCACAGGGACTCCTTTTCCATACACACACACACACATACAAACCAAACTGACAGAACTGTGATGGCCTTGGCACTACACCCTCCAGTCTCACTATGCGAAAAGATTTTCAACTTGGATTTTGGCACTGACATTCTAAAACAAAGTCAAAATGAGCAATTTCACTGGCTATAGATTTGCATGATCCAGCTTTAAAAAATACCTTTTTTAAAAAATATCCCCAGAAAAAGACTCCTGATACTGATGGTTTTGATTTAGTTTCTATTGTAGTCAATAGACCAGATTCCTTTTGCTTGAAAATCTTTAATCAGTTCAGGCTTTCATAGAATACCTTTTAATGAGAAGGAATGAACCAGATTAGCAGCATTATTTTTTTACTGTGCCACATAGATTATTTCCCGCTGACAGTCAAGTCAATGCTGGTCAGTTTTGGTCTGTTATGGCCATATGTTACAAGGTAACTTAGCTATAATCTTATTGCTTTTTTTTCCTATCGGGTGGGAAAATGTGGCTCTTTTACAACCTGTGGACTTCAACTCCCAGAATTCTGGGAGTTGAAGTCCACAGGTTGTAAAAGCCACATTTGCCCCCCCCCCCCCCCCCCCAAGCTGGAAGTTGTAGATAATTGTTGACTTGACTGTTGAAAGATACAATGCATCTCCCCTGGGAATACTTATTACTCAGTTCCAAAATTCTGATGACCACCTCTCCCTGCGTATTTACAGACATTTGTAGCACCCTGTGATCACCTGACCATGTTTTAGAATGGTTTTGCTGAAAATGCCATTTACTTCATGTTTTCAGCACACACACAAAAAAATCTATAGCAAACCATTGCTTTCCCTAAAAGCCTCAGAATTTGCTTAGTGGCCAAGGTAACTGCTTTATGATCACAATGGTTGTTATACAGCTGCCACAAAAAGCTCATAAAATTAGGTCAATCATGTGGATGAGCCATTTTACGATCATCATTAGTTATAACCATGATGGGCAGGCTCCATTATAGTCATAAGTCAAGTAGCCATACATGCAATGTATTGATACAGTTAGAATGCAAAATGAGAAGAAATAATGTGTAAATTCAATGTGTACCAATGTGGTAGAAACTAAGATGGTTTGCAAGAATAGAAAAGAATGGAGAGTTATAGCAAATTGTGATTGTGCAAACTGATTTAATTGGATTTCTTTTCTCTTTTTGCACACCACTTCTGTGCTTTGCATAACATTTGGCTTGCACTGAAAAGGAATAGCAAAAAGAAATAGCATGTTGGGTATGTACAGTACGTATTTATGCTTATAAATACAATATTTATTTGATTCCTAGTGAAAGGTGCTATACTTCTTTTTCGACCATTGTGAAAGAAAATATTCTCTCACTTGCCAAATCAAGTGTGCAAGATTCCCCAGTCCTTCTGCACTTTTGCCAACCCAATCACTTACAAATATCTGTGTACCTTCCTTGACCTGCAGAGTACCTCTTGTGTATATCTCTGACCATAATTCAAGAACCACCTGATAAGCACAAGCGATGCTAAAAGCCACTTTCATGTCTCATGTCTACATTTCTTTTTTAATAGTAATTTTATTAAAAATTGCAATTAAAATTGCAACAATAAAAATACAATTAAAGAAAAAAATAGAAAAGAAAATAAAGAAAGAAAAAGAAAATATATAAAGAAATGACTCCCCTCTTCAACACAACAAATATAAACAATTATAGTAACATATTACCCTTAAAAAATAACTATGACTTCTTCCCGTATCCTATCTATTATCTAGAAACAAATAAATAAAACCTCATCATTTAAGCCCTCGTGTTAGCAAAAGTCAATTAAGGATTACCAGAGATAACGTATCTATTTTAACCTAGATCAAATAAAGCAAATTTATATTCCTTTGTTTTACTTCTAATGTTGATCTTTAGTCCCTTCAAATAATGTCCTAGAACTTGCTTTCTTTTCACTTTTTTCTCCTGTCACAAAATTCTTCAAAGCTTTAACAAGTCTCTTTTGTAAATCCAAAATGGGAAAATTATCCAGCTCACTCTATTGATTTGTTATTTGTACATCCCTTTTAATTGTTAAGAAATGAGCTGGGTTTTATTGTATTTTTAACATAACATCATTTTCCATGTCATTCTTTACAATTTCTGAAGGTGATTACAAAAGAAAAGTATGCAAAGCTAGTGTTCTTTTAAAGGCACCGACTACGATTTGAGCAAGTTGGCTATTCCCTCATCTGCCAGAGCTCTAAAGCCACTGGTGACTGCTGTCTTGTAGTCCTCTCACAAGATGGAATTGTCTGGAACACTTGTGGGTGATCTCAAGTGTTCTTGTCTGGAGGGGAATTACAAACAGCTTGGTTAAGTTGTCTCTTCATTCTGCCATGGTTATTGGCTCTGCTTTTCATGGAACTGTCTTGAGTTCTTCTCTGGAAATGTATACATTTGCATTCCATAATGATTCTAGAACTGACAAATCAGTAGTACACTATAAAATATTGTGTAGCACACTGTTGATTTTCATGTAACTTTTGTTCTATTTATTTACAACCTTATTTTAAGGCTTTGTTCCAAATGTAATTTATTTTTTGTAACGATGTATTTCCCCAGCTAAAATGGTATTTGTACTTTGTATGTAATATATAGTTACTCTTTTTTTGAGTAATGTCATGGTACTATTACATTTGTACATTTCCTTGTAAGGCTCAACTTAATCTGTTAGATTCTTTAAATAAGTAGCTTTTGTAATTTAAATATTTTTCAGAAACATCTCCAATTGATGTTAGGTAAGTCTGATTATTTAATGTAAATTATTGTATAATAAAAAGGATCAATGCTTGTTTTTTTAAGGTTGAACTGAAAACTAGAAGTTATACACTAAATGTGAACTGAAGCAATGAAAATCGCTTGATGGCATTTGATAATTGTTTGTATTCTTTTCCAATATTTGCTTACCTTTAGCAGTCATGTATAAGCCAGCATAGGATGCCCCTTTAAGGGGAAGCTGACAGTTGTGATGTGTATGTCTGTTCACATTGAATTACCTTTTTTTCCTCCCAGCCTGTGCAAGTGTTTTTGTGTGTGTGTGCACACATACATATGTACCATGTTTCATATGTACCGTGTTTCATGTCCTCAACTTATGAACATAATTTTGATCATAAATCATTGTGATTGTAAGTCATGGCACTCATGTGACCAGAGATGATTTTTTTTTTACCATTTTTATATTGGTCTTTCAGTAAATCACATAGTCGTTAAGTGAATCCATTCTCAAGGGAGTGGGCATTTTTTTGCCAGAAACCAGGAAAAAGCATTGCAAGTCAGTTATGTGACATGGGATACTATAATTGATCACAAATGCATGCCCATTGCCAAGTGCCCAGAATGTGCTTCTGACCATGGGGGTGGGGGGTGGGGAGGAGGCAACATTTTATAATGGTTGAAAGTGTTTTAGAGATTGTAAAATTCCCTTTCCGAAGGCTGTTATAATTTCAAATGGCTGTTAAACAACTAGTCATAACTCAAGGACTATCTCTACACAAGGTGATTCTGTTACATGCTGACAAAAGAGTAGTAAAAGATGGACTGATAAGATTTATATAGACTCTTATATTTTCCAGAATGAGTTTTTATACGATTTAGTGGTGCTTCTCTCCCTAGATAATCATGGATAACAATGCATTTTTGTAGTAATAAGTAGTGTATTAGAATTCTGTGTGTAAGGGGTCTTTTGACTGTCTGAATCCAACCTTCTGATTAATGGATGAATTCAAATTAAAAGTTGGCTTGTCCGATTTCTGCTTGAACACAGCCAGTGTAAGGGCCAAAGTAAATGGTTCAATTGTCAACAATTGGGAAGTTCTACCATTTAAGGCTAAACATCCAAGATCTCTTGGCTCAAAGGTTTATTTTTCAATTTTCTCATCAAGCTCTTCGCCATTCTGCCCCAGCTACGGAACCCAAGAAATGTAGCACACACAAAATTCCGAACAACTCCGTTTACTACAAACACAGTCTTTTTCAAATGCAGGCTATTACTAAAAATGTCCTTAACAGCCTGCCAGAAATTCCAAAGATTAGATAAAGGCTTACAAGAGTTGGCAATTAGCCCAGAAACCAGGTTTGCAAGGAAAATTCACACTCAAATGCTCAACGGATGACTGTTGAAATGTTTCTTGCAACGTTTGCCAGCTGTGTGCAAACTTAAATAGGCTAAGGGAGTGGCCAATTAGCCCCAAGCCTTATTCTCGAGGAGACCTCCTCCTGAGTAACCACTCCTGAGGAGACCTCCTCCTGAGTAACCACTCCTGAGGAGACCTCCTCCTGAGTAACCACTCCTGCCTTTTGGCAGCTCTGCGTGCTCGTGCATTGAGAAGAGGCTCCTCCACTTCACTTGAAGGAGCCTCTGGAGGATCTGAAGGCCCTGGCTGAATCTCTGCCTCTGGCACATCTTCAGCCTTCTCGCTGTCCAACTCGAGCCCCGGCTGCACAGGCTGCTGGCGCGACACCACACCAGCCTCCTTGTCAGGATCAGCCACAATCCGCACAGGCCGCTGGCGGGCCACAACATTCGCCCTTTCACCTGCTTTAAGTTTTTCTACATCTTATGGCATGCAGTACTAGGTTAGGCATCTATTGAAGTAGGGCCTAAGAAATATGGAATGTAGTGGAAGAATTTCCTTCCATGATAAACACACACCTTTTAGAAAACCTTGTGTCCTATCAGCTTGTAATTAACTACAATTCCAAAATTGTGCATTGACTTTGTCCAGAGAAGTGCAACCTCATGACACAATGCTAGATCTTGGGGGGGCAAAAGCCCCAAAGCCGCTGTCTTGCTAAAGTAGAATTGGAGCCGATTCCTCCCCACCCAGATCCTCACAGCCTCCAGCTGCTGGGCCAGCACCTCAGCAGCAGCAACTGCCTGGCTAGAGGTAAAGATGTATAACTAGCATCAATATCATACTGTTGATACTCCACCCTTGCCACTGAATGACTTCAGCTGGCAGTTTCATTTAGATACAGATATTAATTGAAGCCTTGATTAGCCAAATCAGGAGGGGCATATGTTCCAACTCAACTATAGATATATAGTCAGCCTCTTCAAGGAAAATTGGAATAGTTTAAAATATACTGTATTTTACCAATACAACAGATTTTATTGATCATTTGTGACTCCATTTCTATGTAAGTTATTTATTTATCCTGAGGAAGACAGAACTGGCAAACTAAGCCAAGCATATCATATATTGAGCCTAGTTCTGTCTTTTGCAATTACCTTAACCATGTCATGCTTATGGGGAGTAGATTCTGTGACAATCAGGATTTACTAAAATGATTAAATGATCATTTGCAATTCCTCTTTCCAAGCTAATTATATACATTTCATGAAGAAATTTTACTGCCACTGAAATCGTATTAGGACTATTTGCTATAGTTCAAGTCATTATGTTATGTTAGCAAGTGTTCTGAACTTAAAACTACAGTAAGACTTTTTTAGTCCACTTCATCACCTATAAATAGAATTATTACAAAAACTGTCATTTAAAATGCACTGTATCTGAATATGATAAAAGTATAATTTTCCCTTACGTTACAATTAAGTAGATATGATGGTGAGGAATTACTATGGTTGCATTGGTTAAAGAAATCATGTTAAGTGATGGCTTGTAGAACTATATCTGGTCACTTTAGTTTTGACTATTGTATCAAGATTTTCCTAGCTCAACAGAGCATATTGCTTAAAGGAGGTGCCCCCATGTGGTGATGGCTAGTATTTATATCAGCCAGTTAAAGAAAATCAATAATCAGAAATGTCTACTGACTACTAGCTGCAGACATGCAAACACATTCAGAATTAAAACTGGACATCTGCTGAATTCCAGCAGAAAGTTAGTTTATCCAATACTATGGCTGTCATCTCTCTTCCGTCCCCTCTCTCCTGCAGTGCCAAACACTGTACAACTGATAATATGAAAGTATATCTGCACTCTGTAAAACCCCTACTAGGTTTTGAGTTGATTTGGATATTTTTCTTTTCTCTGTAACCAATGGTTAATAAAATAAATGATTACCTCTGCAAATATTGCTCAATCAGTAAAAGAAAATGAACTGTTGATTTTCAATGACAGCAAAGGTAGGTATAGACACTTCCATTTTCAAGAGGTGAGCAAAACAATCCAAACTGAAAATAATTACTTTACATTTGAATGTGGTCAAATCTTAATAAAAGTATTCTAAAAATACCCATTTCAAAATTTGCTATTTTAAGAAAACCTGCAATTTTTCAAATGCATTTGTTCATAGATTGCCACATATATCCAACCATTTATTAGCCACTTAATACCACCTTGCTATTAGCAAAATGGGTATGTCTTCCAAAATTAAATGTGTTTTTAGATATATATGAAATACATATAAGTAGCAAATATATTTGAGCATTTTTAACAAAAGATTCTTTTGAAGGAATCAGTTTCTATTACATCTCTACTAATGTGTAAAAATGCTACAGCAACAACTACTATATTTTATTTCTTAGTGTTCACAATTGTAAATGATCTATTACTTAAACCGTTCTCTAGGTAGCTATTAAAATATTTTTTTTCAATAGATGTTCCATGTATATGAACAGAAACACAACACTGGATTACTGTTAATACAAACTATTTATATAAGAACATTACGTTCTATAAAATACACTATTCAGATTTAAACATATAAAAGGTATTGGATTTTTATTGCATTGTTAGAGGTTGTCAAAATTACAAGCAATTACCAGAAATTATTATTCATCCTTAACTTTGAAATGTTTTCTGATTTGGGAAGATCACGAAATGTTAAACAATTACAGGTTTAACTAGTTAAAAATAATCTCTCTTCACTTTTGGCTCAGAAGAACAGTATGTCTTGCTTTTCATTTTTATCAGTTAAAATATTATATAATTTCTGGAATAATACCTTAGTGTACATCAGTATTTCTTAACCTTGGCAACTTTAAGATGCGTAGACATCAACTCTCAGAATACCATAGTATGCATGGGATTTGAGATCCAACTTCTTAAAGTTGTCAAAGTTGAGAAACACAGGCGCACATAATTGGAACATGAGAACAATGAATTTGAAATCTAAAGAAAAATTAACAGAATTATAAGAGACATGGCAGTCAACTAAAATCAGGAAAAATTGTGCTCCATTAATCAGTCAAAAGATTCTTGTTTCTGCTGCTTATACTTCAAAAGACACATGTACCATGATCTTTGGCCAAACCAAGAACTACAGAAAATACTTTTGTTCAATAAAGACTGCTTTGGCCTTTCTTTTAGAAAAAATTAGTGGAGATAGGATGCAGAATACATTCTATGAAACTTTAAATGTTCTATGTGTCCTCAGGCACGAAATCAGAGTATTATCGCCTGAACATTCCTATCAGAACACCAGTAGTGATCTGAGTACATCTCCTAGCAGACTATATTGATTGAAGTACCTCATGTACCTTCACTAAGCTAAATCCAATGTGTCTTTCTTTGCTTGGTATTTTGCCAACAGAAAGGTTGGATGGGGCAAATGGCAGAAAGGCTGGATGGGGCAAATATCAATTTCTGGGTCGTATCTTTTTCAGCAGCCTTGTTAAATAAATAAACATCCAGATGAACAATAATGTGAAACAAAGAAACTAAAAAACCCAAGCCAAAAATAATTAGGGACACTTCACACACTTTTAAGAGATAGATGGGTTCTGCACAGAAAACACCACATACCCTGCATGTTTAGCATCAAATTTGTACATCAAACTTGTACATAACAATTTTGTTGTGTATTTGCAACCCGAAGGTTTTCCATAGGTCATTGCTTCCATTCATGTATATGTTGCTGGTAATGACAAATGTGTGAGTACATATGCTTGGATAGACAGAAGTCATCTCTGTAGTGAAAATTAATTTTGTATAAGGTGGTTTTAAATGAATGGAACAACCAGGATTCATCAGTAAGGAAGATCAATGCAGTTCAAGCATCACATTTGCCCATCAGCAATAATGTATTCCGAGACCCTGCTCTCAAGAGTATGCATGTCGGTCAACATTAAGATGTTAGTATTTTCTATAGCCAACTCCCCTTCTACCATATGAATCACCATATCCTCCTCTCCCACTATAATCACCCCTTCCTTGATATCCACTCCCTCCCCTCCAGCCACCCCCACCCCCTCCTCTACCACTACCACCCCATCCACCCCCTCCACCCCATCCACCGCCACCTCTATTTCCTCCACCTCTTCCTCTTCCACCATCTCCTCCCCAACCTCCTCTTCCTCCCCTTCCTCCTCCATCCTGTCTCTTCTGCCATGGGGGCATTTCAGGAGGTGGTGGATCAATTTCTGTTGGTCTTCCACCGCGATCTGGTACTCTTCCCATCAAGACCTGTTCAGAAAACATATACAGCCCAGTAAGACCATATTTCCTTGACTTTAGAATTTCAAATTATTGAGAGAAAGCATGTTTATGTATGTATGTACATATCTCTGTGATTAAAACCACTAGGGTTTCACCCATTACTGCATTATTCTAAGAGTATAAATAATCTATGATTAAATTTCATACCAGTAAAAACAGTTAACACAATTCTTTAGATTCTAAATGGCACGGAGTATAAAATACAAGGCTAATCTGTATTAAGTATACATTACTATATTTTATGTAGTGCAACAGTGAGCAAGGGATTCCTGAGATTTTGCAAATTACCAAAAATATTAAAATTTCTGAGAACTAGCACAAATTCTTAAAAGTTCAATAGTAAAAGAAATCTATAGCTGCTGCATTAACAAAAAGTATACCTTATTGATTGCACAAATAGTCTTTTCCCGCGTAGATCCACTGCTTGTTCTTATAATCTTTGACAAATCTTCACGAGCAGCTAGAAGATGAGCTACTGAAATTGTTGATTTAGAAGTGAGTCCGTAACGTTTGGGTTGATAAATCCTTGCAATATCATCTGTTTTCACCTAGGAAAATGGATAGACATTTGCAGTAGCTACAAAAACTATCACAAAGTGACATTAGGAAGTTTAATTTTACTGTACTATGTACTACCGGTAGTTATTTATGTCATGTATATTATTAGCTTCCACTTTACAGTTTAATTTCAAGTAAATTCCTAATGACAAAGAAAAAGCTGCTAAAAGGAATAACACTTGATTGTTTAAAGAATGCCATAATGCAGTTAAACTATATTAGATAAAATAGATTGTTCAATTAATGAGAACCTATAGGTTATTATTTTAATTAAAGTTTATATTGTTCTGATGTCATAGCTTTCATCTTCCGATGCCAAAGTTCATGCAGAAATTACTTCTATCAAAATCAAGATTAGATGTGTGTGTGTGTGTGTGTGTGTGTGTGTGTGTGTGTGTAATAGTAATTGAATATGCAACTGAATTAATATTCAATATTTTTAATATAATTCAAAATCAGTAAATATACTGAAATTTTTCAGGGAAAAAAACCCCAAAATAATTTTACAGTATCAATACAGATTGTCCTCAATGTACGACCACAATTGAGCTCAAAATTTGTTGCTAAGTGAGAAATTTGTTAAGTTGATTTTGCCCCATTTTACAACTTTTCTTGCCACACTTAAGTGAATCACTGCAGTTGATAAGTTAGTAACTTGCTTGCTAAATGAATCTGGTTTTCCCATTGACTTTGCTTGTTAGAAGGTTGCAAAAGGGGATCACATGACCCTGGGACATAGCAATCGTCATAAATGTGAGTCAGTTGTCAAACATCCAAATGTAAATCACATAACCATGCAGATGCTGCAATGGTCATGGGTGGAAAACGGTCATAAGTCAATTCTTTCAGTGCTGTTGTAACTTCGAACGATCACTAAGCAAACTGTTGTAAATTGAGGACTACCTGTATATATTGCAAGATTACATTGTTTTTTGCCTGAAAAATTTTAATGTATGCTTTGAAGACGTACTCTGGCCAAGGAAAGTTATGGTTACAGATCCATCCACTTTCACTAGCTGTAACATAGAAGTGGTTTGCCATTTCTTCTTCATCTTTGAGAGTGATTTGCAACTACAGAGTCAAGCTTGCAGCACTGTTGCTCCCTCATGGTTTCCCACCTAAGGCCTTTTTTAGCTTCTATGCCTCTTCTAATTTGGCCAAGGGCTTCATCTGCTGAAATGTATATGAATAAATGAGAAACCAATAACTGGTATTCTCTTTTTTTCTGTATAACAGAAAAACTTGTCTTTACATCTTCCACACCAGGATTCTACTCAATCAACAAGAACTTAAAAAATAGCACATACTCACCTTAGCTCTATCAGACCACCCAAAGGACTGTACAGTTACATCTAAACGCTTCATTAACATCCGCCTGCGGCATTCATATTCGGTGAGAAGAGCCTCATTGATTTTTTCCAACTGCTTCTACAGGAAATAGAATAAATAGATTATAGAATATAGAATTATAGAATATAATAGATTAAAGTAATCCTTTTGTAGAAATTTACTTATGTTTAAATCCAACAAGATGGGAAGCACAAGGATGGGGACACATCACTGAGAAAATCTGTCTCTGGGTGGCTGCTAAGAATCGATACTGACTCGATGATACAATCAGTCAAATCCAACATCAATAAACATAAATTGCTATATTCAAATAAACACAGACAAACCCTACAGCATATAATATATCCAATAATTAATTTGTATGCCCCACTACATGTGCAAATTTTTTAAAAAGATGTTACCATTTGCTTTGTATTCAAAGGAGTTTTTAGCAGAGGTTTCTCCAGGTATGCTTTTGGAACTTTTGACAAAACATCCTTAAGCTGAAAAAAGTAGAAAAGACATCTCTTTACCTTCATGACTTCCAAAAAATAATAATATAATAATATAATATCTAATTATATTAAAGCATAAAATATCCATCATCAGAAATTGGATGCAATGATTTCAAGCGAACGTACTGCAGCCAATACAGTCTTTTCAAATGCAGACAAGATGCCTTTTACCTATTTCTCTCCCCTTTTTACAAGGATGGAGAAATAAATAATTTCTCAGAGAGGGTAAATACAATCTTCCACCATTTCCCAATTATGAAGAAATTATATGGAGTAATAAGTAACTGGCTCACCCAAAGAACTCTATATTTTCTTTGTTGCATGTTAAATGCCACCTCCCTTATATATCCTCTTTGGGTTCCTCTACCAAATGAAGTGAGGTAAATTGCCCAAAAGCCTTTTTAGCTGTGGGATCATTGTGAAATACCTTTCCAAAAGTTACGCGCCTGACCCCCGCCTGGGTGGCAGACCACAACATTCCTCTTTTTCTAGTTTTATAGATTTGTATTCAATGACTTTAATTCCATTACAAGATTGTTTTTATACATATATTGTGGCATGATGGGAAGCATAGAAATTAAATGAATAAATAAATATGGGCTGAATTGTAAAGTTCTTGGTTCTCTCCAAGCTTGACTGTTTCCTTAGAGAGATTTCACTGCCTAACTATGTAACATCATCTCTGTGTGTGTGTGTGTGTGTCTATGTGTAGTTTGCTGCCTGTTTATATACCGTAACTTGTCTTGCCATTTTAGTGGGACTTTGGTTTCCTCTTTGGTGGTTCCTTGACTATTGTTTTGTATTTTCTTCACAATAGATTGAAGCTAATTATAAGGCATTCAAATGTACAAAATATACTATACCTTTGACTCTATATTGTTTAATGAGACAGGGAGAGAATATAACTCAGAAGATGCTGATGATTTTGGTACCCCTAAAACATCACAGATCATCTGGATTTCCTGATGAACTTCATCATTCTTTGCCAAATGAGAACCTTTACATTGTTTAAACTGTAGTATCTGCAAAGCCTGAAGTTCTGTGCTTAAAAATACTATAAAATGAGGAAGAAAGAGTTATGTTAACTTGGTGTTTGTGTTTCAGCAATAATAATAATAATAATAATAATAATAATAATAATAATAATAATAATAATGAGTGGGATATCAATATAAAAGTAATTAAAATAAAAATTAAGGCTTGAAACAAATAAAAACTAGATTAAAAGTATATTTTATAATAGACCAACCATTATTTATAGAAAAAATGTTAATGGATTAATACCAATACTCTCATCCACCATCACTTGGTTATCATGAATCAGACTGTTCTTGCTTAGCGGAATTTAGCAATAGGAATGAACATACTACTAATCAAATACTAATAACATAGTAGGCAGACATACCCATGATGGGTATGTTCCAGATCTCATTACCTAGGGAAGGGTAGCTGGCAGGACTCAGAAGACAAACCTTTTCTGGCATAGTACCTACCCCCACCCCCCAAGATCAGATTGGCCCCATACCTGTTGGTTCTTGGCTTGGATCTAGACCTACAAGAGTATAAAGTGGCTGTGTCCTAAGTATACTAATCACTACTGTTTTCTCAACTGCTGGGTATTGAAATATTTTAAAAAATTATTTACTTTTTTAATAATGTGAGTTGCTCAGAGTCATGTTGAGATTGCAGCTATATAAGACAATTAAAAAGTAAACAAAAATTCTATCTCCTGCCTTATGTCTCTTTATTCTGTACACTTGGTGTCAAATCTTCCATGAAGCAACTTTCAGAAAAACTAGTTCTTTCTTTTCTGGAAAAATTCAGGAAACAAAGCAAGCAGATATAATATTGCAGCAAGGAACTTACTAACTTACACAAGACTTTAAGACAATCTTCTTTCTTTTTTAACCGATCTTTAATTTCTCCAGACACAAGTGTGGAATATGGACAAGCCAGTTCTTTTAAAAAGCCACTCATTTCTAGTTGTAAACTTTCAACATCGTCACCACCTAAAAAAAAAGTCAAGTTAAGAGAGAATTAGACATGTTCAACTTCGTTATCTTTAGGCACACGTATAAAAAAAAGTCCAGAATCAGTAGTCTTTTAAGGGCTTTGAGCAAGCGTCATTCTGCAACTATGTCCTTTTCATAGTAATGAATTATTTGCTTTATTTGCGATGGAACATATTAAAGTACAACTTGTGTATGTTTATGTGTATCCTATTAATATGCTTTAAACCTTCATCCTCTAAAAAAGTAAATCTACAAAAAATACGTAAATAATATTAATCTTATGCAATCATGTTTATACTGGATTGTACTCTACACAAATAAATATATTTGTCTTTCATGACAACAAAGAGAATATCCTGTAATTTAAACTCATGGAACAGTTCTAAGAATATTGAGAAAAGAACTAGAACTAGTCACAAATTATAAACCATAAAAAGAGCTAAAAAATTAGAATCACACAAGGGCATTTCTAGAGAATATCAATAATAATCAACATGTAAATAGTTATAAATTGTATTTGCATAACAGAGAGTTCCAGTGACAGGCATCACCTATTTTGGAACTGATAAGCATTTGGAGGAAATTACTCAACCATATTGCTGCTTAGTTTTAGTCTTTAGAACAACAAGGAAATAATCAACTGGCAATCCTTTCCTCTGTGTACTTGAAATGTTAAAAAACTGAACTAACAAAAAATATCTACAGATGTTAGCAACAAAGGCCATCATCTCTCTACTTGGTATCTCATTAATTGGATTCACATTATATATTAAATCATATTGATATTTCTTTGAGCTAAATATAATGAATGAATAAAGTAACATATTAGTGGAATAAACCATGATTTGTTTTTAGTTCATGAAATCAGTTGGGAACTGGTTTGCAGTTGACATATTGGTTGCAACTAAAGTAAGCTATAAAAATAGGAATGAATTGTTGATTATGGGTTCCTGGTTTACTACTAATTTACATATGTGACCAATTAAAGTTGCTAACTAATCCACAAATCAGTAGAAGGTAAATGCAACAATAAAAAAGTACTCCTAGATTTGCACAAGGAAGCCATCATTATTTTGTTTGCAAGAACAAGTGGGTTGCTCAACAATTCAGTGTCATGTTAAAGGTAAAGCTGAATGTCAAACATGCATTGCATTGCAGTTATTTTAAAACATGGAAGTGAGTGTAATGACATTACAATGGCTTAATTTCAATTTATGACTCTTTATTTCCCATACATGTATTTCCAACAGTCTCAAATAAAAATCAGGTAAGAAATACCAGCTGTTGAGGAGATGCTTTCTTCCAGGTTACACAATGGCTGTATTCTGGAACTTAGCCAAACACAAAGCTCACAGAAATCTTGGGAAGCCAGCCCACATTCTGCTGCTTTATTAAGAGCATCTTCATCCAGAAGAGGGCCTTTGTATCTAGAAAATATAAAATTCAAAATATATATATCAAACACACACACACACAGAGGGGGGAGGGAGAGAGAGAGATGCATATTCAACTCTTGGAATCAATAGCAGGTTTATTTTGTCTTATTACAACTTCTCATAAGAGAATGATATAAATACAAGAAACTTGAAGATGTGGTTTCACATCCTAATGCCTATGAAAAATTGGTCTCTCTTGACTTAAACCCTGAAGACCAATCAATCAATCAATCAATCAATCAATCAATCAATCAGAATAGAGCTGAAAGGGACCTTGTAGGCCAAGGTTCAGACAAGTCCATATATAGACCAGCTGCTAGGATATTTTTTTTTACAGTCTACAGGGCTGGAATTTCCCATCCAAGTACTAATGAAATCCAATTCAACTTAACTTTTTCAAAATCAGCAAAGTCTAAAATATGGTTGTGGTATATTTATTCATTTTTATTTATCTGTATGTTCACTCAAATATTGACCTCTGGTGACTAGCTGGATTAGTCCAGGCAGTTTTCTTGGCAAGATTCTTGAAATTGGTTTGCCACTGCCTCCTTCCTAGGGCTGACAGTGTGACTGGCCCAAGGTCACCATCTGGCTTTATGCCTAAAAGAGGACTGGACTTGCAGTCTCCCAGTTTCTAGCATAGTGCCTAACCACTACTCCAAACTGGATCTCTTATGATGTGTTACAATGCACATTATTTGGAAGTTATTGAACTGGATCCAACCTGCCGTATTTCCATGTATACTTCCTTAGGATCAGACTGTCAACTGACCATCAACCAATAAGTAAAAAAATACATACTACTTTTAGTGGAATATTTCTTATGAAAATAAGCTTTGGATGTATAGTGATATTTTGAAGATAAGAGGGAGCACAAAAGGATGCTAACTGATCGATACACTGTCTGTAATTATTTGGGAATGATGATGTTTTTATGTTTTAAAATAAAATCTTTGTGAAAAAAAAATACATACTACTTTTAAAAATAATTTCCCCCAAGACTCTAGCACACAGGTGATAATTCTTTTAAAATATCCGCTTCTCTCTAGCAATTGTTAGCAATTTAAATATTTGCAAAATGCAAAGATTGCATTTGAACAGACACATTGGCATATTCGGAGGCCATATATATATATATATATACACACACACACACACATTAGCAATCAAGCAAGCCTGTAGCAGCAACTACAGAAAAATTAAAGCTCTGGGCATCCATGAAGAGGACGGACTGACTGAACCCAGAACATAAAAGAAGAACCTTCATCACGACAACGAATTTTGAAAACATTTCTCCACCAGTCTTTGATTCGCAGAAGCGGGGAGAGATGTTTTCATCTACTTGGGCACGCGCACAACAAAAACGCCTCCCAACAAAACTGCGGGAACAATCTCTCTCTCTCTCTCTCTCTCCCCTCCCCGTGGCTTTTAAAATGAATCACGGCGAGGCACTTGGATTCTCCGGTGGGAGAACCGAGGCGATGAGCGGCAGATCTGGAGGGAGGCGAGGACTTTTCAACCAGCCCGATCGAGCCTTCCTTTCTGCACCTCCAAGAGAGCTCCTTTTATCTAGCCGCCGGATTGAATGCGCCATCGGCGTCCAAGCGAGAACCCCACCCCCGTGGGCGACCCTCCTCCATCTCATCTCACCCTAAAGCCTCGAGCGCATCCAGAATCACGCACTCCATGTTGGGCTCTTATGCCGCCAGCGCCGCCTTCATTCCCGCGACTGCAGCGCTCTCAGTCCCGCCTCCCGGTACAAAAAGCCCGGTGTTGCATTCAAACGAGCTCGTCGAGCTCCGTGGGCCAGACCTTTTGGTTCCGGTACTTTGTTCACCACTCCGTGGGTACCGGAGGGCCGCCGTCGGGTGTCTGTGTTTGTCTCTGTCTCTCTCCTCGAGTGTTGCTGTGTTTCCTTGGCGCCTTGAACTCCCTTCCCTCCGGTCTCACTTGAACACGCATGAAATTGTTGGAAGCCGGTCTTTTGCTCCGGCTTTTCTCAAAAAAAAAAAGCTCGCTCGTGGGTTAATGCTCCACGGAGCATCTAACTCGCCTTGTTGGAAATCCGCCTCTGGTGAATTTCGCTAGAAGGAGCTTTTCCCCCGAACTTTTCGCTTTCCACCCGAGTCCATAGACGAGAGGATCGTGTGAAAGGACGTGCCGTCTTACTCGCTTCGCGCCCTTTACTCAAGCCATGACAACAATCAAGGGAACCTTTTTCGAGGTCTCCCAGCCAGCCTTCACTTCGGCGGGTTTCAATTCTCCGTCCGGCCGCCGGTGGGGCTTGAAAGTGACTCTGGCGAAGTCCGAGCGACGCGGTTGCGGATCCGCGTCTTTGTTGCTCGTTCGAAAAGGCGACCTGCATCTTCGGACCGGGCTGCGTTGGTTCACTTCTTCAATCTCGGCGGCCAGCGGCTTCGTCTCGCTTTCCGGGAGGCTGGAAAGATTCAGGCGGCCCCTCGGCTCGTTTGGCTTTTCAGCTTTCGGATTGCAGGGCGACGCGAAGGCTGTTTACCAATACGAACCCAACCTACGTGAGAATCTCAGCCAGGATGAGTTGATAAATCCTGGGTGAGGAAGAAAAATCGTAACGATAACGCTGCCCTCGGATCTGTAGCCTCGTGTCTTATGCTAGGAGACTGAGATCAGTAAATCCGCTTTGAGCTCAAAATTGAGATGAACTGAACTGACAATGGTTTGCCCCTATCTATTGTAAACCATCGTGTGAAACTCTTCTGTGTGACATCATGGGAAGAAGAGAACCAAAAACAGAGATGGGAAGCCCCTGGGCACAATAAACATTTTGATTTCTTCTTACTGTCCCAAAGGTGTTTTTTTCAAGAGGCAACTGGACTTTCTGGTTTTTCTTTGAAGACCTTTCGCTTCTCATCCAAGAAGCTTCTTCAGCTCTGACTGGATGGTGGGGAAGGATTTCATTTTACCATCCAGTCAGAGCTGAAGAAGCTTCTTGGATGAGAAGAGAAACGTCTTCAAAGAAAAACCAGAAGGTCCAGTTGCCTCTTGAAAAAGCACCTTTGGGACAACCATGACCTGGATTGAGTGAGAATCTCCATAGACATTTCTTCTTACTGTTGAATTTACTTGAATTTATAATTAAAGTACATTTCAACAGTAAGAAGAAATCAAAATGTTTATTGTTGAATTTTAAGAAAACCAGCCACTACAAAACACACTACTGATTAAACAATATAAAAAGCACTATACGTTATAGGAATTAAAATAAACCAAACAACAGTTTGGAGACTTGGTTAAGGCACAAGCCTATGAACTGGAAACCATGAGTTCTACTCATGCCTTAGACACAATGCCTTGAGCCGGTCACTGTCTCAGCCTTAGGAAAGAGGCAATGGGAAACCACTTCCAAAAATCTTGCCACAACAACTGTAGTGGCTGGCTTAAAGGCACCAAAAACAAAACAAAAATAACAAGAAGCATCAATATGGATTAAATTAATCCTTAAATTTAATATGTAATCTAGACTAAATAGAAACATACTGCTTCATTGTATTTTTACAATACAAAGACATTTCAAAAATAGATAACAAATACGGAATCCATTCCTTAGCATCAAGAATTGAAAGCTTTTCATAAAAGGATAAACTAGGAATATTATTTTATCGTCACATGAACATGTTCTTTGTATTTCTCTCCAGAACTGTGTTCTCTTGCAGGGTAACTTGAAACCAAAACAGAGCAACAACTAGACACTTCAACACTCATATAATTCTATTTCACATTTCTATATTAGTAAAAAAAATTGCGGGGAGGGAGCCTTTCAGATGCTTTCAAACATCATGCTGTGATGTTTGATCAACAGTGATCAAAACACTATTCTGAAAGCATTCCAAGCTCTGTCAAAATGATATTTTGAGTTCAAATAGAAGCTGATGTTTCTGGAGTGGTTGTAACAGCATTGAAACTGCAAGGTTGAAACCTGAGGGCTTCAAATTCAATTATTTTAAAATGTACTTAAATTTCAACAATTTTACCTGTGGTTACTATATTATATAATCTTGGAAAAATAGTTCCAAGTTTTTGGAAGTTCTTTTCTACATTCTGTGAAAGCTAATAATACTGTACATTTTTGTGTAGAAATTAACTCCAGTTATCTATCCACTGAATACACTGGGTACTCTCACTGAGTATCCGTATATATAAGAACTTTTTATATATAAGCAAGATTTTAATACACATGAAGAGACATTATTCGAGTGACTTTAAAAGATGCTATGACAAATTTCAGGTTACAGTGAAAAGCTAAGGTACTGTATATGTACCTTACAAACTGTAAAAGGTACTGTTACAAACAGTATTTGGTGTTATATTGTGTTATCTACTGAATTATCACAAGAAAATGGCTTGTCACAAGATTGATTAATAGATATGTTTTGCTTCTGAACTTTGATTAGTTTAATAGTTTTTGGAATGCAGGGCAGAGCAATAGAGCATTACCTTTCTATTCTGCAAATGGGAGTTGTTTTCCATTATTTACAATATTTTATATGTTAATATGTGTAAAGTAATTAATATGTTTACTATATTACTGAATGAAAGAGATGATAAAATGACTGGTTCTGAATATTTATCCAGATCAAAATATTTTTTGTATTAAGATAAAAATGTTACCACTGGAGAAAATCATAACTTTAGATGGAAACTAAAAACATAAAAAAAACAATTTTAATTATTAATTTATCTCTAAATAAGTATATTATTTTTAATATTCTGATTAAAATCAATTTTAAAAGATTTTTCTAAACTTTCCCTAAATTTTTATCTTTACTAAGAATAAAATAAAGGAATGCCTGTATCTTTATTCTTGTGTAGGTAAACATTCAGTATAGAATTATTTTTAACAGGAGGAGGGAAAAACCCAGCAACAATATCCCCAATGGGCCAACCTTCCTAATGAATTACTGTATTTTTCAATGTATAAGGCACTCTTCCCCCCCCGCAAAAAAAAGTGGGTGAAAATGTCTGTGTGTCTTATAGAGTGCACCAGCCCCGCCTACCCGCCAGCCCCCACCCTTCAGCCTCTGCCTCCCAGCAATTTGCCTCCTTGCAACAAACAGCAAACAGCCTGGTCAGCTTTAGCACAGCCTGATTTATCATGGGCCGAAAATGGAGCGTGCAGAGGCCGAAAACGGGATGCATGGAGGCCGAAAATGGGGCATGCGGAGATGGCGATAGGTGGTGGCAGTGATGGGCGGTGGCGATCCCCGCAACCTGGAACAGCTGATAGGCGGTGTTCCGGGAGGCCGATTCAACCACCAATCAGCTGCTCGTGCTAAATCAGGCTATGCTGAAGCTGACCAGGCTGTTTGCTGTTTGCTGCAAGGAGGCAAATTGCTGGGAGGCAGAGGCAGATTTTTTTTTCTTGTTTTCCTCCCAAAAGCTAGGTGTGTTTTATAGTCTGGAGTGACTTATGGTCCGAAAAATATGGTAAGTTGAAATGTTTTAAACTAGACTGTCCCACTGACCTGAAGAAAGGGATAATGGAGGCTGTAGTCCATTACATTTGAAGAACACCAGATAGGGAAAGATGTTATAAGAAAATGATTAAGAAGCCCTTCTTCCACATTCCATCTTGAAACAAGCCTTCAAATCATTGCCTATGTTATAAAAAGAGAATTTTTCAACCAATCTGTTCTGGGAGATGTCTTGGCCAGAGTCTCACTTTAAGGCCAGTGGCAAGCTGATGGACCGGCATTAGGAAACAAATTAGGTGAACAGCAAAGGAATGATATATTTCAAGCATATTCTCACTCAAACACATTTCCTTTTTGTTTCTGTAACTTGTATCAACAGGTATCAGGCTGAGTGATTGGATTCAAAATTGTATCAGGTATGCATATATAATAGACTTTGATGGCTATTGTAGAAAAGTGGTAGGCTGCAATTTTCTGGTGGGTCTGTGAGTGACTTGCATCAAATCAATAAAATATTCTTTACTTTGGTTAAAAACTGCAGCAAATAAAACTCTTCTGTCATCTGGATTAATGTAAAATTCCAGTTGAAACCCATATAGTTATGGCATACATGACATACACACACATGTACCTCTGTATCCCACAGACACATGGGCATCACAGTGAGAAGGCAAGGAGTCAGCAACAGCCAAGTACCACCAAAGTATAAGACAGGTTCTGAAGAACCAGTTCAATGGTTCTTCTACACCATGAAAATGTATGCCCTGCCAGTAATCAGTTACCTGCCGGTGGGACTAGGACAACTTCAGTCCAACAGAATAAAGCTGAAAGGGACTTGGACGTCTTCTAACCCTATCCCCTCCTCAAGCAGGAGACCCTATACCATTTCAGACAAGTGACTGTCCAGTCTCTTAAAAACCTCCAGTGATGAAGCAACTACAACATCTGAAGGCAAGCTGTTCCACTGGTTAATTGTTCTCATTGTTAGGAAGTTTTTTCTTCATTCCAGGTTGCTTCTCTCCTTGATTAATTTCCATCCATTACCATTATTTCTTTTCCTGTCCTCTGGTTCTTTGGAAAACAAGTTGACCCCCTCCTCTTTGTGGCAGCCTCTTAAATATTGGAATACTGCTATCATGTCCCCCCAGTCCTTCTTTTCTCTAGACTAGTCAAACCCAAATCCTTCAACCGTTCTTCATATGTTTTAGTCACCAGACCTTTAATCATTTTTGTTGCTCTTCTTTGCACTTTTTCCAAAGATTCAATATCTTTTTTGTAATATGACCAAAATTGGATGCAGGGCCCATTGTTCAAGTCTGTCAAGGATCTTTTTGGATCCTGAGCTTGTCTTCTAGGGTGTTGGTTATTCCTGCCAGCTTAGTACTAATTCCGACCAACTCACCTGGCTGTCTCTCCCCGGCCTACTTGCCCCAGCAGACTCACTGTGGTCAACTTCTCGTGGGACAATTTGTCATGGGACAATTCAATGCAGGCTAACTCAAGAGAGGGACAAATGAATTGCAGTGGCCTTGTTTTGCTTTAGGTTTGAACCTAGGTTAAAAAGTAAAAACATCTCCATATCAATATAGATTTCTGCTAACACAACCTTGCAGTTTCTTAGCAACTGTGTAGAAGTGATTTACATTGCTTTCCTCTGGGATGTTTTTTTTTTACTTTTCTGAATAGCTTACAGCTCTAGAGTTTTCTGCCAATTCCCTACAGATAATCTTCACTTAACAATCACTCATTCAGCAACCGTTCAAAGACAGCGCTGAATACAATGCTGTCCTTGAAGTCCTCCTGTGGTCACATAAGTAGCCCAGATTTACAACTATTGCAGCATCCCTATGATTTCTAGCCTTCCCTGTTAGTTTTGTACAAGCAAAGTTAATGAGAAGGTAGCAGGAAGTCAGAAATCATGATCACATGAAATTGCTTAATGGCTCTTGATGGTTTGCTTAACAACGGCGACTGGAGACTGCCAGAATGGCCATCACTAAGCAATGTGGTCACATGACTTTATGACTGCATTGCTCACTGACAGAAATTCCAGTCCGAATTGCTACCCTTAAGGACTTGCATGTTAACTTGACTCAACTTTGCTTGGCTTCTGATCTCCAGACAAGATTGACTAAATGCTATCCCTTGCTGAGAACAAGGGCAACAATTCCCATGAATAATCACTTTTTCCCTAGTTCTCATCATCACAAGAATTGCAGCTGGCAAAACCAAAAAGTAATAATGCTCTCCATTTATCTATTTAGTTTTTTTTTATATTAAAAACATCTCGTTTTACAGTAAAACACAGATTTATACAAGTGTTTTAAAAACAATGTTTTCCCAAATTTGGGCAACTTCTAGAGGTCTGCATTTCAGCCCACTGAATTATCCAACCACTATGGCTATGTTTAAAAGTTCTGTGAAAACTAAGACTTGGCTGGACCATTTTCTGCATTTATAGTGAAAAACAGACAGGCAAGTTTTATCCCTGTGAACATATGGCTTAGACTGAATGATATGTAGTTATTCATGTGTAGAGTAAGATATGAACTAAGCAACTCTTATTTAAGATGGAGGAAGATCACTGTGGTGGACTCCTTATTCATTAGTTACTCATTGAGAAACTAATTCTTCCTGCTGACTCTTCTCTTAGTATGCAGTTATTACTGATTTAATGGATGTAGCTAATGAGCATGCAATTACTCACCAACTAGGAACTGCCAAAAATAAACTTATGGCACTATCCAAATCTAATTCAGTGGGGCTTTTTTCCCCCAGATCTAGTTCATTATATGTGGATATAAAGTCCAACAATGCACATTGCACAGTACATGTAAAACAATGCACTGCCAGAGTTATTTTTAAAAAAAAACACAGGGAAAAAGTAGGTAGCACACAGAAATAAAAATGACTGTAAACAAAATTCTGCTGGGTTTCAAACTAGCAATAGTAGCAGCAGAATTGTCTTGCAAGGTGTCTTTGTGCAGCATTTGTAGGATTCAAATCTGCCCTTGATTCCATATCAAGAAAAGTATTGTGGAAGAATCTGCAATCTACCAATGTAGAAAAACAATTACTTTTATTAATACATAAACTGTACACTAATAGCAACTTGAAGGTAAGATGTGATCCCCAAGGACTGTTAACTTAGTCAATCATTACAGTAGAGGAAGTAAAGCAAGGATGTATTCTTGCTCTGTTACTGCTAACATTTACATAAATTGAGTTACATAATACCTCCATAAAAATAACTTTCACCATCCAAAACTAACCAGTAGACACCTTTCAGTTTTCCTGTATGCTGACAATATGGTTATTATGTCACTATCTGTAGTAGGAATGTTAAAGGAGGGAAAAAGATGATAAATTACCCCTCCCCCAATCTTTGAAAAAACACTTAACATTCATAACTGACCTGTTAATTAACCCTAACCCTGGAGGGAGTCAATGGTTTAACTACTTGGGAGTTATCTTTCATTCATCAGGACATAGAGTCCCATACCTGGCCCACATATCACCATTGGCTCAGAGGAATGCTCTAGTTATCCTGAAACTATTTGAGGCAAAAAGAATGGCAATAATTATGTAACTATATAAATGTAACAAAAGTTCCCTTCTCACTCTTAAGTGCAGTAGGTATCTTCCTCAAACCTGGATCCTCTACCAGAAGCCTGGAGTTTGAAGGTTTGGCCCAGTAGCTTTGCCATTCCTAGCATTTCAGTCTTTTGGACTGTTGGCTTAATATGGCTTCTAGGTATGTGCAAGTATTACAAAATTCATTCCTATGTGGCCCTAGGGACAGAGAGCTCTGATGTTGTTCCTGAAACATATTGGAGCCACTCTCCCATCTTAGAAACCATAGGCCTGAATGGTCCTACCACTACTGGGACTTTTGTATGCCCTCTCTAGTTACTCCTTCAGGCCCTGGTATTTCTCCAGCTTCTCATATTCTTTCTTGATGTTGCTGTCACTTGGCACCATTATCCATCACTATTGCTTTTTTCTGGTCCTTATCTTCTTCCACAATGATTGGTTTATTGGTCAGGATTTGCCTGTGTGCCTGGATCTGGAAGCCCCACATGATCTTAAACCATATTATATTCTCCATGACATTCTGTGGAATTTCCCATTTGAACTTGGGAGGGTACATTGTGCAGATGTTCCTATAAACAATGCCAGCTACTTGGTTGGGCTTTTCAGTGTATGCTGTTCCCGTCTGCATCTCAAACCCTACCACTGTGTGGTGGACTGTTAATGAGGCCTCTCTACATAGTCAGCATCTCAGATCCTATCTAGTGTGGTAGAGCCTTGCGTCTATGGATTTGTTGCTTAGTGCCTATTCTTTTACTGCTATGATTAGTGCCTCAGTGCTTCTTTTAATACAGTTCTTTTTAGCCACTTGTAGGATTTCTAATGTTAGCCATCTCAGTTATCTGTGAATGGTACCTTCCCTGTAGAGTCTTGTCTTGCTGTGGCATTTCCTCTACTTGATCATCATGTCTACTGATGCCTCAGGCATTTCTCTCAGCAGTTCATCTTTGGTGCCATCTTATTGAAATACTTCTGAATGCTCTGAGTTTGTCCAGGATAGTGGCTTTGACACTCACCAGACCCTGCCTGTCCTCTTTCTGCCTGGTGTATAATCTCTGGGTGTTGAACTCCATACATTGTGAGGAATTTCTGAGTTTTCACGTTGCTTGTTCATGTTCTCTTTTGACGAGGTCACTATACTGGCAGACAGAATTGGACAACTCACCCTGGCCAATTTGCCACAGGCCAATTCGTCAAGGGACAACATATCAAGGAACAATTCAACGTGGGATAATTCAAGAGAGGGACAAGTAGAACTGCAACTTACCCGAGCCTCGAGTAATATGAGATTATTTTGACACTGAAATATTAAACAGCTTTTCTGGAGAATGAAATATTATATCTGCAGTGAATCACCTTAAGACAAAACTAACTTCATGGTGTTTTTAATGAAGCTAGTTCAGATGCCAGCATCTCCAGGGAAAAATATAATTGTAATTCGAAACTGCTGCTTTTGTCAATGGCTCCATTTGTGAGAAAGTCCTCCTCCAGACGACAAAATAAATCTGACATCAACACACATAAGCTTTTGGCAGGGTCACTGGCATCAAATTTAAGATGGAGGATTCCTTACCCACTCATGAGATTTCTTGAAGAAGAGTTTGAAATTTTTCCTGGTCCCTAATATAGTTTATCAATCAAAATATTCTTAATACTATCTTCTGCAACCTCTCCCAAAGAAGAAACAACTGCTTTAAAGAAGTGCATTATCATGTCCCAGCTTCTGATGATTTCCTAATCTTAAATATGCATACCTTTTACTCATATGGGCTATGCATCTGAAGAAGTGAGGTTGTAGCTCGTGGAAGCGTATGCCTTTTAATAAATGTTGTTAGTCTGAAAAGCTGTTACCAGAACTCCTAATTTTGGCTATCAAAGAGTAAGATGGCTGACTGCCTACAATTCTTGTCACACTTAAATCATAATGGAAACCTGCACTGAGTCAACCAAATGTGCCTCTGACCTCTGACCAAGCTTGAATTGAGATTGAAATAGACTTAAGCAAACTGCTTCAGCCAGAATTCCTAGGGCAGTTTTTTCATGAGCATCTTGGCTAAAGCGTGGACTAGTCAGGACCAGCTGGAAATTATATAATGCAATTAGTTCCAGCATCATCTTTTTTAGAAATGGTGGCACCATAACGTTTTGCAGACATGTGTCTTTATCCTAATCAGTATCTTGAAAACCTTTTATAAATTAGGAATGACAAGAATTGACAGGTCTCAGCCTGCCAAATAGATAGACATTCTGCTGCTGTACAGATTGTAAATCACATGTAAACAAGCTGGCTGGACTTTACAAATCATGATATTGAAACTGGGACAAGGGATTTCAACTCTGAAAAATGTTGAACAATAAATCTAAAATTGAATTGCCATATTCCGAGTCAAAATCTCTCATCTAGTGATTCCCAAATTGGGCAACTTTCAGATATATGGACTTCAGCTCTGAATTTCTAAGCAGCCATTTCTAAGGATTCTAGGAATTGAAAACAACAGATCTGGAAGTGGGGAAAACTGCTGTTGGCTTTCTGGAAAAAAAAAAGTTCCATCTGTGCAAAATTGTTCTACGGTGGTAATGGAAAAGCATGATGTTTTTGTTTTCTCTGTGGTCATAAAGTTTGAAAGTGAATTCCAAGTCATATTCATCAGTCTCTTTTAAATCCTTCATGTATCCAAATTGTTTCATCACTTTCAGTAACTCCAAGCACCAGAGAACAGATTTTGTTCCAATAAGCCATTTCCATCAGCTAAAGGAAGCTTGAGCAGAAATGTGCAGGCACACAATATCAGTGATGCAGCACACCATCACATCTCCAGGTAGTCCTCGATTTACGACCATAATTGAGCCCAAAATTTCTGTTGCTAACATTTGTTAAGGGAGTTTTGCCCCATTTTATGACCTTTCTTGCCACAGTTGTTAAGTGAATCACTGCAGTTGTTAAGTAAGTAAGATGGTTGTTTAATGAAGCTGGCTTCCCCATTGACTTTGCTTGTCAGAAGGTCACAAAAGGTGATCACATGATCCCAGGACACTGCAACCGTCATAAATACGAGTCAGTTGCCAAGCATCTGAATTTTGATCACGTGATCATGGGGATCCTGCAATGGTCATATATGTGAAAAATAGTTCTAAATCACTTTTTTCAGTGCCATTGTAACTTTGAATGGTCATTAAATGAACTGTTGTAAGTCGAGGACTACCTTACATCCATATAAATTCATTCTGGTCCACCCAGCATACTTTGCAACACAGTGGGTATCTGTGGCAGATTTGCAAGGCTTGCTTGCCAGAGAAATAAATCTTGGGGAGGATCCCTGAGAAAGGGAATTTTAAAAAGCACTGATATAAATTTAAAACTATTTTGCTAAGAAAATATTTTTGTTTGAAGCAAGATATGTGAAACACCCTTTCCAGTGGGGCTTGACTCGGGACACATGCTTTGTAATTTCCTGCAAAGTGGATTGCAGCCTTTATTTGGTGGGGGTGGCGGGAGTGTGTTGCTGTTATTGTTTTTGGAATTCCCATCTGTGATGTCAACAAATTCCTTGGTAAGATGAGACTTGATGTTTTAAGGAATTGTCAACAAGAATTTTCAAAACCACAATCTGAAATTGCTTCAGAGGATTTACATTCATTCTTGGGGCCAAACATCGCATGTTTATATTGACATTTCTTAAGGAAACCTCCATATAATATCCATTGAAGAGCCTTTGTGGCACAGCAGACTAAAGCACTGTTAAGTAACACCAGCTGCCTGCAATTACTGCAAGTTCAAATCTCACCAGGCTCAAGGTTGACTCAGCCTTCCATCCTTTCGAGGTAGGTGAAATGAAGACCCAGTTTGTGGAGGCAATAAGCTGACTTTGTATAAAAAAGAACACCGCTTTGGGAGGGGGGCGAAAGCCCTACTAAGCAGGTATATACAAAAGCCTTGGTAGTACAGGGGTTTAAGGCACCCTGTTATTAAGCTGGTTATTAAGACCAGCTGCCTGCAATTACTGCAGGGTTCGAATCTCGCCAAGGCTCAAGGTTGACTCAGCCTTCCATCCTTTCTAAGGTAGGTAAATTGAGGACCCAGTTGTGGGGGCAATAAGCTGACTTTGTATAAATATACAAAAGGATGAAGGCTATTGCTGAGCACATTGTAAGCCGCCCTGAGTCTTCGGAGAAGGGCGGCATATAAATCAAACCAATAAATAAATCGAAATCGAACCAATAAATTGTGGTTTCTTATAAATTGTGGGATGTTGCAAACTGAGGAAAGCAACAGATGATGGAGAGACTTGATCTCAAAGCTGATTTGAGGTGTGTGGAAAGAATGGTAAATTTAGTCAAACAATTCTTTGAAAATTGTTCAGTCCTCTGTAGATCAGTGATTATCATAAGGCCATCATTTGCTGTTGGGAAGGAAAGTGGTAGTTTTGGTATTTGCATAGAGGAGAGGTAAAGCGGAGTGGTGTGATGGAGCTCTCACCTTACAATCAGGAGGCTGTGAGTTCGATTCTAGGTAGAGGCAGATATTTCTCTCTCTGTGAGAATATATCTGCTGAATAAAACTCCGCATTGGCGATAGGAAAGGCATCTGGCCATTAAACACTCTGCTAGCTCCATTCAGTTGCCCAGACTCTACCCTGCAAGGAATTATGGGGTCTTTAAAAGATGATGATGATGATAGAGGAGAGGTAAAGCGTGAGGCTGCTTTCAAAGAGATACCTCCCTATGCTCACCTGTCAAAGCCTTTGCTCAGGTATTCCATCCTTCTCTTCTTAATTGCCCAATTATCAGCCTTATTACTGACTGGAACCTCCTTAAGGACTTATTGCTGAAAAAAGGAAAAAAAAATGAACTGATGATTTATAGATTTGATGATTTATGGATGTGATGATTCAAAAGGGTAGATCATGGAAAGAAGGAAATTTTGAGTGAGAGAGTAAACTATATGTCTACTTATAACTCTTGTTAAGTAGATTGGAAGTCAGTTCTTTATTATTCTTTAGTTTTTTTCTCCTTTTCTATCTCCTTTTTATTTCTTTATCACTTTTCAATTACTTTTCTCTATTTCTTTTATCTTTAACTTAAAATTTGTATTGTTTTTATTGTTGGGAAAAAAATTCTTAAATAAAAATTAGATACAAAAGAAAATGTTTCAGCATGGGCACTCATAAACCTCTCCTATAACGTTCCGATGGTTTTGCTCTTATTTTATTTTATTTGGGTTTATTATTATGGTCATTATATGGCACGTTAAATATTACTCATATTATTGTTATATAATAATGTATTGTTCCAAAGGTGCTTTTTCAAGAGGCAACTGGACTTTCTTGTTTTTCTTTGAAGACATTTCGTTTCTCATCCAAGAAAGCTTCTTCAGCTCTGACTGGATGGTAGGGAATGGAATGATTTATATTCCTTGCAGACAGCTGATCATTTGTATTCTTTTAGAGAATTGTAGAGTTTGTCTGTGTCCTCAGGGTCACAGGCACAAACCTCCAAGTGGCTTCAGGGTCACAGTGATAAAGCTCCAGGTGGCCTTAACAACTCTCTAAAAGAATACAAATGACCAGCTGTCTACAAGGAATATAAATCCTTCCATTTCCCACCATCCAGTCAGAGTTGAAGAAGCTTCTTGGATGAGAAGCGAAACATCTTCAAAGAAAAACAAGAAAGTCCAGTTGCCTCTTGAAAAAGCACCTGTGGGACAACCATGACCTGGATGGCTGAGACTCTCCATAGACTCCATAAGTCATATAATGTATTGTGTTTATTTTGGTTTTGATACTAAATTTTCCATGGAGATTAGCATTCTTTTCGTCATTCTGTTCAGTGCAGGGATAGATAGTCTTGAGCCGCTGTCCTTCCTAAAGTTCTTTTGGATTACAATTCAAATCAGGACTCTTAGGAGACTTAATATGTTGCAATGCAGGTAAACCTCAGTTTACAACCATTTGTTTAGTAACCATTTGAAGTTACAATGGCACTGAAAAAAGTGAGTTATGACCGTTTTTCATACTTACAACCGTTGCACCCTCTGCATGGTCACATGATCAAAATTTGGATGCCTGACATGCATTTATGAAGGTTGCCGTGTCTCAAAGTCATGTGATCACCTTTTGCAATCTTCTGACAAGCAAAGTCAATGGGGAAGACATTCATTTCACAATCATGTTGTTAACTTAACAACTGCAGTGATTCACTTAACAACTCTGACAAGAAAGATAATAAAATGGGACAAAATTCACTTAACAATTGTCTTGCATAGCAAAGAAAATTTTGAGCTCAATTGTAGTCATAAGTCCATAATTTCTTAAGAATAGGAAAACTTATAGCTGTGTCTCATACAGGTAGTCCTTGATACAGCTACAAGTTTTCCTATTGAGATACTGCACAATTCAAAAAGAGGGCTGTGAAAATATTTATAGACCCCTTGCATCCTGGACATAAATTGTTTCAATTCCTACCCTCAAAACGACACTATAGAACACTGCACACCAAAACAACTAGACACAAGAACAGTTTTTTCCCGAACGCCATCACTCTGCTAAACAAGTAATTTCCTCAACACTGTTAAACTATTCACTAAGTCTGCATTACTATTACTATTAGTCTTCTCATTGTTCCTATCACCCATCTCCTGCCACTTATGACTGCATGACTGTAACTTTGTTGCTTGTATCCTTACAATTTATATTGATATTGTTTCCTAGTATGATTTGATTGCTTATTTGTACCCTATGATTATCATTAAGTGTTGTACCTTATGATTCTTGATGAATGTATCTTGTCTTTTATGTACACTGAGAGCAGGGGTAAAATGCTCCCGGTTTGGACTGGATCGCCTGATCTGGTAGCGATGGAGACGGGTGGTTCGGAGAACCGGTAGCAAAAATCCCTGCCCCCCCATGCCCAGCTGAGCCGCACAATCATCAGAGGCTTTTTTTTTACTTTTAAAAGCATTTTTTCGACAACCTATTTGGCCGAAAAAATGCTTTTAAAAGTAAAAAAAAAAGCCTCTGATGATCGGGCAGCTCAGCTGGGATCGTCAAAGTCTTTTAAAAGAAAAAAAGCCTCTGCTGATCAGGCAACTCAGCTTGGATCGTCAGAGGCATTTAAAAGAAAAAAACCCTTTTTTTCTTTTAAATGCCTCTGATGATCCAAGCTGCGTTGCCTGATCGGCAGAGGCTTTTTTTCTTTGAAAAAACCTCTGACGATCCAAACTGAGTTGCCTGATGGTCAGAGGCATTTAAAAGAAAAAAAGCGTCTGCCGATCAGGCAACTCAGCTGGGATCGTCAGAGCCTTTTGAAAGCATTTTTTTACAACCTCTTCGCTGAAGAGGTTGTAGAAAAAATCGTTTTAAAAGTTAAAAAAAAAAATTGGCCACGCCCACCCAGTCACTTTACCCCCACCACCAAGCCACCCCAACAGAACCGGTAGTAACAAATTTTAGATTTCACCACTGACTGAGAACATATGCACCAAAGACAAATTCATTGTGTGTCCAATCACACTTGGCTAATAAAGAACTATTCTATTCTATTCTATTCTATTCTATTCTATTCTATTCTATTCTATTCTATTCTATTCTATTCTATTCTATTCTATTCTATTCTATTCGCAGTGAAGGTTGTTCATCTGAATTGTGAGAGAGGAAACTCCCTCTATCTGGGGTTCTGGCGCATGTGATGAGCTTGTTTGAGCACTAGCTTTCCTCAATCTACAGGGAATTCTGAGTGTTGCAATCCTGACTCATCTAGATGGTATCCAGTTTGGAGAAAGTTGTTGCATAGTACAGCTGTAAATATTTGTATGTATTCAGGAAGAAATTAGCTAACCAGAACAGAAGAAGTTACTGAGTCAAACCATTGGTCTGTTGAATCCAGTGGAATTAACACGTGAAGTGTTAATACCACTTTATAATGCCTTGGTAAGAACACATTTGGAATTCTGCATCCAGTTTTGGTCGCCACACTGTAAAAAAGATGTTGAGACTCTAGAAAGAGTGCAGAGAAGAGCAACAAAGATGATTGGGGGACTGGAGGCGAAAACAGAAGAAGTATGATTGCCAGAATTAGGTATGTCTCATTTAATGAAAAAAAGGACTAGGGGGTGACATGATAGCAGGGTTCCAATATCTAAGGGCCTGCCACAAAAAAAAGGGGGATCAAACTTTTCTTCAAAGCACTTGAAGACAGAAGAAGCAATGGATGAAAACTAATCAAGGAGAGAAGCAACCTAGAACTAAGGAGAAATTTCCTGACAGTTAGAACAATTAACCAGTGGAACAGCTTGCCTCCAGAAGTTCCAACACTGGAAGTTTTCAAGAAGAGATTGAACACCCATTTGTCTGAAATGATATAGAATTTCCTGCTCGAGCATGGGATTGAACTAGAAGCCCTCTAACTCTGTTAATAATGTTAACTCTCTAACTTAACCTTCCGATACTTGCATCTCCCAGAAAACTTAGCAACTTCTTGGAAACATAGAAGTTAGAAATGATGCTGGCAAGGATATGTCACATGGTAAAAATTATTAGGGTTTCCTGTCTGAGCAGAGGGTTGGACTAGAAGACCTCCAAAGTCTCTTCCAACTCTGTTATTCTGCTGCCTTCAATGATTGATAGCACTTCCTCAAATGTTTTAAGCAGGAATTTTTCATGACGAGTGAAACAAAATGTTCTCCTTATACAAAGCACATGCTTGACACTGAGCTGTGACCATCCTCGCTATAGGATACTGCTAGTTTTAATTTTGTTCTCCCTGTAGAAACTGAGTAGTATCATTACTAAGAAAAAAAATATCGTGGGAGGAAAAGCACTCTTATAATAAGCATCACTATAACATAATTTTGATTTTGTTTTACAAGTTATGACCCAGTAGCAGTCTGATCATTTTCCTCTGCCCAGGACAACTGTGTTAAATGTCTAGGAGACAGATGAGATAGAAATAATAAACTGAGCAGTATGTTACTTTGATAGGCCGCATTGAAATTCCTAATGAAAAGGATTTTCTACAAGAGAACATTCTCACATATTTATGTTTGCAGGCCAGGCAGTCCACTGGGGCTGGGAGTGGGGAGGGGAAGAGAAAAGTTGTACAACATTGTGCAACTTGAGAATGTTTTTCTCTGCCAAACTAAATGGAATTCCAATGGCTGGATTCTTCGTAGATACAGATTTTTTTTTTTTTTTAATCATAGCGAGTGACATTTCCTTTTGGGACATTAAGAACAAGCTAAATTCCATTGAATTCGGATGATGTATTGAGAATCATTATGTGCTAAAATAAATTCTCAGTGGGGATGAATCAAGAGGCTTTTTATATAGCAAGAAATACTCATCAGGATTTCCTTCTAACCTTTGCAGTTTCCTTTAACATAAAACTCAAACTGTGGTCATTCATTTCCCTGCAACGAGAACACCCACATGTTCCAGTGAAACATGCTGGAATCTAGATTTGGAATAGGATTGTTATTTCAGAATTGGAAAACGTTCTTCAACTAATTATGATGGTTGCAGCATGGGTCTGTGAAACTTGGGACTTGTGGCCCATTCCAAAAGTTTTCATACAGGTAGTCCTCAACTTATGACCACATTTGACCCCAAAATTTCTGTTGTTAAGTGAGACATGTGTTTAGTGAGTTTTGTCCCATTTTACGACCTTAACAAATGTCACAACTTATAAGTTAGTAACCTGGTTGTTAAGTGAATCTGGTTTCCCTATTGATTTAGCTTGTCAGAAGATTGCAAAAGGAGATCACATGACCTTGGGAGGCAGCAGTGCTCATAAAATATGAACCAGTTGCCAAGCCTCTGAATTTTGATCACATGATTATGGGGATGCTGCAGAGGTTGAATCTGTGAAAAACAGCCATAAGTCACATTTTTCAGTGCCATTGCGATTTTGAATGGTCACTAAATGAACTGTTGTACGTTGAGGACTACCTGTATCTATCTCCTAGTAGCTTCAAATCTTTCCCCCTTTCTTCTCCATTTCAATTCCCTTTCTTGTTATCTATTAGCTCACCAATGGACAAATAGGAGAAAGGCACATTATTTTTCAGATTTGTGATGGGCTAAATCATTGTCATATTAAATGTCTGGAGCATGGATTGCTGAGCATCATAACTTACTAGGCCTTTCTTATTAAGAGCCCAGGGGCTTTAGCAAACAATGCTAAATGTTCTTTATATTAAGAGGGATTTGGGTCTGTTTGGGTCTAACTATGATCTGATAAGTGGTCTTTGGCTCCCTAACTTCATTCTAGGCAATAAATCTCGAGAAAGAGAAAAGGAAGGGAAAGGAGGAGTCATTTGCTTGTTCATGAGAACTCAACTTAAAAAAACTTCTCCACCTGTCTCTGGTAGATGTTATACAAATTGGGAATTAAAACTGAGACTTGAGACCCTCAGTGACCTCTTTAGTTTGGAATGTTGTAGTGCTATGTAGAGCTTACATTAGACTTAAATCTGAACAGCTGATAACACACTAGGCATGAACACAGCACCTACGTGCAATTCTTTAAAGCAGGGGTTTCCAACTTTGGCAACTTTTAAAACCTGTGGACTTCAAGTCTCAGAATTTTCCAGCCAGACTGGCTGGGAAATTCTGGGAGTTGTAGTCTACAAACCTTGAAGTTGCTAAGATTGGACACCCCTGTTTTAAACTAATGCCTCATTTTCCAGTTTCTTGTGGAAGCTGCAGAGGGTAGTTACACGATCCCGGGGAAAGACATGGGTGATTTAAGTAGTTACAAATAGGGGCTTACTTGCATGGTCCTGGGCATTTTGAAAAAAAAATTTCCCCTTCAAATTTGAAGGATTAGGCAGAGTAATATTCCCCAGAGCTATCTTCTAGTAATGACCAATCAAATAAGTACAAGCAGATCTTGTTTAACTACCAATTATTCAATATCTGTGATGGAATGTACCGTAGTAAGGAGGTAGATTCCTAGGAGGGAGGGAGTGCATTCCAGAGCAGAGGTAGTATTCAGCCGGTTTGGACTGGTTTGGGCAAATTGATAGCGGCAACTGCCCACCCACCTGGAAGTAATGCTGTCCTATTTAGTCACATTTCGAGGCCAGGTGCATGCATGGAAGGTGCACACGTGCACAGCGAGTGCACAGCTAGCGTGCAGAAGGCCGGGTGCATGTGTGGAAGGTGTGCGCACGTGGGGCAAACCGGTGGCAACAACCCACCCCTGTTCCAGAGGAGTAAGAGGCAACTCAGTCCAAATGTTATAGTGAGACAAAGAGGTGAGGATAGCCCTTCCTAATAATTAGCATCAAACACGTTAAGCCACAAACTTCTGGATCTTTGAAAAGCCACATTTTAAAAACTCTTCTAAAGCATAGCAGAGTCAGGTCAAATGGACCTTGGGGAGAATGGTAACCCAGAAGCATTAGTACAATTGTGCTAATTAGGGTTTCCAAGTCCTGCCAAATGCAACTGCTTTACCGTCTAAATTTGATAAGCAAATCATCTTGGTGGTGTTTTCTCCAGTTGTAATCATGCTCATATTCACCTGTTTTGTTTTGTTTTTACTTTAGTATTGTCTTTATGCCAGGAAAAGTCCCACTGTTTTATGCTGGTTCTAGGACTGCATGGTTTGAGTTTACTGTATTTTTGCCTTTTATGTTTAATTATTCTTTTGGTAAACTATCTTGGGAATGAGATTGAAGTACTTTTATTACAAAGAAATGCCTTTCTATAAGAAGAAAAAATGGTCCCAATAAAGGTTTATGTGCTTGAACAAAGTTTCTCAGTTCAGCTTTTGTAGTGCATGAATTTGTTATATTTGGGAGAAAAAGTCCTAGGCCCAGTTCTGTGTTTAAGATTAAAATTGAAGTCCCTGAATAAAAATGTAGCAATTTATAAGATAGAAAAATAAACGAACCACAAACTGGGACTTCATAATTATGAATAAACAATGAAAAAAAGAGTACTAAGTATAAAAATAAAATAGTACACAAAAAACATGCTGAAGTTTGTATAAATTATCAATATGTCTGTCTTCAAAAGGTTGTTTATATGTGAACAAACCTAAAGAGGATATGAGTTTCAGATGGGATTAAGTACATATACATTGAAGATTCCATCCACAAATTCTCAAAAGTGCAAAGCAGTTTGTATGTCATAGAAATACACAGATTTTACCAGCACTTTTCAGATAATTAAATATAGACACCTATAAACCATTCTCACCATGTATGCCTAACCTGTGTATATTTCTAGAAAGACCTGAAGTTTCTACCATAGTTTATATTTTTCCAATCATGACATCAATATACTGAAATAATCCAATATGCAGGAAGGCCCCCCAATTTATCTCAAAAGTCTGCTCATGCTCAGACTGAGATTCATGAAGTTGCTCCCTCAGAAGTTTCATTTGTAAGTTTCATGGTTGGACACCCCTGATGTAGAGAATGTATAGTAATGAAGTTTCATGTTTGTGAGCCTTGTTCTCAGGAAACAACAACTTAATGAAAAACTGCTGGTGGCCTTCTACCACTGCACCATAGAGAGTATTTTAACTCACTGCATCTGTGTATGGTTTGCCAATTGCACAGTGGCAGATAGGACAGCACTCCAGAGGGTCAACGTCATTGCCCAGAGGATCATTGGCTGCCCTCTCCCCTCTTTGGAAAAGCTTTATAGCTCCCACTGCCTTAAAAAAGTTCAAAACATTCTTAAAGATGTGGGTGCCCATCTCATACTTTTTTTGAACTATTACTATCTGGCAGAGGGTACAGGATAATAAAAACAAGGACAAATAGGCTGAAAAACAGCTTCTATCCTAGGCCAATAACCATATTGAATTCTATGGTATAGTGCAATATTGGGTTTTCAATTTCAATTATATAGAATGTAAAGGATGCATGTTTGTGTTTTTATTTTTATAGTTATAATGTACACTGAAGACGGCATTTAATTTTGTTGTACCATGTGCAATAACAATAAAGTAAAGTAAAGTAAGGTAAGGTAAGGTAAGGTAAGGTAAGGTAAGGTAAGGTAAGGTAAAGTAAAGTAAAGTAAAGTAAAGTAAAGTAAAGTAAAGTATTCTGTTTTTCTAGGGTATGTTACTTATGTGACATTTTATGATTTTGTTTTTATATTATTTATTGTTATAATTAGATGCCATAGACAACTGAATGAGATCAAGATGAGATACATGTATTTCCATTTGGTAAATATAGCTGTGCTCTGGAAACATGTTGACTACTCACCATTGAGTAAGCACCAGCAGTATTTGTCAACATGGAAATGGGTTTTGAGACATGTTTGACATCTGAATCATAGATCCACCTACTTATTCTCTTCGAGAGTAAATTGCCTTTTGGAGTAGTTGCCAAACATGTTAGCAAAAATGTAAGTTTGAATCTGTTTGTAATGAAAGTTCCCTGGGTGATCATGGACCAATTATATATCTGCCTGACCTCTGTTACAGGGCTGTTGTTCAAATAAAAATTAGAATTCCTATGTATACTGCAGGAGTGGGTTCTATTTACATTTACTACTGGTTCGCAATGGGAGTGCATGTATGCACTTCTGCGCATGCGCAGATCTTCAATTATGACATCCGGGCCGGTGGGCAGAGCCTCCCACTGCTTTTACTACCGGTTCTAAAGAACCGGACAGAACCAGGAGCAATCCATCACTGGTATACTGTCTTGAACTTCCACAGGAGTTGTTTACTAATAAATAGATCTGCTGAAAAGACAACGGGAGGAGCAGGAAGACACTTGGGGAAGGGAGACGGGTCTAGGCTGATAATTTCAAAGCTAGACAGTGGAAGAGGGTAGGGATGGGAGAAACACGTAGATTGACTAGGCAGGATATAGACACAAATACAGACAGAGATAAAGATTTAAGAGAAGAATATGGGAGGCAAATTAAAAAAAGAATAAGAATTAAAGAATTGATGCGGGCAAGAGATGATGGATAGAAGGTGGATAGGAAAAAGAAGAAAGAACCCCCCCTTTTTTTCTTTCCTTTTTTAATAATGGTGGCAAGAGGAGAAATTAGAACAGAGATAGGAATGTGTTCAAATAAGAGATTGAGGGATTACTTGTATATATCTTTACATGATGAAACAAAAGTAATAATAAAATGGGAAAATCAGAGATTGAATGATGGAATTACTAAATTTAAATAACATTGTGACTGGTAAACATTGAGCAATTAAGTAACAAAAAGAACATATTTTAATATAAACATGTGATTAATACTAGAATTACATAGATTGGATGAAAGCAAAGAATATAAATAGAGTTACTGTATTTTGTATGTTTAAATACAAATACCGCCTGTTTAAATTTAAATACCGTCTGCTGCTACTGACAACCAACAACCTCCCACCGGCCAATATGCTCTCACAGAGAGGGCCTCCTCAGGGTGCCGTCGGTCAAGCAATGTCGGCTGGCGGCCCCCAAGGGGAGAGCCTTCTCTGTGGAGGCACCCGCCCTGTGGAATGAGCTGCCTCCTGGAATACGACTGATTCTGGACCTCCGGAACTTCTGTAAGGCCCTGAAGACTTATTTATTCCAGCAAGCTGGCCTAGCCTAAATGGTTTTTAATGGGATTTTTAAATTTTATAGACTTGGGGTTTTAAATTGGGATGCCGATTGATTTAATCTCTTTTAATTATCTTAACTTTTGTATTGTATGTATTTTAATTTTGGCTGTTCACTGCCCTGAGTCCCTTTTGGGAGAAGGGCGGTATACAAATTAAATAAAAATAAAAATAAATAAATAAATAATATCGTAATTGGCGTTAGAATAGTATATTGAAACATTGAATAATGAACCGATGAAGGATAGTATTTTAATATAAATAGATTTGAAGAGTGAAATATGGGAAATATGAATAAGAACTAAGTATTAAAAATGGGAAAATTAGAGATTAAATATGGGAATTTTGAGTTTGTTTAAATAATATTATGATTTGCAGTGGAATAATAAAGGGAAATAATGAGTAATAAAGTGATGAAAGAACATATTTTAATATAAACAGGTGTATTAATAGTGAAATCATATAGATTGGAAGAATGTAAAGAATATGAATAGAATTAATTTGCATGTTTAAATAATATTGTGATTGGTATTAGAATTGTATATTTAAATATTGAACAATGAAATAATGAAGGATAGTATTGTAACACAAAGGGAACTTCTTTTAATATAATGGTGTCATGAATAAAAGTTAGAATAACGACAGAAATAAGAGAAAGGGGGAATATTAGTAGACACATTTTTATAAAATAAGACAAGTGCAATGATAAGAGGGAGATTTAGAAACTGAACAGCAGTAGTATTATGTATATTTAAACAATATGAAATAATGAAAGATTATAATTTGATATGTGTATTACTGCTAGAAATATATAAGCTGGATGAATGTGATAACTATGATCAATAATATTATTCTATCTGTACTGAAATGTATGGCACCCAGATGTCACACTGATTACGTATACATATGACACATTGATATGTATATGTAATATAAAATTAAAAACTTGATAAAATAAATAGAGCTGCTAAATTTATATAGTTAATAAATCTTATCTCATTGGCCACAGTCTATGGTTTCAGAAACGGTTTTCCAGTCTTATTGAAATATTATATAAACAATCTAGGAAAGAAGGAAGTTAAATGGAAAAGCAAGGGGTTCTGTCCCCTCCCATGAGTGGCCTTGCAGAGGCTCAAATAGCCCGGCAGTAACAAACGTAGACTAGATAGACTGAAGCTGGCCCTTTAATAAATAGTTCTCTTCCAAAGCGTTTATCAGTCCAATAGTTATCGAGCAATGTGCCAAAGGTCTTGGCAGATGGCCAGCAGGCTACTGCAGGAATGCAGACTGTTGTCAAAAAACTCCAGACTAACAGTTGTAAATCCACTACATCCAAAATGCCAACAAATTGTTCACCACGCCTTTCCAGCCCAGTCACACCCCTTTAATACTTTGTAGGGTGTGGCCCTACATTTCCTGACCACACCTCTTGGAACGTGCCAATAGCTGTTCTCTACGATGTCTCCTACATCTCTCTCTTGCATCCAATAAGGGCTCCCCCTCCTCGTTACTGGCCTCTGTTTCCTCCTCACTTTGGCTGGGGTCCAGAGGCACGTCATCAACTGTCAGTTCTTGCTGACTCACCAGTGAAGATGGCCCCTCTGGCACATAGCTCGTGACAGCTTCCTCCTCCTCCATATCATCCTCCGACTCAGCATGCGAAGATAAATCAGCCTCCGGGGCCGGGGTCACAACACTAGGGAAAAGAAAGTTTCCATATACTTCTTGTTTTAGCACTCAGTGGTTTTTTATTAATTTATTGTATTACATTAACTTGGAGATGTTTCAGAGACAAGGAAAAAATAATGCAACAAGCTATTCTCTTTCAAGGAATAGGAGGCGAAAACTGTGAATGCAATAAGTACCGCTAGAAGAACTTGTAAAATAAATGAATGGGAATAGTAAAGCCAGTAAACAGAGATTCTATTCCTGAAGAGTTAAACTGCAGTTAACACCGTCCTTGAATACTGACTGATAGCATTTGGAATTCAAAAAATGTAAGTTGTCCTCGACTTACGACCAAAATAATTGAGACCAAAATTTCTCTTGCTAAGTGAGACATTTGTTAAGAACGTTTTGCCCTATTTTACAACATTTCTTGCCATATTTGTTATTTATTTATTTATTTATTTATTTATTTATTTATTAAATTTTTATACCGCCCCCTCTCCCGAAGGACTCGGGGTGGTGAATAGCCAAAATTAAAAAACACACAATACAAACATTTAAATACTATAAAAATGAAATTAAATTTATCTTTGGCTTCCCCAATTTAAAACCCCTTACCCATAAAATTCCCCAATTAAAAGATTTTTAACCCAGCCCAGCTTGCTGAAATAAAAAAGTCTTCAGGGCCCGGCGGAAGGTCCGGAGGTCCGGGATCAGTCGTATCCCTGGGGGTTAAATGAATCACTGCAGTTGTTAAGTTAGTAACATCGTTATTAAGTGAAAATCTGGCTTCCCCGTTGGCTTTGCTTGTCAGAAGTTCGCAAAAGGTGATCACATGACCATGGGACACTGCAACTATCATAAATATGAGGATATTTTGTAGTAAATGTTCACCCCCATCAAAACTGATAGGCAGCCTTCTCTGAGGTGACAACCCGTCAATTGTAGTACCCATATTTCCAGATAACAAGGCTCAGTGGATGAGAATCATGGTTGCTGAATTCCCAACACTATATGGAAGACCTCAAGTTGAGAAACACTGGTTCCAGATTTGTCATTAGCTCCTCCAAGTAATCAGGCCATCCATTTCAATAAAGTATATATGTTCCATTTGAAACATTATTAGGATCCCCTCCCATAGGTGCTATTTAGCAGGTTCTGACAGGTTCTGGAGAACTGGTAGTGGAAATTTTGAGTAGCTCGGAGAACCGGCAAATACCACCTCTGGCTGGCCCGAGAGTGGGGTGGGAATGTAGATTTTGTAATATCCTTCCCACAGGGGTGGGGAGGGAATGGAGATTTTGCAGTATCCTTCCACTGCCACGCCCACCAAGCCACTGCCCACCAAGCTACATCATGCCCACCAAGCCACCCCCACAGAACTGGTAGTAAAAAAAATTGAATCCCACCACTGACCCCCCCCCCCCAAATAAAAGAAGTTCTATAGGTAAGAGTAGAAATATAGCCTTGGTTGAGGAACAAAGGCTTAGATTAATTGAAAGCAAGCACCCAACTGTAGTCATTATGGAAAGAGAACATTAGACTTACACGGCAAATTGGTGAGCGCTATTTCACCACAGTCTTAGTCAGGCATTTTTGCTGTTGGCAGAGGAACCAAACTGTCATATCTCATGCTGTCATATTTCCCATTACCCTCAGGATACAGGTTATTGCTAATGCAGTTAATTGATCTCAAAATATACAAAAGCATTTCCCCCTTTTAAAACAAACAAAGAGACTATGAGCACAAAGGAGAAGGAAAAAAAAGAAAACTTACCGTTAATGAGTTTTCAAAATTTAGTAGATTAAAATGTTAAATATAAATTCACCTAAAAATTAGAATTAGGACTGGAAAGAACATTTATTCCTTAAATTTTTTTTTTAGCAAGCACTTTACAGTATTTGCTGTATTTATTCCCACAGTGTTGACTAGGAAATATCAATATGCATGCTAAAAGATTGGCAAAGTATCCATCAAATCAATCCATTCCTGTCATTGCTGGGAATGCACATGAACCAGAAATGTTCAAATAAAATGAAAATTACTAGGCAACATTAACCGGTTTTGCCATTACAACTCTTGAATTAATTATAGGAATACGAGTCATTGCTGATTCAGAATGTGCATAATTTATATGGGAGAAACAATATTTGTATCCACTTGTGAAAATAATGGTCTTTAAAATCTTGCAGCCTAAGACATTGCAACAAATGCTATGTACGTCTTTTCACAATGGCTGGAGGCTGTGAGAGTCTGGATGGTGAACAACAGGATTCAATTAAAACCTGGCAGGACTGAGTGGCTCTGGATTTTGAGGCCCACTGGTTCTAGGAGAATGCATCTTTGGTGTTTGATGGGATTACACTGCCCTAAAAAAAAAGATCCAGTGTCCAATCTGGGGATCCTCCTAGACTCAGAACTCCTGTTTGATGAGCAGGTAGCAGTTGCTAGGAGGACCTTTCTATAGCTCCATCTTATGCACAGGTGGCCCTCTTTCTTGGATCAGCAGGCCCAGTTTACATTCACTCATAACCTACTGGCCTCCAGATTGGACTACAGCAATACACTGCACATGGGACATTGAACAATATCTGGAAGCTTCAGTTGGCATGGAATGCAGTAGCATGGCCAGTTATGTGTGCTCCTAGAATAGTGCAAGTTACACCTCTGTTCTATGAGCTGCATTGGTTGCCAGTTTACTTCTGGGTCCAATTCAAATTGTTGGATTTAATCTGAAAAGTCCTTCATAGCATGGGACTGGGTTGTCAGAGAGACTGCCTCTTCCCAGTTATTTTAGCTCAGCATCTTCTCTTCACCTAGGGGTGTCAAACTCACGTAGTTAAGTTGTCATCACGTGACATATCATGACTTCGCCCCTTCACTAAAATAGGAGTGGGCATGGCCAGTGCATGACGCATCTGGTTTGACACCCCTGACCTAGGCTTTGTTTGTATGTGTACACACACACACACACACACACACACACACACACACACACACAGAGGCTATTTATTTCTTAAAGCAGATTTCAAGATTTTATGTTTTTGTATTTGTGGTTTTTATCTAATTATTGTGTGCCACCATGGGCATCTATACAAATTTGATTAATAAATAAGTAGATTAATAAATGTGAAACATGCAAAACTACACCAGTTAATACATGGCACTGTATAAATAAAGGAGGCTTTTTCTGGCTACAGCCAACGGTGTCATTTTGTTGTTATAGCAACACAATATGTTAACAGTTAACAGTTTTACCTCTTCTTTGATGCAGAGTATAGAATAGAATTAGGATAAGTCTAACCATCAATTTGGGTACCCAATTCTGGAGACTGGGCCACCTCTTAAGAAATGGACATGGCTTAATAAGATTGTTCACTTGTTTCATTGAGCAGCCCCAAATGAACTTCTGGGGATGTTTTGTGAAATGAGTTAGGATGAGATATAAAACCTAGGTGAGAATCAAGCATTAGTTCTTTGAGGAATAGAGATTGTTCTTTGAATACGGATCCTGAGTCATTAGGTTTCCTAATTTTGGGTGTGCTCTTGTACTTATTGTACTAAATTGTTTTCACCTTACCTGAGGCCACCTTCTCATCCAGGATTCTAGCCAACTTTCTCATCAACAGAACTCCAAAACTCTTCCTACCCCAAACTTGAGAAGCCCTTCCCCCCCCTTTTATTGGCCTTCAAGGGTCGGGTGATTCTCTTGAAGGCCAGGCTGTCTTCAGATTCAAAAAGGCCAGCTGTTCCCCCAGTACAGCTTTTAATTTCTTTTCAAAGAAATTTACATTTCAATGGAATGTGCATTTCATGATTAATTACATTAATTTTCATACATTAATATAAGAACTGTAAATGCTTGAAAGACACATGTAATTTCCAAAAACTACGTTTTGTATGCTTGAGACACATAATACTTTCATCCGCAGAAAGGCAGTCTTAATCAATCAATCAATCAATCAATCAATCAATCAAACAATCAATCAATCAATCGATGGCTGCAGTTGTTTGCTAACGCATGCTTTTTATGCTTTTAAACGTTAACTGAAAGCTGAATATTTGGCAACCTCTCCCGATAAGCATGGCCTCTGTGGCTTTGAAACGACTTACTCAATTAACACGCAGACCCCAGAGGGCAGCATTAAAAAAATCCTTGAACTTCATGCTGCTCTTTTTCAGCTTTTCCTGTGACTCATCCACAGAAAAGACATCTCTTCCTTGGGCCTTTTGACCTGCATCCCATTCTTTTATTGGAAATAAACTAAAAGAACTGAAAAACTTTTCTGCACATTTCTGTCTCCTGAGATGTAAGTCCAGTTGAACTCAGCAGAGCTCCTAAATCAATAAGGGTTTTTGACAAAGAACTGCAGCGTTCTGCAGAGAACAAAAATATTTTATTGTAGACTTTGAGAAGCATCACCATTATCAGTGCAAAGGTTGAAATCTGTGAGAACATGTAGCAAACCCGTTTGTCCTTGTCTCTCTTCCAGGCTTATCTGGGCTTTAAGCTCTTTCTCCCTTTGACTACCATCAGAGGAATGGTTAATGGGAACTGTATGAAGGTTTTCTTGGTGGTTCTTCTACCCTTTGGAGTATGCTACCAAAGAATATCTGGTGAGCTTTCTGATATCCTTTTGCTGCAGGCAAAGATAATTTTATTCAGGGGTGCTTCACTTCATGTTTCAAAGGTGTTCTTGTGCTTTAAAAGATGGACAAACTTCTTCCACACTTCATATCAGATAAACTTGATGCCTTTACATTCAGAGTTAAATCTGATTTCTTCTACATTGGATCCTCTTCCCTCTTCTATGTCTATTTTGAAACAACTCTATAACAACTCAAGATAGAAGTTTGCAGATATAAATGTATTCTACCTAGTTTCCCATTCATTTCCAAGACAAATGTGAGTTATCAGCTTTGAACTACAGTACTTTTTATGCACTGAACCTCAGTACCAATGGAACAGAATTTATTCACTTCATCTATTTGTCTACAGAAGTCATTTTCAAAGCCCTTCTCTATGTGCTATGTCATTCTTAAGCGTGGACTGTTAGAGAATTAGTTTTAGCAGTACATTCTTGCTCCATGAAGAACTTATTTGCTTATCTTTTTATCACCAAGTTAGAATGTTTTTATTTCTCCAGAAGTTTCAAATTTGTTTGTCACTGGCTGGCTTTAGCTTTAAAAAAAATCTGTATTTTATTTGCTTGGCTTTATATAACTGTCTTTATATGATGGCTTCAGATTTTCATCATGGTTTGGATTTATGAATTATAGCATTGTGTTCCTGCTATATAAGTGAGCACAGCACTTGTTCTACAAGCATCATACAAGGCCTTGCAGAAGATAACAGACTCATCTTGCTAATTTAATGGAAATGCTACATAATGCTAACAATTTTCTGCAGTATTTTCCTGATACCCTACTCAGAATAGTCCCTCAAATTAAATGCAATAACCATGACTTCACTCTGTTTAATGTCCTGATAGTTTTATTCAGATAATTGCAGAAAACATTTAAAACTGTTTTATGTTATTATCCAGTATGTCAACTTCCAACAGGTGTACTGTAGTAACAAAACAGTTAAAACTCATATATATTTACATTTTGTACTCAAGGATAGTCAGTTATATTTTTTATACATAAAAGAAATACTGGTACATATATGGCATGAAATTGAAACTAAAACCTACATTGTTTAGTATAAAGATATAGCAATTTTTAAATGGAAATAATCAGCAAGTGAGGGACTTTCTGAGAAGTGAAAAACAAATTGCATTAACCAAAATAAAATCCACAAATAAAAGAGGAAAACTTTATATATAGGTTACATTGCAGCTCCCAAAATAAAGTTCTTCCACTGGATCTTTTTCTATTCTCATAACTAATGACAATTATTGAAATTAAGCATCTTTGGGGCAAAATGTCATTTAATGCGATTTAAATGGCATTTAGTGCCAATGCTATTTAAGTGGCATTTAGTGGCACTAAAATGCATATGGATATTTTAACCACCCACTTGTAGTAATCACAATACTTAAGTGAAATTTGTGAATTGTAGTTTCATGTAGAATGAATGAATAGAAACATTATGCGCGACTCAAATGAGTTAAAATTTTCTTGTGCAGAAGCAAAATACGAGTATAAAAATTGAGAAGGAACAAAAAAAGAGTGAACTATCTCAACATACACGCATCTTCTGAAATTGCTATGGTGGATAAAGATGAGCTAGGAACCAAGCTGGTTAAGAATGGTTTTATCCTTGTTTTAATGGTAGCTTTCTCCAGGTTCGACCTTCTCCAGATGTATAGGATTTACGAGCATAAGTCTTTGTAGGACATTGGATTAGGGAAGGACATTTGAGATGTTTGTCAGTTGTTTTTACCTCATATTCCAGCTGCCAACTTTGCAGAAACATTGATTCAGACATTAAACCTTTACAAGCTGGAGGTGTATGAAAAGTCATCCTTGGCTTTAAAGGAGAAATAGGACAAGCTTTCTGTGATCCATGTCAAAGAATATAATGTTCTGAGCTACTTATTTTTAAATGATATGAAATATTGTGGGTGTTCAAAGCTATTCTTTGGGGAACATTCTCCAAAAAGGCTTCCTAGTTTCTTCCCAAACTCTTCTCCATCAACACAGATCTGATTTTTGGAAAAATGGGAATAAAGTCAATTAAAGAATATATTTAGTCTTAGAGAACTTTTCCAGAGAAAAACAATCTTAACTTTTTAAGGTTAGTCTATAACTATTTTTCTTAAAGCACATGGATTTTGCATGAAAGCATTACAACTGTATTACTACTTGATAAATCTGCAATTACGCGTTTATTATCCTTTCAGAAATGACGTTTACATTGAATTAGAAAGAATGAAATTGCAAATGCTAAATAGGAGAAATTGCCTGCGCCATAGAGCCAAATGCCAGAAAATAACTTCTATACACACACGGTCTGGTTTGTGAGTAGGTACATTACATTATATTACTTATTTCATTTCTCTAGAACCCCCAAGGTCTTCCAAGTAAACCAGCTGGAGCTTGCAAGCAAACTGTATGACTCATAAAGCTACTGTTTCGCTCCCTCCCACTCTTGTTACAGTTTCTTTCTTTCAATATCCTAATTTAGCAGGGAGGGAGAGTTTTGTCACGATTGTTGAATTAACAGAGTAACAGAATTGGAAGGAACCTTGGAGGTCTTCTAGTCCAACCCCCTGCTTAGGCAGGAAACCCTACACTTCAGACAAATGGTTATCCAATATCTTCTTAAGAACTTCCAGTGTTGGAGCATTCACAACTTCTACAGGCAAGCTGTTCCACTGATTAAATGTTTTAACTGTCAGGAAATTTCTCCTTAGTTCTAGGTTGCTTGATTAGTTTCCACCCATTGCTTCTTGTACTGTCCTCAAGTGCTTTGGAGAATAGCTTGACTCCCTCTTCTTTGTGGCAGCCCCTGAGATATTGGAACACTGCTATCATATCTCCCGTAGTCCTTTTCTTTTTTTGAAACCATAAATTCTTGCTGATCTGCTGCATATTACCTGCATGTTTATGAGCAGATCCTGGTATACTTTTGCCTACCTGGTGGAAGATTATACTAAATTAATGCTTGAAAGGCTGTATGACTCGTCACAATTTCTAAATCATATCTGTCCAGCAGGTGGTGCCCGAGTAACAGAGCTATTTTCATGTAAAATAACCTAGGAAGAACTTTTCCAGGCCTAAAAATATCATTCAGAGATTTATCAAAATAGGCAACTTTATCTATTAAAAAGCGTCTGAATTGATGTTTTATAAAATACAGCTTTTCATCATACTTTTCTGGACAAAACAGGATGAAAATAAAAAACAGGAACAAGAAATGTATCCAATATACGGATAAACATCCACTGAAAATGTATTATTAAACACTATTAAATAAATTCATTAAATAGGAGTCAGTAGATTGTTAAATTAAAATCTAATGGTTATTCTAAGAAAGGATTTTGCTTTAGTCCTAAATTCTAAATATCTCATTTTTTTAAAAAACACAATATATATATTGGACCAATGCTGTTACTTCAGATGATTTTAGTGGGGAGGAAAGAACCTAAAATCCTATAGTATTGTGTTTGTATTTCAATGCCTTCCCCAAGAAGAAACATAATTTATTCAATAAAGGATAATACAAGTTTACCAGCAAAACGTTTAAATACACACTGAAATGAATGGAGGCGAATATACTGTATTTTTCGGAGTAGAAGATGCACACACCCCAAAAGTGGGTGGAAAAGTCTATGCGTCTTATACAGTGAATTTTGCTGAAGTCCCGCCCACCCACCGGCCCCCACCCTTCATCCGTTTTCAGTCTCTGCATGCTCCATTTTAGACCCATTCCAGGCTGCGGGGATCGCCACAGCACATCGCTGCTGATCGCCGTGTCACGTTTTTGGCCTCTGCACGCCCTGTTTTCGGCCTCTGTGAGCCCTGTTTTTAGCCGGTTCCAGGCAGCAGAAAGTGGCGGTGGTGGTTGTGATTCCCGCCACCTGGAACAGGCCAAAAATGTGACACACAGAAGCGACGATGTGCTATGGCAATCCTGGCAGCCTCGAATGGGTTTAAAACGGAGGGTGAGGAAGCAAAAAACGTGAAGCGTGGAGGCAGTGATGGACTGTGGCAATCAGCCTGGAACAGCTGATTGGCGGTATTCCGGGAGGCCGATCCAACCACCAATCTGTTGTTTGTGCTGAACCATGCTGCGTTAACGTGTTGAAGCTGACTAGGCTATTTGCTGCAAAGACACTAGTCAGATTAATACCGATGGGATGTTGCTGGCAGAGGCAGAATTTTTTTCCCTTGTTTTCCTCCCCCAAAACTAATGTGCGTCTTATACTCCGGAGCATCTTATACTCTGAAAAATATGGTACATGTCCCAGGATAATGTCTTCTGGTCCTGGTGACCAATCCAGATTGGATCCTGAAACACACTAAAATGCACATATTCAGAAAAAGGATTAAAGCATATAGAATTCCTTGTGAAAAACACTACAGGAACAGATGTATTATGTTGATTAGTGTTCATCAGACATAGAGTCGCTGTATCTTAAAATATTTAAATATATGTGTGTGTGCAAATATACACGCAGAGGTCCAAAGCACTTTCTTGGTCAGCCAGCAAGTTCTTTTCATGGCTATTTGTTGCTGTGCCCCACTTTAATAAAAAACAGAATGTTTTAATCATTGCTGTTCACAATTCATGCTGTTCTCATGCCATTAATGAAATAAAAATTAGGGATTTTTTTTCTCTGTCTCACTTTTTCTGTTTGGAAAAAGAAATGAACATTTTGCCTAGGCAACCAAGTTAGCCAACAAAATGACTATATGAAGCATGAAAGACATCCTATACATCAGTTTTTAAAGATATAAAATGCAGGAAAGGCAACTGCTGCTAAAGAATCACATTTGCTGACTTAGGTTATTTATTCTAGATGAAAGTACAAAACTAGAAAGAAGCTCTTAACTTCAATACTTATCAATATATTTCTCTTATTTTCAATGTGAAATAATACTTCAAGATGATCCATGTACATAATGTTGTCAGTTCAAGCTGTCATATAAAATATAAATGCCCCTTTAAAAAGATATTTTACAAACAGTGTTATGTACAATTGTTTGGTTTTGATGTCTGGGCTTTGGGAAATGTAGATTGTATAGTGGAGGTGGAACTGTATGATGGAACATGATCCAAAGAAAACAAAATCAATATGTATATTTTTCTGAAGAAAGACAGATATTAAAAATTGTGAAATTTTAATTTTAATCCAAAAACATATTAAAGACATATTTTACTCCCTTCTCCACATCCCTTAACCTTTTTGAATGAATGACTGCTTCACTGCTTTAAATTTTTATTAATAAAAATCCTCTATGCTTAATTATGTTATTATGCCATATGATAGATAACATTTAGGAATTACCAGAAATGGCATTTAGAACACACAGCCAAATGTTAAGTTAAATATATTCATTAATATGCTACAACTCAAAGACAAAATAAAATCCATTTTCATTCAACAAGAAATTAACTTGTTTTCTCCTACCTGGACTACAGTTTGTCATATAACATAAATTTAACTTGTGGTAGGTCAAATAAAAGTAAAATAATGGAAACATATAATGAAATAACTGGCACCAAGTTGAAACAAAGTTATAAGCATATATTTTAAACAATTTTGAAGTGATAATTTTCTCTTCCCAAACATTTGTCATCAACATTTTTAGGAGGGAATCCTAAAAGAAAATCTGCTGGCTGTGAGAAAGGGAGCGGTAAAATCTTGCCATTACATTGAAATTAGAGTTATTTATATATAAAAATAAATGTTATGTTCTCATAAGAGCATTAGACAATTATATCTGTGCTTAACAAAACATTGGTCATTCAAGACTACAATAATTAATATTTAAAGGCTTTCAGATTACCAGAATGTACAGAAGAAAATTAATACAAAAATGTAGTTGAAGGGAAATAAGACTGAAAATATTGATTTCTCTATTTGAATAAAAATACTAAGTATTTAAAACTGAGAAATACTATCACGGAATGTGCCTGGAAAACAAGGTCCATAACTGCTGAACTGGAAAGTGGAAGAAAGATTTAACAATTTGTACCGTATATTTTGTTAAATATAAACATTTGTTATTTGTACATAAAACTGTTTCCGAAAACTATTTATAAGTAATTTAGTTGCACTGAAAATCAATTTAATTTTTCATATCTGCCAAGACATTAACTTCCTTTAGTTTTCAATCAGCTTTCCCTAGTGCAGGTTTAGTTAAATTTTCTGCCAAATGGATTATTTCAAAAGTGTGTTTCCCCCCCATCACCTATAGCACAAAATGTACAGAGTGCTGAAGTATGGACTGCAGAGTTTATACTTCTTTTAAAGACCAATCGGAAGGAAAGGCTTTCAGGTTGCAAAAACTCCTTCATCACTTGTCCTATGCACTTAAAAAGTAGATTAGGCATGGCTTGCATTGGTCAAATGCCACAGTTCAGACACATCTTCCACAAGAGGCCTTTCTTATAGGGTGGGTTTTCCCTTCTGCGTGCCAAGTGCTTCCATGAATTAGATACTTCCCAGCAATAAAGACTTGTCAGCTCATTTTTGCACCAGACTGCTTCATCCTGCAGCCTTATGTTTTCCTCCACAGCATCCACAGATTTCGCCACAGTGGTGACACGCTCTCAGTGGGAGGTAGCAGCACATACATGGCGCAATGAAAGACAAAGTGACGAGGGCCAGCCATCGTAGGCAAAACTTGTCGTCACTCGTGTCACAGGAGCAAGGGTCAGAGAAATCCCCTTCAGAGTCTGACATGCAGTGGTAGAGCATGCTCTCGGCACAAAGCATGCAGCTAACTTGGTATATGCATCTTCTAATTGGGTCTGGAGCATCTTGGCATTTGCCCCGCCCATTCTCTTCATGGTTAAACCTCTCTTGACAGTATATGCATCGAGAGCGCTCACCATCCTCTTTCCTTTTTTTGGATTTTTTCAATTTGATAGAAGAAGGCTGGGTTTTGAGTACCACAGAACTCTTAGAATCTTTTAGGGAATTCAGTTTAGGTCCATCTCTGGATGGGTAGAGATAGTCCGATTTTTTATGGTCTGCTTTAGGGCAGTGCAGCGAGGAATCTATTTCATCCCTATCCAAGTCATTTTTCCACATATCAGGATGCCGATAGTCTGCATAGCGACGTATTAGTATATCACGAGGGTTTATCCGAACAATTTCTTCTTCGTCCTGAAAAGTGACGCTCCTGACTGGTTTCTGGGGTATCTACAAAAGAGGAGACGACACAGAAAGGAAAAGAGGGGCCTTTAATTTTACACATAACCATACTGATGACTGAATGTGTTACTTCAAACAAACAAAGTATTAAGTCACAACAACTTATGCAGTGGTGGGTTGCCCCAGTTCACACCGGTTCTATAGAACTGGTAGTAAAAACCGGCGGGAGGCTCCGCCCACCGACCCCTACATCATCAAAATGCTTCTGTGCATGGGCAGAAGCTTCTGCGCAAACGAAGCGAGAGCACGTGTGCGGCCCCGCTGCAAACCGGTAGTAAAGGTAAGTAGAATCCACCCCTGACCTTATGTCTCAGGAGAATAGTTTTTCTTAAAACGCACAATTTATTGAATATACCTGCCATATTTATTGTTTTTTCAACAGTCCAAATAACCAAGCACTGCAGTGCTGATAATCCTTATATTAAGTTCACATTCTCTTACACTCAAAACATTTTAAAGTAAAGGACATGCCTAAATACTACAAATTAACAAGAAGGTTATTATTCCAAAGCACAACATTTTTAATGGTCATGTGAATCCCTTGAAGGCATCTAAAAATTAGATTGGGATCACATCAAGCTGTGGATGATATGCACTTCTAACATTATTTTAAACTGAAGGAGATGGTGGACACCCCCTCCCCCCCAGTGAATATCTGGAAATAGGAATGTAAGAAAGAAGGGTGAATAACCTGAAGTTTTAATCAAGCCAGGATCTCTGCAGATAATTTACATTTATACCTGATGAATTTGCATTTAAAAGCCCAAATATGCAACTGGCAAGTGTTCCTGGACTTGGCTCTTTTTGTTGGAAGAGGAAGCATCATCAATGCCATTTATCAGCTTGGACTCCTTGCCAAATGTAGTCTTATTTAATGAATTTAATTGCACTGGTGACACAAATTCTGGTTACATCCCAGATGAATTACAGTAATACACTGTATATGAGGGTATCTTTTTAAAAAGTGCATAAATTTCAATTTTGTGTGTGTTTGTGTGTATGTATTTCTGTAATTATTATATAGACAACTGATTCATATCTGGAGCCAATCCGTCATATTGGTATTGACAATCTGAAAGTAAGCTTATATACAACACCCAAGATCCTACTTTTCAGTCCATCTGTGAAAGTCATCAAGTTGAGTGTTGAGCACATAGCAATTGTTGCTGTGATAATCCTGGAATGACCTTTCATTCCCCCCACCCCCAAATCCACATGGTCTCTCTCTTGCTTTTTAAATACTCCTCTGCATTCCCATGATTTTATTATTATATTCAATAATTATTTTATCTACTGTTGTTGTTTTGAGGATATTAACTGCTTTTTCTGCTATAGAAGAGTTTGATAATAATAAAGGCAGAATCCAGTTCTGTGTGAGTGGAAGCTGCATATTGGTATTTCCTCCTCCCCCATAGGTTGTGTGCAGTGGTGAAATCTGAACCGGTTTGCTATTGGTTTGCTGGCTGTGCATGCACACTGTGCATGTGCACATGTGCAGTTCGCACCAAACACGTGCTGTGCACGCATGCGCAGTACACACCAAAAGGAGGCTTGGGAAGGTAAACAGAACAGCAAGGGGGGGGAATCAGCTGTGGTGTGCAATCTTGGGAACCTTTTTAAAAACTTTTTAAAAGCATTTTTAACTACCTATTCGCCTGAACCTGTAGTAAAGAAATGCTTTAAAAAAAAAAAAAAGGTTCCGATGATCGCGTGGCACAGCTATGATCTTAGGAATCTTTTTTTTTTACTTTTTTCAAGCATTTTTTTTTTACTACTGATTTGGGTGAATAGGTAGTAAAAAAATGTTTTAAAAAAGTAAAAAAAGGCTCGGACGATCACAGCTGTGCCGCATGATTGTCCAAGCCTTTTTTCCCCCTTTTAAAAGCATTTTTTAACTACCTATTCGCCCAAACCGGTAGTAAAGAAACGCTTTAAAAAAGTAAAAAAAAAAAAATAATTCTGACGATCGCCGGCGAACCAGTAGCATTTTTTACTACTGGTTCGGGAGAACTAGCCTGAACCAGTAGCATTTCACCCCTGGTTGTGTGTATGCTCAATATCTGAGGGATAAAAACTGTCAGTAAAAACTAATTCAGTAAAAGCAACCATCAAATTTTGCTTGAAGTCCACAATTTTGAAGCACACAATTCTCAAATACGAGAGGATTCAGAAGGTTTTTTTCCCCCCCTGTTTGATTTCTTCCTAGATTTGTAGCAGTACAATTTCAAACATCCACTGCTAAATTAGGAAGGTTGAAAGAAAGAATTTGGTCTTATGTGATTCATGTTAAGTTAAGCCTAGAACGTTCCTTGTGAACATGAGCTTTAAATCATGTTGCAGATGTAAGGTTTGGTACAGGTGCAGAAGTAAAAGTAACTTTGGAGCTCAGGCCTGAATTATTTCAAAATGCTTTTAGAAGAAAAAAAAAACCCCTAGATTACTTGAAGTACTTGCTTAATAAATACATTAACACTTGTGGTAGGAACTGTAGCCAGGACCAAAGAAGTTGTTCACTTTGCTGGCATCCAATGGAAATCCACAAAACCGAGACAGAAATAGCTTTTCCATAGCCTTCTAAAGGATTGGCTGGTGATGACAGAAGCATCTTTCACTAAATAAGTTTGCTATAACGTTTTAGTTTATGAGCAAAGATTAAAAAGCAAATAGCCATCTCCCATCCCTGCCAAAGGGAAAGACAAGATGCTCTATTATATAGGGCAGAGCAACCTTATGTTGGAATATTTGAGATTCACTATGACTTACTTGGCTCAAACTAATGAAAATCACTCTTGCCAAATGGTTCAAACTCTCTACATAATGAGCAAGCTAAATATGGAATTCTTTGGAATCTAATTCAAGTTCCATTCTCAATTAAAGCAGGGCATGCAAATCAAAAGTTTTGTTACAGATAGTTCTGAATTTTAATTACAGAGTAGTTCAGTCATTAGTATGGAAAATCAGTGTGCATGGTAACAAAAGGATCGTTTTGATTCATGGATGGAAACTGGCTTACAATGCTGTTCAGAATCATATAGCCAGTATAAGTTTGGACAAACACAAAAGGTATTTGTTCAAATATTTATGGAAGTATGATCTTCACCTAAGAACATAGCTTGCCTAGAACTGAATAAATTCAATCCAAACAGAAAAAAACAATGTGTGAGATCTACCAAGCTTCGGCACAAGTAGATGCAAGAGAAATGAAACACAGCACCACTATAGAAACACAGAATGTACTTATCTTTAAAGACTTATTTCATCAAGGTTTTTTGGCACTGGAAAAGACTTAAAATCAAGTATTTCACTTTTCTCAGCCTAAGATCAAAGTTTTCATAAAAATCATGAATTTTATCATTTGTTAGTAACTCTAAATGGTTGCTGAGCATGACATTGGTGAGAAGACAGGCCAGTTGATGGCAAGATAAAAGTAAACGTGAAGGTTTCCTCTCTCCAGTCAAGTCCAACTCTAGGGGGTGATGCTCATCTCTGTTTCTTAGCCGAGGAGCCAGCGTTGTCCGAAGACACTTCCATGGTCATGTGGCCAGCATGATTTACACAAAACGCTGTTACCTTCCCACCTAAGTGGTACCTAACTATCTACTCACATTTGCATGCCTTCAAATTGTTTAAGTGGGCAGGAGTGGGGAAAGTAACAGTAGCTTACACCGTCATTTCTTGAACTGGGTTGTCCACTTACCAGCTAACAAGCTCAGCATCTTTAACCACTGAACCATTGCCCCCCCCCCAAAAGCTGAGAAGGGAAAAAAGGTGAGGGGGAAAAAATGGATATCTGTCATAAAACGTGGATAGAGGAATCTGCAACACATCAATTAATTATGCAAACCAGAGAAGCAAGTTCAAAGCACCTAGTTTTGCTGTTAAGCAAGCAATAGTTACTCATTATGGTCAAATCATAGTGAGAATTATGATTTGTTTGAAAGCAGAAACTTCCAGTCTCTTTCATGACATTTCACATCATTGCAGGGAAACTTCTATTCCATTATGTCTGAACTGGAGCAGTGATATTGCTAGACATAATTCTGGTAGCATTTCAGAGGTATCTTTTGACACATTCAATATACAAGTTGTTTTTCGGCTTCCGGTTGACATCACGGCGAGAACGGCTTGGAAAATAGAGGGCTCCACCAAGCCCTGCGAAATCCAGCCGGTAACCGCTGCTGGGAGGCCCTAAGGGGTTAAAGCCGCCTTGTGGGGGGGGGGCAAAGAAAGGAGAGGCAATTCATGTACCACCAGGAACTCGCAAGTTTCTTGTTAGGTCAGAAGCAAGCTCTCCCAAACAGCAGCAGGGACGATGGCCATTTTTGGCAGTCACAAGCTGGGACAACTGGGACTGTAAGATTTGTGCTTCCAACTTTTACGCCAAAGATTTAATTTAAATACAAGAATTTTAAAAGATAATCTCTAAGCATTAAGGAAGCAGTGATTAGACACACGGAGAAGATTAAAGACTGAAACTTAAGAGGCAAAAGAAATGGCCTTGGGAAGCTTTAACATATAAAAAAATTGGAAAAAAATTAAACAATTTGAAAGCTGATTTTTGGGAGAAACTGTCTTGCTTATTTGTATTTTTAAAACCCCTGGAGTTATTGGATAATTAGCTGTTTTTGACATATTGTTTAATGTTGGACTTGGGAGGAGAGCCATCTACTGGAAGAAGAGGAGCACTACAGCATTACAGTCAATACAATGTCCACAAAATATGTATTGTGTGTATTATATTTTATTTATTTTTTTTAAAAATATGCTAGTTGCTTTTTGTAGATTACCTGGTTTGGCTGGTTGTGGAAGTACAATCTTCTGGTGTTCAAATCTTCAAAGACTGAGGGTCTTATACATAAAGTTTTGTGGGGATCGTTGCTTGCTAGAGATTCATGTTGGAAAATCGGATCTTTCATTAGCAAACTTGATGTATTTTCTGGAATTGCCTGGAAAAAAATATATATTAAAATACATAGTTAGGGGTTTATTTTTCTTCACTTCTCCTATATAAAATTAAATTCATTGCAATGTTGTTTAGAACTTCAGTTAGTAAGTTGCATATGATACTGAAAGTAACCATTTCATATATAATTAAAAATGCACCATACATACTATTTTAAATAAATGGACGTAGCATTTATGCAGCATCAGAATAAAAATTTAATGAATACACTGGAAGTCCTTTATCAACTGAAGCAGTGAAAGAGGAAGTAAAGAAGAAGACAGATTAATTTGAAGATATCACTCCTTAAAGGTACTTGCTCAGCAGACATACTTTATCAGAGGTGCAGGAAAGGAAGCAACCATCCAGATTTGAGTAGTTTGGAGAATCAGCAAATACCACCTCTGGCTAGGCCCAGAGTAGGGTGGGAATGGAGATTTTGCAGTATTCTTCCCCTGAAGTGGGGTGGGAATGGGGATTTTGCAGTATCCTTCCCCTGCAATGCCCACCAAGCCACGCCCACAGAACCGATATAAAAAAAAATTGGATTTCACCATTGCTTTTAACACAACCTTCTTTGAAATGAATGATAGATGTGAAGATGAATTATGGAAGACCTCCTCCCATAATCCCCCTTGAGGTTTCACACAGAAGTGGGATAGATATGTAATGCATATAAATAAATAGAACAGACATGATTCATTCTATGGACAGAGAGAATGTAATTTACTTTTGTTCTAAATATCATTTTGAAAACATAGTGTGATGTTTAAACCATACATACATACTTACAACAGGAAAAAAGAATGGAAAGGAAGAAAGTCAACAACATACTCCAAATATACCCAATTCTTGTTATCTTAGACAAATATGATAATGAGCATCACAGAGCATAAAATGTTTTTTAAAAATAAAGGGGAAATCAAACATCATACAGATCATGGATATGTTATTTTGTCAGATGAAAAGTAGAGGAACATAATTTACAATTAACGCTTCACAAAAAAAGGAAAATCCCATTCATTTAAAACGGGGTGGGGGTGTGGGGGGAGTGTTCTCACATTCCCTCCAAAATTTGCTCCAAAATGCATGTGAACTTTCAGAATAGATTTGGGGATGCCAGAATTTCGAGAAAAAAAAAAAAGGCAAAGGAAGTTCCATTCAGTAAACAGAAGTCTTGTGATAGGCTGTGAACTCAAATGTTCCAAGGAAAATGTCAATAACTGCTACCAAGCCAAGAGACCAAGAAACATAAAAAAGGGTTTCTAGAATGCCATAGGCAGGAACAGTGCCAAGTTTAATACCTAGACCCTGTAAGCCTTAATCACCAAAAACCAAATTATTTGAAAGGGCTTTAGACATGGCATAAAGATTCTTCACTAGATGTACAATGATGAATTTCTGAGACACTTCAGACAAACTCTTTGTCTATTCAAGAATACATGGGTACCAAGTCTACATTTTATAACACAGCTAGTGATATGAAAGTCACCTGTTTCATCAATTATCAAAATGTCTCTATAGTAGCACTCAGTTAACAGAGAAGTTAGCCACATAAATTATCTATCAATTCCACCATGAGATGGCTATTTTGTAGGGCTGTGCAATCCATTTAGAGGTGTACTGATTACAGCTGCACAGAAGCCTTTTCCCTATGCTCTGAGTGTGTGTATGCCCAAAGGACACTTCATTTGCAATTGCCACTGAAGTAAAGCTGTGCAGAACTGAAAAATAGCTTCATCAGGAAATAAGTATTCAAGGTGGGGAACGCTGCTGTATCTGTATGAAAATGATTTTTTCACAAGATTTGTTCTCCCAGAATGCAGCTGTTGAAGGCTACTCTAACAGAGCCATTAAGATCAGGTATTTGGCATAGACAAAGGCAGTAAGCCTTCTACCAAAATGCAATTGCTTTAATCAAAAAAATTCTTTCTTCAACGTCAAAACTGCTGAGCCTGGTGGCTCAGCAGACTGATAGCATTGTGATTAACACCAGCTGTCTGCAATTATTGTAAGTTCGAATCTCACCAGGCTCAAGATTGACTCAGCCTTCCATCCTTTCTAAGGTAGGTAAATTGAGGACCCAGTTTGTGGGGGTAATAAGATGACTTTGTATAAATATACAAAAGTATGAAGGCTATTGCTTAATGCCTTGTAAGCCGCCCTGAGTCTCCGGAGAAGAGCGGCATATAAATCAAATTAAAAAAAAAACATTGTTGATAAAAAGAAAATCAATACGAGTGAGGCTAAGACACAGTCTTATTTGTGGTAATGTCCCATTGAAGGAAATCTAGCTGCATGTAGGATCTCATTACTATAGCATTACTATTATAGTCATAACTATAGGCAGTAGTTGTGGTCAATTCAGTAGTTGTGCTCAATTCAGCAGCATACACAGACATTACTCTTCTTACAAGAGTTGCGGACAGGTTTACAAACTTTTTATGATAGAAATAAACCTGTCCGCAACTCCAATCTAAAAGGTCTTGGATGGTTAGTTTACAGGATGCCACATAGGCATGTTTGTTTGTTTGGACTTGCAAACAAAATGGACTTACAAGTAGCCTCCTGAATGCAATAGCACTTAAGACTTATTATATTGCTTCACAGTGCTTTACAGCCCTCTCTAGGTGGTATAGAGTCAGCATATTGACCCCAACAATCGGGGTCCTCGTTTTACCCACCTCGGAAGGATAGAAGGCTGAGTCAACTTTGAGCCTGGTGAGATTCGAACTGCCAAATTGCAGTCAGCCGGCAGTCAGCAGAATTAGCTGCAGTACTGCATTCTAACCACTGTGCCACCACAGCGCTGTAACCAGTTGAGCACTGTCCGGACACTAAATTGGACAGATCCAGTTTATAAGCATTGGCCAACGTAAGCATTCCTGAAATCCTGAAAACATGCAGTATAGTTACCCTGCACTGTGGCAACACAGTGATCTATATGGTTTTAAGCATCAGGAAGAGCTACAATAATGTAAAGCACTTTATTTACTCTCCATTTTAGGCTACTATGAATTTGCATGGGTTCATTCCTAAAAATAATAATAATAAAACCTAATAAACAAAAAAAATAATCAGGAAACATAATTCCAACAAAAAGCCCAACACAGGTTGTTATTATAGTGAAAAATAAGCCAAAACAAACATTTTTATAGTAAAATAAATGAAAAAACCTCACGACATTAATGTTCATTATGGTCTCTATCTCACTATACACAAACACAGATTTACAAATGCCTGATTCTTTTCTACTGCCAAAGCATTAACACACCTAAATTCAATATCCTTCAACTGCATCACTGGCATAAACTACCCATTATCATCTGTAAAGGAACGTATACCAATTTTTAATGCACAGCAGAAACCTGGTTTGCTCTCAGCTGCTGGTATAAAAATTACTGTTCTATGGTTGCTAAGACATACTTTGACTTTTTTCCAAGACTATTAAAACATTTCTGTGTGCACAAGCAAAAGGATGCTGGATAAAGGAGTAATAAAACGATTCCAGCTGTAGCAGTCCAGCAGAACTCAAAAGCTGGAAGACAGCTGCAGAGAAAATAAAAAACAGATTGGTATTTGCTCTTCTTCAAACCTCCTCTCTACACTTTTCCCAGGATGAAGCTCCAAGGAGAGAACATTGTGCTCTTCTGCAAATCATGTTAAGGCAGTAATTTAAGAAGTGAAATGAAAATAAGGATACCAGCGCTGTACTCGTTTACCTTTTACAGGATCTTCCACATTTTCCAAAAGCATTTTACTCATCAGCCCCCTTCTTTAGAACACATTTTAAAAAGATTAAGAACATGAACATCAAATTTGAAATCATCCCTGCTTTGTGATTTCACAGACAGCAGCAATTGCTTTCAATACCAACAACAGATTCTCTCCAATTAGTTGCATTCTTCTTGCCCAACATCCTGAAAAGCATCAGAAGCAGCCTATGATCTATGAAATATTTTATGTAACCATTTAAAACAAAACGTTTCCCACATAAAGCATCTGCTAAAAGCATGAATGAACCACAGATGAGAGCAGTTTCTGTTTTTCAGGACCCACGTGCATGCACATGATCAAAGCTGCCACCTTTCATCTACTTTATTTCACTGGACATCTTTCACAATGTGGGTTTACTGTCATGTGAGGATATTCAGAATCATGGCCTAAGGTTTTTGTTGCTGATCAAATCAGTTAGAATCTCTTTACAAACATGGCCAAATCTATTTTTATGCATAAATTACCTCTCAATCAAACAGTAATACTTTTAAGAGAGCACTCACTTCAGATGCTTAAGAAGATTTAGCCAATTCCTTAGGAGAACAAGCAGAGTATGATGTCTTGCTGTTTTCTGGCATACTCAGAAAGAAAGCTGAAAATAGAAATTCTCCTGTCCCAACCACTAAAAGCCACACATGAAAACAGCCTTTATTTCACAACAGCTGGCCAGCATTTTATGATAGGGCTCATAAGTAACTCCCTTATCCAGATGTTCAGAGAACAGGGTTGCCTTTCCTGGGATTATGTCTTTAGCAGCACCCCTTAGTTATAGAAAGTCACTTTCCCAAGTTTTATAGATCACCAAACTGAATTTACACAAATCCTTATATCTTTCTTCCCACAAACATGGATAGTGGGATTCATGAAGATGCAGCCAAGTAGTTAAGGAGAAAATTTTATTTTTATTTTTTCTTTTAGGTCAAGGCTCTTAATTTATAGGCAGTCTTATGAAAAGCTTTACTAAATCACCTCAAATTTATTGGATAAAGAGATTAAAAGGGACGTTGGTTTTATCTGACATGCCCTTTCTCGGGGCGGTGGGAACAGCAGTGAGGAATGGGTTAACTCTGTTAGCTGCTAGGACTGAGTCTGCAAACTGTTAAGCCACACCTCTTCCTCTTGCTTCCCAGGTTTTTGATGAAGGCATAACGCAGACTGACGTGTTGAGCTGTGAATAAAGAAATGCAGATCCCTCCCAGGCCCCAGGACTGGATAGAAAGCCGGGTGGGGTTGACTGCTGTTCCCACCGCCCCGAGAAAGGTGTGTCAGGTAAGACCAACACTCTTCCTCCATAACGGTGGGAACAGCAGTCAGGAATGGGACAAAGCAAAGCTGGCTGTGTAGTCCAGTCCTGTGTCCCCCGCTCTGAGTGGACTCTCTGGAGCACTCGCCTACCAAAAACTGCCTCAGCCAAAGTGTAAGTGTCCAGCTTATAGTGGTGGATAAATGGCAAGGGGGACGACCATATAGTGGTCTGGCAGACTTCCTTTAGAGAGGAAGCCCATGCAGCCGAAGTATCTGCGCTCCCGGTAGAATGGGTGATGATATGCCTCGGGACCAGTAAGGCCTGGACCTCATAGGCCTTAGCGATATAAGTCCTAAGCCATCTCCCCAAGGTTGATGATGTAACCCTGCAACCGAGTGTTGTAGATTGGAAGGAGATGAAAAGGGCTTCTGTCCTCCTGAGGGTTGAGATCCTTTTAACATAGATGTGGAGAGCCCTCTGCATGTCCAAGGTATGCCAAGTATGTTCCAAATGGTGGACTGGCTCAGGACAAAAGTTGGGTAAGACCAGTTCTTGAGCCCTGTGGACCCATGTGTTGACCTTGGGCAGGAATGTCGGGTCCAGGCGTAAAATCACTCTGTCAGCGTAGAAGACGCACAGGTCCTCCCTGATTGACAGAGCTGCAAGTTCAGATATTCGCCTGGTGGAGGTGATAGCCACCAGTAAGACCACCTTATATGACAGGAAGCATAGACTAACCTCCCACAGGGACTCGAAAGGATTCTGGGTGAGGGAATTCAAGACCCTGTTCAAACTTCACATGGGAAACTGGTGTACCATGGGAGGTCTAAGATTAGTGCCCCCCCTGAGGAACTGGTGGACCACTGGGTGCTGAGAAAGGGAGTCTCTGGTTCCACAAGTCAAAATGAAGGACAGGGCTGCTATCTGTCTCTGAAGGGTGTTTGGGGCTAGCCCATCATCTAAACCGTCTTGTAAGAAGTCCAAGATGTGAGCTATAGAAACCTCCGTGGGGACCAGGCCACATTTCATGCACCAGCCGTAAAAGGCCCTCCATGTGGCATTATAGATATGGTTGGTGGAAGCCCTGCGGGAAGCCTGGATAGTTTTGATGACCCTGGAGGAAAACTTGTCCCCACTCAGTAGGCTCCACTCAAGCACCAGGCGGTCAGTTGGAACCACTGGGTGTCTGGGTGGACCAATGCCCCCTGGCTGAGGGAGATCCTGTCCTGAGGAATCCTCCAGGGCCATGTCATAGGGTTGCCAGGTCCGTGAACCAAGGCTGTCTGGGCCAATGGGGGCTAGAAGAAGTTCCACCTCCTCCTCCAGAAGTTTCCGGATGACTCTGGGAATCAATGGAAGGGGAGAAAGGCATAAAGCAGCCCCGAAGGCCACGTACTGTGTAGAGCATCCACTGCCTCTGCTTCTGGTGTTGGAAACCTGGAGAAAAATCTCAGGAGTTGGTGGTTGTCCCGGGTGGCAAAGAGGTAGACTGTTGGGAGGCCAAAGTGGTATATCAACTCCCGGAACAGGGACAGGTGCAGGCACCACTCTGCGTGGTCGACTGAGGCTTGGCTGAGCCAGTCCGCCTGCACGTTTGCCACTCCCAATATGTGCTGCCCGTATGGAAAGATGAACAGCTGGGCCTCTGCCCAGAGGCCCAGCTGTTCGGTCTCCTGCATGAGGGACTGGGAATGGGTCCCCCCGAGGCAATTTATGTGGGCCTTGACGGCCATGTTGTCTGTCAGGACCAGAATGTCCTGACCTGATACTACTTCCTCGAAGCTCTTGACAGCCAGGTGTATCATCTGGAGTTCCAACTAATTGATGTTGCGGCTCAGAACTTCCTGAGTCCATTGACCTTGAACCATGTGTGATCTGAGGTAAGCTCCCCAACTGAAGAGGCTGGCATCGGTTGTCAGAGTCAAATAATGAGGCTCTTGGAACCTGCATCCGTTGGAGATGGCATTGGACGTCCACCATTTGCAGGAGATGAGGACCTCTGGTGGAACCTGCACTCTGGTTGTGGCTGTACTCTGGCGAGTCCTCTGATATGGAAGGAGGAACCACTGCAGAGCCCTGCTGTGGAGTCGTGCCCTCAAGGCAAGTGCTATGGAGCCAGGCTCGTGGCGCTGCCTCCAGTCTTTGCTCCAAAATGGCACTGAACCATCTTGTTGCACCCTCCAGGCTAGCGCTACGGAGCCAGGCTCGTGGGTGCTGCCTTTGTGGGGTGCAATGGGGCTGAATCCTTGGGTCCCCAATGGGTCAGCGGTTCAGGGCTACGCCCGTGAGCACTGCCCAGAGATCTGCCAGCCGGCAGTCTCTTCGCTGCCCACACGGCCTTCAGCGGGCTTGGGTTGAGTCGCCCTTCACGCTGGAATAAACAGGGAGCCTCAACCAGCCAAACTGGGAACCGTCCCTGGACATCTTTGAGAATTCTTCCAAATTATTGTTGGAAATAGTCAGGAATGGATCAGCTCACTAAAACATGTCTGTCCAGCTAGACTGGGTCTAAAAGCTGGGAAGCAAGAGAAAGAGGCATGGCTTAACAGTTTGCAGATTCAGTCCTAGCAGCTAACAGACGGAGTTAACCCATTCCTGACTGCTGTTCCCACCGTTATGGAGAAATGCCAGATCAATCCCTCTACTTTTGATTAAAATTCAGTTTAATCAAACTATATATTTAAAATGACTTCTGAGTAAAGTTCTACACAGCATCCTTATACCGATGCACTTTTAAGAAATACATGTTGAGGCTTTCAGATACCAGATTCAAATGGTAGAAAGCACTCCTTCCAACCTTAAACCACTCAGCAGATTTTAGCTACATGTCTTTTAAGTGGGTTTCAAGTGTCACATGTAAGGCTGCTAGCTGCAGATGTTTGAAACAGAGAATGTAAAGAAACAAAGAAGAAATGCTTTTCCAGATTCTCCACTGAGAGAGGATCTGCTTTTAATTTTATTAGCCCTGAAGATCTTATCTATTGGAACATCATTTCTTTAGCAGTGTGCTCCTTTGGGAACTTCTGTTCTTGCAAGTGTGACTTGCCAGAAGTAGTTTACGGAGACCTTACAAAATCAGGAAACCTACATTTCTCTTGGTTTTGTGAACTGGAGGAAATTTTTACACTATGAAGATTGATTATTGTTTGAGGCAGGTTAAAAATCCAACAGGGATTATCAAAATTGTGTATACTTTACTATTTAGCAATCCTGATCTTTTTTTTCTTAATACCTTTTTCTAATTTAACCTTTTTTTCCCTCAACGATATATGAGCATTCCAAATTGGGCTATCTGATAGTAGTAGTCCACGTTTTAACTGTATTACCTGGATATTTTTAAATACAGCTAGTCCTCGATTTACAACAGTTCATTTAGTGACCATTCAAAGTTACAACAGCACTGAAAGATGTGACTTATGACTGTTTTTCACACTTATGACCATTGTGGCATTCCATGGTCACATAATCAAAATTAAAATGCTTTGGCATCTGACTCATATTTATGACTGTTGCAGTGTCCTGGAGTCATGTGATCATCATTTACGATCTTCTGACAAGCAAAGTCAATGGCCAAGTCAGGTTCACATAACAACTGTGTTACTAATGTAACAATTGCAGTGATTCACTTAACTGTGGCAAGAAAGGTCGTAAAATGGGGCAAAATTCACTTAACAAATGTCTCACTTAAAAACAAATTTTGGGCTCAATTGTGGTTGTAAGTCAAGAACTACCTGTAACCAATCCAAAACTGATTTTGGTTTTCCAGCTACATATTACATCAATAGCTCAGTCATTTTCTAATAAACTAAGATTCCTGGTTCTTTATTTAGTTACTTGCAGATGAATTATCAGCTGAAAACAAAAATGTCTCTTATCATTCCAAGTTCATAGCCTTCTACTTGGCAGGATTTCATTTCATTCCATTTCTATTACTCCGGTTCCAGTTCTTCCTGTGCAACTTCCTGGTCCTTCTTCTGTACTCATAATACCTTCCAAATTAGTGTTGTCTATTTCAAGACTCAGACTTCCTTTCTAAAACAAATACTTCAACATTATTAAATTAAAACAAGCTTGATCAATTACATTAGTGCTTCCTTCCAACTCAATGTTTCTTTTTAATACAATGCTTTATCAACACAATTGTAACTTAGTGACTGGAAGTATTCATACTGCTATACAAAGTGTTCATTTTAAATATTATTTTCTTTTGTGGTTTTGTTCTGTATACATTCTTTTATTACAATTCCAATTTCTTTGAGCAGTCTCTCAAAAGACTGCTGCATTGTATTTCCTTCTACGTTTTAGTATCTGCATATGCTGACCAAAATATGTATATTTTATTTGAATACTGGTACAAAGTAATTGATTTTCAGATAACAGATGACTCATGCTATGCTATTGACACTACTTGATTGTCAAAGATTTGACATACATACATAAAGAGAAGACATAAGGGTGCTCTACTCTTCAAAATATAGACAAGCAATTATATTTCCAAGTTTGCATTTCTCTTTATATATATAAAACACAGTGGAAAACAACTTTCTTAGTCTCTAAAGGCTGCAAAAAGCATGAACAGTAAAAGTATATCACTTAAATGGGTGGTCCAAAATATTTGACACAAATTTACACTGGGAGATGTTCAGAATTAAGCTTCAAAGAAGCCTACAGATTTTTTTCCTTCATTTTCCCCACCACAAGGAAGTAATCACCCAATAATTTTGAGGCAATTAAGGTGTGATTGTTGTCTTAACAGCTTCTCAAAGCTTTAAAATACATTTTTTCCTCCTTATTTTTTTTTTTAAATCCAATGGGGGTGAATTATAACTATCAATATTTTGTTCCTGAATTTCAGCAGAATATCTGGACAGCACAAAATGGTTGTGACCTCTGGCTGTCTGCTCTTCAGGTAAGGCAATGAAAATTGCAGTCATAAATTATCTTACCAGGAAGTTTATGTGATTGCTTCTTTATAAAGGTTTGCCCTGCAAATACATGTGATCTATTGGTGAACTATGAACACACACACACTCACTCTCACACACCCTTTGGGGTTAGTCCAATACTCTAATCCATATTCAGATGTCTATTTTAGAACTAATGAGAAATCAATGAATCCACTAACCCTGAAAGCCTGGATTCAAGTGAAAACTGTGGAAAGGCAGATATTCACTGCCTTTTGCAAAGCTGAAGACTTCTTCTTTTCCAGATAATTTGACCTCTATAGTTACCGTATTTTTCGGAGTATAAGAAGACCTTTCCCTCCCAAAAAAGAGGGTGAAAATCTGGGTGTATCTTATACTCCGAATGTAGCCCTGCCCAGCTTCTCAAATGGAGGTTTCAAAGGCTGAAAAAAGCATCAGAAAAAAAGCCCCCAAACAGAACTTCAGAAAAGAAGCCCCCAAACAGAGCTTCAAAGACTTTTTTTCTGAAGCTCTGTTTCGGAGGCTTTCAGAGGCAGGAAAAAAAGTTTTTTCTGAAATGGAGTTTCAGAAGCAGAAAAAAAAAGCAAAAAAAAAGCAAGGCACAGAGCTTACAACCAAGGAATCTGTTGCTAAAATTCATCTCTGGGAACAGCTGATTGGGAGTATTCAGGGAAGCTGATCCATCTGCCAATCAGCTTTTTTCTTATTTTCTTCCCCAAAAACTAAGGTGCGTCTTATACTCCGGTGCATTTTATACTCCGAAAAATACGGTATATTCGATGAACTGTAAAATCATCCATGTTGGACAGACTACATTGAAACTTGACTTACAATGACTACATTGAAAACTTGATTTAAAACGCTTGTTTATTTGCCTGAAACATGTACTGTATTTTCTTTCCAGATATCATCAGTAAGAAAGTTTTAAATTTGGAAATAAGCTTCAGTTTGTTACCAAGCTTGCTATGAAAATTTGTTCTAAGTTACTGGCTTTGTCTTTGTTCTAACTTTGTTCTAATTTGAACAAAGTTTTTTTTCTAGTTTTTTTTTTCTCGATACTATATATGCAAACAGGAAAGCAGATAAAAAGTTCAGGATATTTATTAAAATAAAATGTTGATCTCCTTTGTGTGTGTGTTTTTTTTTCTTTTTGCCTTGGGACTTATATACTTTATTCCAAACCAGAATGACTAGTTTGGGTAAGGAAATGTATCTGTAGCTAACAAGGAAAACTCACTTGACACAAGTCAGGCTCCCTGCCTTACCAAAATTAATCAATTTATTCTAAAAATGGGGAAACAAGTACTGGTAAGGGCCACAGGTGTCCCTGACATGTGACGTTGGCTGACCATGCCCCCCCTGGCCACACCCACCCACCCCCCCTAAGGTGAAACACAACCCTGATGTGGCCCTCGATTTTATTTATAAGATTTGTAGACATATTCCACATTCACTTTTTGAAGAGTAAAAATGATGGCTGAGAGTAGCCACGTTTTGAAGGATGCCTACCTGTTTAGAAAAAAAAAACAAAAACATGCAAACATAAGTGGATGTATTAACATTCCAGAAATTTTAAAAGGGATGGCAGAAACAATTCTCTGGATATATGCAACTTGCTTTCAGAAACCAAAACATGTTGCAAGGTTCCTTTGCTTATTGAGGAAATAAAGCAATACCAAAAACAAAGAGATCCTCAGTAGTTCAGGATCTTGGAGAAATCTTGCATTGCTCAGAGTGGTAAGGACATAAAGAAATCCCCTGGCAAATTACGCTCAATTATCACACTAGTGTACATTCAGTTCATACAATAAGAGTAGAAAGAAGAGACGGCTCTTCCGTGGTAGCAGGTGTCAGCAGTAAAACGTATCTCTCCAAAAATGTTAAATGCTTTCTCAGGAATTGGTTTGCTCAACAGAAGGCTACACAGACATAACTCAGCTGGATTCTTTTCTTTACAGCAGGAAACAATGAAGTTGTAGATACAAAGATTTGCCCACTGCAGTCTACATATGGGTCACTGCCCCAGGGTTTAAATTACAGATCTTTTCCAATCCCAGTCAGATTTTGTTCGATGGTGTTTGGAAGGATGGTTGTTTTCCTTAATCAAATCCATAATTTTTAATCAACATCCCTAATTTTTAATCAAATTCAGGCAGTTTTAAAAAAAGCAAGAGTTTAATGTTGCTTTTGTTCTTAGATAATCCTGACTATTGGCAGTACCATTTCAGAATGAAGTTGTGACACTAGTTAATGGTATATGTGAAATTTAAAAAAAAACCTTTTCTGAATACAGATAGTCCTTGACTTACAACAGTTTATTTAGTGACTGTTCAAAGTTACAATGGCCCTTAAAAAAGTGACTTATGACCATTTTTCACACTTAGGACGGATACAGCAGGTGAATTACAGTCGGCTGCTTGATGACTGGTTCATATTTATGATGGTTGCAGGGTCCTGGGATCATGAGATCATCTTTTGTAACCGTCTGACAAGTAGAGTCAATGGGGAAGCCAGATTTACTTAACAACAGTGTTACTAATGTAACAACTGCAGTGATTCACTTAACAAATGTGATATGAAATGTTGTAAAATGGGGGAAAAATTCATTTAACAAATTTCTCACTTAGCAACATAAATTCTGGGATAAATTGTGGTTGTATGTTGAGGATTACCTGCATTCGAAACAAGTTCATTAGGAAGCTTAGACTGAACCAGGCCCAGCCTTTACAATATTGTTTCTGTAAATTCCTGAGTGACAGCAATCTGCTCTGATAGGAAGGCACCAAGCAGACATTTGGAGGCAGAAACACTTCTGCTTTGGGGCTAAACCCTAATACTGAAAACACAATATCTGACAATCTTGCCTTGTTAAATTCTGCATTCCTCCTGCATCCATAACCATATGTTACTACTATCCCAGTTTCAGCATCTTTTTCTGTCAATGAATCATTTCTTTTCAGGGATTAGAAAAGTTAATAATTAGCTTGTAGAGCCTGTCACTCATGTGTCTGCAAAACCATGCTGATTCATTAACAGCTTTCCTTGGGACAGGTAATAGTTGTGCAGTCCTAGAGACGTCCACCAGCCTTGTCTCAAGGCAAGACTCTCCCAAAACTAGCTACCCACGGATAAAAATGAATGTAAGCATGTCTTTTAGATTAAGAGTTATTGTAATTTTAGCCAACGTAATTAACATAATGAACTGGGAAACACTTACTGGAAAGCCATCTGCAGGCACTTCGATTTCATCATGTGAGGTGGAACAACCTATGGGTGAAAGGGGCAAACATCAAATTTTAACTTGCTTTTATTTGTTTTCCAGCGTTTCTCACTAAGCATAGCGCAACGATTTTATAAAGAACATTATTTATATCATCATAATACAGGATATATTAAAACACATGATGTGAGGAAACACTTTAGACAGTGGCGTATTTTGTTTCCATATCCTTTTCCTGCTAGAAAACAGGAATAGATCTATTTTAATACACTGATTTTGGATGGCGATCGCTCTGTTCCCAGATGTCCCACTTTGAGGCCAAGGGACAATACGCACATTACAAAATTTGAAACAAGGACAAAGCACATCAGATGCCATGGTATGTTTACAAACTGGTTCTCAGGCAGAATATAGACATTGCTCCATTCTGTAGAAGGGGCCGGTGAAAATTAAGTATTTTTGAAGTAAAATAAAGCTTTGGTAACTACAGAAATTTTCAAAGTTTTTTTTTCCCAAATAAGATCTGGACTTTATTACTGTTAAACATACTGCTCTTTTTTTCTTCTTCAAGATTTAAGACAAGTTTTCTTTTTGCATACGTGCACATACATTTCAGTGATACATTTTGGCTTTCATTCTTTAAAACTGGCAGTAAGGGGTTAGTGAGAGCAGATGAAATGAACAACTAAAAAGGGGGGAAAAAAAGGAGTCATAAGCTTTTTAAACAAAACAATGCCTGAATAATGCATACCTTGAGATATATCTTCAACAGCCCTACGAATTCCTCTATCAAATGCTCTTGCATCAGCGGGACTTTGAAATGTGAGGCCAAATTTTTTTTCATCAATCTTCCAGTGGTGAAAAGTTGGCGTAACCTTATTGTAAATAAGATCCTTCTTTAACGTACACTCCAAAACCACCTGAAAAGAAACCAAGTTAAAAGAGGAGGTTACTATAAAGGACTTTTGTATGTTTGTGTATTTAAACAATTTTTGTTCTATCAAAGCTTTTTACAGAAAAAAAAATGGAAACAAGTCATAGCATAAAAGATTTCAGTTACTAACATATAGAATGCAAATTTAATCACAAAGCTTTAAAATCTATCCCCAAATGCCCATCAGTTTAATAACCTATTCCACATATCCCAAAATTTAATTAATTAATTAACATTTACACAAAGAAAAAGGAAGCTGTATAAATGGGAACCATCATCAAGATATCCGTGGCTTTTCATCCCTGCCAGCAAGTTTGGCTATACCTGAACAGAAGCGCAACAGTCGGTAAAGTGAACTGATTCTGGACTATTCAGGTATGTAAGTAAACAAGTAAGTCATTGAAAGTGACATTTGAAAGTGACATTTTTCACAAGTAATACAACATTGGAATAGATTGCTTGATATGCCCATTTGATATCCCTGCCTTGCAAGCTGCATTGGTTGCCAGTTTGACTCAAGAAGATTATTTGTGTATTTATTTGTATCCTGCTTTTATTATTTTTACAAGTAACTCAAGGCAGCAAACACCTCCAACACACCTTCCTCCTCTTATTTTCCGCAGAACAACAATCCTGTCAGGTGGTTTGGGTCGAGAGAAAGAGAGAGAGAGAGGGAAGAAGACTGGTCCAAAGTCAGCTGGCTTTCATGGCTCAGGTAGGACTAAAATTCACGGTTTCTCTCTTTCTAGCATGGTGCCCTAACCACTAGACCAAACAGGTTCTAGGCAACTGACTAATCTTGTTTTTTGATTTGTGGCACCTGCCTTTTGGAATGAAATTCCTAATGATATGTGGGTGGCTCCCATCTGAATGGTGTCCTGCAGATCCTTAAAGATCTGGTTCTTCTCCTAGGCTTTTGGCTAAGGTGGTTTGAACCAACTGCTAAGGATATTACATGTTTTATGTATTGATTGGATCTGCCATTTTTTTACTGTTTTATGTAGTTTGTTATTGTTACATTGTCTTGTACTGTAAGATGCAAAGATTCAGTCTGGAATTGGGTGGTGTATAAACTGAATGAACAAATGAATGAGTGAATGAATGAACGAACCTATCTTCTTTCTTCCCTGGCTGTCCAAACCTATTTTGGATGTGACTAGGATATCAGTAACTAAGACCAACTATATTACAGTAGTTAAGAACCAGGACTAAAAAGAACCAGATTGTAGTCTACTCTTAGCAACAGAAGTCTACTTGATGGCTTTGGGCTAGTCACTGTGGAAATATAGGCGAAGGGAAAACTATATATGTCACCTTGAGCTCCTGAATTAAACTGAGTAGAAATAAAAGTAGTCCTCATTTTATGACTACATCTGGGACCAGAATCTTGATCGTGGAGTGAAGCAATAGTTAAATAAAATGTCACATGACTGCTTCATTAAAAAAAACACAACCCTCAGCACTCCCAGTTGTGTGCATTAAGTGAAATCCCAAGTCATTAAGTGGGCAGAATGAAAGCTGCCTGCAGAAGGATTTCAGCTCCATCCTCCGGTAGGCAGCTCTTTGAGAATGAAAAGACTGTTGCAAGGGTTCAGACCATTGTAATTTCAGACTGCTGTTAAATGAATGATTGTAAGTCAAAGACTATCTGTAGCATAAATAATTCTAAATACATATCTGGTTGCCCTTTATTGGAAGCAAACCCTTGATTTGATAGGGCTTTGCTTTCTAATATCTCTGTTAATGTTCTTCATGCTGTATATTAAAAGTATTTTCCCCTAAGAAATTAATTTCAGAAAGATCAGTATATGAATGTATTCTATTCATTTAAACAAATCCAGGTTTTCTACTTTTTTGTATCTATGCAAACAAAATGGGATTTCTTTATTATGGGCCTGCTATGTGATGTTGTTGCTTTAAGATGTAGACAGATATTATATTTATTCCCTTGCAAACTGTGAACACCATTTCAGAATCAAATCCAAACTATTTCCTAGCCATACTCGATTTCCATTAACTGCTTTTGTTTCACACTGTTCTGTTCCCAAGCTGCTTTTTTTTCTACGGAATGCTGTTAGGTCCTCTTCAATTTTAGATTAAGAAACCCCTGTCAAAATATGTAGATAGCATCCAGGATTAGCAATTACAAAAAAAAATGTGATGGTTTTTCAACAACAAGTGTCATTCAATGATAACCTGTCTTTCAAGGAGGAATACAAAGATTTTTGTCAGCTCTAACCTATGATATAGGTTAAGGCAAGAAAAAGTGGATCCAGGATTACCTGTTCAGTTTAATATTTTCAATCTCTGTTGTCTCCCTTTTTCCTTGCTAAAAATGATTGTGCTAAAATTTCCATAGTCATTCCACACTAAATTATGGAAGAAGTGTGATACCAAGCAATGACATTTAAAAATTGTCTCTTTAGTTTTCCAATTCCTATTCTGGAAACCCTAATGGTACAAGTTTCAAAAACTTTTTTCATTGTCTGAATATGCTAATCTGCATTGATTAAACAAAGGCAACAGAGAATAAAATATGCAACAGGCAACAAACTGACTCATAAAATTGGAAAGCAAAGTTAAGTATCACTTTAAAAGCAATAGCATTTGACAATCTAAAATACTGAAACCTGCGTGCCTGCTTAATGCTTCATATAAAAGGAACTATCCGGCAATGTTTACATAGCTTAAAACAGCAGCAGACCTGTCCAGGTTAGAGTGGAAGGTAATTGTTCAAACTAGACTGGCTGGAGCCAGATCTCAGAAGGGAAGTATAATGAAGGAGGAAGTATGCAATTATGTCAAGGGTGCTTTGTGAAGAAAGAGTGAAAAAAAATTGCTTTACATTCCAACAGAGGTCTAAACAAGCTGGGTAAACAAGTCCAGAAATAGTCTCTGTCATTCCAAAGTGAAACTCATTTCCTCAGTGCTATCGCTTTTCAAGATACCAGGCAGACTGTTTGTCAAAAACATGTCAAGCAAGTATTCTCATTCATGAAAGTACACCTAGTATTTTGCCACAAGTACTCTCAACTAAAGCAAAATAAATCAAAAGATTTTACTTGCATAAGACTTCTCTAATCTTGTGCTTTCTAGATGCGATGGGGTCACACCGCAGAACTCTCTTCCCCTACTTAAATTCCAATGCTTTGCTTTTCTGAACTAGACCTCTGTCTTGCTACCCCACCCAAACAGACAGACAGACAGACAGACAGTCAGTATTCATCAAAGCACATCCTAATGTATGTTTGTTTCAAGTTAAGTTCTATTCTTTATTTCAGGAGTACGTTACAGCAAGAAAATGTTTAATGATGTCATTAATGCCAAGCAGGTTTTAAAGGCTCAAAAATCAAGTGAAATACAATCCCTCCCTGTTGTCTTCCTTTTAAATGCAGTCCACTTTACCACCTGATGATTTTGAGCATCTTGAATTAAACTCCTGAACCTAGTGACCAGGATGGCTAGAAATTCTGAGATGGGAAGTTCAATGTATCTGGAGGGCTGGAAGAGACTGAGTCAACCAGTCAAAGAGGCTTTTCAGGGCTGAAGAATAGAAGTAGGATAAAATAAAAGTATGGAAACCGGTCCATCCACATTGAATGACAGGACAACTCCTAAAAAAACCAAAGGCAGGGCTATCTGATGAGTTTTTAAGTCTGACCTATAATTAGTGGTTTATGACAGCCTCCCCCCCACCAAACAAATCAGTTGGCTCTGGATGTCAGTGCTAATCATAATTTCCTCTGATACACTGTTATATTACCTTATGATTATGTATATACACACACAGAAGAACACATTGCAAAAGGAATAACAGCAATGACAAAACAGTGGCCTTACTGGCACGCAAGTCTTTTTGCCAGCTCAATCTTAATTACTGTTTCAATAGCAGCTTTTACAAAAAACTTCTCATAATAGTGTACTGTTGATATATTACACTGAAAGAAACAAAACTGTACTCGTTAAAAATGGTGAGAAATCATAAAAATTACATTCTAGGACCTTTGAGTCCATGCCAAATGTATATATGGCAATATATTTTCAGGAGAGTGATTATTGTTGCCGTCTTGTACTCCATTTGTACATCTTCAATAATGGATAAAGACACACCTTACATAGAAGTACCATAGATAGTGACTTTCCAATTCTATCACTTTTTTCTTCCTCCACAACTAGCCAACGGTGGTAACATCATTTGGGGAACAGCAAATGTCTATTGTTTTCTTGGACAGTATGCTCAACTCTAGGTACAGAAGAAGTAACAAACAACTGCTCCTCACTGAAAGCAAGCAAACTGCTTCACCAAATCTTCTCTTCCTTCTTTCTCCTATGGTTTGCTCTCTGGTAGTAACTTCTCTTCTTTGTGTTCTCTGCTTTTTCTCACTCGATAGCTAAGGTAATATATTTCCGAAGAAACAAAACGGATGTTGGTTTTATGTGAACATCCCTTCTCAATGCGCTGCAGGAGAATCCAAGTGTGGGTTGACTTCTATCTATTTGCCAAAGATGGGGCTCCTTCTGCCATCTTACCTGATTTCCATCTCTGCATTTAAATATTTTTGGGGAGGGCTTATCTTTTGGGGGAGGCTTATTTTAGCACATGTGCTCAAAAGCCTGATTGGGCTTATTATCAGGAGATGTCTTATTTTTGGGGAAACAGGGTATTCAAATATAAATTCTTATCAACTGCATTACCCCTTTTTGCTGGTGGCAACATTATGCAAAACTGTAAAGGGCAACCACGGAACAGATTTCTTACAACCTAAGAAACCCTAATTAACCCTTGGATTGATAGTTGTTACAAAAGAGCAGAAAAGTAGGCATCAAAAAATGTGAAGTGTAAGAAAAATGGACCCAGTTTGTGGGGGCAATAAGCTGACTTTGTATAAATATACGAAAGTATGAAGGCTATTGCTTAACGCATTGTAAGCCGCCCTGAGAAGGGTGGCATATAAATCAAATTAAAAAAAAAAAAAAAAAAGGGACCCGGATTTAGTTTGCAACCCTACTCTCTATATCAATGACTTGATATCCTTACAAACCAATCTTGTTTCACCTTATCTACAGACCACTTCATACATACATGATTTTAAGAATCAGCAGACATTTAAATAGCAAATCAGATATTTAACACTAATGTTTATGACTAAATCTTTATACATTCAAAGACTATATTATTTAGCAGCTGCTCTGTTGAAAGTATGAATAAAGCAGACAATTTTACAAGCTCTACATTTAATTTAAATGGCAAAACAGGCACTCGGGGGCAGATATTACATGGATTACTATGTGCCAGGCTGATGGTTTACCAGTTATGTGGGAGCTGCCTTTTTCTGTGTGCCTCTTGTATGGCTATAGGTAACATTTAAAGAAAGTAGTCCAAATGCCAATCCCCGGTCTTGGTCCCTGCCCTTCTGGTTAAGTTGTAACCCTAATCTTATGTAAATGTAACTTTCATCAAGATAGCGCTATGTTTAAAGAGCTCTTTATCAGCAATTCAGTGAATAGTTATATCCAGCTGCACCTATAAGCATGATAATGTGTAAGAAATGGATACTGAATTATACTAATGAACAATTCTATACCAAACAGGCAACTAATAACCCATTTAGTTTGCTGATTTCCTGCAATTTATCATTTCATTTTTCTGGCACAAATTATTTTCACTGAAATTTTTTTTTTGTTGGTTGCAATCTTTTTCACAATCTACATTCTTAAGAGTGACATTATCTCAACTTTTAAAATTTCAATGCTGATAGCAATACACACACACACATATTGTAGATATAAATACAGTATTTTTATTAATTTTCACACTATTATTTTTTTCTTTTTGTATACCTATTTTCCTTTTTGGTTTATCTTATTATTTTTTTGCTCTTAATGCTTTGTTTCATAAAACAATCCAAAACACCTACAACTTTATATAGTAATATATTGAGTGTGTCATATACACCATCTACCTCCTAATTGTGAGTTTATTTTATTTATTTTTATTTTATTTTGAATTTGTATACCGCCCTTCTCCCTGAGGACTCAGGGCGGTGAACAGCCAAGTAAAAACATTAAGTACAAATATTAAAATACAATTAAAAATATATATATATAAATTTGGCCCCATTAATTAAAAACGATAAGCAAAACAATTAAAAACACTTAAAAAATTAGGCTAGCCCGGCTTGCTGGAAAAGGAAGGTTTTAAGGGCACGGCGGAAGGCACTGAGGTCTTGGATTCTCCTTATCTCTGGGGGCAATTGATTCCAGAGGGTAGGTGCCCTCACAGAGAAGGCCCTCCCGCTGGGGGTCACCAGCCTGCACTGTTTGGCTGATGGCACCCCGAGGAGGCCCTCTCTGTGGGAGCGCACGGGTCGATGGGAGGTCGTCGGTGGCAGCAGGCAGTCTCGAAGATAGCTAGGCCCTATGCCATGGAGCGCTTTAAAGGTGATAACCAACACCTTGAAGCGCACCTGGAAGACCACCGGGAGCCAGTGCAGCTCACGCAGGAGCGGTGTTACATGGGAGCGCCATGCTGCTCCCGTCACTACCCGCGCTGCTGCGTTCTGGACCAGTTGGAGCCTCCGGGTGCTCTTCAAGGGGAGCCCCATGTAGAGAGCGTTGCAGCAACAGTAACTTGTGAGATAATTTTTGTATTGTAGAGTCTAATAATAATATGAGCATGATTGTTCTATATCTGTTAGATCTCCTATGATTTGCTAAATTACAAAATAATTTGGAATAAAACTAAAGTGAGTGAATGATGGAAGGTTCTCTATGGGAATGACAGTGCTATGTAGAAAATTGGAATTTAAAAGATCACTATTAATATTGTGAATGTCTAAGAAAAAGATAATGAAATCAATGGTCCAAGATATGACAATGAGTTAAATTTGTGAAGTATAGTGAAACTTTATTATTTATTTAACTAATTTATACAGCTGCCCACTTGCCAGAGTGACACTGAGCAGGTAACAGGATATTATTTTGAAAAAAAAAAGTGTATGCAGTGAAGATTTTTGCTTTTCATTTACCAAGTAATTGAGAAATGAATAAAAGCAAAAAAATATATATATTTATTGATTTAAAGAAAGTATATAATGAAGTTTATTAATGTATTTCAGAACATTTGTGCAAATATGGAATTTAATGTTGGTTATAGTGATATATGATGGAAGCTAAGCATCCGAAGAAATAAGGAAATGATTCAACACAGAGAAAGCAAGGATGTGTGATATACCTTTGGTTGTTAATGCATTTATTGATAAACATATATGGAATGCTTGCAATAATTCTAGAAGTGCGCTCACATAGGGCTGCCCTCCTCCGGGTCCCCTTGGCCAGACAGTGTCGGCTGGTGGTCCCCAGTATGAGAGCGTTCTCTGTGGTTGCACCGACCCTCTGGAATGGGTTGCCCACCGGGCTCCGGATGGCCCCTGACCCCCGCGCCTTCCACGCCAACTTAAAGACATGGCTCTTTCAGCAACTTCCCTGATCTGCCGTGGATTTTAACTTGGAGATTTGGGGATTTTAAATTGGTTTTTAATATGAGTTAATTTTTATCTATTGTCGGGTTATTTTATTGTTGTGAGCTGCCCCGAGTCCTACGGGAGAAGGGCGGCATATAAATCTGACAAATATAAATATAAGTGATTTGGCAAGGACATGAAAATGGCTGCAAATGATGTACTACTCTTGACTAGGAACCCAAATGATTGCAGTGATATTAGATACAGAATACTGTATGAATGAGGATAATGGATCTCAAACAACAACAAAAAAGAACAAATAAAAAAAAAGGGTAGAATGTTTTCTAAAGATGGAAAAATATGTTATTTTGTTAAATACCGGTAAAAAAGTAATTGCTATTACCTGGTCTACTGTAAGGAATCTGTATTTACAGGAAGCAATTTAAATATGTGTGTAGGTGCACAATTCTGACCATTGTGTTCCATGGAAATGAGGGCTGGGTATGTCAGTAGAAACAACATAGTGAATTGAAATGGGATTTACTTTATGAACTGAAAAAGGATATGTATGGCAAAATAAAGAGATAAGGTCAGAAATGAATGGGATTTGAATGAATGTAGACTAAATACAAAAGTAACTAGTATGAAAGAAGGACATTGAGATATTTTGGTTACAGAAAGCATGAAGCACATTACAAAGTCAATCTATGAAGGAAAGATAAAGAGAAAAAGAAACAGATTATCAAAAAGAGACGTGAAATTTAAAAGGCTAAAGGCAATGTATGAATTGGTGCATGAAGCAGAAACAGAAAAAGTATTTAGAAGCATAGTGAATAATGTAATGTGCGCTAGATTTAATTAGATTTTATCTTAGTTTAGTTCTGCTTCCAATTTATTTGCATACTACTTTTTTTTTACTACTTTACACTTTTTCTATGGTTTGTATAATGATCCTTATCCTGAAACGGGTAAGTGTAAAACAGCATTTTTCAAGCTTGGCAACTTTAAAATGTATGGACCTCAATTCTCAGAATTCCCCAGCCAACATTTAACACTGCAAGAAATTTAATAGTACCAACAATATACATCTCTTTCAAATTTTGCAATCTTATGATGTACTTTATACATTTATTGTGATAATTATTACAAATCACTTTAAACCATTTTTAGGTATTTCCAGTGCAAGAAAATATTTTAATGGATTTTTCAATTAACCACTTTTAATGCAATCCAACAGTACTTTTCAAATGATCAGAAAATTTTATGAACTTTGAAATTTAAAACCATTTACTAAAATGTGTTTAGGTGTGTATATAAATGTGCACATATGTCTGTGTGGGAGCACATGTGCACGCACACATAAACACCCACAAAGAGAAAAGAGTAGGGGAACAAACACATATTTATAAACAATAGGGTGTTGCAAACTGTTTCTTATGGAGTTACTTCCCTTTAATTAATATCACAAAACAGACATAATTATTTTTACCGTTTTATCCCTGAGACGTTCCCCATGTATAAGAAACTCAGCACAGCCACTTTCTTCTTGGTGAATGACTTTGAAAATGGTGACGCAGCTTAGTCCACCCCCTGCAAGTGGTAACCATCCACCACTTGAGTCATCACGGGTCATCACCACAGCTCGCACACGGGCATAACTATTACTGAAACAGATTAAGGATAAAAAAAAAATTAAGTTTTCTATGTTGGGAATGAATATGATTAAGTCATTGCATAGTCACATTAAATTATTCAAACCTAATAGTTAATCATACAGTTTTCAAAAACATTTGATATCCCATGATTTTCAGCAGCATTGGGAATCTGTTTGGTAATCTGAACTGAATACTGAAGAGCTGTGGTGGCACAGTGGTTAGAATGCAATATTGCAGGCGAATTCTACTGACTACGAAGAGTTCGATCCTAACTGGCTCATGGTTGACTCAGTCTTCCAAGATCGGTAAAATGAGGGCCCAGATTGTTGGGGGCAATATGCTGACTCTATAAACCGCTTTGAGAGGGCTATACAGCCCTATGAAGTGGTATATAAGTCTAAATGCTATTGCTATTGATTACTGTATACAGTTTACTTGAACACATTTGGGCAGATGAGGCAAATTTTGTAATGTTGTTATCAGCAAAAGCCCAGCTAGTTCGATTATCAAGAGATTAAATTATTGTGGCCTAGTCTTAATACCACAGTAATTTATTCTCCACAGAAGACCAGAGCTGCGGATCCAGATATAAGGATATCTGCAAGATGCCCTGGGAATGGACATTAACAACTGGGAAACCTTGACCTCCGATCGTTCAGCTTGGAGGCTAAAGACGCAGTATGGCCTTCTCCAATTCGAAGAGACACTTGTTCGGCAGGCTGAGACAAAGAGGCAGTCCAGGAACCAGCAAAATCTGGGGGCTGGGCAGGGAACAGAATGTATCTGCCCTCAGTGTGGAAGGGATTGCCATTCTTGGATTGGCCTTTTTAGTCATACTAGATGCTGTTTTAGGACCTCTTTTCAGAGCACGATACCATAGTCTTTTGAGACTGAAGGTTGCCAATGTGAGTCTTAATGCTATAGGTAGGGATTTCCAATGTTTCTTATATGAAAATGGATCCAAGATGCACAAGCAAGAGCAAAACACTGTAACAAATCTTCTCTTCCCAAATTTACTAGACGACATTGGATGTAATAGTCTTGCATCAGCATGTGTAGCATGGCAGCATTGGTCAGGGCTGGTAACCAGGGCAACACATTATTTGATGCAGTTCTGTTTATATTCAGCGATACATTCTCTAATTTGGTGAGAAAGGAGCGCACACAGTTTGGATCATAATAACTTGCCACAAGAAAGCATTAACTAAGTAGGAGATGATCACTACGTTTGCTCACTTGCTTCCTGCCAAAAGTCACTTAACTGCCAGTAAATGCAAACTTAATTTTACCATCATTGCCTTTTTGGATATGATGATGGAAGGTCAGCATCCAGTAAAAATTACATAGTAACAGGATTAATGTTGTATTCATCCTTTTATACCCCGATATTTAAGTTGAAGCTTTTGGAGGAGAAGTTAAAAGATTGTGAAAGGGACATTTAGGCCACCCCAATGTTATAAATTATAAAGGAAAGGGCATAAAGGACAGGTTTTAAATGTCCTTTTCTGTTGTTTATCAGTTGGGAAACAAAACTTTTTTAAAAAAAGGACATTGATACATTTATTTAAAAGAAAACAGTTAATATGCTTTTAGCTAGTCTTTGGTACTAAAATGCCAAAATATAAGGTAAAAGGCCAAATTTATTAAATTTCAAGATGGAAGGTACAAGTACACAAGATGAAGAATAATATGAAATTAACACTATTCTCCTTTACTGTATTTGTACCTGTCAGATTTATCTTTTCTTCAAGTACTTTACTGCACTGTTACTATGGATCCAATATGGTAAAAATAAGCCAATGTTGTAAACAAATTAAAACAACAAATACCTTACTATCAACAATCAGAATCCAATTATTATCCACTCAAACGTACTGGAATTGTTCATTAGTATTTTTGGTAGATTGGCAGACTGGCCAAGAACTTCTACACAATTCCCATAACTAAAGGCAGTGGGAAAGCCAGCGGGAAGTTGCATATTCATCAGAGGAATATATTTAAGATTACTTTAATAGAAAAAACACACTCAAATTTTATTTATAAGCAATTTCAAGTACTGTATATAGGGCAGTGGTGGGTTGCCCCCGGTTTGCACTGGTTCTATAGAACCAGTAGTAAAACTGGCGGGAGGCTCCACCCATCGTCATCAAAATGCTTTTGTGCATGCGCAGAAGATTGCGTGGGTGCGCGGTCCTGTTGCGGACCGGTAGTAAAGGTAAGTAGAACCCATCCCGATATAGGCATTCTATTGCCTGAAAAACATAATACTTCAGATCATTTTTCAATAGATCCCAAAGCTTTTGCTTTTATTTACAACCCAAATTATGAAAAAGCAATGCCATCTATACTGCAAATGTGTGAAAGTTCACCCACTCTTTGTACTGAAAAAGCAAAAAAAGTATGTGGATAACTCTCCTTAATGTAAATAAATTTATGTTCGATCTGTTGTCACTGCATTTCACCACGATCTCTTGGGATGTGACAAGGAATTCTGAAATGTTTTAATAATGGGTAATCTTATAGCCTACTTAGAATTCTGCACAATCAGAGATCTATCTATAGATCTCTGTCTATTAAGTCTATAAACCTGACATCCTGCTTATGAGCATATGGAAATATGAAATGGGAAGTTTATTCATTTTCTTGTCTGCTAGTGTTAAATGAAGCTCTATTCCATTCTCCTGTGAACAACAGTAGAGGGAAAAAAATTATACCAGTACCATGCCTAATTTCCCCTCACATTATGGATATAGAACAATTATGAAATCTCCAGTCTGACTATGCCCTTCAGTCAGCTTCTTTAATTGTCACTTTTTTGATATGGAAAAGCCATCATTTCCTCGCTTCCTCCTCCACCCAGCAGCAGCCATTTGACTGCCTGCTGGCCTTGGACTTGTAATTTCCTGCTGGCTTCCCCACTGACTTTTTCCTTGCACAGGCTTCCCACAAGCAAAATAAATGGGGAAGCTGGCTAGAATTCAAAGGACGGAGTGAGGGAGAGAGGAAGATGTCCAATGCCACTTGCCAGCTTCCCACAAGGAAATTCAATGAGGAAGCCAGCAGGTAGTCGGAAGTCGCTCCCACCTCCATTACTTTTTGCCTACCTATGATCATTCTGTTTCTGTTTAGGTAAGGAACTAACTCTGAGATGATGACCCAACAGGACACCGGTTGTCTAATAAATATATGTATTTGTTGTCAGAACAGTAATTGTCAGTAGAACAAATTTCCTTTCTCCCTACATTCCCATTGGATTCCTAAGGGTAAATTTCATGCTACGGTGATTTATGGGAGAGGACAGCAATTGCAAAACAAATTCAAACATACAAGAAATCTAGTCTAACTTTAACCAATTACACTTAAATATGCAAAATCCCAAAAATAAAGACAAATATACACATATGTTTATTGCTACATTGAAATACAACCATGTATGGAGAGGTGCTAGATGCTATGAAAGTGCAATAAATAAATAGGGATCCAATAATGTTGAATTCAAAGCAGAAAGCTGCCTTAGATCTTGTGCGTTATACCCACTGTATTTATCAGTGGCTCCTTAAAGAAGATGTGCCTTTTCTGGACATGTATGCAGCTGTGCAGCCTCTGGTTCTCTTTTGTCATACTCTAACTATATGCTAAATAAAACATAAAGTCCCCAGAAAATATAAGCCTGGATGTTGCTGCCTTTAATAACTTTAATTCAATCCTGTATTACCCTGGGACAGCACAGGAAATGGCACAACTGATTTAAGGAGCTGGTGATAGAGACAGCGAGCATGCCTACCAGATTCAACACAACTTTTTGTTTTAAAGTTTTAATTTATTTTAAAAGGACAACTAACTACCGGTATGTCAATTATGCATTTAGTAATTATTTCCTATTGTCATATTAGCATTTAACTTACAAAGTTTCATTAAGTAACAAAGTAGTATATTTTCTTCTCATTTGGACAAAACACCAGAGAAATGTTAATACAGTGTACAGTAACTTCATAGAGTACTATGCTTTGTATGTGTTTCTATCAAATCAGACCTAAGAGTAACAACCCAAAAGAACAAAAACATGAACCACACAGACCAAATAAAAAATTGAAGAGAGTGTGGAGTATTTTTTTGCTATTTAAATATTAATAATTAGAGCATAATGCAGAATTAGCTTAATCTTCAAGATGACCCTTCCATTAATGAGAGTTGTGGATGGAAAAATATATAAAACAAAAATAAATTATAATCAATGTTTTAGGATATCCAGGTTTGGAGAAAGACTATGAAGGGACAGGTTAAAAGGGATGACAAACTCATTCAATTGCTTCACTTAGTTGTAAACAAAATTCAAATCTGTACTAATGCTTTGAATGCAATGTGTTCTTGGCAAGAATTCCTCTTGACTTAGTTGTCCACGAAGAAAGCATTTTCTTTTAGTTTGCTACTGTACAAGCTATTTAAAATTGGGAAACAGATTTAAAGGCCACATACAAAACGCTCTTGAAGTATGGAAGGCTTATAATGAAACTTGAAGATGCAGTGTTCATAATCAGCCATTTTTAATACAATGATAACCGATATTCTCCTTTGGAGAAATATCAAAACATCAAGGGTGAACATAAAGTTTAAATTTTAAAAGAGCATGAATCTGGTAGGACAATACTGCTTCTTCCCTCCATGGAAGATTTAGAACAGGTCTTATGTTTCCTTCCCTTCTCATTCCCACTCTGAATACTTAATGATTGCTGAGAGGTTCAGCACTGGTTTTAAAGTAAAGCTCCTGGAACAATCAGGATAAGGAGTTCTCTATTGCACTTGCCAAGAATGACCCCATATACAAATAAATGCAAATTCAACCCCCGAGTGACAAGGACAGCATCCATTTTGATGAATTACAGGAAAGAAATCTTGGAAGCTGGCCTTGCTATTTGTTAATTTCTGCCTGCCTTGTAAAGTTTTCAGTTCACTGTCCATACACAATATCTACAAAATGCAAGGTAGCTTTTTTGTCACTTTTGTCACATCATGATTCTCCTAAAGGGAACAAAAAGACCAAGCAAAGAAACTGGTTGAATACATGCACATGCATACCTATACACCCTCTTCTGGTGGGAGCATGCAATTTATGTAAAGGGGCAGGTATATAAAAAGTAATCCCTGGATCTGAAAAATGTCTACATTTTTCTCTGCATTTTTTTTTAATTAAAAAAGTTTTTATTTTATGATCAAACAAGTATACAATATAAACAATCATTCGAACTATCATCAGGAAAAAAAAAAGAATTTTTTTTTTTTAAATCCATAATCCGTCTCTAAACTCAATCTTCAACCCCTCCTCACCACCCCCCACCCCCGACTTCCCAGAACAAAAACAGGGCATAGATTTCACCAAACATTCGCTAAAATAAACTAGCTAACTGCAAGATTTAATAGCTCCCAAGACCCCTTAACTCCCCTTTTACAATTTCATCAACCTCCCTTTTATAGACTCAAAATAGCATATAATCCAATAACTATAAGAGTTTTAAAACCATTAACAAATATAAAGCATTCAAACCTTAAAAAAATCTCTTAATATATCAATAAGGTATTCAATTCATTTACATAAACATTTTTCCCCCTCCTACTTTTCTCAAAATTCAAATATTTTAAAGTCTTATAACAAAAAATAAACCTTAAATATTCAAGTTAAATTTCTACATTTTCCCCCTTCATTGTTTCCCTCCAACTTTTAAAATTTTAAAACATAAACATCAGCATTTTAATCAACCATTAATACATAAACTAGAATATCAAAAAAGATTAACCTTACATTCTTACTCTCGAATATTTTAAAAATCTTAAAACAAAAAATAAACCTTAATTAATCATAATCTGTACATTTACCCCCTCAGTCTTTTTTCCTCCCTCCCATTTTTAAATCCTAAGACATAATCATTTTAGCCATTATCATTATTTAAGTTTCTACCTTTTTTTAAAAAAAAATAATCATTTTAATTAACCATTAATGCATCATATTTAAAAAGCAATATTTAAATTTATAAATTTTCCCCCTCAGTAGTTATAAAACCTAAAACATAATCATTTTTAACCATTAATAGAACAACTGCAAAGCCAAAAAGAAAAGTTAATCTTCCATTCTTGCTTTCTTTTTATATTTTTTCCAGTCTTTCTGCATCCCTCCTGCTTCTATTTTGAGGAGGTTTTTAATTTTAATTTGAAGTTGATGTAACTGCAAGGATTATCCCCTTTTTGAGAAAATTTCCTCTGATTTAGAGCCCCCATATCGCCTCTTCTTGCTTAAATAGATCAGTTCATTCCTTCGTCTGTAAAACCAAAGATTGTCCAAAGTTTGTGAAAAAAAGTTCAGTTGTTTCTTTTCTATTAAATGTGTAAATACCACTGGCAAATCTCCTTCCTCTTCTAAAACTTCGAAAGTCTGATCATTTACTACTTTCTTCCAAACCAAGTCATAATTTTGAAAGATTCTGTCAATTTTTTCAAAAAGAGCAGAAAATAAGCTTGAAAATTCTTGAGAAGATTCTTGAAAACCAGCCAGTTCCACCTTCTCTGCTTCAATCAAAATGTCTCCTGGATTGTCATCATGCTCCGTACTTTCTTTTGTCTGCTCCATCATTTCTATTGTTATCCCTTTGAGAATTGCTATTTGATTACTTATAGCTGCAGTATGATTATTCATGGCTTCTTTTATAAATTCTGTAAATTCTGCATTAGGATCCTTGTAGTTCTGTAAATCAGACAACTGTATCATTTCTGACACCTCCAAATAGCTTCCAGCACTTTCAAAATCTCCTTTCTTGGAAGCCATTTTATTTTAAAAAGATTTTCTTTCTTTCCACAACCATAAAGTCATAAAATCACAGCCATCCTCTTGAACAACTTTCAGCAATTTCTTTATAAATCACCAAACGAAATAATCTTTTCCCAAACAGCTCTTTAAGATCTAATCCAGCAATTTAAAGCCAGTCTCTGAGCACAAAACTATTAGCAGGCACTTTCCTTTCTAGCTTTCACTTTTTAAAAATCGCAACAAAAACGCCATCTTTACTTCCAGCTCAGAAAATTCAATTAGAAACATTGTATCCCCGGAGTTAAGCATTATACTTGCAAAAAGCTTGTCCTCCTGCTTCCGTTCCGCCTGCTTTTTTGAAATCATTTAATCTTCTGTTTGACAGCAGAAATTGGACGCGACGCCTAGCTCTGTAAAAAACAGAGTCCCCCCGGATCCGGAGCTTCAGCGGGCTGAACGGGGAGCTGTCGCCCTCTGAACCCCTGGAATTAATCCAGGGGTTTTCGGGGAGCTCTACCTTCACCCACCAGCTCTCCTCCCCTTCTTTTCCCAAAGGGGAGATTTTCAAGCCGTTTGACAGCTGATTAGCGCTGTCAGAACGGCTCAACGAGATCGCGGGGGCGGCGGTCTAAAAAGACCGTCCATGGCGCCGCAGAGCCAACCCGGAAGTCCTCTCTGCATTTTTAATGTTTCTATGTAGCATGTATGTGCCTGTACTATATGCACAGTTCTCACATTTTTTTCTGGTATAGCTGGAAACAGAAATACATTGGAATTTAGATTTTCTTTAGCAGATTTATGGCTTGCCTCAATGTGCAAACCAGAAATTGTGATCTATAATAAACTCTAGTCTGGAGGTCCTCAATTTTTCTAGCTCTATAGATAGGCAATGAGGAAGGGGATGGGTTCGTGTGTGCAACCTAGATCCCGTACATGCGCAGATGAAGCTTTGCGTGTTTGCCACTTCTGCAATCCGGTTCCCAACAATCTGTGCTGGTACCGATCCGCTGCCTGGAAACCTCTGTTCTAGTCAATTTCCAAACGAGTTTTAGCCCTTCAATTGCTTTTGAAAGTTTATTTTAAATTTAATTTCTAATTTGCCCATAAGAGAAATATCTGCTGAAGTAAAAAGATGATCAAGTAAAAAAACTGACCAAATATAACAATGTTTTGTACAGAATCAATCTTATGTATGAGCATTGGCTAAATTATGGGTAATTTCCATATAACCCTATGAAAAAATCATACATTAAGTGATCATATATTAAATCTCTAGTATCATTTATAAAATAGGAATAATAATCTAGTACAGTATAAAAGAACCCATAAGCTATTAACTGTTTTAGTGAGCCATGTATAAGGATATATAGAATAACTTTAAATTTGCAATGCCCATTCCAATATTCAAAATCTTTTGTTTCTAAGAAATCAGATAAAGTGATAGTTTTGATTATAAAAAACATAGTGAAAACATCGTATTGTATTAAATCAAACAACCACCAAAGGAAAATTATACCCTAGGAGCGTTAATTACATATGAAAAGATGTAGAGCAGATGACCTCAAATCCTTTAACAGGAGAACAGTGGTCAAATCTGTCAACAGCAGAATGTTGAAGTCACTTTGGTATTACTCAGTTGGGTTCGACAGATAAACAAGTCCTTCCACCTCAGCCTGTTTCACTTGTAATTGTGGTTCTTCCAAGTGGTCACCTATGAATTAACACTCATGGGTTATGTTCCTGTACAAAGCCCTGTTAGGAACCTGTTGGCGTTTGTATAAATTCTTTGTGAGCACCTACCCTATGGATCCCATATAATTTTTCCAAATTTGTGTAATTTGTAAGACAAACATAATGGATCTGTTAAGTAATATTGTCTAGGAACAGCGTAAAAGGCAGGTTGCAAAAATTCCCAGATAACCACTCAAAAAAAATAATAATCTCAAAATATAAACATTTGCAACGGAAGTTAAATGACTGTGGCAAAAAAAAAAAAAAAAGTTAACAGGTGCCCTGGGAGCAATCCCAAAACATATTCAAAACCACTTGAATACCATGGGTGCCTTGGGCAAAATCAGTCATCCCAGTGCCTTGGGAATGACTCCATAGTTGGGTAAAAATGTCAAAACCAGACTAAACATCTGGCTATGTGATCAACCATCAAAATGATAATAAACTGGCCATTATGATTCCAGTAGTTATCCAAGGAAAAAAATATTTGGATGGCACTGAGCATTGATTTCCGTCAATTACAAAAGGCCACACTGTTTTGATTTGCACAAATACTACGTTATGACATCTTAGCTTCTTGGGAAGAACTTGATGCAAATGAAGACCAACATTAGTTAAGCAACTGACAGCTGTGTATTTAATAATAATTATTGTTTCCCCGAAAATAAGACCCAACCGGAAAATAAGTCCTAGCATGATTTTTCAGGATGCTCGTAATATAAGCCCTACCCAGTTAAGTCCCAATTAAGATTGTCAGCCAGACAATCTTAATGGGTGCATTTAGTACTTTAGTACTACGTATTTCCCCCAAAATAAAACCTAACCAGAAAATAATCCCTAATGTGTCTTTTGGAGCAAAAATTAATATAAGACCTGGTCTTATTTTTGGGGAAACAAGGTACTCCAACAATTATAAGCTCCAATTCACTAGATTTCTTGGAACAGAAAAAAAGACCACTTCATATAATCATTTAATTAACATTTTCATTTACTATGAAGATATTTTTTTACATATCTGTAGAGAAGAGGGAATATCATATTCTTTCAGATTTGAGCCACTGTTCCTTATAGTAAAAAAGTTTTGTACAGTAGCTTATCTTGTGGACCAAGAAATTGTTAATATGTAAATATTCGAATATAATAGTTCTATCAACTCTGATTAATATCAGGGACCAGTGGCTATCATGAATCAAAAAAACAACATACGTTTTGATCCTCAAAAAATTACAGATCTAGGCTTTGGAGATTTATTTTATCTTAAGAATGTCAATTTTTTTTCTCTTAGGCATCATACAGGTATTGCTAATTAACATCAGGAAAATGGGCCCCAATCAAGTAGAATTTCCATTAGAAATGATGCAAAACTATTTACAAAATAAAAGTTCTAATTTCAGTTGAGCAAAGATATAACCATAGAAGCTAGAAATAAACAACTTTATCTTTATTTCAGACAACAAGGACTTAAGATGATGAATGACATACCTTGCTACCAGGAGAGAAAAAGTTATTCAGAAGTCGATATTGGATATAGCTAACATCTTTAAAATGAAAATCTTGTTCAACCCTGAAGCTTTAAAACGAATCAATTTATCTACTAAAAAAACCATAATATTTTAGCATATGATACAAGGATCAACTGAGCTATGATAGGTATCTGAGTTCCCAAGAAAGCAAAGGTATTATAAGGAGAGGACACAGCTATGAGGAACAAATTATATTTATGTGGGTAGCTCTAGCTCCTTAACCACAGAGGTTCCTGAATCATCTCCAACTTTTAGGAAGATCAGGATGCCATTAATTCCATTAGGAAAAAAGTCATAAATTCAAGATGCTGTATTATAGTAACTGTTATCACTAATAATCTACATCTACCACCATTACAGAATCTTAAATACTGAAGCAATTAAACTAACAGTTTAGATATGGCTGTTTAAAACTTTATATGATGGTAACATTTATATATCTGGATTTAGTAAATTTATAAATTAAATTTATTTATAAATTTAATAAATCCAGAGATTTCAGAAATGATACTGTCTTAACACAATCCTCTGAAACAACAATTATTTGCTTACATTTTGTTTTCTCTTGTCTAGCTAGTAATAATGTTGGAGAAACCTATGGAAAGTATGGTGGAGTTATTTTAGATGCTGAAATGATGTGTATTTATTTTATTTATTATTATTTTATGCAATTTATATGCAGCCCTATCTCCGAGGACTCAGGACGGCTCACAACGGTAAAATGCATAATTCCTTATTAAAACGATATAAAATTAAAACCCGATTTAAAACAGTTTAAAATTCATTAAAAACCCCCCATCAGTCCAGGCTATGGAACAACCAGGTCTTCAACTCGCGGCGGAACGAGCGAAAGGCTATCCGGAGCCACAGCCACTCGGTCTTGGCAGGGTTGAGTCGAAGCCTGTTCCTCCCCATCCAGGTCTGTACCACTTCCAGGCAACGGGACATCACATCGAGGGCATCACTGGGCTGGTTTGGGGTGGATATAAAAAGCTGGGTATCATCAGCGTACTGATGATGCCGCACCCCAAAACCACGGATGATCTTCCCAAGCGGCTTCATATAGATGTTGAACAGGAGAGGCGAGAGGACTGACCCCTGGGGGCACCCCACAAGTGAGGGGCCTCATAGCCGACCTCTGCCCTCCTGCCAACACCGCTTGCGTACGGCCTGAGAGATAGGAGGAGAATCACCGTAGAATAGTGCCTCCCACTCCCAACCCCTCGAGCCGTCGCAGCAAGATACCATGGTCAATGGTATCAAACGCCGCTGAAAGATCCAAGAGGACCAGAACAGAGGAATATCCCCTGTCCCGAGCCCTCCAAAGATCATCCACCAGTGCGACCAATGCCGTCTCCGTGCTGTACCCCAGCCTGAAACCCGATTGGTACGGATCCAGGTAGTCTGTATCCTCCAGGGCCAATGGGACCTGCCGTGCCACCACGCTCTCAACAACCTTCGCTACGTGTATTGTTTTCTAGCAGATAAAAAAAATATTACCTATATAAAATGTGGTTATTCTATCTTAAAATATATGCAATTTGATGAAGTCCATGATTATTATACATTTCTTCAGATGCTGTATTATTTGCTGATTATATAAAAAAACAAGCATTAGTGGAAGCCAAGAACAAACATTAGTGCTAGTTAAAAATTGGAATATACTGAATGTAAGGAAACAAAATACAAATTTTGAAATAATGTAATAAAAACAAGAACAGAATGCTGGCAAGGAGAAGCATTATATGGACAATTTCTAGAAAATATGAAGGGGAAATTGAATAAAGATAAAATCTGGCAATGGCTTATAACTGAAACATTAAAAAAGAATCTGAAGGCTTGATTTTGGCTGCTCAAGAGAAAAACTATTCAAATTAATGAAATCAAGGCCAGAATTGAAAAATCAAATGATTCAAACAAAGTGCATATTGCACAAAGAAGCAGAAGAAACAGTAGATCAAATATTCAGCATGTGCAAAAAGACTACACAAATTATAAACAATAGTGTAACACAGTTGCCAAAATGATTCCCTTGGAACTTTTGTAAAAATTATCACTAGTCATTAATGAAAAATTGGTGGGAACGTGTAGTTAAAAAGTAGTAGAAAGTAATCAGGTTGGAATATTGTGGGATTTCCAAATACAAACTTATATAGTCTTGGCTCATAACACAACTGGTTAAACTGTGCAGAACAGAAGACAGAATATTTGTCTTTGTGAGTAGATCACAAAGTATCAAATCTAAACACTGAAGTTGAAAGATTATGGTACAGGCTAGTCATGGTGATTCCAGTGATTATTGGCACATTGAGTGCTATACCCAAAAATCTTGGAGAGCACATAGAAAATCTGTGCATTGACAAAATTTTCATTTGTCAATTACTAAAGGCCACACTGCTTGGGTCTGCACATATATTACACTGATACATTACAATATCCTATGTTCTTGGGAAAAACTTGATGCGTATGAAGGCCAATAACCTGCTAAAGCAACAGTCCCTAACCTTTCCGGATCTACAGACTGGCAGCGGACATGGGATTGGGCAGCCTCTGAGCTTAAAGAACTGGTAGATGTGATTTTACATTGTGTAAATAACAACAACAACAATGACAATGATTGTTGTTTTTAAAATCTTAATAGCGTAAAGTTAAAAAAGCGTTTTTAAACCTTTTTAATATTATGAGTAGGTAAGAGATCCGTTCCTATCCCCCTCTGTAAAGCTCCTTTGTGCCTCTATAGTTTATTTATTAATTTATTTGCTTGTTTAATTATGTGCCTGTTCAGAGTCACATTGTTTGAACTGAACAGCCTTATAAATCTTAGCAATCAATCAATCAATTGGCAGAATCTCTTAGCCAAATGTTCTTTCATTTCATCTGCTCTGTGAGCTTGGCTAAGCAAGGCAAGCCATCAATAATGAGCAAGTTGATTAAATGCATAGGACAAAATCAATACCTATCTAGCTGGTGTACATTCTACTCGATCCCAAGGACCTTGAGCAATTTACACAAATCAAACAGCAAAGCCCACTCCTCCACAAATGACTGGAACACGGAAGCAGTATGAAATATTGCCCTTCTTTGGCTAGTAACTGAGGTCATGTCCTCTGTCCTATTATCTGCTATCTGTTGCAACATTATCATTTTCTTTAAGGGAGATACAGGATGATCTTAATTTTCTTTTGTCTTCTTTCTCACACCCCATTCCTTATCTTTCTCTACATTACTTAGAAGTTATCACAATCTCTACACCCTAGATTTCTCACTCCTCAGGTTGTAAAGACAATCTTTATACTTGCCACATATAAATTGGATTATAGTCTTTTTTCTAAGCAACTAAAGTAGAATAAATGCTTCTTGAGCATATTTTTAATTTTCCAAATTCTTTATTACTATTATAAACACAGATATCCAAATTGGGCACCCTTGGATAATATAATATTCTTCACTGAACCTTAAGTGAACAATATTGACATGGTTAAAATTAAGCACCATATTTTTCTGTAAATTTGAATCCACTTACTATTTATATGCAATTATTATATATATATATATATATATATATATATATATATATATATATATATATATATATATATATATATATATGCAACTCTTGGTGTATTCGGGTCTTCTCCTGTGTAAGATTGAGAGCACTTCGACAACGTTTCGGCAGAATCTCATCTGCCATAAATCAGGCTTATGCAAGGTGTCTTCTGCAGTTGCTGCAGAAGACCCTTTGCATAAGCCTGATGATGGCAAATAATAACAATAACAATAACAATAACAATTATAATTATAATTATTATTTTATTTCTATACCGCCCTTCTCCAAAAGGACTCAGGGCGGTGTATAGCCTATTAAAAGCACAAAGACAAACAACAATTAAAAAAATTTAAAATTATTAAATAATTTCTGCTCAATATTAAAACTCCCAAAAATTTAAAACATCCAATTTAAAATCATTACATTGATAGCCTGGCCTGGCGGAACAGCAGGGTCTTAAGGGCACAGCAAAATACCCTGAGTTCGGAGATCTTATGCATTTCCGGGAGCAGTTCATTCCACAGGGGTGGGGCTCCCATAGAGAAGGCCTTCCGCCTGGGTGTCGCCAGCCGACATAACTTGGCTGATGGCACCCTGAGGAGACCCTCTCTGTGGGAGCGAACTGGCCGGTGGGAGGCTACTGGTGGCAGAAGTCGGTCTCGAAGGTACCCGGGTCCTATGCCATGGAGTGCTTTAAAGGTGGTAACCAACACCTTGAATCACACCCGGAAGACCACTGGGAGCCAGTGAAGCTCGTGCAGGAGGGGTGTCACGTGGGCACAATGGGTTGCGCCCATAACTACCCGCGTGCCGCATTCTGGACCAGCTGGAGCCTCCGAGTGCTCTTCAAGGGGAGCCCCATGTAGAGAGCATTACAATAGTCCAGCCGGGAGGTGACAAGGGCATGAGTGACTGTGTGCAAGGCATCCTGGTCCAGAAAGGGCTGCAACTGGCGAATTAGGCGAACCTGATAAAAAGCCCCCCTGGCCACGGCCGTCATATGCTCTTCAAAAGACAGCCGTGCATCCAGGAGGACACCCAGATTGCAAGCCCTCTCTGTGGGGGGCAGCGATTCACCCCCAATAGTCAGCGATGGCACCAGCTGACTATATCGGGATGCCGGAAGCCACAGCCACTCGGTCTTGGAAGGGTTGAGTCTGAGCCTATTTCTCCCCATCCAGACCCGCACGGCCTCCAGGCAGCAAGACATCATATCAAGGGCATCGTTGGGGTGGTCTGGGGTGGAGATGTATAGCTGAGTATAATCAGCGTACTGATGGACTCTCACCCCAAAATCACGGATGATCTCATCCAGCGGCTTCACATAAATGTTGAACAGAAGGGGCGAGAGGACCGACCCCTGCGGCACTCCCCATGTGAGGCGCCTTGAGGTCGACCTCTGCCCCCCTGCCAACACAAACCGTGAGCGGTCGGAGAGGAAGGAGGAGAACCACAGCAAAATGGTGCCCCCGATTCCTAACCCCCTCAACCGCTGCAGCATGATACCATGGTCGATGGTATCAAAAGCCGCTGAGAGATCTAATAGGACCAGGACAGAGGAGCAACCCCTGACCCAAGTCCTCCAGAGATCATCCACCAATGTGACCAATGCTGTTTCTGTGCTGTACCCCTGCCTGAAGCCCGACTGGCACGGGTCCAGATAGATAGCTTCATCCAGAGCGGCTGGGCGGTTCTCTGCAGATGCGAGTGGAAAAATGGTTAGATTTCACCGCTTTTATCGCCACTAGGTAGGTCTTGATATAAGACCTCACCAGTGTCCGGTCGGAATCGGATTGACTAGTCCTCCAAATGCTGTCTAGGCGTCTTTTCCTATGCTTCATCTCTCTCAGCTCCTCAGAGAACCAAGGAGCCAATTGAGATCGGCATCGGGTCAGAGGCCGCAAAGGCACAATGCGATCCAAAGCTATGGCCGCCACACTCTCCCAGGCGGCCACCAGCTCTTCAGTCGAGTCGTGTGCCAGGGTCTCAGGAAATGGCCCAAGCTCCGTCAGGAACCTTTCGGGATCCATCAGGCGCCTGGGACGGAACCATCTGGTCGGTGAGATGAGATGAGATTCTGCCGAAATGTTGCCAAAGTGATCTCAATCTTACACAGGAGAAGACCTGAATACACCAGGACTTGCATATCTGTACCCGTGAAAATCTACGAATATATATGTATATATTTCTTTTCGTAGATTTTCACGGGTACATATATCAAACTATTCTAAAAATACGAGTTCCAGGTATATTAGTAAAGAAAGAAGCAGACATCCTGCGAGCTCCGGAACTTAAAATTTTAAAAGAATTAAAATTTTCTTTTACTAAGCTTTTGTCAGCCATCTGCTGACATCGTCAGAGTATTAAACTACCATTACAGAGATCTGTAATGTATATTGCAAGTTCTGACATCCTCTTTCATCAGCCAAGCTTCTTTGAAGTTGTACTTCAGGGACCCTGAAAATTCACAAATTCTTACTCATTTTAACAATAACACATGATCAGCAAATCAACATATGTAGCTTCATTGTCAGAGATGCAGATTGATATGGATCTTGATATTAAAAGTTCAGCTTGAATGAGAGTTACACTGGAACATTTTTAAAAAATTTATCAATCACTTTTACTGATCATATTATTTTCTTTTCTCTATTATTTTGTTGCACTGTGTCAGACTGGACAGTGTTAAAATTAAGATCAAAACAGGCATCCTCACCACCACCACCATTTCTTGAATGCCACAGCTGAAATGGGAAAACAAGACAATGGTAATAATATTTAACTGATATGAATGCCCTCTGCAATAAAACTATGATTTAAAAAAGCCTAAATTAATGGGAAAGAAGGCCAAAAGGAAAAAAAATGTTTCTGAAGTTTGTTAAACTGAGTTTTTTTAAAATGAACAGCTTACTGTATTTTTCCCTCAGACTCTTGCCAATCTGACCAAATATAGAAGAGAAGCAGCAGGTTTTTCCACCTGCTACTAAGTTATCTTGCTTTTTATGGGTAAAAGATATCAAAGACCAAGGACAAATCACTGTATCTTTATTACATCCTGTTTGGCCAAAAGCAGAAGTAGGGATATGCAGGTCTGGGCTTAGACCAACTTCAGGCAGAGGATTTCTCAAATCAAGTCAGAAGAAAAATCCAACAACTTGCCAGGTTTTAAGAAACATATGCCCCCAAATACTATACAATGCAAGAATAAACATTCTCTGGGAATATGGACTTATTTGATAGCGAAGTTCTACTCAGGCAGGGGCACCTTCATTTAAAGGTTATAATAGATGACAGTTGTACCACAGGTAAAGTCCAAGAAGCTTTAACCCTTGACTTTCACATTGTGGTTAGATTGTGACTTTCATGCTTCATGTGCTTAAATCTAATGTGTCAACCCTGGCATGCACCTGACCATGCTGTGAATACCTGGCTTTTTCCAATGGCTTGATTATTCATTTAAAGGTTATAATAGATGACAGTTGTACCACAGGTAAAGTCCAAGAAGCTTTAACAGTTGACTTTCACATTGTGGTTAGATTGTAATTTTCATGTTTCATGTACTTAAATCTAATGTGTGAACCCTGGCATGCACCTGACCATGCTGCAAATTCCTGGCTTTTTCCAATGGTTTGATTATTCACTTGTTTGTTTCATTTCTATATGCTCCATACAGTGCAGGACATAAGCAACATCTTCAGTATGGTTGCCTGTCTCAGCCATCGTTCCCCATGTCTCCTGTAACAACGCACCCTCACAACACGAATGAAACTGCCTCCTCCCTTCCTGTCTCCCTTATAATCCCCATTACCTTCTCAACCCTTGATACCAGAAAATGTAGTCACCAAAAGCTGAGCGCATCAAGAATTATTGTATAATAATATCTGCATGAAGGAGGAGCTTGAAGGGATAGAAACAAGCACCCCTAAAATATTTTAATCTCCCTTATGAACAGAAGATGTGAAAATCAGCATATAGTACACTTATTAATTCTTCATTTAGTGTTTAAAAGGATTGAGACAGAAGTCATTTTAAGAACCAGTTGTCTCAAAATTAAAATAGTGGCACTCCTAGTTATAACTCCTAGTTATGCAAACATTTAATGTTATTTCCTTGGGCAATTTAGATAAACGAGATTGTATTTTGTATGTTAGACTCAAGGAAGTATAAGGGTAATCAGATATCCAGATTACACCTACCTTTCTATCTTTATGTCTGTTTACAGAGTCCGAGTCATTCTTTGTATGGACTTCCCACACACCAGGAAATACACACTACACCAAACAATTCAAAGTAAACTTTCAAATTCAACTAAGTCCATTATGAACAGATTATATTGTCAATTTCAGCTTTACAATGAGTCCAATTACTGTATATTAAAATAGGTTAAAAATAACTCAAATGCAGATGCCCTATGAAGGGTGAGAAACTTGTGGTCCATGCTATTGGCAGTCAGCACTTATAAGCACCATCATCAGATGAGTGATTCAGTAGCAACTGTTCAACAATTTTTCAAGCCTTCCACTCGTATTCATTTTATGATTCATACGGTAATATATTTTATATGCAAAAGATTTCAGATTCAATTCCAAAATAGAGCTTTGTTTGCAGCCTTGGGGACATTGTAGCACTAGAAAGATCAGTTTCCTAAATTCATATATATTTAGATTTACATCATAAATCTGGATGGCTAGTTTAACAATCTGAAAAATTGTTTTCTTCTGACAACTCTCTCATGCTAAAATATTGTGGACTTGTGACGCACACCTCCAGCATCCTCTAAAAGTTTGGCAAATATTTACAGGGATCTGTGGTTCTGTTTCACAGATCTGCCCAATTTGGGGGCAGTTCCAATAGAGATTTTCTTGATCTTTAAGCTGATGTCAGACAGTGAAGGAACTGAAGGTGAAAAGTAGCTGGATGATTCAACAACACAATGATCCAAAAATATAACTCTAAATTAACTACTTGCTACTTAAAGGAAAGAAAGATAAAGGCATCTGAAAATATTTCACTGTCCTCAAATTTGAATATTATTGGAAATTACTGGAAATATGAAGGGAATTTCAAATATGCTATACATGTAAAGTTATCTAAGAATATATTATTAGATAGTTGATTTCTGCAAGGAAGAATGAGGGCAAAATCTAAAAGCAAGAACAGAAAGATTCTTAGCTGGCTACAAGAAACTAACAAGAGTTGGAAGGGTTAGGGTTTATATAACAAATGACTTCCCCAACACCTTCAGCCCCCAATTCAATGTGGCTTTCTCACTAACTTGAAGTTGAATGCCTATGATGTAATATATTTCAAAAGCACTAAAGAGTGCTGTGTGCCGCAAGAGGAACACAGGCATAACAAAGTTAAAGAACTTTTTGTGTGGCATGCTAAACACTCTTGTTCTCGCAAGTGAATGAGATGGTAACAAGGCCTTCAAGCTCTTCAATTGCTTGGAACAAGAGTAGTATGAAAGATATAAAGGATAAGAAAGTGTATATATAAGTGGAATATATATCTCCACCCAACAAGGTATATACCGTGTTTCCCCGAAAATAAGCCCTCCCCGAAAATATTTAACAGCATGCGCAGCCAGTCCCTGCCATTTCCTCTGGTTAGGGTTAGGGGAACAGAGCTGGAAATCAGGTAAGATAGCAAGAGAAGCCACATCTTGCTCCATGTGCCCCAAAATAATAAGACCTCCCCGAAAATAAGGCCAAATGCTTATTTCAGGATTCAAAAAATATAAGACAGGGTCTTATTTTCGGGGAAACACGGTACTCCACTTTGATATAATTCCTGTTGTACCCAGCATTTCTAACCAAAAACATAACATTGAACTTTTGTTATCTGAACATCATTTATTAAAATTGAATGAATTCAAGTACTATCATGGAACTCTACCATGAATCCAAGCAGCTTATTTGGTTATTATGAACTGCTGTTCGTGGGAGTGGATTATGTATAAGTGTGTGTGTGTGTGTGTGTGTGTGTGTATGTGTGTGTGTGTGTAAATTCATTTTATACTTTATTAGGCATTCCATTTATTAGGCATTTATTAGACAGCATACTAAAAAGCAGAGACATCACCCTGCCAACAAAAGTATGTATAGTCAAGGCTATGGTTTTCCCAGTTGCAATGTATGGCTGTAAAAGTTGGACCATAAGAAAGGCTGAGTGCCAAAGAATTGAGGCCTTTGAACTATGGTGCTGGAGAAAACCCCTGCGAGTCCCTTGGACTGCAAGGTGATCAAGCCAGTCAGTCCTCGAGGAGATCAACCCTGACTGCTCTTTAGAAGGTCAGATCCTGAAGAGGGAATTGAAATACTTTGGCCACCTAATGAGAAGAAAGGACTCACTGGAGAAGAGCCAAATGTTGGGAAAGATTGAGGGCAAAAAAAGAATGGGATGACAGAGAATGAGGTGGATGGAGTCACTGAAGCAGTAAGTGTGAGCTTAAATGGACTCCAAAGGACAGTAGAGGACAGGAAGGCTTGGAGGAACGCTGTCCATGGGGTCGCGATAGGTCGGACATGACTTTGCAACTAACAACAACAGGCATTTCATGGTAAAAGAAGAAAATGTCCAGGAAAATGGTTGACAATAACAATAAAGCAATAGGAAAATGGACATTGACTTACCTGAATGTCCTTTTTCGGAACGCTGCGTATACACTCCAGCATTGGGAAAATCCTCTTATCTGACAGCAACTGAGAGAACTTTTTTTACTTATCTACCCACTCTGTGCTCTCTCCACGCCCCCTTTTGCACCCGAATCCCCAGTCTTGAACGAAGACACCACAGGTGAACTACAACAAAATTTATTAACACAAAACCACCACAAGCCAACATACAAAGAAAGGGAGGGAAATGGAGTGTATACGCAGCGTTCCGAAAAAGGACATTCAGGTAAGTCAATGTCCATTTTCCAGAACGCTGCTACTACACTCCAGCATTGGGACATACCCAAGCCTAACTTCCAGGGTCGGGCAAAACACTATCCAACTCAGAGGACCCAGACACCACTACTTGAAAAACTCGTCGCCCAAAAGACGCCTCAGCCAAAGCGTAGGCATCAATCCGGTAATGTCTTATGAAAGGCGACAAGGAAGTCCAAGTAGCCGCCCTACAGATGTCCAACACAGAAGCCTGGGTAGCCCAGGCTGCTGAAGTAGCCGCACTCCGCGTAGAATGAGGCAGAATGTTCCCAGGAACAGGACGACGCTGATTCTCATAAGCAGCAGCAATACAGGCCTTAATCCAACGACCAATCGTGGTCGACGACACTTTCTGACCCATGGATGCAGGATGGAACGAAACCAATAGGGCTTCCGTCTTCCGAAACTCAGCCGTCCTACGCATGTAACGTCTCAACGCCCTGCGCACATCCAGAGTGTGCCAGAGAACCTCCCGGTGATGTCTCGGCGACGGGCAGAAATCCGGAAGCACTAATTCCTGCGCCCGGTGAAACCACGAGTTAACCTTGGGCAAAAAAGCAGGATCCATCCTCAGGACCACAGTGTTAGCATGAAAAATGCACAAATCTTTCCTGATGGATAAGGCAGCGAGCTCAGAAATGCATCTAGCAGACGTGATCGCCAGGAGAAATGCAACTTTGAACGACAGAAACTTAAGTGAAGTGGAACCCAGCGGCTCAAACGGAGACAAAGTGAGAGCCTGCAAAACTAAAGACAAATCCCAAGTGGGATAACGATGAACCGTAGGCGGTCTCAGGTTCGTAGCTCCATGAAGGAACCCCTTCACCCACGGATGATGAGCCAAGGAAATGTACGGTGGACAGGATAACACAGTGGCCAGGGCCGCCACCTGGCGCCTGAGAGTGGCGGGAGACAAACCCCGTTCCAAACCCGCCTGTAGAAAAATGAGGACATCCTGAACCGTTGCAGACGTAGGATCCACATGAGCAGTCGCACACCAACGGCAAAAGGCTCTCCACGTGGCTTCATAGATCCTCGTCGTGGATGGTCGACGGGCCGACTGAATCGTACCAATCACCTTATCCGGCAAACGGCCTTTCTTCAAGAGGACGCGCTCAAATGCCAGACGGCCAACTGCAGCCATTGGGGCTCGGGATGACGAATGGCCCCCTGACACAGCACGATCCGATGTGGAGGAATCACCCACGGGTCTGTCACCGAAAACTCCACAAGATCTGCGAACCATGGCCTGCGGGGCCAATGTGGAGCCACCAGTAATATCTCCGCCCTCTCCACTATCATCTTGCGAACCACCTGCTGAATCAGAGTGACGGGTGGGAAGGCATATAGTAGACCCGCTGGCCAACGACACCGCAGAGCGTTTGTGTCCTCTGCCGCTGGAGTCGGATACCGAGTGATGAACCGGGAAAGTTGGGCGTTGGTCGGACTGGCGAACAAGTCTACCAGAGGCCGTCCGAAGCGAAGAGAAATCTCCTGAAATAGACTGGGAAGCAGCTGCCATTCGGCCTGGTCTATCACTTCCCTGCTGAGCCAATCCGCTCGTGTGTTGGCTTCCCCGGAAATGTGGTCTGCGAGGATGGACTCCAGATTCCTCTCCGCCCAGTTGAACAGACGTGTCGACTCGAGCATCAGCGTCTGTGACTTCGTCCCCCCTTCCCGGTTTATGTGCGCTTTGGCAGATGTATTGTCCGTGAGAATCAGGACATGACGACCCCAAACCAGCGACCGGAAATGCAGAAGGGCGAGACGAATGGCTCGAAGTTCCAACAGGTTGATGCTCTGTGCACGTTCCTCTGGAGACCATTGTCCTTGGCCCACCTGGGCACCCAGGTGGGCTCCCCAGCCATGGAGGCTGGCATCGGTGGTGATCACGACCCGGTCTAGTTCCAGGAAACTGCAACCTTGCAGGATGGCCGACGACTTCCACCAACACAGTGACATTCTGACTCGCGGAGGCACGAACACCGTCCTTGTGGAGTTGGAACTGCCTGTTCTCTGGAATGGAAGAAGAAGCCATTGCAGTGGACTAGAATGTCTGCGTGCCCACGGAACAACGCGGAAACACGAGACCATCTTCCCCAACAAACGTGACAGCGTCAATAGAGGAGCCTTCCTCCGGGTCAGCACTTGGCCCACAAGCGATTTGATATTTTTCGCCCTCTCTGAAGACAGGAAAACCTGACCCTTCTCGGAGTCTATCAGGGTCCCGAGGTGTAGAATCGCGGTCGTGGGAACGAGCTGGCTCTTGTCCAAGTTGATGGAGAATCCGTGCTCTCGGAACGCTGAAAGCACCCTGTCTCTGTCTTGCGCCGCTTGTGCCCTGGACGAGGACAGGATCAGAATGTTGTCCAGGTAACATAACACCCTCACCGGAACGGTACTGAGATACGCGGCCACTACCGCCACCAGTTTGGTGAAAGTCCTGGGAGCCGAGGAAAGACCGAACGGCATCGCACAATACTGGTAATGCCTGCCCGCATACTCGAATCGCAGAAACTGTCGATGCGAAGGAAGCACTGGAACATGCAGGTAAGCCTCTCGCAAATCCACCGACTGCATCAGGTCCCCTTGGCGAATAGAAGCCAGAATGGACCGAAGAGAATGCATCTTGAAACGACGGTAACATACCGCCCGATTCAACTCCTTGAGGTTGAGAATGCCTCTGACCCCTCCCGAACTTTTGGGAACCAAAAATAGTATCGAATAGAAGCCGGTCCCCTGCTGGTCCAACGGAACCGGTTCTATCGCGCGGATCTCCAGCAGGTGTGCTATCTCTTCCACCATCAGGCTGCGAGAGTCTGTGGACAGGGAAACTGGGCACCGGATGAACCGTCGTGGGGGCCGATCCGTGAATTCGATTGCGAGGCCCTCCGAAATAGTACGACACACCCACTCGTCCGGAGTGGACCGGGCCCACCAATGACAAAAGGCCCGGAGACGTCCTCCCACTGGTCCCGGAGTCGGTGAGTCATTTGCCCCTTCTGAAGGGCCTAGAAGTGGATCCGCGATAGGGGCGCTTGGAGGAGGACTGTGATCTGCCACGCTCTCTGAAACGTTGTCTGTCGGAGAAGCGGTCTGGAGCCTGGAACGACTGCCGGTAAGTCGAGGGGCCTCCCTGCCCCGAGTAGGAACGAAATGGCTGACGTTGCGTGTAAGGGGTGTAACGTCTGTCTTGTCTGCGAAGGGACGAGGGCATAATATTGCGTTTGTCTTTGTCGTCCACAAGAATCGGCTCCAATGCCGTGCCAAACAGGTTCGGGGCTTTATACGGGGCCGCCGCCAACTTCCATTTGGTTTTCACATCGGCTTTCCACGGCCGTAGCCAGAAAAGGCGTCGCGATGTGACAGAAGTCGCTAACGCCCGCGATGCAAACTTGACAGAGTTCAACGAGGCATCCGCTGAATACTCTGTGGCTGCAATAATCTTGTTAATATCGTGGCGCAAGCGGGTATCCTCTGGAGGGAGTCGTTCCTGAAGTTGGCGCAACCAGATCAAAGAGGCCCTATTGAAGAATGAAGTAGCCGTGGCAGTTCTAACAGTCCAGGCCACGGCCTGATGAGACCTACGAAAGGCCAATTCGGTGCGCCTGTCCTCCGATTTGAGCCCCTCCAGCGGATCAGATGAGACCATCGAATGCGAAGTGAGAGACGCCACCGGTGCATCCACAGTGGGCACATCCAACATGGCTTCAAGTTCGGGCGCCGCACAGAACAGTTTCTTATCTAAATTGCTTGGTGCAGTGGACGACCCCGGTTGGGCCCAAGGCGCTTGCAGAACATCCGCGAACAGTTGAGGGCACGGAATAAAGTCCTTCTCCTGCTTGACTTGCTTAAACAGGGCATCATGAGGACCGGTCTCAGACGGGGTTGTCGGGGGTTGTGCTCCCACCGAACCCAAATTAGTAGTCAAACGAGCCTTGTGAAGGAGGGACTTAAATAGTGAGGGACGAAACAAGCCCGTGAAGGCTGGAGTGTCAGGTACCAGACCTTCATCCTCAGAGAATTCGAGGTCGTCGGGGCCCTCCTCGTCATGGCACGAGCCCTCAGACGAAACAGACTCACGAGGCGAGGGGGATCGAGCCCTGCGAGAGCTTGAAGAGGCCAACGTGCTTGAAGTCCCCGCCGCCGATGTCTGGGCCGCTGTTTGCGCTCCGGCCGCCATAATAGAAGCCAACGCAGTCGACAACATCGTCTGGAAGTCGAACTGAGACGGAGGCGGAGGATTGTCCACCTCTCGGAGTCCCGCTGCTGTGGGCGTGAAAGTGGCCTAAGGTTGGCACCGAGGGGGCGGAAAGGCCTCCAAACCCGCTGAGGAAACATCAGGCATCGACTGGGACACGCCCTTCTGCCAAGCCAAGGAACCGGATTGGACCGCTCTCCGCTCCGAAAAGTCAGGAACAGGAACAGCCTGTTGGGCGGATCCCGCATCACCACGGACTAAAGACGCTGACGCCTGCTTGGCCTTCTCACATCGTTTTTCCAAAGCCTTATGACGCCTGAGAGCATCCTTATCAGCGGCAGAGGAGGTCTTAGAGTGGCGGGACTTGTGACCGCCAGACGCAGAGCGTTTGCCCGATTGTTTCTTGCGGGACTTAGATCTGACAGGGCTAACCTCCTGATCACTGTCTGAGGAGAACGAGCAGTCCGCCATGGTGAGAATGCCCAAGTTGAATAGTAATTATAAATTAATTGACAGATAGATTTGTAGTAATAAATAATGAATCAATGATTGATTGCTTGATTAATTGATTAATTGATTAATTGATTGGAGAAATGCTTGATTGAATAATTAATTGATTGATTGGATGACTGGCTGCTTTGAATACGAAATTAATAGATATCAGCTTGTTTGATTAAATAATTGAATGATTAGATGAAATCTTGCTTAATTGATAATTGATTGCTGAATTGATAGTCTGGCTACCGCTCTGGGCAATGTACTATGCCCCAACAAGCAGTGCTGGCCCTCCTGCCACGCTGATTCCAAGGGCCCCCTGTTTCTGCCCAGGAGAGAGGACAAGCCTTGCACAAAAGGCTGCAAAAAGGGGTGAGCGATAGACTGGTGATGCTCCTCCCCCCCTTCTTTCTTCCTTCGAGTCAATGCCCAGACCGGGACAGAGACTCAGCCAGCCGGACCTCGGAGTAAAGGCTGCGGCCCTCTAATTAGGGTCCGCGCTGCCACGAGGTGCTTCCAAAATGGCGGCCGCCCTGATGGTCTCAAAATGGCGGCCGCAAGTTGGTGGCGTAGGTATAAATGGCGGCCTGCCCGAGCTTCGTAGGATGGCGGAGCGCTTTCCCCCCCTGGCGCCGCTCAGACGCAGTTAAAACTTACGGCCGGAGCTTCGAGGCCGAAAATCAACGCCGCCAGAACACAGCGCCGCCCGCAGAAGCCTGACGGGACGGTCGCTGGATGAGTCACGCCTCCAAACGCAGCGAGCCGGTAGCCGCTCCTGAAATCACCTCCGTTCCGGCTCGCTGTTCCACACGAGAGTCGGGGAGCTATTCCTTAGCCCCGACCTCTCTGGCAATAATAAAGCTTTACCGGATCCGCCCCGCAGGGACAGAAGCCGGCAGCAGCAGGTGCTGAAGCGCAAAAGCCGGTACGACCCAGCTCCCTGGGCACGAAACCGACGAGCAGCTGATGGACTCACCAAAAAGAAGATAGAAAACTAAACTGAACCGAAAAAAAGGAAAAAGAAAAAGGGGGCTAATCAAAAATAACCAAAAGCCTAACGCAACACTCAGAGCACAGAGAAAATCCTCCCAGTGTGTCAGCAACTGAGAGAAAGACTGGGGATTCGGGTGCAAAAGGGGGCGTGGAGAGAGCACAGAGTGGGTAGATAAGTAAAAAAAGTTCTCTCAGTTGCTGTCAGATAAGAGGATTTTCCCAATGCTGGAGTGTAGTAGCAGCGTTCTGGAAAATGTTCTTTCAGTATTTATTGTACAAGGAAAAATACTAAGTATATGATTAAAGAATACATATGACTTAGAGAAGTGGGAAAGGGCTCAACCATTTCCCCACCCATATACTGTATTTTTCGGAGTATAAGATGCACTTCCACCCCTAAAAGAGGGTGAAAATTTGGGTGCATCTTATACACAAAATGTATCCCCGCCCACCTCCCCCCTCCCCAGAAAATGGGACGTGCAGAGTCAGTAATAGGCTAAGGCAATTCCTGCAGCCTGAAACAGCTGATTTTCAGGAGGCCGATCCAACCGACAATGAGCTGCTTGTGTTAATAAGGCTGTGGTGAAGCTGAAGCTGAAACAGGCTATTTGCTGCAAGGAGGCAAATTGCTGGGAGGCAGAGGCAGATTTTTTTTTTCTTGTGCTAATCAGACTGTGCTGAAAATGAAAATGAACCTGAAACAGGCTGCTTACTGCAAGGAGGCAAATTGCTGGGATGCAGAGGCACATTTTTTTTCTTTTGCTAATTAGGCTGTGCTGAAAATGAAACAAGCTGTTTACTGTTTGCTGCAAGGAGGCAAATTGCCGGGAGGCAGAGGCAGATCCCTCCCCCCTCCGTTTTCCTCCCCAAAAAAGGTAGGTGCTTCTTATAGTCCGGAGCGTCTTAGACTCCAAAAAATACTGTATTTGTCTGACGGATACATTAAAATGCATTGAGTATTTTTTTATCATTACTGTGATGCTTTAAAAAACAACTTAGTTAGGAAGAAAAATACTAAGCTAACCAAAATGTATATTATCAAACTAAGAATGTCACTACTCAGCTTATCATTATAGCTTCAGTCAACTACAATTTTCAACAAGATACTGCATGCATTTTTATCCTGATCCACCAAATAGGCTGGTGCATGCTAAACCATTTTTTTCATTAATGGTATCAAAAGAAATTGAGGTGCACTTCTAACCTTAATTGGCATAGTTTTATCACATACCTTGGTAAGCAAAGGAAAAAGTCTGAAGAATGGAGGAACTCAATTAGGAGTTGTCTCTTTTGTGTGTAGGTGCAGCCACAATGTATATAATAGGTGCATAAATGACACAAGACCTATACATTTTTATTTTATTTAGCATATGGCATCTGTAGAGGTCATGCAATCACTGATACACATGTATAATTTATATCATATTATATCACTATAATAATTTATAAATTACTTGTAAAATCATCCAGTTTAATGCATTTTAGAATATATAAAACAGTACTATTCGATAATGGTGCTGGTTTGGTCTCTGGCTCATCTCCGACACACATTGGGACTATAATTTATCTGCATTTAGTTTTGCTAGTTCCTGGTCTGTTTTCTTCCCAAGAACGGAAATACTGTATAAGTTCACTTATGTAAATAAATATGCAGACCACCACAAAACATCCTAAAATCCTTTTGCCATTATACATGAAGCATTTCAGAACTGTGTAATATTTTGTTAAACAACATATCGTGCAAGAAAGTAAATTCAGTATAGAGGTACCAGAATACTGTATTCAAAAAACACATTTCTGTGTATGAATTTAAAATACACATCCCACACCAGATACCTAAATCTTATTTTTAAGATGGTTCCATTACTATCCTGCTTGCTCTTAATGTTACTTCTTTTCTAAATCACTAATTGAAAATGTTTATTATCTTTGGCTTCTGCAATGGCAAAGAACAAGGTTTCATATTTTTGTGTGTGATACCTATAAATTATTTGAAAACTGCTATAATATTCCCCTCAGTGTTCTCCTCTCAAGTCTAAGCACTTCCTTTTCCATTTTTTTTGGCAGTATTTAATTTTTAATCTCCTAATCACCCTTGTTGTCTTTCTCCAATCCTGTTTCAGTTTGTCTAAATCATATTTAGGTTCTGATGATGGACCTACTATTTGAGGTGAAGTGTGACTGTCGTAGAATAAAGTGAAACAATTTCTTACTCTAATTTAAATACTATACTATAATTTAAATTTACCTTTTTAAAGCCATATTCACTGAGATTCATATTATCCATAATCAACTATTGTCCCAAAATCTCTTTCATGAGAAGTAATATTAAGCTAATTATCCCCATCTGATTTCCTTTTCCTAAGTAACTTTATATTTCTCTTATTAAATTTCATTCTGTTATTTTCACTCTATGTCTCCATCTTATTGAATTTTATGCCTATCACTTAAGCCAGACCATCCCAAATTGTCTCAGTTCATAATGCCCTTAGTATCTCAGTAATTATTTTCATTGTACCCCTAGGCTAGTAGTTCATGCAGTGTCCCACAGATGTCAAACGTAGCCATATTTCCTTCCAAAATTTAAAATATCCTGCACTATCCACCCCTCTGAGTTTGTTGCAGAACCCCAGCACAGACTTTGGGAACTGCTGTTCTAAGCTATTAGCTATCATACCCATTCTTATGTCATTTGCAGTCTAATGATCATTTTCTCCATTTCTCTTGTCAAAATCATTATCTATAGTCCTGTAGTCATTTTAAAAGAGCAATATGCATGAGTCATGGCCTTTAATGAAATAATTATTTCTTCCATAATGTGGGAAAAAGCAAAGTAAGCGATATTGCATCTGACTAAATATTGCTGAATTGTAATTCAGTCTTGCTCTTGCTGTTTGGAGTTGCCGAGAACTATAATTCAGCAATAGCTGGCAAGCTACCGTATATTTCCCCTCTCTGGGTCTATCCCCACTGGGTCTACAGTAAACCAAAGTTGAATTTTTAAGTGGCAGTACCATATGGAAATCACTATCTGTATAAGTTCATTATACCTCATTGCTGATTTTTAAACATTAAGCAAAAGTTGTATACTTCATAAGTTAAAATATATGTTTCCAGTAGGGCTATGCAAATGTTTTGAAAATACAGTATTTCAGAAAAGGGTGCTTCTTAGTGTGCTTGCAATACCAGCCCAGAACTCTTTAGGGCAACCTCGTCTTTTCTAGAGGTCATGTGGTTGCCATGAGATTTGGAAAACAATGCAACTGTTTTAAAGTTTCTATTTATTTATTTTGCTACACTCCAAGCAATTCTGATGGTTCATAACATAGGCAGAATTAAAATACCAATCAAACCAATTAAAAAACCTCATCAATCCCATATTTGAAGCTCAGAATTAAAAACCATTTATGCTCTCAAAGACTTTGGTACTGAATCTGAAGCACTGATTGTAAATTGTGCAGATTTTCATATATATTTAAATAACTAAAACAAAGCAGTGGGTCAGTGTTATGTTGTTGTTAGTTGCGAAGTCATCACGATCCCATGGACAACGTTCCTCCAGGCCTTCCTGTCCTCTACCATCCTCTGGAGTCCATTTAAGCTCCAGTGACTCTATCCAGCCACCTCATTCTCTGTTGTCCCATTCTTCTTTTGCCCTCAAACTTTTCCAGCATTAGGCTCTTCTCCAGTGAGTCCTTCCTTCTCATTACGTGGCCAAAGGATTTCAATTCCATCTTCAGGATATGGCCTTCTAAAGAGCAGTCAAGGTTGATCTCCTCTAGGACTGACCGGTTTGATCGCCTTGCAGTCCAAGGGACTCACAGGAGTCTTCTCCAGCAGCATAGTTCAAAGGCTCAATTCTTTGGTGTTCAGCCTTTCTTATGGTCCAACATTCACAACCATACTTTGCAACTGGGAAAACTGTGTTATGAAAGGCAAGCAAATAGGATGTTGGGAAAGTAATTAGGGGTCCAATTTGTACAAGCAATCTAAGTTAGTTTATAAGTAATGTAAAGGATTAGGGATATAGAAATATTTGATGAGAATATATTTTAGCTAAAATAATAGCAATAGGTAGTTCAAAACCATTTCACAATTGTCATTTGCCTTCCTAAGGTTTCAGAAATAAATTGACTTGTATTTCATGCAAGAGAAAAAAACATTCTCAATTTGTAGATGAAATACAATACATCTATGGTCACTTTGTTTAGAAAAACTGAGAAAAATACAACTTGCTAATGAATTAGATCACAAAAATATACAAAACATACTAATAAATTAATTTGTTATGAAATTCATTGCTAATAATTTAATTCCACTTTCATTTATAGCAGTTAAAAAAACACTTTGAGAAAACTTATTTGAGTGATGCTGACTGGCTCAAAGCCACTGTAGCTGAATTCATGTCTAAGGCAGAACTAAAACTCATGATCTCCAGATTTCTAGCCTGGTACCTTAACTGCTGTTATCAAACTAGCTCTCTTTGTTTCAGTACTCAATAAAAATATATTAAAAAGTGCTCTTTGGGATTCAAAGAAAGCAAAGGAAAACTCTTATACCAGCAAACATATCAGCAGGAGAAAAAGTCTGAGAGACAATGTTCACAATTCACTATATATAAAAGTGGGTACAAAGGGAAGGTGACACACATTATATCTGTAGAACAAATGACTATATACATGGAATATAGGTAGTCATACATTCCAACATTCTAATACATTATATAGAATTTATTGCGATTAGCAATTGGATTAAAATATTGCATCAACAGATTCTAATGGACTATAAAGCTATTTCTGATAACCATCCCACATAACTTTTCAGGGTGAGGGGAAAAAAGATTGGGCACATACATAATCAGGGTATATAAACACCCTGGGTATGTACAGTAGGTTAAGCTAAACTCCTTCCTGCAAATAAAGATGATTATAGTAATTTTATTTTGAAATTGATTTCTTGGTAAATGTTATCCCAGCACTTTGGGTATCCCTGATGGAGAAGTCTACTAAGTTCTCAAACTACATTTCAAAAGTATAACTTAGTTTGCATAGAAGAAGGTAGTTTTTAACTATTTTACACCTATGTTAGCCAAAGATAGTCTCCCTTCAATCCGAGGTCATGCAAAAGGCCAAGCTACATTTCTTTCGATTAGTTTCGTCTGAAAATTCTTGCATAAGAAATAGTTTTACAAACATGGCTCTAAAGAATTATAATATAGATCACTTCAAAGGTACAATGTGTATATGTTTTCTTACTTATAAGTAGCAGTTTGTAGTTCTAAATTCGTTTCGGAATGGTTGGAGAACCTAGGAATTTTTCAAAGAATAAATACCTTGTGATCAATTGTAGGACCTCTTATCAGAGACAAATTGCAGAATTTATCCTACTACGTCCCCACAATTACATTATAATGCCCCATATATCTTTGACCCAATAAAGACTGCCTGCTTGATTAAAACTAAAATGTCACAGATACTCTGTAGTAGCAATTAGCTAAAATGAGCTATTTCAATGGTTTCTCATGTTCACAAGTTTATTTGTCAAATGGCAAGAATTCATTCTAATTTGGGAATACAGAAAAATTGGAGCATGCAGAAGTTCTTAGAAGAGTGAAAATGTCTTACTGTACCTTTAAACTTTGAAATCACTAAGTAGAATTGATAAAACAGTTGAGTAAAGGTGAAATTAATCATAGGGAACTTAGCCTTTGATCCTTGGACAACAGGAAAGGCATAAGGAGGGCAGAACAGCACAGTGTAGGAACAGATGTCTATCTGTATGACTTATAACCTAAATCATAGTTTTGATAGTCTATAGCATAAATTTATAAGGTCACAGTCCAACAACTTTGTCCTTTTCCCAAATGCATCACATGCTATATTAGGGATAAGCGATGCAAAGTTCTTGGACCAAATGTAGCATTTATATGTATAAAGCAACAGTCGGTCAAATGTTATTTCTTTCCTTTCTTTCTCTAAAACTATCTGAAAACCGTGACCAAAAGGTCTATTCTTTGATAGAAGTATCTCAGCAATACCCTTCATGTGCTTTCTTAATATTGATAATTCTCCTTGTTTGCTCACAAGCTAAGAAAACTACTCATCTAAAAGATAACAGGATGAATCATATTGTTACATAACATTTATAGAATTTGTCTACATTATTAAAATGTTAGGCTTTTGCATCGAACATGAGAAGAGTTGATTTTCTTCTGCTTGTTTCATTTGTACTAGACACAAAATTGCTTTTTTTTCTATTTGAATATTGTTTTCTTCTTCTTCTTCTTCTTTTTTGCTTTAATTTATATGCCGTCTTTCTCCGGAGACTCAGGGCGGCTTACAATGTGTTAAGCAATAGCCTTCATACTTTTGTATATTTATACAAAGTCAGTTTATTGCCCCCACAATCTGGATCCTCATTTCACCTACCTTTGAAAGGATGGAAGGCTGAGTCAACCTTGAGCCTGGTGAGATTTCTTATTTGTTAGTATAAAATACTATGCATTTTTCCTGTAGAATAACTAGTCCTATGAAGATACATACATACATACATACATACATACATGGAACATAATTTCTCTAGCTTTTCAGGCACTCAGCTGTAAAATTTGGCAAATATAGTACATTATCCAAGTTATCTTTGTTGTTGTTGTTAGGGTGTGTGTAAAAAGTATTTGTTGCTCGTGCAACGAGCAGAGCAGAAACACACAGGGAAGGAGATAAACGTCCAGCTCGTGTGAGAAAAATACTTTTATAGATAACAAGCAGTCTCGATGTAAGTAAAACAGTCCAAGGTCATAAACAGTAATATCAGTCCAGTAAGTATCTTCCCTTACCAAAGCAAACAGACTTTAGTAACTCTTGGTATACAGTACCATACGCAGTAAGCAACAGGATACAATCAGGTATCAATCCGGAAGAAGCAGGAAGAACCAGGAAGAACGAACGCTTCTCTGTGCTGCTTATTTATGCACTGTAGCCTAATTACAGGGTTCAGCAAACCCTGATTACGTGGCTCAGTTGTTTCTTAAAGAAACAGATATTGCCTGACCAACAAGTTAGGAGTAAGCTGCAAGCTGAACCTAACATTCTCCCCATTGGGCAGGACAATATACACAATAGATACAGAAACAAAAATACACATCCAAATCATACATTGTACAGTGGTATCAGTTACATTTCAGATTCTTAATCCAAATCTTTCACAACAATTGGTGTGTTTAATGGCACCTTGCGCTTTGGTAAAGTTATCGGCAATATTGTCCTCTGATGCGCAATATTCCAATGTAATCATGTTATCCTTAACACATTGCCGAACATTCAGATAACGTATATCAGTGTATTTAGTCCTTGTCTTTACAGCAAGATTCGTTGCCATTTTAATGGCTGCCTGGTTATCCTCATAAACCGTAATAGGATAATCCATTATGAATCCAATATCTTCCATCAACTGTTTATAATAAATCAATTCAGTACATGTAAGTGATAGACAAGAAAATTCCGCTTCCATGGTAGACAAACTGATGTGTTTCTGGCGAATTGATTTCCATCCAATCAGGCAGTTATCCAACATGATTGCTATTCCAGACGTAGATTTTCTGGCAAAACTGGCATCAGCATATGCCTTTAATATCATATTGGCATTTGGTTCTAAATACATAGCAAAATGCAATGTTCTTTTAAGATACCTAAGAACACGTTTAGCAGCCTGCCAATGCCTATCAGTAGGCTCTGAACTATATTGTGCTAGTTGATTAACACTAAAAGCTATATCAGGCCGTGTCCAGTTGCTCAAATACGACAAACTGCCTATTAATGATTGATACAGTTCTTTACTGAACTGTGGACTCTGCAAACTATCCTGTTGGAATTCTTGTGCCATAGGAGTCTTGGCAGGTTTACATAATTCCATCCCATATTTTGTCAACAATTTGCAGATCTTATTAGATTGTGAAATTTTAAATCCTCTAGATGTTTTCAGGATATCCAGCCCTAGATAATGCCGTATATGTCCTAGATTTCTAAGTTTAAATTTTGTTTGCAACTGACCGATAATCTCTCTGGCCTCAGTGTCAGTTCTGGTAATTATGGCAATGTCGTCTGTAAAGAGTAACAAGAATGAAACACATCCATCCTGTTCTTTTTTAAACAGACATTTATCTGCTACGCCCTCATAGAACCCAATGTTATGTAATTCCTGCACTATACATTGGTTCCACTCGTAACCTGATTGCCTTAAACCATATAGGCTATTCTGTAGCCTCCAACACTCAGTGCTATCCTGTGTATCATAACCAGGAGGTTTCTTCATATATATTGTATGCCTTAACGGAGCGTTCAAGTAGGCTGTCTCGACATCTATATGAGTAATAGAGCATTTATTTCTAGCTGCCCAAACAAGCATCGTTCTCAAAGTGCTCGCTCGTAGACTTGGAGCAAAAACCTCATCATAGTCTCTATCTGTCTGTGAGAACCCTTGTGCAACAAGCCGAGCTTTATGGGTTACTACCCCATCTACACTTTTCTTTACCTTATAGACCCACCTACAGCCTATAAGTTTCTCATTTGGTGGTATTCTTACAACTTCATAGACACCAAGCCTCTTCAAAGAATCAATTTCTCTATCCATTGCCTCTTGCCAGGCTTTTTGCTCCTTTTCTGGATATAATTTTATATCATGGTAACTGGATGGTTCGATATCTACTTGGCAAACCACTGTGGCTTTATAGCGATCTGGTGGATGCCGGTCCCTGGAAGATCGTCTAGGCATAACAGGACTAACATCAGGTATATTGGGTTCATCCTCCCCTAACCCTAATTCCTGTTCCTGTTCTTCCACCTTAATAGATGGTTTATCATCCATCTCAGATGAACTATCATCAGGAATATGGTCTACCTTAACATCTACATCTGTAAAACCATAGTCTGCTTTCTCTAACCTGTCCCAGCCTTCATGTTCTAGGAATTTAGCATTAGCGCTACACAAAACTTTTGTTGTTCCTTTTTCCCAGAACCTATAGGACCTATGGTTAGCTTCATAGCCAACAAAAATCATTTTCTTTGCTCTCTGTTGGTCCTTCCTTCTCTGACTAACTGGTATATGCACCCAGGCTGGTGCACCAAAAGTATGAATATAACTTAAATCAGGCTTCCTCCCGTGCCATAAAGTAAAAGGTATTTTTCCTGTAGAGGAGTGCACCACATTATTTAAAATATGATTGGCACATAGTATTGCTTCTCCCCACAATTTATCAGGTAAACAAGCATCAGCCAGCATAGTCCTAGTCATAGCTTGTAGGGTCTGGCCTCTTCGTTCAATATATGCATTATGTTCCGGCCGAAAAGGGGCAGAACGTTTATGCTGTATCCCAGCATCCTTCAAAAACTTAGCCAACTGATGGTTAGTAAACTCAGTTCCATTGTCAGTAACAATGCATTTCACCTTAAACCTCTGCTTCCTTTCAACAAAACGAAGCCAATTTGTGATACATTGAAACGTATCACTTTTGGACTTCATAAGGTAGCAAAAACCATATCTGGTAAAGTGATCAACTATACTCAAAATATAGCATGCTCCCCCTAAACTGGGTTTCTTTGGTCCTATTAAGTCTAAAAAGACTACCTCCAAAGGTTTAGTTGTTTTAAACCCATTGCAGCGGTTTGCAGGTGTAACTTTACTTTTATGCTGGTTACAAGTATTACAGTTCAGGTATTTGCTGCAAGCCCTTAATTTTATGCCTTTAGACTGCTTAACAGTCAAATTCAACAACCTGAAATTCAGATGACCAAGCCTTCTATGTAGTAAATGTACGCATTCATCATGAGGCTTTACATTTCCAAATTTAGCTTTTGACTGAACTAACAGTAATGACTTATCCCTAATGACAAATAAGTCGTTTTCTAATTCTGCAGTAACTACAGTGCCTTCACATTCCAGCAAACATTTGTTGTTTTTAAAAGTTACTGTAAACCCAGAATGTAGTAATGACTTTACAGATAAAAGGTTATATTTCAAACTAGGGATATAAAGCATGGGTAAAGGGTGCTTACTGATAGAACATTGAACAAGTCCCTCCCCAGCTACAGTCACATTCCAGCCATTAGCTAATTTGACCTTTTTAGTACTTTTCTTCATATTTAGAAACAGTTTTCTGTTTTTTGTTATTGATTGAGAGGCACCACTATCAATCACCCACCAATCATCTTTTATATTAATAGATGAACTGGTTGCTAAATTACACCCTTTCCTGGGTTTAGCAAAGTTTCTAGCAGATACTTTCTTATTTTTACAATATTTTGCAATGTGCCCCTTAGCCCCACAAGCATAACAGCGTTTAACAATATTGACATTCTCATATACAGCTTCCACTTTTGGTTGCTGTTGCATCCTTAACTGGTCTCGTTCTTGCCTACGTTTGGCCTCATCCAGTAACCTACCAGTTATACTGGCCAATGTTAGTTCATCTCTAGACAATACTTCTAATGATGAAACAAAAGAGTCATAACTGTCATCCAACGATGAAAGAATAATATAAACTTGCTGCAGTTCAGTAAACACAAGGTCTTTCTCATGTAGCTCCTGGAAAAGCCCTGTCATGGAGTCCAGGTGAGCCATCATGTCTCCTCCTTTCTGAAGATGTAAGCGAAATAATTTCCGTGTCAGGTAGATATGGACGCCCACAGAGTCACGAACGTAGAGCTTCTTTAGCTTTGTCCAACACCTCGCAGCAGACTCTTCGCCCCGGAAATGGACAAGTTGCTGGTCTCCCAGTGTCAGGCCAATGATGCATAAAGCACGCTCGTTGTCCCTGTGAAATTTCGCTATCTTTTTAGCATCTTCTTCGTCAGCAGCATTCAATGCAGTTATATCCGGTGGATTATTAACCATGTCCCACAGTCCTTCTTTTCGCAAAAGTAGACAGCATTTTGTGGACCAGGTTACATAGTTTGTTCCATCCAACCGGGTTATAGTAGAATAACTTGTACCTTGCTCAAAAACCATCATCTTGACTACTACACCCACTGCCTGCACTTCTCACTTCCACAAAAACAAATTAAAGAGCCCTGGAACGTTCTGGGCCCATAACCAATGTTAGGGTGTGTGTAAAAAGTATTTGTTGCTCGTGCAACGAGCAGAGCAGAAACACACAGGGAAGGAGATAAACGTCCAGCTCGTGTGAGAAAAATACTTTTATAGATAACAAGCAGTCTCGATGTAAGTAAAACAGTCCAAGGTCATAAACAGTAATATCAGTCCAGTAAGTATCTTCCCTTACCAAAGCAAACAGACTTTAGTAACTCTTGGTATACAGTACCATACGCAGTAAGCAACAGGATACAATCAGGTATCAATCCGGAAGAAGCAGGAAGAACCAGGAAGAACGAACGCTTCTCTGTGCTGCTTATTTATGCACTGTAGCCTAATTACAGGGTTCAGCAAACCCTGATTACGTGGCTCAGTTGTTTCTTAAAGAAACAGATATTGCCTGACCAACAAGTTAGGAGTAAGCTGCAAGCTGAACCTAACAGTTGTCCCACCATTTATTATTTTCATGACTAAGTCAAGAGGGCCGACATACCTAACACAGGTAGTCTTCGACTTACAACAGCTCATTTAGTGACCGTTCAAAGTTACAACAGCACTGGAAAAAGTGACTTATGACAGTTTTTCACAGTTACAACCTTTGCAGCATTCCCATGGTCTTGCGATCACAATTCAAATACTTGGCAATTGGTTCCTATTTATGACAGTTGCTATGTCCCAGGGCCATGTCATTACTTTTTGCAACCTTCTGAGAAGTAAAGTCAATGGTAAACCAGATTCACTTAACAACCATGTGGTTAACTTAACAACTGCAGTGATTCACTTAATAACGGTGGCAAGAAATGTTGTAAAATGGGGCAAAACTCACTTAACAAATTCTCACTTAACAATAGAAATTTGGGGCTCAATTGTGGTCGTAAGTTGAGGACTACCTGTACTTCTTCCTTTTTCTATTTTTCCCACAACAACAACCACCCTGTAAGGTAGGTTGGGCTGAGAAACAATCATTGACCTAAAGCAGTGGTGGGTTGCCCCTGGTTCAACCGGTTCTATAGAATCGGTAGTAAAACTGGCAGGAGGCTCCACCCACCGACCCCGACGTTATCAAAATGCGGGGCGTTATCAAAGAGCGGGGCCGCACGCTCTTCGCTTGTGCAGAAGAGCATGCAGCCCTGCTGCGAACCGGTAGTAAAGGTAAGTAGAACCCACCCCTGACCCAAAGTCACCCAACAGGCTTTCAGGCCTAAAGTGGAAACAGAACTAGCAGTTTCCTGGTTTCTAGCCTGGTGCCTTAACCGCTAGACCAAACTGGCTCTCATGTCAATCTCCTACCCTCTTATGTTCTGATAAAAAGTATTTATACACATTAGTACAATTTCAAAGTATTTTGGATATATATTTCAGCAAGCAGCCTGATTTTATCAATAAAAATCACATATTCTAATTACTGGTGAAACTACCATAATTTCAGCCCTTACAACTCACACTTCTGAAAGTTTTCATTTTTTAAAAAACAAATAGGGATTGAAAAAAATAGGGATTTCATCTCAAGAATGTTTTTCCTCAAAATGCTCTTGCTGCAATTGTATTATGACTTTTGGTTTGGGAAACAAAATAGGAAAATGTACCTATCGAAAAACTGCCCCAAGTTGCCATTTCCTAATGGCAGCTTAACCAGATGCAAAAGATTGTTTCTAAATTCACCAGGAGAAATTACTGACTGCATTCTATATCAGCAACCCACGCAAGCTGACTAATGGAGTTATATTTGTCTCATAAGATATGTTGCCTGTGGAATATAATGGCTGCAAAACGAAGCATGAACAGCAGAACTTGTCAGTGAAAATAGAAAAAATATTCTCTTTAGCTGCCTCACTGTCTACCCTAACAGGCTGTTTCACCCAGAAAGTTCTATCTAGAAGTCTAGATCTATTCAAATAAACTCTAGAACTAATTAAATGTTACTGAAAAGAGGACAATCTATAGAAAAACAAGCAAATAAAGTGTTTAAATTTTGGTCCAATTTCATTTTATCGAACATCATGGCAAATGAAGATTTAAACATATATTTACATATCACTTTGTCCTTACAATGAATTATGCTGACAAAAGCTTCCCTTTTAAATCTTTTTAAAGCGTTCTTATACCAAATCCTAAAATGAAAGCATCTTTCCTAATTCTAAAGCTGCTTTGAATTTTAAAACAAATGTTATGTAATCCTAAATATATTTACAAGTGAGTAAGTCCTACCAAATATAGATTTGATTTAGTTCAACATAGCTACATTTGCACTACAAAAATACTTTTAAAAAATCAATAAGGTAATATATTCATTGATATACATTTAAAAAAAAAATAGAATCACCAGACTATCTGAAGCAAAGCTACATAAAGATCCACAACCAATATGAGAAGTGTGGAGCAATCCTCTTTCAAAGGAAAAGAAGAAGCACTTCTGACAATCACAATATAGTCCATAAAAATTCTCTTTTTTGCATTACATTGCCCTGAGCATAACAGAAATAAAGTAAAATTTAGCTTAAAAAAAAATTTTTTTTTTGAGAGCAACTCTAAAAAACTTTTCAACTGTATGTAAAGTCTTCTATGTCAAAGCAATGTGAGAATAAGATTAATGGTTTCCAGTGATGTTGTAAAATCACTACCCTCAAAGTGTACAACCTTGCCACTGCATATATATCTGTGGCAAGTGGCTTGTTCAGGAGCTGCCCACAAAGAAGCCAAATGGCAGGCTTTGCCAGGAAGCAAAGGCAAGGGAGTTTTGACAAATCTTGGGATTCCTAACTGAAACTGAGTCTAGATCAGGGCCCGAGTCCCAACACTTTTGGGAAATCAGCTGACAATCTTAGACGGTACTCAGGTATGGTAGACTAAAAGTCTCCAGCTAACTCCACATCAAAGTCTTCCTTAAAAATAGTTTCCCCACTGAAGCAACCACTAGACTACAGTTCTCCATCATATAATCTTTTGCTAGTGTACATTCAGATAGAATTCACTTATAGGTGCTGTTCCCTAATAGGAGTTTTTTAGCCACACATCTGGAGCCATGAGCAAAACTTTCTTATTGAAACTACAGTGTTTGATATGAACGGGAGGGTTGACTCAATTGCTTCAACAGTCCCTTACATTGCTAGACTTTTATTTGTATAGAGAATACTGTGCTCAGGAACACATAGCAAAGAGCACATTTCATCCAGTTGAGTTTATGTTCATAAATAGGAGTTCAATGCCTGTGAATGTTACAAAATATTAAGCAATAGGTTGGTGTATCAGCTACACACATTTAACAGATGAACTGTTAAATGAATGTAGCTGAGGAAACCGACTTGTTCTGGGTCAGGCCCTACCTCAGGATTGTTTCCACTGGCTGGATATGGAGTCTAAGTATTTCAGAAAAAGTCTCTTCCTGTCATGCTCAAAGACTCTGATGAATGAACTGGGCCACGTCCCTTGGTAGCTTTTTAAATCCTTCACTTATTTTTATTTGCTCTTGCCAAGATGTCCATGAACTCCAAAATATGATACACTTTCACTTTCCCCTTCCATTAACCACACAAGCCAGGTAGACTGATCTGCTATGATCTGTAATCTGCTAAGTAATTCATGGAAATAAGAAGGACTGTAAGTGTTCCTTGAAATGGAAAATTCTTTCTTATTGGTTACTTCTTAGAATACAGAGTTTGATATTCCTCTATTATTACACCTTTGAATAAAAATTGTTCAAAGAAGGGGATCTGATTTCTACTCATGGAAAGAGGAGTGCAGTTAGATTCTGTTTTTCTCTAAACTGATTTAGGAGGCTTTTCAGTGTCTCTGTACCTTTTCCATATGCCTGTGGCTGCTCAACACTTTTTGCCAATATCTTATAGTCTCCTGCATTGGCTTTCTTTCTTCTTTTCCAAAATATAGTTATATAAATATATACATTTGTTTAATAAATCCAAATATTTTTGCACTTATCATTTATTTTTTTCCACTGTCATCTTGGGAGTATTGATGGGATATGGGAGAAAAATGTTAGGTGCTGGTCCCTTGGTCACTCAGGGAAGCAAGAAATTCCCAGTGTTACCCTGCTGTTACTGGGTAGATGTCATCCAAAAGTGTGGCTTATTAGTTATGGTTTTCAATACTGACTTCAGTACTTTTCCTCTCTTTTTGTGCACTGCCTGCTACACAATTCCTTTTTCCAGCTCTTTGGGACAATTTAGTGAATACAAAAATCTGCATCAACTGAATATTGGAAAGCCTTCTTCTTACTACTGAACAGATAATTCTCCAATCTCAGTGGCCAGTTGTAAGGTTAAGATAAAGTGGTCAACTCTTTGTCTTGGGGTCTCTGTGAGAAATTCTTGAATTTGCTATTTTTGGCAGCCTGATTTTCTATCTTCAGATAGTTCTTTTCTTTCCTTTCAAATCTCTTTCTCGGGATGAACAGAAGATGTAAATGGGATGCCACTATTCTCTTTGAGAAGATGGAGTATTGAAGTGGTTTCTCTCAAGGAGTGGAAAAAAAAGTTCTTTTGAGCTCTGTCTTCTAGGTAAAATCAATTCTATTTTTTTGGCATAAAAATATGGTGACCGATTCTCATTTTAATAAATGTTATAAATGTCAAGGCAGAAAGAACACAAGATTAAACTGATCAAATATGAGAGCAAACAAGACCAACAGATCAATCCATCGAGATCTGCCTTCTGAATCAGGTAAGTTAACAAGCTAAACTAAAACACAATTCCAATTTTCTTTCCAGATTCACCATGTCTGTTTCTTCTGCAATAATCAGAAGAAACTAAGCACTTCATATTTCTCAGTAAGGATTTCTTACTTGAATTTGATGAAAAGGGCCTGCTGTCATGGAAGATTTCTGAATGAGTGATTTCAAAAGCACACTGAGGTAAGAAAAGGCAATTATGAATAATGCAAGGTAGTTGTTGGTAATTATTATGTGTTATTCAGTTTTAGAGCAAAGATTATTGCATGTTAATCCTGAACATTTTTACTTTGATTTTGATCCCAACAATTATAATATAATTTGTTTTCAACTACATGTTTAAAATTACAGCCTGATACTTTTTTTAATGATAGGAAGGAATTATGTCTTTTCACCATAATGTCATGTTACATTCTCCATTCTCAAAATTAATTTAGCCTTTGATAATCTGAAAGTGAAGTTGACTTGCAGGTTGCCACAATATATTTGTGTTACACAAATAGATAATACAGAAGTCCAGAAGTGCTAGCCTTAATATATAAACTCTCCCTAATGAAGGAAGATTATAAACTACAGAAATCTTATTAAGGTTTGATATAATATACAAAATGTACCTTTACTGAACAGAATTTAGAAGTTCTCATCATCATTATAAATAGAGGGATATAGAGCATATTCAGTTTCTTTTTTTAAAGCCTCTAATGCCACATCCTTACAGCCATTCTGAACACAAGCAGTATCTCTGCCTTCAATATAGACAATATTTCTTCAGTTATTATAACAAAACTGTTAATTGTACCAATTTACAATAATAATATTCATTTTAACACAACAAAGTATTGTTGGATCAAGGAAATGGGATTTCAAAAACTAATTTTACTTCATTTTAACTGGATTTTATACACCATTCCTACCTTTTATAAATCAGTTATAAATCAGTTTCCAAAAATTACTTTAAAAATATTGTGGTCTATTTCTAGGGAAGATACCCTAGGAACAAGATATTTAAACCAAACCCAACTATATCACATTATGCTAGGGAAATTAACATTTACTACTCTGCACGTGTATATTAAAACACATGGCCACTCATAATAGTCAGACTTTTCTTGAATGAATAAAAGTATGCTGCACAACTCTTTTTCTCACTTAAAAAAAAGTCCTTTTTGAAATGTAACTTCATTCTTAAGAAAGGAACATTAGCTACACAAATGTTATTTGTCTTTCTGTGCTGTCTTATGACCGGATTTGATATATTAACATGAAGACTGTAACGCAAACAGAACATGTCAGCAGTAGAAAGGCCTTGAAGTAGCATGATTCCAGAAAGGGAAAAGGATGCAAAAACTCTTTTTGCAGTTGCTTGACCTTACCTACTCTTCATAATATGCATGTCACAGTTGAATGTATGTGTCAGAAGGGGACAGAAAACAGCATGTTCCATTCCAAAGGCATCTTTCAGTTTTAAAAACTAAAGAAGCAAAGAAAGAAAGGAAGCAAAAGATTCTTTTCTACCCATATGAGTGCTATGGTTTTTTATGGCCTGGAAAATGTATAACTCAAGCTTAAAAAATTAACCCCCCCCCTTTTCTTTCAGTAACCTAATCTTTCCTGGCAACAGTTCCCACCAACTCCGCCAGATTTGAAACTTCTCCCCTCCTTCCATGAAAAACATATAGACACAATGCACTCTTTTTGCCCAAGCCCTGGTTTTATTTTATCTTCATTATTCATATAGATGAGACATAAACTCTGTGTTGAAAATTGAGAGCTTGAGAGTAGCACAAAAAATATTTTAGTGGAAGAAGTTACTAGCTCCAAGAAAAGTCAGCCCACTATTGACCAATGCTTAAAAGCAGTATAGAAGCTTTGTGCAGTGTACAGTTTTTATAATTTAAAATCAGAGTTTGCCACTATTTCCCAAATAAAACTATGGTGAAAGTTAAGATTCCTCTATGACAGATTGGTTATTATGACTTGTTTGCATCCTGCATACTGATATGGCTCTAAAAATCAAAGGCATTATCAAATACTACTCCAGCTTATATTATTGGATTTCATCTTGAGTCCTCATTTCAGATTCATTACCAATATGCAAGGTTAGACAAAAGACCAGAGCATTATATACAAAAGACCAGAGCATTATATATTATAAGACTCATTAACAAAAATAAGAATGACTTTTTTAGGACTTTCTCAATTAACTTTTATAAAGCAACAATGAATATCACTATCAAATGTAAAAGCAACATAGACACATTTAAATAATATTTTTACACTAATAAGGGTAGCATGTCAGGACATAGAATCTTTTCCATAAGTAACATAGAAAATATTTTAGAACAGGCATGTCCAACTCATGGCCCATGGGCTGCATGTGGGTCTCGACAGCTAGTAATGCAACCCCACAAGATTGTAAACTTTTAACAATATGTGTCTTTATATACATTAACTATAAAATCTATTATATATATGCAACCCAAGGCAATTCTTCACTCAATGCAGTCCACACAAGCAAAAAAGTTGGACAACCATGTTGTAGAAAATAATATACATCTGAATATGTGCAACAAAACTTTGAGCACCGATATCAAGAATTTTATTTATTTTAATTGAGACCCCTCATTTCCATACAGCCTCCTCTTTGTTTTAGTGCTATTCCATTTATGCTGTTGCAAGGTTCCTCTATTGTTACATCTGACTGCTTTAAAAATAAACCGCACTGAGGGTCTCTAAAAATTACAAAATATAAACTACCCCCAACTTATTTCAGCATTTTAGCTTCCGTTTAGCAGATTCACTTTTCAGATTTTCCATTATCATTTATCTTTAGTTGAAAATTATAGCAGTCAGGAGGTGGAATCAATCTTTTAGATCAAGGGTGATATTCTGAAAAGCTCTAGTATTTGCAAACAGTTGGCACCCATGGCCTTTTCTACTCCGAGACTACCTGTATTTGTAAATCCTAATACTGAAACTATATAAGGTATCTAGATGGTTTCTCCTCATTTATTGGCAGTGTTAGATTAACACAGATAGGTTAGCCTATCAGATTAACCATGGTTTCCTAAACAAATTTTTGTAGCCTGGTCGTAATGCTGGACCATAAATCATGTCTTACAAACAACAGCTGTGTTCACATATCACCACTAAATCTAAAGCAACTAAACAACATTATGGACCAGAACAATGTGTGAAGCTAGTTATTGATTTAAATCAAAAGCAGCTGCAAGAGGTTGGAGGGAGTGGGAAGGAACACTCTATTTTATCCATGTGTGCCTAGTTATTTTATCACACAAAACACAATTTCTAAAATACTTTGGTTCTTATACAAAGACAGACAAGGAGATATCTTTTACCATATAATAAACTTCTCTGAGCTTTTGGAGAAAAGGTGATCAACTAGTTTGGTCTAGTGCAGTGGTTCCCAATGAGGGGCCCACGCCCCACAGGAGGGCAATTTGATTTTTAATGGGGGTAATTGGAACCTTGTTTAAACTAAGTTAATGGCCTTTTAGGCTTCCTCCATGTAAGTAGGAGTCACTTTTTGAATAGTAAGAATTATATATCATGGGGCGGCGGGGGGGGGGGGGGGAATCAGGATTTTAGAGATGCTTAGGTGGGGTTTGGTCAAAAAAAGGTTGGGAACCACTAGTTTAGTGGTTAGGCACCAGTCTAGAAAACCAGGAAACTGACTAGTGAATTCTCATCTTGCCTTAGCCATGAAAGCCAATTGGGTAACTTTGGACCAGTCACTATCTCTCAAGCCAACTCACCTTACTGGGTAGTTATTACAGGGAAAAAAGGAGGAGGAAGGAATATTAGATATGTTTGCTGTGTTGAGTCATTTATAAAGATAATAAAGGCAGGATAAAAAAAAATCTGGAAAAAACTCATCAATTAAATAATGGGCAGATCTTTTGTTTCAAAGGTAGCCTGTTGTTCTGACTGAAATAAAAGAGCATGTTTAACAGCCCTGCACAGCATTCAAAAGTGATGCTTTAGAAAGTGCATTAGCATAAATAAAACAACCTCAAAGTGTAAAAACAATCATGTCTCTGGAAGGCTGAGGCTGCTGCTTTGAAGAATATTCCCAACAATTTGCCCAGACAATAGTTCCATTGGGATCACCAGCAAAGTAAAGCGTCTGTTCACACAACACATGCAGAAAGCTGGGGAAAACTTCTAAAGCAGTGGCATAACACTTCTAAAGCATACCGCTGCTTTAGGGGTGATTTAAGGAGAGCTTCACTTGTGCTAATACACTTTCATGTCTTAGAACTTAATCCAGTTGAAGGGGGCTTAATTATGGTTCCATCATTCATCAAATCTGCATACCTTATTAATATAGACACAATAAATCATTAACAAGGACATTTATCCCTCTTGTCTCTCCACCCTGCGTGCAAATACTTCAGTGGGCTTTTCCTTATTTATTCAAACAAATAACTAGACGTTCATTCTGTAGCAAGAGAGGTAGGCTTTCCAGCTGCTAAGGTTTTAAAAATCAGCAGCAATCACCTATCAGATGTATAATTGTCCCCATAATACCGTACAATTTTGCAAAATGTTAAAAATTATGTATTATATCCAACACTGCATGAACAGACATGCTTTGGTACTGTGGAATTTTCCCAATACCTCCTCCTCTTGTATGTTCCCCAAAATCTGCTTGAGATACTAGAGCAGATTTGGAAGAACACGGAAGGGTAGAAGTATAAAGGCAATCTTTTCTATTGGCTGATACAATTGCACCAGAGACCCAAAGAACTGATTTATATCCTACTATTCACTTAGGACCGTGATGGCAAACTTATGGCACGCATGCCACAGATGGCACACTTAGCCATATTGGTGGGCATCTCAGCTCCAGCGCGCATGCGCGTGTCAGCCAGCTGATTTTCGGGCCTTATGGGCCCACCAGAAGTAGGGAAAGAGACTGTTTCCTGCCTCCAGATGACCTCAACAGGTGGTGGGGAAGTCCCGTTTTTCTCTCTCCCCAGCCTCCAGAGCCTTTCTAGGACTCTGAGGAGGGTGAAAATGGCCTCTCCCCCCCCGAGGCCCTTCGGAAGCCAGAAATGGACAGAAGTGGTGGGACCAGAAATTGGCAAATGGGCCGTTTTCAGCCTCCGGAGTGCCTCCGGGGGGGGGGGTGTTGGGAAGGCCGTTTTCACCCTCCCCAGACTCCTAGAACGGCTCTGGAGGCTGGGGACAGCAAAAAATGGGACTTCCAGTCTCACCGGAAGTTGGCAAATGGGCCGTTTTCAGCCTCCAGAGGGCCTCCGGGGGGCAGTTAGGCCATTTTTGCCCTCCCCAGACTTCTAGAAAGGCTCTGGAGGTTGGAGAGAGCAAAAAACGGTCCTACCATGCCATCGCGTGGGGGTTCGCACACGCATGCGCAGGGGCATGGCGCATAGAATTATGGGTATGGGCACACACACATGTGACCCCCCCTCCCTGGCCTGCTCCTGGCACGCAATGGCAAAAAGATTAGCCATCAGTGACTTAGGAGAACAAGACAACAAACACAACAATTCCCTTTTTCCATTTTATCTCTGCAGCCATAACCATGTGAAATAGAAGGGACTAAAGAGTATGGTTGGCCCAAGTCATACAAATAACCCCTATGACTGAAGTTAGATTTCAACCAAGATCTCTTTGGTCCTAATACAACATTTTAACCATTACAGAACACTGACATTTTAATCTCATGACTTCATACTATATGGTAAATATGCATTAGGCCAACTATATATATAATACAAGCTACAATGTAAATATTATTCTATGAGAGGCTATGTTTAAAAACTGAAAATTTCTTTGTGCTTTGTGTCCAAACTATTATAGTCTATTAACTCACTGTCAAATATTTAATGGAAGCATCTGATGCTGTTAGGTAATTTTTTACTTTGGACTTCATGGTTTTACTGAATAGGTGAAAGTTCTTTAGATAGTAAAGTATATTATTTCAAAATGATGAAAGCCAGCTCTTCTGAATTTGATACCTGCTACTCACTTTTCTAATTGGGGACACTAACTTCTATCCTATATTTCTATTATTGATAAAACACTGGTTCAATTCCATTATTGTCCGTAATTTAAAAACAGAAGTATTATTTTCAACTTACTTCCAGTTAAATATCTTTAAGAGTTTTTTCTATTTTTTCTCACCAGAGCTTCAACTGCTATCTTTTGAACTATTAAGTTTCACAAGTCAAACTCAGCTCCTGTTTAGTATAGTATATACTATATGTAGATGACTTACAGTCATTTGATTAATGACCGTTTGAAGTTACAATGGCACTGAAAAAAGTGACTTATGACTGTTTTCCACGCTTACAACCACTAGAGCATCCATATGCTCGTGTGATCAAATTTTGGAACCTTAGCAACAGAAATTTTGGACTCAATTGTGATCAAGGACTACCTGTATATTTCTATATGGACATTGCCACAAGTCTTCTTGTCAATAATTCAGTAAAGGTATGACACTACTTTTTAGAGGTTGTTTCTTCAATCATTCAATCTAACTAACAGCTCTGGAATTTCTTGATACTTTTGAAAAAAAGTGGCATTTGCGTGGCAATAGAAACTATAACTTGAATTCCCATTTCTGAAATCTGACAGGGGAAGAAACTTTTAGGAAGAGTACTCTACATTAAATTACATTCCAATTTAATCTGAATAATAATTTGCAGAACTTTGATGATATGAAGCATTATTCCAGAAAGTTAATAAATACTAACACAGGCTTATCGATCCCAAGCAAAAAAGGCTAAAGAATGCACATTTTTGCAGTGAAAATACATTTCTGGGACAACACAACAACTTACATTTTTGATTCATTTTGTATCTTTTTCTCGAATATTGACAATATTTTTTAAAATTAACAATTTTGCAGATCTCTCCTACAAGTAATGTTGTAACAGTAGTATCAGCAATATAACACATATATGGTACTTTGTCAGAAATCACTTCATAGTCTAAGTTCTCACGCATACTAAGTTATTGTTTAACCATAGCTCCATGAATACTTTTATGAATCATAGATATAATAAAATAACCATGGTTTTTTTTTGAATGAGTTATAATTGTCTGGACTCAGATCACACTATGCACTATGCACACAATACAAATACTAAGCTAAAGAAAACAAACCTTACCAGAGCTACCTGTTGTAGTAACTCAGCCACGTATTTCTCATGAAGACTGATAGATTACAAATTTAGTGCATTTTAAGAATCCATTTACTTAGCAGCTCATTTGAACCAATTATGGAAAAGACTGCATAAGACGTAAAAAAGTTCTATGAACGGTTTTATTCCATTTTGCATTTGTGTACCAGTAATTGACAAACTGTAAAATCGATATGGCTTATTGTTTCTCATTCTGTAAGAAGAAACAAAAGACAAGCAAAAATCAGATTGCAGAGAGATTGCAACTCACAAAACAGGGGTATTTCAAATTGCTTCCTTAAACTAAGTATACCAAGAAAAATCCAGATCTCATTCTCTAAGATTAGATGCCATTTTGTACAAGGATACCTCTAGACAAACACTGGGTTTTTAAAACAGATTTAATATGCGTGATAAGAAACAAAAAATATAATTTAAACCATAACAAATAAAATTGATGGCTACTACTGGTATACTAAACACATTAAATCCCTCTAGGTAAGAACTACACCTTAGTCATAGCTCCACAGGAAGTTTGTATGTTGCTTCAAAGAGGGAACTCAAAGTATCTTATCAGAGCATATGGGACAGATATGATTCCGGTAGAAAAATCCCAGGAGAGATATTGAGATATTGTATCTGCAATCTTCTGCATTCTGCTAAAGCTGAAAATATAAACTTAAAAGATTGTTGTTGAAAAAAATATTTTTTATTGTCATCAACTTTTTTAATATTAAGATTATATTACACAGAACTATGCAAAGCTGGGGTAATTTATAACATATGTGCTTTTCTACAACCTTAATATCTAAAATTCTAAAAATCAGGTTTTTAAATCAGGAATTGATACATTCCTTTTTCAATGTAATCTTCACTTTACTTTTTTCTAAATAGGGACGCTCCATAGTATTGTTTTCTTATATCTGTGGCTGTATGTGTAGGATACAATGGTGTGTGCATTCGATTAGTAAATATCCTAATACCAGTGCCAATTGCTAGAAAGGAACAGCTGAATGAAAATGTGTATAATTAATGTAGTTTTATTTTTTTTAAAAAAATACAAATGATTAGAGGGGTTAGCTCAATCACAACTTTCTATTTGTGTGCATTAAAACCCATTTTCAAAGAATAAAATTGAAACTGAACTTCAGAACTATTATGTCTGATTTGAATGGCATATGCCTATCTGAAATAAGAACAACACAATTAAAAATCAAAATGTGTTTCCATTTCACAAACTGAGTAGATTTTAATAGTATATTTAATATGTGAATTTAGTAGGGAAAAACATACCAAAATACTTCTTAAAACATGTACTGTAGTACATTTTATTTAAACATAAGTTTTCAGCATCAATCACATGTAAAATATTAGCAATTCTGGATTTCCATTTTTAATATAGTTAGTTAAATGTAAGTTACAAGACTTAAGATTTATTTTATGTGATACTGCTGCATTTTTATTTCATGGCACAGATATATGATCTGCACTATAAACCAGAGTACTAGAAAATAGAAATCACCTTCATTAGGAAATAATTTAACAAAAACAGTTCATTCATAAAAACTAAGGTAGAATTATTGTACTATATTTGCACAGTACAGAGCAGAAGATCAGTTTTGTGGTCTTAAAATATAGTACATATATTTTCTAACAAATATTATATAGTAGACTTTAAAGACCACCATAAATTTAGCCATAAAATTGTATTCCAGTGATAAAAGTTGATAAAATGCAGCATGAACAAAACCAGGAAGTGATTGCCAGAAGAAAAGGGAATATTCAAAGGGAACTGCCTTCATCCAACACATGTAATGAATGAGAGATGTGGGGGAAAACAGGAAGCCCCTACAATGGCCAAAAGAAACAGGGATAGGAACAAAGCAGGATTATGTACAGATAAACCCATTCAAATGCCGTGTAAAATCTTAGCATTTTAGCATAGTGTTTTTATTCAGTGCTGAGGTTTCCAGGGCAAGGAAATGCCTGGATTAATGCAGTTCAGTGAGTAAGAGCAATCAATAAAGTTTTACAGCTACCTTTGCAGAATGCTGTTTACATTTGAAATTGATTACTCAAACTTAGTAGAGACAAGACAGCGACATAAATGTTGTCTCACTACTATAAAGCTTGGACATTTTGCAAGAGTTTCACAGTTTGAATGCTTAGTCCAAAATGTTAAACACACTCATCCTATCAATATTGAGACAAATCCTTTACATGGCAATAAGGAAACATAGGCAATTGCAATTTGTTCAAGGGCCGGCAATAGCTGAACTAGCCCTTACTACACATCTTCACACTGAATAATAAAATACAACCAATGAATCAATTTCACACTCCTGCAACTATTAACCAGAAACCCTTTAGCCAGGAATGAAATCCAGCAGGTTCTGGAGAACCAGTAGTGGAAATTTTGAGTAGGCAAATACCACCTCTGGCTGGCCCCAGTGGGATGGGAATGGAAATTTTGCAATATCCTTCCCCTGCCACGCCCAAGCCATGCCCACCAAGCCACACCAAGCCCACCAAGCCACGCCCACAGAACCGGTAGTAAAAAAGTTTGGGTTTCACCACTACCTTTAGCATATCAATCTCTCAATGCCTGTTGAAAAAACAATCCTGAGAACCCTCCCAAGTCTCATTTCCAATCATGAAAGCAAAAAGAAAGTTCCTGAAGAAGATATTGCCAAATTACTATGAATTTTCTGCAGGACTGGTGACTAGAGATGCAGTACTACAGGCCTTCCTATAGCAAGCTTTGCTGTTACTAATTCTGACAGGGAGAAATGGGTCTCTAACGGGGACTAAAGGTAAAGGTTCCCCTGGCACATATATGCTAGACGTTTCCGACTCTAAAGGGCGATGTTCATCTCCATTTCAAAGCCAAAGAGCCAGCGCTGTCTGAAGATGTCTCCGTGGTCATGTGGCCGGCATGACTAAACGCCAAAGGCACACGGAATGGGAGTTCACCCCGTTACGTGGCACTAGAGATTCGAACTGCTGAACTGCCGACCTTTTGATCAACAAGCTCATCTTAGCCACTGAGCCACCACTCAATGACGGGGACTAGAAATAGCCAAAATATACTGCAAGCCTGCTACTTAGTTTGCCACACACTGGTTTCTACAGAATACGTTTAAAAACAGAAAGCACCAGTAGGGGAAGAAATAATAAAGTACTTCCCTTAAATCTTGGTTGGGCTTTAGGATCCCTTGATAGGGAGCCCCCTGCTGCCCTTCTAAAATGAATTCTGCAGCCTGATCCCCAGATCATGCAGGCCAACACATTACATCTGGTTACTAATGAACCAAGGTTAGCTCTAATCAAGGTCAGACTTCATTATAAAACAAACACTTCTTTTAAAATGGAAGGCTCTAATAAAATGATTAATGAATTTCCTGGAAATATATTTATCTACAGGCAGCAATAAAGTCTTGATAAATATCAAAAGAAAAAAAAATAACGCTACTGCCCTTTAAAACCACAAGTTGTACAAAGCTTGTTCATGCAAATAGACAGAAATGAAAGTACTTCTTATTGAATGTAACTGTAATTCAACTTTTGATAGCTGGATTGCATTTAATCTTATTACTGTATGCAGCCTGACCCATGCTGCACAACACCTTCTTAACAAAGAAATTGTCATTCTGCAGCAATATCTTTACCTCTGTTGTTTGCTGAGAATCTCCAATCTTAATAATATTGTTAGCAGATCAGAGAACTGCCCAAACTATAAAAATCTTATTAAATCTACTGGGTTTTTTTTTGTTTTGATAAGTAGCTTTTATGAGCAACTTTATTTTTCAATGCCCTAGGCAAATACTTAACTGAACTTATTTTCGCAAAGCCTCTATTACCTGACTTTGGCTTGTTAAGTATGCAGAAATGTTTCCATTGCCATAGCAACATTGGGTGAGCATTTATAGGTGTGTGCGGTTCGGCTTTGAAAAAAAAAATGTTTAAGCTGATGATATAAGGAATGAAATGGCATACTTCAGTTCACTTATGAAACATGGAGATAGGCTTCAGATTCAGACTGTAACCGGGTTCAGAATTTAGTTTTTCATTATGGCATATTCACCTTGCTCATAGTCCTGGATTTGAAGGACAAGGTATAAGATGATCAATCATTCTTAAAATAGAAGAATCCGTATTTCAATGGCAAAATTATTTTAGCACAGAATTTTAGCAACCCTTGCTAGACAGTTGGAATATCAAAAGTCCAATAAACTGTGGCAAGTGCCTTTTATTTAGCATGCAAAAATCACCTGACACTGAGGACATAATAAATTTATTTTTCCCCTGGATTATTTTTGCTATCCCTTTCTTAAAATATGGAAACTTACCTTATTAAGCTAGCTGAAATCTACACCTAAAAGAATAAGATTGTTTTAATCAATCAGAATAGAGCTGGAAGGGACCTTGGAGGTCTTCTAGTCCAATCCCCTGCTCAAGCAAGAGGTTCCTATACAATTTCAGACAAGTGACTGTCCAGTCTCCTCTTAAAAACCTCCCGTGATGAAGCACCCACAATGTCTGAAGGCAAGCTGTTCCACTGGTTAATTGTTTCCACTGTTAGGAAGTTTCTCCTTAATTCCAGGTTGCTTCTCTCCTTGATTCGTTTCCATCCATTGATAAAAATGGATTCTATTTCTATCCAAAGGAATAGAAATGGATCCTATTTTTACTCAAAGAAGATAGAAGTATAGATAGTCCTCACTTAATGACTGTTCAGCAACCGTTTGAAGTTACAGTGGTGCTGAACAAAGAGTACCTACGAAGCTGCGGTTGCTGCAGCACTCCTGTGGTCAGATGAACAAAATTTGGGTGCTTGGCAGCCCACCCATACTTACAACTGCAGGGGCACTTTCACTTGCCCCGCCCACCTATCTCTTCCCCATCTCTGTCCTTTGTATGCCCTGTACAGTGGCACTCTTTGTCTGCAACAGCAAACTGAGGCTGAACAGCAGTCTCAGCTCACCAACACAGCCCCAGGCCTCTACTTCAGCCTCAGCTCCACCAAGGAGCTCTGTGCTGCAGCCATCTATCCCAGTGCCTCAGCGCAAAGCCCCCACTACCTCCTCAGGCCCTGCTGCCCTTTACTGTCATTCTTCCACTGCTGGGAGTGTGGGCCCATGTGAAACAGCTGATGGCTATGCCAGCTGATGGCTTCCCAAGATTGCTCACACCGTGAGCAATGAGAAATAACATTTGGAAAATTTTCCAAGTCACATGCACCATTCTCACAATGCTTTGGAAGGATTTTGAAGTCTTGTAAAAAAGGCCACATCCTCTGTTCTCCAATTTGTGCATTTCATGCTCATGATGCTTTGAAAAAATGATAAAGATCAGCTGGGTGCAGCAAGGTTGGTGAAGTGCAGCGTGGTGGGCACTTTGTGCTGTGACAGGTGCTACAGCACAGGATTTAAAGATACTCTATCGCAGCAGCACCGGGGCTGAAGTAGAGGAACAATGGTGGCCAACATCCTGCAGGAAGGTAATGGCAAATCACTTCCATCGTATCATCAAAAAGGCTTAGGACCTGGTTATCTACGGTACCGTCTGCTGCCACCAGTAGCCTCCTACTGGCCGGTACGCTCTCATAGAGAGGGGTTCCTCCGGTGCCATCGGCCAAACAATGTCAACTGGCGGCCCCCAGGGGGAGAGCCTTCTCTGTGGGTGCACCTACTATATGGAATGAGCTCCCCCCGGAGATACGGAGGATCCCGGATCTGCGCACCTTCCGCCGCGCTCTCAAGACCTTTTTATTCCATCAGGCTGGCCTGGCCTAACTTTCCCTTTTTCCCTTTTAAAATATAAATTTTAATCTGTTCTTAATTATTGGGGTGTTTTAAATCTGTCTTGGGCCAAATTGTTTAATTCGGTTTTATTCTGCTTTTAAATTTTGTATTTATGTGTTTTATCTTGTGGCTGTTCACCGCCCTGAGTCCTTCGGGAGTAGGGCGGTATATAAATCAAATAAAACCTAAACCTAAAAAGAGTGCTGAAGACTCTGTGCTGCCACCACTGAAGAGTACTGCTTTGTCAGGCAACCAAAAGGAAAGAGATAGGGGGGATATAGGCAGGTGGGGGGAATGGAAGAGGAGCAGACAAGGCAGCCCCTTACTTTACCTTACAAGGCAGCCCCTTACCTGAATGGCTCAGGTTGGATTTCCACCTAATTCATTTAACAGTGGCAATGGAGACTGCTGTTGCTAAGCAACACAGTAACATGATTGCACACTTTACGACAGCATTGCTTAGCAACAGACATTCTGATCATGATCATTTTTATTAATATTTTTTTATAAATAAGCCAATGTTTTAAATGAAAACCTGAATGAAAGACTTATGCAACAGTTATTTTAGTGATTGCACTCAAAGGATCAATATTGCAAATTCATGCTTTTTAAAAATTGTTTAATTACTTTTAATGAGCCAGAATGTTTTAAAACGTGGCTGACTGAAATAAGAGCATTTTGCTCTTTGCTTTTATTTATTAAACTTGCTCTAAGAAACTAAAGACTAATAGAAATGGTTTTCCCCAATTCTTTTATTTTAATTTCAATGAAGATAGAATTTCAATGAAGCAAATAGCAGCACTAGGGCAATCTTGGGTGATCCTGAAACAGTAATCAGGGTCACACAAGATTAATGTCTGAATGAGAGACTATTACAAAATCCTTAGGAAGTTGACAAGATTGGTAAAAACATCCTGCAGGCAGGTAATGGCAAACCACTTCCAGCATCCCATCAAAAGGACAACATGGCTAAGTCTCTGTGGTCAGGATTATGCTTTGCTGTGCAAGGCATTCAAAAGTATTCATGTGAAGTAGAAGCATGCAACATGTGAAGCATGTAACACTGTGAAATGCCTATTTTCAGTTCTTCCCATACTTCTTGTCACTAGGAATTAAACTTGACTTGATAAAGATTTGAATTTACTTTCATTTCAATCGAACCAGTCCTTTCTTTATGCAGGTAGTCCTTGACATACAACAGTTCATTTAGTGACTGTTCAAAGTTACAACGGCACTGGAAAAAAGTGACACGACCATTTTTCACACTTACAATCATTGCAGCATCCCCATGGTCACGTGATCAAAATCTAGATGCTTCCTATTTAGTGGTTCCTATTTATGATGGTTGCAGTGCCCTTTTGCAACCTTCTGACAAGCAATGGGGAATCCAGATTCACTTAACAACCATGTTATTAACTTAACATATGCAATGATTCACTTAACAAGAAAAGTCATGAAATGGAGCAAACTCACTTAAGAAATGTTTCACTTAGCAACATAAATTTTGGGCTCAATTGTGGTCATAACTGGAGGACTACCTGTACTACAAATTTAAATAAAACTGCAGACTTAATGCACAGTCCTATCAATATTCAAAAGTAAATATTACAATATTCAGTGTTGTTAAGAGATATTTGGAATTGCATCTCCCACAGCGATTGAAACCATACTGGGCTATGTCACCACTCTAGCTACTGTTTTCCATTTTAAAAAAGAAGAAATATTTAAATGTGGTTAAGTTACTATTTCCTATTTTATACCTTTATAGAAGGTATTCATAAGACTCTTATTAATATCAGAAAAAAATGATCCCATGTAAGGTCTTGAGGGGTTTCGAGAGCTACTATAATGCAAGGAAAGCACATTTCAAATAAAAAATAGTAAAAATAAATGGGGTTTAGGTAGGAATGTCATTGTTTTCATCCTGCAGCTGAACTCTGCTTTGAATGCCAAATTTATAAATACCAAATATTCTTAAAAATTGTGTGTATTTAGGTGTTCTTCAGATGCAAAAATGTTTACAACACAGTACTAACTTCATCAGGATTTATTCCAATTAAATATTTACAAAGATGTTGAAATTTTAAAATTTATCACATCTAATATAAATGTTCCCTTACAATAATTACTACATGAAATGACATATATTGATGCTATTTATAACCTGCAATTTATAGCCTCAATTTTCTTACTTCAAGCTAACAGATCATTTTTTTTTCTATTTATTTTTTCCTTTGGCTTATACTGATTTTAGTGCTACTTATCTTTTACCTTTCCTCCTTTCTAATTTTCATGTTCTTTTCATTGCAAATGTCCTTTTTGCAACTTATTAAACCTTTTTTCTGAAGATATCTTGCAATAGCTGCATTAACAATACATACCATAAGGTTGTGTTTTCCTTATATATTAGGCTTATATATGTCCTTAATTTTTAATGTTTGATTTTTTAAAATGTATATGTATAGACTGTAAGCTGCCCAGAATTACCCTATGGTAAGATGGGCGGCCAATCAATTTTTATAAATAAATAAATAAATATACAGAGTTAAGTAAATTCTCTCCCCATATAATGCAAATTAATAGTCAATATGGATACATGTGTGAGTGTTTACTGCCATTATAGAACTTTTCATTTGTCTATATCACAAAAAATGCTTAACACATTGTAAGCCGCCCTAATTGTCCGGAGAAGGGCGGCATATAAATCAAATTAAAAAAAAAAGGTGTACTGATATATTAAATGTGATTTATTCATATGTTGCTATTTATTATTGGAAGAACTTTATTAAGTACGTAGATCTTTATATTTGAAATCTAAAACTTCATACAAGCGAACACACAAAATGTTAATGTTGATTAAATTTCATTATCAATGAAATGCCTGCAATATCAACATTTTAGTTCTTCTGTAAATGTACAATAAATATTTCTTGAAAGTCATGTCATAATAATAGCTGGATCGTAAAATCAAGAAGCATATATGTAGGCCATCAACCCAGAGGTACAGCTGGCAAAGTTACATTAGTTCTAACCTACAACAGCAATTCAAATAACTGTCTTCATTTTAAGATATTTAAGTTCTTTCATTTACCCTCAGACCCTTGCGTGATTCTGAGCCAAATCTTCACCAAGTAACATTAACAAAGCATATCGGACCCTTAATAATAAAGTCAGACTTTCTGACACATTGCAAAGTCAGAGAGCAAACTCGATCGAAATGAGTGCAAGATCTGTCCTTTCACTAATTGTCAATTGTATATGATTAACAGTACACAATCAGGTTTATGTGAGAACAAGAAAACAAAACAGCAAGTTTCAGGATTTTTGCTGAAAGAATAGGGGGGAACAGTTACAATTTTACCCTCTCATTCATAAGCTAAGAATACTATACTTTGGTAATAAAATGGTTTTTAGGAATAAAGTCTGAATGAATTAGGATGGTACTTTGGGACAGCTTGAAGTGAAAACTAAAAAGAAACCAGTTAAAGGTGTGCTAAGAGGGATTTATAATTTAAAATGTTTTTCCTAAAATGGCCTTCACAACATCAATTATTCAAAATCAATAGTCGCATTTTAACTTTATAAACAAAAGTATTTAGTTGATCTGCAGTTTATGAAAAATATTAGCTTCTAATGAATCCACTCGCAGAATACTACGAAAACTGCCAGTAGTATGATCCTTTAAAGCAAGCAGTTTTTTTTTTAAATCACTGCTATGATCTGGATATTTAAACAAACAATGCAAGCTTGAATTAGCAAGTATTTGTCAATTCTGTTCACATAACGCACAGCATTATTCAACCATAAAATACTTTCTCTGGCTGAGTAAAATGCTCTGGCAGTTCTCTGTTGTTTAAAAAAAAAAATGTATAACTATAAATAAATAGCCAGAAAAGTAAAAATAAAAAATATGCTCACTGGAAAATATTACTGGTTATTCATGGCAAATTCTTTGGATGAAGTGTGTATGTGTGCACATACACATACACTTTTATTATATTAGAACCTAATTCTGTTAAACTGTGCCTACTAGAATATTTAATATTGGTTAATAATAGATATGTATTTTAATAACAAAGTGCGGACAATATAGATATGTGCAATATGAGCTTTTGAATACAAAATTCATGTGAATTAATATTAACTACAATCATTAATTGCCACATTTCAGGGGAAAAAAGCAGCCTTTTTAAGTATGGATTGAATAACAACTAACAACCGATAGCACTTTTAATAATATATTCTGGAGAATCAGCAGAATAACAACTCAGGATATGACCAACAAACTAATGACACATGAAGGGATCCAATCGGACAACATCCAAAACAGGATCTTCTAGCATTTTCTTCTGCTATGGTACATCTGTATTTTGTAAGAACAAAAGAAGAATAAATGTGCCACTAACAAAAAAAAAAAATCAACAACATATTTTACATTATAATCATTTTTTTATCCCAGAATTTAAAGTGTTCGTCAAAAGATTTATGCTTATAACATTACAGCTTACTGAAAATGCTTCATTGACAACTGAGAGCGCCATAAATGGAACTATTTATTAAATTAAATTTTCATTGCCAAATATATTAAAATTCCTGAAATTAAAACAGGCTGTATATAAGCCAAGAGCTGCAGAATTGCAGTCAAGCATTTTAATTCTTAATTAACAACTCTTTAAGCCACTTTCATGCAACCATTTGTCCCTCATTTACAACTACTGCTAGATGTGCCATATCTTAAAAGTGAAGCATATACTGGAATATTCTGCACTTTAAAATAAAGAGCAGCAACCCCCAGCGGCATTACTGTTTGACTGAAATTCCCTTAAATTTTATTTTCAAAGCATACTACTTTCTATGCATTAGCAGCAAAAGTAATGCTGATGTACATAGTAAGATGTATTATCTTCCTCAAAAAAAAAAAAAAAAAGATCAGGTTTGATCTGGAAATTGCTCCATGTAGACAGTGCACTGCATTGTGAATGGCCAGCCAGGTATTTTATGAATGGAGTGGATCACGTGCTCTCAGCACTTCCCGAGCTGATATTTCCCACATAACAGTGTCAACAACCAGAGAAGCAGCATTTTTCAACACAAAAAAACAGAGAATCCTAACACTTGTACCGATTAATCATCTTTTTCTACTATTCTACAAAAAGTCCACAACCTGTCAAGCAGGATCAGCAATGGCAAACGTGGCGAAGGTTTAATTATTTTTTTATGAATGAAAACTGTGGTATGCAAATTAGAACAATTCACAAAAAAGAAAATATGGCGGCGGCTGCTTCCCTCGCAGTTCTAGCAGTATTGCAACACTTCATCTTATCAACTAGCTGGGTACAATGTTTTGTACTTTGTATATTGCGGTCTAGGTTCAATCCCCTGTCGTTTCAGTTTAAGAATAAAGCACATAATTAACAAAAGAAGAAGGTTCTGACTGACACATCTTAAAAGGATTATTGTTTTTATTCGGAAGAGCATCTGCAAGTGACAAGTGTCCCTTCCCCACCCAAACCCAAGAATTATGTTTAACATTTAAATACCGCAGACATTTGGAGAAGGGGGGAGAATTATCGTTACCGGAAGAATGCTTTTTCATCATTCGAACTATATCCAAATAATATTCATTCCTTAAAATAACAGTAACTATTAAAAAGGTAGGTGTCATAGGTAATGTCAACATTGTTCATTGCTTAAAAGAATTGGCCAAGTTCAGGATCTGTGACAAGGCTAGCGTGCTTTCCAATTTTTTTTAATATATATATATATATATAAAAGATGTGGCTCTCAACAAATGTATTGAAAACTGCTATTCTGCAAACCCTTGAATGCTATATAATACTAAAAACGGCTCATCTGGGAATGAACTCAAAGGGGCTTACTTCCGATTGGAAATCGATTATTGCAAATATGCTCAACATCCTCTTTATTCCTATTTCTAGTTAATGGAGGAAAAATCTTAACAGCTCATTATAAAATTAAGCTTCAGGGGAAGGTTTAACAATATTTATACTGACTGACTCATCCAATTAAAATTCAGGGCCAGTTTCCTACAGGATGAAGAAGCTCCCACACTTTACTCGAAATATAAAACATACACATGGGAGAAAAAAAGATTAATCAAGAGGCGGAGTATAGGCCATTGCTAATCCGGGATAAGCATAAACATCTCCCCCCCCCCCCCGCCATATCCCAGACTTTCCAAAAGCAAGCGAATAAAACGAGATTTCCGATAGATAATTAAGTAGGCAAAAGACAGGCATTTCGGCTAGAAAAAAGCTGCAGGGCAACGGGGGCCACCAGGGAAAGAGACCGTCCTCTTAACCAACCCATTCACAGTAGAGATGAAAGGCAACTTACTCATGGTTAGAATTCGCCGTCTCTTCGTTCATTTTTTCCTCACCGAGATCCGAAACCGGGATGGAGCAGCACCGACGCGGCCAGGGCGCAGCAGGAGCTCACCAGAAGCCCCACCATTGTTAAACCCCAGATCTAGCCCCCCTTCGCACCCTTCCGCCAGAATGGCCTCAATCCTTGAGTGGGGTGTGTTTGTGTGTGTGTGAGTGAGTGTGTAAAACAGCAGCCTTCCTCCGGAGACTCAGACTGGCTTTTGCGGGAGGGGAGAGGGGGCCGTCAGCGGCACCGATCGCACCTTCTGTTTTTTTTTTCCCCGCTTGGAAAAGGGTGGCCGTCGCCGATCGCGGCGGGGGTGACGAGCGGAGCCTTTCGCTCAGCTGCAGCGCAGCTCCCGACCAACGTCCTTGTGGGGCTGCAGCTGCACCCGGACAGGAGCCCACATTGCCCGCTACTGCAGCAGGTCCTTCATCCGCACAGTGGCCTTCGCCGCCGTTCCCTCTTGCTGCCAGAAAGGAAAAAGGAGAGTCACAGAAATTCCTCCAGACTCCCAAGCAGGAACCGGCGGCCCCAAATCGCAGAGCGCGCGAAAAAAAGAAGAAGAAGAAGAAGAAAAAGAAGAAGAAGAAACGAGCTCTGGGAGCAAGCAGACGCCACACTGGGAGAGGAACTAATTCAGCCCGGAGCGAGAGGAAGAGGGAGGGAGGAGGGAAGGTGGAAAAAAAAAAAGTGGGGGAGGGTGTATTTTAAAGCCCGGAGACGAGGGGAGGGCGGATGCGTCACCAGCAGCTGGTGGTTGAGAAGGAAGAAACCAAGCGGACGAAGGAGCAGGACTCTCTTCCCCTCTCCGGAGCAGAAGGAAAGCAACTTTAGCAACGGCGCCCCAACCCCCAGAAGGAACCGCGGCGCTTTCCCCAGCGCCTGGCTTGCCCCCTCCTTCGGGAGAACTGGGCGGAAGCGTTGACTTTAAGCTCCTTCCGCCGCCAAGGCTGGGAGGCCAAAGGCGATCTTGGTCTTGGCTAAAAGGCCGACGGGGAACCCGCTGTCCGGGGAGCGGCGCGAGCCCTTGGCTGCAGACCGCGGTGGGGGCGGGGGCGGAAGAGGCAGCTCCGGCCTGCTTCGCTCGCTCCAAAAAAAAGTGCCACAGAGCAGCGCTCAGGCACTGTCCGTAGCCGATCCCCTGTATTTGATAGCGGGGAGCCGTCGGGGGGGGTGGAGAATAGAGCTCCTTTCTGCTCCCCAAGCACATGCAACTAACACCCCTGAAGGGAAAGCGACCTGCGCCCTCTCCCGCCTGGCAAAGCTCACTACTGTATTTCAGGCACGTTTAGTTCGGGTAGTGGACGGGTCTTGAGTTAAGTGCCCTGCTCTAAGCGCAAAGGGAGGGAACTGGCGCTCCCTTCCCCCCTCCCCCATTTGCTAGAGGCTTTGTAGGCCCGCACGGATCGGGCCCTGAGCCGACTTCCAAAGGGAGGAGCTTAAGGAGCTGTGAGACCCGAGTCTACTCCGGCGAACAATCTCGGATTATCAATTTGCGAAGGCTCTCCCGTGGAGCTTCTTGAGTCGCCCGCCTGCCGACACTGCAAGAATTCTCTCATAAGTGTGTGTGTGGGGGGGGGTAGCTTTCCAGAGGCCAAAAATCAGAAGGGAAAGGACACTCCAAATAAATCCTCTAATCCCCGCTCTCTTCCTGGACGCTCAATTGATTCCCAGCGCCCGGGGTCTGCTACGAGCTCGTTTCCTGAAAATAGTTCGCCCTTCCCTCGGTGTTTGTGTGTGTGTGTTGGTGTTGAAGTGTTGCACGGTGGAAGCGGAGGGATATCTGGTGTTCTGCACAATTCAACACGCACCCGCTCTTCTCTGGAGTGGGAGGGGGGGCCTCTTGAGACTTTGAAGTGGCTGAGTACTTCATGTACCCGAGGGTGGTTGTGGTGGGGGGTGAATCGGGAATAGTGGAGCAAAGTTTTGCAAAAACAACAACAACAACCCCACAACCGTATTTTGGACTTCTCTCTTGAAGTCCTTCCCTTTTGTCCAAAAGCTGGGAAGATTTTCTCACCCTTGGGACGTGAGCGACTCTTTCCCTTCTGTTACACAAGCTACTATTCGAGAAATCTCAGTCTTGCGTGGAAACCGGGGCTGCCCGGGTTGAATCACGTAATTCAGTTAAAAGTTGCTTTGCTGCTGACGACGAATGGTGCAATGTGGACCAGCCGGGACGCTTAACTAAGCAGTGTCTTTGATCTGGGATGAGAGTAGGACAATCGTTACGCAACGTTTCCCTGCGATGGTTTGAGTTTCCTATCCTGGGCATGCATTCCTGGCTTGCATTCCGATTTTCATTCAAGTAACCAGCGTTTTTCTCCCCTCTCCCCACGTGGGGTGGCGAGGCGTTTCTCAATTCTACAGGAAGTTAGAATTGAGGAGGCTGCTAAACGTTGGCATGCGTTTCTAAGGAGTGACTGAAAGAATACTAAAGTCCTTGCTAGCATTCCTAATGTGGTGTTCATTTGTTTCCAAATCCCCAACCTCTAGATATGCTGGGTATAAATGCCAGAGGCTATGTGTAGGACCAGTCTTTTATAATCTCAGCAATTTTTGTGGATTTCAACTCCAAAAATTGCTCAACTAGCATTTAGGATATGTGGATTTCAGTTTCAATTCTGGGATTTAAAGTCCACACATCTTTAGGTTGCTGAGATTGAAGGACACTGGTGTAAAACAATGAGTTTGAGAAACTTTCCTCTTGTGGTCTTAACCATGGAAGAGTCATGCCACAACTATTTTCCCACTATGTTCTTATGATGTGTTTTCATCTTTGATTCCAGCCTGTGAGTGAGACTTGACTATTTGTAATATAAGTCAATTGACCGGGATGTGAAAATGGTGTTTTCTCCAACTGACAGCATCTGACCCCCAGCAGCATAGTATACAATTTCTTATGCATCACTGTCATATGTTGGAGGTGAAATCCATTTGACCATAAGTAATCGAGATCAGAGAAGTGTTTATTAGCTGTGTCAGTTTTGGTGGGAAAGGAAAGATTGAGATTTCATAAAGAAAAAAATCCAGAAAAAAAAAATCCCTTTGAGAGAGTTAGTTGGGCAAGGGCTCAAAAATTGCTGACTGCTTCATTCTAGGGCTCTCACAGTCATATGACCCAGAGGCTATCATTAAAGGTTAAGAACAAATACCAGAGGCCTTGTTTGGCACTGTTTTCCTAACTTACTAAAATAATTATCTCTGAATAGTCAACTTATACCAACTCATTTAGTGACCATTCAAAGTTACAATGGCATTGAAAAATGTGACATGAGTGGTCTTCGCACTTATAATTGTTGTAGCACCTCCATGGTCATGTGATTAAAATTCAGATGCTTGGCAATTGATTCATATTTGTGATGGTTGCAGTGTCCGGCACGGCAACTGTTAAGTGATCGCAATGAGCCCTTTGCACTGTTGGAAGAAATATCCTTCTGGGTTCAGTTCCAAGTGGGGAAAAAGACACTGGAAACCTGGAGACTGCTTGGAAAGATGGTTTAATGGTGGACAGGATCACATGGTTTGAGTTCCTGAACAGAAAGGGGCCGAGATGCTGAGAGTCTTTGGGTTTTATACCCTCTCTGCCTTTGAACTTCCTGGGGCACAGGAAGAGTATCCTGATTGGTTGCTGTCAGAGGTCATAGCTAGCCTTGCTGGCTGATGTAATCTCCCAGTTGCCATGTGGGGAGTTTTTGTTACTAGGTGGGTCCTATTGTGTTGCAGATGGTTCATTGACAAGGTGGGGGGGTTGGGTTTCTGCCTCTGGCCCATTGACAAAAGTGGGGGGGGCAGGCTGTTGGGAGCTGCTTTGTCTTTAAAACATATTTCTCCATTTCTCATCCAGGGAAATATATTCTGCCTTTTTAATATTTCCTAAAATATTTCATTCTTCCAGGAGAGGGGTAGGTGCTAGCTTCCTACAGCACTTCCTATGATAGGGAAAATCACATATTTTTTTGTCCTCCAATATGTTGGAGAGGGAGCACAGCAGAAGCAAAGAGCATGTATGAAGAATTTTGGAATTTCCCAGAAGAAACATTCTCACAAGGTGTGGATCAGTGGCAGGAAAGATCATACTGGATTTAGTTCATGCTAGCAAGAACAAGATTTTTTTCTAATATTTGCTTCATTTTCAAATTTTTCATACAGAAGACAATCCTATCAAAATATTTCTGCATATTTAAATGTTTTTTCTTGTGATTCAGATAGTTTAAAGAATGGTTGACAAACATGTTTCAGTTCTTTATCTTTTCAGCAGGGATGTGGTTTGACAAGTTGATCTTTATCTGTTGAAGAAACAGACTTCTTCATATTAATGGCCTGCCCAGATGTTGACTATCTTTCTGAGAGCGTCCATTTCTTCCCACTGATCAACCAAATTCAATGACAGATCACATAAAGTCCATACCAGGGGTGTCAAACTCGATTTCATTGAGGGCCACATCTGGGTTGTGTTTGATCTTGGGGGGGAGGCTGCGGGTCATGGCCAGGGTAGATGTGGCCAGCTTGACATCACTCCTGTTGGGGGCGCCTGTGGTGGCCCAAGTGCTCTGCCAGTGAAAATGGGCTCCCAAGCTCTGTTTTCAGCTGCCATGGCCTCCTGCAAACCTGCAACTCTCTGCCAGTGAAAACAGAGTTCTGTTATCACTGGCAGAGGGTTGCAGGAGGCCATGGCACCCAAAACGGAGCTCGGGAGCCCATTTTCACTGGCAGCACCACGGGCTGGTCCTTCACTGTTTCCAGAGTGGCCCCGCAGGCCAGATCTAAGTATCGCACAGGTTGGATCCAGCCCCGGGCCTTGAGTTTGACACCCCTAGTCCAATCCATATGGCTCTTCATGGAACTCTAGAAAGGAAAAAAACCTCTGCCGGATCAGACCTACCTCAGTCAATACTTTTTGTCAATGAGATGCATCTGGGAATGCATCTCATTGGGACATGTATAAGGACAACATAAGGATCATATACGTCTTCTGGATACTTTAGGTGTTTTCTATATGATTCTGGACTAGACCTTTAAAGCCGTTTAAAGATGGTACATCTTGATAGCCCTGTTCTGCATCTGATCCACTAGTGTTTGTAGTTTTCTTTTAAAGGCACCTAAATTGGGTTTCTCTCAGGCAGCTGATGTCCTCAGGAGAGGGAATTTTTCTTACCAATGGTTGCTAAGATTTTAACAGAGATAAAGCCTTTCCTGAAAGCATGTATCTGTTCCGTCAAAGCAGATAAATCAAGCAGTTCTTGATTTATGACCAGTTATTTAATAACAGTTTGGAATTATGATAGCCTCAGAAAGGCTGTTTTATGACACATAAAGCACTTGTGGTTGTGGTAAAATATCACACCATTGCTTTTCCAGAGTCACATGACCACAAAAACCACCCATTCAGAAAAATGAGTTTGCACTTATGACCATGTGATTTGCTTAATTGCCATGTTAACAAACATTTGTAAAATTAGGTCTGGTCAAGTGGATATTTTGATTTTGTCGTAACTTACAACAAAAATTTCATTCCCAATTGCAGTCCTAAATTGAGGACTACCTGTATAAAAATGAAACAACTAGCATGAGACATCATGCAAGTGCTAATCCTATAGATTAGGTCTTCAGTACGAGATCACGTGAGTAATTTCATTCTTATGTTCTCTTCAAACTAAAGTTGCAAATTCACTCCAGATTATCTCTCTATACCCGTGATGGCAAACCTATAGCACACGTGCCAGAGGTGGCATGCAGCACACTCTCTGGGCACATGAGCTGTTGCCACAGTTCAGCTCTGCCGTGCATGCGTGTGTGCCTCCCGCCAGCCAGCTGGTCTTTGGGTCTCTGCCCAAAGGGAGGGAGCGTGTATGGGGAGTGGGACGCGCATGCGCAAGAGGTGGGGCGCATACGGGGGGGCAGCATACACATTGCATTTTGGGGGCTCGGGGGCGCGCATGCGCCTTGGGCACTCGGTCTGGAAAAGGTTAACTATCACTGCTCTATACCATTCCTTAAATTGGAGAGTTGCTGCTTTCTCCTTACCAGGTCAAGCAAAACTTAAAAACACATTTTCAGTTTTCAGTTGTCTTTGAGTCTTACTTCCCTTCCATCCCACCCAACCATTCTGGTCTACTGATAAATGTAATAACATTAATAACAAAATTAATTTCACTGGTTTATTAGTCCTACAGACATGTCCTTGTTTGAGAAGTATACAAATGGGCAAAAAACCTAATTGGGTAAGTGGATTGTTCTGAATATAAATTTTCCATCCACAAATAAACAATATCCATGTAATCTAGTAGTTTATTTATTTATTAAACTATTTTAGCAAAATTCTTTTATTGTAGTTATTTTATTATCAATATTTTATTCATTTTTTACTTATAAGTAAAGGCCTCCATCAAGAGGCCTTCTGGATAATCAGTAAAATATGGTATTGTATCGGGATTGATAGTTTTTACTGCATGGTCTTTTGAAAATGATTAGTAGTGGCTGCAATCCCATTCCTTTTAAACTCTTGGTGACCTTGATGCGATGTAATTAGCCCAACTCTGTGCAGACTTGAATCCTTAATATTACTTTATATCCTATAGTTAAAAATCCTTTGGCTGTTACCACTTACTGGCCAGTACCCAGATTCTGCTAATACAGATTTAGTTGTATTTAGCTGCTTATGTTACTAGTTCAATGATACCTTGTTGATTAAATTTCTAAACAGGATTCAGTGTACAAATGTTCTATGGAGAAAATAAGATTACTGTTAGAGAATTAGATACTTAAACCAGCCTTTTTCATACTGGACTGTAACTCCAGGAAATCCAAGCCAGTATGGAATTTAGTTTTCCTGGCTAGGATATCCTCTGAACTTCAGTCTCAACACTTCAAAAAGGTGCCAGATTTCCCATAGTAGAATTTTCAGGCAAAGACTGGTATTTAGGATCATGGGTCAATTTGGTTTGATATGAAAATTATGCTGGGTACTTCTGCAAGAGAAACATGGAACAGTGATTGTACTCTTGAAAATCTCAGAGATTGCATCTGTACCTGGTCCATTCCGCCAGGAAAAAAAAAACATCAGCTATAGGAAATTTGCTTGTCCACAGCAACAAATGATTACATGGCAAAGGAGTTTTTTTTTTTGTTTTTTTTTTTTTGCCCATTACAGGAAAGAATTTTTGTCCTAGTCCTTAATGTTACCAATTTCAAAAATAACTTCAGGAATAAAATCTTCAGTTTATTTTCCGTTCTTCCCAAAGGAGCCCAGTGAAATTTCATGTCATGCATAGAGAAATGTCTATGTCAATTATCAATTTCTTAAATCATTGGTAAGCCATGGCTTACTGAAGAAACCAAATTTGGCTACTTCACAAAACATACCAAATCAATGCTTATAAATATAATGGCTTGGTTCACACAACAGACTTAAGCCAAACTCAAACAAATCATATTATACTCCAGTGTGATGTATAAACCCAATCTCTTTTTAATGAAAGAACTACCTTTTCTGAAGTGGTCCTGTACTTAGGAAATGCCTAGCCATCTGGAATTCATTAGGGCTATTATTTCCAGGTTGTAAGAAAGCTCTAAAGATCCATTCATTTACCCAAACTTTTCACTGAATGGATCTGCACAAGACACTTAACTGGATTACTGAATTAACCCATTTTCCAGTTTCACAGTACAGTGAACCACAAATAGACAACTAGGCAGGATTTGTTCATCACACACAAAGACGGTCAAGTAGAGAAAATCTAACCAAGGTTAAAATGTACAAAGTTTTGCATGTTGAATGTATGCAGCTGTTGGGTCTTTAACTTGACAGAATCAAGTTGTGTGAATCAGCAAATTGCTCTGCCCGAGATTACAGTTGTGATTGGATGTTTACTACTTTCGCATTTTAATTGCATAGATTGTCTGCTTTTAAGATTGATTTACTCATATTTTGCTCCATTTATAATGGGGAAGTTGCTTTAGAATGGATTTTGCCCCTTAAAGATGGACAAGAAATATTTTCAGCTATTATAAAGATAAATAGCTACTTTAAGCAAGAGCACTCAATCCATTAATTTTGAATAGAAATACACAGCATCTCTTACTACTCAAGTCATCTATGGCTACAATTTTCCAGTGTATTAGTTCTTTGTCTTTCTAGTGTCTGGACTGCAACTGTCACTGAGTCACACAGCTTGCTTTAAGTTCGTTGCCAACATCAAGCCAGCAACTATGTCTGGACCAACTAAAACCTCCCCCACACAAAAAAACCCAGGTAGCCCTCAGTTTACCACCTGTATTAGCCTGATCATGTTAGAGAAATGTTTAAATAATTATCATTTTTTTTAAAAAAATCACAATTTTTTAGAGCCATCACAAGTTAATGGATCCCAGAAATGATATTGCAATGAGCTGAAAATAATAATTGTATGTGGTGGTAATGCTATGATGCAAAATTCTGAGTGATGAATCGTAAATGTTTTAAATGGGCCTCCAAATTTGTTTATTGTAAAATAAAATAAATGTTTGGAATATTTTAGTTTTAATCTTCAGAAAATACTTGTTGAGAGTAAGACTTCTAAATTAATATAGGTAATCCTCAATTTACAACCATATGTTCAGCTTCTGTTCAAAATTAATGGTAGTACTGAACAAATGGTACCTATGTCCGATACCCAAAGTTGTGGCCATTGCAGAGCTCCCATGGTCATGATTGTGTAATCAAAAATTGAACACTTGGCAACTTGCTGACATAATTGTGGGGGCACTTCATTCCCTCAAACCCATGTTTAAACAGCCCCCCTCCCTAATTTTGGAATTCCTGCCTAGTGGTATTGCTTGGCAGTGGCAGCTCCCTTCAGTATTTTTCATAAAATCAGGTAAACATTAACCTTTTTTTGTATCTTAAAGCTTTTGAAACCTGGTTTTCTGGTGGTATCTCAACACTATATTGTTTCTAAGACTGCAGTTCTGTGCATTTTAGGAATAAATCTCATTGAACCGAATAGCACATGAAGTTGGATTCTTTATAATCAGGATTTCTGTCATTTGGTTTATTGAAGTATTATACAGAATACCCCTAGAGCAGTGGTCCCCAAACTTTTGGGCACCAGGGACCAGTTCTGTGGAGAGAGGTTTTTCCACGGACTGGGGAGAGGGGCTGGTTTTGCACCCCACCGATGGGCCTTCACTTGTTTGTGTGGCCCAGTTTCTGGCATGCTACAGACCAGACAATCCCGGCTCTAGACAATGGATGGATAGATGATTAGACAGACAGACAGACTTTCTATAAATTTAAGAAAACTCCCTTTTCAGTATGGCTGTTAATAAAGAAGCAGTGTATTTCTGGAATAAGAACACAGTGCTTTCTTATTTCATAAATTTGATTGATTGATTGATTGTTTCAGTCCCATCAATTCTACATTGATTTTCAGTAACCACATAGCTAGGTCTTCTCCATGACTATCTGTCCGTAACTGGTCCTTCAGCTTCTCCAGTGCTGTACCTATCACTACTGTAACTGACTTCATCCACTAGTTGCTAGTCATCCTCTTCTTTTCTTCCTTTCCAACTTTCTCATATTTAGGGCTTCAGAGAGCTAGGACTTTGCATAATGTATCCAAAATAGGATAGCTTGAGCCTGGTCATTTCTGCCTTCAATGAGAACTCCGGATTGATTTGTTTGATGATCCATTTTCTTGACATTTCCCCCTGCATCAACAGGCAGTTAGCAAGGGGAGTGAAAGAACATCTGCCTTAACAAAAATAGAAATAAATTGGGTTCTAAAACAACTTATCCAAGATTTCCACAACCCAACCATGCTAGATATTCAAGATAGTTTAAGAAAAGGCTGACGAACCAAAACATAATGCTGAATAATTGGGAAAGCTGAAGAATCCCAAAAGGAAATTAATACATAATTAATAGAGAAAGCCTTTGATTATACTGACCATATTAAAATGTCAATTGTCCTTCGGAAAATGAGAAAATCCTAGAACATAGATGAGTAGGCATGCTTCAGGCCCCATCCAGTAAAGAGTTTCATTTGATAGGACCCAGTAAGTTTGCCTTTCTCTGTTGAAGTGCCTGCCATCTGGAACAACATGTCCCCCAAAGATTTGTTTAAAAGAACCCTCAAATGGGTTTTCTCCTGGGTCTTGGGCTAATGCAAAGGAAAGGCAGTTTGGACTGTGTCACATGGCTTCTTTTAGAGATTATTGGTCCACTCTACTCCAGATGTCTATTGTTCTGTTGTCTGTATTATTAAACTGTTTTCCTATTGTACACCAACCAGAGTCACAAGATGCTGACTGGCCATACAATTTAGTAAATGAAATGAAATCTCATTGTCCTCACACAAAATGTACACATAGGTCATAAAATCATAGTCCAAACAGAACATGGTGTAACAACTAGTTCCAGATTGTCAAGGGAGTGAGATAAGATTGTATACTCTATTACCTATTGAACCTATATACTGAATATATGCATTGAGGAAGGCAAATTGCAAGAAACTGAGTGTAGTTTCAAAAAAAGAAGGAAAAAGCTTCCTGCCTGATTGGATGACAGTACTCTGATAACTGAAACATAAATGATATGCAAATATCTAATAATGAAAGTCAAGGAATACAGTGAAAGACACCTGTGATTAAATATTAAAAAGACTAAACTAATGACAACAAATAACAGCAACCAAAAGTGACAGTGGGTGGATATTTTTTTTTCTTTTAGCAAAAGGAAAGAAGCAGCAGTTCAAAAGAAAGCAGAGACTAGCACTTGGTGGGGCAGTAATGAAAGCCTTGGAAAAAAGACTCAATTGGATAAATGTTCACACTGATAATTCAAGAGGTACTCATTTTCTTTTTTATTTCTAATTTTATTCCCTGGATTTATATCCCATTTCCCCTTCCTTAGTGGAAGACAGTATATACTGCCGCCCCTTCTCCAATCTTGCAATATTGTCTGTGCTAGGAATAATAATTGATCTTGTGTCATCCTGGGAACTTGTTTGGTTATGGATGGGCTTGAACTGGGTCATCTTTATCTTCATTCATCTTATCTTATTCACTTATGCAGATACACTCTTAATATGCACTCATTGATCTGGAGGTAATTTTTCTATCCAGAATGTCTATGGAGATTTTCAGTCATCCAGGTCATGGTTGTCCCAAAGGTGCTTTTTCAAGAGGCAACTGGACTTTCTGGTTTTTCTTTGAAGACGTTTCACTTCTCATCCACGTTTCACTTCTCATCCAAGATGAAGAAGGTTCTTGGATGAGAAGCGAAACATGGATGAGAAGTGAAACGTCTTCGAAGAAAAACCAGAAAGTCCAGTTGCCTCTTGAAAAAGCACCTTTGGGTCTATCCAGAATGGTTTGTTACCATATAAGCAGGTGCGGTCAAAGATATTACAACAATTTTTTGTGTTAGCTTCTATGTATAGAAAAAAGCTGTGTTTGATCATAAGTTGAGACTGCTTTCTGAGCACCATATGACATCAATGAAGATTTGTGGTCAGAAATTTTCTAAAGCCCTTGCCTTTTAGGCTGTATCAACACCAGTGAATATATGGAAGGCGAAGGCTATTCTGTACAAAAATGGTTAAAGAAATTCAAGTTTAGTTGCAATGAATTAGTGTTATTTTGAGAACATGTAGCCATTAATTTGTAGGGTTATTTAAGCAGTGGCTTCTTCCCACTAGGCTACTCTTAAATAGTGGTATATTTTCATTCCAATTCCCATTATTTAGTGAAAAGTAAATTCTGTATTTCCCATTAGACCTTCTTGCAATGCACATTAGGAAAGATATTGCATTTCTCTGTTTTCCTCTGGTCCTTCAATGATATGTGAATGGAAAGCATTGTATGCAACATAATAAACTTTAGGCTTATTTTCTTTGGGATGTGGAGCCTTGAGAACTTTCCTTGAAAGGTTGGATATCAAATGTTAAAGTAATAAATGTAACACAGAAAAATAGGTTTTTAATAGTGGTCACATTATAATATGGAGTACTTATAAAACTTCACAATATACAGTACACTTCTGGTTTGATGAAAGAGGTTCTCTTAAACAGTTGATAATAAGGAATGTTGTAGCACTCTGATTAATATTGCTGTGTAAATTACTACTTGTTTTGATTTGGTCTAAGGCACCAAAAATAAGTTGCAGAAATTTTAACTACTTCGTGAGAGACAGTTTGGTGTAAGTATTGGGCTAGACACTGTGAGTTTTAGTCCCACAAAGGGGATGAAGCCAGAGAGATGATCTTGGACCAGTCATTTTTTCTCAGCCTGAGAAAGGAGGTAATGGCAAACCATTTCTGAAAAACCTTGCCAAGAAAACTGCTGGGATTTGTCCAGGCAGTCTTCACGAATCAGACATGATTGAATGAAAGGGGGGAGGGGAATCCCTACTTCGTGCCCATTTGCAGAATTATAAAATCCATTAAGTAAAAATGTTCCATTTGGAAAGGCTGAATTCCAGCAAAGCTTCTAATTTTTCCACTGATTGATAGATTTGGAGTACTTTGTAGAGTTGTCTGCACAATGCCAACAATGCTTGTTGTGTGCCAGTCTACCTACCTTACATGAACTTGCTAAGTATCTGTTTTCTGATGACTTCTCCCAAAATGTCCTTGTAGCTTATGTCTAACTACTCTTCCCAAATGTCAGAAAAAAGAGAAGAAAGGGAATCAAACAAATCTAAGATATTTTTATTTACTTTTGTCAAGCATTTTATTGATTCCAGCAGTGGATTTATTTATAAGGTGTTTTATAATATCACATGCCTGGGAAATTGTGTGAGTATTTGCAAAATTTTCTTCTTGCAAAACAAGAGAAATAATAAAATAAAAATGGAGAAATAGTTGATACAGCTGTGAAAAAAGATGAATGTACTTAAATAATTTCCATTAATTTCCTTAAGAATTGATCTGGGCTGGATCATCATCAAAGTTCCTTTTTTGCCTATACGCAATATTATCTCTGTTAATTGCCCTTTGATTCTGCATAATTTTTGTAATTATGTGGCAGAAATTTGTACTGAGTAATACATTTCTCAGCATGAAGGTGTTTGGGTACTGGGTTTACCCTATGGCATTTGCTAGTTTTAGTTGTTCATTTTTTAAATACACATGCACACACAAATACATATATAAATACACACAAATAAATATCCTTACAGTATATATATGCTGTATTTTCTCATTTTTAAGTGACAATTTCATTCATTTAACAAAAATGTTTTATTAAAACAATTTTTATTTAAACAATTAGTGCTTGGAGTAATTTTTGTTTGACTACTGCATCAAAAATATTTTAAGTATTTTAAGAACTATGAGCCCCCAAAATTCAAAACGACAATTTTAAAATCTAGTAGTTGTGATTTGCTGCAGAATTTCAATAATGCTCTTAAAATATCAGAGATGGCGAGATGTTTCCGTGGTTAAGACAGTGGGCTTGTTGACTGGAAAACTGGCAGCCCAGGTTTGAGACCCGATGGTCAGATGATGGGGCTGAACTCCCATCCATGCCCCAGTTCCTGCCAAATTAGCAGTTCAAAAGCATGCAAATGTGAGTAGATAAATAGGAAGGTAACAGCGTTCCATGACATCATGCTGGCCACATGATCACAGAAATGTCTTTGTATAACACTGGCTCAATGGCCTTGAAATGGAGATGAGCACCTCCCCCTATAATCAGCAACAAGTAGCAGAATAAAATCCGCAGGGACTCCTTATTTAAAGTAGCCACTGTCAGGGTTCCAAGTAAGACCCAAAACAATCAAAACCCTGAGGCCTAGAGTTTCCTCAAAGTATGAATTTATTAGGAATATCATATTGGCATGGCTGGTGAAAACCTGACTCTGAAGGACCCAAGGTTTTCCCCACCAAAATCAAAACCCAAAGTTCTTTCCCCCCCGGTCACATGTCCGTCACATGGTCCAATCAGGTTGCAGTCCCAACTTTGGCTGGCTTTTGTCCATGCCCCTCCAACACTTGGTAGAGCGTCCTTGGCTCCTACAGGAAAGAATGTTATTTTGGCTACACATCCATCCAGCTATCTCTATCTCCCCCCTCACATTCCCATAGCTGCAACCAGCCTTGCTGTGGCAACCCTGAAGATGCTCCTAAAATGGCTTCAGGGCTGACAGTCACTTTGGTCTGCTCAGTTCAATGGTACCTGGTTCCTTCATCACTTACCATATCATCTTCAGTTCCCAACCCAGGGTAAAAACATGCCACAATAAGTCAAAAATGTGATGGGAATCATTAATATTAATAATATAATTATTGTGAATATGTTTTATGATGGATAGGAATGACTGAAAGAATTGTTCATATTTAAAAGGTTTCCTCACATTCAACTCGACTCATGGTGATAACATGGACATATTTCTGTCGCTTTCTTGAAAACAGTAAGGAAGTAACTTGTCATTACTTTCCAGGGTGGGGTTTTGTTTTTTGTTTTTTTGCTTTCTAGTCAAGCTTAATAATTCTGAGATTCCCTGATGGCCTCCCATTCAAATATTAATTAGGTCTGACTTCATTTAGTTTTGTCAAGTTCATCCAAATCACTAGATGTTGCCGTGACAGAACACTAGGAAATCTGAAGAAGCCATGTGTCCGTTTTTTGAGGTGGTCCAGACAAGAAACTAAAACCGTAAGTAGTAATACCATCTTTGTTGTAAGTTTACATAACAGCGTCTTGCAAGTTTTGAAAGCACTCCATCCCCTTTGCCTTTGCTGTCCAGAGAACTAGAGAGAATCCCTACGAGATACTTTATTTGGCCCCGTTCCTTCTGTAGGCTGATATATCTCTTCTCTGCCCTGCTTCAGGTTTCAATTACTGACTCACATACAGTTCTTTGATATATTTCAATTTACTCAAGGTCAAGAGATAATAGCATGCAATCCAAAACAGAGTCTCAGAGCCTGAATGAGTTATTTGCAAAAAGGAGTATGTAGAAAACTAGTCCCGAATCAGTCCAAAGTTCTGAGAACTGGGCCAGGGTTATCAGCCACTCCAAAAGTGGAAGGTTTTTTACACAAACAAGGATGTCACACAAGAACCAGAGATCAGGCGTTGCTTTCAGCAAAGGAACATGGATCAGACCTGCTTCTTAGATCAAGCTGCAGCTAGCTGTAATCAATCAAGAGATTTAATCTCATGTGTGGCAAGAAGTCTAATAGAACAATGTCGCAGAGCAACATCATTTGATTCCCTTTTGCCTGCCACTGTCAATCTCTGTCTTTGTGAGAAATAATTTGGATCATAGAAGTTTCTCTCTGGAAGTCTGCAACCTTCTGGGGCCATGTTATTGTTAGAATGCTGAAGTATGGCGTCAAGTCAAGAGTGCTTCCTTGGGCCTACTCTTGGAAGGTCGGAGTCCAAAACATGGTATCTTCTAGGAGTCTAGATAAGGACTATTAAGATTTGTGTCAGGCAGAGGACTTCCGGTGGCACCGCAGGCACCGAGGATACTCTTTTCTTGAGCGCCAGCCCTGCGATCTCGTAAAGCCGCTAGAACAGTGCAAATCAGCTGTCTAGCGGCTTGAAAACTTTCTCCCCGGGAAAAGGGGAGGAAGAGAGCAGAAGGGCGTAGATAGAGCTCCCCAAGGAGCCCCAGGAACAATTCTGGGGCTCGAAGGGTGAGAGCTCTCTGGAAGCCCAACAGAGCTCCAGATCCAGGACGTTTCTGCTTCAAGCAGAAGACGCTGCGACCACCCCTGCAAACAACACTTGAATAAACATCATTCGGAAGCAGGCTGAGCAAACTCAGGAGAGATTAGATTTGCAAGTACTGAACTTTAACTCCAAATGTGTATTACTTCCTTCTGGCTTATTAAGGGGAGAAAGTGAAACCAAGATGGTGATTGAGCTTTAATGGGGCGTGAAAGCGAAAGTTAAAAAGGAAAGCTTCTTTTAGTGTTGGCAGCCCCTGTTCAAAATTAGAGATTTGTGTTGTTGTTGTTGTTGTTTTTAAAAGGGAGAAGATTAAAGATTACAGCAGTGACTTTTAAAAAAAGGATTGATATTTAAAGACTGATTTCTGGATTTGGTGGATCTACTGTTCTGGCAGCTGATTAAATTTAAATTGGAAACTAAAAATGGCTTCAAAACAAATTAAGGCTATTGTCCTCAAAAGTGCTGGGACTTCGTCAGCTCAAACATCCGGATTGCAATCTCTGTTCCAATGGAACCAACAATATTAACATTTGAAATGTTGCAGGAAGCCCTCAAAACACAAGCCTCTGTTACAGAAAAAAAATTGCTTCAATGTTTCAGGAGCAAACTTGAGAAGTTGCTGAAGAAATAGCTCAGGTCAAAGAGACTATCCAAAAATGAAACCAAAAAATTAGAGAAGGTATTATTATGGCAGTACAAGGATTGGCATTGAAGCAATAGATGAAAAAGTGGAAGAAATTAAGCAGTCTAATGAGAACTTGGAAAATAAAATGGGGGAGGTCCAGGACAAGATGGAAAGAGCAGAGGCGGATGTGATAATGATACAATATAGAGACATGGAATTTGCTCTGAGAATAAGAGGCCTCAAGGAAAATAAGCAAGAGAATTTGAGAGAGATCTTTTCAGAAGCATTTGCACAGATAATGGAAGATCAAAAAGCAAATTTTGAATGGCAAATTGACAAAATTTATCGTGTCAATTCATGGGTGGCCAGACAGAAACATCTACCAAGAGACATTGTAGTTTATTTTACAACAAGGAGATTACGCAATGAAATCCTACAAGTCACTTTAAGAATAAACTTCAAGTGCAGGGGCAGGAGGTTTTAACACTGAAAGAAATTCCCCCCAAAATGTTGAGAGCCAGAAAGGATTACGCCTTTCTGGTGGAAGAACTGAGAAACTGTCAGATACAGTATAGATGGGAAGTTCCAGCTGGTCTAGTGGTGAATTATTCAGGAGAAAGATACCATCTCAATTCAGTGTGGAAGGCAAGAGATTTCTATACCAATGTATTAAAGGCTGGATGCCCTCAGCCCCAGGAAGTTAGAAGGAAGACGGAAATAGAGGGGGCAAGAAAGGGGGAGAAAGAAGAATTGTTGGTACAGGCCCAAAAGGGTGATTTGATTATTCAAGAAGAATTAATACAATTTTCGACTACTGTTCAAGCTTTGGAGATAGAAGAACCTAAGGATCAAAGACAGACTCGAGCAGTAGCCAAGCGTCAAGGAGAATTAAGAGTGCAGCAACTTCAAATGATTCAAGATACTACAAAAACAGAAGCAGTGGGAGGAGCAAGGCCAAAAAGTAAAATGCATGAAGATTTCCAGCAGATGCTCCAAGTGCTTCAGAAGGCCAAGAATGGCAACTAGATTTTTGACCTGGAATGTTAATGGCCTAAATTCACCACAAAAGAGGAGAAAAATATTTCATTATTTGAAACAGTTTAAAAATAATGTAATTTGTTTATAAGAGACTCATATTAGAAGTAAAGATCAAAAATACTTAATAAATGCAAGGTTAGGGACACATTTTGTTGCATCTGCTCCTGAGAAGAAGAATGGTATAGTTATATACCTAAAAAAAGACTTAATTGCCAAATTAATTGAAGCAGATGATCAAGGAAGATTTATAGCAATTGAACTTTTAATAAAAGGAGAAAAAATACTTTTAATTAGAGTTTACGCACCGAACCAACAACAGGAAAAATTTTATAAGCTTTTACATTCCAAGTTATTACAATGGGACTATAAATCATGTATTTTATTGGGTGATTGGAATGGAGTTTTGGATACTAAAAAAGATAAGAAGGGGCTCTTGCAGAACATCTCAATGCGTGCCAGATTGCCAAAATCATTTTTTGAAATGATGGAGGATATGGAACTGAGAGATATCTGGCAAGAGAGAAACCCCGAAGAAAAAGACTTTACCTTTTTTTCTGATAGACATCAATCTTTCTCAAGGATTGATTTTATACTAATTACAAATGATTTCTTTTCCAGAGTGAAGAAGACGAAGATTTGTCCAAGAGTTTTAACGGATCATAGTCCGGTCTGGATGGAATTAGAGTATGGAAGGGGATCTAAGAGGTCTTGGAGGTTAAATGAAAATCTGTTTAGATATGAGGAAAATGTAAAAGAATGTAAAAAATTTATGAAAGAATTTTTTATTATAAATATGCATAAAGGTACATCTATGGAAATGGTTTGGGATGCAAGCAAAGCATATATGAGAGGCATTTTGATATATTTGAATAATAAATATAGACGCAAACAGGAAAAAAAAAGGAAGGATTTAGAAGAGGAAATCAGAAAAAAGAACAAGCTTTGATATTGAATCCAGCGGATAAGAAAATAAAAGAGGCAATCAATTTATTGCGAGGGCAATTTAATATGTTAATGGCTGATCAGGTCGCAACTAATTTGCAATATGCTAAACATAATACTTTTTGTAATGCTAATAAACCAGGGAGGTGGTTAGCATATTTATTAAGGAAAAAACAAAAGTAATGGACCATAGAGAAAATAGAATATAAAGGTAAAAAGGTCTATCAGCAAAATATGATTAAAAAAGCATTTTTAGAATTTTATACGAGGTTGTATGCTGGTGATAAAATTCAAGGTACAGATATAGATAGATATCTACAGAAAGAGAATATTCCTACAATTACAAAAGAGCAAAGGGAGGGTTTAAATCAACCAATAACCACTGAGGAGATTATGTCTGCAATTAAGCAATTGAAAGTGGGTAAATCTCCTGGGACGGATGGATTGACAGCTGCTTATTATAAACATTTGCAGTTAGAAATGGTGGGACCACTTAAAGAATTATTTACTAATATACAATCTGGAGGAGATGTACCCCCATCTTGGAGGACAGCTTATATTTCTTTGATTCCAAAGGAGGAGCAAGACCATACCCAGCCAAAAAATTATAGGCCTATATCACTCTTAAATACAGATTTACAAGATTTTTGCTAAAATATTAGCAAATAAGTTAATGACAGTCATGCAACAAATGATTCATAATGATCAAACTGGTTTTATAAATGGTAGACAAATGAAGTAATGTAAGGCAAGTTGTTAACCTATTGGAGTATTTGGGGAAGAACAACCAAATCCCTGTGGTGCTGATATTTCTTGATGCAGAGAAAGCATTTGATCGATTGAATTAGCAATTTTTATTGAAAATAATAGAAAAGATGCAGTTTGGGGAACATTTCACAAAATCTATTAAGGCAATATATCAGAAACAAACAGCGCAAATAATAATTAATGGTAGTTTAACAGATACTTTTAATATAGAAAAAGGAACAAGACAAGGATGCCCTTGTCTCCATTATTGTTTATTTTGACTTTGGAATTTTTGTTAAGTAAGATACGTGGGTCGGACAAAATAAGTGGAATTAAGATTTGGCAGTATTATATAGATTATGAGCATTCACAGACGACTTGGTTGTTACTTTAACCCAACCATTACAATCGGTTGTAGTTCTAATGGATATAATTAATCAATATGGACAAGTATCTGGATTTAAAATAAATGCAGGGAAAACGAAGATAATAACTAAAAATATGACTATAAATCAAAAAGAAGAATTAGAAAGACAAACAGGATTTGAAATTGTAAAAAAGTTAAGTATTTAGGGGTTTATATTATGACATCAAATGCAAAATTATTTAAGTATAACTATGATCCGTTGTGGCAAAAAATACAGAGAGAGATGGAAAACTGGAAAAAATTACACTTATCCTTGTTGGGAAGAATAGCAGCAGTAAAAATGAATGTTTTGCCTAAGTTTTTGTTTCTTTTTCAAATGATACCAATACTTAAAAAAGATGAAAATTTGAAGATATGGCAGAAGGGTATTAATAATTTTGTTTGGGCAGGGAAGAGACCGAGAATAAAACAAAAAATAATGCAGGATACATGTGAAAGAGGAGGTCTCAAAATGCCTAATTTAAGACTTTATTATGAGGCAGTTGTTCTATCAGCAATGAGTGATTGGATGAATTTAACAGAAGAAAGAATATTGAATGTTGAGGGATATGATTTGGTTTACGGGTGGCATGCTTATTTATTATATGATAAGAAAGTGGACAAGACTTTTAAAAGTCATATATTAAGGAATGCTCTATTGCGTGTCTGGAAAAAGTACAAGTATAAACTAAACGAGAAGTTACCATTGTGGGCAATACCCACAATGAGGGATGGGGGGGAAGAGGGATGGGTGGGTGGGTGGGGGGAAAATTGTTGTAATGATTGTTAAAACTTCTTAAATAAAAAAAAAGATTTGTGTCAGGCTGTGTTTGTACAGTTTGGCAGAAGAAAGAGGAGAAGGAAGAAGAAGAGAGCACAGTTTTTAACTGGTGTTATTAAATCTCTAGTATTTTGTTGGATTTTCCCTTTCTCCATTAAATACGTGATCTGACTATATTAACAACAGTCTGAGTGAATCAACTATGGAATTATATTGTAACATTTAGAATGTGATACAGACATTTTATTAAGAAGTCAACCCCACACAAATATCTACACACACACACACACGTATTTGCTATGTAAGCAGCTCTAAACAAAGTCAGGAAGCCAATTGTTTCCCTACCCCTATATTTGTATTTAAGGGCATTCTATTTCTATTTCACTCTCTTTCATTTCTATTCACATGGAGTGGAATTCTTAAGAAGAAAGAAAGAAACTCTTGCATTCTTCAGGAGCCTTTATAATTAGATGTGATTACTAATCTTTCCATTCAGGTTTATTTAAAGAATTTATATGGCTGACATCTCACATAGTGATCATAAGTGGCTCCCAACAACCAATAAAAATAATTCAATAAAAATTAAACAACCACTCCCATCAAGCACCAGAGTAGACCAATCAAACTATTGGCTTCTTAACTCAATCTCCAAGCTAGCCCAATGCTTAGACAAAGACCCAGGTCTTTATGGTTTCTCAAAAGGCCAAAATGGAAGGGAGCCCTTGAATTTCAGATAGAAGGCTATTGCAAAGGGCTGGGGCAGCTATGGAGAAGATGTGCCTCCAAAGCCTCATCAGACGATAACCTTTAAGGGAAGAGCCTGGGCATAATCCCACTTTATTTGACTTAGAATACCTCTGAGGGAAGTAGTGCCACCAATAAACTGGACCTGTGTCATGTAAGGCTTTAAAGCAATACTTTGAATTGAATGTAGGAATTATGTAGTAGTGATATTGTACACCTCTCAGAAAAGTTATCTACAAAAGAACTTCAGACAGTTACTTGACTTATTACGGCCCAGAGTCAAAATAGAGCTGCCCATGCTTGATAGCAGTGAATGATCGTCTAAGGTCTAACTTCAAATTCAATCCACAGTGATTACAAGTGAGGCAGGTTAGTTATTTGTTGTTGTTCTTGCAGGATTATTAAATTATTATTGTGGGATAGAAATATAAATATCCATTACAACTGTGACCTTATGTTCCAAAAATGTATTGTTTTTATTGGTTTCCCCTAAGTTATTGATTTGACTACAAGTATTGAATATGGAACTATAATCAGCGACTCTTACTTTTCAGGTAAATAAACAAGACTGATTGTAAAATGTCAAAGCTTAATTGATCTTGCTGGTAAGTTTTTACGTCCTTACTTCTAGCAACTGTGGCCCAGTATTGCTGAGTAGGCATATTTCTCCTGGTGATCAGTGTTCCTATTCAGAAGACATTATATTTAGAAGGTCCTACAGATATGAGTCACTTTGCTTTCTGGCATATAATTGGTCAACCTCAGACATTTATTTTATTTATTTTAGAACGTTTACCATAGCTGCCTACTCACTCACAGTGAGAGCAGCTTGTGAATCTACTCTTGCCTATTTCTTCTAGGTTCGGAAAATTTTGTTTTTTTAAAATTTATCTTAAAGTTATATCTCATGGGTAGCTTCCTCTAACTGACTGATGCTTTAGAGATTGGTGGACTCATTCCTTTCATTACTGGGCCTTCATTAGACTTGGAAATGAAGAACATATGCATATATAGAAGATAATAAAAATATGACAGCTGTTTAAAATCTACCAGTTGCATCTATTTTCTGAACAATGCTATACCATTCCATAATTGGGAACAGTGGTCCAGTGTATAACGACCAGTTTGAAATGAAACATTTCTGGGGAAGAAGCAGTTAAAGGGTTTTCCTTTTTCCCCATCAAGAATTTTATAAAAGTTTATTATAATTGTAAATACAAATAGAAACAATAATCAGAAAAGAAAGGGAAAAGAAGAAAAGAAAGAGTGCAATGATATAGAAAGGGAAAAAAGCAGTGATTTCTGCTTTTTTCAGTACATTAGAATACAAAAAAGTTACATCTTCAACTTTTTGCTTGACATTTTTAGTAGATATAAAACATTTCTTTAACCACAAAGTTGATCTAATCACCAAAACCTCAAATAAAAGTTTCATTTTTAAAAATTATTTTGAGTCTTTTAACCAAGTAAATTGAGTACTTATGCAGTCCTATTTCTACCTATATTTCAAATACCTTTAACCAGATTTCTTCAATGATATAAACTTTATATTATGTGACACACAATCCTATGCCCGGTCACGGGGAAGTTTTCTCTTTATTTATCTGGCATTTACTGTTGAACTCATGACCATTTGTACATTTTATTGATAAGGAATGTGCAATACTATTGAGAAGTTCTTCAGGAAGGAGGCTACCAATAGAAATCACGCAATAGCAACTTTCTGGTTTCTTGCCTGATTTTACATTCAATCTGTGCCTATCTTTTAATGCCCATCTAGGATCACTGGATGGAATTGCAGTAATCTGAACACTTGGCTCAAAAACTCTGTACTAGGGAGATTCCTAATATGAGTTACAGTTCATTAAAGAATGAAATTTAAATTTATTTCTTATAATTAATATGTGCAGAATGTAAATGTGTAAAATTACTAGAAATTTTGAAGTAGTGGGAAAATAATTTGGGAGATCAGGAATGCACCGACCCCAAATTTAGGAAAATATATAAAATACAATTCCTAGCTTTTATTAGCATATTTAAAACACATATGTAAATAAATGGCTGATACTGTTACTTTATATCTCATTTCCAAATCTCATGGAGGCCTAGTAATGATTTATTACGTGTACCATATATATATAAATGCTGCAGTTACACAGATTGTAATAATTTAATTAAGCAGGTATTACAGCATAAATTATTGAGGCAAAGTCTAAAGGAATTTAGAGTTAAATTTGGGAAAGATATAAAAGGGCTGTTAAGAAGGAACTTGGAAAAGAGATTATCCAGAAATTGGAGTAAGTATGAGAAAGAAGCTTAAAATAACCTCACCTCATAAGAGTCTGTTATTATATCCTACAATAAGGAAGTAGCATTCATTGAATGTCTCCCTGTGTCTGTTTTGTGACCTGGCCTGTCACAATGGACTGTCACCAGGTCATTTCTTTCAGGAAAGATTGAAATGACTATACCAAAGACAGGTTACAAGTGGTTTTGTGCTTTGAATAATAGAAAGATATCTAGAAGTACCCAGCGCTGCTGTATATCTGTTACAATTTCCTCTTGATCTCAGAAAGATATGACAGCAAGGCTTTGATTGGGTGACTACCATTTTGATTTTTAAATTCTTCTAACCCTTGGGCATCACAAAAATTGTTCTCTTTTTCTCCTTATCCAATGGTTTTTCCCTAAAAAAAGTTGGAGATGCAAACAGAAGTTTAAAAGCCTGGATGGAACAAGACTTTGGCTCATGAAAGTCGGTTGCTCTTTCAGATGTTTTAAACATCTGAATGAAAGAATCTGAATTTGGTCCCAGATTTGATTTTTTTATACCCCCCCCCCCAGACAGATAGGGGAGAGTGGTGTGAGGTCAAATTGGTCAAATTTGAAGTTTCAAAATATATTTTTCCCCTCTAGATTGTATCTTCACTTGTTAGTGTTTTTGTATATTCTGGTATTTTTATAAAAAGAACATGGATTAATGTTTTGGATAGTGGAAAGACAAACTTAGAAGGCAAACGTTCAGCTAATTTGTTCAAGCAATTTGTGCTATCAAGTTGCTGTATATGCATGCTAATTCTTTGACTAAATGCATTTGTTTGAAGTTCCTTTTTGGTTATGGGCCCTTGGTTCAGATTTCTTGGCTGATTTGCTGCTCTGAATAGATTTGTATGCTGCTCTCTATCCATAGTTTACTTGTTTCCTTGGAGCTAACCTTAGCCTTGCAATTGTATTAGAAATGAAAAACAGGTAATTATTTTATCCTGTCATAAAATGTTATCTGCTTACAAATGCTTCATTTCCTTGCGTTTTCTATCTATATGCTCATTATTTTTATAGAATTATTCATGAAATGTGGACTTCATTTATTAGCTGATATCCATAGTTGTGTGAATGAAGTTCCTGTTGCTCTACCATCTTCCTCTTTTCTGCCCTTTTTTACACTTCCTTCTGCAAATCTGCTGCAAAGGGGATTCCCGTCCTTCAACATAAACTTAGGAAGCTAAAGAGACAAAGAAAGAAAATCCATTCTTTCAGTTGTGTGCATTCAGTTGGCAGACAGAAACGTTTGAATATGAACAATTGAGTTTACATATTCTTCTAGTTCATCTGATAACTAGATTTTGATAGATTATTAGATGCACACAATAGAAAAGGCCAGACAATAAACTCCATAGGAAGGCTAAAATTCTTCTTACTGAACTTGGCTATCGTAATTGAATCTTGCAAGTCTGACTGTGCTGTACTTGCTCCTTATTATGCTCTAGTGAATTACAGAGAATGCCTGTCTGAGCCACTTCCAAATTTATCTTCTTGTGGACCTAGAAAATGCTTCAACCCTTTATGCTTAGCAATGGAGCCTGGTTGGTACTGGCCTCCCTGGAGGTGACACGAGGCTGACTCCAGGAGATTATAAATGCTTCTTTGAGTGAGGGTGTCTTTCCCATCATCTTGAAAGAGGCGGTGGTGAGGCCCCTCCTCAAGAAGCCCTCTCTGGACCCAGCTGTGTTAGCAAATTATCGTCCTGTCTCCAACCTTCGCTTTGTTGCGAAGGTTGTTGAGAGTGTGGTTGTACGACAACTGCCTCAGTACCTGGATGAATCGAATTATCTAGATCCGTTCCAGTTGGGCTTCAGACCCGGGTACAGCACAGAGACAGCATTGGTCGCATTGGTTGATGATCTCTGGAGGGCTCGGGACAGGGGTTGCTCCTCTGTCCTGGTCCTACTAGACCTCTCAGCGGCTTTTGATACCATCGATCATGATATCATGCTGCACCGGTTGGAAGGGTTGGGGGTGGGGGGCACTGTTCTACAGTGGTTCTCCTCCTTTTTCTCTGACCGGTCGCAGTCTGTGTTGACAGGGGGGCAGAGGTCGACCCCGAGGCCCCTTATATGTGGGGTGCCACAAGGATCGGTCCTCTCGCCCCTTCTATTCAACATTTATGTGAAGCCACTGGGTGAGATCATCCGTGGTTTTGGGGTGAAGTACCATCAGTACGCTGATGACACCCAGCTGTACATCTCCACCCCAGACCACCCCAATGATGCCCTCGAGGTGGTGTCCCGGTGCCTGGAGGCCGTACGGATCTGGATGGGGAGGAACAAACTCAGACTCAACCCATCCAAGACCGAGTGGCTGTGGTTTCCGTCGTCCCGATATAGTCAGTTGGTGCCATCTCTGACTATTGGGGGCGAGTCGTTGGCCCCCACAGATGGGGTTCGCAACTTGGGCATCCTCCTAGACTCGCGGCTGTCTTTAGAAGAGCATATGACGGCCGTGGCCAGGAGGACTTTTTATCAGGTTCGCCTGATTCGCCAGTTGCGTCCCTTTCTGGATCGGGACTCGTTACGCACGGTCACTCACGCCCTTGTCACCTCACGCCTGGATTATTGTAATGCTCTCTACATGGGGCTCCCCTTGAAGAGCACTCGGAGGCTCCAACTGGTCCAGAATGCAGCTGCGCGGGTGGTGATGGGAGCAATGTGGCGGTCTCATGTGACCCCCCTCCTGCGCGAGCTACACTGGCTCCCGGTGGTCTTCCAGGTGCGCTTCAAGGTTTTGGTTACTATCTTTAGAGCGCTCCATGGCTCAGGACCAGGGTACCTACGAGACCGCCTCCTGCCACCAATAGACTCTCACCGACCAGTTCGCTCCCATAGAGAGGGACTCTTCAGGGTGCCGTTGGCCAAACAATGTCGACTGACGGCCCCCAGGGGGAGAGCCTTCTCTGTGGGGGCACCTACCATCTGGAACGGGCTTCCCCCGGAGTTACGAAAGATCTAAGACTTACGCATCTTCCGCCGTGCCCTGAAAACGTTTCTATTCCAACAGGCTGGTCTGGCCTAACTCTCCCTTTTAAATTGGCTTTTAAATTGGCTTTTAAATTGGGTTTTAGATCTCTTTTAGATAAATTTGGATGTTTTAATCTTTGAGCCTAAATTACTTAATATGTTTTTTAATAGTTTTTAACTTCTATATGTCTTTGTATTTATTATGGCTGTTCACCGCCCTGAGTCCTTCGGGAGTAGGGTGGTATACAAATATGAAAAATAAATAAATAAATAAATAAATATATCTCTGTCAAGGTCATCTTCCTTACTTTCAATCCTAGGCTACTTTAACTTTATATGACTGGATTTGTTTTACAACCAGAGGGAGTGGATTGGAACACTATTATAATTGTAGTAAAGTCTAAATAAGATTTTACATATTTTATTTGTTTCTAGGGAACTGCAAAAGGTGATGTATAAAGTTGATTCTAGTAACAGAGTTACTTGGAATAGGGCTTTTTCTAATAGTACATTTGGAGAGCACTCTATTAGAAATAAAGCAAAAACTAATATCATTTTGACATTCATCTGAATAAAAAAGAAGTTCAAAGTGGAAAACAATAAAGCATATCTGTGGTGCAGGCAGTGTCTTTGGCTCTTACCACATATTGCAATGGCAGATCTAAAACATCTACTTTCAATCACTTGAAGATGAGAACACCTATGGACAAATTTTTGGATCTTGCTTAATTCAGATGTCAGGTCATTTGAGAAGTTGCACTCATTTTGAAGGAACAGAATTAAAGCTCCCATTCAGAACTTCTAAATATGAGGTTGGAGAAAAGGCAGGAATGGAGTTGAGTTTCATTCTGTTCAATATTTATATGACCATCCCTCTTATATACAAAAATACTGGAAGGTTCATAGCAACAATAAAACATAAAAAGAAAACAAAAACATTAACATTAACATCAAAACTACAGTTCATAGTACCTCAAAGACCATACTCCCCAATGCATTAGCTGAACACCAGTCTCATCTTAGCCCAGCACTTAGGGAAGATCAACTCTTCATAGTCTTCTGGAAATCTAAAAGGGTGGGGCCTTCTGAATCTCAGGGGAGAGGGTTGTTAATTATTTTTAAATCCACCTAAGCATTTGAGAGCTCATGATAGCAGAGATGAAATATTTATGAGGCACTAATATACAGCTATGCAGTGTTACAGCTATACTGGTGGACATGTTTGTTTTTACATGATTGTATTTATGTAAAAATCTTCTGTTTCTGTAAACTGCCTGGAGATGCATTGCATGACAGATAGCATGTAAATATTTGAAACAAAGTGATAAAGGAGTGAAGGGGAACAGGGAAAGAATCCAGGGATTTAGTTTCAGCTGCAGAAAAAACAGAGGTAAACTCAGCAGATTTGGTAAATGTGGAACTTTCTGAAAAGAGACACTCCACGGACTGTACTTATACTGTACTTATAGTAGTAGGCTACTATACCAATTAGAATCTAGAATCCAGTTGAAAGGGATTTAGAGATCATCTAATTCACCTCCCTGTTCAGTGCAGGATTCACTAGAGCATGTTTGACATCTCACCATCTATCCTTAGTAAAGGAGATAAAGGCAATTTGGTGTAGTGGTTAAGGTATCAGGCTAGAGTAGGGCTGTCAAACTCCCGGCCCACAGGCCGGATGCATCATGTGCTGGCCACGCCCATGCCCAGTTTAGCAAAGGGGAAAAAAATCCCAATAACATTACTTGACACTGCCGTGATGATGTGAGTTTGACACACCTGGGCTAGAGACTTGTGAGTTCTCATCTTGCCTTAGGCACAGAGCCAGCTGAGTGATTATGGCTCAGTTATTTTCTTCAGCCGTAGGAAGAAAGTAATAGCAGACTACTTCTGAAAATGCTGTTGGGAAAACTACAGGGACTAATCTAGGCCGTTGCCAGGAGTCAGTATTGAGTAGAAGGCACCCTGTCACCACAAAGTGAGAGGAAACTGCTTATTTTCTCCATGAGGCAAGAATTCATATGTCTCAGTCACATCCCTACTGAATCATATCTTTGCTTCTTTTTTCCCAAGCTAAAGAGTCTCAAATATTCTAGACTGTAGGAAAGGTGATGAAGGCCCATTACACCCTAAATCTAACATATAACATATGTCTGCTAAACAGAAAAGCCAGGGCATCACAACAAAATAAAAATTAGGAAAATCCAGGACCCTTGGATTTAAAAAAAAATTGATTCAGAAATTTGAAGTGATTCAAATATTTGAATTGAATTGGTTTTCTTCAAACTATGGGAACAGCTTGGAAAATGGGTATTTTTTACATAGGCAAGTATCTGTCCAAATGTATGAACCAGATCTGAATCTTTTTGATATGATTTAAACATTTACAGTATGTTGAAGGGGTAATTTAAAATTGTTTTTCATAACAAATCTTCAAACTGAATATTCACTCAGCTTTCAGGGAACTGTAAAAGAAGCAAAAATGTAGAACTTAATTAGAGAAATTACCACTATAGAGGAATAAATTCTGAACAATTTTATGGACAAGTATGAAATCAGGTATTAAAAGATTATGACAATAAGAATTCAGGTTATATTACTGATATAACCAATATTTGTAATAAACTTAATTTAGTTTCAGAAGAATATAAACAATTGTGTCATTTTGTATTGATATTGTAAACTTTCCTCCAAAGTTTCTGGATTCATATGTTGAATATTTGTGTCTACTTTCCCAGAATTCCCAGATGCTGACAAGTTGGAAATTATAGTTCCAAAACATCTGGAAAACAATAGTGATGGCTAACCTTTTTGCCATCGCGTGCCAAAAGCTGGGAGAGTGCGGGGTGGTCTCACGGGCGCGTGCCCACATCCATAATTTTATATGCCCTGCCCCCCCACGCATGCATGTGCAACCCCCCCCTACTCCCCCGCTTTTGGCATGTGATGGCCTGGTGGGCCCGGTAGGCCCGTTTTTTGCCCTCCCCAGGCTCCAGAGGCTTTCCCCACCTACCCCACCACTCCGGAGGCCAGAAACACTTCCAGTGGGCCCAGAAGACCCAAAGTGCATGCATGCTGGAGCTGAGCTAAGGCAATGCTCGTGTGCCCACCCATATGTCTTGGCGTGCCACCTGTGGCACGCGTGCCACCGGTTCACCATCACGGCAATAGGTTAAGGAAAGCTGATTCATGAAATGCCTTTGCTCTTGAGGCTAAACTGAATATGACACTGGATTGTTGCACTTTTTTTGATGTTTCCAGGATGTTTTTTTTTTTTTTACCAAGTTTACATGACTTTGTTTTTATGGTTTAGTTTAAGTGTAAGCTGTTCATGGGACCCATCAAGCTGAAAAAATGGAGTGTAAATAATTATATAAATCAAGCCCAAGAAGAATCCCAGACAATGAAACATATAAAACTAGAGAGGTCAACCTTTTATTTGTTACTACTGACATTAAAATAGAATGATAAAACCCAGTCATGAGTTTCCGCTTTTCTTCCTTTTGGAGAAGATACACTTTATAGATCCTATTTAAGATTATAATATGCATTCTAGCAAGCCTACATATGCAACAGATTAGATCAAAGTCATGGCAGGGGTAAATAAAAAAGATCAAAGGTTGAAACCATATGATGCCTGCCACAAAGAAAAATAAGTTTTTTTTTCTTTTAATGTAATCAGCATGGAGTATTTAACTGTGTATTCTGCCTTTGTTTCTCAATCATAGAAGCTGTAACTTTAAGAAAAATGATGTTAGCTATTTTTTGGATAGAAGGAAGAGCTGCTATCAAGGCAAGAGGCACATAAAAGCCTGGGACAAGAAGGTACGATGAGTAAACATTTTAAACAAGCTCCTCCCTAGATCACACAAAGATAAAGGAAGGGAGGTAGAAGGGTATTCCGTCTTGAAAGATTTTATATTATAGCTTTACAATACAAGTAATACTGCATGGCATTGGTTTCACAGTCTGATATATCACGAAGGACTCAATGTGGCGGCCTACTCCATTAGCTGATAGCTTGTACAATATACCTTGGGAGTATGGTCATTTAGCCAATTTAAATCCATTTAATATCATCTAGCCATTTTTAAATCACTTTTTGAAGGGGAATATTATGAAGCTGTCTGTTGAACGCTTTGTTGAGGTTCAGGTATACTATGAAGCAGTGGTGAAATCCAAATTTTTTTACTGCCAGTTCTGTGGGCGTGGCTTTGTGGGCGTGGCGTGGCTTTGTGGGTGAGGCTTTGTGGGCATGGCAGGGGAAGGATACTGCAAAATCTCCATTCCCACCCCACTCTGGGGCCAGCCAGAGGTGGTATTTGCTGGTTCTCCAAACTATTCAAAATTTCCGTTACCAGTTCTCCAGAACCTGTCAGAACCTGCTGGATTTCAATCCTGCTATGAAGCATTCCCTTGATCTATTAAACTGGCAACTGTTTGAAAAACAGATATAGGATTAGTTCAGCATAGTTTGCAAACTCATCCATACTGGCTTGTGTTAACTGTAGTTTTTATATGCAAATGCTTTCAAATATACTGCTTGATAAATTGTCATAAAACATTGCAAAATCCTCAAGAGCAGAAATCCAAATGAGGTTTTCATCCTAAAATAGAACTTGGTATCAGTCATATTAGCTTGATTTAAGAAACTAAAAAAGAAAAAATCTTCAAAGAACGTAGTGGCAAATTCCTTTTATTATGCTTCCCCCATCCAAAAAAAATCTAGTTCTACTTCAGTATGTTTTTACGTTGATCAGGCATGGGGAAAAAAATCCAGAAATTATTGTTTAATATATATTAGATAGAAATGCCTTTGATCACTCAAAAAGCAGTTTAGGAATTGCTAATTTCTGTGAATACCTTTTGGAATGGAAAATCAGAATGAATTCTAATGTTTTCCTTGAGCTCCTTTAGCTACCTTAACACCATTTCATCTACTTTTATTTTTACTAAAGGAAAGCTAGAAATTGGTGGATGATGGCTTAGTGAAGATGGTAAGTGTCTGTCTTGTCCTTTTGTAAATATCCTTTGTAAATATCCATTGCCAAAAGTCTGTCCAGGAACAGAAGATGTAAATTATGATTATTCAGGGTAGCCAATTAGAAAAGACATCTCTGAGATTGGTTTTGTACATGGTAACTGCAGTGATACTATTATACACACAAGAAATACTGAAATACTCACATTAGATGAGTAGGTTGTGAAGATGACAGAATGGTATCCAAGGAAATGGTAAAAATGACTTACCGGTATTTGATCAGTGATAAGACAGTAAGTACTTTTTTTTATTAAAGACTGGAAATCCTATGGACTTTTTGCTGAAAATGGAAAAAATGAACTGGGTGATTGATGAACTGGATTTGCTGATTAAAAAGGATTGGACAGGAGAAGAAGGGATTTTCAATGTAATTTTAATAAAGGAGGACAGAGAATAAGTTTGTAACTTGTAAACAGGATTGGAAGTCACTTCTTTATGTATCTTCTTTTTTCTTTTATTTATATTTTTTTTCACACTTTTTGTATCTTTTTTTGTTTCTTGTTTTTACTCTTACTCTATATTAGTTCATGTTTTCTTTTACTTTTGTGAAGATCTTTAATAAAAATTTAAGAAATAAATAAACTGTGATTATTCAGTAGCCAGGTGTCACCTGTTCTATCTTGTTCTGGTGCTGGAATTTGAAGCTTTTTTTGGCAACCCAACGTAGGACTCCTAAACATATTCATTATCCAGTATTCTGTTTATGGTACTGTAGTACAGCTCATCTGATTGCTGATGCTATTTTTGTACATCAGTTTCATTTCCCCCTTTTAATCCCTTTGATTCTCTCTCTCTTTCTCTGTCTCTCTGGATTCTCCCCTTCTTTGCAAGCATTCCTATTTTCTGTTCCTTAAAAGTTTTACATCCTGGCCATCTTCTCTGTCAAAACCAGACCCTATGAGTAATTAATATTTGCATGAGAATACTAATGTGTCATTGTTCATTGTTAAAAGTTAACTCTTTATACTGACACTTAAGAAAAAAAGAGAAGCACACAGCACTCCAGTTTACTATTTTGAGTTATCCAAAAATTCATTCTTTGCTCAGCAAGATGTTTATGTAGCACATAGCGCCAAACTAACAAAATAAAGAACTGTAAATATAAAGAAGGTAAGAAAAGTAGGAGTTGAGGAACAATTTTAAATAAAAGCAGAAGCAGCAAACTTCCTGTAATTATCAACAATGGTGGGTTAGGATTGCTCATTTATCTATTTTAAAAATGCTGGGTTTTTTTTCTTAAACTTAGCACATTTTAAAAGGAAATAAGCATATGAAGGCTAGTACTTGTATTTTACTTAAACCCCACTGCCCTGTAATTTGATAGATACTACAGGATGGAAATGCACATGAATTCTTTTATGCATCTGAGCTCTTAACTTGTTAAAAGTGCAGTCCTTCACACACATACAATATATTAAGCAATTGTAAACCTAGTAACCTGTTGTAAACTTTTAAAAAACAAAATAAAAGATACATTTAGCAGTCTCAACAGAAATTAACGATCATATTCTTAATATGTTTATAGGTTTAAACTTCCCTTTACATATACACATAGTCCTCACTTAAAAACAGGTTGGTTAGGAACTATTTAAAATTTTGATGGGAAACCAAGCTACTTATGACCCGTTGCGAACTTCCAATGGGTTCACTCACACTCCACATTCACATGACTGCATTTTGGGCACTTGGCAACCAGTTCCACTTTATGGCCAGCTATAGCATTCCAAGGTTACCTGAGAGAATAGATGACATACAAATAATTGTATAGACAAATAAACCTACAATCAAATAATCCTCTCTTCTGCTACCATCATCCCCTCTGTTTAATATATTGGTTTTTACATGTTTTTGCCAGTGCAAATCTCTGCCGTAGCTATAGAGTAACAAGGATAGACATATGAACCATGACATGGTTTAACATTTTGTGAAATACTGGATGGATTCTCACAGACAAAATATAATCAACCCTTTGCCATAACTTCCATTGCAAATGTAAAGCCTGAGTTTCAGTCAGTTTAAAACTGTATTCCTTCTGAGCAAAGAGGCTATATAAGGCATTTGACACTCTACGTGTTTACTTAGAACTAATTCTCACTGAGAACTCTGAAATACAGAGGATTATGCTACAACATATTCCTTATGGAAAATCTTCCACTCAACTCCATTTAAAATGAAAGGGTTCACTAATTGTGGGCTTGGTGTGGCAGAACATTTTAAATATAGGTCTTGTCCCCATTCTTAGTTAAACTGACTTCATTCTAAGCAGGTCATCAGAAGTTTAGCAGTAAAGAAACTTTCTGTGGAACCTACTCAGTTATGAACTAATATTCTAATTTGGATGAATTTATGCTCGTTTTGTTTTTTTTAAAAAAGATATGGTGGATTCTTAGGTATACCTCAAATCTAAACACTGGATCCACCAAAGAAAATAAATGCCTAAATCCAAGGGATGTAATTCTGTGACAGTTGTCTGAGAACAATATTGCATCATGCTTGTTCATGAGTTGATCCAGGATGATTTTATGTAACTGTGTTAGTAAGAGCCACTATACCAGAGTGCAGCATATCAATTCTCTCTATGTGAATCAGCAAATCAGATATCATGATAGACAATCACATCAGTAACCAGGCCCTTTGCTATGTAGAACTTTGTAGGTTAAAACCAGCACCTTGTATCGCACCCTGAGGCAAATTAGCAGCTGCTCCAGCAGGGCTATCACATGTGCAAAGCAAGGACTAGTGAAATCTGGACTAGTGAAAGCTTCCACAGTGGTATTCAAGGGCATGTTATGTTATTGTTATTGATTTATTGAACATTATAACACAGCAGTAGGCAATGTTTTTCAGGTCAGGAGAATGTCTGCTCAGGGCTGCCCTTCACAAGTGGATGAAACCAAACACTCCTCCCTTGTATAACAATATTTAACAAAGTGATATTTTAGTTTTTGGCACTAATAAGGCAGGCTTTGGATAATAAAAGGAGGCAGGAAATTTAGGTGGGGAGGACTGCATGATAAATAGAACATAGATAAACGAATAATATAGAATGAACATAGATAAATGAAGACAAATCATGTCAGATCACAAACAGATTATAAGGATTTGCAGAAGAACACCACACAATCAGAAGAGATGCTTTTGAGTGCTTTGAAATGTAACAACGAAAATCCTGAGCAAAATTAGGTATTTTCATGAACAAGAGGTCCAGTTACCTTTTGCTTTTAGTGGATTCTGTTTTGAAAGAAAAATGATTAATACACAGCAGTCTGTATGCATTTTATAGATTTAGCTGTGGCTCTCTTTTCTGACAGTGGATAGAATTTATCATTCACTAACTTTGTAGAGCTGCGACTACTTCTTTTTAAAGAAACTGCTCCTTAAACTTCCTCTCTGGTTCTTTTTTCAGTCTGACATTCTGGTTGATTGAATGATAAATCTCCCAAAAGAGGAAGCCTGGCTGAAGTATCCATGTGACTCAAACGCTGTTGCTAAGCTGGAAATGGAATTATGTCTTTTGGACCACAGGTTTGTTTTTTTTTTAAAAAAAAAAACTGGACAATTCATTGCAAAATAGCTCATGCAGGGCTCAACATCTTGACATGCATGCACAAACACAGCAGGAACTGATCACACAAAGGCTTCTTCCCACACAGAATGGGAATCAGCTGATTTTGCAATATCCTGCCCACTTCCTCTCATTCATGGATCTGAATATAGAAAGCTAAAGTAGGATGTGAGAAGGAACAAGCTGCATATGGCCCCTTGTGGGAGTTGTATCATCATGTATCTCTCATAAATACCATGAGGAATCAGTAAGCCTGTTTGGAAAGATTCATGTTACCTTCAAATAATATAAAAAAATTAACTACCGGTATGTTAGGAATTGTATTGGCTAAGAACTAAACACAAAGTCCCAACAGAAGGATTATATTTTCTAGCTATCTTGCAAAAAGTAGCAGAAACTGAATTTTAGTACTGAAATGATCTTAATATTTTTTTACATCTACTCCAGAATAAATCCTCCCAAAATATATCATCATCATCATCATCATCATCATCATCATCATCATCTTGGAGAAAAACACCCCAAACACACCCCAGACCATCCCAACGATGCCTTGGAAGTGATGTCCCAGTGCCTGGAGGCCGTGCAGGTCTGAATGGGGAGAAACAGGCTTCAACTCCACCCTTCCAAGACCGAGTGGCTGTGGCTGCCGGCGTCCTGGTATAGCCAGCTGGTGCCATCGCTGGTTATTGGGGGCGAATTATGGGCCCCACGGAAAGGGCCCGCAACTTGGGCATCCTCCTGGATGCATGGCTGTCTTTAGAAGAGCATACGACGGCCGTGGCCAGGGGGCTTTCTATCAGGTTCGCCTGATACGCCAGTTGCGCCCCTTTCTAGATTGGGACTCCTTACGCACGGTCACTCAAGCACTCGTCATTTCTCGTCTGGACTATTGTAACGCTCTCTACATGGGGCTCCCTTTGGGGTGCACCCGGAGGCTCCAACTGGTGCAAAATGCGGCCGCGCGGGGGATTATGGGAGCGATGGGGCACTCTCATATGACACCTCTCCTGTGCGAGCTGCATTGGCTTCCGGTGGACTTCTGGGTGTGCTTCAAGGTGTTGGTGACCACCTTTAAAGCGCTCCATGGCTTAGGGCCGGGGTACTTACGGGACCGCCTTCTGTCACCAATTGCCTCCCACTGGCCGGTTTGCTCCCACAGAGAGGGCCTCCTCAGGGTGCCGTCAGCCAGACAATGTCGGCTGGCGACCACCAGGGGGACAGCCTTCTCTGTGTTGGCACCTACCCTCTGGAACGATCTACCTCCAGAGATACGAGTGATCCCAGACCTCCGGACTTTTCGTCGGGCCCTAAAAACTTACTTTTTTCAGCTAGCCGGGCTGGCCTGATTCCATGTTAGTTTTAACGTTTGATATTGATTTTAATTGATATGTTTTAAATTATGGGCCAAATTTCATTTAATTAGTTTTAATAATTATTTTAACTTTTTTGTACAAATGTTTTTATTTTGGCTGTTCACCGCCCTGAGTCCGAAAGAGAAGGGCGGTATACAAATTTAATAAATAATAATAATAATATACTAACCTTACCCAGATTCTATTTTGTAATTTTGCTTTAGATAAACACATTTTATAAAATTTAAACCAAGAGAAGAATTGAACTCATACAGTAGCTAGGTAGAGGTAGGTAGAATTCATAGCCACGTAGCTTTGCTCTGAACACTGTGTGTTCGGCACCAATGGGTGAGCACAATGAATACTAGTTCAAAATTCAAAGGTTATTTTCCCCATTTTTTTCCTCATCCTGATAGATAATGATAATTTTCCTGAATTAAATGCAGAAGTTCAGCTTCTTACATTCTTGTTTGAATACACCCCTGTTGATTACATCTTCAGAACCAATATCCTGAGGCTAACTATTCTGACCTCCCTGCTGTGATCCCATATCGTGCCAACATCTAAATGGGATTTTCAAAAGGGCAAACTTTCATTTAATATATAGATCAATAAATCTTTGAGAACAATATGAGGAAAAAGAATTTGTAAAATTTATAAAGTGCTTGGTTACTATTTCTGAAAAGAAACAGTAATCTGATTTTGTTTAAAATCAAAGCTTCCTTACATCTGTAAAATAATGATCATTGTTTCATGTCCACAGTTGCTTGAGATATGTGACTTCCTTTATCTAAATGTTTTATGAAACTCATCCATGACCTTTGACAAACTAGGATAGTTGCCGGTTAATGGCCAAATATAAGGATGGATCAGTGAGCCATGAATATATCTATGGAACCATTACAAAGACAGATCACGCTTCAAAGCCAGTAAAATATATTAAAGATAAGCAGGCAAACTAAATACTAAGAGCATGGTTCTGGAATTAGAACTTGATGAATACTTGAGTCACCCAGAAATATGTTTTGGAAACATTTAATTTTTTGCCTTCTAAAGGGAACTGAACTTTAAAATTAAAACCAGTGAAACATAGTTAATCATCCATCAGGCTGTTTAATCAGTTTAAGAACTAGGTATTAGAGACAAGCAGTTAATGGCACAGAGTGAATTTGACAGCTCAACTATTATTCATTTTATTGCCTTTTATTTTTATGTACTGATTATCTTGGGGTTACATTACAATGAAATGTAGGATGAACATTTTGTAAGTATATAAAATAAGATTTTCACTGTAAAAATAAAGAAAAATAAAGCTATTAGGTGTAGATTTATTTTGTTTTTTAATTCTATTTTTACTGCAATAAAAATACTGTGAAGAGACTGCACAGGCCAATCGAATAAACTACAATCTATAATGTATAACAAATAGCAAAAAAAATCACAAAAAAATTAATGAAGAAAAAAGGCAAACAAACAGCAAAATTTTTTTTTACAAATTTTAGATTCATGCCTTGGAAAGAAATTAATCACGTTAGGTTTTAAGTATGCATGTACTCAGGCTCTGGGTGAATCTGAAAACAGGATGTGTCTGTATCAAATATATTAAAGATACAGCTGCTCTAATAATACATATACTCTTTAAAACAGTTGTGCCTCTTTATGGCTCATGCAAAATACTTTAGAAAGATATGGATCAGTCAAGAAAAACTGTATTTTTATTCCCACATACCTCAGAACACTTCCTCAGAGTCTGAATGGTTTCTCATCACAGAGAAAGGGGAGAAATCATTTTTTCCTTTAATTAAATACATATGTATGCTTCTGTCATAATTAGTGCAGTTTTAATATAATCATTTTGATCCTAAATATATGAAAGGATAGGAATGAGATTTATGAGAATGTCAAATCTAATAGCTAACATATTGTTCTACGATGCTTTTCAGCAAGGAGCTACATTTTCATCTTGCCCCTAAACACATTGAATTGAAACACATTTAATAGAAGTCAGTGGGGCTTGCTTAAAATGTCTCTATTCTTCTACTCAAAATGCAACAAACAGCACAAACTGGGAAAGGAAATGAATTAGAATTTGGCCCCCAGCAAAAGCAAGCTCCCTATAATCTCTCAACACCTGGAATGTAGTACATATCTAATTACACAGGAGAAGAAAAACTATTTCATTTAGCTTTCTATATACAGCCTGTAGGTTAAGGAGAGAGTGTAGTACTCTACAATTTCAGTGATTGTTGTCTGTGTTTACCATAATTACAGAGATATTTTAGACTTCCGCATTTTGTTAGAAGCATAATATTGGGCAGTGAATAGCTGAAAACCACTTTAAGTAATCTGTTATTGTGGCCATATCCTGGAGAACAGTATATTTAGGCGCCATTTGGTTAACAGGACTAGAGTCATTCCTCCCAAGCCTTCTTAAAGCTGCAGTCATTGCAAATGCGTAGTATGGGATTGAATGTGCATAAGAAGAGGTGAGGGTCATAACTTTCTTTTCTCCTAAATAATTTTAAAGCAGAAATCTCTATTATTTATTTATTGTTTGTGTGTTTATAACTATTTTATTAATTTATGATATCACATACAAAAAAATACAAAAGCAAAAAGAAGCAAAAGTAGGGAAGGGAAGGGAAAGGGGAAGGGAAAAGTGTGGAAAAGAAGGGAAAAAAAAGAAAGGAATTGACAGTCAAGTTCCTAGAATAGGGTAATAACATCAAACCACAACTTTTTAGTTTTACATAGTAGTTTAAGCTAGCCATTTCCATAACACCAAATCTATCTAATCGGTAAAGCCCGAAATCAAAATTTCATTTTTTTTCTATCTCAAGCACAAAGTCCAGAAGCGGTTTCCAGGTAGAAACAAAGGTATTTGTATTTTTTTCCTTGATCAAAGCAGTCAATTTAGCCATCTCTGCTAATTCCATCAGCTTTTGCACCATTCGTCCATTATTGAGGTCCAAATCTCTATTATTTATTATGAATGCTTTTCAATGTGCAAATTTGCCCCACCCCTTTCATATCATTTATTGTAATTCCTAGAAGGCTGCAGAGAGGTTATGAGTTATATCCTAATAGTAAGCGATGCAGTATTATCATAAGAAGCCAGTTAGAAGACAAGGAGGGACTTTAATCATTTCCTGAAGTCTTCTAGGAAGGAAGAAGTTGTATAACTAACTGCCAGAATACTTGCTCTTTGGGATTCTGAAACAATTGATAGTCGCACACAAATTAAGTCAAGGGTCAGCTTCTCTTTTCCCACTTGTATTTAATTTATCCTAAGTTTTAAACTTTTTTTCAGGTTATCTCTCCTAGTGATTTTTCCAGCTTCCTAGTAAAGCAAGGAATGAAAACAGGTTGGTTCAAAAGGAGAGAGGCTTTGGGTGAAAAAAGTGTCATTGGCTTAAGACAGCTTCATATTTCAGAGACAGACAAGAATGTCAATGGAAGTTATAAATGCTGTATCTAAATATCTTCTGCACAGGAGGTCCTATGGCATGGCTTAACATATTGGCAGTGCTCTCAGTGTGTTGAAATGAAACATGGATCCAAATTCTGTGTCAAACATTTTCTCTTGTTCAGGAAATGAAAGATGTATTACAGGTAGTCCTTGACTTACGACCACAATTGATCCCATAATTTCTGTTGCTAAGTGAGATATTTGTTAAGTGAGTTTTCCCCATTTTATGACCTTTCTTGCCATAGTTTTTAAGTGAATCATTGCAGTTGTCAAGTTTGTCACACGGTTGTTAAGTGAATCTGGCTTCCCTATTTTTTTTTTCCAGAAGGTCATAGGATCCTGGGACATTGCAACTATAATAAATATGAGTCAGTTTCCAAGTGTTCAAATTTTGATCATGTGGCCATAAGTATGCTGCAACAATTGTGTAAAAAAGGGTCATAAGTTCCTTTTTTCAGTGCCAGTGCTTTTTTCTAGTTCACTAAATGAACTGTTGTAAATCGAGGATTATCTGTATTCTATTGTTCCAAAAACTCAGGGCAGAATATTTATTAGTCCATTTCACTGAACATATGGGATATAGGGAGCTTCCTCAATGAAGGCTTTCAAGAAGAGATTGGACTGCCATTTGTCAGAAATGGTGTAGGGTCTCCTGCTTGGGTGGGGGGCTGGCCTAGATGACCTACAAGATCCCTTCCAACTCTGTAAGTCCAGATTTGAAGAAAAAGTATATATTATTTTAGATAAATGGAGAACAGTACAAGGAGATGCCAAAAAAGGGAGTATTACTTATAGATAGGAGGCAGATTTAGAGAGTTCTTGCATTTATAAACCACTTTGGAACTTCAATATTTTCTTATTGTAAGAAATTATTAAATCTAACTAATAGCAACTCTTCTATTATTTTCTACAAATAATTCTAAGAGAAAGAGAACCCTGCTTTCTGAATGAATGAAGTAGGCTTAGTTTGGTCTTTGGGGACCTACAGTGGTTGCCTGTTCCATGAAACATGGTATTACAATAGCTCATCCTAGATAATCAAACAATAAGAAAAAAAACCCTAAATTAAATTTGCAGCTGCAGGAAATGAACAGTAGAATACGCGGAAGAAGAATCTGTTTCAGAATTTTGAAAGTAGGCTATGGTTTTAAAATAAAAGCATATATGATATGTGGATATGATTTTGATGCAATTCTTAAAGGTGTTTAAACTACCACATTTATTCTCTAATCCCTCCAAAGCAGTTAGTATCACTGATCTGTGATTATGTTTACCACTGCAAGTCTTAATACATCCAAAAACATTTCAAGATGACAAGGAACCATCAGAGCTACTTTCAGAGGTTGGAAAGGAAAGCACAAAAATGCTAGCTCTGATGCTAAGCCTCCATTGTTTGAAAAAAAACAAAACATCCCATATTCTCCACTCCACTCCACTCCACTCGACTAATACAAAGAAAATAAAATAATATTCTGCCACTATACCATATCCAGGTTCATATAAAGAGAACCCAGTGATAGTTTGAAAGAATACATCCAAGCCCCTTGCAACCATTATTGTATTGCATATAAAGCATCTAAAGTTATACCATATCATATTGCCTATTTTGCAATGAGATACTTTTCTTAGTATCTCTAGTCATGGTTACATGCTACTATAGCATCTGGAATGGAACAGAACATGAGATAGTTATTAAATGATGAAGACAGACTGCACAAATTACATTTCAAAATAAAGCCAAGAGTGATCTGGGCTGCACTGATTGCTTGAAGATCCTTGAAATTTTTCCCATTTAATGCTTACTGTACTGTAGTACCCAAGGCACAGTGAGCAAATGTGAAATTGGCAAGAGTTCTGCCTACTTCCTCTTCTTTTGGATGGAGAAACCAACCAACATTCAGCACTCCAGAGGGTTAACTTCATTGCCCAGAGGATCATTGGTTGCCCTCTCACCTCTTTGGAAGAGCTTTATAGCTTCCACTGCCTTAAGAAAGTTCAAAACATTCTTAAAGATCCATCTCATCCTGGACATCCTTTTTTTAAACTATTACCATCTGGCAGAAGGTACAGGATAATAAAAACAAGGACAAATAGGCTGAAAAACAGCTTCTATCCCAGGGCAGTAACTATATTGAATTCTACTGTATAGTGCAATATTAATGCAATATTGGGTTTTCAGTTCAATTGTATAGAATGTGTAGAATGTGTGTTTGTGTTTTATTTTTATAGTTATAATGTACACTGAAGATGGCATTTAATTCTATTGTACGAGGTACAATGACAATGTAAACTAAAAAAAAAAAAGAATGAGTTGCTTGATTTTTTGGGTTTTTTTCATTTGACTGATTAAATGTTTTAATCTAGGTGCTCTAAGGTAAGAAGAGGCAAGAATTCTTGTCAATGGGAGGACAATATGCCTGCAAGCTCCAGAGATGTATGAAAAAGAATACTATTGCTCTGGTTTGAAATAAATTGGTCAGAGAAATGGCAACTGAGCTCTCAAAGTTAGCAAGCATAGACATGCCCAAACTTAATTTTGAACTGCTAAACCTTACCTGCGTGAATATGATCTTAACAAATTTATACTAATTAGTCCAGTGTATGAGATATCCCTTTGAATTCTGGGGTAGAGATTAAATATAGGTTTCCAAACACCTGTGCCAAATTCAAAGAAGTCAATGCAGAAAAAACAACAACAGTGGGTTCGTAAGAAAAAAGGTGATGGCATTTTCTAAATACAGGGATTTTGATTTGTTAGGGTTGCTGTGGTAATATAAATTGTCATTTGCGGGTCTTTTCAATAAAACAGATTAGCAACTAGCCAGCTCATTCAACTCAGAAAAGAATGTTACATAATCATTCAGGACAAGCAGTTAGACGATGATATGCAGCTGCTTGGAGCAAATGGATAAATAAAAGATCTCTTCTTATTTCTAAGACCTCTCTACCTACAAAATGCTGTGATTATGGATGACTAATGGTGGCTTAATTGTAAAGCTCTAATTTGAAGAATTGATCTGTCTCTTACTGAATGCAACTTTCTTCTTTTTATCTAGATCGCGGGTGTCAAACTTGATCACGTCACGTGACGTCACGTGACGTATCATGACATTTTTGCCTTTGTGGAGCGTGGCCTGCATGTGATGCATTCAGCCCACAGGCCCTCACTTTGGCACACCTGATCTGTGTCAATTAATATCATCACCTGATGGTGATGATACTATTGAGATCTTTGCAGTATGCTGCTGCTCTAGAGAAATTGGAACTCATGGAGACCTGGAACTGATCAAGTTCAGACTTTTGTATCACAGAGAAATGAACATCTGTTTTGATTTACATTGTTCCACCTTGACATCTGGAGCCAGGCTGAGTCACATGCATATACAGGTTATTGTGAACAGGTAGTTGGAAAGGCTGAAATAAATCCCAAAGCCTAAATGTGCTAATGCCATATTCTCATCTTAATGAGTCAGCCATGGAATAAAAGCAGTATGCCAACATTATATGGGAAACAAACATGAAACTTGTCTGACTGAGCAAGTTGTTCCACTCAGAGTGAAATTGTGCCCTTGAATCTGCAATTATGAAGCAGAGAACATAGAAATGTTCTCTAATTTCTCAGCACTTACCACCCAGCAAGATCTTCTCCAAGCTATGTTGAGTCATATGGTCAGGAAATGATGTTGGTGGAGATGAAGGAACAATGATCCACCACCCAGTGGTCTATATCTAAAATTAGGTATAAACTGAGACTCTAGAACAGCCACAGCTATGTCTGATTTTCCAAAACAAGTTTCTCCCTCCATCATTTAATATAGAGTGATATTCTTAATAATGTTTTAGTAAATGGTTTTGGATGTAGTTTGACCCTTAACCCCTTGCCAGAAAAGGAGCCACCTCCATGCTGATAGACTTTTGGCAATATCATGAACTTTTTGAATCTTCACTTGAATTCAACTGTTACTTGACCTCGAAGAAAATGATTCACCAAATAACCACCCCCACACCTCATGCACAATTCTCTTATTTAGCAGTAAATTATGGCCTGTAAATGGATGTTCTTACTCATATATGGCTATATTTAATCTCTCCTTTAAAAGATCAGGTTATGCTGAAATCAGTACAAGATGGTATGTTGACCTGAGTAAGAGTTGATTTGCAAAACTTAAATTAAAAAACTAAAAATGTGATCGTATAATGGTAGTTATTATTACTGATCTGTTCATCTTTTTACCTTTCTGCAAAGAGGAAACTAATATCTTACATGTAAAGAACCATAAATGTCTTAGGTCAAATGCTAACTCTAGAGCAACATTGAAGCTTTAAACTCAACTTTCCTAAGTTTTCTTAAATGCCCCCTCATTTCCAAAATTTTTCTACCACTTCTGGTAAAATCAATATGGCAATGAGGGGAAAAAACTGTTTTATTGTTCTTGCAGAAGAAACCTTGTAGGCCATTGTACCACTAGACATAGGAGCTGTGAGAGGTAGCACTAGGAGCTATAATAAGCTATAGAAATATAAGTCAGTAATAGAGTTTATGTATTTATGTATTTATTTATTTATTTTGTCAGATTTATATGCCACCCTTCTCCCGCAGGACTCGGGGCGGCTCCCAACAATAAAACAACCCGACAATAAATAAGAGTTAAAAATATTAAAACCAATTTAAAATCCCCAATCCCCAAGTTAAAATCCACAAAAGATCAGGGAAGTTGGTGAAAAAGCCATGTCTTTAGGTCGGCGCGGAAGGTGCGGATGTCGGGGGCTGTCTGGAGCTCGGTGAGCAACCCATTCCAGAGGGTCGGTGCGACCACAGAGAACATCCTCATCCTGGGGACCGCCAGCCGACACTGTCTAGCCGAAGGAACCCAGAGGAGGGCAGCCCTATGTGAGCGCACTGGGCGGTGGGAGGCCGGTAGGAGGTGATTCTGTAGATACCCCGGGCCCATGCCATGAAGGGCTTTATAGGTGAGTACCAGCACCTTGAAGCGGATCCAGAGGACCACCGGCAACCAATTTCAATTTAAAAAGAATCCTGATTGAAATAGGTACTGTCTTCCAGAGCTTCAGAGGTCTTTCGCAAGTCTTCTAGCCTGATCCTGAGCCTCTGATCTCAGGAACAAAGAAAGACTATTAATTCTTTTAGACCATCTCTGGCAGCATAAAACTTAAAAGTCAAATATTTTACAAAACAGAGCAGTAGTGGGTTCCACTTACCTTCGCTACCGGTTCGGAACTGTGAGTGTGTGCACATGCACGCTTGCTTTGCTCATGCACGGCGCTTCTGCGCATGCACAGAACCTTCTGTGCTTGTGCAGAGCGTCCATGATGACATCCGGGTGGGTGGACGGAGTCTCCCACCACCGCCACTACAATGGTAAAAACTGTACAGTGGTAGAAACCCAGAAGGCTATAATCAGATAAGCAAGCATGGTTTTACTGGTAATACAGAAGGAAAATCTGATCTCTCTTATGTCCCAAGTTGACATATGGAGGAAGCTCAAACATTTCTGGAAGCTCTGTGTCAATAACAGAAAAAGATTAATCATCTGGTGTCATCTGATTCAATGAACAAAGATGTGGAGTTGAATGGAAAGCCTTGGCCCATTTGCTCTAATGGTTTTAAGAAACAGAATGCAAATATTTGTGACATGATTTAAGTCCTGAAACTCTGGACAGGTCCAAGAGGGGCTGCATTTCCTTTATCTGTGCACAAAACTAGAAACATGTATGACAGTGGTCAATATCAGTACTTAAAAATGTAAGAAATTATTTTATTGCTTTGAACTCTGAATTTTTTCATGACATTCTTACAGTTAGAGATCCAAGAAGTTAGAAAAATGTAGACACTCACAGCCAGGACAGGCAACAGCTATTGAAAAAGGCTCCCCACCTTGTATTTAGAAAATATAAAAATTGAGTTCTGTTTTGAAACATTCAGGGACTTCGACAGTACCAATGACATAAAGATCTCTTCTGGAATCTTGGAAATCTGCTGCCAGTAACCCAGGGCAAAACTAGACATTAAGATCAAATCTGTATTATTTTAAATGCAAATATCCATATACATAAGTAGCTGTATAGTTGAGAACCAACTGCTGCATGACTTAAGGAAGAAAGGAGGAGGATTGTTCAGATGACTCTTTTGGGAATGGAAGAATGTCAAAAATTGTTGTGTTCTTGGTCTTTGAAAGAGTTCATATGTGGTCATTTCTCCTACTTGGAGAAAAAGCCTTGTTGTCTGCCCTGAAAAGTTGATAAAAGTGTTTGATTTAATTTAATTTACTTATTTATTAAATTTGTTTGCCGTGCATCTTGCTGCGTTTATAATGCCCTGCCCTTTTTTATTACCTGGATGCAAAAGAGACAGAATTGGAAAGTTTTTGTAACCTGGGCTATGAACAAGAATATGCTAACTTTTTTATTTTCATTTTTTAATAAAATGAAATGCTGCTGGAAAAGGCAGTGTGAACCCTTTCTCTGAAGGTTATTTTTGCAGTCAATTTTTTCTCTATCTGTTGTTTCTTCACTTGTAGGAAAAAAGAAAGACAAAAGATTTGCCGACTGCCTCCCTAATAGTGACTGCTGTGAGAAACTGCAGCATTTCAGAGGCTGTGTTTCAACTCTGGAGCCTTGTTTGTTTGTTTGTTTGTTTGCTTGCTTGCTTGCTTTTAAACCAGTCATGTGTCCTCCAAAGCAGGGGTCTCCAGTTTTGCTGGCTGGGGAATTCTGGGAGTTGAAGTTCTCCAGGCTTAAAGTTGCCAAGGTTGGAGACCCCTGCTCCAAAGAACATCCCGTTTTGCCCTTATAATATATAACCTCAACATTAGTGCAGTAAAGTAATCACCAAATGCAATCTTTTCTGTATTATTCTTGTTACAGGATGCCATTAAAAAAAAAACTGTGGAATTGGTCTAAAGCAGAAACTATGTTCTCCACCTTGAGTTATTATTTGTAAAAATAATAAAGGCAGCATACAGAAAAAAATAAAATAATATATAATTTAGATAAGATAAGATGATAACTTTTATTGACTTTTTTTTTAGTGTAAGCACACTGGCCCACATTAAAAATGAAATTCTGTTGCCTGCTCTTCAAGAGAAAGTGTATAGCTACCCAAACACATACATAACAGACATATACACGTGCTATATAGATACATAAATATATTCTTGCACTGTACATATACATATACGCACATGCACGATGATTAGCAAATCACACACACATACATTATCACTGTCCATTTTGAATAGTAGCAGAAAGAGGAAGCTTGAGAGTTCACAAGGTTGATGCTATATGGAACAAAACTGAATCTAGATGTTCTGCTTCAGATACCATGAAACCTCCTTCCAGAAGGTAAGAAGGAAAACAGATCTTGAAGAGGATGTGTAGCAACCCAGACAATCCTGCAGACTCTGCTCAAATATTGGTTATGTGCTATGTCCTGGATAGAAGGAAGTGAGCTACCAATAATCTGCCTCCCTCACCAATCTCTGTACCACCTTCCTGTCTTAAACAGTAATGCTTCAATTTATTTGTGTGTGTGTGTGTGTGTGTGTGTGTGTGTGTGTGTGTGTTATTTGCTAATCACTGAGGTCACTAACAAACTGCATATGAGAATTTGTGTGCAAAAACCTCAAAAGAGAGGCAATGAGATTTGTAGTTCACATCTGACAGTCATTTAGTTATGCTAGTCCAGAGCATCTGAAAGTATTGTGGCACAGATTTTCAGGGCCGAGCGGATTCTAGTGTGACCCTTTTGGCATGAATGCAGATGCGTGGAGGATGAATTTCCTACATGATATGTTAACCACTTCTTTAGAGATAGAGGAAATAATTTAATATGGTGGCTTTTCTATTCTTTGCTTTCTTAGTGCAGCTGGCAGCTGGCTGAGTGTGGAGATCTAGCCAAGGGCTATTAAAGGAAGAGACAGTGAACAGGAAGGAGAATGTAGTTGCCTGGAAATAAAGGGAATTTCAGGGCTTCCCATAAAAAGAATGTGAGGAAATGTGGCAAAAATAAAATCCATCTATCTATTTATGTTAATGAATACAGAAGCTAAACTGTTTATCAACATTTGTTTTTTAAAACTCAGAAGCATTTTTCTTGCATTCAGAAGATGAGCACATGAACAGCTGGTCAAATGTTGCAAATGGCATCCTCTGTGTCCCATGAAAGTATCATGGGATACTGCTGAAAGCAAACCTTGGCAGCACCCCAGGATCTTCAGAATTTGGATTTATATAACCAGTTTCTTTTATCCCAGGCAAAAGTTGTTGGGGATGAATTTCCCATGACTTTTACTGGACCACCACTATACATGAATCAAGCTAATTAGGAAATAATGTTATTGTTTTTCTTTAGGAATAGGGATGCTTGAATCTACCCAGTGATAATTGAGTCTACTACCACCTGCAGATTAAATCACACAATGATGTTATCCACCTTCATCAAAAGAAACAAGCTGTAAGAGAAGGACTGCCAGAGCTAAGGGGAGGGATAAAAAGAGGCATCAGTTTAGAGTTGTTACGCAGCCACAAACTAAGTTTAGCCCCTCCCCCCTTGCCACTGAGCCTTTTTTTAAAAAATAATTTTTATTAAACAGTTTTTCCATTTTCTATCACAATAGCCAGCTTTATGGTATCAGTATACCTCATATGTACATACAGGTTATTTCTATTTTTCTTATATACATTATAATTAGTGACTCTCAATTAACAACATTTCGTGATCTATACACTGTGTGCTTGTTATAGTTACATTTGCCACTGAGCCTTATCTAGCTCTAACCAGGTGCTGACTTTTAGTTGAGAAGATTCCTAATTATAGGTAAAGGTAAAGGTTCCCCTCGCACATATGCACTAGTTGTTCCCGACTCTAGGAGGTGGTGCTCATCTCTGTTTCAAAGCCAAAGAGCCAGTGCTGTCCAAAGATGTCTCCGTGGTCATGTGGCTGGCATGACTAAACACCAAAGGCGCACGGAATGTTGTTACCTTCCCAACAAAGGTGGTCCCTATTTTTCTACTTGCATTTTTTACGTGCTTTCGAACTGCTAGGTTGGCAGAAGCTGGGACAAGTAATGGGAGCTCACCCCGTTATGCGGCACTAGGGATTCGAAACGCTGAACTGCCGACCTTTCAATAGACAAGCTCAGCATCTAAGTCACTGAGCCACCCTTTTCCTGTGTATTGGCTTTAGCAATAAATCAGTTAAATTAAACTTTCAGGTGTGGACCTGTTCATTTTGCACCTGACATTAAACTTTTCAACTCACAAAAATTTCAAATGGAGCAGAACAGAAAAAAATGAAATGGTGTAGGGTCTCCTGCTTGAGCAGGGGTCTGAAATAGAAGACCTCCAAGGTCCCTTCCGACTCTGTTATTCTGTTACCTTGTTAACCCACATTGCATGTGATTCATAAGCAGAAGCAGGAGCTGACAAAACAACTATAGACACTGTTCTACGCTGTCAGGATGGTATGGAGAACCAATTATGCAATTTGTCAGCAATGGTGCACCAACCAGTACAACAGACATAGGATTTGGTGCAGCCCACACCACTGTAACTCTGACACCTGCAGCAGCTCCAGAAGTGTAACTCGTATTTCCAAGAAGTCATGGAAGCTTGCCAAATGGATTTGGAGGAGAATCAGAAAGGATAAGAACCTTCATAGTGCAATGTGAGTTGTTTATGTGAACCTGAACGGCAGAATTTCCAATTCACCAGTCACACATCTGCTTTGTACTGCATTTACTGACAGCCTCAGCAGCTCAATAGGCACTCTTGATCATTGAAACCAATGACTCAATTATGAATAACTTCATGGTTAATTTTAGGAGCCACTTCAGAGATCCAATAAGAGAAGTTATAGTGACCTACCAAATTCATAGCTTAAACAGGGTCATAGAAAGATCAGACTTTACATAACAAAATTCAAATTAATCACAGTAGACATAGGCCGGAATGAGGCAGCTCTAATTGCTTAGTTCAGAGAAGGACTGAATGGCCAAATCAGTACTGAGCTCATTAGACAAGGGGTTCTACAGACTCTAAACCAAATATACCAAGTTGTATTATCATTGACTCATGTTTAGAAGAGATTTGAGGCCGATTTGGATGTTGCAGACAACTAGCACCACACCAAACTATTCATCCTTCTCTACACTATGCCAAAAGGGACTGAGCATGAGGGAGAGGAACCCATGCAAATAGGATGCCAAGGAAATCACCAGCTACAGAACAAATCAGAGGCATAGAGACTTGGCACTATGTTTTTATTGTGGAGAATCTGGGCATATGGTGAGAAATGGCCCAACCAAACCACCCAGAGTAGAGAAACATCCTCCCAGCCAGGGCTCATGGAAGCATCACCCTGAACACAGAGCCCACACCCAGGGAAACAACAACAACCTCTCTCACAAGAGCTCTCAGGAGGGGTTATTCAAACATTAAAGATGGCTCAACACCATCTAAATAAGGTACATTGCTAAACATTTCTGTTGCCTTGACTTGAGCCATAGACAGGAAGAAGGGATTGCAGTGTTAGCTATGGAGTCCATGTTGATGGTAGAATGTTTTCCTACAGTGTGGATGATGAATCCAATTTTTGGATAAGGGGCAAGGCTTCCCTGCTAGAATGGGCAATGTTTACATTTTCAACAGCCCTGGACCATTTCTCTTTTCTGGCTCTGTCCAGGGACTTCAGCAAGTCACTCCTTAACACGATGATATACTTAAAAATAGTAACAAAAAGATCTCTCTCTCTCTCTCTTTCTTTTCAGGTTTGTTTACTTTGGTTTTTCATGACATTTCAGTATGAATCATTTAGATTTTTAGTTCTGGCCTCAATGCTCAGTCAGTTTCCTGTTTTATTTGTGTAGTTCATTCATGCTGTAACTGAGAACATAAGAGAAATATTTTAAAGACATGAAATAAAAAGTGAGGTTGCAAAACTTCAGAAATTCTTACCAGACATCAGAATCTGAAATGTCTTTTTGGCACTGTCCCTCTTCTAGATAAACCCTTTTGTAGCAAAGGGCAAGGACTATGCATTTGACATAATGGCAAGGACTCTTTTGTCAAATGCATAGTTAGCTCTACCAAGTATGAGAGAACCAATAATGATTTTGTAACTAACCTATTTGCAGATAGGCATCTGGATCAAGCTAGGGGGTCCATACAGAAAATAAACATTATCTTCAGAAATTCCTGTTTATTATTTCAACAAGCATGGGTTATTACAAAATAAGGCAAATGACGCAAAACATGTATTATAAAATAGAATAAATTCCTTCAGTTAAAATACAGATTTGTGTGAAAGTAAAACTGAAAACACAAAAAGTGTGTCTCTCTGCTTTAAAACACATCAGTCGAATCAGGTGATCTCAAGAAAAGACATGGCAATTGAAGAAATATATGCAAAGATCTGATAAGCAGCAGTTTAATTTGATTGTAGGAAAGAAAAACCTAAGACTGAGCTTTGATGCATATAATAATAATAATGGCCTTTATGAATTTGATTTGTCACTTTGATGAACTGCTAAAGAGAGTATGGATAGTTTTTTTAAAAAATGAAACACATATTTGGAGCAAAGAGAAAGAAATGGGAAAATTATTGGCTTCTTATTTGAAAATTTGCAACAAAATAAAATAATACCATTATAATGGACTCTTTGGAGACAATTCATAACAATTGTAATACCATTTATTCTCAATGTTAAAAAATAATATTCTGCATGTATTGATATGGCAAGGGAGCATATTGATAGGTATCCATTACTCTAAATTTCCAAAAACTGGAAATTTAGAATGAATATACAATTGGCTAAATATGTGTGTGTGTGTGTGTGTGTGTGTGTGTGTGTGTGTGTGTCTGTCTGTGTGTCTGTGTGTCTGTGTGTCTGTGTGTCTGTGTGTCTGTGTGTCTGTGTTGTAGTGTAGAGAGTATGGAAAACTATTTGTCAAGTCAATTAGCACAACAAAAGGTTTCAATTTTTTTTAAAGCTTCAACGGTATTAAAGAATCACAGCCGTCATAAAGATTTCAATTTATTGTCAAAATAATCTCTGACTTAAGGTGGTATTTTACATTGTCATTAATAAAGGGGGGGGAGCTTAAAGTGGAAACAGAACCATATCACACCCATTTTGGATGATTTAATTTAAAATTATTTCAAAGGTTGCTATCAGAAATATTAATTGATTACACAGAAGGCTGAAATAATTACATGATTACATTTTCAGGCTTTCTCTAAATAGTTTCCTTATTTGTTACCTTCTTCTAAGGTTACTATTTGATGACAAAAAATAATATGAGGATTTCAAACTTAGCACCCTAATTACTAACTACTTTAGCAGAACCTACATTGAACAGTGGCTATCCTTAATAACATTTGAGATCCTGTCTATGATTTTATTTCTCCATAATTTTAACCAGTCAGAATTGCATTAGACACACACATAATAAAACAACAGCCTTTTATTATATTGCTAACTCATCATTGGTTTTAACAGTTAAGTAAGAGCTACAAATAAATCAACAAAGAATATGTATATAATGTTATATTTGGTTTGTGTAATGATAGTATTGAATATATTTGACCAAATTCTCTTCTTTCATCAGGACTAGGCTGTTTATTCTACATAGATGGAATTGTTTTATTTTGTTTTAGAGACTGTGAATTCTATGTCAGTGAGACGTCCCACCTCTAGAGTGTTTATCTAAATTGTGGAAAAAGTTATCATCTATGCAGCTCTAATTCAAAGGAAACCCCATGTTTTTGCTTTGCTGAAAAGAATTGTCAACAAATAAATGTAAAATGGTGATTGTTATTTTTTTAACTGATTATGAGGTTGAGAACTAAATTATTCATCTATGATCATTCTAGGCTCTGATTTCATGAGGTTACGATTTACACTGAGGTTGTAAATGTAATAATCATTTGGTTATGTTGCATATTGAGGTTAATTGATTAGATAATACTAGCTGTGTTAATTGAGTTTCGATTGACTGAAGAGAGTTTTTGATTTATACGTGGTCTTATGGCCAAATCCAATGCCATGCCTTTCTCTAACAGTTAAATACAGTTGTGTAGGTCCATTTAAATATCTGTCCATCTATCTACAGAACTTTTTTGAAAGGTAAAATGTTTTCCTTAAGAAAAGTTTTCTTTATTAATATATAAAACCTGATTCCACCACTCGTTTCTCCAGAGGTTATTAACCTAGATCAATGCAATTAATCAAATCAATCTGATATGAAGGGTAACAGCTGACTAAGTGCTGTGTGTGTGTGTGTGTGTGTGTGTGTGTGTGTGTGTGTGAGAGAGAGAGAGAGAGAGAGAGAGAGAGAGAGAGAGAGAGAGAGAGAGGGAGGAGAGAGAGAGAGAGAGAGAGAGAGAGAGAGAGAGAGAGAGAGAGAAGATATGGGAAAATAAATAATCCCTGCTATTATCTTACCATACTGTTTGCATAGAGATATAAAGGACAATATTGGAGATAAAGGAGAATATTTGTAACTTAGGGTTGAAATGACAGGTCCTTGGTTTTCTCTGAGCCTAGTTGTTTTCTTGCCAATGTTTCATTACCCAAACTAGCTAGTTAGTTAGTGCTAGTCTAGCACTAATACCAGCTCTAATGATGTTATCTGGTTTTTTTGGGTAATGAAATGTCTGCAAGAAAACAACCAAATTCAGAGAGCACCAAGGACCCCACATAGACAGAGATAGGTTGGAACTATATTACGTTGGAAGAATGGCTACGACTACTATTTTAGCCACTTCCTGTACCATCTCTTTCTTTTCACCCACTGATGCTACTTGTTACTAGAAGCTCCATCTGCCTTCTTTAATGAAACAATCCTATGCGATATATTCAGTATATGTTGACCTCATGGCCATCAGGTCTAATGCAGCCCCTAATGTTAGATTGTCTTTTTCAAGCAATAAGCATTCAATTATTTATAACAAATTTACAGATTTATTTTATAATTAGGTCCATTTATTATTCTTTAGTATGTCTAAGGATACATCTAATGTATTGTTAAATTAGTGTACAGCCAGCCAGATGCATCAAAGTGCAAGCTGCTAAGTATGTGGGAATAAACTATTCTGCCCTGATAGTCTAGTCCTATTCTGCCTCTGCTTTCAAGGCCATTGAGTACTTCCTCTGTCCTTACAGTTTCAATGCAGTATGGGGGAAAATTAATGGAAGTGATTGGTGGATTCTCCTGGCTTCAATCCTCTCCCTCTGAGCATTACATTCTTGGCCAAAAAAGCAATCACTAACTGCTTTTCTTAACATGTGGTGTAGTGCAGTAGAGCCGGACAGATGCAAGATAGATGCTCTGTAGATTTAGCCAATATGCCTGATTAACAGGCTGCAGGTTAGACTCAGGCTATTTTTCAACATGGATCCTTTGAAAGTACATTAAACCTGTGATTAAAATACAACTGACAGTCATAGATGTATAGGAAGCATTCTGGCACTGGCATAACTATGGTTTATGCTGCAAGGGAAATGGCATGCTGCAGCAAGTTGCCATAGCTGGAACAGGCAGAATGGTGTTTCTCAGAAAGAAGTATAAACAATAAAAGGTATATTCATACCAAGACCTGGTTAGTAGAAGTATTGGAAAGTATCTAATGTATCAATTGGTGTAAGACCAAGCAACACATCACTAACAGAATCTAATTGTATCAACCTTCTGTGAAGCGTGCTAGTCCTGTTTTTTAAACATCGGTTTAGGGCTTCTTCAAAAATATGCTAAATCAGTAGTTAAAATCAGGTATAGCACTCTTTCAAAAAAGAACTAAACATGTATAAAAAAGGAATCCATTAAGATCCATTAACAAACACAATCAGACCATTTGCAGGCAGATGCCTCTGCAAAAGTTGAGCTGACTTTGCTCGAGCAGGGTCAAGCTGAGGATTTTGCACAGTATCTGCATGACAAAATCGCTCAAATTTGGGAAGGCTTGGACTCTGACTGGGTGGATCCAGACGGGATGATGGAGGCGGGTCTTGAGAATATTATCTGGGAGGAGTTTGACCCTGTGGCTCCCGAGGACGTGGACAAGATTCTGGGGAGGCTTAGCGCAGCCACATGTTTATTGGACCCGTGTTCCTCCTGGTTGGTGCTGGCTTCCCGGGAGGTTACGGGAGGTTACACGAGGCTGTCTCCAGGGGATCATTAATGCTTCGTTGAGTGAGGGTTTCTTGCCTTCCACCTTGAAAGAGGCGGTGGTGAGGCCCCTCCTCAAGAAGCCTTCTCTGGATCTGGCTGTTTTGGTGAATTACTGTCCAGTCTCCGACCTTCGCTTTGTGTTGAAGGTTGTTGAGAGTGTGGTTGCGTAACAGCTTCCCCAGCACCTGGATGATACTGTCTATCTAGACCTGTTCCAGTCCGGTTTCAGGCCTGGATACAGCACGGAAACGGCATTGGTCGCATTGGTTGATGATCTCTGGAGGGCTCGGGACAGGGGTTGTTCCTCTGTCCTGGTCCTATTAGATCTCTCAGCGGCTTTTGATACCATCGACCATGGTATCATGCTGTGCCGGCTGGAGGGGCTGGGGGTTGGGGGCACCGTATTACAGTGGTTCTCCTCCTTTCTCTCTGACCAGTCACAGTTTGTGTTGGCAGGGGGGCAGAGGTCATCCTCAAGGCGCCTTATGTATGGAGTGCCGCAGGGGTTGGTCCTCTCACCCCTTCTGTTCAACATTTATGTGAAGCCACTGGGTGAGATCATCTGTGGTTTTGGGGTGCAGTTCCATCAGTACGCTGATGACACTCAGCTGTACATCTCCACCCCAGACCACCCCAATGATGCCCTTGAAGTGATGTCCTGGTGCCTGGAGGCCGTGCGGGTCTGGATGGGGAGAAACAGACTCCGACTCAACCCCTCCAAGACTGAATGGCTGTGGTTCCCGGATATAGCCAGGTGGTGCCATCGCTGGCTATTGGGGGCGAGTCATTGGCCCCCACGGAGAGGGTTCGCAACTTGGGTGTCCTCCTGGATGCGCGGTTGTCTTTAGAAGACCATATGATGGCCGTGGCCAGGGGGGCTTTTTATCACATTCGCCTGATCCACCAGTTGCGTCCCTTTCTGGATCGGGACTCCCTGTGCACGGTCACTCATGCCCTCATCACTTCCCGACTGGACTACTACAATGCTCTCTACATAGGGCTCCCCTTAAAGAGCATCCGGAGGCTCCAGCTGGTCCAAAATGTGGCCGCGCAGGTGATTATGGGAGCGGCGGGGCGCTCCCATGTAACATCTCTCCTGTGCGAGCTGCATTGGCTCCCAGTGGTCTTCCGGGTGCAATTCAAGGTGTTGATCTTTAAAGCGCTCCATGGTTTAGGACCTGGGTACTTACGGGACCACCTTCTGCTACCGACAGCCTCCCACCGGCCAGTATGCTCCCACAGGGCGAGGCTACTCGGGGTGCCGTCGGTCAGACAATGTCGACTGGCAACCCCCCGGGAGACCCTTCTCAGTGGGGGCTCCTGCCCTCTGGAATGAGCTGCCCCCGGAGGATCCCAGACTTGCGCACCTTCTGCCGTGCCCTGAAGACTTTGTTATTCCAGCAAGCCGGGCTAGCCTAATTTTAACGGTTTTAAATTTTAAATTGGATTTTAATGGGATGTTTTTAATTGTGGGCCAAAGTATTTAATCTGGTTTTAAATTGTTTTTAACTTTTATATTTATGTATTTGATCTTGGCTGTTCACCACCCTGAGTCCTTCGGGAGAAGGGCGGTATATTAAATAGATAAATAAATAAATAAATAAATAAATAAATAAATAAATAAATAAATAAATAAATAAATAAAAGTCAGGTATCTAAATTTCTCCTGAAGTCCAAGTCAAAAGGCCCAGAAAGGGTGGAACCCAGTGACCAGAAGGGAAGAGAGATGTTCTCAGCAACACAAGGTTGTTTCACGATAGATAGTGTTCATGACAAAAATTGTGTCAAAGAAGAGAGAAAACACTACTTTAACAGTTAAATATGATGTTAACCTTTCTCAGTTGTAAATAATGGTAACATCATGAGGACATGTCAGATGAAAATGACTACCATGGCACATTTGTCTCAGGGATCATGAGGATGAGCCCTTAATATGGAAGAAGAGAAAAAGTATGGTATCTGCAGTGATATCTGAACCTCGAGAATTGTTCATTTATGCCTAACCACAGACATCTCATGAATGGGGGATGAAAAAAACTTTACCCTAACTTCTGTAATCTATTTCCTGCTTTTAAGATCTGTAGAAAGCCTGGAGCAAAAGCAGAAAGTTATTAAACTCTCCACTAGACCACATCAAATAAACTAAATGAGCTTAAAGAGTACATTAACATCATGAATAAATAACAGAGATGTGCCTTAACTCTTTTCTGCAGTTAGTACTGATCAGACAAAGTAAAGAAAAATAGGACTTTGTTATGCCATGTTAAAAATTCTTTCTTGGCTGCTGACAAAGTATTCACAGAACTAAAATCCATTTGATCAAAATAGAAGGTACAAGATGAGAGAATACTTAAACATGAGATTTCTGCAAAAAGTTAGGGTTGTGATCAGAGTAAAGAAGTTTTCCCAAAACATCAAACTTGCTAGTGAGCAAGCCAAAGGCTGATTAAGAATTCCAGGAACTACATTGCAGACACTGTTGGACGAAGGGATTAATCTAACATGGTTACAATATAATCAATTACAATTGAGATGGAAAGAGGACCAAAAAACTGGTATTATGTTGCATGAGGAAGAATTGGTTAGACATATAAAAGAGAAAGGTCCAATGCATATTAAAAGGCTTTATAATGTTTTGCTAGAAAGGGATTCAGAAACGGAATTAGTTAAAGACTGTATGATTAAGTGGGCACAAAATTTTGAAGAACCAGTGATGTTGGAAACATGGGAAAAAATTTGGGTTCAGAATGTTAAATTTACACAGTCGCAGAATCTGAGGGAAAATTTCTATAAAATGTTTTATAGATGGCATTTAGATCCCAAAAAGTTGTCATGTATGTACCCTAATGTTCAGCCAAAATGTTGGAGATGTGTATGTTTGGATGCTACGTATTATCATGTTTGGTGGACCTGTAGGAAAGTTAAGGCCTTTTGGATAAAAATTTGGTGGGTCATGCAGAATGTTTTGAAGAAAAAAATTTAGTTCTCTCCACAACTGTTTTTATTGGGTATAGTTAAGGGTTTTACATCGGGTGAAACAAAACTGATATTGTATATGATAACAGCAGCAAGATTATTGATAGGTAAATATTGGAAAAATGAAGCTTTGCCCACTATTGAGGAATGGACTTTGAAGATGGCCAGTTTTGCAGAGATGGCGAAGATTTCAGCATACTTAAAAGATTGCTCACAAGAGACTTATGAATGGGAATGGAAAAGGTGGATAGAATATGTTCAGAACAAATATCAAACTAGAAAGTATCAAATAGCTTTTACTTGAAAATAATGTATTGGATATATTTTAATGTAATGAGGTAAAGAGAAAAACCATACAGGGGAGGGAGGGGTTTAAGTTTATATATAAGTGTTATACTAAGGGTTTTTTATGAGTATGAGTATATTATAGGGAAGTCTGGGGGTTGGGGAGGGTTAGGGGGGGTTAGGGAGGTTGGGAAGTTTGGGGGGGGAGGTGGGGGGGGAAAAGGGGTGAAAATGTAATTGTAAAACTTTTGCAATAAAGAATTCCAGGAACTGATGGCCTACTTGTCTGATGGCACAAGGTTAGGAGATAATGGAATATTGTAAGTAATAATTTAGCTTCAGTAGGATACTGTGTTGCATTTGATTTCCATATTCCTCTTCAGATAGGGAAATTTGTGTATGAAAAAGTCTATAAGCTCTTGCTGTGTAAACAAAAATAATAATTTACAAAAACTGTTGTTGATCTTTTGTAGCCAAACAAGTGCTAGGAATCTCAACTGGGCAATACGTTTGGTTGATATCAGATGTTAAATATTCAATTTAGATCACAATATTCCATTCAGAATGAAAAGATCTGAAAATTCAATCTGATCTGTAACAATCCTATTTCATTTGATACTACATTCCACAATGGCTGGAAATCCCAAAGGTGTTTTTTTTTTAATTTCTGGTCCAGTTGCCTCTTGAAAAAGCACCTTCAGGACAACCATGACCTGGATGACTGAGAATCTCCATAGACATTTAGCAATACACTTTGGGATAAACACCCTTTGAATGGTGAAGGAATATGAACAGATTTCCAGAACCAGAAAGTCCAGTTGCCTCTTGAAAAAGCATCTTCTGGACAACCATGACCTCGATGACTGAGAATCTCCAGAGACATAATGGATGGAAACCAACTAAATCTGTTAACAGACAATAAGAATACTTAGAATTGTTGATATCACAAATACAAATCATTTCTGCTGTAGTGTTCCTGCTGCCAATGTAAGCTAAATACAGTACTACCTTCCCTTATCACACATATAAAGGAGCAAATAGCCTCTTTACAGCCTTCCATAAATGTACCCATCTTGTCTGCATACTGCATTGCTTTAAGTCTTGCAAGATCTGCTTTTGCAATCATTTCAAACTTCTTAAAATTATACCCCTTTATAATGGGGTGGTGCCTCATAATTGATTTTCACAGCCTTCTATTTCCTCTTTATAGGACTATTTTCAAATATCCTAAAAGAATGTAGAAGGACACTAAAGAACAATTATTTCACATCATTGTAGTAATAATTATTATTTCTATTATTATTGTAGTCCTATTGGCTAGAAGGTAAACTTGAAATTCAGAACAAATTAATAAAATAGTAGCAGAATCATTTTCTGGCTAACTTTAATGCTTTAAAAACACTCTCCAGCCTAGCTTTTTATCTAACCACATAGCTACAGGGTACATGTGACTGAAATTAACTTAAACCATTCTCTCATTTAGATAAATAATTGACGGAACAGATCGGTTTTTGATCACGTTAACTTGCTTCACAGATGTAAAATTTTCAAAACAAAAAGCTATCTCGTGTCCAGATATATAATGCTATCCAGATCTGTGCCATAAAATGGAGAACATGAACATACAATAGAAGTTCAATCACATTAATATCTATCATTTAAATGTGTGCACTACCAATAACATGCAATTATTTTCCTCAAATAATAAAAATATCCTAAAATCCAAAACAATTAGTATCAAACTATGGTTATGAACTTCTCATATTACAAAAATAAATACTAGGAATAATATTAAAAACACTACTATATCTGAGATGGCCAAATAGCAATTTGTGTTTGTTTGGAATCCCTTAAAACATTTATTTGGCTCCTGCTATCCTTGCAAAATTTAGATAAAGTATGACAGAAAACAGATACCTAGAATCACACATAAGGAAAATAAAATGTTATAAATATAAAATAAAATTATAATGCGTGCATGAATGCCTAAATATGTGTATAAAATTGGGCTCTAAGCAGTGGTGGGATTCAAAATTTTTTACTACTGGTTCTGTGGGCATGGCTTGGTGGGAGTGGCTTGGTGGGCAAGGCAGGGGAAGGATACTGCAAAATCCCCATTTCCTCCAGATCGGCTGGGACTCAGGAGGTAGAGAATAGATGGGGGTGGGGCCAGTAGAGGTGGTATTTACTGGTTCTCCGAACTACTCAAAATTTCTGCTACCGGTTCTCCAGAACTGGTCAGAACCTGCTGAATACCACCTCTGGCTCTAGGGATAAGATGGACAATCTATCTGCAGAGTAGCAACCTCCCTGCTTAAGCTCCTGCAATTCATGGTTGGGCTGGCAGAGTGCAACCCAACCCAACCCAGGCTTATAGTCTTCAGAGAATTTAATTTGCTGCACTGGCTTTCAATTTGGTCCCAACTACAATTCAAGATGCTGGTTCTTACCTATAAAGCCTCACATGGCATGGGCCTAGGAACTGTGTTACTCCTATTGTTTTTACTGATCCCAATAAGTCAGGAAGAAGGGATATGCTCTGATCCTATTAATCCTGGATTGTCATTTAGTGGGACCCTTGAAGTGTGTCTTTTTCGTAGCTGTGTTTGCCCTCTGGAACACTATGTGACCCATGATCTGGCTGGCCCCACTCTGCTTAACTTTCAAAAGCTTTGAAGATCTGACCATTTTTCTAATCATGGGGGTCAGGAGAGTAATTGGGTTTATGCTACTGGTGAATGGTGTTTTCAAGAGCTACTTTGCATTAGTTGGCTGAGGAAGTTATTTGTATGTATATGTAAATATTTATATTGCATTTTAAAATCTTTGTTAGCCATCCAGGGTTACATTTGTGAGTTTGGCAACCACATAAATTAAACAGATATATTCATTCACACATACGTTGTGTGTTGATTGATTCAAGTTACAGTAGCGTTAATTCTTAGCAATCACAGATTTTGCCCATGAGGATGTTGTCAGGGTTCCAAGTAATACACCTATAGCAAACAGAACTCCGAGGCAGGTAGATTCCTCAAAGAATAGTTTTATTGAATATGCCATATTGACACAGGCTGGTGAAAACCGAATCTGAATGTTCCCATGGTTTTCACTCAAACAATCAGCCACATGGTCCAATCAAGGTGTTGCCCAGTTGCCTGGTAACTTCACTCCTCCTCTTTCCGACCACCTGTGGGAATGTCCTTGGTTCCCAGGAAAAAGTATTTTCTTTTGGCTATAAACCCCAACTATCTCTATTCCCCACTCCCTATCCCTCAGCTCCAGTGTGGCAACACTGAAGCCTCAAAACTGGCCTTGGTCAGGTCAGCTTCAGGGTTGACAGGTGTGTTTCCAAAGCTGGTACTTCAGCTCTTCCAAAAGGATGTATGAATAGAGTCTATACGCTCTCTCTCCTTGTAGATTTTGTAACTAATATGGAAATATAATTTACCTAAATGATGTGCTATTCCTAAGTACTTTTACATCTATAAATGTAAAGTTCTTAGCACTAGGTGATACAGATTGCCTGCTTGGCATTGCTATATAAAACTGCTCCCACTTTGGCCTTCAGATGAGGCCCTAATATATTTCCTGCCTTTCTCTGAATTGTGGTTAACAGCCACAAACTAAGGGCAGCCTCAGGAGTACAGTATTGCCAGCACTACAATACAACAATACACTAATGCCAGCACTAAGCACTACAGCACTTGTACTAAGTACAAAAGTATAGTCAAGGCTATGGTTTTCCCAGTTGTAATGTATGGCTGTGAAAGTTGGACCATAAGAAAGGCTGAGTGTCAAAGAATTGAGGCCTTTGAACTATGGTGCTGGAGAAGACTCCTGTGAGTCCCTTGGACTGAAAGGCGAACAAACTGGTCAGTCCTAGAGGAGATCAATCCTGACTGCTCTTTAGAAGGCCAGATCCTGAAGATGAAACTCAAATACTTTGGCCACCTAATGAGAAGGAAGGACTCACTGGAGAAGAGCCTAATCTGGGAAAGATTGAAGGCAAAAGAAGAATGGGACGACAGAGAATGAGGTGGCTGGATGGAGTCACTGAAGTAGTAGGTGTGAGCTTAAATGGACTCCAGAGGATGGTAGAGGACAGGAAGGCCTGGAGGAATGTTGTCCATGGGGACGTGATGGGTCGGACACGACTTCACAACTAACAACAACAACAAAGTGTTGGCTATTGAAATGTCCCAGGAATTAATATTCCTTTCTTTTTTATTGTGACCTGCTCCCTCTGAGGAGGTCTGACCATGGACTTAGAAATTTATTAAGACATGGCAGAGGCTCACACCTCAAAGGCTTAAATTTGGGAAGTTTGAATCGGATGAAATTTCACCAATTTTCTTGTCCATATTAATAAGGACCTATTATTAATATCCTCTCCACTGACACTTTTATAATGAAAAAATATGTAAGTATAGATATTTATGTTCACCACTAACCTAAATATATAGAAATTTTGTACATGAGAGTCAGTCTGGCCTAGTGGTTAAGGTTAAAAACTGGGTGACTGTAGGTTCTGGTCGTTTCTTGGGTTGGAGAGCTGGCTGTGTGACTTTGGAGCAGTTACCATATTTTTCAGAGTATAAGATGCTCCAGACTATAACACACACCTACCTTTTTTGGGGAGGAAAACAAGAAAAAGAAATTTGCCTCTGCCTCCCAGCTATTTGCCTCCTTGCAGCAAACGGCCCATTTCAGCTTCAGCTTCAGCATAGCCTGATTAGCACAAGCAGATGATTGTCGGTTGGATCGGCCTCCTGAAGATCAGCTGTTTCAGGCTGCAGGGATTGCCATAGCCTATTTCAGCCTCAGTGTGCCCCATTTTCCGAGGACCGGAGGGTGGGCGACAGTGGTGGGTTGTTCCCGGTTCTGTCTCATTCTTGCGAACTGGTAGCAAAAGAGGCGGGAGGCTCCACCCACCCGCCCGGATGTCATAATGGACAATCTGTGCATGCGCAGAAGCACACGTGCGTGCTCCTGTTGCGAACTGGTAGTAAAGGTATGTAGAACCCACCCCTGGTGGGCGGAGTTACATTCGGTGTATAAGACGCACCCAAATTTTCACCCTCTTTTATGGGGGGAAAAAGTGCATGTTATACTCTGAAAAATATGGTACTTTGTGGGGTGGTTGTGAGAAAAATTGGGGGAAGAAGGAATATTAGATATGTTTGCCACTTTGAGTTATTTATATAAAAAAATAAAAGCAGGATAAACAAACAAACAAACAAACAAAAATTATTTCCCCCGTTTTACCGTATATAGGTAAATTGACCAGGAAGCTTTTTAAAATGCAGATTCACTTGATACTCTTTTTAATTTTTAGTTAAATTTCCTCAGTGGAAGTTATGTTGTATACGTAATATTGAAAGAACTTTCAATTGTCAGGGGCTTAGTTCCTATTTCAACTGCTGTTTCTTATGAAATTTTGATCAGCGATTGAGAGACAGACTATTGTGTTCCATTTAAGACTGATGTTTATGTAACTATGAAACGAGTTAATAAGCATTTTTGCTTTAGCAGGAATCAGTATTAAATCTTTGTATCCATAGTGAATATGAGTTCTTAATAAGATCATAACAAGCACAATAATCCTCAACAGGAATCAAATGTCAATGGTAATAAAGTTCCTCTGATGAAAATTTGGCGCTTCCTATTAAAAGAAAGAACCACATAAAAAGAAACTTTTAAATATACAGAATATGTCCACTGATGATTACTTGTGTACTTCTGCTCAGCAGATTCTTAAATTACAGATGAAGCTTTTTTTTTTTTTTTACAGCATGGTTAAAGCAAGGCTGCAAGCCCAAAATTTCATAGTCTGAAAAGAAAAATTAAAGAAAATGAGCATTGGAATTTAGTACAGAAAACTGTTCATAGAATTTTTTTTTGTTATGAGTGGTTTTTCTTACTTTATAAAACAATTGGCAATTTTTCCAGTTTGGCTTCCAGTGTTCTTTTCAGACTAACACTGAGGTCAAGTAAATTATTGACAAAATTTCCACTAAAGGGGAAAATCAAGATAGTTTTTCCTGTCTTGAATTGTTACTTGGAATCTTAGTATTCAGAAGTTTGCTTAGCCTAATGCAGTGATGGCTTTTCCGGACCAAGTGCCCAAAGTGCCCGAACCCTCAATCCATGCATGACCCCCCTTATTTGGCCCGCCCCCATGCATGTGCAGCCCCGCACATGCGGCCAGCCCCCTGTGCATATGGGAACGGGCCCCTGCATGTGCCTCACCTCGTGCATGCGTGGCAGAGACCCAAAGACCAGCTGGCTGGTGGGAAGCACGCACACATGCATGGCGGAGCTGAGCTGGGGTGACGGCTTGCATGCCCACAGAGAGGGCGCTACGTGCCACCCCTGGCATGCGTGCCATAGGTTTGCCATCACTGGCCTAATGTGTGTCAGTATACTGAATGTAACTCTTAGTTGGGAATGTGAATCACAGTACTTACTGTTACAAAGTACTCCCTAGTTTGGAGATTTTAGCTTACCAAGAATAATGAGAACAGGCTTAAGATCCACCTGTGCTTGAGTTCTGTTCATGGAGTATTTTCCCATATGTGTCAAAACTGATTTTAGCATTTTGGGAAAAATAGACATGGAAAAAGAACAGCAGTGAAAGAAATAAAAGCAAAAAAAGAACAGCTACAAGAATTGAAAATATGATTTCTGCATGAAGAACAATTAGAAGATCTATAGAATATCCTACAGAATGAATGGAATGTGAACTTAAATAAGATACGGAAACTATTTGGAACAGAGTGAAAAGAATAATGCTACAGGGTACCACAGGAAGTGTGTGAAATTATATTGCAAGTAGTCCTTGCTTAACAACCACAATTGGGATCGGCATCTCGATCGCTAAATGCCGCTAAATGCCAAAATTGCTAAGCAGAAACTCACCTAACTATAACAGACTTACAATGTCATTTCCCATTCAGTCATTAAGCAAGTCACTGCGGTCATTAGGCAAAATGTTATGTGACCATGGCTTGTAATTTTACTTTTGCATTCTCCATTAGCTCTAGTTCTGGTAGCCATTTGGGAAGCATGAAAATGGTGATCAAGTGATTGCAGAACATTGCGACAGTCATAAAATATCAGGATTGATTGCGAAGCTGTTTTTTAAAAAACACCATGCTTTTTCTTTTTTAAAGCTGCAGTGCTTCCCACCTACCTGTCTTCCTCCCATCCCACCCTGATGAGTCTTGGACTTCCTTCCTACCCCACTGGGTCCCCGTCATAGGTCTGCCCGCAGATCCCTCTCTGGACGTGAGTTCAGAGGAGGAGGGTGAGTTTGAGTCAGCAGAGGAAAGGACAGAGCTGAGTATTGGTCAAGATCTGGGCTCGGAGAGTGCTAGCTTGACAGAGTAGGATCAGCTGGGTCAATTGGATGAGTAACAGGCTGAGGCTGAGCAAGGCAAACCACAGCTGCGGCAAGCTGGCCAGGAGAGATGAGGACTGGGAGCAGCTACTGCCCATTAGCAATGAGGAGGAGGTGGAGTCCACATCTCCTTCTGCTCTAAGGACAAATAGAGCAGAGAGGAGAAAGGCACAACACTGGTCAGCTAGACTATTTGTGAAGAGGCAACCTCACCTCTCATGAAGGGCTGCACTAGTATTGCCTATTTAATCCTGCCCTGAGGACTTGATTATTTCTGGAGCAACATGCCCAGGTCTATGCCTTGTGTGTTTGTGCCATGTATCCTGGCCTGTTTCACTTCTGTCCTGTTTTCCTGGACTTTGTGTGTGCCTATTGGGCTTGATTGCCTAGTGACTCTTGCCATGCTGAACTCAGAATCCAGACCTGTGCAACAGGAGTGCTTTATAAGGACCTGTTTGGGGTAAATAGGGTAAATTTGAATAAACACCTATAGACTCTTGTATGTGTGTGTGTGTGTGTGTGTGTGTGTGGGGTGAATGGGGCAGTCCCATGCCCTTGGGCCTCATACCTCTCTTCGCTTACCTTTTCCAAAGATTGCCTTCGGGAAGGAGAACTGGCTGTCATGCAATCTTCCTATATGGAGGCCAAATGGTGCTGTCCTAGAAGTGGGCATCATTTTGGAAGCAGCCACAATTCTCAGATTGCAAGAATAGTGGCTTCTCCCAAAATAGGCTCCCATGCAGCCTTCCTATATGGAGGCTGCCCACACACAGCCTCCATGTAAGAAGGCTGCATGGCAGATCAGCTGGTTCTCTTTTCCAAAGTCAATCTCAGAGATGAAAATGAAACTTTAAAAATGTCTTTTATTTTATTGCTATTATTATGTCAAACCCTGAAAGTATTTTCTCAATTTCTTTTTCAAATGCACATAGAGAATGGTTTGGCTATGTTTCCTGAGAGATTTCCAGGTTCTTCTGGATTCCCGGCAGTATATACACATTATTCTCAGAAACAGATGTATAAATTGATTGCACATTATTAGTTTGAACATGGTAGCAATTTGGACAAGTGACTAAAGTAATTGAAGCAAGAAGACAGCATTCAATATTAATCATTTGAGAAATAGTTTTAAGGAACTGGTGCTTTGCACACTTGTTTATCTGTCCCTTTTTGTATGTCGCCTGAGATCTTTCATTCTATATTGCTCTCCAGATTTGCTGGCATAGTTTGATTAGAATCTTTAGTTATTCTTCTTTAGTTACTCTTCCTGTTAGATTTCCATAGATATTCCATAAATTCCTGTGGCCTTCCAAACTGATAATGATTGAAGTACTGATAAAACTCCAGTACTTCCAGTACCAGAGGCTCTTGGAAGATGGGAATAGCTTCTAAGGTATCTTGCGTGTTGACATCCTTATTGTGCAGTAAGTACTTTTTGAAGATCAAGGTAAAGTTTTGTGTTGGCACCTTATTTGTATTCAATATCTTACATTTGACTAGCTATTTCATTGTAAAAATCTTTTTTCATTTTTTTTGAAACCACAAGAATATATAACAGCAGATGCATTCTTGAGCTTTTGATGTCTCTGGCTTATTTCTACAAAAATCTGTGGGAGTTTTGCCTTTCACTTCCACAAGACAGGCTGAAATCCAAATTAAACTTTTTGAACTTGGAAAATAATCAAGCATTTCCCAGTTACTCATATTCTGCTGTACTTTTTTTTGCTTATAAGCATTATAAATAGAAACTTCATTAATGGGCTAGGAGTTAACCTCACTCCTGCTTTCTTTCAATAAAAAAAAATGTTTAAAGGGATGCCCTTCATTTTATTAATGAGCCAAACTGCATACAGCTCCTTCACAGAAGGAAGGCATGACATCTCATGATATGCCCCTAAAAAGAAAATAAAGATGATGAAACACTTTTTTGATTGATATACAAAAGGGTGATTCTGACAAAAGAATATATGAATTAATATTTCTACTCCTCAACATCATTATAATATGTTAATATATGTTTTCAAAATGTTGAAGCAATAATAATAGCTCTTGTGGAAGACCTTCAATTGTATTTGTGACTGGACCAATGTCAAAACTGTAGAAACTTTGAAACACTAATAATGGATTGGCTGTGGAATAAGGTTTGAGAGCAATTAGGCACTCCTTAGAAATGAGGCAGTATTCCTTGATCCTCAAGGAATACTTTGCCTGTGGGACTGCCTAAAACCTACTGAACATGTAGAATGTTCACTTGGCAAGAAACAAGCAGGCTCAATATAGACTGTCTTTTTGGTTTTTTAATTACTGGTGTGCTGATATTTTTTTATAACCCAGTTACTGCTAGGCATATGAATAGGTATCTACCATGTTTATTAATACACATTTTGGTGTCCCACTTCATTATAATATGTAACATAATGTTACAGTGTTGTAATATAGGATAAATAGATGGAATCTGTCACGTTTTTATTCTATTAGACATGCTTAGAGCCAGTGTAGTGTAGTGATTAAGGTCAGACCAATTCTATTGGACCACAATTGATCTAACTAGTTGGTTGTTCGGGTCTACTCAGGGCCATGGAAGCCCATTCATTCCCTGTCAGTTCAGACCACCTCTTATTTCGAGAAAATAGGTGGAACAGTGCCATGTATGCTCCTTTTGGTACCTGAGAAACACAGAATATGAATATATTGAATGAATGAATGAATGAATGAATGAATGAATGAATGAATGAATGAATGAATGAAAGACCGAGCCAACAAGCAAGCAAGCAAGCAAACAAGCAAGCAAACAAACAAGCAAGCAAGCATTAGTATTTTGGTTTATTACATGAGCACATCCGAAATGTCATGTAACATCTCAGTTTCTGGAATCACATCTGCCTCAGGTTAGTGTTTGAAAGTGCCACATCATTTGTAACAGATATTTCCCTTTAGGTTTAAGTTGAATCTTTATATTAATATTTCAAAAAACAACTTCACACTGTTGTTTAACATATGGTCAATGTATTACCTACATTGAACTATTGCATTTGGTCATTAAATCATAGCATGTATTTTAACCAGTTTAATACTAAATGATGGCTAAAGTGGAACATGGCTAGGAGCCATTTCATCCCATTTTGCCAAAGGAATTATATTCATGGAGGACAGAGGCAATTTTCTCTGATGCACTTTACCTCTTTGGGCTTCCTCTCCTCCTCCTCTTCCTCCTCCTAAAAAAAAAAGCGAAATAATTTTCCAAAAATTGTAACAGGTATCAAAGGCAATCAAATCTGCTCACTGTTTTGTGTGAGTGATATCTTTTCCTAGATAACCCACCCATTTTGTGGGAGTGTTATTTAGAATCAGAGCCCATGTATTTATATCTATTATTGTTGCTGAAATTTAAAAGCAAAACTCTTTCAACAAAACTAAAGGTTAAATAGATTTTTTGTCACTCTGTTATTTGTTATCTGAACTGGAACTTGCAGCCCACCTACCAGCTATCTTTTGCAGCATCTCCATGGATCTGAATGCACCAAGGTCAAAGTTAATACAATATATTATGATTATCTCTTTTTTAATAATAATGTTAATCTCAGTCTTCCATACGCTTATTATCTCCATTCCTAAATGTCTTGTTCAGTTTGTACTGCTGATGTATTAATTTCTAGTATGTCTATATTCTAGCCATTTTCTACTTCGTACTAAGTTGTCACATTGAAAATTATGCTTGTTACAAATTCCAAAGGAGGGGAGTGAACTTGATCAGTTCCGTCTTGCATTTTTCTCCCCCCCCACTAATTACCCCCCCTGTTAAAACTAAAAAGAGACCTCCATGAATTACTGAAGCAATATACTTCTCTAAGGTCAAAGCACAATAATGGTACACAAGAATGAATTGTTCATGCAGATGGCTTTTAACCATGTCAAGGATGGATAATTATTTGTCTATAAATACAATGTTTGAAACATATCAGGATATAAAGAATTTTGAACTATTTGTGTATGGGGATGACAATCCCTCCCCCATATACTAGCTCAGGAAGGGCAAATATACATCTGGTTTGCAATTTGGATCATTGATGTTTTTTTTTCAATATTTCAATTTTAATTTGCTGGTTATCAAGATTTGTGGTTGCATGCTTGCTTTTAAAAGAGAAACAAGAAAGAAGTTAATTCTGATGAAACAATGGGTATAGCACTGAGGTTCTCCAGGTGTTCTCCAGGTGTTAGATTTTAGGGCAAAACATTGTCTAGACTCTAGGAAAGTCAACATTTACTTTCATCATGGCTATTCTTTCCATCACAGAATGCACAACCTGTTGCCTCTTCCAAGCCTTGAGTCTATCCACTGAGACCTGCAAAAAAATTGCCCCTGAAATTTTTTAAGGAGAAAGGCAGGTGAAATAAAATGGGAAGCCATCATATTATTGCACTTTATTAAATTGCATTTTATTTAAATTATATTAAACCAGACTTCATTTTTGTCCTGGCACTGTCCAGCAATTTCTTGATGTAGTTCTTGGCATCCCATTCAAAGCCAAGCACAGTTCTCACTCCAAAAGCAGTTACACTCTGCTGCTTTGTACCAAGCATAGAGCACAGACTTCTTTGAGATCAGCAGAACATATTCTCCTTTCAGCAAGACTCTTTCATGTGTATTTAACACTACAAAGGATATAAACTATCAACAAGGTTTGATGGCTGGGTAAAATAGTTTTCAGAATGAATCTGATTTTATCTCTATGTATCTGTAGTCTGGAAATTGGGGTGATAATCTGTGCAATCATTCCTTTTTTCTTCCACTTTCATCTGATTACCTCCCACAAATACAAATATATTTCCATGACCAATTTAATTTTGCCTGAAACAAAAGTACATATTGCGGCAGATGAAATCATAAGAATCTGTAACTGTGATATTAAAATCTCCATGAAGAAGAGTGTTCAATCTTTCTACACTGATTTGTATGCACCTATTGGGATAATTTTATTATTTGGATCGTTTATTAGATTTTATTTTTGAGAAAAGGATAGATAGATGTATGGCATATGCTATGATTAACAAGTTGAGGACTACTTGTAATCTCTGCATCCAAATGAATTTATATCAGTATTAGCTTCCCTATTGTTGGAAAATATATCTAAGGATAGTGTACATCCTTAGTCTGAAACACTTAACTCTCTCTCTGTGTGTACATTTATTATATTGGTATATAATTTGGCTAAGTTTAGATTTATTTATTTATTTAGGAGAGAAAGAGATTTCAAGAAAAATTTAACCTTCCCCTGAAATCAATAGGCTTATTCGCTCTTCTTTAGTCAACTCATGCCCTTACAGATAAATAATATTTTGAAGAGCAACTCATATGTCTCCATTTAGATTCTCACATGTTTTTTATCCTCATCTCCTGTGTAGTTAAAACTATAAATGTACATTTCAGTGGCTAAGCCATAGAATTGTTATGGGAAAACATGGCAATTATGTTCTCGGTTTACTCGGTCACAAGGGAACTGGAACTTTTAAGGGACTTGATTGAAATGACATAAAAGTCAGGAAATGACCCCTGCAATGGGATTTCAGAGGCAGTAGATTAGAAACAATATCTTCTTACAACTTCAGCAACTTTGGAGCATACCATCTAGAGCAAAGAGGAGGGGGGGTAACCCAGGGCAGCGAACAGTATATGAAACAGTATTTTGAAAGAAGCAAAAAACTGTTTCGTATATGTGGAGAAAAGTGAGCTGCAGCTGATTTTTCAGGTTTCGTCTGGCACTGAATGGGAAAGTCTTCATCTCAGTAGACAAATTCTGAAGGATAAATTGAAATCCTTTGAGTGTTTTGTTTAATCAGAGAATCCTGTGTCTGTCAGATAGTGTGCACAAGCCAAGCTCTCTGTGACTGGAGAGTGGTGCGGAAGAGACGTTGCCTCCATCCTGAATAGGGCCTTTGTCCAGCCGCAGCAGTTACATTCTGCAGGACCTGTAATACAACAGTGGCTGTATGAGGACGGAATGGGAATGAGATGCCCGCTGACTCCCCATCTTGTTTCTTTCGATCAGAAAGGAAGAGAAAATGTTGGTGGCTCTAGAAAATAACTTTTAGTTCACAGCGTTTCACTCAAGCCACAAACACGGTGAGAGGGAAAAAAGGGGATTTCTTGTACCGAGGAGCAACAGGCCTCTCTTTGAGTTTGTCTTTTGCTGCACTAAGAGATGGGTTTGTTAATTTAGAGAAATTGGAGGAAAAGCAGATGCCAAGATAACACAATAAAATGAAGAATTTGCCTGAATGATAAGGCACATTTTTGTGTGCCAGGCATTAATTGCTTCTAAGTTTCCATGTCAAAATTTCCGATATTCTAGTCATAAAAGGCATGCATATATGTGCATGATCAATTATAGGCTAAACTTAAGAATAATATACTCTGTGAGGTTTTCACACTGAACAAAACATACACATTACACAAGCAACATACTATGAACATACTCATAGATTATTATAGTTTACTGTTGCTACCATTTATTGGTATTGCTTATATATTGGCATTGGATTTTAGAATGTTTAAATTCTATGTATCATTGTAACAGTACACGTGTTGCTAGAATTGAAGTAACAAAAATCCTAAAATGTCTCCTCAGGAAAAACTATGACAGAAACAAAATATTGTTTTCCCACAATACATTTATTTTTCTAAATAGATCCCACAAGTTATGAAAAATGAAACATAAAAGGTCTTGAAGGAACACAGAAGTTTCGGGAAAAAAATTCAGGTGCAGGTTTGACAGATACTATATTAAAATATCAGGGTGTCAAATAACAATTTCTGCAACAGTGTAAAGGACATTTTATCTACTCTGTTACAGAATGATTTAAGATTTAGGACTATATTTACATTCCAAATACAAACTCTTATTCAGATTCCACTATTGCCACTATTTTCCTTCCCAAAATCTTAAGAACTGTATTTCTATTAGATGGCAGCAGATCTTAAAGATGAATTACAAACATTTATGATTTCCTATAACTATAATTTTCAATCAGATAATGTTTGTAGAGTGGATATAGTCTGATAAAAAGAAATTTTTCTTCTTTTTTTACCACTAGATGATTGGATGAAGTCTTATTTACAATCATAAACTCTGGAAATTGGAGTTGGAGAAATAGAAGATTTTTATTATTTTGTTATTCCATTTCAGTTTATTGTTAAGTCCACTTCCTTCATTTGTTTCCTTTATACATTTACTAAATTATTCATTTATTTGAATGTCTGGGCCATATACAGTGTTCCTATTTTCTCTTTCCCCCTCCCCCTCATATTGTGGCATTTCAGTAGCCAAAGAATTAATTTTGGCAGCTGTTCTTGGCATGCATATTTAAAAAAAAGATCATAGAATGTCCTGGAACTTACACTCATTGGTTAACACATGTTGGAAAGAAATACAGGAAACCATATAAACCATAATGCAAACTTTACCTTGGTTCTTGCCAAATAAAAATTGATTTGATTGAATGAAAATGGTGACAATTTGGTTAATTTTTTTTTAAATATACAGTATTGCTACAGAGGTTAATTTAAAGCATTTGTATTCTCATTTTTCATATTTTATTCATTCAATTTATATAGCTATCCATCTCAGCTATGTGGCTAGGTGATCTATAAAGTGAAAAATGCAAAAACAAATCCAAAATAACCTTTGCACCCCACTCTCAACCTCTTAAGCACAAAAGCATTAAAACCATGACAACTATTAAAAACCATATAAATATAAGCAGGAGAGAGTAGTCAATTTACTAAAAATACATTCACCACTACCAGAACTCCAAGCAAGATAGCAGAAGTCATGTCTTTGGCCCTTCTGGAAGGCCAGCAAGGTTGGGGTCAGCTGGACCTGGAGGAGCTGTTGTTCCAAAGGTAGGGCAGGCATTGTGAAAGAAAAGGCTTTTCTCTTGAGTTCCATCAGATGACATGAATGGATAACTGTGATTGGGAAGAGATGGTTCCTCAAATAATTTAACCCCACAAGCCATTTAAATTATATTAAATTATATCCAATTCTTATTTACATTCTTTGGAAATTTAGATTAAATAAAGGTAATCCTCGATTTAGTTCATTTAGTGGCCGTTCAAAGTTACAATGGCACTGAAAACAGTTGTCAACTCACGAAGCATTCCTGACCTGCTCTTGAGTTGCTATAGGCAGGGGGATGGGAAAACTGAGCCTTGTAGCTGCATTGAGGAACTTGCATTTCAGTCAAAATAAAGCACACTCCAGCGGCATCATCAAGGTCATCTCCAGGGAGACCCACAGTGACCAGAGGGAGTGACTTCTACAACCTGTGAAATTGCTTCGTTGGGGAATGTGACTGATGACACACCTTGGGGGGAGGGGGAAACAGGGTCAGAACCAAGGTGCGAATTAAGTGAGGTCAGAGTTGGCTTCACTTGGATTGTGCTGACATGAAGCTCCTAATAAATAACTGGATTTCTTTTGAAGCTTGGCTTGAGGCTCATGATTTAATTAGGGCAACCCTGACAATAGTGACTTATGACAGGATTTTACACTTACATCTCCATGTTCACATGATCATATTTCAGATATTTGTCAACTGACTTATATTTATGATAGTTGGAGTGTCCCAGGGTCTTTTGCAACTTTCTGACAAGCAAAGTCAATCGGGAAGCCATATTCACTTAACAACCATGTCATTAATCTATGTTGTAGCTCCGTTACCTGAGCCTGTGTCATCGGCAGGAGAGGACTCTGAGAGTGAAGGAGAAGAGTTGGCAAGGCCTCCCTCTCCAGGGTCCTCCTCTTTGGCAATGCCTTCGGTGTCCGCCGAAGGGCAAGAGATTGGGCCAGGGCCAAGCACGTCCACGCAGCCACAGGTGGACAGTGATGAGAGTAATGAGTCTTGGCTGGATCCACACCAGCGTCGCAGAGATAAGCGCGCGCAACAGAAGAAAAGGCATGCCCGAGATTAGGCTGAGTCACTGGACCACACCCCACAGGGTATAAAAGGGAGCATGGTGGCCAGTCAAGCCTTGTGATAAACAAAGCTGAAAGCTTCCATGCCATTCTGCATTGCCGGACTTTTGCTATAGGCTTTGCTGGATTATATTTGGACTTAAGTTATTCTGTAATTATTGAACATTTTACTTTGATGTACCAGAAGCGGAGAGAAGTTATCTCTTCCCTTCATGAGTAATAAACTCTTGGCAGGCAGCCACTAGGTTGCTGCCAAGTTCCGTTATCATAGGGAAAAGGATTTTGTCGGCTGGTTTGGTTTTTAACTCTTGGACGTCTGTTGGTGTGTGTGCATGTGGGACGGGGACAGAACAATCTAACAACTGCAGTATTCACTTAACAACCATGGCAAGAAAGATCGTAACATGGGGCAAAGTTAACTTAACAATTGTCTAACTTAACAACAGAATTTTGGGGCTCAATTTTGGTTATAAGCCGAGGATTACCTGTACCTAAAAGGGCATATATGTCCCACTGGACCAGACACTAGTATGGAGCTGTTACATGAAGCCCTTGGTTAACTATGGCATTTGGAACCAGACTGCTAAGCAATGCAGTCATGAAATATGATATGACATGATCATTGTTGGATGCTTATCCTACGGTTGGGTAGATAATATATAGAAAACTATGTTCTGTAACTTTAACTGCTACAAGATGACTGTGTGCTAAGCAGACATAAAAGAAGGCAGGAAGTTCATTCACTTCTGCTCTTGCTATTAGAAGGTTGAACTGCTGAAAGGAACTGTGTCTGTGTTACTGAAGAGAACTGGAATTGTAAGCAAACTATATTTTTGTGTTGAACTGTGATTATTTGAAGAAGTGTTATCTTTGTTTTGAGAAGCCAAGTTTGTTTTTCTTACTACAAGTAAAGACTGTTTATTTTTCTTTAAATGTTCAGAGTCTGTGAGTATCTGTGTGTTTTGCTAAGCAACGTATCTATTCGCTGTCTGGTCCGTTGCACCACTTTGCAGAGGGCAGTTTTGCCCTCAACAATCATGTTGCTTAATGACAGAAATTCTGGATCTTCTGGTTGCTGATAATGACATAAGTACAAGGATCCGTCATAACTGCCACTCATTGAGCACTGTTATAAGTTGATCACTGAATGAATTAAAATTAAATTAAACGAGGACCACCTGTAGATATTTCCTATAACATATGTTCAATGTCAGACTAAAGCCCTGCATATATCTTAATGTATTCAACTTATATTTAGTATACCTCAGGAAGTCTTGAGTTAAAGTTTAAGATCTGGGCTTCATACTTGCCTGCTGGTCACAATTTTGAAATAGTTTTAACACTGACTCCTGCACTTTATTTATTCAGAGCTCTTAATTATCACAATCTGTTCTCATTAAATAAGGAAGAAAAGAAACCCAAAATAAATTTTCCTAACGGTAAAGAATAAAAAGGGACGTGGTGGCTCAGTGGCTAAGATGCTGAGCTTGTTGATCAAAAGGTCGGCAATTCAGCGGTTCAAATCCCTAGTGCTGCATAACTGGGTGAGCTCCCGTTACTTGTCCCAGCTTCTGCCAACCTAGCAGTTCGAAAGCACATAAAAAATGCAAGTAGAAAAATAGGGACCACATTTAGTGGGAAGGTAACAGCATACCATGCTCCTTTGGCGTTTAGTTATGCTGGCCACATGACCATGGAGACATCTTCAGACAGCGCTGACTCTTTGGCTTTGAAACGGAGATGAGCACCGCCCCCTAGAGCCTGAAACAACTAGCACATATGTGCAAGGGGAACCTTTACCTTTACTTTTAAAGAATAAAAAAATAAAAACAAAAAAACTGGACAGTAATATTTGGCTTTCTTGGGCAAGAAATGAACACAAACATGAGAAAATAACAGGTGGATTTTCAGTAACATTACACAAGAACTGCCACTTTGCATTTGTATTGCAATGAAAACAGAAAATGGATTGATACATACAGACTTAATCACGCAACTGACAAAACTGAGATATGTTAATCTCATGAACTCCCACTTTAAACTGCCATACAAGGTAAGCTTTGTGATTAAATTGTTTTAAAAGGGAATTAGACAGATTCATGGAAGCCAGGTTCTATTAATTGCATTAGTAATCATGACTATATGCTCAGAGGAAATATGTCATCAAATTCAACTCACTGAAGAAAAGCTTGGGGGAAATGGCTGTTGCATAGATATATTTGTTTTCAGGGATTCTCAAAGACATCTGCTTAGCCTTTGTAGCTAGCAGGTTGTTGAACTAGGTTGACCGTTGTTCTTATAGTTTGTCCACCTCCATTCCCCACTCTTAACAACCGTATAATCTTCTGTAATGGTGGCATCTTTTTAAAAAATTCATAATATTATATACTTATTTCTTAATGGTTTTTGCACACATAAAGTTTGGACTTTACTTGTTCAGTAGTATTACAACCAGTCAAACAAAACAACTTTAAAACAGACTAAATAGTAACCATCTTGATTAAAGGTTAGACTACTATTGATGTTTGTGCTAGGGCAATCATGAGTTTGGATACGAGTGATTTAATAGGTATACATGTTTTACAAACTTAAATAATTCAATATGGTATACAGCTTTCAAAAATCTAAATAATTCATTGTGGTATACAGTACATCCTTTAAAAAATTCTAAATAATTCATTATTTACCAAATAAGAGGGTTAAAGTGTATAGATTAATTGTGTTTGCTTGGATATTGGCCCATTGACATTCAGGTGGTTATCAGGAAAATGTATATAAAGGTCCAATGTTCAGAATAGTTCCAAAGGCCAAACTGATGGGTAGGAAACACTTTATCTGAAATTAGGGGCCACAGGATGGAAATTATCTTGCTGCCTCAGGAAAACTATTTTTGTTGGCAAATGTGCACAACATTTAAATGAAGGGAACATCTGTTTATCAAGGAAAGCAGCACTGTTTCTAATTACACTGTCATTTTCTTCAATGTTAAATTAGTGACTAGGATAGCCTTCTTTAGGCTGGCACTCTCCAGATGTGTAGGGAATTCTAGGAATTGCAAGCCCAACACATCTGGAAATCAGGTTGGATCAAAATTACTGACTTTAAGATTTCTCTCTTTTCCTACTTGTTGTGAAGGAAAAGCTGAAGGAAAGAACCTCTCTTTCTGCCTTATTTTGAAAATAGTTATTGAATCAAAATTTCAGCTCTTGGAAGAAAAAAGGAAGGGTTATTTCAGTGATTTAAGAGTCTTAATAGCAGCCATCTGAAGAGATTTTTGATCAAATATGAGAGTGCATCTTTTTGAACTTCAGCTAGGGAACGGGTGGGTAGAAAGCAGACATTAAAAGTATGGAGTTAAGAAGGACTAAAATTCTTTGAAGAAGGTTTATTATTCTGAAGTCCTTTAAATGTTAATTCCTGTCATAAATCACGACTTGCCTGAGCTTTTCTGGGAGGATGTTACCACTTTAGATGTATCACATCCTTCAGTTAAAATGATTTCACTGCATGACTGATGTAGCCTCAATGAATCATGGTATTTCCGGGTTGGGGGGAGGCAGGAGGAGAATAAAGCATACCCAACTTTAAGGATGCATTTGCATAATCTTTTAAAAATAAAAACCTAATGAGAGAGCACCCTTGTTCACTTCCCATGAGTATAATTATAAATAAGGAATTCCACTCCCCCTCCTCCACCTCCAGGTTTTCTTTCCCACACACAGATGGATGTGCAGTTTGTACATTATTATTTTTTTTTTTACTTGTTGCTATGAATCACCTATTGCTCTGAAATGATGTATGGAGTTTACATCAGAAAGTTTTTTTTCAGTTGGAAATTTGTTGTACATTAAAAGACAGTATGTTTTATGTAGGATAAAATTATGCAAACCTCAGACTTTTAAAGCTATTCTTGGTAATGTTGCCTGCAGTAATACTTATGTCTTTATTTTATCTGGTGTTCTTACAAGCTTAGAGATTGTAGAAGAAGCCAGTTTAAGAACAGATGTTGATATATAGAGGAGAATTATAAGTGTAGCCAGGACCTCTTGATCATAGCTGCAATTGTCTCTAGCAATGGACGAACAAGCCACTTTTGAATTGGCTTTTGGCCTGTCTGATTTCAAATCAGTGTATGAAAAAGAGATAGCAGATCTGATGAAGGTTCAAATGAGGGGGGAGAAACTAATATGATCCGGGATTGGAGTAGCTTCTCTATGAGGAAAGGTTGTGACCTTTTGGACCTTTTATTCTAGAAAAAAAGGAGAGTGAGACAGTCCTGACTGAGGTGTACAAAATTATACATGGTGTGGATAAAATGGTCAAGGAGAAGTTGTGTTTCCCTTCTCAAAATATTAGAACCAGAAGTCACCCAATAAAATTGAATTCTGACAGAATCAGGGCAGTCGGAAGTAATTTTTTTTTATATAACATGCATTCTACTTTGGAAATCATTACCAGCTTGGCTGGCTTCAGAAAAGAGTTGGACAAGTTCACAGAAATCATGGGGATCAATGGTTATTAGTCTTGATGGCAGTGGGTGTTAGATCGGCGCAAAGGCAACAGGCGAGAGTTGTTAGTGAATTCAGCACCTTTTTATTTTCAGCAAAATGTGAGTGCGCTCTGCCAGCTGGGCTGCCGGAGCTCACCTTTTTAAGGAGCTCCAGGCAGACCAGCCGGCCAATGATAGCAGGTTAAATCTCCCATGGTCCGGACAACCAATCAGCCGTGAGCATGAAAACTTCTGGAGATTCTAGCCAATCCATGGCGAGCATGAAAACTTATATAGATTCTAGCCAACCCGTACATAACAGTGGGATTGCTTCTGAAGGCCACCTGCTAGGAGATTAGATAGCGTCCTTGTGCAGTTGGCTGGCCATTGTGAGAACAGACTGCTGGAGTAGATGGGTGATGGATGTGATCTAATAGGGCACCTCATTATGAACTTAGGTTCTGTTTAAAGGGCTTTTACCTAATTGTACAGTCTTAAAGATGTCTGGAGAGGTAGAACTTCCATTCAACTCAACCTCTGCACTGGAGGATAATGGCAGAGCTACATTTCCTGACAAAGAGCATCTTTACACTTGAGAACAATCTCTACCAGTTTCATATGAATGCTGTCACAGTCATCTTCTAGGATCAAATAGTCCTCTGCTAAAGCCAAACTGATCAATATATATTAATCTAAAAGATAAATCAATATAATTTGTCTATAGGTGGTCCTTGGGTTATAACCAGAATGACTTACAACTGGATTTCCAATTGTGGTCATAAGTTAAGGCCTATTTCAAATATTATTACATTTGTTGTTAATATGTTCATTCTTCTCTATATGGCCCTCCAGGTTTCTTAGATATACATTGATTTTGCTTTCCTTGTCCCATTTTGCCATATTAGATTTGCTTTGTAATCTTATGCATATCTACTCAGAACTAAACTTCCTGTACAGTTAATGGTACAGGAAGTACCATTAATGGTACTTGGGTTTTAATTTAATTTTTCCTTTTTAACACAACTGAGCTTCTTACAGGCAATGCGCTACAGATAGTGCCACGGACTTGAATTATCCATTGGTGTTCTTCCTATCTTATCTCAATACATGGAGCTAATTTTACATTTCAAAAGAAACCATCTGTTTTCCTTTGGCTGCCTGGAGGGTTCACTTTATGCAGCTGCACAAAATAATAAGGTTTGGACTTGCATCAGTATAACTTTGCAGGTTTCCCCAACCTCCTTTTCTTTTTGAACCATCTTCAGCTGAAGATAAATTAACTATTCTCTTGAATGTTAATTCTTCAAATTGATACTCAGATGACAGCACTCCCATTGTAGAGCATTGTCATGTCTTTCATCCTTCAGGAGTGAAGCTTATCTTGGTTGTCTTTGAATAGCACATGAGTGAGTAAACCATCCCAGCTAAACTGCTTCTCTACTGCAGACTGGACTCTTAATCTTTTTGTTATGAATGGTATTATTTGGGTCAGGATAAAAGTTGCTTTAACATCTACTGTGTTTGCAAACCAATATAAACTGGAAAAAAGCTGACATAAAATCCTTCACTCATAATCCCAGTCTTTACAAATTTGCAATTTAGTTATTTTTTCGTTAGACTTTACTGCAACTTGCCGTATGGAATGAATATGTTGAATTGACATAATCTTTACTTAGAGAAGGCAATGGATTTAGTCGGACATTTCCCCCAATGATTTCATATAATTTTTTTTGTGAAAAAAACCCATTTCTGATAAACGAATAGCAATAACAGGAAAACAGACAATTGTACTTCCATTTATACTACAGCAGGAGGCAACTGTCACATGCCAGGTCCCTGAAAATAATTTTCTATATAACATGCAGAAGAAGAAAAGAATCTGCATGTTGAATATGAATTTAAGATTTATGGGTTTATATTAAATGTCAAGAAGTATTTTGGAACTTATCTGTTCACCTTAAATAATTTTACTAAAAGGTTTAATTAGAAGAATAAAAGCTAATACTAACTAAAAAAAAGAAAAGATGCAAGAGAAGAGAGAGAGAGAGAGAGAGAGAGGGATATATATATATATATATATATATATATATATATATATATATATATATACATATACATATACATATACATATACATATACATATACATATACATATACATATACATATACATATACATATACATATACATATATATATATATATATATATATATATATATATATATATATATATATATATGAAAGCAACTTTCCATACTCATCATTACAAGTATAAGCAATTTTACTATCTCTTCATCTCTTTTTAATTAAGAGATATGAATATCTTCATCTAATAATTCATCTCTTAACATTAGGCCAATAAGTAATCTCCAGGTGTCAGCAAAAAGTCCAAAGACAGCCTAAAATAGTAACATTAATTAATACATATAAAAGTCATCATTCTACATCTCAACTCTTAACTGTAAGCAAATCTACATTAAGTCCTAGAGCCTAATGTGAACAAATAGACTAAAATGTAATATTTATTTATTTATTTATTTTATTTTATTCAATTTATATACTGCCCTACTCCCGAAGGACTCAGGGCAGTGAACAGCCACAAGATAAAAATACATCATACAAAAGTTAAAAACCATTTAAAAGTACATTAAATAATTTTGGCCCAAAAAAACGAATTTAAAAACACCCAATTTGTATAAAACTTAAAAGCAAATTAAAAGGGAGAGTCAAGCCAGTCCAGCTTGCTGGAATAAAAATGTTTTGAGGGTGCGGCGGAAAGTGTGTAAATCTGGGATCCTCCGTATCTCCAGGGGGAGCTCATTCCAGATGGCAGGTGCCCCCACAGAGAAGGCTCTCCCCCTGGGGTCCACCAGTTGACACTGTTTGGCCGATGGCACCCTGAGGAGCCCCTCTCTATGGGAGCGTACTGGTTGGTGAGAGGCTACTGGTGGCAGAAGGTGGTCTCATAAGTATCCTGGTCCTAAGCCATGGAGCGCTCTAAAGGTGGTAACCAAAACCTTGAAGCGCACCCGGAAGACCACTGGGAGCCAGTGCAGCTCGCGCAGGAGGGGAGTCACATGGAAGTGCCACGTCGCTCCCATAACCACCCGCGCGGCTGCATTCTGGACCAGCTGGAGCCTCCGGGTGCTCCTCAAGGGGAGCCCCATGTAGAGAGCACTACACTAGTCCAGGCATGAGGTGACGAGGGCATGAGTGACCGTACGTAACAAGTCCCGATCCAGAAAGGGACGCAACTGGTGAATCAGGCGGACCTGATAAAAAGTCCTCCCGGCCACTGCTGTCAAATGCTCTTCTAAAGACAGAAGACAAACAGGGACAATTTTTCCTTAAAAGAGAACAAACTCACTAATATCTCTTACTTTAAGTGGAAAGACAATTAGGTACAAAACCAAATTAAATACTATCATTAGAAAACACAAAGTAACTGTAAGCTTCAACACCATGTTAATTGTAAGCATATCTGATACACAATATTTTTCTAATCCAGATGATAGCAATCCAAAATGAACTACCAAAAACGTCCCATTTCAATCCTGATTAAATAAACTGACAACATATTCCTTCTCTTTACAAAAAAACAGAATTGCTCTTTAATCCATTCAGATGGTTGTGTTCTCATTTTTAATTTCTTCAAAACTTTAAACAGCCTTTTTGTAAATCTAGTAAAAAAGAAAATCCACTTGCTCTCTGGGATTGTCATTTATGTTACCTTATTAAATTTTTAAAGCTTCATCCATTTTTTAAAACATTTAATGACAAATTTTTGTTCAAATTCTTGTTCATGTTCACAAAACTTTGTTGCAGCATCTTCGAACAGACTGTTCCCAGTTGACATTATTGATTCAAAGTTCAATGCAGTTCTTCAAAAACTGTCTCTGCATGCCATTATAAATTGTTTTTTCTTGTTATGTCTCCAATATCAAAAGTATTTTTTTCACATGAAAATGCATTTACCTTTAAATTTTTATTCAAAATCAAATATGCAAACGTTTTCTGATCCCTTAATCCATTTGAAACTTTCTATAACCAAACAAAACTTCGTCTTGTTGTTTGCTGTTTACTTTAAATTCTTAAAGATTATAAAGATACGTCTTCACCTTATATTAGGGATTGAAAGTATTCATCTGACATTTCATCAGTGTTGTCATTCTGAAGGTGTCTAACTTCTTTAAAGCAATTAATAGACAATTTCTGAAAGTGATTAGTAAGTACAGGTGAACTTAGTGTCTTTTAAAAGTTCAGTTTGTGGCTGGAGCAAGTACAGATAGTCCTTGACTTACAACAGTTCATTTAGTGACTATTCAAAGTGATAACATCATTGGAAAAAGTGACTTATGACTGTCCTTTATACTTACAACTGTTGTAGCATCCCCATGGTCATGTGATTTAAATTGGATGCTTGATAACTGATTCACGTTTATGACAATTGCAGTGTCCAGGAGTCATATAATCACTTTTTGTGACCTTCTGACCAGCAAAGTCAATGGGGAAACCAGATTCACTATCAGCCATGTTATTAATTTAACAACTGCAGTGATTCACTTAACAAATGTGGCAAGAAAAGTTGTAAAATGGAGCAAAACTCACTCCACAAATTTCTCACTTAACAACATACATTTTGGGCTCAATTGTGGTCGTAAGTTCAAGACTACCTGTATGGCAAATTCTTTTGCTCCCCTACCCTGGGATTCTCTACTTTGCAGTCTTCTAGTAAGAAGCAACATTGTGAACACAGCTTGGATATCTTAATTGCTCTTTGTGTGATCTACTCATTAACTCCCAGTGCTTAGCTGCAAAAGTTGGCTGTGATTTTTGCAGAAAGATCTTCAGTCCACCATTTTTCTTTGGAAAGGTCTGATCTGTTCACCTTTTAGATTATACTTTTTCATCTTTTCAAAAGCCTATTTGAGCTCAAATCAGTTGTATTGGTAATAGAATAGAATAGAAAGTGAGAATGACCTTGGGAGATGGGGGCAGGGGATGCATCCTAAGGAACAATCACATAAAAAGGAGAGAAGCCCATATGAAAATGTAAATAAACTTTATTGTCATACATTGTCATTGTATGTGTATACACAGTATACACATACAATGAAATTCACTTAACACCCAAAGACCAGATCCAACACACATAATCCCCAAACACACTCCTACCCACCACAATTCCCCACCCCTAAACCACCCAAACATCCACACAATAGACCAAGTTGAATAATGGACAGAGAAGAAAAACAAACTTAGAAAGTATCCATCCTAGCTTCAGGTAGTAAAAAAGGACAGAGAGATTTATATTCTCAGACTTGCAAAATTCTTACAATAAAGTAGAATTAGCTCATCTTATTCTATTTCCTATCTGGTCTACTTAGGAGTTTTATATTAACTTTGTGACTTTATTTTTGCATTGTTCTGAAATGCCACCTTCCCACGAACCATCACTAAATTCCTATTCAGTTATGGATCCTTTATAGAAAATCAGACTTTTTCTTGTACAACCACAGAATCTTTATAAACTAGTTCATTATACTAAGAATTTGGTTCTTAGTGTACAATATAAAGCCCTGTGAAGATGCAAGTTACATAACTAAATTCTCTGAAGAAGATTGTGTGCTTATATTTGGGAATATAAACCAAAAAAGATGTTCAGGCAACATGTTGAAGTATATAGAGATTAAGTTTAGGGTATAATTTGAACTGCTTCATGCCAATAATAATAGTTAATGTAAATATTCTGGTTAAGAATCCAGAGCCATGGCTTATATAAAATCACTTACATAAATCATGACTCTCTGTGTCATCAAGATCACCTTCTACTGACCAAAGGACAGAATTGTACAACTGTTTGACAAATATATTGCAAACTACAATTGTTTCTGCTCAGATCTGCTGACACTGGTTAAAAACAGGTCACGCCCTTAGGAATAGGGAGGGGTCTACAATAGACAGTCTAAGGTTAAAGTTTTGGGGGTTTGGGGAAGAAACCACAGAGTCAGGTAGTGCATTCCAGGCATTGACCACTCTGTAACTGAAGTTGTATTTTCTACAATCAAGTTTGGATCGGTTTACCATGAATTTGTATTTATTGTGTGCTCTTGTATTGTTTTGGTTGAAGCTGAAGTATTCATTGACAGGTAGGACATTGTAGCAGATGATTTTATGTACTATGCTTAGGTCAGACCTACGACGGCGTAGTTCTAAATTGTCTAAGCCCAAAATTTCAAGTCTGGTGCCGTAAGGTATTTTGTTGCGAGCAGAGGGGTGGAGGTCTCTTCTCGTGAAATATCTCTGGACTCGTTTGATTGTATTAATGTCCAATATGTGGTGTGGGTTCCAGACAGATGAGCTGTATTCAAGAATTGGTCTGGCAAAAGTTTTGTATGACCTAGTTTGCAGTTCAATATTACTAGAGAAGAAGCTACCCAAGATTAGGTTAACAACTCTTAATGCCTTTTTGGCAATGCTATTACAGTGAGCTCTGGATCATTTGAGATGAGTACTCCAAGGTCTTTGACAGAGTGAGGGTCGTCTGTTAGGTCGTATCCGTCCAGCTTGTATTTTGTGTTCTGATTTTTTTTGCCAATGTGTAAGACAGAGCATTTGTTGGTTGAGATTTGGAGGTGCCAATTGTTTGACCATTCTGACACATAGTCAGGGTCTTTTTGTAGAGTAGCAGCATTGTCAGTGGTGTTGAATAGTTTACATCATCAGTGAAGAGAATACAGTTGCTTATAATATGATCGCAAAGGTCATTTATGTAAAGTATAAAGAGTGTGGGTCCTAAAAAGCTACCTTGGGGGACACTGCTGTTAACAGGTGCAGGGTTAGATAAGGCATTCCCTATTTTGACTACTTGTTGCCTGTTTGATAGGAACACAGCTATCCACTTATGCAGAAATCCGGAAATGCCATAAGATTTTAGTTTTAGAAGTAGTTTGTTGTGTACCACTGAATCAAAGGCTTTACAGAAGTCTTTATAAATTGCGTCCATTGATTTACCGTGGTTGAGTTTTGAAGTCCATATGTTTTTGCAGTGTAAGAATTGCAGATTGCAGGATAATTTTTTTCTGAAGCCAAATTGCTTGCTAGAGAGTAGGTTGTTAGTCTCCAAGTAGACGGTAATGGATTGGTTTATGATTGATTCCATGACTTTGCAGGTGACGCAACATAATGAGATTGGTCTGTAATTATCAGCTAGGCTGGGGTCACCCTTTTTGAAGATAGAGATGACCGTAGCTAGTGACCATAAGTTAGGTAAAGAGCTGGTTTTGAAAGATATTTCATAGATTATGCTAAGTGGTTCTGCTATGGTGGTTGAGAGCTTCTTTAGGAAGTAGGTACATAATCCATTAGGGCCAATCGATAGAGATGGTTTTCGGTTGCATGGTGCCTTTTCAATGGCATCTTCTGTGAAATTGACATGTTGTGAGTAGCATGTGCCAGATTATCTGGCAAACTATCCATAATTAGTGTAATCAATAGAAGCATAAAGATAAGGAGAACGAACGAATAGATATTGACATACAAATTCTATCTCCAAATAGCTGAATGGGGGAAAATAATGTCCCTTCCAGCTTGCAATCCCCCTTGCACACTAAATATCTGATCCAGAGAATGGGAAACATCTGGAATTCATTTAGAGGAATACGGTGAGGCTCTAAAGGAAGAAAAGTCCCATTATATATAAAGAAACCCTCCACATTCTGTTCAGAGATGAATGTGAAACAATACAGTGAACAGATAATTATGTAAGCTTGAGCTGATTTGGGAAAAATAACTTGGGGGTTAGCCGCTAATTGTAAGAAGAAGGTGGGTAGTGCCCCTCCTAGGTAGGATTTTCATACAGAAAACATATGCTAAAATTACTGTTTTGCTGACAGCACAAGCCTGGCAAGCAGAAACTGAGAAATGTGATATGAAATGTGATGTGAACAATTGTACTTCCTGATATATATTTTTTGCTGAAATCAGCAATGCTGGAGAAAGGCATAATTTGAGTTGGAATAGCATCGATAGGAGCGGCAGTGTTTTTGTTTTTCTATGATTTGGATTTGGATTGGGGTTACAGTATCAAAGGAAAAGAGTAGACAATATTTCTCTACTCTTATAATTTTGTCATGGCTCTGATCCAAACACCCTCTTTACCTGTGCAGTGATTAATGAAGAAAACCTGCTCCACATTTTGCCTTGAGCCATTTATTATGACTTAGCATGCTTGCCTTTTCCTCATATCAATGCAGGATTCCCCCCCCCAGTGCATTGAAGATATTATAAATTAGGAATGAAGTTTGCTGATACAGCTTTTGATTCCCCCCCACCAAGTATCTGGGAGGAGCCAGTTTAGTAAAGGTTAGTTAGATAACACTGAGGAAATAAAATATCTTTTTGTGACATAGGCCTCTTATTATTGTTTTTCTTTATTAGTATAAGGGACATGTCATTAATTATAACTGCAGAGGGGAAAATCTTAACTTTTATATGTGAACTGGGGAGACAGCAATTAAAAAACAAACCCTGACTTTATGAATGATATTGTCCAAATGACCAAATCTTTATTTCTTAAAGTACATGTTTTCTTAGAATAAAATGAGAAGCAAATATAACAAATAAACAAGCATCGGGGTAAGGAAAAAAACATTTAACAGGGCTATAAAATCCAAAGCAACTTCCTCTTTGTTACAATATCTCCCTAGATAATGGAGACATGTGATTCTGAAGTTCCCAGCCTTAGATTGCCCTTCTATTCTCATCACATTTGTGTAGCATAATCAGTGTTCAGGCATTTTGGAGGTACCCAACTTTGAGAGTCCCTATTCCTGTCCAACAAATGTTCAGCCTTTGTGTAATACTGATACAATATATTTGACTACCTGAATTTCTCCCTTCTATTCAACGATAAAGACAAAAGAACCCTGTCATGAGGGGAAAAACCTATGTCCTCAGAGGTCCTGATGACATTGAAGACAGAATAGAAATTTGCATAGAGGTGATGAGCTCCCAGGGTTATCTGCAGTGGGGATGTGTTTTGTGCTGCTATAATTCATATATGTGAGCCCAATAAATGAGCATACTCTGCCATGCTGATATTTGGACCTGCATAAAGAGATATACTTTGTAAAAATCTATTAGCAGTACTGAAATTATAGAACAAAGCCCAAGTTTGTGTAATGGACTATGAAAGCTGCAAAGCAATTAAGGGCATAATAAAGCCAGGGTGGCTTAATAAAAAAAGAAGGGAAAGCTAAGAAAACCTCTTCTAATGTATTTAGTAATTAACTGCAAATTGTACCAAAAAAGAGGATTTCAGGGTTTTTTAGTTACTGGGCTGAAATAGGCAACAGTCTTCTGAAATGCCTTTGCTGGGGCCAGAGGCTTTCAGAGGCCACCTAGTGGTCAATTCATGTTATATAGTAGAGTCAGTGGTGGGATTCAGCCAGTTCGCACCACTTCGGAAGAACTGGTTGTTAACTTCCTGAACAGTTTGGAAAACTGGTTGTTGGAAGAAATCATTAGGGCAGAGAACCGGTTGTTAAATTACTTGAATCTCACCACTGAGTAGAGTACGCTTCAGTTAAGGGGCGCGGTGGCTCAGTGGCTAAGATGCTGGGCTTGTCAATTGAAAGGTCAGCAGTTCAGCGGTTCGAATCTCTAGTGCCACGTAACGGGGTGAGCTCCCGTTACTTGTCCCAGCTTCTGCCAGCCTAGCAGTTTGAAAGCACGTAAAAAATGTAAGTAGAAAAATAGGGACCACTTTGGTGGGAAGGTAACAGCCTTCCGTGTGCCTTCAATGTTTAGTCATGCTGGCCACATGATCGCAGAGACGTCTTCGGACAGCGCTGGCTCTTTGGCTTAGAAACAGAGATGAGCACCGCCCCTAAAGCCGGAAACAACTAGCATGTATGTGCGGGGGAACCTTCACCTTTACCTTATACTTCAGAAGACCAGCAGTACTGTAGGAGAGAACTGTGATGAAAAGAACTGTGAGAATTTAATGCTATAAATTCATGTAGTCAATCAAGATTTGAGACTTTAAATACACTTGACAAGTTGACCAAATGTAAGCACACAAGAGGCTGCATTATTTGCTGAAGATTCTCTCCTAGTGTTGATAGTTCCATATAGGCTAATTTTTTATGTAAAAAGGGCTTTTTCTGATGTCCAAATGTACAATTCAAGAAGCAATGTATCTAGGATCATTGGCATTTTTTAACATTATAGGAAGGACCTTCAAGAAAATATTGCAGAATGGAGTTATCTCAGTCAAGATTTTTTTCTATTTACTCTTTCATTAAAGTGAATTATAACATCTAGACATACTGTTCATCACAGTGGTAAAATCTGAACTGGTTTTTTACCAGTTCGCTGGCTGCGCATGTGCGCTGCATGCCAAACGTGCTCTGCATGCGCACATGCGCAGTTCGCACCAAATGCGTGCTGCGGGTACATGCACAATACACACCAAAAGGAGGCTTGGGAAGGTAAGTAGAACAGCGAGGGGGGGGGAATCATCTGTGGCATGCGATCTTGGGAACCTTCTAAAAAACTTTTTGAGAGGATTTTTTTACTACCTGTTGGGGCAAATAGGTAGAAAAAAAATGCTTTAAAAAAGTAAAAAAAAAAGGCTCAGATGATCGCGGGTCGCTCAGCTGATCCTCTGAGCCTTTTTAAAAAACTTTTTTTAAAGCATTTTTTTTACTACCAATTCTCCCGAACAGGTAGTAAAAAAAATGCTTAAAAAGTAAAAAAAAAAAACTTCCAAAGATTGTGAGTCGCTCAGCTGATTGTCGGAACTTTTTCTTTACATTTTTTTATTCTCAGTTCGGCGAACTAGTAGCATTTTTTTACTACCAGTTCGGGTGAACCGGCCCAAACCGGTAGCATTTCACCCCTGGTTCATCATATGATTGGATACAGATAATACAGAACATTTAGTAGAGAATGTTAGAGTTAGGCACAGTTGTTTTAATTTTAAAGCATTCTATATTGTCCATTATTTCAGGATCATTATTATTAATATTATTTAGTTTAGTAGTAGTAGCAGTACATAACAAGCAGAACCTCCAATTTCAATCTAATCAGAAATGTTTTTACCAATCTATCAATGGAGAGACTGTAGTGAATCAATCAGTACCTGAACAAGGAAGAAACAGTACAGTTCTGGGCTGTATGGGCTGTATCCCAGATATGGGATGACCCAAAGAAATACAACAAGAACGAGCTTGGTTAAAGGAGGTGGATAAGACTAAAAAAGAAGGTGAAATGAAAGAACCAGTAATAATAGCAGAAATGGTGAAGAAAAGAGCAAGGAAGATTAAGAATTGGTCAGTACCAGGCGAAGATGAATTGTATTGTTTTGGCTGAAACATCTGACTAGTCTATACCCACTTGTTGTGAAGCAGTTTAGCAACATATTGCAAGGAGGTAAAGAGGAAAAATAGTGAAAACTAATGGAATCTAGATGCCCTATTGAAATAATATCAAGAGTCTAGATGAAGATGATCACTATAAGTACCTGGGCAGACTGACAACATTAAGTACAACAAAGTCAAGAAAAAGGTTAGAAATGAATATATCAAGAGAATGAAGAAGATCTTAAAATCCAAACTTAGTGGAGGAAATACCATCAAGGCAGTCTAATCAACACAGTAATTAGATATCCTGCTGGAATAGTGGATTGGACTAAAGGCCCTAGATAGGAAGTCCAGAAAAATAATTACAATGAATCATTCCCTTCATCCATGTAACAATGTTGACAGACTTCACCTATCAAGGAAAATGGGTGGGCATCCTACTGTTTCCACTAGGAATTCATGGAGAACTAATGCTAACTTTTACCCTAATCACAACCCTAACACTAGCCCTATTTGGATTTTCAGCCTAATGGGATATTTCCATGTTTTTTTTACCAGGAAAAGCAGATAAAGCAGTCTAGAAAGATTCAGTCCCCCTAAGCATCCGAACCTACAAAATAAATAGCCACAAATCTAGCTAGAGATATCAATTTTTCATTATGAATTCATGGAGACCTAACCCTATCCTTTAAATCTGGAGCACCACTTTAATACCATTGGCATTGACAAGGGCAACTTTTGTTGTCCTATAGCAATATCTGTAACCACATCAAACATCCACATCTGCCTATCCCAGGTCTTTGGAAAGAACTCAATAGGTAGACAAAAATGCCCAAATCCAGTCTAAACATCTGGCTGACTATATGAAGAATCATAATAATAAAACAATCCATGTTAAAAACAGCTTAGTATACATGCGATCTACTATTCAGTAAGGCTTGAGGGAAGAGCTATGTTTTTTTTTTTTTAATTTGATTATATGCTGCCCTTCTCCGGAGACTCAGGGCGGCATGTTTTCAAGGGTTCTTTAAAACAAAGTTGAATGGGAAAACTAGATGGATCTCAGGGGAATGTTTCCCCCCCCAAAGAACAGGCTCTGTAACAGAGAAAATCATGCTGCCTAAGCTCCATCAGATGACATTGGTTAACAGAGAGGATGAAGCATGTCAATTCTTCATGCTTGTACGTGGTGAGCAGAAGCGATAGAAAACGCCCTGTTCCCTCAGCCGCCAAATCCTCACAGTTAGTACCATTGGTGAAGGTATCAAATGTAGCTGAAAGGTCAAGGAGAGCCAGAATGGTTGTACCAAGCCAGCTCTTCCAGAGGTCATCAACAAGCACTGTCTCAGCATATGTCTTAGCCTGAAAAATAACTAAAAGGGAACTACATAATTAGATTCTTCTAAGACCCTCTATACCTGAATCCCAAACACTTTCTCAACAATCTTCCCTAAAATTGGGCTATACAATTGGGTCCAGTGAAAGCCACCTGAGGAGGGGATACAGCATAATCTAATGTCCTGGTGCTGTAATAGTAGATTCCTGTGTATTCAACAAGAAATATTAATAGATTGTTCAGATATTAATATACGTAAAAGATTTGAATTAAGAGATATATGTATGGGGGTGGAGGAAATGGGTAGATTATGACTTGAATAAATGCCAAATTAGGATTTATTATGTAATTTTACAGCTGAATGTTGCTCTGAAATGTATAGTATAGGGGGATATAATAATAATGTTAGAAAGAAATGGTTAGCATATGGGGGGTGGTGTAAAAGGATGGTAAAGTATTATATAATGTGATATCAATTTGGATTTTATTTTGGAGAAGCCATGGGGGGAGGGGAGGGGGAGGGGGGGTTAGGGAGGAGGGGGGAAAAAGGGGGAAAAATCTGTATTTGAAAAACTTTTTCAATAAAAAAAAGAAATATTAATAGATTATGCTGTTTCTAGTTATGCATGTACTATAATATCCAATTGTTTGGCCCGATTAGCTCTTAAGTGTATGATATAAGAATCTAGTTCTATCAACTTTCTTTTAAATCTATAAAATGGAACATTTACTAGTTAGGATAGAGTTGATCACCAGCTGCATTTTCCCTATGGGAAAGGAAGGGACTTTCATCTGGAAAATCCCATAGTGGCTTTGTAATAAAAATATTCAAGTTACTTCCAAACCACTTGGCACCGCACAGTTGTGATTAAGGGTAACACTTCTTCAACAAAGTAACTTGATAATTGATGAGTGGAAAAGATTTGTTGGGAAAACAGTTTACAATTTTTTTCTTTTTAAACTTTATCTTAAGTTGTGGTGTTTTAATTTTTCTTACTGACTATTACTTGTGAAAATCTGGCAATGATCTCCTATTTAAGCTTTTAGTCTGGAAACTTTATTAAGGATGGCAAACATAAAAACAAATAGGTTGTTTCTGGAACTGATCTTTTTTATTTTAGAGCAATATCACATTCAGTTTTTATTAATCAAATGCTATGATTAAATTTGCCATATTAGTGGAAATATATGTATTTATATTGTAGGCAATATTATAAACATCAACCACGATCTCGAAGATAGCATTTAAAATGCGTAAAGCGGCACCCCACTATGCAGCAACAAAATTATAACCCATCGGCTCACAAGTAACAACAGCCAGTAACTCAAACTATCAAACAAGTCAAAACCAGACCATGACACATAAGCACCCAGATAATAACTCTAATCATAATCTGCATCATCCAGATGGTACTTAACTACAGCCCAGCAACAACAGTCAGGCAATCAAACAATCCGAAATCAGATCAGGACTCAGAAATATCCGAACAAACAACATTCAAACTAATTTGCATTTCATAAAAAGGTATTTAAAGACCTGTGTTCTGACAGACGAGCACAACTCAAAACACATTGATGATGTCGCCTCAAATGGTGACAAACGTTTGCAACCAAATTGCCAAACTTGGAGCTCAAACCAACAGCCCAACCACCAACCCGAGCTACTAATATTCAAACACATTTCATTTATAAACATGGCAGAATCTGTCTTTTCAATGACCAACATTTGTAAAAGTAAGTTTTTTCTAACTATTACAATATGGTTGGTTTTGTTAGAAATAAATGTGTGGTTTGTTGCTCCATCAACAGGCCACACACCTGGAGATTCCAATTGTAGATATAATTATTCGTTAGATTTCTATCTTATCTTGCTTTCAGGAGATCTCTATGACATTCAGAACATATCCATTTTCTACACAACACAAAGTATGTAAGTTAGAATGAAAAATTGTGACTCACTAAGATCAGTTGATGACCTTCCAAGGCTAAAGGTAGACTTAAATCTGGGCTTCCCCACATATATTAACGTAATAAACATTCAAAAGTGCATTAGTTCAAAATATGACAATAATATACAGTGATAAAGTGACAGTAATACCTTTACAGTGAGTTCTTCATAGTAAAAAGAAAAAAAAAAAGAAAACATCCCATCCATTTTTCCCTTTACAATAAAAATAAGAATCCCAGACATTATCCATTGAAAAATTAAAGTCATGTTACATTAGAAACAAATAAAGAAATTCTTATTGAAGTTGTCTTAAGCATGCTATTAGCCAAATAAGCTTTGGATAACATATATTGTCTTAACTTTATACTAGGTGTCAGGGTTCCAAGTAACACACCCATTTGTGCCAAAATATCAACATCTCAGCAGAATCTCTTGTTTCTCCTACTCTTTCTCACATATTGTTGTATTATGTCCACAGATTAAAGCTCTACATGTCTGCCTCTGTAGGTATGCCTCCATTAGGCAAGGCAATGACTTGGAGATTCTATTTGAAGTTGTTGTCAGTTAAGTAAAGGCAAATAATTAGGTTAAACTTTACATTTTTCTACTTTACTCTCCCCAGATTACTGTTGATGTGTTGTTTTATTTTCCATTTAATTTTCCAGTATCCTCCAATAAATAGTTCCAGGTTTGGGCTTATTGCAGTGAATAAACACTGCTTTAATCAAAAGCAGAGATCTCAACAATCATTCTTTCCCAAAATCTAAAGAGCCATGCAATTTGAGGATCCTCAAAATTTGTTTATTTACTTTTATTTATTCAAAGTTGTTACAACTGCCCAACTCTCTTGTTCAAAACAAGAGAGCAGGTTGGTGAAAGCTACTGAGCACTGAACTAATAGATAAAATTTGTGCAGGTTTTGATACTTTGGATAGCAACAAGTCAAAATTGGTAAGTTAGGAAAGAATCAGAGGCTTTTGACGGCAGTGATATATAGCACCATTAAATTAATGAGACATCACCAAAGCCTATGGCTGGCTAATGGTAGACATTTCAGATAGCTTCTTAAATGAAATTGAATGTTATTGGCAAGTTCAATATCTGAGATAGCCATCTATCTGTCTGTCCACATATAATCTGCATTTATTATTTTTTTAAAAAAAAACAATAGAAGGTAATACAAAAACAACAACAACAACCAGTTTTTATTTCCATATACAGCATGACCTGTTTTGTTCAGGGCTAAACATTAAAATCATGACTAAGTGTTTTTCTGATCTAGGAATCATATGTATAGATTTTAATTATCTGCCGACAATATCTTACCTTTGCCTTTAAAAAAAAAAAACAAATGAAAAGAAAAACAATAACCAGCATTCCAAAGCTTTAATGGTTAATCCTGAGTATGTTTTAAATTAGGGCTGTCTTCATTTGCAGGGACATTTCTATCAGAACTAGGAATTTATCCTGCAAGAAGGGACATCTGTAAGGTCCCCAATGGTGTCTCCTTTGAACCTGTCCTGTTCCTAGGCATTTTTCAATAAAAAGCATTGATGTTTGAAGGCTGTGTGATGGCAGCCAAACCTGCCTTTCCATAGATCACTAGAGCATGTTAATTATTCTTTTGTATTATTAAGTTTTAAATTCTATGCTTTTTCTAATACTGAGGTCCTACTTTTATAGGACCAATATAGTATGTATTTTTAAAGTGTGTAATAATCTTTTGCCGGGGGAATCTATGACAAATTCCTATGGGAAAGTTCAGAACATTTGAGGGGAATGAGTGAAGTCAAAAAAGTCAAGAGTGCACTTATGTGATCCATGACTGCTATCTTGCCTTTCTGATATTCTCCCCTGCCCCAAATGTTCCTGTTTTTTTCTGAAAGGAAATTTTGCCTAGATCACCGGTGTCAAACTCGCGGTGTCACATTGCTGTCACGCGACGTATCGGGACATTTTTTCCCTTTGTGGAGCTGGGGTTGGCGTGGCCTTCGCGTGGCGCATCTGTCCCATGGGCCACCAGTTTGATACTCCTGACCTAGATGGTAGGAATTGCAAATGGAACTGGTCAATGTCTCCCTAGAATTCCTTGGATTCTTTTTGATGGAAGCAGATTAATTACTGTGGTATAAAATACTGGAATGTAAACAGTGTTTATGCCTAAGATTTGTGGAGCAAAAACAAAATTGGAACTGTTTCCCAGATATTATCTCAGAAGTAGAATATAATGGGCCACACAGAACCTGTACTGGGTTTTTTTCACTATTATTGGGTCCTCTTACTGGCCTTATAACATCTGCATGCATTCTCATACCTTTTTAAATTATTATTATTGCTAAAAAAAACCTGGTGAGGGATTAAAATACAATTACAATTAGTTAAAATAAATGTTTATTGGATATAAGTAGATCTTATTTGCAACACAGGCCACAAATTAAATATACACAGTTTCTTAACTGTGCTTTCATTAAGCAGGTTGCAGAGGCAGCAAAGCAGGAACTAGAGGCTTTAGGGAGGGATGGGCAATCTGTCCAATTGTCTCTTCCAATGACTGTTAACCAGTAACAGCATTTTAATTGGGTAACATGACATTAAAATGACAGATGGTAACTTTAACTGAACAGATTCAAGCAGAATAATAACAGTCTGCCACTATTTCTCTGTAAAGTCTTGGAAGTAAAGAATTAAAAATTTTAGCGGTGTATTTATACTGTTTCATTCAGACATAATACACACAGTCCTTCCCCATCCTGATACTCACCAGTTATGCTAGTTGACAATTCCCATCTTTCTCAGGCCATGAAAGATGGTTACATTAAGCCAGGATCAAATGACAAAGAGTTCTAAAAATATTTCATGAAGATGATGTCTTACCATACAACGTTTCTGATGTGTGTTTTGAAAGTATTTTGTTAATCACTTTATGATGTTATATGTCCCCATAGCATCTGCTTAAAAGTGTATTATAAGAAATGCAAGTGATCAATTTGTTCCCTGCTAAGAATATTAAACTATGGGAGATTTTTGCAGTCTTTGAAATCTCATAACTTTTAGGTAGTGCAACTGTTTGGGGGAGTTATAGAAAAGAATAACGAATAGGATTTTAGCTATGATGAACTCAATGGAAAAACACTAATAAAGAAAAAAAAACCCTAAATTATATCCATGCTGTTATTTTAAGACAATTAAATACAAGATTAGAATTTTTACTGTCTGCTTATGGAAAACTATTTGCATTCCAAATTTTCTTCTTGTTTATTTGTAGATAAACAGGCACTACAAGCATAATATATCTTCAGCACTGTCCATCATTATGAGGCCATCATTTCTGTAAAGATTCTTCCACAGAATTTCCTGTCATCTGGAGAAGTGAACTTCATGGTCTTTTATAAGCATGAATTGTATCCAATGATCAGTTCCTTGTTAACAGAAGCATATTATAGCAAAATGAGGATGGAGGTAATTTTGTGTCATCCTGAATGTAAACATTACATTTTTGGAACTTCTTTCATTGACTGATTTCATAAATATTAGAAACTTCCTTACAGTTTGTTTTCTTTTTCTTGTTCTATCAACAGGAACAAATACGGATCAGTATCTGGACTAACTTCACTATATTTACTTTACATCTAATCACTTGTGACCTATTTTTAGGTGCATTTTTACTTGATTGCTGCAAATTGATCTCACATGTTTTAAAATGCTCAGGGAAATCTGTTATGAATTCTTGATACTTAGGTTGTAGCTATAAAGTTTGAAAAAGATTATTTTGATTTCTCTCGTTGTAGCAAATTATAGGTTTTCTGCCATTTATTGAAACAAAATGTCAGAGTGTTTACAGCATGACTACTATTTTGAGACGACCCAGGAGCAAAATACAGGACACAGATGTTTTGTCATTGCAAAGAGTAATTTATATACAAGACTTCTGTATACAGACATACAAGTGGTAGGCACATACCGGACAAGCAATCATTCTTCAACTCTACACAGAGAACTACAATGCAAATACATGCAACAAGAAGAATGAAACACGAGGAGAGAGAGTGACGCCCTCTCATGGCCTCCCTTATATAGACAGCAGCAATAACCCTGCTGACTCATCCTCAGTCTTAAAAGTGCAATAACCCTGCTGACTCATTCTCAGTGGGCCACATCCTTATAACGGCTGGTCAGCTTTAAATCTGCATTACACTGACACAAAATATAGAAAGTAAGAAAATATTCTGAGTAGCTGACAACAGTGGCACATGAAAAAAATATTTCTTTGATTTAGAGAATGGTCCAATTGACTAGTTACTCAAGGCAAATTATGAAGATGGTTAAGACCTCTCCTATGATCCTTTGTAGCATATTACACTATATCCTTTGTAGGTACCAATAGTAATGGGTACCCTGTGTGCAATCCCAAAACAATTGGAGCACCATTTGAACATGTCAACACTGACAAATTCACCATCAGTTAATTGCAAAAGGCAGCTTTACTTGGAACAGCTTATATCCTGCGATGGTATCTGTAACACCATCAAACATCCACATCTGTCCCAGATCCTTGGGAAGGACTTGATAGGCAAACAAAAATGCCAAACCCAGTCTGAACATCTGGCTGATTGTGTGACAAGTCATAATTAATAATAAGATTTTGTGGTCAGGACCTAGAGATGATAACTTGTATATTCCAAATTCATTTATTTGCATTATATTATTAGATTAATGTCATTCTCTTCTTTATTTTCAATGATTCAACCACTTTTAATTTTATTTTTAGATTTCTAAGCTTTTCTTTTATTTGCATATGCTACAGCTCATTGGTCCATGAGTGTAAATAAAATGTATTGATTGGTTATGTGGCATCAGGTTGTTTTCAACTCCTACAGAAAAAAATAGCTTTCTCCACTGAAAGGAATAATAAAGAAAATTACTATTACTGAAAAAAAGACAGAAATAGATATAAACAACTGTATATATTTTTTAAAAGTATAAATATCTATGTGGCAGTTAATGGTTGAAGGAAAAAGTAGAAAGGAAGAATGTATTATTGGACTCTTCTTTTTACAATCTATTTTTTTATTATATCTTCTTATATCTGTTTCTATCTCCTTTTTTATTCAATGCTTGTGCATTAACAAAATGAATTAAGTACTTAAAATATTATTACTATATTACAATATAGAAAGATGGGAAGAGAAGCGTGAATAGCACTGAACTATATTTGTGTATCTTAAGATGTAAATGGTTTTGTCTTGTCAAGAATTTAATAATCTCAGTCTTACCTTAAAAGGAAGCAGTTTTATGGCTGCTTTGAATATTTTAGTCATACCATCTTATTAAAATTATGTTGGACTCCCCCTTTCTAAATTTATTATACACACATAACTTGATTAAGCTTCTATCAGCTATTTTTACCTGGTGTAGTAATTCTTAGTGTATAGTGCCACCTGATGGCTAGAAATGTAGCTTTTCAAGAACGGGAGAGTTTGTCCCTAAATAGAAAAGTTTCATGTTTTCCTAAGTACTACCAGCTTCATGATAATTTAGAGTTTTATGGATTCAATCTGTGCCTTGATTGATGGCATAAAATAGGTTCAGTCCATAAGGGCATGTGCTACAATAACCAAAGGACTCTTGTTTTTGTTACAAACATAGGGGTAATATGACTATTACTTCAGATTTAATAGATTGTGATCTCCTAATCACAATCATTATATAGTTTTACAATGAAAATAAACTGGTATCGTATCACTGTTGCAACTATTTTAGGAGTCATATTTATTTTTCCAATTTGGAAGCCTTGAAAGATCGCAAGAGGCACAACAGAAAGTTCATCTTTTTTGATGCTGCATTTTTAAAATTAGGGAGGCTTGAAGCAAAGCAAATATGTCACAGGGTAGAAGCCCAGAGTACCTTAGAGCCAAGCCATATAGGGCTTTATTATTCAAAACCAGCTCTTGAACGTGGAAACCAATCAGTAAACATTGAAGTGACCAGACATAGATATTCTCTTACAGTAACATATCACATACATCAGCATTCCAGTGGTGGGTTGCTACCGGTTCGCCCAGGTTTAGGCGAACCGGTAGTTGCAGCGGCGGGAGGGTCCCCCCCACCCACTCACCCGGATGTCATCAAATACGCTCTGCGCGAGTGAACCGGTAGCAAAGGTAAGTGAAACCCACCACTTTAGCATTCTGTCCACTGTGGTCTACAACAATTTAGAATTGTTATTAGAGTTATTCTTTCTAATAAGGCAGTACTATAATACAGAAAACATTATGATGAACTTTCAGCAGGAGTCAACAGTCTCTGGTGGTGGAGGTTGAAAAATCATAGATTTGCTCCTTCAAGATGAGAACCTCATCATATAGTGCTATCATTAGGGCCATGTCCGAGCTAAGATGTTTCTGCACAAATTGTAACTTTTTTTGTTGGGGTTAAGTCTAATCTACCTTCCCAGATAAAAACTCTCACAATGGCTACATATTGGCCCAGAATTCTGATATAAAGCTAGTTTGTAAAGCTTATTGATAATTGCTCAATCCAAACTGACACATGACAGTTGTGCTCCATGAGTGCGGAAATGCAAAGTCTTGTTGCACCAGATTTTGCAGAAATCAGAGTTAATGCTCTTCTCCATTACTCAAACTGCCCACAAACCTTGGAGCAGAACCAACATAAAATGACTCCCAATCACTACAGGTGGGCTCACCAAGATGTATCCAAAGCTACTGATAGGTCTAGGAGAGTCAATAGGGTTGCTATCAAGTCTCTAACAGTCACATGTAAATCAGAATGAAAGAGGCAAAATGAATCACATTCATTGTTTAAAAAAGTAAAGGGTTAATATATAGAATCTTGGAAACTAATTATATCAGAATATTAGCACTTGGCGTTCATTAAAATGGGGTCTCTGAAACCAGTGTGAACCTCTTTTTTCTGGACCAAATGGCTAATACAGTTGGTCCTTGTTTAATGACACTCATTTACCAACTTTTAGAAATTAATGACAGGTCCTCATACTTGCTGCAATGTTCCGTGGGGGGTGGGGGGGTCATATGATTGCTGTTTATGACCTCCTTTGCTGACTTCCTAGAAGCAAGTCAATAGGGAAGCCAGCAGGAGCTCACAAATGATGATCATATAACTTCCTTGCTTAACTATGAAATAGATAAATAATGAAATAAATAAGGCCATGGTTTACTGGAGTATGGGGAGGCCATGACTTACTGGAGTACGGTCACCTTTGGCTTTAATATGTTCAGAGATACTACCCAAGTTCCCTGGTTGTTCAAAATATTCTTTTAATTAAAGAAAGAAATGGAATGGGAAGCTATGATGTATGTCTCTGGGCTTCACATAGACCCTATAGAAATACTCAGAAAATACGGATGAAGGGTTGCCTTCTTTTGTGTTGATTAAAAGTGTGCATACTGCTCAGAAAAAAATACTTTCTTAATTTGGGATGCTTGGGACTTACTTAATAAGGAATTGTTTTGTAGAAATGGACTTCTGGCACTATTCTAATGCTGCTGGGCTACAATTCCTACCTATATTTCCTAAGAATGATAAGACCAACATCTGGAGAAGCAAAGGCTGCTTTCACTTGGCATCTTTTGATTCCTACACTAACTACGACATCTACTGCATACATGTGTGCTTCCAAGTGTTTTAGAAACGGCGTTCAACATATGACAAAGCTTTACTAGCATAAATTATACTAGTGTTTTAAAAATAAGGTAAGAGGGAAAAGGAGGCTAGCATCCCACAGAATTGTGAATTTGGTCTCCAGCTTGTCGTTCTTATCTCACCTCATGTAGGTTGAGTGCCAGTGTTTATTTGGCCATTCCCAATTCACCAGCTGCTCCTGGACCATGTTGTTTTTCTTCCCAGATGGTTGCATGATGTTCCACGATAAAGCTGACACAATAAAACAATGCAGGATTTGTCTGAGCCTCAGCAAGCATGTGAAAAACATCTGATATATCTTAGAGCTAGCCAAGTTGTCTGATCAAAATGCCAGAATAATTATGAGATGATCTGAACAGAACATAGAAAAGGAAAGATTTTTGCCATTTTCAGCAGGTATGATTCTAAAAGAGCTTGGGCAAAATAGAATGACAAAACAGAACACTATGATCACCTACGTACTAACGTAGTGATAAAAGTACCTGGAACTTGGTAGGGTCAGTGAAGTTAAATATATTGTAGTAATCTTATTGATGTTTACATACAGGCTAAACACTGACATCGCTTAATGTTTGAAAGACTCTTTTGAGATAAAGTATTAAATTCATTACATTTTGCACATTTTAAGGGTAATTGTTCAAAGTCACCCTGAACCAAAAATTGGGTGGCAAATAAATTTAATAATAATAATGTGTAATACCTTTAACACTATCAAACACCAACATCTGCCTATTCCAGATCTTTGGGAAGGACTTGATAGGTGGATAAAAAATGCAAAATCCAGTCTGAACATCTGGCTGACTGTATGACAAGCCATAATAATAATAGAATTACATGGCCAGTACAGTCAAAAAAATAAGAGGCAAAGCAATTAATAACAGGACACAGCAATGGCTAAGAGTAGGAAAGTTGAAAAAATGAGAAAGGGGCTAATTCTAGTCGCACAATACCAAGCCTTAAGAATAAATGCATACAAAGCCTGAATTGAGAAGATAACAATAGATAGCAAGTGCTGCCTCTGCAGAGCAGCTGAAGAAACAGCAGACTACATGGTTAGCTGCTGCAAGAGACTAACTACAAACAATGGCATGACAAAGTAGCAACAATGATACATTGGAAGATTTGCAAGAAAAGTCATTTGCCTGCAAGCAAGAACTGGTGGGATCATTAAATAGAGAAAGTAATAGAAAATGAAGAAGTTAAGGTGCTCTTTATAATTCAAACAGACATGTACCTGCCACATAATACACCCTACTTAATAATTATCAATAAAACAAAAAATCTGGATAGTGGTTGCATAATACCTTAGGTTAGGTTTTCCAGTTAGGAAAGAACTGGAAAAGATAACGAAATACAAAGTCCTGCAAATAGAAATAGAACAACTGTGGCAAAAGAAAGCAAAGGTAGACCCAATAGTATTAGGCACCTTGGATACAATCCCAAAACAGTTGGACCACCACTTGAATACTATTGTCATTGAAAAAAACACCACCAGTTAATTGTAAAAGGCATCATTACTCAGAACAGCTTACATCCTGAGATGATACCCTTAACACCATCCAACATCTACATATCTGAGATCCTTGTGAAAGACTCAATAAGTGGATAAAAATACCAAATACAGTATGAACTGTGTGATGCACTATATTAATTATTTTGAAAATAAATGTGTACATTTACTAATAAAGCCAGAAGAAGGAAACCCTTTTCTCAATGCAACATTTTTATTGTCTTATTAAAACAGCTAGAGTATTTGTTAATCTAATCCAATTTATGTCTACTTTGTAAGCCTCATTATACAAGTTTCCCTTGGAGTAATTGAACTTAGTAAGGTTTCTGTTGTAGATTGTATATAGATTATTCACTTCAAAATAAGATATGGTTTTATAAAATAATATTTTAATAATGTGTGGATTGCACAGAGAACTATTTTTTAAATATTTATCCTTGTAATTGTTCATCAATTTATAAAACTGAAACACTATAAATTAATGAAAGATTTATTGTGTGTAATTTTGCTTTTTATCTGTTAAGGAAATATTAGAAAAAGTTTGGAGAATGATTTACAACTGCCACATTGACTGTAGTACTTTATTTCAGAACAGCTGCTTGTAAATTTTAATTTCTCTTCTATTTGGCACTCTAGTAAAAATGATGAATATGTCTATGATACTTTTCATTTCAGTCTGAAATATAACATTGGGAATAAATGCATAGTCAAAGTGAACAAAACACAAAATAAGAGGCCCCTGTGAAGTGCAAGGGCATCCATGGGGTGGGGGTTAAAATAGTCAATATGGTGGATGCAACATGACAGTTGAAACCCTACCCATTTTTATATAAGTCACATCTGCATTGCGCCTAAAAAGAGGTTGGATTTTGTGACTTTTTGACTTCCCCTATGGATGATGAGGATGAGGATAAAGAGGATGAGGATGAGGAGGATGACATCCATTCAGGCAAGTCCAACTCTTGGCGATTCCATGGCCAGGTCTCTCCCCATCTTCTGATCTTGCACTATTTCTTTGGGCTTATGGAATGATGAAGTGATGCCAGTCAGTCTTGACAAAGCAATGTGTATCATAGGTTTGGCAGTACAGTTGGTTCTGGGCTGGGCCATCCTCTTCCGTTTGCTGATTTGCTTCAGCCAAGCCCCAAAGCCTTACAGTTGTCTTCAGTCAAAGACTTTTGGCAGCCATGAACTGTTTTCTGTTAGGGTTTTCTGTTAGCTTATCTCAGCACTGCTCAAAATATTTCCAAGGGTATGCATAGAGCTTTCTGAGCCACAAGACAATGAGATGCTCCAAGGGTAAAAATGCTGAGTCACTGATACTCTCCCAAGGCTATTTGAAGATGCATGAGTGAAGGAGGAAGAAGAGGAGAATGGTGAGGTTGTTGCTTTGGCTCCACCACCATTGTAGCAGTGCTTTGAAATTCCAGAAGGGCTCAGAACAGTGGTGAAATCCAAATTTTTTTACTACCGGTTTTGTGGGCATGGCTTGGTGGGCGTGGTGTGGCTTGGTGGGTGTGGCAGGGGAAGGATACTGCAAAATCTCCATTCCCACCCCACTCCAGGGGAAGGATACTGCAAAATCTTTCCTGGGAGAATGGCAAAATCTCCACTCCCACTCTGGAGCCAGCCAGAGGTGGCATTTGCCAGTTCTCTGAACTACTCCAGAACCTGTCAGAACTTGCTGGATTTCACCCCTGGCTCAGAAGAAGGGGAAGAGAGCAACCAAGAATAAACCTTGGAGAAGGGTCTTTGTGGACACTTCTACCACATGGTCCAGGCCCCTTGCCCAATGACTCATCTCTTCTTCACACTTTCTCCTTCCTTATTTATTGCTTTTCTGCTACAGTTCCCTTCCACGTGGCCAGGCTTGATGAATGCTTGGAGTAATGTAGCCACTTCTCCTGTTTTCACTATCTCCATGCTTCCTAGCTTTCAGACTGGTCACATCTGGGGTTTTCCATAGATTATTTATTCATCAAATTTATATAGCAATAGCAGACTTATATACCATCCCACTGTGCCTTACAGTGGGAGGTTTGCAATTGCCCCCAACAATCTGGTCTTCATTTTATTGACCTCAGAAGGATGGAAGGCTGAGTGTCAAGTATTTGCAAGCCATTGGCACATATATCATACAGAACACTAGTGGAGGCAGAAAGTGCCCCCACCCCTATGTGGAGAGGAGGGGCTTACACTGAGTATAAAACCCCCTCTAACCTTTCCACCATGCTCTCTTTTACGTTTGTTCTCCATGAGACATGATCTTTGATAGGGGTAGTCACACACGCTGTGTGCCCCCTATCCTAATGGATATTAAGACAGCCTTTGTATATAGTTAATATGTTTTGTTATATGAATAAATACATTTATCACATTTATTCATGCATCAGCCTTTGGACTCTTCTATGCTCCTGGGTGTTTTCTACGATCCCAATTTCCACAGAATGGTAGCAGAGGGAATGGTAGCAGAACTCCACTCCAGGAGCTGTTGAAAAGGCGAGATGCCCTCCAAAATAACCTGTGAGAGAAGCTCCCCTGTTGTGACCAGAGGCCTTCAACGGAGGAGAACTTCACAGCAGCCCCAGTCTGAATCAACGATGGAAAACATTGAAGGGGGTTTCCATCCAGCTACACCCTGGCAGCCAGAGGCCACCCAGATGCAGCAAGAGATCCCAGGGGCCGAGCCAAGCGATGCTGGAGAAGGCTTCTTCAGCACTGACGAAGAGGGGGCAGAAGGACCAGATGAAAGCCTGGACAGGCAAGTGGCTGAGATGTCAGAAGAGGAGTGCAGAGCAGCGCTCGCCTCCCTCCTGAAGACAAGGGCAGCAGCCAGAGAGAGGCCTGAGGAGGCAGCACCAGAGATGCCTGCCATCCCGGTAAGGACTCCCCTGCCTGATCTCTCCAAGATGGCGCCTGCCGCCAGAGAGACTGCCCCCCCACCCAGTTTCCCGCCAAACAAAATGGCCGCCAGGCCACTTCCGGAGGCCAGTTCCTCCAAGATGGCTGCTCCCCTGGGCACTTTGCCAGAACCACGAGCCAGGCCCTCCCCAGCTCCACAGCCCAGGCCTACAACGCCAGCCAGCCAGTTCAGCTTTCCAGGGGCCCAGAAGACCACTCCGAGCCCACAAGGCCCTTGCCAGGCCCCGCCTGCCATGGCAAACATCAAAGAGGCCATAGAGGCCCTGGTCGCTGCCCTGCAACTAATGGAGCAACCACCCACTGGCTCCCCCGAGGCCCCAGACCCAGCTGCCCACTCAAGGAGGGCCCCAAATCCAACCTCCCACCCCCGGAGGAACCCAGATGGACCTGCAGCCTCCCACCCCCCACTGCAGAGGCACTCACCATTCACTGAATGCTCCAGGGAGGCCCAGGCTGAGGCCCCCACACCTTTCCGGCCCTGCTGGGATGATCCGGAGCTGCAATCCTGCTCCTCTGATGGAGAAGAGGAGATCCAGAGACATTTCCAGGCCTACCCAGCCCATGGACCTCATCTGATGGGCCTCCAGTCTCCAGAAAGATCTCCAGGCCTTCTTCCCACTCCTCCAAGGCTTCCCCGCCACATCGCTGATGTTCGGGCCTACCCTGAAACTCCAGCCAGACCTGACTTCAGAGCTCAGAGAGGGAGATCGGAGCTCCAACAAGAAAAGGCTTTGGAGCATGCTCCATTTCCTGCACGTGCCCAGTTGCTTCAAACTACAGAAGGACTACAAAAAGGAGCCAGACCTAAGCAATCGATCCCAGGCTTAGGGATTCCAATGCCATTCACAACAGGATCTCTTCAGCCATTTGAACAACTCCCCATGCAGTTTAATGGCAATAATTTTGTAACTTTGCCAAATAATTTTGAAAAATTACATTTAAGTGGTCAGAATTTTAAAAAATGGTGTAAAGAGATTCAGATAATTCTCTTAAGAGAAAATACTCTGGACATGATCAAAAGACCACCCCCTTTACCTTGGAGCCCTGAAATTGAGTTCCTGCATAAAAGAGCTTACACAACTCTGTTAAGTTCTATAGACACAGCTCTGTATGCCAGTCTTTCAGATGGCCTCACAGCTCAGGAAGTTTGGACTGCCCTATATAATTTGTTCCATAGTGACAATATGGCTGCAACCAGCAGATTGTCAAGAATGTTCCACAACTATAAACTCAGACCTGGTGTCAAAATGGGGGAACATTTGGCAACGCTTAAAGCCATGAGGGATGAGCTTATACAGAGGGGGGAGCCTGTTTCTGAATCCACTTTAATTAGTGTGATGTTGAACTCCCTAGACAAATCCTGGAGTCCCTTTATTATTTCTCTAGAAGGGGTTTCTAGGGAACAAAGAAATATAGAATACTTTTCTGGCCGCTTTATTGAGGAAGATTTAAGGCGCAGAGATGAGGAACAACAAGAAATGAAGGAGGCATATCACAGGCCTAGGCCTCAGAGGAGGCGCCAGGACACAAGTGAAAGGATTAATACCCTTCCCACCTGCTTTGACTGTGGCATACAAGGTCACTTTAAAAGGGAGTGCCCTCGCTCTAGGACCAACACGGCTGGACTTAAGCACAATAAAAATAAAAGAGGCCGTGGAAGAGGGGGAGGTGGTCATAAAGGATACCAATACTGTAGTGTCACTAGTGACAATCACACCTCCCAGGTAAAGGATGCTGAGGGGCTGTGGCTTCTTGATTCAGGTGCATCAACGCATATAGCCAACACAAACCAACAATTCAAGGTTTTACACCCACTCAAGTCCTCAGTAAAAGTTGCCACTGGGGACAAGGCAGAGGTAACTGGGGAAGGCGTGATCAATGTGCCTGGTATAGGAGATGTCACAGGGGCACTGTATGTTCCCTCAATCAAGAACAACCTTTTAAGCATCTTAAAATTGACTGAGGATAAAAATGTAAAACTGGTTTTTGAGAAGGGTGGAGGTTATGTTTCCGAAAATGGGAGTGTTGTTGGCGATATTGTAAAAATCAACAATTTGCCTTATTTTTCCCCAAAAGCACAGGTCAAAAGGCACAAGAAACCTAACAAGAGGGCTCAGGGAGCTAACGCCCAGATAGAGCAGAAAGCTTCTGTGCCAGCCCCCAGGTTGTCCAAACTCAAGGACCCTGGACCTAAAACCAATGAAGCTTTTAAACCAGCTCCTAGGACATCCAAAGCCATTAAGGCTGAGCCCATTAAGGTCACAACTCCTCAGCCAATCCTGAGGAACTCTAAGGTGACCATTAATCCAGTGCCTACTCTCATTACTGAACAGACCAAAGCTTGTAATGGTAAGATACATAAGGTTGACAAAGTATGCATGGGTAAACCTTTACATTTGGATTGTGCTCATATATTACACCGCAGGCTTGGCCATGCCAGCTTCCCGGTTATTAAGAAAATGCAAGATTTTTCTGATGGGCTTAAGATAAAGAATTGTAATACCTATTTGGAATGTGCCATCTGTAAGGCAGCAAAATCTAAAACTGCTGCTATACCTAAGGTCTCTTCCCGTCGTGCAAGGTACCCTTATCAGCTGGTACACATGGATTTGGTTGGTCCTTTTAGACCCTCCCTTGGTAGGGGGCGTTATTTTTTAACGGTAGTAGATGATTACTCTCGTTATGGCCATGTATTTATTTTAAAGGACAAAACTGAAGTCTTTACCAACTTCAAATATCTTTACAACCAGATCCAAACACAACACAAGGTGTGCATCGCTCAGGTGCAGAGTGATAGGGGGACTGAGTTTACATCCAAGATTTTTGAAAAGTGGATGAAGGAGAGAGGTATCCTCCATTTTAAATCATCCCCTCGAACTCCGTCCGAGAATGGTATTTCAGAAAGGAGAAATGGAGTGCTGCAGAATGTCATGAACTGCCTACTTGCAGATGCTGACATGAGCCAAGTTTTTTGGGCAGAAGCGGTCAAAATGGCTAATTATCTAGTCAACAGGACGTGGAGTAGTGCCATTAACCAAACCCCATACTTCCTGGTCCATGGAAGGAAACCTAGTCTCTCACACTTGAGAATTTTTGGTTCCTATGCCTGGGTCCATATTCCCAAGCACCTCAGAAGAAAGGGGGGCAAGGCATCAAGGAGGCTCAGATTTATAGGTTATGCAACCGGCAGCAAGGCCTCTAGGTTTGTAGACAAAAATAACCTTGTCATTGTCTCTAGATCAGCTTCCTTTGAGGAGGGGTCAAATTGGTCAAAAATTCATTCCAATGAACCCGGTTATTCCCCTATTAGAAGCGACACTGAACAAGCAGCACCATCTGAAGAGGATGAACCAACAAACTCCAAGCAACTGACCAGTGAAGATCCAGATGGTGATGAATCCCTACCTGACTCTGACGATTCAGACAAGGAATCCCTGGGTGACTTCACACCTCCTGCCTCACCTAAACGACCATATCTTCGCAGCGCCTGGGACAGAGGCCCGCCCCATTTTGATTGGAAAGATACCTCCGGCAGCTCCAATTCTGACACTGATGCTCCGGATGACAATGATGATGGTGAGTGGCAATTTCCCAGACGGTCAAAACGCTCCAATAAAGGGGTGCCACCCAAAAGGTTGGACATTGGCTGCGTTGCCTCGGTCAACAGCGTTACCATGGCCCCTAAAACGTATTCAGATGTCCTTCAGCTTCCCGAGGAAGAACAGCGCAGGTGGAGGGTGGCAATGGAGCGGGAAATGGACAGTCTCAAAAAATTGAAAGTCTTCATCCCCATGGAAGTCCCCAAAAAGAGGAAAGCAATTGGCACCCGTTGGGTCTACAAGGTCAAGCCAATGCCCAACAACAAACTCCTCTATAAGGCCCGGCTGGTAGCACAAGGCTACGCACAGCGCTACTTGCAGGACTTTGATGAAACATACTCCCCCACCGTGAGATCGGAAAGTGTGAGGGCTGCTTTGGTCACCGCAGCAGCACATGGGGAACACATTTTTCAATTTGATGTGCAAACTGCTTATTTACACGCACATCTAAAACAAGAAATTTACGTCAGAGGTGCCCCCGGATTTCAACGGCAGGAAGGCCACACCTGGCTTCTGAAGAAAAGTTTGTACGGCCTCAAACAATCAGGCAGACTGTGGTACAAATGCCTGACTAAAACTCTCAAATCACTGGGTTTCCATCCATCTCCAGCTGATAAATGTACCTTCACAAGGGATACCAAAGGGGGGCTGGAGAAAGTCCTAGTGTATGTCGATGATCTTTTATATATAGGGCCTGACAAGGGGGGAAGTATTATATTTGCCAGGACCCTACAAAAAAAGTTCACTCTAAAGTCTTTAGGATATGTGGACAAGTACCTAGGCGTACAAATCATCACTACACCAAAAGGTTTTGCTCTCTCACAAAAGGAAAAGATAGAGGAACTCTTGGTGAAATGTAAAATGGAAGATAGCAAGCCAACGGCTATCCCAATGCAGACCGACTATTATGGATTGGCACACAAGGATAGCCCAGAGTTCCAAAATAATACTCTATTTAGGTCAGTGATTGGCTCATTACTATATATAAGTAACTGGAGCCGTCCAGATATTGCCCTGGCCGTAAACCTGCTATCTAGACAAGTGGAACATCCTACCCAGTTCCACTGGTTAGCCATTAAAAAGCTATTAAGGTATCTCAAGACCACAGCAGATTACGTGCTTCGCTTGGAACCTGAGAATAGAGACAAGGCCCAATTAAAATGCTTCGCAGATGCGGACTGGGCCGGAGATACCAAGACACGTAGGAGTACTTCAGGCTTCTTGGTACTATTAAATGAGGCACCCATCCATTGGCATGTGGGGCAACAGAAATTTGTTTCGTGCTCCACCGCTGAGGCCGAATATGCATGCTTATCAGAGGCAGGGAACGATCTGATATGGTTTGATGCCTTAATTTCTAGCATCTGGACACCACCGACTTTGCCCATCCAAATTATAGAAGACAACACCGGGGCCATAGGCATTGCCAAAGCCTATGCGGTGGGAAAAAGGTCCAGACATATCGATATCCGCTATCAAAATGTTAGGCAACTAGTAGAGATGGGGTTTATATCTTTATCACATTGTCAGACCAAATATCAAACAGCTGATATTTTCACAAAACCTCTACCAGCAGATAGGCACAAAGATCTGTGTAAAAAGTTATGTCTCACAGGGTAAAATCTGTTGTGCATTGCATTTGTATGTTTGCATGCCATTGGCTCGCAAGGAGGGGAACTGTCAAGTATTTGCAAGCCATTGGCACATATATCATACAGAACACTAGTGGAGGCAGAAAGTGTCCCCACCCCTATGTGGAGAGGAGGGGCTTACACTGAGTATAAAACCCCCTCTAACCTTTCCACCATGCTCTCTTTTACGTTTGTTCTCCATGAGACATGATCTTTGATAGGGGTAGTCACACACGCTGTGTGCCCCCTATCCTAATGGATATTAAGACAGCCTTTGTATATAGTTAATATGTTTTGTTATATGAATAAATACATTTATCACATTTATTCATGCATCAGCCTTTGGACTCTTCTATGCTCCTGGGTGTTTTCTACGATCCCAATTTCCACACTGAGTCAATCTTAAACCCTGTGAGGATTGAACTCCAGGCTGTGGGCAGGATTTGCCTGCAATACTGCATTCTAATCACTGTGCCATCGGTGGTTATGCCGTTCATCTCATGGTATGGTGTGAGTCAGTGGCTTCCAATACAATAAAACATATTAATGTAAAAGCAATCATAAGGGTAAAAACAGATTACAATCATAAAAAATTAAAACAAACAAAAAAACTTAAGCTATCCAACCAGCAAGACGATCAGCACATACTTAGGGGGCTGCAGGTTCTTGGCTTCTCTGAAGAATGTCATTTGTCCTTTCTTGACTCCTCCTGACAAGAAAAGTAGAAAGAAAAGATCCGTCTTTTCTACTGGTTTCTCTCAACCACAAATCAGCTGGGGATAATTTAAGAAACTTAACTGTGCAAATTGACCATATCAGTGATAGTGGTGTGTGTGATTTCAGCAGACTATGGGAAGGAATTAATCAAGCTACATGAAAGGATATGGTCACTGGTCTCTCTGTCAACTGCTAGCCATCACAAAAGGATTTTTATTTTGCTGGAACTATAGGAAGATTTAGAAAAAAGAAGATATGGGGAGGCTAAGGTCATGAGAGGCATAACAGCGTATGTTTGCATGAATGCACGCATGCGTGCATGCACACCAGAGATGGGTTTTAGCAGATTCTGACCAGTTCTGGAGAACCGGTAGTGGAAATTTTGAGTAGTTCAGAGAACCGGTAAGAATTCTGACTGGCCCTGCCTCCATCTATTGTCTGCCTCCTGAGTCCCAGCTGATCGGGTGGAAATGGGGATTTTGCAGTATCCTTCCCCTACCACGCCCACCAAGCCACACCCACCAAACCATGCCACGCCCACTAAATCACGCCCACAGAACTGGTAGTAAAAATTTTTGAAACCCACTACTGGTGCACACCCACCCACCCACCCACACCCACACCCACACCCACACAAATTAATATGGTCACAAGGACATCACTACTCTTTATCCAGATCCCTTAAGTGTTCTGCAACACAACTTGGGAGAGCCTACTCGGTAAATGCTGTCATCAGGTACTTCAGGAGTGTCCGCAGGGTATGATTTTAAAAAAAGTCACAATGGTAGCCACAACAGTGTAATTAATGTTTTGGAGCACTTCATGGGCTAAGCTTTGATTGCATCATTGTAGCTGCTATCTAGACTTTTCGACCATACTCTGTGGATACCTCTGATCTATTTTCTTCCTCTGATCTGGTACCTGTGCTGATTTATTTGAAAGGAAGAAAGACACAACTCTTGTGCCTCTGTTTTTTTTTTCTTTTTCGGTAGCTGAATTGGATTTATACTGGGTAGCAGGCAATAGAAGTCTGGGAGCTGAAATCAATTCTGGGGGAAAAGTTCTGCTTCCAGAGGTTTGGATAGAAATGCTTCATTGTTTAGATACTAATGATGTGTCCCTGGTTAGAATCTGTTCAACAATATATCGTGAAGGAATGCCTAATTCCCAACTCCCTAGCAATAAAACATCCCAGCAAATAATACTTACCAGAGAAGAAAATACTCTTGAAATTATGATGACTTCCACAAAGGAAAAGTCGACAGAAAAAACAGGATGTGCCACTGCTGATTTTTTTTAAAAAAATAAATGAAATTGATGAACCACCCCCCCCCAATTTTTTTTTCTATCCATGGTAGCTCGAATGAGGTTTTTAACTTTTATTAAATAGAACTAGGAAATGTGAATAGGCACCTGGCACAGAATTAGTATATGTTTATGCCTTTTTTTGATACTATTTGCTGCTGTTCCCTGAAGACATTAATAAGCAGAAAAATACTTTTGGTTAGCACTTCGAAACAAAACATGTTGAATTACTATATGCTCATAATAAAGAGTTGCATGTTTTATTCAAAGCTGTAAGTAAAATTATCCTATCTATCTATCTATCTATCTATCTATCTATCTATCTATCTACCTACCTACCTACCTACCTACCTACCTACTTACCTACCTACCTACTATCTATCATCTATCTATCTATCTATCTATCTATCTATCTATCTATCTATCTATCTATCTATCTATCAATCTATCTATCACAGCCGAAAACGGAGCTCGAGAGTCCATTTTTGCTTGCAGAGTGCTTGAGCCATCACAGGCGTTCCCGACATGAGAGACATCTAGCTGGCCACACCCACCCTAGCCATGTCCTCCCTGGCCCCCTGAGGTCAAACACAACCCTGTGTGGCCCTCAATAAAATTGAGTTTGACACCCCTGGATTAGATAGAAACAGTGGTGGGATTCAGCCGGTTCACATACATTTCTAAAAACAAATTGATATGGTCATCCATCTCATTTGATTAACTCGGATGACTATCAGTTAAAACAGAATAAAATGGTAAACCCCACCCCCCAAACAACATGAAAAATAACATAAACAACATAATATAAATAACATAAATAGCAATCAGGAACACTCATGACAATCCACATTCAATATAACCATGACCAAGAAATGGGCTCATCTTTACCATCAGGGCTTCAGACTTTTAATACCATGGGGAAATGATGCAATATGGCTGAGGGTCACCCTAGAAATACATCTGGGGTGAAGTACAAAATGGACATTCATAAAAGCTATGAAAGATAAGAAGCTTAATTGCCCTACAAACCTCATCAATCTTACCCATCAATACAGAATTGAAGTTAATTATTATTGGCATTATTACAAACACAGAATTAGCTACAATATAATACATTTTTCAAGAGTAAATCCCATTTAAATCATTGGATCTCATAGAAAAGTGTGTGTCAGATCAAACGTGTCCCAGAATCTGCAATTTTTTATCATCAATTTAAATATTGGCATGCTGTCCTTTAACAGTTGGTCTTAATGCCAGAACTTAAGTAGCACAAAAACCTAAGGAAAGTGTGAGAAACCTTTTTGAATCAGGGTAATTTTATAGTTGAATAGTTTGCTCACTCATCCACATTCCCTTTATCTTGGATATTTTGGAACAGCAGAGAAGAAAACAGAGAAGATGCTTAAATGGGCAGCTGCAGCAAATATTCTATTTTCACCAATGATAAGCCCATGCATCATTCAAAAGGAGTTGCTGCTGTGATGGAAGCAGGAGATAAACTAGGGGTGAAATCCAGCAGGTTCTGACAGGTTCTGGAGAACCGGTAGCAGAAATTTTGAGTAGTTCAGAGAACTGGCAAATACTACCTCTGGCTGGCCCCAGAGTGGGGAGGGAATGAGGATTTTGCAATATCCTTCCCCTGGAGTGGGGTGGGAATGGAGATTTTACAGTATATTTCCCCTGCCATGGCCACCAAGCCACGGCCACCAAGCCACACCACAGCCACCAAGCCACGTCCACAGAACCAGTAGTAAAAAAAAATTGGATTTCACCACTGAGATAAACCCAACCTCAGACTTTGCTGGACATCATTTTTTCCTGTAGAGCAGCTCTTTGAAAATAAGACTTTCCTGGTCAAGCTAAAACCATAGTTTGCTATGTGATCTATGCTCTCTGTTAATTATAAATTATACAGAGTCACTTGAAGAATAATCTAGAAGCCTTTTCATTTGTATCCAGTGCTCCTGTTTGATGAGGGTTGCAGGTCTACTATCTGCATATGGTCTGAAAAAGGGAACCTGTGAAGACTACTTTCTAATGGACCAGCAATTTTTCTGGATTTGCTTTCCTGCCTGAAATATAAATTCGCATAAGTTCCTAGTTTCAAAAAGAGTCCTAACCTTGATTAGTTGCAAAAGGGATCTTGAAAAAAAAATCAGGTGTAAAATATATATATTCTTCGCTTTTGTGAAGGTATCTTTTGGAAGATTATGTCTCATTCTTTTCCAAAAGCCTAAGTTTCTCATTTGTTCCATCTCAACAGTTTAATTTTCTGCTAAAGTATAAAATGAGTAAAAAAAAAGTAATTTGTCAGTCTACTGAGGAGTCAGAAGAATTTGGGACTAAACCTGACACTCCGTTTGGATGTTTCTTACCACCAGTGACAAAAAGTTATATTGTGCTTTCTTTAGCCCAGGTAGCATAGAAAAAAAAGTGCTTGCATTTCTGGCATTTTATCAATAGAGGGCACTTGAAGGTTTCTAAATAGATTAATGCAACAGGATTTCAGAAATGCAAAATTTCAGTATTGTAGAATCACACCTCAGCTAATAGCATTTGTAGGCAAACAAGCAAATACACACCTTTAAGAAGAAAATCCATTGTTAAATCAGGGGAGAAAAAGCACTTTACACAGAAAATACACAAAGAGCCCACCTTCCCTAAGCCATTCCAGACAGCATGGTCATAGCTGGTGGAGGTTAGATTGAAGAAAGTTGATCCATACAAGTAGAACGGTTTGGGAAAAGTACATTTAACTTTTTGGATGATACATTTGCAAATATTTTGTATTTTGCTCTTGTAGCAATAGATTTACGAAAATAGTATTTTCTTTCATGTTCGTCAGATTTTCTAGCCGACTGATGTCTTCAAGTGTAACTTTAAGAAAAACTTGATCTGCAGCAATTAACAGGTGAAAATGTTGCCTCTCAGTTTCAGAATAACATCATGATTGTTGATTGTTGTAGATTTAAAGGTAAAGGTAAAGGTTTCCCTCGCACAGATGTGCTAATTGTTCCCGACTCTAGGGGGCGGTGCTCATCTCCGTTTCTAAGCTGAAGAGCCAGCGCTGTCCGAAGATGTCTCTGTGGTCATGTGGCTGGCTTGAATAAACACCAAAGGCACACGGAACACTATTACCTTCCCACCAAAGGTGGTCCTATTTTTCTTGCATTTTTTACGTGCTTTCAAACTGCTAGGTTGGCAGAAGCTGGGACAAGTAACAGGAGCTCACCCTGTTATGTGGCACTAGGGATTCGAACCGCTGAACTGCTGACCTTTCGATCGACAAGCTCAGCATCTTAGCCACTGAGCTACCACGTCCCTCTGTAGATTTAAACCTGATGATCAAAAGTTGATTTGTATCTCCTGTTTGCACTGAGGATAGCCTAATAACCATTTCTTAAGAATAGAAAGATGCCCAAAATCACCTTAACCCATCCTGAAGGTAACATCCATCCATCTTTTTCTTGCTTTTAATCAAAAGTATCATTTCTTAATTTCAAGCCATGCTAAATACTCCTTCTGCTGTTCTTCAGACTTTTGTAGACTTTTGCTCTGATTAGCTTGTTCTGCACCATGATGGGAATGCCCCCTCCCATCATCATAGTCACTGACAGCTCCCTGATGTGGCCATTTTATTCTGGATTGGTTGCATCATCTGCAGGAACTACTTGCTTGCTTTCCTTTTTTCCTTTCTCTCATTGATTTGCTGACACAGCAATGAAGAACTGGACTTTTAAAAAAACTCTCCCCAGGTTCAAACAGGTAAAAGGCTACACTTTTTAAAAAGGTTCTATAGTGGAATGGAGAAACAAATGATCTATAATAGGGGTGCACATTTTGGAGATCCAAGGGCATGTCAACCTGGGCCATGAGCATCACAGGAATAATGAAGGGGTAGAGGGGCTCCTCAAACAAAACGGGATTGCCATCCATGGGGGTGGGGGGCGGAATGGAACACAGTCACTTATCCCACATTCCCTCAAGTACTGTGGTGGAGAGCGAAGTGAAGAGAAATCTCACGTCACTGCTTTAAATTCTCAGAGGAAAATGGGATGTTGAAATAACATAAATAATAACAGAGAAGAAGAGGCTTAGCTACAAGAGGGCTATCTATTTACTCAGTTGGTAGAAAACTTCTCCAGCTGGTGCCTTCTAGATTTGTTGGCATGACAGTTCCTGGACCTCCTTTCCAAGGTGCCTGACAAACCAGGATGGCATCAGGTTGGGCACAGTTCTTGTGTAATCTCTTTGTTCAGCACTGCGTGACTGTTATTGCTTGTTCCCCATTTCCTCCACGAAATGATGGATTAAAAACAAGGAGCTACCAGCTGTGGTAGCACTATCTCTGCACTATTTCTTTGTCATATTGCTGGACTATGTTACCAATTGTTGGATTTCACCCCAGAAGGAAAGAGGAGTGAATGAGGAGCAGAAACAGCAATGGAGACAAAGAAGGGAAACAGAGAAAGTTCCACAAAGATCGAGCTAATATTAAAAAAAAAAAAAAAGACATTGATTTTTTGGTTGGGGGTCAGACATGCATGGATAGCATTCAGAATTTTTAAAAGCATTTTAAGGGCTAGAATCTCTGGTGAAATATTGAGTGAGTTATACAACCTTTTATAGTAAAGGCTGGACATGATTGACGCGATCTGGCTAGAGGGACATATTTTAGGCTGTGATCCATTACATATTTCCCCATGACCCTGTACCACAGAACTCAGAGGAATTTTATTCTGAATAAACACAGTTAAACTTCTCTGACTTCTTTGTGAAAATTCCATGTGTATGGATTGAAATCAGTGAGCTCTTGAAATGTATTACTTTGACTGAACATACTAAAAGCTTGATTATTTTGAGAGATGATGGCTCAGAATCTTAACATACTGACATCCTCTAATTCTTAGAAAATAAAAAAAAAAAGTCTAGGCTGCAAAAATGATATTGGATTTTACTTTTCGGTATAAACCAGTTGGGATTAATAGGAGTTGCCCGAGAGCATGGCCCAGCTCTCGCACCATTTCCACTCATTTTGACAAGTATGGAGTTTTATACCTTGCATGTACCACAATATAAACCACAAATTTTTAAAAAATTGGTGACCTTTATAACATTTTTTCCTCCGTGTTTATTAGGAAGCTTGCAGTCTGAAGTGCTCAAAACTACAGTGTTAGAAGTATTTGATTTTTAATCTATATTTAAAACACCCCAAAGTAAGCAATATCAAGTTTAATATAAGAGAAAAAGTTGGGTTGACAGACTGATAAAGCATTAATGAGATTTTGGTTTGTGACAGATGTAAATAGATCTCTCTAATCCTATCCTTTCAGGTCTTTGTCTGCCAATGAGTGTTAATAATTAGTGGTTTAAACCCCCCTTTTCTGACTTATAAAACTGTACTCTTTATACACCCATAACTCTTCCCCCACCCCATGTTTTCTCAAAGAACCAGCCTTCCTGACAGCCAGCCTTTGTTCTCGTATTTATAAATAATTTATAACACAGAACTATATTTTCTTAGTCCTAAAAAAATAAACTAATGGGTGAACATAAAATATTCCCAGCAGCAACTCTACCTCCAAGCATGAAGGTAAAGAATCTTAGACTTAACAAATGAAGAGGAGAGGAAATAAAAGCCACATTGAAACCCTGGTATTACTATGAATGCTGATTTGTGTTTGAGGGTCTACCTCTGAAGCTGGACTAATCCACTGATGGGGAACCCAATGTAGCTAGTGTTGAGAGAGGTGAGCAACTTCTGGATGCCCACAGCCCTCTACTGCTAAGGAATCAACATAGAAAGATCCATGTAACTCTGGTCTTATAATACATTTATGTGGGTAAATGGTGGTGAATAACCTCAAGGTGGTACATTTAACTAAAACGGGCCTAGTCTATGTTGTAGGCAGTGGTGGGATTCAATTTTTTTTACTATCGGTTCTGTGGGCGTGGCTTGGTGGGCATGGCATGGCTTGGTGGGCGTTGCCTGGTGGGTGTGGCAGGGGAAGGATACTGTAAAATCTCCATTCCCTCCCCACTCCAGGGGAAGGTTACTGCAAAATCCCCATTTCTTCCCCATCAGGGAGGCAGATAATAGATGGGGGCGGGGCCAATCAGAGGTGATATTTACTGGTTCTCTGAACTACTCAAAATTTCCGCTACCGGTTCTCCAGAACTGGTCAGAACCTGCTGAAGCCCACCTCTGGTTGTAGGGATACCCAAGCCCAGTCAGTTTTTGCCTACTTAGTAGGTCTGTGCCCAACTTAAACATGATTTATAAACGATTTAGGCCTCATGAATACGAACACAGCACTTCCATTCTTTTAGATGAGCCTTTTTTCAGGTTTCCACAAGAAGTAGAAAAACCGGGGGGGGGGGGGGGGGGGGGCTGATGTATTTATTATAAGATATGGGATTTATTTTATCAATGGCTAGATAACAAAACATGGAAATGAAAGAGGGATGAGACCATTATAATATAAAAAGGTGCAGAAATATAATACAAAGTTGTATGAATATTGTTAACCTAGGATGAAGAAATGAATGTTATAATATAAATATTTGAAAATATTTTTTATGAAAAGAGGGGGAAGCCATAGTTAAATGATTAACGAGGATTATATTACAAAGATACTCATTTGATTGGTAAATATGAGAAATTAGATAATTAGTAAGTAATGAATATGGTGAGGAAACATAAAAGACTTGTGACCAACCAACACACTGTTTGCAATTGTATGGATGATGGATTTTGTTTTAAAAAATAAAAAAATTCTACAAAAAAAAAAGTAGTAGAAAAACCATTGCTGCTGCTTTAAAGAGTTGATTAATTCAAGTTAATCAATTATATTTCACTCAATTAAGTGCTAGGCAATTCCTGGAGAAATTGGATGGAGGCTGCATATTACAAAAAGAGTGGTTTTCAACCCAATGGAACCCAAACTCCCAAATGGGAGCCTTGGTGGCGCAGCAGACTAAAGTGCTGTTAAGTAGCACTTAGCTGCCAGCTGCCTGCAATTATTGCAAGTTCAAATCTCACTAGGCTCAAGGTTGACTCAGCCTTCCATCCTTCTGAGGTAGGTAAAATGAGGACCCGGATTATGGGGGCAATAAACTGACTTTATATAAAAAGAACACCGCTTAGGGGGGCCCAAAAGCCCTACTAAGCAGGTATATGCAAAAAGTATGAAGGCTATTGCTTAACGCATTGTAAGCCGCCCTGAGTCTCCGGAGAAGGGTGGCATATAAATTGAACCAATAAATAAATAAATAAATAAATAAATAAATAAATAAATAAATAAATAAATAAATTGATAGGATGAACTTTTTTTTTAGGTTAAAAAGGTAAAGTAAACAGCATTTTCATTGAAAGTGTTCAAAATGGCCTTAAATAACTTTTTTTCAGTGTTAATACTCGATGGCATGTAATGTAGGATTGAAAAGTTCTTGACAAAAAACTTATCAAGTCTTTATTTTAGCTGTTGCATTTTTTGCACTGGAGCACAAATACTTTTTTTATTGGCTAGGTAGAAATGGGATATTTGTAAGGTTACATGAATTATTTCCTGACTTAATATAGAGTAAGTATATAATAATGCCTCTGAAAATAAATATACAAATAACATGTTTTCCTCCAAGTTTTCTTTGAGTCTTATGATAAAAGAGTAAATAATGAAAAAAATTAATGTCACAACATAGAAAGGCAAATTGTTTTGCTACTGCTTCAAAATACTCTAATTTTGAAATGACCTATACTTTGTCTTTCTTTGTCTTTGTCTTTTATTAGATTTATATACTGCCCTACTCCCGAAGGTCTCAGGGCGGTGAACAGGCACAAAATAAAATACATAAATACAAAAGTTAAAAGATATAATTAAAACCAGATTAAATAATTTAGCCCAAGACAATTAAAAATCCCAAAATTTAAAACAAATTAAAATTTCGATGTAAAAGAATTTTAAAACAGGGGAGAAAATTAGGCCAGGCCGGCTTGCTGGAATAGAAGAATCTTAAGAGCACGGCGGAAAGTGCGTAGATCCGGGATCCTCTGTATCTCTGGGGGGAGCTCGTTCCAGATAGTGGGTGCCCCCACAGAAAAGGCCCTCCCCCTGGGGGCCGCCAGTCGACATTGTTTAGCTGACGGCACCCAGAGGAGCCCCTCTCTATGACAGCGTACCAGCCGGTGGGAGGCTGCTTGTGGTAGTAGGCGATCCCGTAAATAACCAGGTCCTAAGCCTACTTAAATGACCTATATTAAGACTTAAACACTTTACACCTGGGCCGTAGCCACTACAGGGCCTTGAGCCTTTCAGAACCAGGCCGTGAAAGTGGTGGGTGAGCACGTGTGTGCGTGCATCCCCACTAGCAGAAACAGTGGGCGGCTGTGGGTGTGCACTGTTTGGTTCCATCTGCATGCTCCATTTGCATAAGTGGCGAGCACATGTGTGCCTGCCCACCACAGAACCATCCCCTCTTCCCCTTCCGCCAAAAAGGTTGGGGAACTCTGGTTTAGAGTACCCAACATATACAATTAACTTTTATAGTTCATTTGTTCCAGTGTCTGATGGCTGGATGAAGGACACAACAGATAGCATAATAGAACAAAAGGGGCAGGATTGCATTATAAATGGATAAATTTAGTAAATTCCATTTGTATTGAGTTTATTAGTTGAATGTTAAAGCTGTATTAAACCCATTTTAGGACACATCCCGCACTTCTTATATATTTCTACCATTGCACATTTTCAACCACACTGAATTTTAAAGGTGCATTCAGACAAGACCCAGAAATTGCAGATAAGTGGGTCAGGCCTTTGAGTTTAAGGCATCCTTCTCCTGATTTAGATACATTTTCTACCTCTATGATCCCATTTTCACTCAATATCATATCAAGGAAATGTATTATAGTATATTAGATTAAGTTACCAGCAGATAATGCGAGCCTAACTGAAAAGCACCAAGTTGGGGAAAGATTTTGATTCAGATTGCCATTTTAGTGATGTGAAATAGCTTTGAAGGGGGGGGGGGGGGAGGGTGAAATGTCACATTTGTATGGTTTATTATACAGTATAAAAAAAAGTTCCAGGACATAAATATTTTGCCACATATTGGAGAGAGCAAAGCATTTTAATGACTATCCCTCATCATCGACAAAAGTTAACTTGGAATATGTTTCTATTGCCATGCCAGAGTGTGCAAAAAGTGTAATATAGCTTGCCTAGTCATGCATATCTGGAGTTTTCAAATGTTACATGTTAAATGTGGTAGATCAATCAATCAAGGTTGTCTAGTCCAACCCCCTGCTTAAGCAGATCTTATACCATTTCAGACAAGTGTCTTTTTAAAAAAACCTCCAGGGATGAAGCACCGACAACTTCTGACAAGCTGTTCCACTGGTTAATTGTTTTTACTGTTAGGAAATTTCTCCTTAATTCTAGAGTTTGCTTCTCTCCTTAATTAATTTCCATCCATTGTTTCTTGTGTTGCCTTATGGTGCTTTGGAAAATAAATTGACCCCCTCATCTTTGTGGCAGTCCCTCAAAAACTGGAATACTGCTATTCTGTCACCCCAAGTGACAGGATAGCAGTATTCCAGTATTTGAGGGGCTGCCACAAATTTTGCTACATCAATTTGCTCCCTTTTCAAAAGTTCCATATTGTTCTAATCTTAAAATTATTCTACCTGAAAATGCAACAGTAAGAAATGTCAGCAGGCAAAAATGTATGGATAGCTTTTTGACTTGTGGCACATCATAAGAAAAGGCAGGGTGATGAGGTCATATGCCTAATGTGAGGCCTATGCCTGCTTCTCCTTGGCAGTTTGCATTATACACTGCTGCTTGTACCAAAGTTTCTGAGTTAATATGCAAGAATCAAGAATAGACTATGAAAGTTTCCTTTTTGCTGAATGTATAAATCTGAAGCCCTTATGATTTGGTATTAATTAAAATAATGTATTTGCTTTCTTTCAACAGCTATGTCAGACTTGCTAAAAACTGAGTGCTAAATCTTCATTAGAGGTTTTCTGTATTAAAATATTTCTGTGAAATATTCTACTTGTTGCTGTCATTATTAAGAGAGGAAAATGTTACTCATATTGACAATGTAAGCTCAGTGTTCCCAAACCTTAGTTGCATTAAGATCGTAATTACAGATAAGTAATCTCGCAACTGACATGCTGAAGGAATTATTACTAAGTGGAATCCTGTCTGTAATTAAATTATAACTTGATTTAAATGCCAAGAGTGTAAGAATGGCAAACTTCAAGCGGGTGGATTTCTTAGCTGAGATCTGAACACAGATCTTTCCACATGAGACAAAGTAAAATAGCCAGTGAAGAAACAAAATGCCATCTTTAATGTGAGTGGACCAAGGAGATCTAACATGCGGAGCATAATTCACATAGCCACTTCTTAACAGCAAGCAAAAAGTCACTAGTGCAAGTTTTTTGAATGGTATGATGATTTTAGAGGAAGATTCATTAAGCAAAAGAATAGAAAACAGAGCACTCTCCTTGACGCTATCAATGACAGTCACAAAGCAGTGGTCTTGTGGCTGTTCTCATAGCTATAGTATCTACCCAATTAGAAATAACAATAAAAGTATAATGAGAATGGTCTGAGGTGGTCCCCCAAACTTCCTTCCCACAATGACAACAATCAGCATCTATCAAGCAGTTGTCAGGACTGAGAGGGATCATAAACATGCCTACATATGAAGAAGCAATCAGATATTATAATTATGTTTTGTAGGGGGATTCTCCCATCTCTTGGCAAAGGCAACTCAGGAGCCTCCTTCTTGGTGTTTCTACCACCAAAGGCCACACGGTGGTGGTGTGGTGTCATTTTTGCCTCCACGCAGCACAGCAGCAGCAATAACAACAACAACAACAGAAAAAGGGGTTTTGTTTAATGAGCTTGAACTCACAAGCCTGCTCATCTAGTGAACTGTGACTTTTCAAATACCAACCTATTAATGTCAAAGGCAATACTGAAGGGAACAGTTCTGTTTGATTTAAAAAATACAGACAATGTGAAGTCCTCTATGCTTTAATATCTATCACCTATGGGGCTCCATTCATTCCTAATGCTTTATTCAAGCTAAGACCGAGTTTTTTATATATCAGATTAATACATATCTACGGCTTTGCACCTTTCTATTTTGATTTTTTTATTATCGGGGCTCAGTGGGGCCATTCCCATTCCCTTACTAGAGCATCTGCAAGCAGGTGGATTAGAGATAACTCTCATTGTGCTTTGTTTTCTCCTGACACTGTCATTAATCATTCCTTAAGCCACACTTCAACTTATAGTAATCAGGACTGGCTGTTCCTGAGCCGCACAAGAATTGCCTTTCACAGTGTAATGTGAAATTGGAAGCGAACGGCTGAAGCCAGACGCTTCTTCTGCGTTCCCCATCTATCTCATCATTTAGGTATTTATCCATCTCTAGCTTGTATTGGGAGCATCTCTCGGCTTCCCATGAGGACAGGATTGCAACAGAGGATCAGATTTGTTACCTAGGCTTTGGGCTTTGATTGTCCTCTTATAAATTCAGGATTAAAGTGAAATTTCCCACAGGGCTATGCAGGATTTGCTAGCATTTAACTGTTTAACCTGGCTGTTTGTGAATGAGAATCTTGTGGTCAACTGTTCCATAGAGAATATTATGGTAAGCCAGCTCTGAATGGCAGACATTGTGAGTAAATTCCTATAAAGACTGCTGCAGTTGATTCCAATTAACTTCCTGCTTTATATCCATTGTTTTCTTGTACATGGTGATCTTATAATAAAAGAATTGCTCCTCTCCCCTTGCCCCTTACGAAATATAGATGTCAACCTCATGCAGACATCCAAAAGTTATAACAAGGATTTTTCCCCTTCTTTTTGCTGCTGTTTTACTCATACCTTATGCAGGCAATCAAAACTCTCATTCCTATTCTCTAAGATAATATCTCTTAGTATTATGTGCAGGAAATATAAATGTAAATCATGGCTAAAAATGTAAATGAATTATACTTGATGTATTAATAAAGATTAATATGTAGAGCTGGAAAGAAGTCTGTTAAAAATATCAACACAAAAATCCTCATGAAGATGTGTATTAGGTTTGTATAAAAATACTTAAAATGCTGAGTTTCTTAAGAAATGAATTCAGTGGTTGGGTAGGATTAATTCCAACCTGTCTTTTAATTTCAGATTCAAAATCAATTAAGGAGAAAATAGATGACATTGCCCTCTGTTCAATATGAAGAAATTGCTCTGGCACAGGAAATTCTGGTATAATAGGGACATGTTTCTCAATGGCATAGAAAATGCTGCTTATTTTGTCTGCTTCTTCAAGAAAAAAAAAAGTACATAATTTAACCAAACATTGTAACTCACATTCAAATCTTTAGAGGATGAATTATTTAAACTCCCTTCTATGAAATTGGTGCTAGTGCTTGAAAGTTTGTGCATTGCTCTTCTTTATTTCCAAGAGAAGAAAACTATGGTCACATTTTCCATACATTTCTCTCTGCTTCTTTCTGAGTGGAGTGTGAGCAAAACGGTGTGTTTTCATGCCTTTCAGAAAGAGACTTGGGGGAAAGAAAATGAAAATTTAAGTCACTGTTAAAATGGATGTTTCAAATAGAAGAATAATTGTCTAATGCTTTTTAAAACCTTTTCAAAATAAAAAAAAACCCTGTAGTTTTGGAAGATTTTTCAATTTAGTTGTTATTGTTTTGAAAACTGGGTTTGACTGTGTTACTGAATTGGGGAAAAACATACATTCTTGTGGTAGATTACTCACATTCTGCCCTGTAGTCTTAGTTGAATAACAGGAAACTTAAGTGTCCCCTTTTTTATTTTAATGTGAAATAATCTCAACATTCAGATGAGTAAAATTTCAGACTGTAACTACTGTTTCTGAAGCAACCTCTGTTCCCATTGTTTCACTGTGAAATCATTTCCTCTGGAGATAATTAGAGTTGCTTCATTTATTACATTAAATGATTAGCGCGCACTTGAAATAATTCGGTATATTTTCCTTTATTGCTGATGACTCTTAAATAGGGGCCTACTATACCCTTAACAGATAAATTAAGGCTGGTTTGGATCATTCTAGTTGTCTGCGGGCAAATGAGAGATTTTCTGTGTAAATATAACCAGGTGTGTTGAGAACTGTACGTTTGTCTTAAAAGCCTCTTATGCATTTCAACATCCCACCTGGTTCAACAAAGACGGCAGTAAGGTTGGGTGATGGGAAAACAAGTCCTTTAAATGACAACAATTTCTCTGATGGTTTCCGTGTTGAAGCTGATATATAAAAAAAACAGCAGACAGCTGCCTTAATGAAGCACTTCTCTGAAAGATTACTATGAAGCATTGGTCTGAATGGGATGAGACTACTTCAGAATGAAGGATCAATCCTTGACCACTGTGTTAAACTACATATTTGTGAAATGTCTGTACTGCGATTTGGCTTTGGGATCATCTCTTCACATTTTTACAGCAGATATAATACGAGAAGCAAGAGTATGATTCTTACCACCAGTCATCTATTGATTGATCGATGTGGAACAGTAGAAATGTTGTTCTCAGTTAGACAGGGATATGTGTTAAAATGATCTGGGAAAGCTAACCATGCAGTGTGACATGGATGCAAAGATCTAATTTCATGAATTTAAGGCACTCTTAGTTCTCAATGTTGGCCCATTAAGACTAAATAATATAGAATCCATATGGCTTCATGGCTCTTCCTAGCATAGGTGTTTATTTATTTTTGACTTTGTTTTATCCAGGTGTAAACTCAAATATTAAATTTGATTCCTAGCATTATTGCACTGCATTACTTTAGTAGAGATCCAATTACACTTGTTCATAATATATTTAATACTGAGAAACTCCTCTATACTATGATGAATCTTCTAAAAAGCCAAAAGTGTGATCCTTTTGCATTTTTTATTTGTAATGGCAGAAATATTTTTTTCTTCATAAAAGAGTGCACCCATGGCTGAAGATTATGTAAGGGTAATCATTTATTTTTTATAATTTTCAATAACAGTTTTAAGAATAATAAGTACAAAGGGAACAGAAAAAATGGAAAACATAGAAATAACAGAAAAAGGTAAAAGGGCAATAAGAAAAGAAAATAGAAATAAAGAGCAAATACAGAAAGATATAAAGGCATAAAGAAATGACTTCACAGCAGTTATATAATTATATTCTAACCTCTCTAAAGTTACATCATAACTCTATTCTTTCTATAATCTATCCTGTATATACCAAAACCATAAATCACAATATCATTTTTTTTTTCATTTTTACACATAAAGTCCATAAGAGGTTTCCAGTTACCAATAAATGTACGCAGTGTCTTTTCTCTAATCAAGGAATCAATTTAGCTCATACGATCTCTCAATTTCATCAATCATTCCTCCATGGTGGCTAGTGATAAACCTTCCTATCTTTGTGTGCATTTTGCCACAGTAATTATATATTGAAATAATATTTTATGACTTTTTTTGTTAAAGTAATCATGTTGAATATTCAGAATGAATTTTCAATTGAATAGGCTTCAGCTGAATATTAGTCTTTAATATCTTCTATATCAATTTATATATTTGAGTCCATGTCCATGGATCATGAGTCCATGTCCACCAAGCATGATAGAATGTTCCTTCATCTTGTTCCTGTTTCCAACATACATTTGAAATTCCTTTATACTTTCTAGGTAATTTCTTTTGTGTCATGTATCAATGATACATCTTTTTTAAAAAATTCTCTTTAAGATCATAACATAATCTAAATGTTAACACTTTTAACCACATGTTTTCCATTAATTCATCTGCATATTATAACCAAAATTCTTAGCCTACTTTATCACACACTCTTTAATCTGTTCCTCCTCTGTTTCCAATTTCAACAAAAGTTTATACATTTTAGCAATTACATGTTCATCATCGGTGCACAATTATACTTCAAATTCTGTCTTACTTTGCTCTAAGTCTTTTTATACATTTTGAATCCTTCTGACAACTGTAAATGGGAAAACCGTTGACAACTATATCCTTCTGCTATTAGTTGCCTTCTCATCATTTCTTCAACCTTACATGTTTATTTAATAAAAATGTGTGACAATGTAGAAAAAAATAATGGTAATTCCATCTGTCTCCATAAGGTTCATAAATCCCATTAGCATAGGTGTGGGCAATAAATATTGTATACATAAATGCATAGAAGAAAACAGTGAATTAAATGAAATAGATGGCTAAACTAAATACTGAAGACAAACAAGCAACCAGTGTTTTAGTGATTGTATTTTAGGAGAGAAATCCTATCTGCAAAAATATTCTTACTATGAGATACTGACAATATTTCAGGATTTCATCTAACAATAGTAAAAAGCGCAAAAAATATTAATGAGATCTTTTAAATAATATTTTGATAGGCATATATTTATTTTAATGTTTAAAATGTAATCCCTGTGGATGATACCAGTGCCTATGTGCAACTGGAGATAAATCCAAGTCATAAACTATGTACTGATATGGCTTATTTCTGTACAAGCCAGAGATTGTATAAATTGCTATGCGTAATTCTCACCAAGTCTTACAGATTAGCAGGTCACCCAGCCTTCAGAAATCTATCGTGTCAGTCAAAACAATCTGGAAGAAATGCTTTGGACCTTACATGATTGCCGCTCCCTTTCTGGAAACCAGTTTTCTGTGCTTGAGAAAGAAATGATTAAGATTGGACTTAATGTAAACATGTAATGAATTTAGGTATTTACTCCAGACTCTAGTTTTTAACTTCTTATTATGGAACAGCTTGTACCACACTAAGCAAGTTCAGACAGTCTTGAAAGGACAGTCTGCTCTTCTCATCCCAAAGGGCACTATTATGGCTGACTTGTTAGAGGGGAGATCATGGCCAAGAATGTAGGGATCAAATCCTTTTTCCTTAAAATCACAGTAGGGGCCCATACTTAGGAACCATACTGTAATCACTAGGTATATGATAAATGCATTTCTTTTCCTCTTAAAAACTTCCTCGAGCAACTTAAAAATCAGTGTACGTCATTAGAACTATCGCATGCTATAGACATACAGTATTATACTAAAAGAGTACTATAATGTTGTTTGTGTGTGACAGGCATTTTCTGCATCACAATGCTGTAATTCTACACGGATGTCACGGCTTAAGTGACATGCTGGCAGCAGATGGGGAGACTAATGCATAAGAGGTTTAAAGCTCTGCTTCTTCCTAAGTTGCAGCGTCTATTTTTAATATATTCATACTATCTTCTTTTAGAGAAAAAGTTATAACAATACCAGTAGTGGTGGTTTGAAAGGATGCAGTGGCTGAACACAATCTCTCTCCAACATTAAAGTAAAAATACCTGGTAGAAAGCAGTTCTATTATTCACAGGAAATCATGCAATATAATGGCTTTTAGCACTCCTTTGTAATAGCTTATTTAAATACTTTGGACTTCAATTGAGATTCCTATTTCATTCAGATATTAAACAAATGCCTTTTGTTGTTATTTTTTGTTGTTGTTGCAATTGATCACACATATTTTAAATAGCTTTTTTGATTCAGAAGGACACCAGGCTAACCCTTAAGTCTGCTACCATCAAAAAAAGTTGTGTGCTTTAAAGTAAAATCCACAATACCGGTAGGAAGGACATCTATTTTGAAGTTTCAACTTTAAATTATGAAGTCTGCAAGCTATAATGATAACTAAGCATGTAATATGGGGAAAAAATCTTCATAAAGTTATCCAAGGATGTCGTGTGTGAGGTTCTCAGTAGATTAGCTGTGCAACATACAACATACAAGGAATGTTGCACAGGGATTTGCTTCTCAAAGTGAAAGGCATGAGCAGTACAATCTTTTCAAATATGTTCTTGAAGGAGAATTAGGAGAACTGTAGGCCAAATTGGAGAATCCTGTTGTGATGTGGTGGAACATCTGTGGAGTTGTGCCACAACAATACACGAGCACACAATAGATGCAAACTTAAAGTGAACCACTCCAAACTCGATTGCAGAAAATATGACTTCAGCAACAAGTGGTCAATGTCTGGAATACACTACCTGACTCTGTAGTTTCTTCCCTAAACTCCCAAAATTTTAACCTAAGACAGTTTACTCTTGATCTCACCCCATTCCTAAGAGGTCTGTAAGGGGCGTGCATAAGAGCACCAGTGTGCCTATCGTCCCTGTCGTAATGTTTTCTCTATTTGTATCTATTTTATGTATTCAATTCGTGCTTATACTTATATATATTACCTAATATGTTCTTGACAAATAAATAAAATAAATAAAATAAAATTGTAGAAGTCTTCCCTAACAAATGCACAAAGGTGGAATATTTAAAGTAAGCACAAGACAAATACTTTACATTGCCTTACTGTGTAATTTTGGTTTCCTTAATTTAGTTGGTTAGATTTATATGGACATTAAATATAGTAGTTGGTGTTATTACCTGGCCAAATCTTTCACTGGTACTACATCTTGAAGTTTTATTGGATGGCGAAACTGCAACTTTCTCCTTTGCCTTGAGACAGGAATCATTTTATTCCTTGATAAAATGATATTTTTATATTTTTACATAAATTAAGGTCAGTTAGTGGACATGTCTAACCTTCCTGGCAAAATTCAAATGGCCTCCTTGCTGACTACAGGCTGAGTTAAAATTAATTATCAAGAATGGTGATGATATTCCATTGATATTGATGTGGTGGAATATGTTGGACCCAGAAGCCTTTTTATCATATTCTGGGTTAGCATGGGAAATGATCAGAATGTAGCTGGATTCATGGAAATAAATCTCTTAGGGAAGTTACATCTCGTTTACCCAGATTAACAGAATAACAGGGTTGGAAGAAACTTTGGAGGTCTTGTAGTCCAAACCCCTGCTCAGGCAGATTCATTACTGGTTTTCCCCTAAGCTAAAGTTTGTGATTCAGCATTTATTAATTTATGCATTATGGAATCTGGTTTTGCACTGAGTTAGGTTTAAATAAACAATGGCTTTAAAAAAAACTTGTCCTTTCCCGTGTGGTTTTAGGTGATTTAGACTATTTTTTTTTTTAAAAAAACAGCCTTATAGTATTTTTGTTCTTTTTATACTATTTTCTTCTTTTTACAATTTCCCATTTGATACCATTCATTCTAAATAAAAATAAGCTTCAGTTTTCCTTTGGGGCAGATTTGCCAAGCATTGTGTGTACTCTAAATATAAATACTATTTTCATCCTATAGGCATTATAAATAATTTTTAAAAGAGCAGTACTGTATGCATTTATTTGTGAATGGAATATTGAAGCCGTTCTTCACATGAGACATTGCTTATTTTAGAGCCAGCCCATGATAAAGGCACCATTTTTGATCTCCTAGATATTGTATAGCTCTGTAAATCTAAATGAGATTAAAATACAGAGTCAATTCGAGCATCATATTTCAAGTGCCAAGGGTGTAGACAATGTAATAGACTTTTCATAAATAAGCATCAAGTATACATATTGTTTCTTTATCAAATACTCAGAAAGTGAATACCTATCATCTTTTAAAATCAAGAACAATGGTTTGAGTGGAGCTAAAGGAAGTACTTTAAGTCAGAATCTTATGAAAATCTTTACTACAGCTTTCCCTACTTGTAAATGTAACAGTAGCCTGGCGCTTAACTGGATTATTTACAGTCAACCCTTGGAAGATTATACCTTGTGCTGTTAACAGAGTAGGAGGGAGCAAAGGAAGCTGCTACTGAACAGTGAAAAGGATGGGATATTTATTGTTACACGTATTTTGTTATAATCGTATATCAGACATGCTCAATTCAAGCATAACAATAATGTAATCACATCAAACCTGGATATGTAAAAGGTTCGTTCCTCGTGATCTGAACCACTGAAGGTAGCTTCAGTCATTTTTTCCATAGTTAATTCCTGCGATTAATGTCATTTAATCCTGGAACTACCTCATAATTTTGGCATGTTTGTGCATGTATTCCGGGACCACCCTATGTCCCACACAACAATTGTTGGCTATCTTAAGCTTTTACTCTTAAGCACACTTTTTTTTGAAAGTGACAAATGTTGAAACAATAAGGCCTTTTCACTAAGAAATTCTCTTTAGGATTGCACAGTAGCTTGTGATAAATCAATGTTTAGAGTATTCCCACTGAAGCTGAGTTGGAGGAAAATATGCAGTCTTTTAAACACAAATGAAGTAAATTTATTTTATATTTGGTATTTTTTTTAACCCAAAACTAGATGGAATGTCCTATGAAAATTGGATAGTGTGGTTGGATACATTAAAACCCTTTTCAGGAGGGCCAGATTGAGAATGAGTAAAGGATATTTGAAAGGAGAGAGCATAAACAGAGCTAGGAGGAATGGAGTTAAATGCATCATCAGTTTAGAGTCCTTGCATTGCCTCTAGAAATTCAAGTCCTGCCCCCTCCATGAATTCCGTTGACCCTTATCTAGTGCCAGTTTAGTGATGACTGTTAGTTGACCAGATTCTTGTGTATAGGCTTCAAGAAATTATTTATGCTGCAACCTATACAAACCTATAGAATTTTTGTGCTTGACAACTGATACTTCTTAGAAACTGATAGCCTATTTCAAAGAAACACACACAAACACACTAATCCATTGAGGATTTTAGTTCTGATTATCTGAATAGCTAGATCTCCAAGTTACAAAAAGATTCAACTGAAATACCTTGCTACATTGCCAAACCTAGAATGAGGATTGGGAAGTGGGAAATTCTATACAAATAAAGTCTTATCTATATACACCTTTAATGGATGTTACTTTCTCTGTCCCCAAAGTTTTTGAAAGGCTACACTGAAGCTAGGCTTTTAATTAAATGCAAATAAGGGATTCTAAAATGACAGATTGTATCAGGCTGAAGACAGTAGCCAATTTCCGCTCTCCTCAGTTATTATGGTAAGGACCTGGCATAACTTTATCTACTTTGAAGGAATTCCTCCTTACCCTGGTTTTAAACAAGCATAACTTTAACCCACAGAGGAAAGTCTTCATGGGTAGATTTGAGTCAGCACTGTTCTTCCAAATGACAATGGGGAGAAATAATAACTGAAATAATTTCTAACCATGTATTTTAAAATAGCTGTATTTTTGAACTTTTAAATATGTTAGCAAGTTCTTAGGGTATATAACCAAGTACATTCCTGAAATATACTCAGAGACTTCTTAAAAATTATATTGCTTAATATATACATAAATAAACATATATATTTAATAAAATCAGTAGAAGCTGGACTGATATTGCATTGCATATTTTTATGGCACATCAGCTATTTGTAAAATAAATATTTTGAAAGTAAGGTTCATCATTTAGGTAGCATATTTTAGCAGATTAACATGATTAATAAAGGCCACATATTGCAGTATCACAGAAAGCAAAATCCTTAATAGCAATAGCACTTAGACTTATATACCGCTTCACAGTGCTTTACAGCCGTCTCTAAGTTTACAGAGTCAGCATATCGTGCCCAACAATATGGGTTCTCATTTTACCAACCTCAGAAGGATGGAAGGTTGAGTCAACTTTGAGCTGGTGAGAATTGAACTTCTGAACTGCTGGCAGTCAGCAGTCAGCAGAATTAGCCTGCCATACTGCATTCTAGCCATTGCGTCTTAGGGTGGTTCTTAGCAGAGGTTCTTCTTTATTTAGTTCTGAAATGAAATATTTTTACCATAGGAACCTAAATTAATAGTTCTGACATTTATGGTCTTATGTTCATTGCAAATGAAGCTAAGGAGGACGAAACTCTTGTGAGTTCTTCTGAAGATCACAAAATACTTTTCTTTTCAGAATACCAAGGCCCCTGAAAGTGAAGGGGCATCTGCAGGAGGATTAAAGTAGGTCAAACGATGAAAGCAGAGTTGTACCACAGCACTGTAAATTCCACTCCTTTTGCCTGTGCTTGAGGCATATATACTGTCACACAGTATATACAAAATGAGCAAAGTTTGTGGTACAACATCACAATGCAGCTTTTGTCTTTTTGGCCCAAATGCCTTCAACTGAGACTGACCAAGTTAGCATCAATTTGTCATTTGTTAATATGGTAAAAAGAGAACATAATTAAATACACATCTAGAGAATTTGTACTTTATTACTGTATTTTTAATTTTGACTGAAATATAAAGGAAATCAAATAATTTTATTTATTTATTTATTTATTTATTTATTTATTTATTTATTTATTTATTTATTTATTTATTTATTTATTGGTTCGATTTATATGCCGCCCTTCTCCGGAGACTCAGGGAGGCTTACAATGCGTTAAGCAATAGCCTTCATACTTTTGTATATAATTGCTTGGTAGGGCTTTCACCCCCCCCAACCGATGTTCTTTTTTATACAAAGTCAGCTTATTGCCCCACAAACCGGGTCCTCATTTCACCTACCTTGAAAGGATGGAAGGCTGAGTCAACCTTGAGCCTGGTGAGATTTGAACTTGCAGTAATTGCAGGCAGCTGGTGTTACTTAACAGCACTTTAGTCTGCTGCGCCACCAAGCCTCTCTTATTCTGGTCTCAGAGGCCATGCATGATTATCCATGGATATAAATAAGTCTAAAGAGACAATTGTGACAAAGCATATTAGTATGGAAGTATAATTTTAAAAACAGCCATGAAAATAAGAAGGTTGTAAAATTCTTCTTTGCTCTCAATTCTTCAAATGATTCAGGAGATAAAAGGAGATATTCAAGTGACCTAGTACTGGTATTAAACTGGTGCATCAAAACAACTTGACAATAACTCCCCAAATATCTTTAAAAATATATTTCATGCCAGTGTCCATTTCTTTATTATTTGTGGTCATAAGAAAGTACACACTATCTTTAACCATCAGTTTTGTATCTTTTATCCTTAATAGTCAATATATAGTCATGATGATAAGCAATGTAATCTCCCTCAAAATAAGATGGGTAAAGATTGTTACTCCATGGGTACCAATTTGCAGTTTAAAATTTGAAAGTCACCTACTCAAATAAGAATAATTCTCAAATGAGAATAATTTCTCATTCTAAAACATCTTTGGCATTTCGGTGGCCTTAAAGATTCATCTCCAATCAGCTCAACAGAGAAATGTTAGGAGCTTATTATGAGACTTAGATTTTGTATCTTTTGCATTCAGACTACAGTGGGAATACTGTTTGCTGGAATACTGGATATTTCAGATTAGAAATTGGAAAATAAGATTAGGTCAGAGCCACAGTCTTTTTCCAGGTTTCCCACCAGGACTTTTCCTTTTGTTTCTATCAAAGTTGAACAAAACAGATGCAAATTGTTGGTTAAATTGTTGGTAAGGTATTCTTTGAGTTGACGTTAACTGCTGATGACTTCATGGGTTCAATGAAGCAGGTTTATTTTTAGCATTGATACAGAAGTGATTTGCTATTGCTCTTTTTTGCAAGGCTCTTTATACTTCAGAGAGCAACCATGGGGTTCTAAATGAGCTTCCATCCAAATAGTAATCACACCAACCTCACTTAGCTTCCAAAGTCAACCAGGTGCTGCCACCTCCATTATAGTATTGATTAAAATGTTTAAACATTGAATTAACTAGAGAGGGATTTAAAACTCTTTCTGGGAAATGCTCATGTTTTGCTCCTCTTTACTGAATACACAACTATCCATTTATCTCTGAATTTATTTTTGGTATGTACAAATGGAAAAAAAAACCAGGGAGGTTACACACACACACACACACACACACACACACACACACACACACACATAACAATATCATTATCACAATTACCAACTTGCTAAAATACTAAAATTGAGAGGAAAATGGTTTTCTAGGGATTTGTGAGTTTAGTGCAACATACTGAACAAAGTAGAAAAGGTGTGGAGTAGGTAATGTTTAAAATATTCATCTTGTACAACAAAATTATATTGTAATAGAGGTTTTTTAAAAAGATATATTTGATCAGAGGACTTATTGAAACAAGATTTACCTTAAAACACATGAGGGCAATGATCACATTTTGGGGTCATTGTCCTGCCTCAATTGGTCACTATGAAAAGGACAGTTCGAGATTTCAGAGTTTTTTTTAACTTTAAAAGTTAAAGAAATTTCACCAGTGAACTTGTCAGAAAAATAAAGGAAAGGATTTTTAATAAATTAAATAAAAGGTAAGCAGCCCAGTGTGTGCTGTCTTAATTTTCATCCTAAACTTACCGATGTCCTGCCTGGCAACAGCATGAAAAGAGAATGGAGGGGTACATTTTCCTATTCAATAATAAGTGATGGAAGTTGCATGGGGTAGAGTCTCTAGGAAATCCACTCTTTCTTTGAAAAAATGTCATTGGTGAAGCAGAAGATTGGCACCACAATGAGCAAAATATAGTGAGGGCTGATACGCGCTGTCAGCTAGAATTTGGGTTAAGACACTGACTTTTGTCTGCACGGTGTCTACTTTCCAAAGAGGATGGAAGATACAAAATTGCAAGTTTCCTTTCTGTCTCTCTCTCTCTGTCTCCCTCTCTCCTCTGCTCTTTCTCCCTCCTTCCGTGTTGCTCCCTCTTGGGTTAATGTGGTCTCTATACAAGTGAATAATGTATAAGAAGATGTTCCCTTGATAATGTCACAATTATTCACTGGAGAGGCCTACACTCAGATATTCACATTAACACTTAAGGTATTATTTTTCTGCTCTGAAATTAAGTGAGTGGCATCAGTGGTCATAAATGAGAGTATTCATCAAAGGCACAGGCCATGGCAGAGGATTAAGTGAATGCTGATGAAGTGCCCAGATTCCCATAACTTGGAATGGGGCTGCATTCAGCATTCCTTTATTATCCATCTGCCACATAACAAAAAGGCTCGTATATTTAATGCAGGTTTGCCCTAGGCCACGTAATAGGATTAGGAATAATTTCTACAAATTTACAAAAACAAATCACATGGGAAGGCTTAGAATTTGCTAATAATTTCTCCGTAGCTGGGAGATCAAAGCGGTGTTAGAGCCGAGAGCCAGGCGGTAGTTTGACCCTGGATAAGGTTTCTTAATGAAAGGGTTAATCTTCTCAGAGGTGACCATAGAGGAGCAAATAGTGTGACCAAAGGCAGATTCAGGGCTCTAAAGTCTGGCAAGTATGACAGCAAGAAAACATTTACAGAATAACAGTACACAGAATAACAGGGCATTTTCTGGCTGGGGAAATCAGATAAGTTAAACTCACCAGCTTCATTGAAATATGTTTAAACAAGGGCGAGCACATTGAGAATGGTGCTCTAAGGGGGGATCAAAGCATTAACTAATACTTGCAAAATAAAAGAAATTATGCTACATGCCTGAAACATTTTCTGGTTTCTCCAGGAAACAGATTTGTTTCCACTTACATGCCTAGTGATTATGTTTTTAAAGTGTATATAATAATAAGACTCTTAGCAAATAGTAGAAATCATAATGAAAAAAAAAAACAGCAGCTATTTGAGCATATTTATTTATTCAGCTTTTTTTAAAAAAAATAGTATTTTCCCCTTACACTTATTGTGGATACATATATACACAAGCATACAAACACAAACGTTAAGGATGGTTCTGCTATATAGCAGATCAGCCAAATAGCTAGAAAGAATGTTTGGGCAAGGGTGATTTTCGTTATTGCGCATTGCATTTTTCTGTCTTTTAATTATTACTTTGAAACTACCCTCCTCTGCCACTAAATTGCGGAGGCGACAAGCTTAAACACAGAAAGGTGATTGAAACAGCTACTTCAATTTTGTATCATTTGCGGATTTATTGTCATTCGGAAAATAGAGCATGATAAAACACTACCTTTCTTCTTTGAATAGCACCCGCGTGATCATTCCACCTCCTGGTCTATGACCTGTTCAAACAAGTCTAAACATCTCAACACAATGCTCCATAGCTTTTTAACCTATTAGGCCACTCATCAAATAAGGAATTAAATATAGAAACCTTCTAATGAAGGTGGTGAATAATTTAGTACAGCTGCACAAAAGCGTTTGCCAGACATCTGAGCATGGGTGAAGATCCTATTTCTAGGCTGCTTGTCTTCCAGGAAGAATTTCCAATCAAATGTCTAGATCAAGCTTGAGGTAAACTAGCTTGAACATTTCTTCTTTTGTGCCACTACTTATTTTGATGGGAGGATAATCAAGGATGAGAAGATATAAAAGAAACATTTCTCCTTAACTTATATATTGATCTCAAATATTTATTGTACACAATATTCTTTCTATCTTGCCTTTGCTATTATCATATCTGCTCTTGCATGGTGTACAACAGCTTGTGTCTGGATGCTGTTAATCAAACAAAGTTTTAAAAAGCATCTGGACGTGGTTGGCATGGAAAGCATGCAGGGTTTCTAGGATATAGTAGAAGTACTGTAGAATAGAATAGAATAGAATAGAATAGAATAGAATAGAATAGAATAGAATAGAATAGAATAGAATAGAACCCTCCTTTGGGGGAGGGTTTCCTGCCGCCTGCTTTGAAAGAGGCGGTGGTGAGGCCCCTCCTTAAGAAGCCTTCTCTGGATCCGGCTGTTATGGCTAACTACCGTCCTGTCTCCAAACTTTGCTTTGTTGCGAAGGTTGTTGAGAGTGTGGTTGCGCAACAGCTCCCACAGTATCTGGATGAAACCGTCTATCTAGACCCGTGCCAGTCCGGCTTCAGGCCTGGGTACAGCACGGAAACGGCATTGGTCGCATTGGTTGATGATCTCTGGAGGGCTCGGGACAGGGGTTGCTCCTCTGTTCTGGTCCTATTAGATCTCTCAGCGGCTTTTGATACCATCGACCATGGTATCATGCTGCACCGGCTGGAGGGATTGGGAATGGGAGGCACTGTGTTGCAGTGGTTCTCCTCCTATCTCTCCGACCGGTCGCAGTCTGTGTTGGCAGGGGGGCAGAGGTCGACCTCGAGGCGCCTTGTTAGTGGGATGCCACAAGGGTCGGTCCTCTCGCCACTCCTGTTCAACATTTATGTGAAGCCGCTGGGTGAGATCATCTGTGGATTTGGGGTGCGATGCCATCTGTACGCTGATGACACTCAGCTGTACATCTCCACCCCAAACCACCCCAATGATGCCCTTGAAGTGATATCCCAGTGTCTGGAGGCTGTGCGGGTCTGGATGGGGAGGAACAGGCTTCGACTCAACCCTTCCAAGACCGAGTGGCTGTGGATGCTGGCATCCCGATATAGCCAGCTGGTGCCATTGCTGACTATTGGGGGTGAGTCATTGACCCCCACAGAGGGGGCTCGCAACTTGGGCGTCCTCCTGGACACACGACTGTCTTTAGAAGAGCATATGACAGCCGTGGCCAGGGGGGCTTTTTATCAGGTTCGCCTGATATGCCAGTTGCGCCCCTTTCTGAGTCAGGATTCCTTATGCACAGTCACTCATGCTCTCATCACTTCTTGCCTGGACTACGCTAATGCTCTCTACATGGGGCTCCCCTTGAGGAGCACCTGGAGGCTCCAACTGGTCCAGAATGCAGCCGCGCGGGTGATCACAGGAGTGACATGGTGCTCCCATATAACACCTCTCCTGCGCGAGCCGCACTGGCTCCTGGTGGTCTTCGAGTGCGCTTCAAGGTGTTGGTTCTCACCTTTAAAGCGCTCCATGGCTTAGGGCCAGGGTATTTACGAGACCGCCTGCTGCTACCGATAACCTCCCACCGGCCAATATGGTCTCACAGAGAGGGCCTCCTCAGGGTGCTGTTGGTCAAGCAATGTCAGCTGGCGGCCCCCAGGGGGAGGGCCTTCTCTGTGGGAGCACCCGCCCTCTGGAACGAGCTACCTCCCGGAATACGGCTGATTCCAGATCTCCGCACTTTCTGTAAGGCCCTGAAGACGTTTTTATTTCAGCAAGCCGGCCTGGCCTGAATAGATTTTAGGGGTTTTTAATTGTATTGCTAGGGGTTTTAAATTGGGGCGGCCGTTTAATTTAATGTATTTTAATTATTTTAACTTTTGTATTGCATGTGATTTTAATTCTCAGCTGTTTACCGCCCTGAGTCCCTTCGGGGAGAAGGGCGGGATATAAATTTAATAAATAAATAAATAAATATAAATAAACAGAGCAGAGCAGAACAGAACAGCAGAGTTGGAAGGGACTTCGGAGGTCTTTTAGTCCAACCCCCTGCTCAGGCAGGAAACCCTATACCATTTCAGACAAATGGTTGTCCGATCTCTTCTTAAAAACTTCCATTGTTGGAGAATTCACAACTTCTGGAGGCAAGTTGTTCTAACTGTCAGGACATTTCTTGTTCTAGGTTGCTTCTCTCCTTGATTAGTTTCCATCCATTGCTTCTTGTCCTGCCCTCAGGTGCTTTGGACTCCCTCTTCTTTGTGGCAACCCCTGAGATATTGGAACACTGCTATCATGTCTCCAATAGTCCTTCTTTTCATTAAACTAGACATACCCAATTCCATCAACTGTTCTTTATATATTTTAGCCTCCAGTCTCCTAATCATCTTTGTTGCTCTTCTCTGCACTCTTTCTAGAGTCTCAACATCTGTTTTACATCATGGTGACCAATAGAATAGAACAGGGATGGGTTCTACTTACCTTTACTACTGGTTCGCCATGGGGCTGCACATGCACGCTCACTTCGCTTGCGCTCTTCTGCGCATGCGCAGAAGCATTTTGATGACATCGGGGTCGGTGGGCGGAGCCTCTCTCCAGTTTTACTACCGGTACTATAGAACTGGTGCGAAATGGGGACAACCCACCACTGGAATAGAATAGAATAGAATAGAATAGAATAGAATAGAATAGAATAGAATAGAATAGAATAGAATAGAATAGAATAGAATATTCTTTATTGATCAACTGTGATTGGACAAACAAGGAATTTGTCTCTGATGCATAAGCTCTCAGTATAGTGTATATACAAACAACAAAGTAATAAATCATGAGATATAACCGACAAAGTGATAGTCATGAGATACCAATAGGAGTGGTAATAGGAAAGATGAGAAGGAATAATAGCAATATAGTCCTATATATGGTTAGATATCCTTAGGCATAAGACAGTGCTATGGGAATTGTATGTTTAGCAAAGTGATGATTTGGGGTAGTAGAAGAAGTAAACTTTATTATAAAACATTATAGTTTTGACTCAAAGACAAAACAAAAAAGCAGATTCTGAGGTAGCAAATGAAAAAAACACCATAAAACCAATGAGGTCAAAATATGGTGTATTTTGCCGACAGCAAAACAAAATTTAGTTGCATTCAGAGAAATAACTGATTGATTCACAGTAACATTTGTAAATAAAATCGGTGCAAGTGGCATGCCTGGAAATCTGACTAAATGGGGACTTTAGCCGCAGCCTAACAACTTTGTAATATGAGCAACATAGTACCTTGGCTTATTGTTTAAAGGAACTCTTTACCATAGGGCAAAGTTCAAATGGGATACCCCATAGCTTCCCCTCAAAAACAGCTATTGGAAAGGCATTTAATTTTGCCAGGATGAAGTAGTTTTGAATTTGGAAACTATTATTTGGCTAAAATATCTATGTGGTTTGAGAAAAAAAGGAGGCACATGGCTACCCAAGAACACCCAAGAGTTACCCTGCAGTAAGATGGGCAGCCAATAAATTTGATAAATAAAAACACATACCATTTGTGTATGGTGGCCAGTCTGATTGGACTTCCAGGTCCTTTGTATGCTGTTGAAAGATTGCCACCACATGCTCATGTTCCATCCTCAGGATTGCATTGGGTGAGAAACGATAGCATTTCAGTTTCTCATGCAACACCCTAACTTCAAAGGAAACAAGATCATCAGTTAAAATCAGAGGTGTCACGCCCTCAGGAAAAAAAAAAGGAACTTAGCCAATAGGAGAAGATGCTTGTGTCAGTACGAGTTTCCATTTTGGTCATGCCAGCCTTATGGTGCAACACAACATTAAGAACAAATGTTAGACCTGAAAGAATTTAGACAGCACTCTAAGGAGGAACTAAATGGTCCCAACTGAGCTGTGAGCTAAACCTATACCCAGATTACAACCAAAAATTAGATAAAACTATTTTAGCACCGCAGGTATCCTGTAATAGAAAGACTGCAGGGCTGTTGCTGACTTCTGTGGATTTTGGACAATGTATAGGTAAACCTTGCTTAATGATTGCTCTGTTTAGCAATCCTTTAAAATCACAAAATCATGAAAAAGTAATTGTGTGACTAGTCCACACCTAACCTTGACCATTATCATGGTCTCATGATTGAGATTCAGGTGTTTGGCAACTGGCATGCAATTATGAATTTTGCAATATCCTGCTGTCACATGAGCACCAAATACACACTGCACAGTCAGCTTCCGACAGGTAGAGTCAATGGAGAAGATGGAATAAAATCATAAGTTGTAGTCATGTCTTCATTAATGACAATGGCAGAAGTGACCTTGTAAATCTGTTGCAGTTACACAATGAGTCATTTAATGACTATGTCACTTAGTGACAGAATTGCCAGTCCCAATTGTGGTCATTAAGTGAGGACTACCTGGACTTGATATGCGCACTGCATTTATTGGTAGCATAAAACACTACCCTTAAATACTTGAAGATTTAATCTGTTCTTCAGAATTCTTGAGTTTTAGGTTCTTAGTAAAGCAAATTATTGCATAGTTAATTTTGTACTACAATGGGCAGCTAAATTTGTACTACAATGTGCAGCTAAAGGACACAAAGCTTGCTTCACACCAATTGGTGTTTGAAATAACAGCACAGCATCATCTACATTACAGGAGCATGGCAACATGAATTCTACAGCTTGACCACTGTAATCATAATTGGCCCTAGATTTTATGAATTTGCATTAAAAGCATGTATGTCTAAGTTCTAAAATAGGTTGAGTTATACTATTTTGAGAACACTTCACGTTGCGATGTGTGAATAAAAAAAGGAAGAATACAGCAAACACAACCATGTCTTTCTTTTAAACATGTGTATTGACGCAATTTTATTGAGGGCCCTTGAATATATCTCAAAGCAGGCATTCCCTAAAATCTAAGGAAATCTGAAATAAAACAGCAGTTTCCCCTTGGGAAAGTATATTAAACAAACAGCTGTGTTCTGTATATTAATTTTATTTGCAGGAGAAAGATTATATGCAAAAAGCATTTCAATAATATCTCAAACAAGCTTATTTTCTAAGGCTAGTGTAGTGTAATAATAAATACACCGTATTTACTCCAGGGAGGTCTTGATTTAATTCTCTACAGAATCATGCAACTAGTTGGTGACAAGAGGGATCTCAGAGAAGTCATCCCCCCCCCAACCTAATCAAACAACCAGAATTATGGTGGAGATAAACTTTATAACAAGATACAATCATCATGAACTCATGAAACTCTAAGTTCCTTGGAAAATAAGTGGGATAAAAATAGGACATGTAAATAATAGAAGCAACACATTTCAAACTAGTTGTAGGGCAAGGCAACTCCAGCTTTAGCATGCATACGTCTATATATTAGGCACAGGTTTGTGCAGAATCACACATCCTCACCCATACACTGATATAAGGAGGAGATAGACACTTTTCTAAATGGTTGAGGGTTAACAAATTCATAGGAGGGATACAAGAGAAAAACAGAATGGAAATGGAGCAGGGGTGAAATGCTACCGGTTCGGACCAGTTCACCTGAACTGGTAGTAAAAAAATGTAAAAAAAAAGTTCTGATGATTAGCTGAGCAACGCGCGATCGTTGGAACTTTAAAAAAAACTTTTTAAAGCATCAAAAAAAAAGTTCCAACAATCACGCGTCGCTCAGCTAATCATCGGAACTATTTTTTTTTATTACCGGTTCAGCAAACTAGTAGCATTTTTTACTACCGGTGCACACACGGCCAGTGAACCGGTAGCCAATCGGATCAGATTTCACCATTGAAATGGAGGTAAAGATAATGACAGAATGAATATATGATTCTTCCTGTTACAACAGCTTCATACGCCTACAAGTCTGAAGGCTAAAGTGTAATTTTACTGGCTTTGCAAAAAAGGTAGTTTTAAAGGATTGTAAGAAGGAAAAAAAAATAGCATTACGGGTCAGACACAGAGATACGAGGTTTTTCTTCTGTTATAGACATTTCCTTTCCCAATAAAACTGACATGAAAGGAAGTAGTTGGGGCGGGAGTGGAGGGCGGGGGGGGGGGGGAGAAGGTCAATTCCCTTTGGTTTGGTATAATAGCCTGATGATCCTGAGAAATGCCAAAAAAAAAAAAAAGTGGATTCCTTAACAGGCACTACTTGGCCTGCAGCCCATGTCAACTTGACACTGGCTGCTGTGTATGCTTCCTAGAGATGTAGGCATATTAAATTACAAGCGGCTAAATGGGAACAGTACTGCAAAAGCAAAAAAAAAAAAAAAAAGTGGGGGTACTAAGCAATATTTTTTATTTCTGATTCTTTTCTGAGGTATTTAATCCTATATCGAGCAGGTAGTGATTGTTCTTTCCCTCCTTTCCCCTCGCCTAAGTTTTCATTCATACGTTTCATTCACATTCATGCTAAAGCAGCAAGAAGGGCAAATGGATTGCAGATTTTTGCCTGGCAGATTACTTTGCCTCATTGCTTAGCTCAGTCTTTCTCAACCTTGAAAACTTTTAAGGTCTGTGGATTTCAGCTCCCAGAATTCTGGGAGCTGAAGTCCAAACATCTTCATGTTGCCAGGATTAAGAAACACTGACTTACCTTGAGATACAGTAAGTGCTGAGAACATCTGCTTTTGACTCCCTACTTTTTTTACTTATGGAAATAGTCTTTTTTATTTTATCTGTGGTCTCCATTCTCCGCACCTGGGTTTCAACAATGTTATGTTTTCCATGTCTTTAGGATGTTCTAGTGCAGTGTTTCCCAACCTCAGCAACTTTAAGATGTATGGAATTTGAGTGTTGAAGTCTGCACATCTTAAAATTGCCAAAATTGAGAAACATTGCTCTAGTGGGAATTTGAGGGCCAGTTATTTCCCAGGGTTTTATTACTAAATGTTATTTTTTAATTTATTGATCTAAACTATGCAAACATCCCCCTCCTCCTATACTAGAAATATTGAAATATTATTACAAGATTTGACGAGTATATTGTACCCACTGACAAACAAGAGAGATCAGCTTGACCATATTTTTTAAACAAAAAGATCCATTGTTGTTTAATATTGGCCTGCAAAGTTAACCATGATTCAGCAAGAATGGATCGTTCTTCTGTGGTATCCGATTGCCAGCCTGAGAGTCAAGGATTGCATGACCTCATAAACCTCGGATATACTCCAAAAGATTATCAAAAGTTTTACCAAGTGATAAGTTTAATTCAGAGACAAAGAGAAAGGATTCAGAATTTATTTAAATAGAGGTAAAAAAACCCAAAATACTGTGGGATCCAATCTGGGTTGGTCACCAGAACCAGAGGTTTAGTTTTCCAAGTTTTTAGACTCATATTGGAGCCAAAGTCCAAAGTTGTGGAATGTCTCTCTCACCAGAGTGTATATATGTGCTTTCATTCATGAAATAAACACTGTTTTGCCTCAATCCCAGCAACTACTGCTTTAAGGTCTGGCCCCCAGCCAGCCTGGTGTGGCTCTTAGTCTGGAAAGTGTAGCATAGTCTTATAGTAGGGATATGTTGATCCAATCCTTGGACAGCAATTTCAATAGGAAAGCTGGGTATCAATACCAAAATGGTTATCCTCCTTTGAAAGGTCCATAGGTACCCAGGATATTCTGTTTATTACCAGACTTTCCATCTGCAGCTTCAGCCAATGCCAGGCTAATCAAGGTGAGATAGGGCATCCTTGAGAAGGTACCAAGGTGAATTCAACAGAAATGCAAAATAGCAATATCACTTAGACTTACAGTACTGTATATACCATTTCATAATACTTTACAGCACTCTCTAAGTGATTTACAGAGACAGCATATTACCCCCAACAATCTGTGCTCATTGAAAGGATAGACAGCTGAGTCAATCTTGAGCCAATCAGGATTGAGGGAAACGAACAGCTGGCAGTCAGCAGAATTAGCCTGCAGTACTGATTCTAACCATTGTGCCATCGTGACTCCTAAAATATTACATTTATGACTGATTTTCTCAATGGCAGATAACTGAATTCTTTTGCTTCTCTTGTAATCATTGCAGAGCTGTCTCTGTCATATTTTTAACACTTAGGTGCCAAATCCACATTTTTTTACCCAAGAGGTACGTTCTTGCTATTTCCAATGTTCTTTTGCACCTTTCCTTCTGTTCAGACAATATGAGCAGGGACAGATGCCATCCTCCTCATCAACATGTGTGCAACCCAGGAGGTCCAGCGATGGTGGTGGGAGCAAGGAAAGACCTGCTCTTAGCTCTCTGCTGCTGCTGGGGAGCCCAGCCTGTTGTAACTCAATATTTCCTTCTCACCCACTTCCCTTGTAAAAAAGCCTAGCAAGATGTCTGTCACCAACACTAAAATAAACATCACCATCTGTTGGTAAAATGACATTATTCCTTCACTCAGGGATGTGACAAGGGGCAAGGCGAGTGAAATAATGGGAAATGAAATCAATTAGACTGAAGGACTTCAGAAAGAAGACTGATAGGAACAACAGCAGGAAAACATATTGGGAGCTTTTTACAATTGAAATGTGAGGTTTAACACGTTGAGCTTGACTCAGGCAGGCAACTTCAACAACAATAACTGTAGAAAAAGAGAAGCCATTTTACTTAAACACTTTATCACCTCTGACTCCCAAGGCTATTTTCAGTACCTTAGCACAGAATGTCTCTGTTCATATATATTTACAGTGAATAGGGAAGCAGCTGGTTTAGAAGACTTTAAATGTCATAATAATTGAGGTGGGGGGAGACAGAGAAAATCTTTGCTTAAGAGCTAAAAGAATACGTGGCAGGGGGTTGTGGAACTTCACTTCCTTCCCAGATTGTTTCTATAGCCATTTGCTTTGCTTTCCTGGCTGGGGTATAAGAAGTGAGACAGACTTTGAGAAATGTTACTGGTACATTGGTGGAAAGGAAAGCTATGCAGACTTTTGTTCTTAGAGCATGTATGACCCTCCATTTCCACCTTGTCTTTAGTTTGCAAGCATATGGCTGGGGTGAAGATAAAAAAAAACCAATGTTTTTGCAATTATAACTTTGAACCTTAGGAATGTCACTCCATTTTCAACTGCAAAAATAATGAATGTTGGTCTCTATCTATGTCCTGCAATCCTAGCAATTTCTTTGCTCTAGGACTGGGTTGTCTGAAATGGTCAGTATTGAGCCCCACCTCCTATCCAAGAGGACAATAAATGGCTAACATTATTATTAGCCATTCACAACAATGTGAAGTCACAGTTGCCAGCTGTGTTGACCTTCATACACATCAAGTTCTTTCCAAGAACTTAAGACATGGTAATGTATTGTAGCAAAGTATGTGTGGATCTAAGCTGCATGGACTTTTGCAATTGACAGATGGAAATTTTGTCAATGTGCAGATTTTCTGAGTGCTGTCCAAGATCTTTTGGTATGGCATCCATTGTGCTGATAATCACTAGTACCACACAGCTGGTTTATGCCGTAATCTTTATTATTTTATTGATATAACTATGATTTATAATGCTATTAGTTAAAATAGTACTTATTAAATTATTTTTATCTAATAAATCTATGGCAGTCAATCTGAAAATTCATGAAGGAATTAATGAAATAGAGAATTTGGAGACACCTAATCTAGGGCAATATAGTGTTGAGGGACAATACTACTACTTCCTTCAGGCTCAGTGCACCCCCCAAAATTTGAGAAACAATGTTTGAGCAAAGAGAAATATTTATAAAAACATAAGCAAACAATGACATTTTTAGTAAAGCAAAGTAACTTCTAAAGAGTAAAACTGTATAAAGTGATATATGAAAATGGTGGAAACAAGGCTACTGAAAACTTGACTTCTAAACTAATTTCTTTTCTTATTATTACATGTCTTTAATTTTTATGGTTTTCTGGTTCTTAATCCTTTTTTCTCCTTGCTTCACATACCACTGTTTGTTTTGAAAGGGCATAGTGAAATGGATATGTAGGTTTATATATAGAATATCTTCTGAAAAAGAGTTTATAGCATCTGCAGTTTTTTAAAATTACTAACTGGTCATAGATCAATGTTGTTGACTTGAAATTTACTTTTTTTTCAAACACCTCAATTTTTAAATATCTTATATGTTGAATTTAGACTCATTGGGTATTGCTAAGGCAAATGTTTCTTTCAGAGTTTTTCAAAGTTGACAACTTTAAGTTGTAGTAGACTTCAGTTCCCAGAATTCCCAGCCTTTCTGGGAGGCTTAAGGCTTCACATCTTAAGGTTGCCAACTTTGAGAAACACTATGATTCTGACTGCTTTGAAAAATGGTACAGAAAACTAAACAACCCACATGAAGGCAGTCCTTTTATTAGGTTAAATCAAAGTTAGCAAATGCCATTTAAATGTTTAGTTTTTTTTTAAATAAAGCAATGTAATTATAAAGAAAATAATGAAGAAAAAATGTAACAGACTAAAATACCAGCTACAGCATATATAAAAATACAACTATGTTTCTTGGAAAGTCATTTTTGTTCCTTCTAATTATCATTTTTTTATATGACAGGCTCTTTTTCCTAAAGTGACTGACTTGCTTTTTAACCATATGTATATAAAGCAGCCTATATTGGTCCCCAACTAAAAACGTGCCTTTCTGATTTTATATTCCATACAAATTCCACTTAGCACAAAAATGCTTTAGTGAATACCTCAGTGCCGCAGAACTTTGCTGTTTGATTTGTGCTGCTGATAGATTTTCCTGACGGAGTTTTAAAAAATAAACAAACCTTACTTGTGATTTGAGGAGAAACAAATGGGACATCTGGAAAGCTCTTTATATTTATTACTAATGGGGCTATAATTCTATTAACACATAGGATATATTGGAAAGTCATATCGATATACGCAAATGAAAATAAACAGACAACCAGAAAATTAACATCAGTACTGCAACATTCATATACTTTGTTATCATAGAGTCTAAAAGATGTTTATGTGCTTACCATGCCAGGCTCTGAATTTCTACAGAACTCAATAGATGTATGCCGGGAACAAAATTTTCTATGAAACTAGGTTTTTTTTTCTCTGAGAGCAATTTTGCTCTTCTGATTGTTTTCTTCTAGATCTGTAGTATGTATATTTTTAAAAAATATATTTCACAAATCTTTCTTTCTTGGTTTTGCTTGGGAACATACTTCAATTCTTTGTCTGTTGAACTAATCACTTTGATGAATTGCTATACATTTTTAGCCATTTCACTTTTATTTAGTTGAAATAGCAGTTTCAGTTTATTTAGTTTCAAAGTAGAAGAATTTCCAAAGTTGCTTACACAACCATTTTAAAAATAGTGAATTAAATCCAAAGGGGCTTCATGTGAATCCACCTGCATCCTTATTAAACTAAAAACTAGAACCACAGTAAAAAATAAACTGACAATAACATGTGCAGACTCAAAGGTGAAATCTCTTCAGGTTTTTGCTCTTATTTTCCCTGCTAGTTAGCTAGCCTTATTATGGTTTTTTTTTGTTTTTTTTTTTACTGATAGAGAATTGTGGGGAGTAAATTTAGCTTTTACTTCTATTTGATGGAGGAAACAATACAATTGCTGGTCAACTTATGACCACAATTGAGTCCAAAATTTCTATTGTTAAGTGAGACATTTGTGAGTTTTGTCTCATTTTACGAACTTTCTTGCCACAGTTGTTGAGTAAATCACTGCAGTGGATTAGTTAGTAAATCTGACTTCCCCATTGACTTTGCTTGTCAGAAGGTCGCAAAAGGTGATTACATGATCTTGGGACACAGCAATAGTCATAAATATGAACCAGATGTCAAGTATCTGAATTTAGATTACATGATCATGGAGATGCTGCACAGTCATAACTGTGAAAAAGTTTCAAGTCAACCAGCCAATGTTTAGAATATGTTTCTCCTCAAGTGACCAGATTGTTACAGGTTTTTATCAAATTATATTGTATTGCATTATATTACATTTTTATTGCATCATTTAGCCATTAGTATCTTGGCATTCCCTGTTGCCATAATTTTTTTTTTTTAATTTGATTTATATGCCGCCCTTCTCCGGAGACTCAGGGCGGCTTACAATGCGTTAAGCAATAGCCATCATTCTTTTGTATATTTTTATACAAAGTCAGCTTATTGCCCCCACAAACTGGGTCCTCATTTCACCTACCTTAGAAAGGATGGAAGGCTGAGTCAACCTTGAGCCTTGGAGAGATTCGAACCAGCAGAAATTGCAGGCAGCTGTGTTAATGACAGTGTGCACTAAACCACTGTACTATCAAGGCTAATTAACCGAGAATTGTGAGTCAGTAAGTGAGTCTCTGCCCTTCTGACTACCCAGCTCAAGAACAAAAGAGAACAATCCAACCAAAGTTCTCTTCTTTATTTGTTCAGCCATATAGACAGAATCTTGCCAGGTTAAACCTATACTACTCTAATTCTAATTGATATACTCTGTGAGATTCTAGAGAGTGGCTCTCCCAATTCACTTCCTCTTTCTCCAGTCCAGCTTCAGGTTGTGTCACCTCTTGTTTTCCCTCTCTCCTTGGAATATGATCCCTCTTTCCTGGCAAACTGCCACTTCACTGTAAATCATTATACTGCCCTGCACCCTCTAAATAAATTTTTTGCGGTTACTTTTGGTTGTTCTCAGGTTTTTAACTTGTAAGCTATCCAGAGTCATAGCAATGAAATGGCCAGCTATATATAATAACTAACTAACATCATTGAGGCCAAGCAGCGGGGTGGCCTAGAGATGGAGTTATTGCTTCACAATCAGGAGACTGTGAGTTTGATCCTATGTAGTGGCAGATATTTCCTTCTCTGGGCGCAATGAATAACTGTGTGCTGTGAACACCACATAAGCATTAGGAAGGGCATCCAGCCAGAAAATTCTCGAGCTCCATTCAGATGCCCCAACTCCAGCCCAATACAAGGGATTACAGGGTCATTAAAAAAACACACCATTGTCACCATCTTTGCATTTTTTATTCATACTTTATGAATATCTCTGGAGTCGGCTTCACTTTCTTAGATTTTGAGCCTGATGTTCTATTTCATTCAGCAAATAATTCCTGCAGCTGCTTTCATGATAATTGATCTTGATAGTGTGATGGACAGCATATAAATCTAATCAATCAATCAATAAATAAATGAGGCTGCTCTTAAATCCTTTGTGGTCCTAGGTTTTCAGCTGGCAGCAGTGCCCAGGAGTATTTTTAGACAACTATACTTAGTTGTCAGGTGGTGCTTTTGCAGAGGCAATCTGGTTTAGCTACAGTTATGACACTCTAGATAAATATTCTTCCCCCCTCTCTCTCCCCCTCTCCCTCTCCCTCTCCCTCTCCATCTCACATGCATGTTTGAAGCTATTTGAAGATCTTGACATCTGTCTCACCTTAAAAATGTAGGGCTATCCAATTATCAGCATCACCAAAAGGGGATCTTTGGAGACTGGTGCCAGCCAGAGAGGACTGTTTACTAAAGATCAATAAAAGGCCTTTTCTGGTGTTGGACCTAAACAGTAGCATATCATTTCTTTATAAGCTAGGATTAACCCTATTCCTTCAGCTTTTTAAAGAAGTGTTAAGGCAGAACTTTAAATTTTTTTTTATAATGATCTATTTTTACCGTTGATATGTCAGGATAATTTTAGTAGTGGTTTTTAAGAATATTTTTACAGCATTATGTTTTCACATGTTTTTTACCAGCTTGGTGGCTTTTTCATGGAACGGAAGTATAAAAATATTTACTGCCTTCTGGTAACTGCATGGACATATCCATGTATTTTCCTTGGCAACATCACAGAGATGGTTTGCCACTGTTTTTTTTCTGCAGGATATTTTTTTTCAGCTTCTCAGAATAATCTATAACTCATTAAACTCATTAATAATCAGATTTATCCCTATCTAGCTTTTTGAGATAAGCCAAAATCAGTTAGGTAGAGTACTGTAAGTAAATGAGTACATTGTTAGAGAAAGAGATCAGATAGAATCCTGTTTAGTAAATGAGTGCTCCATGGCTTAGGACCCAGCTATTTACGAGACCACCTTCTGCCTCCGATAACCTCCCACCGGCCAACACGCTCCCACAGAGAGGGTCTCCTCAGGGTGCCGTCTGTCAGGCAATGTCGGCTGGCGACCCCCCGGGGAAGAGCCTTCTCTGTGGGGGCACCCACCCTCTGGAATGAGCTACCCCCAGGGATACGACTAATCCCGGACCTCCAGACCTTCCGCCAGGCCCTGAAGACTTTTTTATTTCAGCAAGTCGGGCTGGGTTAAAAATTTTTAACTGGGTGAATTTTATGGGTAACGGGGTTTTAAATTGGAGAAGCCTAAGATAATTTAATTTTGTTTTAATGTATTTTAATATTCGTATTGTGTGTTTTTAATTCTGGCTGTTCACCGCCCCGAGTCCTTCGGGAGAGGGGGCGGTATAAAAATTTAATAAATAAATAAAAATAAATAAATAAATAAAATGAGTGAATGGGAAAGAATATTTGAAGGTGTTCTCTTTTATAGCATAACAACAAGTTTGCAGCTATGATAGAAAGTGTGTATCATAGCTCATTAGGGCAGAGTTGGGCTTTTTGATATGTTTTCAGCAGCAGGGATGGTGGGGAACTATGGGCTTAACAAAGCCCTTCTGTTTAAACCTCTGTTATGCTTATTTTAGGGTTTATGTTAAATTTTCCTTTATTTTCTGATTAAACTAGGGACAAACTCTTTTACTCATTTTCAGTTGAAAGAGGCCACTGAATGGCATCTGAAGAAGGCACTGGAATGCTATCTTAAATCATGTCATTTGGTATTTTTCTAGCCAAAAAAGTTTATGCTATAAGAACAGGAAACGAGTTAGGGTTCTATTATCTTCACTTCCTATTTAAGCAACTTAGAACATTGCATTGTCATTGATTTTTAATTTATTGAGAAAGAAGCTGAAGTAGGAAGCTGAGAGAGGCAAAAATGAATGAGAAGGCTACCTGAAAAAGGGGGATTTAAAACGTGTATTTTTCATCCATACTGATATTGCCTCACCATTCCGTTTGATGTAGACCCAAAGAGTTTTAATTATAATTAAATGTATAGCTAGGCTGGAGATTAAAAACAAATTTCTTTCCCTTAAAAAAAAAAAACTAATGGTGAACAAGACACTGGGATTTCAGTATTGCATTTCCAATGGATTCCTAAAGTGGAAGACCAAAATCATATCTAGAATCACCATGATACCCTATTCCGTGAAAAAAAGAAAATACGCTATCTCACAAAGTCTTTTTTTTTAAAAAAAGTTCAAAGCTAGCTAAACAAATGGCAACTTGCAAAGAAAATGTTTCATAATATTTCATAATAAAATTATATTATCTATATTATCATTTTATAATAAAATTTCTAAGAAACCAAAGCAATATTTTAGCTATAAAGATAGCAAGGAATATACTTAATACATTCTAGACATAGTTCATGGCTTCATTTCCACAGGTTTCGAGAGTCTCATATCCAGGATACATACAAGTTGTCACTGGAGACTAACTTTTTAATCATGTTTATCACACTACATTTTGAATTTTGTTTCTCAAACAATGCTTTATGATGGTTAGTTCTTAGAACAACATGATTTGCACGAGACAAACCATTTCACTATATCCTTCCAATCTAAAATTTATGTCAGGTGCTCTCTGTGCATAAGAAACAACACCTCAGACTAGAAATTAGGGGACTAGTTATACACAAATATTACAATCTAATTTAAATTAGATTTTAAAAAATTAACTGACATTTGGTGAACTTGTTTAAAAGGGTCAGAGATGTGTTTGAGCTGTACAAGATTAACCTTTGCTCGTTTGGGAAAATGCAGACTTCAACCAGCATTCTGCTGCAGTGGCTGCACTTGCTGAAAGTTTAAAACAGTAATTTTTTCCCCTGGAAAGGTCATCTTGAGCTAAAATGTCAAATAAATTATTTAGATTACTGAATTAGAAAAGTGAAGATCTGACAGGCTGAATTTTTTATGCACATTAGCCACAGCTGGAGTCTTGATATGCTCTTTATTAAGTGAGGTTCCCCCCTTTTCTCTTATAAAAAGTCTATCCAGTTAGCCCAATATACACTAGTTGATGGATTGCAATTAGATCTGCATTTTACGAACTGGAGTGAAATTTGTGTGCTGCAATCAATATTAAACAGCAACAATTTTATAGAATTTGGGGGGGAAATCTCAATGTAGTGAAATGGTGTGTGTGTGTGTGTGTGTGTGTGAGAGAGAGAGAGAGAGAGAGGGGGGGGGGGATGGAGGGAGGGAGGCAGGGAGAGAGAGAGAATGAATAATCATACTGTCATGTGAAGTGACAAATATAAGAACTTTATTGGCTAGGCACCCTCATATGTGTACTAGGGAAGCAGCACAATATCCACCAAAAATGTGGTGGATCAAATATGAGGTGGGTACTCTATGAGATGCGGGAGAGATGATGCCCAAATTTGCATAAGCTTCCACCATCTTTCTTGAAGTGGAGGAACCATTTAGATCAGCCAATCATCTCACAAGCCTATTTCATAAAGGACGTGTAGGAATCAGTGGTGGGTTTCAAAATTTTTTACTACCGGTTCTTTGGATGTGGCTTGGTGGGTGTGGCATGGCTTGGTGGGCCTGACAGGTGAAGGATACTGTAAAATCTCCACTCCCACCCCACTCCAGGGGAAGGATACTGTAAAATCTCCATTCCCTCCCCAATCCAGAGGAAGGTTACTGCAAAATCCCCATTTCCTCCCGATCAGCTGGGACGTGAGAGGCAGAGAATAGATGGGGGTGGGGCCAATCAAAATTTTTACTATGGGTTCTCTGAACTACTCAAAATTTCCGCTACCGGTTCTCCAGAACTGGTCAGAACCTACTGAAACCCACCTCTGGTAGGAATGGAAAGAACAGGCCTCCATCTTGTAAACTAAAGCACTGGACTAGTAAGTATAAGAACCAAAAAGTATTTCAGGCTGGGTATACTTTTAAACCAAAAGAAAAATGTGTGTGTTTGTGAAATTATTAGGTGATTCAAATTCTCAGGATTTGTCCAATTGCTACTCAGTCTGCCTGTGAGTACCACTATAATGTATTTTATTCTAGAAACATATATATATAAAATACAAGCTACTGGGTTGCACTGTTGGGAGCAGCAGAATTTTGTCCAATAGCTCTGCTAGCATTGTCAAAGAGTATTTTCTTTTGGACAAGTTCTTATACACCAGCAGAATAGACATATCTATTAATTTATAAGTGCAGGCACTTATAGTTAGATTATTTGGGGGTGTGTGCCTTTGAGTCATTGCTGATTCCTAGCAAATGCGTATTCATGTCCCTGCAATTTTCTTGGCATGTTTTTTTTAAGACATGGTTTGCCATTGCTTCCTTCCATGGGTTAAGAGAGAGTGCCTGGCCCAAGGTCACCTAGGCTTTGTGCTAAAGCAGGACAAGAACTCACAGTTTCTAGGTTTCTAACCTGGTGTCTTAACCACTACACCAAACTGGCTCTTATAGTTAGAAATAATTACTACAAATTATATTGGAATGCAACACATCTCAACATATGGGAGACAAAAGCTGAGTTGCTACCATAACTGCCAGGGAACACTTTTAAAGGCATTGTTGCTCTCCTTTCTTGCTTTTCATTATCTTTAAAGAGATTTACATCAGATGTGATGTTTTCAAACTGAAAACAGTCTTAGGACTGTGCTTCAAAAGATGGCAGTCCTCTGAAAAGTAGAATTTATGACCACAAAGTAAATAAGCAGTAAAAATCATTGCTGTTTTTTTTAAAAATGGAGACATGATCACTTTTGGTGTATATTTTTGAAGAATCATAAAGAATGATATGACTTAAAAAAGTAAACCAAGGAATGTCTATGGAGATTCTCAATCATCCAGGTCATGGTTGTTCCAAATGTGCTTTTCCAAAAGGCAACTGGACTTTCTTGGAAAGGAAAAAACCAAGGAAGTCCAGCTGCCTTTTGGGAAAGCATCCTTGGGATAAACAGAGGAATCAAATTCAAAATCTTTTTCCATATTGCAGATATCTAAAATATACATTCATGCACCAGCAACTTTGTGTTATGATCTGGAGAATCAAAAATATATGAATGTGTATGTAGAAAAAAAAAAAGATTTTCCCACCTTCTACTACAATTTTTATCCGTTCAGTGAAATGGATGGGCCATTGATTATGATTAGACAAAGAAAGCAATCCATATAATATGTAATTAATTTACAGAGTTGTAACAGTTCAGATTGACATATTTATTTCAATGTCTAAAATGTCTGAAAGTCTGTCAACTGCTATTGGAAAGGGTGTTTCAAAAAGGGTGAATTTTCAGTTCATTCACAGCAGGCCATAAATATTAATTGTTGAATAGTAGGAAATATCAAATATCTTCAAACTTTCCTGATGGAAAGGAAATCCTTTTAAACTTGATTTCCCATTGATTTCATAGATTTCTGGTGTTTCCCAACAGATTTTCTTGATGGACCTGATTTTTACTTTTAAGTATGATATTGGAGTCATGTACCATTTTCCATTCAGTCCTACCTTCAATGCCTCCCAAAAGTTATGTTGATGATCTGTAGACTGGAGCATTCCTTCCCACAGTTAATTATAAGTCACTTGTGGAAATGTTTTCAGATGCTCTTGGATTTTCCTGCTGAAATGAGACACAAAATTGCTTAAGCTTGGTTTCAGCTAGCCGGTCTGTCCTGATTTTAGGGTTAGTTTTTAAAATTTTAATATTTATTTTAATTGACAAGTTTTAAATTATGGGCCAAATTTATAAATTATTTTAACTTTATTTTTAACTGTGATGTTTGTATAGATGTTTTTTATCTGGCTGTTCACCGCCCTGAGTCCGAAAGGAGAAGGGCGGTATAGAAATTTGAATAAATAATAAATAAATAAATAATATCATATTGAAAATTTGTAGTTCCATTTCTTTGAGATTGATGTGGCATTCAGATTTCAGACATGAATTTAGCAAGAAACTGGAAAAAAATAGAGATGAAAAACATTTATTTAAAGACCCTTTTGGTTTTTATACTAATTATCCTTTCTCTTTCAGAATGTAGAAGAGGCCCAAGAATTACTTAGTCACATGTGCATTATGGAGATGAGGGATATAGTGAACCAAAAAACCATATACCTTATTCTGTGCTGATTCATATGAATGAATGAATGAGCTAGAATAGACCTTGGAGGTCTTCAAGTCCAGCTCACTACTCAAGCAGGAGAACCTATAGGTGACTGTCCAGTCTCTTCTTAAAAACCTTCAGTGATGGAACGCCCATGATTTCTGAAGGCAAGCTGTTACACTGGTTAATTGTATTTATTATTTATTTATTTATTAATTTAATTTGTATACCGCCCTTCTCCCAGAAGGGACTCAGGGCGGTGAACAGCCAAAATTAAAAAACATACAAACACAAAAGTTAAGATAATTAAAAAGAATTAAATCATTGGCTTCCCAATTTAAAACCCCCAAGTCCATAAAATTTAAAATCCCAATTAAGAGCCATTTAGGCTAGGCCGGCTTGGTGGAATAAATGAGTCTTCAGGGCCTTATGGAAGGTCTGGAGGTCCGGGATCAGTCGTATTCCAGGAGGCAGCTCGTTCCACAGGGCGGGTGCCCCCACAGAGAAGGTTTTCCCCCTGGGGGCCGCCAGGCGACATTGCCTGACCGACGGCACCCTGAGGAGGCCCTCTCTGTGAGAGCGTATTGGCCGGTGGGAGGTTATCGGTAGCAGCAGGTGTCTCGCAGATATCCTGGCCCTAAGCCATGGAACGCTTTAAAGATGAGAACCAATACCTTAAAGCACACCCAGAAGACCACCGGGAGCCAATGCAGCTCGTGCAGGAGAGGTGTTACTTGGGAGCGCCACGTCGCTCCCATAATCACCCGCATGGCCGCATTCTGCACCAGCTGGAGCCTCCGGGTGCTCCTTAAGGGGAGCCCCATGTAGAGCCCCATGAATTGTCCTCACTGTTAGGTAGTTTCTCCTTAATTCCAGGTTGCTTCCCTCTTTGATTTGTTTCCAACTATTGTTTATTGTCCTGCCATTCCTGATTTGACAGATTAAATACATCAAGAAAACACCATTCATAGACAACAACAGTTTGAAAATAAAGTCCTACATGTCGACTTCTCTCGGTTGTCAAAGGTAAAGCTACAGTGATATTGGTAAAATGAAGATTAAAAAATAAAGAGGAAGAAATCTGTTTTATTTTTCATAAAACAGTATTAAGAATAGAATAGAATAGAATAGAATAGAATAGAATAGAATAGAATAGAATAGAATAGAATAGAATAACAGAGTTGGAAGGGACCTGGGAGGTCTTCTAGTCCAACCCCCTGCTCATGCAGAAAACCCTATACCATTTCAGACAAATGGTTGTCCACTTTCTTCTTAAAAGCTTCCAGTGTTGGAGCATTCACAACTTCTGGAAGCAAGTTGTTCCACTGATTAATTGTTCTAACTGCCAGGAAATGTCATCTTAGTTCTAGGTTGTGTTTCTCTCCTTGGTAAGTTTCCATCCACTGCTCCTTGTCCTACGCTCAGGTGCTTTGGAGAATAACCTGATTCCCTCTTCTTTGTGGCAACCCCTGAGATATTGGAACGCTGCTATCATGTCACCCCTAGTCCTTCTTTTCATTAAACTAGACATACCCAATTCCAGCTAATAATATGTTGGCTAATAAGACACTGTTTTATTTAAAGTTCATACAGTAATTACCCCTTTTTTTTTTTAATTGTGGTGGTGTAAAGGATTTCTTGCAATAAGATGGACCTGTTGGTTATATGTTGTTTAGATGTTCAGGCAGTGATATGAACTGCTTTCATAGTATCATACAAGAATATAGTTTTGTGTGATAACAATGCCCTGAAATGTACAGAATATAATTGTTCCCTGCTGGCTTTAATTGCTGCTTATCAGATGTAACTGTGCATCGTAGTGAGAAAATAGTGTCCATGTTTCTGTTGCATATTGCAACAGATTCTGATAATTTACTACCTCCATGGTAAGCCTATAAATTATCTGTAAAAATATCCTGCCAAGGAGTTCCAAGCATTAAAGGATGCTAGATACATTTCCAAACTAACCATTTTAGAGCAACCCTATCCTCAATCTATATAAATTAGATCAGGCCACCAATTCAGAAAAGGCTGCACATGCAAATTTCCATATATGTTGGATTACGCTGGATAAGTGTTTGTCAACCTTGGCAGCTTTAAGATTTGTGGACTTCTACTTCCAGAATTCAGTACTGGGAATTGAAGTCCACACATTTTACAATTGCCAAAGTTGAGATATACACTTCACTAGATCAACTCCTGTGGAAGACTTTACCTCTAAGAGTTTATACAAGAAGAGGTACATGGCTCTGGCTCTGACATTGTACTAAATATGTATAGATATATATATGTTATAAAAATGTGTGTGTGTGTATGTATGTATATATATATATAATTTTTGGCAGAATATGTGTTATTTCTTGTTTTTGTTTCACTCTATGATTTGTATAATTACTTTGACCAGACATCTTGTAAATATGTCTTAGCAGAATCTCCTGCTGAGATCAGGACAGCTTTAAGACTGAATACCCATAACTAAAAGGTCTTCTGTTCTCAATTGCTTTACAGTATGAAGTCTCAGTTGATTCTGTATTTCAGTCAGTGTTACTTTCCGTAGAAGGGTGACATTAACAACATGCAGGAAGATCTGTTTAAAATGGCAAATGATTTATGAATATGTAACAATTAGAAAAAATGATTTACAAGGACAGGCCCCTTTCTCTTCAATTGGCGTATGATTTGAAATATGTTGATTTATAAATTTTTGCAGTTAGCATCTTCTTAACATTGAAGAAGGATAAAGACAAGACAGAAATCTCTCCTGAAAAGTGAGTATTTTCTCCCTTTCCTTTCTAAAGCTAAAGTGGCCCTTGGTTCCTGAAGCTATTTTCTTCTAAGTAAATGCTTATTAATTCAGTAATTAGATTTTTGTTCTGCTGGAGGCCAAGAGCTCAAGGCAATGTATGTAGCAGTTTCTCCTTCAATATTTACCTCTGGAAGTTATGGGTGCTTCATCACTGGCAGTTTCCAAGAAGAGACTGGGCAGCTGTTTGTCCGGAATGGTATAGGGCAGAGATTTCCAAACTTTTCAGTCTGAAGGCCCTATTGGATATTTTGTAAACATTCAAGGGGCAGGAGAAAAAAAAAATCAATGAACGAATAAATGAGCGAATACAGTTTAATTGAATGGATGTGTTTTAGTTTGCTCAGTGTGATATGATTCACAACCACAGGTAAAAAAGAAATGTATAACTGAATATCTACACTAAGTGAAGAGCAGTGGGTGCCATTGGGTCTTATATCTGGGGCATAAAACTTAAAAAGAGAGAGAAGCTATACTGGTACCCAACCAGTCCAACAAGTGCCCAACCAGTCCAGATCACTCCTCTCCCCCTTGCAGGCAAAGGAAGCAACCCTCCAGCCATCTTCCTCTTCCTTGTCCAGCTGGCTCTGAGCCAGTTTGGAAAGGACTTTCTTTGCACGGTGGCAGAGAAATGATCCAAGGGCGGTGGGGGGGGTGGCTCTTGGATCACTCCTCCCCAGCAAAGGAAGTAAAAGAAACAACCGTCCAGCCAGCACAAATTTTAAAGCCAGCACAAATTTTAAAGGGGAAGATGCTTCCCTTTCCTTCTCCAGCGACCTTTCAGCTGGCTCGTAAACCCCCCTCCCCTTCAGTGAAATTGAGAAAATGCTACCTTCCTTTCCAAAAACTGGGGAATATAATCCTGCTTTCTCTCCTTGTGCTGTTTGGAAAGATTTGGAGCATAGCACATAGGAGGAGCTGGCAAGCTAGAAGGAACCTTTTGGAAGTCAGAAATAGTCTGTGGACCATAGTTTGGAGACCTCTTGCTTTAGGGTCTCCTGCCTAAGCAGGAGTTTGAACTAAATGACCTCCAAGGTGCCTTCCAACTCTATTGTCTATGGAGATTCTCAGTCATCCAGGTCATGGTTGTGCTTTTTCAAGCTCTGAGCTGAAGGAGCTTCTTGAATGAGAAGCAAAGCATCTTCAAAGAAAAACCAGGAAGTCCAGTTGCCTCTTGAAAAACACCTTTGGAATTCCAACCCGATCATTCTATGTTTTGTGTTTTAACTCTGTGAGGTAGAAAGAGCTGGGCTATTGTGAATGGCTCTGAATCTGAAAGAGTACTAAGAGGACTTTATTTTATTTTACTTATGTATTTGTTTATTTATTTATTTATTTATTTATTTATTTATTTATTTTCCTATTTCTTAATGACCAATTTCCACCAGAGAGGGGCTTTGGGTGGTGTATAGTGCAATTTGAACCGGGCTGGGAAATTCTGGAAGTTGAAGTTCACACATTTTAAAGTTCCAAAGTTTTAAAAAATCTGATTTAGATGCTAATTTGGAAAAATATAGTCAAGGACGAGGGGGATTTTCATATGTTGGGGAGAAAGGACTCTAAGGGCTCCTTTTCTTCTTCTTTAGAAAACTCTACAATCAACTCAAGCATGGTTTTTGGGAAAAATGTGACTAAAGAAGGTAATTCTTATTTTGCTGTCATGTAATGCACATTTGTAGAGAGCATCACACTTCATAGCATTTTTCAAATAAATTGTATAAATTGCATATGAAAGTAATAATATGCAAAGAGAATTTCCAGTTCTCTTCTCAAAAAATAAATTGCAAATAAATATGCTGAGGTTTTTCAAGATGTGGGCTGATTACTTTTCAAATAACAGCATTCAACACAGAAATCTCTTTCATGTGGCATCTCTATGCATGAGAATTGACAGAATATGTAACGGAAGACTGTATTCCTGAGCTCAGTAAATTAGCATTGAATTATTATTAATTAGATTTGTATCCTCCCTTATTTTGCACAATTATTTTGTACTCACCTCCTTTTCTCCCCACAACAACAAGAGAGATGAGTGAAATGAATTGAGCTAAGAGAGAATGACTGGCCAAATGTCCCTCTGCCAGCTTTCATGTCTATAAGAGTCTTCCACTTTTTAACCCAGCAATTGACATGCTACAACAAACTGCCTCTCTAAATACTGTTAAATACTGGTGAGATCAATGGGACAAGTGTATAAGACTGCCATTTAATGTGTGAAGCCTGTTTAGTTGCAGCAGATGGCAACATCTAGTTAGCAGTGTCTGGGTTTAGAAACCAAGTAAGATCAGGCTTCCTACTGCTTGGTTATATTGAAGGCTTCAAGGGAAATTTAAAAAAAAAGCTCAAGACAAACCACTTCTGTCTTAATGAAAAGAAAGGAGTAAAGGAAGGAAACAGAAAAGGGGGACTTAGATGCTAGTCAACTACAATGATGAGTTGAGACACTCCCCAAGGTTTTTAGGTATTTAAGAAATCACATATCTGGAACCAATCCACTGTGAAAGTTTTGTTCATTTTACATGCTCTGGTACCAATTATTTGCAAAAAGAAGGCAATCCTACATTCTAAGGCAGTTCTTCCTTTCCCTCAAAAGAAAGAATAGATAAGCAACATACCTTGTGTAATGATCTATTTCTCCAAACCAAGTCAACCTCAGGGTACCAACTCCAGTGCATACCAAGAGATTTTGTTTTCTACGTAAAGAATATGCACTATAGATGTATATGCATATATGCCTGTCAAAAGTCACATTCCAAGAAAAGAGAAGGGCCAGGGTTGTCCCTCTCACAAAAACAACCTAATTTGAATGAATTGAATGAATAAAAATCAATCAAAATTAACTACTTGTAAAATAAGACCCCATTATACTTGATTTTTCCTTGCATGTATCAACAGTTCTGTTTTTTAAATATGCTAAATTAAACAAGTGCGAACACACATTCCTCTGCTACCTTTAATCAGAAACAGAAAAAAGGGGAAGTTGAAGATGGAGTAAGAGGAAGTGTGAGAAAGGGAATAAAACCAGATATGGTTGAGGTGAGTAGGGAAGGAATGGGGTAGGGAAGATGGTAGGGAAGGGTAGGGAAGGAAGGAAGGAAGGAAGGGAAAAAGAGAGAAATCATGTTTAGTAATTGCAAAGAAAATTTAGATTCACCAGTCAACTATTGCTGTCAAGCAGCATCTAATTTAGAGATGCATTCACTTTGGAGCTGTGTCACCATATGAGCTGGCTAACTCACTGCTCACTGCAGGAGTTCAATTCTGACTGGCTCAATGTTGACTCAGCCTTCCATCCTTCTGAGGTCAGTAAAATGAGGGGCCAGATTATTGGAGACAATATGCTGACATTGTAAACTACTTAGAGAGGGCTGTAAAAGCACTATGAAGCAGTATGGTATAGTGTAACTGCTATGGCTAATGCTATACTTTGCAACAGTAGAGTCTAGTGGTTTTCTCCTTTGTTTCAGTAAGAAGGTAGCAAAACCTGAGAGACAAATGGAAGAAGCAAGAGGCAGGAAATAATGTCTCCCCAAACCAGGATCAGAAAGAAAGAAGAGTTGCAGGGTAATGGACACCCCTCTCCCCCCCTTCACAACTTAGCAAAGAAATTCAGGATCACTGGTAGAGAATAAGGCTGACTCAGTCAACTTCCATTGTCCCCCTTTCCTGATTTTTCCTCCTTTTAAATTGATTGATCCCATTTTCGTTTTAGTTCTAAAAGTATTTTTGTTCCTAATTCCTGTAATATATATTTTAGCTTGCAGTGTTCCCTTTTTCTTCCTATAGCTATTTCTTCTAAAATAATTCATTTCTGAATGTAATGTTTGTCCTAATAGCTCCACTCTCATGCAAATTTTTAAAAAGTTAGAGAAGTAAATTGCAAAATGCAGAAAAAATATAATTGTGGAAGATCACTGAGTTTCAACTAAGGTATTGATTCAAAAACAGAAATTTCTTCTTCATCTCTGTTAAAGATTACCAATGATGCTTGAAAAGGAAAAAAAATACTCATTTCTTATATGGCCTAACTCTTTAACATATTTTTTTAGTGTTTTGATTGTAATATATTTTTTGAATTTAAGCTGTTCAGAGTCATTGACTGAGATGGGTAGCTATAGGAATTGACTAAACAAATATACAGACAAATAAATAAAATGTCATAGAAGGGAAAGCTGAAATGAGAAAGGAGGAGAGGAACATCTAATTGGAAGTTCAGAAAAACCAAATGCTAAGAGAGAAAAATAAAGATGGCCATGTAAAACAAATGATTAAAAAATGACATGTTAGAGGGTTAGCCATTGAGTATTAATTTTAAAAACAACAACTCTCTGTAATTTTATATGGTGTACTTTATTATGAAATTGAGTTTTCTCTTTCTTCATCTGGAGCAAATAGAAATACTAACTTAATCTGTATAAATCATGAGATTAGGTCAGTACAGAAATTGTGTTAATAAATCAGTTGCTATTAATGGAATCAACATCTTAGTTGGATAGAGATAGCTCAAATCTGTCATTTACACAGTATTGTCATTTTTGAGGATGTATTCATTTCAGCCCAGGAAACAATTGTATTTGTTCCAATGTATCTATATTTACAGTCTGAATTATTTTATGCTGTACAGGTTATAGTGATTTACTCCTCCAGTAAATTTATTGTTTGCCCTGGTTCTAATTTATGAAATCACACTGCATACATATGGTATACACTGAATAGGCAAGAGTTGTTTTTGCTTCTGTTCTACTTTTAACAAGCAGCTTTTGTATCTCCAGATCTTTATTGGGTAAAAGCAGAACAGAGAATACAGTAAGGGGCCTACTAAGAGATGGGACAGCTCTATAGACTTACATCTGGTTATGGAAGTATATGGAATTATTATTAGAATCTGCTCTGAAATGCCTATACAAGGAAAATGAATGAATGAGAACAGAAAAAATAGAAAACCATGGTGGTGACTGAGTAGTAACTTAAATTAGCTTGGAAAAAATGGAAACAAGGTTTGGGAACTTTAAAGAATAAGATATACATACATACATACATACATACATACATACATACATACATACATTGACCAGCAGTTATCACTTAGAAAAACTTTTTTATTTTCACATAGAGATATGAATTATGATGTGTAGAAGCTGAAATCATCTGCATTTTTCTTGATTATTTTCATTTTTTTTCTTCCAGAAACAACCTTGATCTGTGGGGAGAAACATTTTAGAGCTTTCTCAGTTTTGCAGAACATTTTCTACAGTTGAATGCTAATTCTCCTGCCCCGCCTCCACCCCTTTTATACTTCCTCGTCAAAACCTGCCTTTATGAGAGACCCATATTATTAAATAGCCGGCTGCACCAATGATTTCTACTGCTTTGAGTGGCATTTCTCACCCCACCGATCATTACCCAAACACACTTTGCTGCTAATTTCCTGGAAGATTCAAATGTTCTTCTTTCAAGGTCATCTCAAAGGATAGTTTAAAGAGCTTTTTTCGCCTGTAAAATATGTATATTTACAAAAGCATGCATAAATGGTCACCAAGGAAGATAAGCTATCAGAGAGTAAAAAGATGTCTTTTCTTATACAGTTCACACACCAGTGAAGCAGATAAAATTGGTTTTGTACCTAGCCTATGAATACACTGTTAGGAACTCTGTCCTGAAAATTGATCTATACTACTGAGATAAAATTGAATGCACCTCTTTTCATAAATATCTAACTGTGCTATTAAAATGTGATGGCGCTTGCCTAAATACCCATCAGCTACAGTTCCACCACCTTGAAGCATATCACATGCAAAAGGGATCTTTGTGATGGACTGTGTAAGGACATGCTAGGTTTCATCAAACATATGTAGAAGCCACCAAAAATATTTCTGCACAGCAGCAATTGTTAAAACTTGCAGATCATTTACTGCATCTTATGGCCCAGTCATATTATTAGAAGATGAACAGCTTTGAATGGTAATTCAGAAGGATTGGGTCTTTTTCATACATGAATATGAAGGCAATAATAAGAAATGGAAGGATTTGCCAATTTGAGCAAATACATTAGAGGAATTCATCAAAATGATAAAACTAAGCTCAGTGTTTGAAAAGATTCTCTGTTCACCTAAACATGCTATAGCATCTCAAACTCTGTTTAAGCCTTGTATGATTTTTTTACAAAGTCCAGTTAAAAAGGACCGGCAAACCTCTTCTTCTAAATTTCCATCCCCCCCCCCCGTGATTATTAAGGAACAGATATCCTGTGGGAGAACCACACAGCTGATGATTGCTTCAAGTAGTAGAGGTATTTGTATGAAGTTCATTTGTGGCTGAATGTATTTCTTAGACATATGAGGTAGCTAAGAACCCTACAAGAAAAATCATGTAACTAAATTCATAAGAAAGCAGAAGTCATTTTTATTTTTTATTAAATGAAAACCTGACAATAAAAATCATGACCATTCCAAGAAAGTAAAATAATGAAATAATGCATATAGCCACTAGTAAGCCTTGATATAGTTAATAGATTCTAAGTCTTGAATTCTGAGGTAATTCCATACCAATAAAAGAATAATAACCATACCATATTAAACACAGTTAGGGAAGTGGTGTCATATGTTATAGTCACTCCATTCCATGACCCCCTTTCCTTTCTTCTTATGCTTGTTTCAAATGCATTTTCTGCTCTTACTGCAAAATCTCTATTTGTTACTAACTATTGGATGCAAATTCAAAATTGTCCTGGAAGGGGGTTACTTGAGTTCCTAGTAAGGCTTTCCAAATAAGTCCACACTTTGTGACGGTCAAAGTTAAAACCTGAGAGTCACATCCCGTTACCTGAAATCTGGCTTGTGCATATTTGGATTGGACCTTGGCCAATTCCTGCTTCGTGGATTACTTTTTGCTACTGAACCGGACTGAGGAGAAACTCTCTCTTGCTGACTGTGAGTGAAAACTGACTTGGCAGGCATTTCACAGTTTACTGCCAAAACTCTTATCTGCAAGGTTTTCTAGTCTGATTGCTTAATAAAATCTTAGCAGGCGTGCCTGGTTGTGTGTTTGCCTGTGTGGGGAAGGGGTCTATATTATGGTTGATCATACATTCTGGATCTGGATTTTTTTTTTCACCTATTGAACCCTTCCCAAGGCAGATGTTGTTATGTAAAGGGGTTAATGGTATTGTCATAGAAGTAAAGATGCTTTTTGAGATTCACTAAAGATGATTTTGCCAATACCAATGGTGTTCAAGTGGTACTCTAGATGCTAAGGTGTCCATTATTATTATTGGTGCTATATTTTCTTTCTTTTGCTATAATAATATAACAATTTGCAAGTATATTTATATTTTTCTCCATTTTTTTCTCTTTTTTCTGCTGTCTCCAGGTATTATAATACTTTCTATCTAGACTATATTGTCTTTCTTTTCAGAATTGTTGGGTCCGGGTTGCCTTTGTTTGCATTCTAAAGTCCCAGAGCTCATTTAAGCTTGCAGTTCTTCCAATTCCACTTCTGTGAATACTTTATTTCATATTATAAATCAATGTTGATCTGCTAGCTTCCATTCGGTAATTTCTGATTCTGGATGTTGTTCTTTCCAAAACTGGTGCTTTCTTTGCAAATATAGTTTTTTCATTGGATTTGATTTGTAATAGCAAAGTATTATTTCTTTTTCTTTCTTTCTTTTTTATATATTTGTGGGTAAGCAACTTTTCTTCCAGTAGTCTTGAAACTGCTGGTTCTGATTGTCAGCCAATAGTCCTGAGTCCTGTAGCCCATTTGTCACCAGATGTCCAGCACAGTGGTGGGTTGCCCCCGGTTTGGACCGTTTCGCAAGAACCGGTAGTAAAACTGGTGGGAGACCCCACCCACCACCCCGGATGTCATCATCAGTGATCTGCACATGCACAGAAGGTTCTGTGCATGCGCAGAAGCAAGGCGCACACGCTTGCTTTGCTCGCTCATGCGCAACCCCATTACTGGTAGTAAAGGTAAGTAGAACCCACCCCTGGTCCACGAGCTCCAACACCTAGCATAGTCCTTGTTAATTTGGGTGATGACTGATCACCTATATGGTTCTATAAGTTACTTCTCACCATATTGTATTCTGATGAGACCTGTCTAGTAGGGTTGAATTTCTGGCATAGCTCTCATCTTCTTCAGAGCACACAAGCTTACAATCACATTAAGACAGTGCCTCACTAGGTGATTGTTGTTGCTGTTGTTGTTGTGCTTCTATAAATAGAAATATCACTGTAGATTGGACAAAAGCAATGCCACTTGATACCTGGCATAGAATTGTTGATATTCTATAGAATTCTAAGTAGAAAGTAAGCACTTTCTGTAAAATAAATGCTCTGCAAACTGTCTGGTTTGTTTCATCAATTTTTCCTTAAGAAACCTAAGGTGGCATACCTAATATCACCTGTTCTATTTTCTTTTCCTCACAAGAACCTAGCTATATCTTGGTTGAGCAATGTTCACAGACTGGAATCAGTTAGGGAAAAACGAGGTTATACAAGCTTGGCATAAATTATAGCTGGAAATGACTCAGTTAATTTGTCCACTATTGGGGAGAAAGGGGGAAAAAGAATAAAAGGTGTTAACTTCGAACTCTTTTTAGCACAGTAGAAGATAAAAACATCACAGCCTAATTTTTTACTTTTATGCAATAATAAAAACTAGACATTTCTATAACAACAAACCCATCTAATCAGCAAAATCAAAATTTCATTTTTTTTTCACCACAAACACAAAATCCAGAAGCTATTTCCAAATGGTAATTTGGAAAGATTTCCCTTCTATCCCATACTTTCTCCTTTTCTCTTTTCCCTCCCTTAGTTTCCCAATATTTTCATTTTCTTTATATTTTATACTCTGAGAAACTAATAAAAATTTTAACTAGCTTATTTGGCTACCATTTTGGGGATGGGGAGAGCCAAGTACACTTTGAAGTCTAGATGTATTTGGGATATTTTTGTATTTTAAAGTCAAGAAAATAATTTGGTAAAGTTGATTATCCCACTAAAAACATGCTGTGGAAGTATGGCATTTTGATACATCTGAGTGTTTGATGCTGGATCTCTACACTGAAGTTACATATTTATAAATTACTTTCAAACTACAGTGATCTAATCCCTGAAAATTACTGCAGCACTTTCTTTGTTGAATTATTTGTACATTGTGTCAAAGAAGAATAATCATTCTGTTCTAACAGTATACAATATACACAACTGGATGTTCTGAACAGGACCATGGGAGAACTGGAAAAAAGTATACTTTTAAGAGCAAGAGACTTACCATTCCAACTCTGTTGATACAACAGCCAGAAAGCATATTGCTTCTGACCTGGATATATCAGATAGCCATAATAATTAGTTATTATTCCCAACTTTATTCTATGTCTTGCATTGACAAATTTTAACTCTAACTAGGCATTATGTGAATAAAGACTTCCCTTTATCTGTCCTGAAATTTCTAATGTTCAGCTTGACCCCAGGTTTCGCAAGAATGGGAACAAAGTTTCTCTCCGTTCATTTTTTCCAATTCCATTCAATGCATAACTTTCTACCTCGTTCTACTAACCTTAGGGGTCCAAACCTAAGGTGTTTTGTGGATCCCACTGCTGTAAAGATATCTTCCTTGGTAGTCTTGGGAAATTAGTGTGCTGTAAGCAAAGCCACCAGCTTCAAGCATGACCTTTATTTATAAAACTACATTTGGAACTCTAAGAGGCATTCTTAGATTTTTTTTTTAATGATGGCATTTTTGGTCCAATGCTTTGATTGGAACACTTTTATCTGCTCATCAAATAAGACAATACTATTATAAACAAGAATAGTAGAGAGCAAGGTGGGAAAGAGAATGAGGCAACTTATCAAATTTACCCTCTGCCTTCTTGCCTCAGCTTTGACATTTTGTTTTCAACCTCTTACACTGGACCAACATTTCTATTAAATGATCCCACAAGCAGCCCCCATTCCCTTTTTGAGCCAGTTTCTGCAGACCCTGTCAGTGTGTAGGTGAAGTGAGGATGTTACGCCCCACCGCTTTTGTGTCAAGAGGAGTTTAAAACCTGCTCACCTGAGTAATTCTATCAAGTTTGCTTTTCCTCATTCCTAAATAACATTCCTGCTCGTATCACAAATGCTGGCTGAGGTGTGTGAGAGACTTATAATCTTGCAGAAAAAAATATTAAAAAAAGCTTTAAAGGTTTTAAAAAATGGATCTTGATCAGGTTCGCTTGGAGGACTGAACTTTTAGACTCCTGTTTTTGCATTTGTGGGGTTCTGGGAACTGAAGTGGGCAAAAGACATGCTTCAATGTCTACCCAAAATGAGAAAAAACCAACAACCCTTAACCCAAAATGGGCTGAAAGTTTTCAACCTGACTTCAATCTGTTTAGTCTGGTAATTCAGTCTCATTCCTTGACATCTCCCCCTCCACCAAATTGGCAACCCTTTGGTTAAAGCTACATAGCTATCTGGGGAGAAAACAATCTTTACTTTGGTTCCCTGCCTCAATAAATTTGCTGAAAGAAATTGTGTGTGTGTGTGTGTGTGTACAGTATTGGAAATGTATAAGTACATACAGTATGTCACGACCCAATTAACTGCTGTTTGTTGCACCACAATTTCCATTCACTGAAGTAGTCCATGAGGATTTAGATGGAGTCATTTTAAATCCTCATCCCAAGACATTGCAAAGATAATATACATCTTCCTGAGCTGCCATACTTGTGAAATGGGGTTGGAGAGGATCCTAAAATGATCTGTTACCCAAAGCATGCAGCTGTTTTTGTTTTTGTTTTTTAAAAAAAGTAATTTGGAAAGCAAAAAAACCATTGCTCAGTGCATGATTTTTCTTATTTGACTGAATGTAATTTTTGTTTCTCTATATTTTACAGGCTTTCATTGATAGGGCGAAGCAAATTGAGTTCACGTTTTTTGCCTGTTTATTAAAAAAAGGGACTAAAACTGACAGGACAATCTCGGCATGCTTACTCAGAAGTAAATCTGAGATCAGTAGGACTTACTGTCAGATAAGTGTGTTTGAAAACTGCTTGAATTAAACAGGTTGCCTACTGGTCCAGGAATAGGATTCTTAAATGTCTTATCTTCTGTAGATTTCTGCTCTTTTTATCTAGATCCACTTACTGAAATCCGAGGCCTATGGTCTTGTTTAATATCAGCTAGTAATAAAGAGCTCTCCAGCTAAATACAGCTATATTCTAATATTAACTGCCTCTCTCGAAGCCTTCATTGTATAAGCCCTTCAATGTCAAGGCATTTAGGAGCACTCTAGCATCAATCAAAGTTCTGCGTCCAGTAAGTGCCTGCTTGCATTTACATGAAATATTCATACCGCATTCCGTTTTGCTTTTTCTCTCTCCTAATCATCACTTTTAGGAAGAAGCTACAATCATCTCAGTTAGGGAAGGGCATTATGGGATGTGTGGTACCTTTCAATGTCAGACTTCCTGCAGATAGCTAGTTCTGTAATGAGGCAGTACACACGGTACAGACTACCAAAGGTTTTTCCTCACCCAGCCTTACCTTATTATCATGTACAATTCATCTTCGAGTATACAACTTAGACCAAACGAAAGTAATTAATTAGCCATAACAACCCTGTCAAATAGCTATTTCAAATGTTGACAGAAAAGAAGTATTTAACATTTCTTTAAAGTGAGCGAGAATTCTCCCACCCTTAGCTGCTTCCACCTCCAAAATAGCAGATGGGGGGACTCCTTTTCCATTTGCGTTAATTATATAAGCTGCCATTTAATTCTCTTTATTTAAAAAAGCAGCCGCTGTTTAATCTTTTCAACAGAAAATTATTCTTTTGCGATATATTTTAGGAAGTGGTGCATTTTAACATAATGAAAATGGCTACTCTTACTGTACCGAGACAAATCATTACAGTAAATTACTAAAGTAAAGGCTCAGAACACTTAGAAACTGCTAAGGATACATTATTTTTTAGAATACAACCTTTGATCTAACTTTTAGTGTATTGATAGTAGCAATATAGTAGTAATAGTAGTTGAAGAGGAGGAGGAAGAGGAGGAAGAAGAAGTCTCATTTTAACTGAAAAATCTTGCAAGAAAATAGACCTCCTCAGAACTATATAATTTACTTTTATTTGTTTATTTGGGAACAAATAAATAAACAATAATATAGTTCCAGACTAAATATTGGTGTTTGTCAGATAAAAGAGAGGAGTTATATAATCAGAATAATATACATGTGTAGCTTTCTTTCAACAGTATTTTACTTTAATTGCGATTTTAGTTTTAGAATAATCAGCTAAATTATAGCAGAGGTTTTAGTAAGCCACACTGCATTCGCTAATACTTCTGATATTTCTTCAATATTTGGTAATTAAGATAACTTTGTGATAACTCTCTCCTTAGAAATTTAGTACAAATTTCAAAACACTGAAACCTGTTTACCTTGTGATTTTAGAAGTCCTATTGTTTACTTTAAAACTGTTAAAAATAGCAGATATCACATTTACTATATTTTTAAATAAAATATTCAGTGTTCATACCTCAGAATCAATATAATAAAAATAATGAAAGTTAAATACAATCTAAACTAATCTATAAATAATATCCTATTACCTTAAGAGTCAATTACAGAAATACATGGTAGGCAACTGATTTTTGTTCAACACAGAAAAAAATAAAGGGAACACAAGCAGAAGACATCCGAGATCCGAATGAATGAAATAGCAGTAGTTTTGTGTTCCCTTTAGTTGTTTGAGCAGTGTATAAACTACTGTATGTAAAGAACAAAGTATTTAATAAGGCTATTTCATTCATTCAGATCTCGGATGTCTTCTGCTTGTGTTTCCTTTATTTTTTTGAGCAGTGTGTATATATATATATATATATGTTTTCTCAGGTTTTCACGGGTGTTTGTATGTAGGTCTTTGGTTATTCGGGTCTTCTCCCACGTAAAATTGGAAGTGTCTTGGTGACGTTTCGACGAAGTCTCATTCGTCATCTTCAGGCTGGTGTTCTCGGCTTCGTGCTTCCAGGAGCAATGTGTGATCGCAGCTGTTTCTCCTAGAAGCATTGCTCCTAGACACATTGCTCCTAGACACATTGCTCCTAGAAGCACGAAGCTGAAAACACCACCCTGAAGATGACGAATGAAACTTCATCGAAACGTCGCCAAAACTTCCAATTTTACGCAGGAGAAAACCAGAAAACCCGAATAACCAAAGACCTACATACAAACAATATATATATATAATATATATTATTATATATATATATATTATATATATATATGAGTTTGTTTAGATTAAACATGCATGATGTTGAGTTTGTTTTGAATTTTTTTTCCCAAAGAAATGATCTCGTCTTGTAATATTTCCAGCAGAATTGCTGGAAGAAATCACAATAGTAGTTTATTTTCAGGGAAATTTAAGGAAGCAAGAAGATCTCATTTTGTATGTGAAATAGGTTGGCTGCCCTTTGCCTGAGGAGATTTCACTGTTGTGAAAGAAATAATTCATGGAAAGGTAAGGCATTTCCTTACATTTGAAACCAGGATTTTTTCTATTTCTTAAGATTTGATGGTCTTGTTAAAAGCCTTTTGAGAAGCACAAAGCATCCTCAACTCATTTGACAGCCTCTCATCATATATCAAGAACAGCTAAAATGTGGAAGAAAGTTTATTTCCGAAGTTTTGTCTGTACTATAATGTAGTACAGGCCTACTATACTGTTGCAACCAAGTGTTACATTTTTACCCATGGTCTCTGAATATATAATGCATGTGATTTGTCTCAGGATGACAATACCGTAAAGAGACTATAGATAGAGAAAGAGAGATAAAATTGTTGTTGTTCTTGATGATGATTATGCTATGGTTTAATACAGTAGTGGTATTCACTTACCTTCACTACCGGTTTGGAACTGTGAGTGCGCGTGCACCTCTTCTGCGCATGTGCAGAACCTTATGTTCATGCGCAGAGCATCCATGATGACATCCGGGTGGGTGGGCAGAGCCTCCCACCACCGCTACCGGTTTGCCTGAACCAGGGTGAACCAGTAGAATACCACTACTGATTTAATACTATAGGTGTGAGTTTCAGCTTATAATGTTGCACAATGATAGATGCCACATTTGAGATATGTACTAAGCTGTAGCTTAAGCTGATACCTTGAAGAAGACTATGGAAAATAGGAAGGCTTTGACCGTATAATCCTAAATAAGTTGTTTGTCATATATATGTAGTTATATGCTGACTAATTGATAAAGCATTTTGAATAACTTCTTTTTACAAATATTAAAAAGATTGCCACCCTTCCAAACCCTAGAACCTGAGCTCCATGGTAGTTATGTTCACTGAAAAGTAGTGTCCATAATAGATGAGAATGAGTTCATCCATGAACACATTAAATATAATTTTGTGTGTAATATAGGTAATCCTCAATTTATGACCACGATTGGGTTCAGAATTTCCATTGTAAGTCAGTGTGGTCAGAAGTTGAATCATCATGTGGGCAGATTCAATTTTATGATGATTTTTATCATGGTTGTTAAGCAAATCATGTGGTCATTAAGTGAATCCAGCTTTCCCAATTGATTTTTTTCCCCCCACAAAATGTCTCGGAAAGTTGCACATTGCAATTATGTGGCTGCAGGATGCTACGATTGTCATAAACGTGAACTGGTTGCCAAGCATCCAAGTTGCAATCATGTGACCATTGGGATCCTGCCACAGTCATAAGTGCAAAATAGAGTCATAAGTCAGTTTTTCTGAAGCCATCACAATTTTGAACCAACATTAAATGAACACTCATAAGTCAAGGTGTACCTGAATGGCAAATAATATTGGCTTCCTTAATAATTAAAATAATTAAGAAATTATTTGGGAAATGGAAAAATAACATGGACAAGAGCTATTGTCCATAATATTCAGTGCTAACCTGCAGATCTGGGGCAGCATGCAGGACAGCAATGGTGATAGAGGAATATAGTTCATCTTTTGCTTTTCATCAACCCAGAAGTATCTGGTTGTGAGAAACAAATTGCTAAACTAGGGCAGGCTTTTGCTGTTCTAGAATTGCTATTCTTATGTTCTTAAGGGATATGGTAAGCGTGAAGGAGATGAAATATTTGAAACTCTTTGTTAAAAGTTTAACGTGCTATAAAATGATTAAATATTAAACTGACTTGTCAAATGCACCATTCCTATTTTTTTAAAATCTATCTCTTAGCTAATGCATTTGTAGCCATAAAGAATATAATTTAGTTCCCACCAAATTTCTTAGAAGTGATTATGGAACAGCATATAATCTATTGTGATTTGTCTCTGATTTCTGGCAGAAGTTTGAAGATTTTCAGACTGCTGAAATCTGGAATGTATATAGTATGTTTCTAAAACTTATTATTGTATGTTGTGAAAACTTATTATTCTTCCAGCTTTTGATCTCACTATAATTATTATAGAATAGAATAGAATAGAATAGAATAGAATAGAATAGAATAGAATAGAATAGAATAGAATAGAATAGAATAGAACAGAACAGAACAGAATAGAATAGAATAACAGAGTTTGAAGGGACCTTGGAGGTCTTGTAGTCCAACCCAGTCAGGAAACCCTATACCATTTCAGACAAGAGATTGGTTGTCCAATCTCTTCTTAAAAACATCCAGTGTTCGAGGATTCACAACTTCTGAAGGCAAGTTGTTCCGCTGGTTAATTGTTCTAACTGGTTAATTGTTCTAACTGTCAGGAAATTTCTTCTTAGTTCTAGGTTGCTTCTCTCCTTGATTAATTTCCATCCATTTTAAGCAAAATTAATTTCCATCCATTAGTTTCCATTCCATTTTAAGCAAAAGAAACTCTAAAGAATCCTGTGTCTCGAATCAAATATCAAAGAATTGAAATTTTCTTCTTCAGTTTCGTAAAGTCTTGCTCTTAAAGCACTAAATCATATTGGATTTCAATTCTGTATGTGTGCCTGAGGGAGAGAAAGAAGAGAATGAGTTTGAACAGTGCAGTGGTATAGTGAGACTAAATCTTGGACAATCCCTCAAAAGCAGAAGATGAGAGAAAAAGCAGAAAACATGTTGGCTAGATTCTTGCCAGGCTAGAAACATGTCTTGCCCCACATTTAAAGTTATCTAATTCCATCAACTGTTGATGGAATGAGCATTAAATTGGCCATTCTGTACAGGTTTACAATGGTAATTGGGACCAGAATTTTCATTGCTAAGTGATGACACTTGTAAAACATGATGACATGTGACCACATCATTTAGCAATGGCAATCCTGGCAATCCTATTGCCATCATTAAGCAAGGAGCACAAGTTTCTAAGCAAGATTTAGGTGGTTTACAAGCAGGCCATTGGGCTCCTACTAGATGGGGAGGGATGGTGTGCAGGTGGCCAGTGAGGTGTAGTGCAAGTACAAGCATGGCAAGGCTAGGGATAGCTATTGGTGGCTTGGGGAATGTGGAAGCACTTACTGAGATGACTTGAGACATTTCCTGCAAGCTTTTCCATTGACTTTGCCTGTGGGAAGCTGACAGGAAAGCTTGCAAATGGCGATCACATGACTGTGGGATGCTGCAATCAAATGCCAGCTGATTGCCAAACACCAGTTGACAATCACAAGATCACAGAGGTGATGGGATGGCTGGAATATCAAGGATCAGTCATAAGTACCACTCATTCAGCACTCTTGTAATGTCAAATAGTCAGTGAACTAGTAGCTGCTTTATGAGAATTACTTGTATTAAAATTGTAACCAGACTCCATAACTCATTATTCTAGCACATAAAAACCTCATATTTAATATATATTATTTTTACAGTGTTCTGCCCTGTCCTAGCCTATTCTGCCTGGCGCTATCCTGTTTCATTTCATTCTGTTCTATTCCGTTCCACTCCACCATTCTTTACATTTTCGATTTTCAAGGACACTGGGCCAACATACAACATTTCAAATACATAACTTAAACATTCCGGTTTTTTTTTAATTAAAATAAAAGAATAACCACCCACATAAAACATCAACAAGAGTAACTTTTAGAATGAATTTACACAGATCCACAAATACTCTAGGCACAGGCCTGAGAACATCAGGAATATTTCCGGATCTCTTTTTTTCTTTCATAAGGTAATTGTGATTTGTGTATGCTGATGTTTCATTAAATGACACATTTTTTCAGACTGGAAATGATATTTAACTATCCTATATACAGGAATGTGGGACGCAGTGGCTCAATGGCTAAGACGTTAAGCTTGTTGATCGAAAGGTCAGCAGTTCAGCAGTTCGAATCCCTAGTGCCACATAATGGGGTGAGCTCCCGTTACTTGTCCCAGCTTCTGTCAACCTAGCAGTTCAAAAGCACGTAAAAAATGCAAGTAGAAAAATAGGGACCGCCTTTGGTGGGAAGGTAAAAATGTTATGTTCGCCTTTGGTGTTTAGTCATGCCAGCGACATGACCACGGAGACATCTTCAGCCAGTGCTGGCTCTTCGGCTTTGAAATGGAGATGAGCACCGCCCCCTAGAGTCGGGAATGATTAGCACATATGTGGGAGGGGAATTTTTATCTTTACCTTATCTACAGGAAATACCCAAGCCTCAGGTAGAATGCACAGTACAGTTTCTTTACAATCTTTACAAAAAGTTACAGATAGTTTCAGAGTCTTGGCTCGGATGTGAACTTGTGAAGAAGTTGTTCATGGAGGGATGCCCAGTTGCTTAGAATGCAAATCTCTATGGTTCCAAAATGCCATTACATCAGTCTTTCCAGGCAAGAATCAATACTCAAGATTTCCAGTTAAAAGGACCCGGTTGCAGGAGGACTAATTCTGAGACCCTGGAGAGCCCCTCTAAGTCAGAGAGAGAATGCCGAGCTAAACAGATTGTGTAAAAAGCATCATGTTTGCTTGCTACTTTTCAGGGAAAAGATATGTCATATAGATTCAGAAAGCATCCATTTGGATCCAATCCCAACAACAGTGTAGAACGTCCTTACAACACAGTAGTCTGTGTAAGCACAATCTGTATTACAAAGGATTGTACATGTTAAATTGGCAACTGTTCTAATGTTATTTCTAATGAATATTTAAGGGATATCCTCTGCCACTTGCCTTATCCAAAGGCATTTGCAATTCACTCTTTTAATGATTCTTTTTTAAATAAGGGGGACTTTCCAGACCAAGTATTTGTAAACGTATACAGCCATTCTGTGTTTTTCTTTAAAGTCAAACTGTACAGCATTCTTTACTCTGGCACTAAATCACCTTAACTGCTAAAACCATGTTTTAACTCTATTTTTATATATCTATTCTCCCTCCCCCCCATTTCACTCAGCCTCTTCTTCCTTCCACTTTAGAACTTTAGCATTTCCTTCCATATCTTGTGCTCATTATCCAGAAGTTATTCTGTTCCTTCTGTTAAATTACTTTTATACCATAGCTTAAACGAACATGTCTTCCTTTCATCTGGCATTTCAAACAGGGCAAAGACTGCTGTACAATTTCCAAACACAACTGTGCTAACAGAGATGAATTACTAGAGTTTATATAATTTATATTAGGAATTCATAGACCTAGCAAAAGGGATTAGTACATTTTATTTCAGGGTAGGGGATGATCCTGTCATTAATGGTCGATACTTTCATCATCTTTTAAACCTGAGGAATTTCCAGGGTGACAAGGCTGTAAGGACATATCTGGGATCCACAGCTGTGAGTTTTATCTGGTCATGTACTGCTTTACTCTCACTATGTGGACTACATTCCATCAAAACTGGATTAGTCTGCCAATCATGTCTTCCCATGTATATTGTATTATGATTTTTCGAAAATGTCACCGAGATCAGAGTAATTTCTTGGCTAATTGCATCTTGTCTCTGCTTAATACTGTGCATTTAATGGTTTCATTACTTTACATGACAATCAAAGAGGCTAGTCCAATATTATGGACAATTTTAGTTTTTAGGAGGAAGCAAACAAAATAAAATAATTCTAATGAATCCTGAGCTCCACTCCCTCTCTTTTAAATAACTGAGTGAAACATATTTAAGGTATTTCTATATTTCGTGCAATATAATAAACTCTGTTAGTGTTATTCATATTGTTCCCTGTAGTCTTAGATATACATAACAGCAGAGATTGTTTTTCTAATCCCCAAAGCACACCTTGTGCTTAACATAGTATTCCCCCCCCTCTTTTCCCTGTTAGGGAAATAGATTAAAGAAAATATTAACCTTTAAGAAACTGTCACTCATTACTCACACAGCTTCCATTATATGTGCAGATGTCCCTGGAGAATCTCTCCCAAACACAAAAATATTTGTGCTTCAATATTTTCCATTTAGGCATGGGAGAGATTCATTTAGATGAATGGTGCAGTGGATTTGCAAAGGTTTCATTAAACTATACTTGACTGACTGCATGCATTCCTGCTGATATCACATGGAGGGGAAAATGGACCAAAGAAATTCCAAAATGATTGCAGTTATACAGTTGCAGTCACTAAGCCAATGCTGCTTTAGAACTACCTGAATGACACTGTATCAACCTTATCTAAGATACATTTCAGAATAAGATTCAGATGTAAATTACCCAATATATTTCAGCATTCTTCCTTAGTGAGAGAAAAAAGCCTCAACCCAAATGTGTGAGGAAAATCCACTAAGTTATTTTTTTCTACAGATATGCGATCACTAATACGACCTTCCAAGTTTTGAGAGATATTTGCTAGAAATGGTCGTACATCCAATATGAAAAATATTTATTATACAATATTTTAATCAGGCTAATAAACTACCATAGATGCTATGAATTCTTCACTTGTCTATCCAAATGTATTAGAGCAGATATATTTTCAGACAAAGATATTAGCTGAATAAAAGCTCCAGATTATACATAGCTGGAATTATCCTAGAAAATTGAACGGGGACATTGAAGAATCTTGTAGAATAGCCTTTTTCAACTTTGCAGGAGATGTTAAAGTGCAGTGCATTCTCCACTATTCCTTTCACCTGGTTGGGGATTTAGGAAATTCTAAAATTATTCCATTTGGTCAGCACCAGATAGGGAAAAGCTGCTGGACATTGAATCAGAAAATGGAAAATATTGCTTTCATCCCTCTCAAAAATATGAACAAATGAAATGTTAGAGAAAGGAGACTGATATATAATGATTAATCAAACATTACAAGTCATAGTACTTAAAATAGATTTGTCAAAAGAAAAATTGCTGACATATAGCCCCAAAATTTACATTTAATGTAAAGTAAGTGTATAACAATATTATTTCAGGAGGAAAGTATTTTGAACCATTTGGATTTTACACCCACGAGAGTCTTCCAAAAAAATAGTTTTGTAAATGAAAGTGAAGTTTTTAGAGGGTTTAGAAAGTGTGAAGGCTGGACACCCAGGCTATATTAGGGAAACAGCAAGGCAAAGACCCTTCTAAAAATGCACATAAAAAGTGAATCTAAAATGAAAAGTCAATTTAACCGCACATGGAATGGATGTTGATAAGAATGAACTGCAGAATCTGGAAAAATTAAAATGACATGATATTCCTTTTGAAATTAGCTACCTGAAGCAAAAGCTTCATCTTGTTTCACATAGACTCAGAGCATATTCACTGGTTTTCCAAATCAGAAAAAATCATAGTCTTTTTCTAAATTCTGAAAGAACAGCAGCAGCAGCAGCAGCAGCAACAATATAGTAACTCTCTGGAATTAATTACTGTGTAAGTTACACTGCAACATAGGTAAAGTACCTACATACATACAGTATATCCATTGTGGTGTAACAGTAATTTTGTACACAATCTTGAAGCAGAAGTCATAATTATTTCTGCTTGGTGAACAGAATGAGCCTTGGTGGCGCAGTGGACTAAAGTGCTGTTAAGCAGCACTTAGCTGCCAACTGCATGCAATTACTGCAAGTTCAAATCTCACCAGGCTCAAGGTTGACACAGCCTTCCATCCTTCCGAGGTAGGTAAAATGAGGACCTGGATTGTGGGGGCAATAAGCTGACTTTGTATAAAAAAGAACACCGCTTAGGGGGGCCCAAAAGCAGGTATATGCAAAAAGGTATATGCAAAAAGTATGAAGGCTATTGCTTAACGCATTGTAAGCCGCCCTGAGTCTCCGGAGAAGGGCGGCATATAAATTGAACCAATAAATAAATAAATAAATAAATAAATAAATAAATAAATAAACAAACAAACAAACAAAGGACCCACAAATTCCCTGTTGTCTTTTGTGTGTGTGAATCCCAGCTGATGGCTACAATGGACAAAAACCGAAAATTGATTAGGAACTCCTTACACATTTTCATGTTTGAAAACCCGTGTCACACACTATGAACTAAAACTCAGGAAGACAGAGCATTCTTATAATCTGTATTCATTTTACATGTAGAATTTAAAACCACGGAAAAGTCAACACCATCTAAAATATATTGAATGGATGCTTCATTCCCATCATGATCTGCACTTGGGAGGTGATATTTTTCCCCATTTGTTTTCTACCGGGGGAATTGCCCTGAAAGCCATTCCTTCCCGTCAAAGAAAGACAAACAACCATATTCCGTCAGTTTTGCTTTTCTGCTATATCAAGTAACTGCAGGCTACTGGGCAGTAGAAGCAATGGGGGTGGGTGGGAAGGGGCACCTGCTGACTGATATTCTTAATAGCAGTTTTCTGGATGAAGGACATACTTGGCTTTGGATTTGACAGCATTTGCAGAAGCCAGTTTGTATTCACAGTGGCAGGTAGAAGGAATGTGAGCCCTGGCATAGCCAAGGTGCCTATAAATACTTTGGCTTTCTAACCACTCAAATCCAGTGGACGGTGATTGCTTCTTCCTAAATATAAATGTAAGCTGGCATTTCCTTTTTAAAAAGTGCAACTTGCTGAGGAATTGGGTTTCTAAACAGTTTTCTTTAAACACATCCAGTTTTCATTTCACTGATATTTCTATAAAACAGAACAGTGATAAAACATTCCATCTGACTGGTATATATTTTAGGTGAGAAAATTGATTGTAATTTTCTTTGATCCATGATCGTGAATTACCCAACTCTACAGAGCCTGAATAATTAGCAAATAGGAATAACTTGCATTCCTAAGAGCCTTTTTAGTACAATCCTGCCTGCCCCCCTCACCAACTCAGGCATGCTGGAAAAAATATGAGCACTTAGGGAAAAACCCATCAGCATTGGAAGATGTACTCAACACTCGTTTATAATACTAATGATAATTTTGGTAATAATTGTGTAAAATTGTGTCAGTGAAGCAAAGAAGATGGGCAATGATAGAAGCTAAGTCAACAAAATATCAGTCTTCCTTATAAATCAATTGGCAAAAGCCATGTTTTATTTTTTAAAAACTTCTGTGTTATTTAGCTGCTTGTAGAAACTGGCAATAAAGAGAGTTACATAAACTAGAAGGTATAATCACGAAGTACTCAAAATATCGATCTGATTCTAAATACAGGATTGCATTTCACAATGAAAGTTTCAGATACTCATAAAATAGAATAACCTAAATAACAAGAGTCTAGGAAATTTCTCAATTCTCCCATTTACCATAGCCAATACAATAATTATAACTGAAATGAGAGAGAGGCAGAAATTACAAATTGGAGTGTATGATAAGTAATAATAGAACAGCATTTAATAGACCTAAGATACTTGCTTATTCCTTAAGTTTTGCATATTTAATCTAAAATCTGAATCAATTTTTCCATTACTAATGCATGATATCTTTTAAGTGTTCTCAGTGAACTGTTTTATTTTTCACAACTAAATCTTATATTTTTAATGACAGAATGGTCAGATATACTTCTAGCAAATCTCAGAGGAATTATCTTGTATTAAATCAGTTTGGCAGCAGTTCTTCAAGGTTTCAGACAGAGGTCATTGCTCTTTGAGATCCTTACAAGGACTGATCTTAGGATCTTTGCCTATAAATACAAAGCATGTCAGTTAGCTATGAGCTTTCTTTAGAATTGGGCTTTCAATAGAATGCAGAAGCTTTTCTGAAATTACCGTTGGCGATGTAGGAATAATTTGGGGTGTGTCTTCAGGCCTTTGATATTAGCCAATCACACTTCTCATTCAACTAAAGGTCATCTTGAAAGGATGTTCTGCCTTCAAAGGGGATTTTGTGTTAAACCACTTCTAGTTCCATTTTCTTTCTCTGAAGAAAGAACAGGGATATGAATTGGGAAGAGTGATGTCAGACCCAGAATGTAGAAGACCCTTTCAGATGAAATGAGCTGTTTTATGCTAAATCCATTATAGATATAATCAACTATTTTTATTTTGAATCTTATAAACAGCCTTAAGGTTTAGATGGAATCTTAGGTGGAACATGAATCCAATCAGTCAGTTTGATGTCTCGGTCAAAAACTAGAACTATTTTGTCTTGCAATTTCCTTGAAATTTTTCCCTCCAGCTATTAACATCTGTAAAGTGATGGGGAAATATTGTTCAAACATGGCGGTCATAGAGTAGTGTTGGTTACATTTTTAAATTACAGTTTGTGTATTCTTGAATTCTAACCAGTTTGGTCATTTATTTTGAGAAACAACTCTCAGAGGCTTCAGACCACAATTGTTAAGGAGGGAAGCAATTTAAAAATGGTCAACTGCCACTTAGGTTTACTAGGGTGCAGCTAATGTAGAGATTATCCAGATACCATGTTACTTACATTGAAATTACTCTGGACTAATTCTTGAAAAGAATTTGCTATCTTAAATTTAAATATTAATACAGAAATGAGGAACAGAACAAGCAATTTTTTCTTACCCAGAAATATGTGTTTGTAATATAAGTGTGAAAGTACACCTAGACCAACACACAGTTTTGGGAGGAAAGCTATTCAACTTTCAATGGGCAAAATGTTGATTGTAAAGACATTACTACATACGTAACATGAACTCTGCAAAAATTATGTTTATCCATGTGAGAATAAAAATAACAATTTTATCAGCCTTTAGAACAACCTTTTCCATGTTTCTTGGGATGAAAGATTTCACTCATCTAGATTAGAAACTAAAGTGGTAACATGCATTAGATTGGTATTCACAACTCAAAAATATTAATTAGCAAGCAGGAGCAGTTAATGGTTGGTGAAATAATTTAATACTCAGAGATGTGTCTCCAAAGCTCATCAGCAAATTACTAATAAACCTACTGCTGAATTCTGAATTAATTTAATAATAAATGAAGCAGAAATACAGTTGAATTCAAAAATATGTTATTAGCATAAAAGCGATATTGTATATTGGGAATTAAAAAATATCTTTCTCTTGTAAAGAATTTTATGAACTCATGTTGATATTTAAGAAGATCAAAAGCGGGACTATACAAATCAGTTTAAAAAACTGAAACTCAGTTCAGATTTTGAATATCCCCCAATGTACATAGTAGACAAATGAATAAATAATCATATATGGCTATTATGATCATGTTGACAGCTGCAGTTCATAGGAGTTCAGGACCAGCGTTCTACCATTCACCATCAACCAAGCAATGCTAGTCAGTACATTGTACTTTATAAGACATGACAAGTAATCTTTTTGCCGGTATACTCATTTTAATTTTTAAGAATATGTCACTGGTGCTCTTACAAAATGACTACTATGATAGTTGTGGCCAGTTTGTGTAATGGAGTGTGAGGATGACCTTGTGGAACAAGGGGAAGAGATGCTGCCTAGGAAACAATCAGACAAGAGAGGCCAGAGCCCCAGTTGACTTAACAGTCAGAACAAGAAACTTAGGAAGAACCCACTCTAATGGACCAACAAGTAAAAAATGGTGGTGGAAAGTTTATACTTTCAGACTTGTAAGATTGATGTCAATCCTCCCAGGTAAATCAGATGTGAGACACAACTAGATGAATTAATTGTCCTTTATTGTAAGGATACATTGACAGAATCTTGCAAGCCACTGGAAGCTCTTCCTCTCTTGTCTGATTGTTTCCTAAACAGTTATCTCTTTCTCTCATTGCCCAAGGTCATCCACACATCCAACCAGCTCTCCTAACTGTCAAGATATTTCTAAGAACTCAGGTTACCACCCTTTCTTCGTTTCTTTTTAGGACAGTGGGCACAATTGCAAACAAAGTAGTGGGCCCACTCATCTTTTTTTAATTTATTTTCTGTGAATATGCATTGTATTTCCATAGAGCCAGCAGCTCAACATTTTTCATTGAAGTATATCAATTTCCTGTGTAGAGTTTTTGAACATTCAAACCTAGGTTGGAAGTGTTGCTGTAAGCTGTCATCATAAGAGTACAAATTTCAGAAACAGTAACATTTTTTTCAGTCGTCTTCAGGCTTGTAGCATATATAAATGCTGGCCATAAAATTCTCCGATCACAGCATGGATAAGTATGCGTGCTTGTCATTTTTCTTAATAAAAAACAGATCTTTGAAGCTCGGGAGGATATTTTACATGTGACTTGAGAGATTAGGGAGACTCTAAAAAGCAAAATGTGGAGTCTTATTGCAAGAGAAAGTGAGAAAAGCCCTCATGCAATGAAATGCAAAGCGTTTCACACAACTGCAGTGTTAAATCCTTATGAGAAGTTAGTCCCTTTCTCATTTTTCGTTTAGTTCATTTCTTCAAATTGGAAGCAGGCTAACTTCTTCTTTAAAAGATACATTATAAGATCCCTTCACTTCTAGGGCTTTACTGTCCTACTGAGCAGTCCCTGGATTGAACATTATATAGAAGCAGGAGCAGCTAAATTTCTCTCTACCCTTGCTATAAAACCATGAATGCAATACCTATGTTTGCAAAGCTTTGGTTTCATCCTGCATGAAAGGTTTAAATATACTTGGAAAACGTAATGTGTGAAGAGGTGTGTATGATCTAAGGCAATTTCTGAAGTGCAGAGGAGGAACAAAGGGAAGTCTAGACTACAAATCCATTTGGTCTAGCATTTTAATTTATGCTTGTTTCAGCTAACTCACATGTGTTATGATGTTTTATTGATTATTTTCAAGGAGATGAAAGTTCTGTCTAAGATAGTTTCGAAAGCAAGCCTTTTTAGAGGAGAAAATAAGCTTGAGGTAAGGTATTATCCTCACAGCTTTGATTTTGTGGCATTACCCCATGGCAGTTTTATAGTGTCACAACAATTGATCATAGTTCAGAGAGGAAGGCTGCCTCAACTTGACTTGTCAGGGTGTTTTGGTGGCTTTATTTTTCAGACAGGCTGCTGGACAAGACAACAGCTATTGTATAACAGAATCTTCTCCACACCTTTCTGTTCTGATTTCAACATCCCAGAACAGACATTAGAAACAAAGTATTTATTTAAAAATAGGACTTGAGCAACATCAATTTTTCATAAACAATATATAAAAAGAAAAAAAAACATAAATTGGAAAAAAACACATTATAGTTAAAAATATCCACTTAAATAGCAACCCAGTAACCCGTATTATTTTTTTAAAAAAAGTCATTCTTAGAATTCCCATTAACACCAGTAAGTGAAACCAATTGTAAAGGATGCTGGGAGCTACAGTTCAGCAATATAGGATAGCTGAACTATCCTATATTGATAGGTTCATATCCTATAATATGAGCCGCGGTGGCACAGTGGTTAGAGTGCAGTACTGCAGGCTACTTCTGCTGATCACCGGCTGCCAGCAGTTTGGCGTCTCAAATCTCACCAGGCTCAAGGTTAACTCACCTTCCATCCTTCCGAAGTCAGTAAAATGAGGACCCAGATTGTTGGGGGCAATATGCTGAACTCTGTAAATTGCTTAGAGAGGGCTGTAAAGCACTATGAAGCGGTATATAAGTCTAAGTGCTATTGCTATTGCTATAGCTGCCAGTTTCATAATCCTGCCCTAAACAATTTGGCTATGCATTATTAATATTACAATTCCAACATACCTGGAGAATTTTTCATAAATATAGAGACCCTACATGTCATAATTCTTCAGGAGAAGGGGTGGCAGAATCTGGCAGTGGAGTCAAAAGAGTTATCAGCCTGGAGTTGCTACATAGCCACAAATGAACCAAGCCCAACCCCTTGTGAATTCTGTTGACTCGTATCCAGTGCCATTAGTTGAATAGATTCTGTGCATATAATGGCATGTGTAATAATAAACAAGTGGGGTGCAGTGGTTCAATAGCTAAGATGTTGAGCTTGTCAATCAAAAGGTCGGCAGTTCAGTAGTTTGAATCTCTAGTGCTGCGTAACGGGGTGAGCTCCTGTTACTTGTCCCAGCTTCTGCCAACCTAGCAGTTCAAAAGCACGTAAAAAGTGCAAGCAGAAAAATAGGGACCACCTTTGGTGGGAAGGTAACAGGGTTCCGTGCACCTTTGGCATTTAGTCATGCTGGCGACATGACCATGGAGACGTCTTTGGACAGTGCTGGCTCTTTGGCTTTGAAACGGAGATGAGCAGAGTCATCTAGAGTCGGGAACGACTAGCACATATGTGCGAGGGGAACCTTTACCTTTACCTTAATAATAAACAAGTTTAATTGGGAATTTCACATGTGGTCCTGGTCTTTCACACTTGACAAATTCCATACTAAGGCTGCCCTCTTCGTCCATATGAATATAGAGGTATTAACCAGGGAGGGAATTTGTAGAGCTTTCAGGCCAAACACATTACAGCACCAAGGAAACTGAGAAACATAAGATTATGTCCAGAGGATACTTCTTCATGGTCCTATGTTACCATCATCTTCAGTGTAGCATGGATTAGGTAATTGGATAGAGAACCCAGGATATTATGTTTCATTCCACTAAAAATCATAACTAGAGCAAAAAATATGACTATACTTTATTATCACAATTTATGCATATACCCTGACGTACCAAGGTATCACTCACCTATAACAGCTAGCTGGATACTTGGGTGATTTTATTTTACTTATTCTGAAACTATTTTAACAGAATGGTGTAAAATAGCTTCATTGTTAATGCTTGCTACAGATAACTGATTTCCTATGTTATTACAACATACACTAAACAAATAATTTCAAATAATTGTTTCATTTGCCTCCATAGCATCTCATTCATTTAGGGTGAAATGCGAACTGTCCAGATGTTTCCCTAGTCAAGTGGTGCTTTTGAAAAGCAACCGTTTAAATCAGAATAATAAGAAAATAGGGGGAACCCAGAAGGAAGTGCTTCAGAACATGTGGGAATGGAAACTCAGTATTACTGTAGTCTGCAACTCATAAAAAAAATCACAATTTTTTTAGGACTGTGCTGCAACTTAGAAATAGTTATTTGTGTTTTAATAAGTTTCATACAGGTGGTGCATTCAATCTCTCATTGTTCTGAATTGAATCCAAAGTATTGTGCCATTCTATTAAAAACCTGATACCACATAAATCCCGTAATTCCTTTTCCATAAAATTATCCAATAAATTACCATAGGATAGGTACCAGAATTAATTTAACAGAGGCACCTGTTTTTTCTGTAAACTCAACACATATGTTCATATTTTTAATGAATACTTAGTAAATACATGGTATTTTTAATATATGGGGTATAGCTCTGAATATATTATGGCTAGCCACATACTCAGCCATATGTATAGAATGGAGCTGGCATTTTTATCCAGCTATTGAGTCCTTCCCAAGGATCTAGGTTGGGCAAAGGTTGCTGTTTGATGGTTAAAGGTATTGTTGCAGGATGTAAGCTGTCCCAAAGGAAGTTGCCATTTGCATTTGATTGATGGTGTAAATGCCAGTGGTGTTCAAGTGGTGCTCCAGATGTTTTGAGACTGCACCCAAGGCATCTATTACTGTTTGTATTCTTTGCTTTCTTTTGCTACAGTCATTCTACTTCCATTTACATTATTTGTGTCTTTTTATTATTATATACATAACATGAAATCACAGCTGCCAGTTCTTTCTTTTATTATTTTTTTATTTAATTTCTATCCTGCCTTTATTATTTTTATAAATAAGGCAGCACAGATATCTAATACGCCTCCCTCCTCTTATTTTTTCCATAACAACAACTCTGTGACGTGTTGGGATGAGAGAGAGAATGACTGGTCCAAAGTCATCCAATTGGCTTTCATGCCTAAGGCGGGAATAGAACTCACTGTTTCACATTTTCTAGCCTGGTGCCTTAAACACTAGATCAAACTGGCTTGTGTTGGCTTTCATAAGAACCTAGGGTGTTGTAATGTTTCAGCATTGTATATGTGCAAATCCAAGCAGTATGACCTTTTGTAATTGATAAAAATTTTGTCAATACACAGATTTTCTAAGTACCATCCAAGATTTTTTGGTATGACCAATAACCTGACACTACCACAGCCAGTTTATGCCGTATAATTTCCATTTGGTCTCGTGGTGTGACCAGAACAATCTGGAATTGAATACACTCAAAACTGTAGAAATGGTGGTGAACTTTAGGGAAAACCCTCTCATACTACCACCTCTTACAATACTAGACAACACAACACAGTATCAACAGTAAAGACCTTCAAATTTCTAGGTTCTACCATATGTCAAGACCTAAAATGGACACCTAACATCAAAAACGTCGACAAAAAAGCACAACAAAGAAAGCTCAAACTGCCCAAGGAGCTGATGATATAGTTCTACAGAGGAATTATTGAGTCTGTCATCTGCACCTCCATAACTGTCTGGTTTGGTTCTGCAACCCAATAAGACAGACACAGACTTCAGAGGATAATTAGAACTGCAGAAAAAACAATTGTAATTAATCTGCCTTCAAAAAGAGGTTTGTGAAAATATTTACAGACCCCTTGTATCCTGGACATAAACTCTTTCCACTCCTACACTCAAAACAACGCTATAGAGCACTGCACACCAGAACAACTAGACATAAAAACAGCTTTTTCCCCGAACGTGATCACTCTGCTAAAGACATAATTCCCTCAACACTGTCAAACTAGTTACTAAGTCTGCATTACTATTAATCTTCTCATCATTCCTATCACCCATCTCTTCCCACTTATGACTGTATGACTGTAACCTTGTTGCTGGTATTCTTACGATTTATATTGACTGTTTCCTAATATGATTTGATTGCTTATTTGTTCCCTATGACTATCATTAAGTGTTGTACCTTATGATTCTTGATGAATGTATCTTTTCTTTTATGTACACTGAGAGCGTATGCACCAAGACAAATTCCTTGTGTGTCCAATCACACTTGGCCAATAAAGAATTCTATTCTATTCTATTCTATTCTATTCTATTCTATTCTATTCTATTCTATTCTATTCTATTCTATTCTATTCTATTCTATTCTATTCTAATTTTGATTTTCAGATCTTTATATTTTGTGATCTTCTCCAATTCTTTGTCTTCTACTCTACAATCACCTCATATTGGTTATCCGCTCTTTCTTCTTTTAAATCACAATTAAACCTGGTGTATTATAAAGTACACCACATGTACCTAACTTCTCTTCAATTCCTTAAAAACAATCAGCACCATTGAAGGTTCAAATACTGTATAACAATTTCAGAAATTAATAACTTGACAGTTGATATTTCTTGATTGCTTTCACTTGGACAGAAAGGCTAAATGAACCATGAACCATGAGACTTACATCTGTGGTTATGATCCTGGCTTGGTCCAAAAAAACCTGGCTCTGTTATTTATGATTTCATTCTTGTTAACGGAGGAATTAGAAGATTCTGTTTCATTACAAAGGCACTACTTCTGAGGTGGCAGAATGATTTTTTGAAATAACTGCTTGAGCTAAAGTACACATTATGTGTGGGTTTTTGTTTGTTTGTTTGTTTCCTTGAATCCTTTTACTGTATTAAAACCAATAAACCTGATATAAATGCTAGAAATCAGATTTATATATTGAGTGGCAAGTGGAAGTGTTTTATCTATGTACCTTTCAAGCCAGTTGGAATTTGTCAGAATTTGCCATGTGGTTATCAAGTTTTAAAATCATTAGTTGGTGGTTGCAGATATCAAAAATCATCTTCCTACAATTCAAGGCAGGGGCACAGTGTGTAATTCTTCTGATAGACATTTCCACCCCCCTCTTCTTTGTGATTCCATTAGCAGTAAATATAACTCTGGTCAGTACACACATTTTGTATTCAAGCACAGCTCTTTGGGATTAAACATTCAGTTTCTATGAGAGACCATCAGCTTCAGGTCAAAAGTGCTGTTCTTAAATGATCAGCAGAAAGCAGGCTGGTGGGGGTGAGGAAAGAAGTGACCTTGCTGTGGGTCTGAAACTACACTGAAGCCTTTTCTGCATGATTAAGTGAGGAGAATCTTAGATTAGCTAAAAGCAGCACTGAAACATAATGAGTTCACTTATTTTCGAGCATTTAATAACAGTTATAGACAGTTATGTGATCAGGTGGAGTTATGACTTATTCATTCCTTCATTGCTATTAAAATTACCACATTTGAGGTTTTTAAAGTCATTGGAATAAAGAAAAAAGTCTGATTTATGTGAGGAGAATTTAGTTTGCCCTTTGGTCTCAGTTTTTAAATGATATAATTAGACTTTTTAAATACCATTCTAAAAGCATTATTAGCATTTTCTATAGCAGAAAGTAAATGCGTGTTTTGTGGATAGTTTAATTTAAAAGGAGTGATAGTTTTACTTTGATTCAGGCAAAGATGGTAATACATTATTATAGAAAGGTTTTAATAATCTTTTAAAAGATGTCTGTGTATGTCTGTGTATGAGTGCGCACACACACATGCACACAATACTTTAAATTTAGTTATAAACCATGTTACAAAGAACTGGAGACAGAAAGCAGACATATTCCGACTACCCATTTGAGAAAGGAAGAGAAAAAGTTCCATAGGATGCATTAACTCATGACCTTTAACATATTATCTCACAATTTACAAAGCCATCTATTAATCCTTTGGGAAGCAGGAAAAAGGAGAAGAGATGCTTTGATCAAAACAAAGGGATTTGCAGGTGGTTTGAATTAGCTGTAAACAATGGTTATTAATAAAGCATTGGAGTACTACTTAGGGAGAACAAGATTTAAATAAACTTCTAGTCTTCTGCTTCGATTTAACTAGCTATCGGGATTTATCTTTATTTAGTTTTCATCTTAACCCAAATGATAGAAAATACACATTCAATCTTTGAATCCTTCATTCTTAAATTCAATTCACACATTCAAAATGCTTTGACCAAAACATACAGCTTTCCACACCAATTTCTCCCCATCTTGATGCATGTCAGTTTTTATCCTTACAGTCTTACAATTAACCTTCAGTGAGGTCAAGAACCTGTGGAGTTCTTAGGCTAATATATGGAATAAACTTACCTTTGAAACAGATTTGGTTCATTTACTGTTAGGAAACAAGAGTAAGAGTAAGAACAACTCATTCTCAATGAAACACACACATATGCCATTTTTTTTTAAAAAAGATTCTTTTCATGCTTATAATGCCACTGACTATTTTTATTGCCAGAATGTAATTGATAAAATCCATTAAGAATTATTGCTTGTGCACAACAGATGCAAATACATGTGTTATAAGTCTCATATAGGATTAAAACAGGATGAATGTTGCAAACAGCATGGTGTAGGTGTGTGTGTTTATTTTAAGCCACTTATTTATGGTTGTTTTCACTCCAGCCTGTTTCTGCTGCTTGTTATGGCAATGATGGGCAGCTTTGAGTGCCTTAGTATATCTGTATGCCCATATAGAAAATTACAAACTGGAATCTTGTAATACAGATTCCTGCCCACTAGAGACTGATCTCAGCCCAGTAAAGCCATGTTAATTTGGACCCACATAGTTTAGACTTGAACTCTGCTCACAAAGGTGAGAGGCCAGCGCTTCATCTACTAAGCCATTTATCCGTTTTCTTTTGCAAAGAAGATTGATTTTTAAAAAAGCTATTAACCTTCTAAGATTTATCTCATCAGATCATCTTCATTTTGCTCTAGCTTTTTAAGGAGACCACAAACCGTAAAGTCATAGGTATTGCATTTATTCTTCTGTTAATTGTGCTGGCCTAAATGGAGAAGATGACTATATCTCTGTGTGGAAGGAAGTAGGAAATTAAAAGAAACAGAGAAAGAAAATAGGAAGGAAGAATTGGAAAATAGTAAAAAAAAAAACAATCATGTTAATAGAAATGTTTGTGTGGGCTTGGTTGAGTAATATGCTAGATTCTTGTTTGCTGAAAACAAAAGATTTGCTCAATATATTGAATTGGAAGCTTCACTCAATGGAGAGAATCCATGTAAAATGCTGTTCTAATCATGTCTTTCCTGTGAACAGTTAGAAGATGCCAGCTGAGGGAAACAACACTGCTAGATGCATGATTCTGCCACAACTGATGGAAAGATCTCACTAGTCTTCTTCCTGCAGAAGAATAGCAGCAGTAGGCTACCCTCAAAATAAAGGAATCCAGTTGGCAATGAGTCAGCTCCCAAGCCACTGGATCACCATATTCTCTTCATTCTCTCATGTTGGCCAAATTTGGGTAGAGAATAGATATTGTCTGGGTTCACACTATTTCATTTCACTGTTTGCTGGGGTTTGGCACTGGGTGTTGAATGAGTCCAGTATTTGTGATTTATGAATAGCCAGGTGTGTTTGTGGAAGACAGTCAATTTTGGCCTTTCAGTAAGCTATGTTTAAGACGTATCACAATGTGAGGTCAAGTAAAACTCCAGTTCTGTCATTAAAAGAGCAACATAGAGCCAAGGTGGTGCAGTGGTTAGAGTGCAGCAATGCAGGCTACTTCAGCTGACTGCTAGCTGCAGTTAGGCAATTCAAATCTCACCTGGTCAAGGTTGACTCACCTTCCATACTTCCGAGGTGGGTAAAATGAGGAGCCAGATTGTTGGGGGCAATATGCTGACTCTGTAAACCACTTAGAGAGGGCTGTAAAAGCACTATGAAGCGATATATAAGTGTAAGTGCTATTGCTATTCCTTACAGAAGCCATCAAACTGAACTGGTTAAAATCTCCCTTCTTATCTGGCCATCCCAAATTCAGGGGGATAGAGATGAGCAATTGTTCCCTAACAGCTCCCTATGGATAGTGAAGTTAGTTGTATTTTTTAAAAAAATGCCTTGAAATGAATAGAAGCTGCACAAGAGCCTTTCCTTTCATGTTCGCACCAGAAATCCAGTTTCTAGTAGATTGTACCTAGCAAAGAAAATTACTTACTTGATTCATTGATGAGACAAAAGTGACAGACCTCTTTTCATTTCATGACAAACTCAAACTGGAGAAACTGTAGTAATTAATTCATAGCAAGTATAAATAGAGATGGTAATAAAAGGAAAAGTAATATTCAAGATATTGAAATGTCAACCCTGAAATTGTACATTTCACCTCTTTCCACCAAATTACACATTCCCTTTGCAGGGCAGTCAGTTATTTTATTGTTTTAATGCTAATTTATTAGAAAATGAAGTTAGAACTTTTCATAATAAATTAGTACTGGCTTCGAGGATAAAAGCTAGTTTCTTGAGGTTTTTAATTGTGGGTTTCCTTTGAGGAAAAGAGCTGTCATGTTTGCATTAACAAAGTTACATTTTTGATAGATTATGTATTTGTTACAATATAACTAGATTCTAGTGCTTTTGTTTCTATAATTAATCACTTTGTAAACCTAAATGTCTTTGGTAGATCTTCAAACAAAATGCTAACTTATCATCCAAGAAACACTTTCATCTCCAGATTGGAGAGTTTACTTGACTATCTAATGTATTGTTGATACATCTAATTGCATTGTATTGTATGATTTGCTGTGGAATTGGAAAAAAAGAGAATTGGAATATGAACATCAGCAATTAAATTTTAAATCATCTTAAAGCAGTATTTAAATAACAAACAGCATACTGAAATTAAAGGAAAGGCATTTAAAACATGATTTCACTATAAGAAAAGATCCTGTTTCATCCAGATTTAAATGATCAGCCAGTTTAATGGTTGCTGAACAGGTATTTAAATTCCAAGTGCCCCATTTTGTCATGCAGGTGGGGTTAAGGAGAAGATCTTTTCCACTGTGGCCCTCTCCCTGTGAAACATTCTACAACCAGAGGTGAAAACTGTTCCCACACTTTTGGCCTTGGCTTTACCAATTGAAATGGGGCCCCAAGTGGGGTGCTCACCACTGCAGGTGAGTTCAACCCCATGCTATCTATTTCTTAATCTTTTTTTTGGTATAATTTTAAAATTTGTAATTTTTAGTATAGTTTTAATATTTTAATTATTTTTCTTTTTATACAGCAGTCTGTAAGTCACCCAGCATCACCTTACAGGGGATCTAAGTGACATTAAAAAAAAATCAAATAAAAATTCCTAGAAGTGTTCTGGTTTTTATATCAGAAAGCACCTTCTTGGAGCATCATGGATCTAACACCTATGACTCAGGTTTCTGGAATAGGAACAATCTTTCATTGAGCACTGGAAATAGTTATTTATGCCATTAAGCCTAAATTCCTGGCTAGTGCAGGAATCCAAATTAAAGCCTATTGAGTTCTTGGTGCTCTCTGAACTTGGTTGTTTGCTTGCGGATGCTTCATTATCATCAACAGTGTGAGACATTTTCATGCTGATTATGTTTCCTAGTTGGATAATAAAATGTCTGCAAGCAAACGATCAAGCTCAGAGAACATCTAGACTGCTACAGATATTGTCTATTGGAAGTAAAGCATTGCTGATAGATGCTTCCTCAACTTGCTTGAACACATACAGTGAAGGGAAATAAATCACTGTCTAGATAATATACATATAGTCTCTTGCCTTGAGCAGGGAGATGGACTAGAAGATCTCCAAAGTCCCTTCCAGCCTTATGATTTTATGACTATATCCGGATTTATTGTTAAACCATCTCATTATGAGGAGGTTTTTTATTGTTATTCAACTTCCTATAACTTATATCTATTCTTTTATAACCTGTACTCTGGAATAATACATGGTTTTGATCTTCTCCTATATGACAGGACATCCTTGCAGTTATTTGAAGACCATTTATCATATCCATCTTCAAAACAAACCCCCTTTTCAATTTATCTCATAAGACTTTCCAATCCCCTTATCATTCTCATTGTCCTTCTCTGAAACAGTTAATAGTTCTTCTGAATCCTTAAAATGTGGTACCACAAACTAACACTTGAGGGGAAATTAGCCCAATTCTGAATAAACTGAGAATTATACTTTTGCAATATAGAATCTGCAATTTTGTTGATACTAACTAAAGCCCTTTTTTTTGCAGTTACATCACACTGCTGACTTAAATTCAGTATACTGTCAGCAGCCTAAGACCTTTTTCACCAAGCCTGATCTTTTCCAACTTATACATATCTGTGATATTTTGTTTTGTAACTTTCAGTCTTTTTCTCTAAAAATTAAGATAGTTTTTTTTTTTAAAAAAAAATTATTTGCCATTCCATCTGATTTTGGATAATCTGCAGATTGAAAAGCATTCCCTCTATCTGTTCATTCATATCCTTAATACAAATGTTGAAAACCAGGGGGCAGGACTATAATCTTGTGGCACCCATTATTATCCCATTTCAGTTTAATGAGGATGAGTGATGGTATGTTGCAAAACCAACTAAGTATAGACCTAACTGTCATACCATATAAACTACATCTAATTAACCTGATATCCAGAACATTATAAGGTACTTGGCTGATGCTTGGCTAAAACTATATGGGTACAACATTCCAACACTGTATTTTAAAAAGTGACATAATCAGGAAAAGCGATATGAAGAAAGACGGGCAAGATTTGTTTCTTTCAAATCCATGCTGACCTCTGGTAAATACAAGATATTTTCAAACTGCTTGCAGATCAGTTTCTAGAATCTTCACTCAGTATCAGAGGTGGGTTTCAGCAGGTTCTGACCAGTTCTGGAGAACCGGTAGTGGAAATTTTGAGTAGTTTGGAGAACCGATAAATACCACCTCTGACTGGCCCCGCCCCATCTATTCTCTGCCTCCTGAGTCCCAGCTGATTGGGAGGAAATGGGGATTTTGCAGTAACCTTCCCCTGGAGTGGGGAGGGAATGGAGATTTTACAGTATCCTTCCCCTGCAATGCCCACCAAGCCATGCCCACCAAGCCACACCCACAAAACCTGTAGTAAAAAATTTTGAATCTCACAACTGCCCAGTATCAATGTTAGAGTGATGTATTCATGATAACCTAGATCTTCTTCTGCTCCTACCTTTTTGAAGGTAAAGGTTTTTGCTTTCTTCCAGTGAACAATCTGACAAGTTTCTTCCAGTCTGACAATCCACAATCTACAGAAATCCTAGATGACTCAGCTGCACTTCAACAATGGATTTGATTCTGATTCTCATAATCAATCTCAGTTTACAATTTTTATGTCACCAGTAACCAAACAGCTTCTTCCAGGATTTTTCTGTCTTTTACTTGTTTTATTTGTCTGTCTATTGTAATACTTTTTAAAAGTCGAACATTTATATTTCTGTCTATCATATTTATTATGATAGTTTTATGTAAGATTATTTTTCCTTCTGTGCTGTCTTGGATCCTTTCAGGAGAAAATAACATTATAGAAATAAATAGAATGATTATAATATTGAGTGCATTACAGCAAACAGATCTAAGATAGAATCAGATCTAAGATATAATTAGAATTTATATAATTTACTGAAATGTGAATGTGGCCCCAATCAATAAGCCCTAGGCAGCTCACAAATTGAAAAATCCACTCCATGAAAATAAAAATAACACACTTCAAACAATGAAATCAAAACATCAATGTTGGCAAAGAAACAGCAGAAAAGAAAGGTCTTAACCAGATGGTGAAAAATTCAAAGACAGCAGGGCAATCTAATTTTGTGGTGAAGCTGTTTCATAGGGATGGGGAAGTCACTGAAGAGGCCTTATTCTACTCCCTAGTCTCTTCCAGGAAGATGTCCATTTTGCCTTCATTCATACATATCAGGCTGAGTTCACATGGGAGCCAGATTGTAAAGGAGTTTATTGGTAATGGCCAGAACCTTGAATAGGATCTAGGAAAAAAATAAACTAGCAATCAACACACTCCCATTATATTGATGTCACGTTGCTATAACTGCTTTCTTGTATTTTGCGCCATCTGTTGCTTCCAAATCATTTTCAGGGGCAGACCCATCTAGAACAAATTACAGTACTGTAATCACAATATGAGACTATTCATCAAAGATTATTCATCAAACGACGGATTAACATGTTGTGAGGTCACAGGCATAAAATGAACGGATATTGTAATTCTGCCTGAATTTCTCTGAGCTGCTATCGAAGTCTTGTTAACTTTCTGGAGATGAGGCAATGGATAGTGAAGCTGCTTAAGATGGCATAAAGCATTGCTAGTTACCCATAGAAATGCTGAGTTCAGGAAATTTCCCAGATGATGTATTTGGGCTCTTTAAGAATATAATTTTACACCACATCAGTTGCATGCGTGTGTCTGCGTTAAGTTTCTGCTTGCTTGTTCTCATCTTTCTCAGTCTGGCTAAAACTATGATACCCTGGTTAGTTATCTGTGATACTGTTTAAAGAAAATGTAATAGAAACTGCTCGTAATGGGCCTTCAAGTCCTTGTTTATAACTCTGTCTATAGAAGCTCTGTTAGTTGACATTACGTAAAAAATAAGGATAGCAGAAAAATAAGATTTTTTCCCCTTCTCCATTGCCACTAATGCTGTGCTTAAGATAAGTTTTTAATGGAAAGGTCTTCGACTTGTCTATTGCTTTGATTATCCATAGCTGGCTCTGTGCTTATACAGAGGTATGGTAGATGATATGCATGACAAGTGGCAGGTGGAAGGCAGATCAGTTTGTACCTCACACTCTCTATTATCATCTTTCTGGCCTCAAATACAGTGGAAGATGCGGTGTCCTAATTTGTTTCTTATGGCACTTGAAAGGGCAATAAAGCTCATCTCAACCTTCACCTCAATTAATAAAATAGCTCTAGGCACGCTCATAGTTCTTTCCTTTTTAAGTGGAATTATTAAGTAAAATAAATAACATTCATCCAAAAGGTTTTAACCAATTTTTAAACAATAAGAATTTTTTTTTACTTGAAATCGTTAACAAGCTTTTTGCATATAGTACCTGGCGGATTGTCCTTGCTTACATGTTTCTCAACACTCTAAAAGGTTTCCAAAAATTGATCTCTGCAAGTGGCTCCTGCCAAGATATTTACTATGAAAATCGACTTGAAGTACCTACTTGTACATACTCTTGAAAACACATTTTAAAAAAATATTTTGGAACTAAAAAAAAAAGACCTACTGTTTGGATTATTAAAAAACAAGCTGACAATCATAAGCAGAGTAAACAAACAGAGTCAAAATATGATATTTGAAAACTGGGCTAAGGCATTTTCTAAGTCAGTATGTGGGTAAAATATAATGAACAGGAAACTTTGAAAATCATTTTTTTTAAAGGAAAAAGTGCCTGCTGTGGAATAGCTTCTTTTTTATTATTATTTTGCAAATGAAGTCTGTAATAAAGTAACTCTTCAGCAACTGGTTATAAATCCACTTCATACATATTCAACAATATACAGTGAATAGGATTAGCAATATCTTTTGTCTAATTTGTCAGCCAAGTTCTTAGTTCTCCCACAGTGTTGCAGTCAAACACAAAGGCTCTCCCAGTTACTTTGCCGTAGATTAAGTAGCTCTTGAATTGAGATTTGCTGTATGGTTTTAGACCTTTGCTGGTAAATACTGTGATAGTGGCTAAAGGCCAAAAATAGCGGCAGTGTGGAATGAAAAGGCACAGACCCAGAGAGAAAATCCTCTCACCTTTTGAGCTGCAAAGACATACACAGTAATTATCCAGATGGAAATAGATACCCAAAGGCATTTATGCAATTGCCGCTTGATTGTTTCCAATGTCTGTTTTCATTTCACTGCTGTAAAAGGTAACGATGGACTAGCATTCGAGCCCTATAAAAACAATCCTAAAATTAAATCTTTCAGTGATATGTGCCCCAAACTGTAAAGACCTCCGATTTTTATCCTTTGATTCTGTCTTAATTCAGTAAAAGAGTGATGCATTATAACATCTTCAAGTCAATCATTTGTAAACAGTGTCTGTCTGTCTGTCTGTCTGTCTGTCTGTCTGTCTATCTATCTATCTATCTATCTATCTATCTATCTATCTATCTATCTATCTATCTATCTATCTATCTATCTATCTATCTATCTAGTCAAATGATTCCCAATACTACAAAGCAATCAAAATGTACAGTCATACCACACTTCCTCAAAGGACACCCCCCTCCCTATATGGTTCATTACAGCATGGGTCTGCCTCATGCAATTTACAGACCTAAACCAATGAATGTTTCCTGGTGTTTATGAAGAAGGATCAGAAGATATATTGTGAAATAATAGCTGCTCTACTATTGGAAATCTCACTTCAGCATTGTTATGTTGCCTCCACTGCCTCTTAGAGGAACCTCACTTAGATTGTCCTAGCTGCATAAAAGAAAAACTTTAAAGAAGAATCTGGAGCTGGTGTCTAGCAGTTGAAAATAACTTTTCTTCCCTTTTTGGTCTTGTCAGCCACTTGGGCAGCTTCCAACATGTCATCCTTGATTGTGTGCCATCCCACATGGCATCCTTGATTGTGCCTTCAAGTTGTAGTCAACTCCCAATAATCACACTGTCAATAATCCCTTCTGCCAAGGTCAAGTACAGTAGCGGGGAATGGGAAGGTCAGAGAAGTAGGCTTGATCTTGGCAGAGGTCATGAAGTTGCTATTGGTAATGCTATCTGTAGGGGGTTCTGGAGAGACAAGGTCAAAACAGTCAAATTAATGCCTACAACCATGTGATTGAAGTCCTGTCTTTTTAAAATGCAATATGATACATGGTTGTACTGGCCAGCTTGACTTTTTTAATGCCTTTGGCTATGTTTCTTTAAAACTGGCCCTTGTAGAAGTTGTCCTACTATTACTCCATTTATTTTTTTGGGTGAAGACTGGGCTGCCAGTGTAACAAACCTTCACAGGTATGGCAAAGTCATTTTAAGAACACTTATGTCTGTAGAATGAATGAATGTAGTCTTTTATTCTTTCAAAGCCCATGTGGCATTTTATTTTCCTGATCATTCATCAACAAGAAGGGGTCATTCTAAGCAGCCCAATGAGCGTGGGTGTAATTGAGTTATAACTCTCTATTTATTCTAGTAAATGTAAAGTATTCTCAGTGTTTACGAAAGATGTGTTTGGACAAGATATTTTCTTGCAGATATTACAAAGCTTTTGTAGTCACCTTCTGTTAACACTGTCACCCATCTTTCAGATAAGACAGCTTTGTGAATGTTGAACACACACAAAAGCATGCCACTTTCAGAAAAGATTTTTAATCACACGTATGAATGGAATGGTTGGAAGATCAACTGTGATGCTTGGTCAATGAAAACAACGGATGCTTTTATCAAGCAAACAGTCTAGCCACTTGGAAATTATAAGGAGAGGATTCAGTTTCTCCTCAATAGAATATTAAGTAGACTTCAGGTCACTGTTTAGTATTCAAGTGTGAATCAACAGATAACATATGATAAACCTTGAAGAAACAGGGTCATAAATGCAATGGCTTGTAATGCTAAGAAATAAGAGAACTCCTGCTGTATAAGCTTGTTCAGGTAAGTCAATATTTTATCACTCATTTTCTGAGCATATAAAATAGTATTTTATGTTCTTGTTGAATCACCTCCAAAATTTAACAAAGGATTGTAGGTTACAAGGTGCCTTGGAAGTCTTCTCATCCAACTCCCCGGTCCAGGGCAAAATTCTTCAGAACAGTACAGTCAAATGGCTGTCCAACCTTTGCTTCCAATGATGAAACACCTACAATTCCTGGAGGCAAGCTGCTTCATAACTCTGAGTCATATAATTATTCTTTATTTCAAATTCATTCATTGGTCCTTTTTCTACATTCAGAATTTATTTTATTTATTTAGAGAACTTATATGGCCACTTATCATATAGTTTTTGAAGCAAGAAGTCATGTACAAAACATATCTTTAATGGAATGGATGATCTCCAAAACTCTGGAATGTTCCATTTTTGCTCTGTAAAAATGTTTCAGAAGTAGTGGTACAAAACACTTCTGATTCCAAAAGGTTTACCTTTGGAGAGCTGCTGGATTACCTGGGAATATTTGGTTAGCATGATCATGATAAAAAAATAATATATTCAGGAATCTCACAGACTGGTATATTTTGCATATTCGTAAAAGAGCCTTGGTAGTACAGGGGTTTAAGGCACCCTGTTATTAAGCTTATTAAGACCAGCTGCCTGCAATTACTGCAGGGTTCGAATCTCGCCAAGGCTCAAGGTTGACTCAGCCTTCCATCCTTTCTAAGGTAGGTGAAATGAGGACCCAGTTTGTGGGGGCAATAAGCTGACTTTGTATAAATATACAAAAGGATGAAGGCTATTGCTGAGCACATTGTAAGCTGCCCTGAGTCTTCGGAGAAGGGCGGCATATAAATCAAATTAAAAAAAAAAAAAAGCCAGTTACATTATAGTTTGAAATGAAGACGGGCCTCATATAGTCCCTAGTTCAAGTATGGAATTATAATCACCAGATTCCATAGCATAAAGAAATAGTAAAATTATTGCAGTAAATCTAGAAGATGCCAGATTAAGGAAGGCTTGCTCCAACCACTATCCTACCATTTTTCTCTTTTAATATACAACCAATTGAATAGTTATGTAACAATATTGTTTTGTTCTTTTGTAAAGGTTTATCCCCACCAGGGAAGACATGAATAATAAAATATTTTATTAAATAACTTCACACTTCTTATCCTGTTTAACAAAGCAGGGGAATACACATTGTTCTTCTTATATTGACTGCACAACAATCCTCTGAGACAAGTCAAGTTAAGGTGGGTACGAGGGAGAAAAATTATGTCTGTGTGACACATTGATGAATGAATAATGGGTGTCTGAAGCCATCTTGTTTGATTAGTTTATGGTTCATTGTATAATGTGCAGATTCAGGAAATTCAATACAGCAGAGTTAAAAGGAGAAGGGACTTTGCAAACTGAACAAGACAGAGAAATAAAGAAATCAGTTGGTGCAAATTCAATTTTTGAAGCATGTTGTATTGCAGTTTGAACCCCTGGCTTTAATATAACATGCTAGACAAGCTTTGCTTCACCTCACAGTAGGCAGAATTTGATTGGGGCATCTCTGTCAAGTGATTGAAGATTTACCTCTTGAATGCCTATCTGTACACATAATCTTTTCATTCCAAGGTTGACCTTGAATGACTAATGCTAACTGGGTGTAAGGACCCTGACTAATAGACCCCTTATAGCATATGAGGCTAAGAAAAATCCTTTTGCCTGGAACAGAATTACTGTTACAATTGTTAGCATTTTTAAAACAGAAGAATCGGAACAATCCTGTCCCCTCAATTTAAAGTAAAGGTGAATTGTAGTTTTTTTAAAAAAGGATGTTGCCAAGAAATAAGAGAATGTAACAATTAGAAGAGCATGACTTGGGATTTCAGTTGCCTGGCTAACTATGGTGTGATTAAGTTAAAGTTAATGTAGACTTCAAAAATCATTATCTTAGCAGTGCCATTTTAAGAATGTGGAATAGATAATACATCCAGATTGTGCCTGAAAACACCTTTTCTGGAGTTTTTACAGAACCGAAAGAAGCAGCCAGCAATCTCTTGAAACAACTGGAAAAATGTCCTGCAGCCTTGTTTTCATATATGATAACAGTAGCCAAATGATTATATGCATGGAGATGGAATGGTTTGGCAATACCTACAAGGGAGGAATGATTGTTGAAAATTTGCTGAGACGACTGAGTTGACTTCTTTGATTTAGAGAAAAGGCAATATCTGCATTTCTTGATGACTGGAAACCCTTTAGTATAAAATAGGGAAAAAAATAAACTTGTAGTTTATGGTTTCAATGATTAGATGGGAAAGATTATAGAAAAAATAAAGCCATGATGTAATTTTTAAGAAAGAGGTAAATTTATAATTTAAGAGGTAAACTTATAACTGCAGTAAAGAAGATTGGAAGCCACTTCTATGGTTTCCATTTTCTCCTCCATTTTTCCTTTCCTTTTTCTTTCTTTCCTGTACTTTTAGCTTTTTCTTTAATTTTTTTCCTTGCTGCATATTCATTTGCAAAGCTTTATTTTTAAAACTTCTAATAAAATGATATATTGAAATCATATTTTTATTTATCTTTTAATCTTGTAAACAAATCGATGAATTGTGGCTGCAATTCTGGGCAGAGAAGCATTGTTTAATCCAGTGGTGGGATTCAATTTTTTTAACAACAGGTTCTGTGGGCGTGGTTTAGTTGGGGGTGTGGCCTGGCAATCATGTGACTGGGTGGGCGTGGCTAGCTGGTCATGTGACTGTGTAGGCGTGGCTAGCTGGTCATGTGACTGGGTGGGCATGGCTATGTGCATAGGGACTACTCAGAGGGCTGAAAAAAGTCATTTCTGACTGGTCCTCGCACTTTTGACTGGTCCTCACACTTATGACCATCCTCACATTTATGCCCGTGCAGCATTCTTAACAACCATGTCAGTCATTTCACCACTACTTCTCTTCACCACGGTGACAAGATAGGGCGCAAAACATAAAATGTGAGGACAGTTGTAAGTTCAAGGACTGGTCAAAAGTGCGAGGACCGGTCAAAAATAACTTTTTCAGCCCTCTGAGTAGTCCATTTACTACCGGTTCTGTGGGCGTAGCTTGTTTGGTGGGCGTGGTTTGATGGTCATGTGACTGGGTGGGCGTGGCCAACTTGACATCACTCACGTCAACGGTTAGGGTTAGGGTGCTTGGCCTCTCCTCACCTCAAAGGCCTCAACGAGATACAATTTCCCTGTCTATTTATTTACTACTACTGAACATCCAAAATATATTATTTAATCCTATGCCATAAGTGCACATACATATTACATAGTAGAGAGTGTATATAGGTACATAAAAGGATACATTACCTACTATATATACTGTATGTGTATGTACACACAGAGAGCTCTTTTAAAACTATACACATTCAACCTCACTTACTACATTTGGAAAAACACACCCAGAATCCACTTTCTGCCACACATTTAACTATAACTTCTATACATTTAGAACATTACACACACCTTCAGATATTTTTCCCTATCTAGCTTGCACATGACTGTTAGAGCCAGGAGAGGTCATGGATTGAGTAAAATATGGTGAAACTCACTTAACAACGCACTTGTTTAGCAATGAAAATTTTGTGCTCAATTGTGGTCATAAGTCAAGGACTATCTCTGCCTTCCTCCACATGGCAGCCTTGTCCTAGTAAACTCCTTTTCCTTTCTGGCAATTTTCCTCTCTGTTGGAGGCACCAAAACAATCTAGACGATATAAGGTTTCCTGCTGGAGCAGGGGGTTGGACTAGATGGTCTCCAAGGTCCCTTCCAGCCCTAGATTGCTATCCTGTTTCAAAGCATCTTCTGAAACCACATCTAATGCCATGGTTTGTGGTCCTTCCTTCCTGCCTTTCTCTTCTTTCTTTCTTTCTCTCTCTCTCTCTTCCTTCCTTCCTTCCTTCCTTCCTTCCTTCCTTCCTTCCTTCCTTCCTTTTTCTTTCTTTTTCTCTCTTTTCTGCCTCTCTTTCTTTTCCTCCTTAAATGCCAGCGAAACCCACTACTTTGCTCCTAAAATGGTCTAGGGCAGAGGTCCCCAATCTTGGCAACTTTTAGACTTGTGGACTTCAACTCCCAGAAATCCTCAGCCAGCAAAGCAAAGCAAAGCTGGCTGAGGAACTCTGGGAGTTGAAGTCCACAAATCTTAAAGTTGCCAAGGTTGGAGACCCCTGCCCTAGAAAATCCACGTTGCTAAAACAAACAAACAACCCACATTGCATCTGTTTTAGGGGAGGAGGTTCAATTCATTGCCCATTTGGAAGACTGAAATGAAATGCTTCAAGTTGACAGCATTGCTTCTAATGACATTCAGCTCCAGATCAGATCGGGCTTTTTTTTTTTTTTTTTTTTTTTGGAGGAACACGGAGCGAATGAAAACAAAAAGCCTCCAGCCTCCGATGCAAAGCAAATTAAAGCCTCTTTCTGTCCTTTTCTCCCCCCTCCCCCTGCTTCCCTTTTACCTTTGTTTAATGCTCTGGAAGTTTTTCTCTCCCAGGGAAGCAGCAGCAGGGGACAGAAGCAGCAGCCACTGACTTGCAGACCACATGGAGCCGTTCACGTGTTCTCCGGCAAGCTGCTTTCTCCATCCTGCTCTCTTGTGTCCAGAGCCGGTGGGGAACCACGTGGCAGCCCAACTTGGGCTAGGGAAGGGGTGGGCAGGAATTCTGGAAGTTGAAGTCCACAGGTTGTAAAAGAGCCACAATTGCCTACCCCTGCTAGGGTAGGCTGGCGCCGCGCGGGTGGGAGGCGGGGCGGGGCGAGGGGCGGGCGAGCCAGCAATTTAACAAATGGTTCGGTGTGCTGCGGAGCCAATAAATTACAAAAAAACACTGAACCGTTTGTTAAATTGCTGGCTCGCCCGCCCCATTTTATTGGCAATAAATAGTAATGCGGAGGGGTGAGGCAAGGGGTGGGGCGAGCCAGCAATTTAACAAAGGGTTCGGCTGAACCCCCTAGAACCGGCAGAATCCCACCACTGGTTTAATCCAAGAAAACAAATAAACTAGATGTTTGGAAGTTTTATTCTGAATAACAGTGCAATGGATTTCATTGTGGCCATGAACTTTGGATATTGAATATTTTAAAGTTGGGTGGGCGAAATACGTATTCAGAAAATGTGGCTTTGTCTAGTGCTGTGCAGGGATTTTTTTTTAACATATTTCATCTGAATATGTTCATAAACAATACACACATCCTTTACTTTCCCAAAATGTACTATCAATCAAGAGGAACATTTGTATTCATATTTGGCATTTCTGACATAGTGATCTATTCATTTCCATATCAGAAATAACAAAATGTGTTATTTTGTTTTCCTGAAATTACTTGCTTTGAGTACAGAACACACATATTAACTTTTCAAAGTATACATGTGAACAACTACCTGTTTATGAATGAAAGCAATAATCCATCTATTTGATGCACATTATTCTGATACAACCGAAAAATGTAAACTCTAATTCCACAGAAAAATAATTTGAACTTGGAAACATTTTAAAGATCTAGTTGCAAAGTATGGACATGTGCATAGGCATTTGTGCATGCACACATTCAGTCATATAAATGTGTGCTTGTATTAATGAAGAGAAGAAAAACTCACACAGTTCCAGTTCAGAAACTGAGTTTCATGAATCTCATTGTAGAGAATTACAAAGCAACCTTTTCCTTAAAAGGGAGGCAAACTCTTCTAACAGCAAAAAAGTGAAAGTGTGCGTGGGTGTGGATATGGGTGAAGTTGTTCCATATAATAAAAAGCAGTATTTTTCCCATTGGAGGAAAAAAAAAATAAAGCAATGACTTTCCCTTCCTTCCTTCCTTCCTTCCTTCCTTCCTTCCTTCCTTCCTTCCTTCCTTCCTTCCTTCCTTCCTTCCTTCCTCCCTCCCTCCCTTCCTTTCCTTTCCTTTCCTTTCTTTTCTTTTTCCTTCCTTCCTTCCTTCCTTCCTTCCTTCCTTCCTTCCTTCCTTCCTTCCTTCCTTCCTTCCTTCCTTCCTTCCTTCTACTTCTACCTTGATACTACTGGATACTACTGGTATCTGGATGCCCTGTGCATTTTTCTTCATTCCATAAACAGGCTTGATTTGTTTATTTCTTTCTTTGGTTTTTTATTATTTATTTTTCTAGACTATAGAACTCCAAAAGAATCTGGGCAGCTGTTCATAAAGAATAAAATTCCTTTAAAATCACCACAAAAATCCATAAAACAACAACTAGCTAAGGGAGAAAAACCACCTCTCCATATTCCTGTCCAATGTTGGACTTAGAGGAGTCCAATCCATTCATCTTATTTGAAAGTTTGTGAGAAAAGACCATTTCAAGGCAGCCAAATCTCAAGTTTTTCACTTTGCTGAAGTGAAACTACCGAGACCAATGAAGGAAGCCCAGAAGGCCTACTGCCCACAAATGAATTGCAAACTTTTCTTTCAGTTTTGTAATTTTTAACCAAAAACAAGGCTGGGTTTTGTATTGAATTCAGTCTGACCACACAAAGTCTTTACATAATTGTTGAAATATAAATAGATTTATCAGTTCGTGTGGTTATCTTGCAGAAATATATATTAGATTACTAGTTCAAATGAAGATAGACTTTTGATATTTAGTAATCACTGTAAGAAATAAATAAACAGGAATTCATTCTTTAAAGTACATCAAATTAAATTAAATCAAATCAAATTATTAGTTAGTTGGAATTTACTTTTGACAATTAAAACATTGAATTCCTGGAACTATAATGGTACTGAAGATGATGCCCTTACAATATAGGAATGAGAGTTACACAGTATTTGCAATCCAGTAGTTAGAGGTACAATTATCCATAATCACAGCTTAATTAAAAACCAGGATGCCTGCAGTGCTCTTGCTGTCTTTAAATGTCTAAGAACAAAAGTTGCAGCATTTTCATCTATTGTTTTAAGTAACCCCTGGGATTGTTTCAACAGCTTCTGAACAATTTTGTTCAAAACTGCAAGGAAGTGGCTTACACAGACTGATACTTAATGCATTATCATTTTGAACAAATGGACGAGCTTCTTTCTTGAACGAATTTAAGCATTTTCAAAAGTCAAGCTAAGATAAATGCTTAACATTTGTTAATTGCTACCAAAATTATATAAACGGCAAAGTCTTTGTAAACTCAAGCTTAGCTCATGGTGACTTCTTGAAATGCTGAATTCATGGTGATTCATGACATTTTCCTGGCAGCATTACAGAAGAGGTTTTCCATTGCCTTCCTTTTTCAACTTATAACCACTTAGCCTATAGGCCTTCTTCTTAGTGTTTTCCATCCATATATTAATCAGGACTGAACCCACTTTTGAGGTCAGACAGGTGTTGTTTCTTAGCTTGAAACATAATATAAATAGTTTTGAAAAATAAGGATGAGTAGATCCATAAAAGGAGAGCCAAACAGCTGTAGTAGTTGTTAAGGCAATAAACTAGAAACCATGAGGCTGTGAGTTCTAGTCCTGCCTTAGGCACAAAGCTTGCTGTGTATCCTTAGGCCTGCCCCTTTCTCTCAGTTCTAAGCAGCAGCAATGGAAAAATACATGGAAATCATGCCAAGAAAACTGCAGGAACTTATCCAGACAGTCTCTAGAAGTCAAAACTGACTTGAAGTTATCCCTCCAGCCCAGTGGTGGGTTCAGTGGTGGGTTCCTCCTGGTTTGGCCCGGTTTTCCCGAGCCAGTAGCGGTGACGATATGATGTCACTGAACAGGTTCTTCCCCCCGCCCCTCACCCACCCCCTGTGACCCCCCCCACCCGCCGTGTTATTCTTACCTTTTATTTGGCCCCACCTCCAATCTATTGCTGCCTCCTGAGTTCCAGCTGATGGCTAGAGGGAAAAAAACTGTTTAAATTCTTGCTGCGGGGCTTCAAAGGGCCGCCTGACATCTGATCAGTGTTAAAAGAAAACAAATGAGTAGACCCGTGCCTGCAAAAATACATGAGTAGATCAGCGCCTGCAAAAATACATGAGTAGATCACTGCCTGCAAAAATAAATGGGTAGACCAGTGCCTGCAAAAAATAAATTGGTAGATCGGTACAACTCTGCAAGCAGTTAAAAGCCTGGTAGACCAGTATCTCTGCTAAATCCTAAACAATTGTCTAATGACCATCAAGCCACGCCCACAAAATAAGCCACGCCCACAGAACCAGTAGTAAAAAATTTTAGAACCCACCCCTGGGTGGGTTGCCCCTGATTTGAACCGGTTCTATAGAATTGGTAGTAAAACCAGAGGGAGGCTCCGCCCACCAAGCCCGACGTCATCAGAACACTTCTGTGCATGCGCAAAAGCTTCTGCGCATGCGCAGAAGAGTGTGTGCGCAGCCCTGTTGCAAACCGATAGTAAAAGAAAGTAGACCCCACCCCTACTCCAGCCCCCATTACAAATTATTTAAATTAATGGAAATATTTTTTTGATGGATTTGTATCCTGCTTTCCATTCATGATCTGAATACAGGATACATAGTGTTCCCTCTTTCTATTTTCCTTTGTAAAAGAAGGAAGAACTTATCTTGGAGAAGGAATAAGCAAACGAGTAAGGAGAGAAGGAAAAAGAGAACTTTTTGAAACCAGGAGTGCTAACTGGAAGAAGTGATACAAAGTTTAGGGAAGAGAAGAAAAGGGCATGGTGGCTTTGGGAATATATGTTAGGAATTTGTCTGCTGAGGGAATACAGTACTGAATTAAATAGACATAATTAATTTGTATGGTACTTGTATATTTTTCATTTTCTTAAAAAATGCAGAAACAGAATTCTAACTTGACACTTGTTTTGATGGAAGGAAAATAAGAGATAGTAGCAGAAACAAACTTTTAAATTCATTTTGCATGGCTGGGAAACAAAGCATTAAACGCTACACACGCTTTATGAAGAAGGTTGTGAGGAGAGAGAAAAACTGCAAGGTACCACTTGTAATCACATACTAAAGTTTTCTTTTCTGCTGGCAAATCCCTAGAAATCAATCAATGATTTCTAATCAATGTTATTTATTGCCAGAAGCCCCAAAAGCAAGTTGTAAAACTACCATAAACTTGCTATTGTTATACTTGAAAAAGTTTAACATGTAAAATGTTTAAAAAAATATTACATAAAAGACTTAAAACGCCAATTCATTGATTTTTTGTTCCCCAAAACCTAGTTAAAAATTTGGCTGTTGCCACTATAATATTAGGATTTTCATTGCAAGTTAAAATTTTACATATATTTGGAAATATGTCTTCTTGGTTTAGATTTTAAAATAGGCCACATATCTTTTTGTTGAAAACTCATACAATAACTTCCACAAATACATCAATTTCAGGATCAGTATTCTTACAGGGGCAAAATATTTGAGGATTTTTTGAAACCCACCCTACAGCATATTTGATGGCAACACATTTAATCTAGCTTTTGAATTGGCGATTCTGTATTTACTAAAGTATAAGCTGTTTGTTTAGGGAGTTGAAAAATACATCTATAATCAGTTTCAAATGCTGCAGATGTACCCCATAATTTGGCTTTCATTACTGTACCAATTTATCCTATACTCTAATTTGATACACTGAATTGCTGATGTCATACCCCCTAGAGAATAAATAATCAGAATCAATGCCAATCTGACTAATCTTTTGAGTCACCTGTTTGAACCACATATCTGCAAAGGATTCAATTGAAGTTTTCCGAAGCAATCCTTTTTTAAAAAAACAAACATGTATTTGTTACCAAAACTTAATAATGCTCAAACCATTTTTTTTTAATCCAAGGGTATTGCCCAGTTTCCCAGAGAATAATAAGATTTGGAACAAAGCTTATGACATTTGAAGAAGGTTTTTAAAAATTCACCGGCAATTGTGCTATGTTAGTGGCAAATGTGATCCAAATTAAAGTTCCATATGAAATTTGAGATGCTATTCTGACATTAAAACTTTTATTGCTGCAGGAGAAAGCTTCCTCCTTTGGAATAAAAATATTGAAGTGAGGCTATCATAGTAGATTTTGCTTTCGGATGCATTGCCTTACAATGGTACTGTTAAATTAGAGTGTGGCCCAAATAACTAAAGGCCCAAATAACTAAAATTTTAAATCATTGCTTTTTAAAACTATAATCTTTTTGCTTAATCCCTTGCAAATAGCTGTCCCATAATCACGCAAGATTATGATGATGTTGCATTTATTGTACTTTGATTTTTATGAAACTCTGTAACATAGATGTTGGAAGTATTAAATAATAAGTGCTAAGAAATAAAATTGTGATTCCACTGATTTTATGTTATTGTTTACTTAAGCCAAATTTGAATGGCATGAATTCTCACAATGCAATCTTAATGCGTTTTCTGCAATTCATTGACAAATGAATAATTATGGACACATTTTTCAGATACAGTGGAACTCAAGCTATAGAAAATCCATAATATCAAATTAACAAGAAAGGTAAAAATGCTTACTAGAGTTGGACTGCCAATTGAAGTTTGTGCGTATGTGAGAAAATGGATTTGTAAATGCAATTCCATCTCCTGTTCAAAGGAATGAAACCTGGCACTAGTTGATCCTGCTTTTTTAAAAGTACAGATGAGTTTGGTTTCCCTTTTCCTGCCTCTTCCTTCCCCTTAAAAGCAAGAAAGTCTTTGTGATTGGAAATGGGATCCAACCTGAGATAATTTCTAAAACCTTCAATTTCAATTTAATTGATCAGCCTCCGAGTTGTGTTGAGAATAATGCTTTGAATAAGTTTGTAGTTTATAGTTTCAACCACTTAAAGAAGCAAAAGTGATTTGATTTTTGAGACAAAAACTGTAGGAAATACTTCTAAGCATAAACAGCTTCTTTTCTCCTGCTTCCTCCTATAGAAAGCAAAAGTTGATCATTGCACTAATTTTCCTTTCTTTGGTAAATATAATTCTCCGTATGCACTGATAAACTTCTAACATAGGTGAATAATTAAAAATTCAAGGGCCGATAGGAAATTTCATTTAACATATAAAGGCTGATGTTAGGTTAGTAAATTAACTTTCTGATCAGTCCTCTTAATACAGAAGAGAAATAATCTAGGCTTTTAAATGTATTTTAGTGCTTGCCTACTCAGTTTAATCTTCTAGTTTTACCTGAGTTTACTTTTCATATACTGATCCTTCAGTATACTGGATATCATAAACCCTTCTTAACATGAAGGCTTTATTTGGGAGATTTATTGTCTTCACTCAGTAGATCTTAGGGCATCAGCTAGGTCACATTTAAATTTCCTTGAAATGGTGAAATTTGTAACATTTTTTATTACTGATAATCAGAGGTAAGAAAAAAATAGATATTTCATGTCTTCTAGAATGGGTATATCTGGTATATTAAGTAGCAACATTTTAGTTTCTGGACTTGTGTAGGATTGCCTGCTCAGAAGAACATAAAACAAGCCCAACTGGGTCAGTCCAAGATCCTTCTTAGCCTGGCCATTTATTTCTCAAAACAACCAATCAGATGCCTTTGGGGTGCTTGCATGCAGGTAATGGAGACACGCCTCCCTCCCATCACCTTTCTCCTGCAATTCATGTTGGGATGCACAATGCTTCCAATTCAGAGCTATCACTGGCTCTCAAGGCTGATAGCTCTTGAAAGCTCTCCATGGATTTATCTGAGCCTCCTTTAAAGCTGTCCAATTTAATGGTCAACATCATGCCTCAGGGTAATAAATTCTGCAAGCGAATTATGTTCTTTGGGGGAAAAAATGCTTTCTTTTTCCTGTTCTAAATATCCTTCTGAACAGCTTCATTGAATGCTCTCTGATTTTAATGTTTTGAAAATGGAAAACCTCTTCTACTTTCTCTGCGCATGCAACTTAGTCACCTCTCCCCCTCAACTGTATTTTTCCAAACTAAATGGAATAGTCTCTATTAAAAGCTGTGATTTCAGCAGGGAAGATAATTGAAGATGGATTCCTCTTGAGTAAGGTATGGGATGTAGGAATATTCTGTAACATAACACAGTTTATAATTCAGCTAATTTTGTTCTCCTCTCCTTATTTGCATGTGGTAATATTGTAAGATCCTCAGTTGATAACTGAGCAGCACATAAGCCTAGTTTATTAATTAATTAATTAATTAATTAATTTTTTTATTAATTAATTTATTTATTAATAACGACCCTGCCTGAGCTCCTCAATGTTATAGCCGAGGTGGCGGCTGATACCCCCAGACTTGTGGTCATGGGGGATTTCAACTTGCCATCCATCGGTGAAACATCTGAGGTAGCTCGGGAGTTCATGGCTTCCATGACGGCCATGGACCTGACCCAAGTAATTCACGGCCCTACTCATATGGGGGGACACACTCTGGACTTAGTTTTTATCTCTGGTCAGTGGTTGAGTGGTCTTGATATAGGGGATGTAGATATTGAACCCTTGTCATGGTCTGACCACTCGCTCCTTCGACTTGACTTTCTGACCGCCGTACCCCATCGCAGGGAGGCGGAACCGACCAGGTGGTTCTGCCCCAGGCGCCTGATGGACCCTGATAGGTTCCAGATGGAGCTTGGGCTAAAAAGCTCATGATTCGCCAGATGGAGCTTGGGACTCTAGCTCATGATTCGGCTGATGACCTGGTGGCCGCCTGGGATAGGGCGGCTGCCGGGGCTTTGGACTGGGTCGTGCCTTTGCGGCCTCTGACCCGGCGCCGAACTCACTTAGCCCCTTGGTTTTCCGAGGAGCTGAGGGAGATGAAGCGCCGGAAAAGACGCCTAGAGAGCGGTTGGAGGGCCAGTCGTTCCGAGTCTGACTTGACACTGGTAAGGTCTCATATTAAGACCTACCTAGTGGCGATAAAAGCGGCGAAATCTAGTTATTTTGCCGCTCTTATCACGTCATCAGATAACCGCCCAGCCGCCCTGTTTAGGGTGACCCACTCCCTCCTCCATCTGGGAGTGCGGGCGGACCCCTTGCAGGGCCGAGCTGAGGATTTTGTACAGTATCTGGATGATAAAATAACTCAGATTCGGGAAGACTTGGCCGCCGACTGGGTTAGTTCAGACAAGATGACTGAGGCAGGCCTTGAGGGTGTTATCTGGGAGGAGTTCGATCCTGTGGCTCCCGAGGACGTGGACAGGATCTTGGGACGGCTGAACGCAACCACATGTTTATTGGACCCGTGTCCCTCCTGGTTGGTGCTGGCTTCCCGGGAGGTTACACGAGGCTGGCTCCAGGGGATTATTAACGCTTCTCTGAGCGAGGGTGTTCTGCCGGCCACCTTGAAAGAGGCGGTGGTGAGGCCTCTCCTCAAGAAGCCATCCCTGGATCCGGCTATTTTGGCTAACTATCGTCCAGTCTCCAACCTTCGCTTTATTGCGAAGGTTGTTGAGAGTGTGGTGGTGCGACAGCTTTCCCAGTACCTGGATGAAGCTGTCTATCTGGATCCGCTCCAGTCCGGCTTCAGACCTGGGTACAGCACGGAAACGGCATTGGTCGCGTTGGTGGATGATCTCTGGAGGGCCCGGGATAGGGGTTATTCCTCTATCCTGGTCCTATTAGACCTCTCAGTGGCTTTTGATACCATCGACCATGGTATCATGTTGCGCCGACTGGAGGGACTGGGAGTGGGGGGCACCGTTCTGCGGTGGTTCTCCTCCTATCTCTCCGACCGGTCGCAATCTGTGTTGACAGGGGGGCAGCGGTCGACCCCAAGGCGCCTTGTTTGTGGGGTGCCGCAAGGGTCAGTCCTCTCGCTCCTCCTGTTCAACATTTATGTGAAGCCGCTGGGTGAGATCATCCGTGGTTTTGGGGTGGAGTTCCATCAGTACGCTGATGATACTCAGCTGTACATTTCCACCCCAGACCATCCCAATGATGCCTTGGAAGTGATGTCCCAGTGCCTGGAGGCCGTGCGGGTCTGGATGGGGAGAAACAGGCTTCGACTCAACCCTTCCAAGACCGAGTGGCTGTGGCTGCCGGCGTCCCGGTATAGCCAGCTGACGCCATCGCTGGTTATTGGGGGCGAATCATTGGCCCCCACGGAGAGGGCCCGCAACTTGGGTGTCCTCCTGAATGCGCGGCTGTCTTTAGAAGGGCATATGACAGCCGTGGCCAGGGGGGCTTTTTGTCAGGTTCGCCTGATACGCCAGTTGCGCCCCTTTCTGGACCGGGACTCCCTACGCACGGTCACACAAGCACTCGTCATTTCTCGTCTGGACTATTGTAACGCTCTCTACATGGGGCTCCCCTTGGGGTGCACCCGGAGGCTCCAACTGGTGCAGAATGCGGCTGTGCAGGGAATTATGGGAGCGACGGGGCGCTCCCATGTGACTCCTCTCCTGCGCGAGCTGCATTGGCTTCCGGTGGACTTCCGGGTGCGCTTCAAGGTGTTGGTGATCACCTTTAAAGTGCTCCATGGCTTAGGGCCAGGGTACTTACGGGATCGCCTTCTGCCACCAATAGCCTCCCACCGGCCAGTTCGCTCCCACAGAGAGGGCCTCCTCAGGGTGCCGTCGGCCAGACAATGCCGGCTGACGACCCCCAGGAGGAGAGCCTTCTCTGTGGTGGCACCTACCCTATGGAACAATCTACCCCCAGAGATACGAGTGATCTCCGACCTCCGGATTTTTCGTCGGGCCCTAAAAACTTATTTTTTTCAGCTAGCCGGTCTGTCCTGATTTTAGGGTTAGTTTTAAAAAATTTAATATTTATTTTAATTGACAAGTTTTAAATTATGGGCCAAATTTATAAATTATTTTAACTTTATTTTTTAACTGTGATGTTTGTATAGATGTTTTTTATCTGGCTGTTCACCGCCCTGAGTCCGAAAGGAGAAGGGCGGTATAGAAATTCGAATAAATAAATAAATAAATAAATAAATTTAATCTAATTTTTATACCGCCCTTCTCCTGAAGGATTCAGGGCGGTGCACAGCCAAAGGTAAAACAAGTACCCATATAAAATTTAAAAACAATTTAAAAACACATTAAATAATTTGGTCCTGATGTCATTAAAACAAAAACAACCCGTTAAAATTAATGTTTAGGCCAACCCAGCTTGTTGGAACAATAATGTCTTGAGGGCGTTGATTCAACTTGATTAGTTGAAACAACCATCAATATTTCAGGGTTTTTTTTCTCTCCAGAAGTGTCTGAGCTCCCTATAATTATGGCTGTTACCTTTCCCCCCTTTTCTAACTTTGTTATATCCTTTATTAAATGTAGCAATGGCGAGCTTCCGGCGGTGACATCATCACGATCGGGTGAGGAAACGGAGGCTCCGTCTCTGAAACCCAAATTTCCTCATTAAGTGCTCTTTAGGGGCATTCCTGAACTTGGAGGGATCGGGAAACGAAAGAGGAATTCGCGAAGCCCCCTGGTGTTGCGCTGTCATCAGGGAGGTCGAGCGATCAATCTCTTAAATTGGTGGAGAAAAAGTCGGCCTTATCGGCGGACAGGAGTGATGGCGCCCGCCTAGAACGAAGCAAAAAGTGGAAGCAAATCTGAGTGACTGTCAGATAGATCACCTACAACAGAGACGGCAAATGGGACGCGCGATCCAATCAGAGGAAGACAAGTGAGTTATAACAGCGGCGATACAAGAGGAGAAGGAAAAAAGGGGGAATAACTACAGCGCGGAAAAGAGAAACCCATAGAATGACTAAGCAAATATAAGAAAAGGAGAAATAGCGCTTGAAGCGGCCTGACTGCGGACTTTTACAGTTGATCAAAGGGAGCAGCCTGTGGACTTTGTGGATATAGAGACAAGCCGTTTGATCTTGGGAATTATAACTGATTCAAACCCCAAACATCGGAAACCGAGTGCAGAGACTGAAATACTGGACTAAGTGGTGAATTTCACGGATACAGAAGACCTGTCCGGATTTCGAACTCTGGATTTACAAATAACTTTGGATAATAAGAACTCAAGTTAAAAAAAAAGATTTGAAAATTGAATGCAGAGATCCGATTATTGGGAGAAGAAATTAAAAAAAAAAAAAGACTGAGACGACACAGATTGCGTTTTTTAGGATTGTGAAAGAACAGCCTGAGAGAGGTAAAACAAGAAGACAATAAGGACTAAAGAAAATAAAAAATAAGTGAATTATTAATTTTGAACCGTTTAATTAGTTAATAAGTTTATTATTTGAAAGAAATATATAAGTTGACAATATTTTTATAGCTATAAATTGTATTGTGAAATTGTAGATAGACAAGGAATTATTGTTAAAGTGAAAGACTGATTTTTATACAAAATAACAGATGAATTGACTGTTTCTCTGAGATAGACTGATTGAAAAAGGGGGTAATTGAAAAGATTGCTAATTAGAAAATTAAGAAAATCAAATTAAAATCTTGATTGATAAGTAAATAGATTTATATTGGGAATAAGAATTAATTGCTCAATTGGGATAACTGGCAATATAATATAATATAACTATATATAAATTGTGTGGTGTATAAGTAGTATTTGGAGGGGAAAAGAGATATTAAGGAATAACTTAATAATTGATGTTAAGGTTGGAAAGCTTTACACGAATATTAAAAATGTCTACAACATCCACCATAACAAAGACAGGGAAAAAACCTACAACGAGTACGTTAGTAATGACTCCTTCCCCCTCACAACAAAAAACAATAGATAGCATGATGGGGAAAGAAAAAGAAAAAGAAAAACTGGAAATGGCACCTAATGTAATACAAGATATGTTTCAAAAGATCCAGGAAACACTGCTTCAAACACAAGAAAAAATAGCTGAAAATCAGGAAGAAATGAGAACGTTCCATGCAGAGATCAGAAATGAATTAGGAGAAGTTAAGGAAGATATTAAGACCATGAAGGATAAAATTGGGGGCATTCAAAATTCTATAGCAGAAAATGAACAGAGAATTAGGAAAACGGAAACAAAAATAGATCACGTGGAATTAAAAGTAGAAGCAATGGAACAAAAAACCCTACAACTAAACAAAGAAATGTCAGATTCCTTGGCCATGCTCGAAATGGAAAAGGCCTCATACTTCTTGCGTTTTCAAAATGTTCCAGAGGAAAAAAATGAGGATTTAGAAGGAAAGATGGTGGAGATTATTGCAGGAATGATACAAAAAGAGCCAGAAGAAATAAAAGGACAATTGGAAGAAACTTATCGTGTACAAACAAATTATATAAGAAGACACAGATTGGCGAGAGAAGTCCATGTTAAATTTTTAAAAAAATCAATCCGAGATGAAGCCTATAGGAAATCTAGAGAAGAACGGTGATCTATAATGGAAAAGAAATTATAATTTTAAAACAGATACCCCGAAGGGTAAGAAATCTACGACAACAATATCAGTTTTTAACACAACTATTGATCAAATACAAGATAATGTATAGATGGCTGCCAATAGAGGGGACCTTAATTACATGGGAAGACAAAAAATATAAAATAGACACTCTAGAAAAGGCAAGAGAATTTCATAACACACATTTTAGACTAGAAGTAGAACAGGAAAGCAAGGAGGAAACAGATAGTAAAAGTCAAGAAGAAGAACCAATAGAAACAAATGAAGAAAAAGAAATAAGACAGAGGCAAGAAAAAGAGAGAGAACAGAGAGAAGGTGCAAAACCTAGGGAACGGATGGAAACAAGAAACACAAAAAAACAGATACAATAGGCAATGGACGAACAGATCAAACTCTTTTCGGTAAACATTAATGGCTTAAATGCCCCAAAGAAAAGGAATCAAATTTTCACAAAATTACGAAAATTAGAAGCAGATGTGATATGTCTGCAAGAAGTACACATTCAAAAAGATTATCAAAAAATCTTAGAAAACCCCAAATTAGGAAAATTATATTTATCTCTGGCCCCAAAAAAGAAAAAAGGAGTAGTGATTTACGTAAAAGAAAAAATACAATCTAAACTAGTCTATACCGATGAGCAAGGTAGAGTGGTGATGGTTGAATTAGAAATAGGAAAGAGGAAAATGTTAATTGTAGGGATTTATGCACCTAACCAAAAACTACAGGTTTTTTTTAAAGACCTACATAAAAAACTAGCAGAATTAGAATATGATGATATTTGTGTAATAGGGGATTATAATGCAATAGTAAATGCAAAGAAAGACTATAAAACTGAGAAAAAAAAACAAAAGAAAAAAGAAATACTTCCAAAAGAATTCTTTACCATGGCTGAAGAACTAAACTTGGCAGACGTATGGAGGGAAACACATGAAGAAGAGGCCCAATACACCTTTTACTCCCATCCGCATAATTCCTGGTCAAGACTGGACATGGCATGGATGACCCCAAGTATCAAAATAGAAGTAGAAAAAATTGAGATAGGCACAAACCAATGGGCAGACCACAATCCATTATTCATAAACTGGAAAGGGGAAAGAAGACGTAAGAGATGGACAATGAAGATTGTCCATCTCTTAAGATTATGTAAAGAAAAAGAATTTAATTTGATGTTAGAAAAGGAAGTAAAAATATTCTTTCAGATAAATAAAATAGAGGAAACCTCTTTACAAAACACATGGGATACTTTAAAAGCATATATAAGAGGCCTAGTAATAGCATATACGAGGAGAAAGAATAAAGAGAAGAAAAAACAATTAGATAAATTAGAGAAAGACCTAAAACAAATAGAACAAAAACTCCAGGAAAAGCCCCAGAACAAAACAATAAGAGAAGAATGGGAAATGATTAAGCATAAATTGAATTTGATAAACCAAGTAGAATTAGCCCAAAAAATAAAAATGGCGAAACAAAACTATTTCGAGCACGCAAATAAAACGGGCAGATGGCTAGCCTATAAACTGAAAAAAGAACAGGAAAAAAGAATGATATACCAATTGAAAGATGATAAAGGAGAAATTCAACATAGTAAAGAGGCCAAAAAAGATATTATTAAGAAATTTTATGCGAATCTATATAATCAGGGGAAAATAGAGGAAGATAAAATAAAACAGTACATAGGGGAATCAGGAATGCCCAAAATCACAGAAGAACAAAGAATTACTCTCAATAGGCCAATAACCAAATTAGAACTAGATGAAGTACTGAAAAAGCAAAAAAACAATAAAACACCGGGTCCCGACGGGCTACCGGTAGAAATATATAAAACAATGCAAGAAGCATTGGGAGAGAATATGCTGCGACTATATAATGAAGCTATGGAGAAAGCCAAAATACCAAATTCATGGACAGAAGCCATAATAACAATCATTCCAAAAGAAGACACAGATCTCCAGTTAATACAAAACTATAGACCTATTTCATTATTGAATGCCGATTACAAAATATTTGCAGCAATCTTGGCAGAAAGGATTAAATTAGTATTAAATACATATATACACCCAGACCAAAATGGATTTCTGCCGGGACGCCAAATAAAGAACAACATGAGAATAATACTTAATGCTTTAGAATACTATGAATCACACCCGGAGAAGCAGGCAGTGTTGGTTTTTCTTGACGCCCAAAAGGCCTTCGATAACCAAAATTGGAAATTTATGATTGAACAACTACAAAATATGCAAATTGGGGAAAAATTTGGGAAAATTATAGCAGAAATCTATACCAAGCAATCAGCAAGGATAATTATGAATGATGACATAACAGACAAATTTAATATAACAAAAGGAGTCAGACAAGGCTGTCCACTTTCCCCCTTACTATATATTCTATCATTGGAAATCCTGTTGAAAAAAATTAGAGAAGACCAAGGAATTCAAGGGTTAAGGATTAATAGAGAAGAATACAAAGTTCAAGCCTTTGCTGATGACTTAGCGTTTTTAATAGAAAATCCTATGGAATCTATACCTAATTTGTTCCAAAAAATAGAAGAATTTGGAGAAGTGGCTGGACTAAAAATTAATAAAAGTAAATCGAAGCTAATTGTTAAAAATCTTACGGAAATCCAAACAAAAGATTTGATAGATAATATACAAATTCAAACAACAAAAAAAATAAAATATCTAGGAATTTGCTTATCTACAAGAACATCAGCAATTAAAGAAAACAATTATGATAAATTACTAGAACAAACAAAGAAAGACTTAGAAAAATGGGAAAACTTACATATTTCATTCCTAGGAAGAATTTCGGCCATCAAAATGATTATATTACCTAAATTTTTATATTTGTTTCAGGTCACCCCAATTAAATTAGATAAACCGTTTTTTGAAAAGCTGAACAAAATAACATCTAAATTTATCTGGCAAGGGAAAAGGCCACGAATAAAATTTAAACTGCTTCAGGATACAAAAGATAGAGGAGGAACTGCACTCCCTGACTGGGAGATATACTACCAAGCAGCAGTACTATCGTGGGTTAAAGACTGGATAGAATTAAAGGACTCTAGAACTTTAACAATTGAGGGACACGAACTTCAAACTGGCTGGCACTCCTTTATGTGGGATGAGAAATACAAATCACATTCATATTTTAAAACACATACAATAAGGAACTCACTATTACAAATTTGGCTTAAAATTAAAAAACAACATTATATGAAGATACCAAATTGGTTAGCACCGGCTGAATCAATTAGGCACCCAAATTTAACAGATAAGACAAAAATAATTAGATATAAAGATATAATTGACTATCAAGGCAAACTAAAGACAAAACAACAATTGGAGACAGACTTACACAGAGGAATAGACTGGTGGACTTACACTCAAATACAATCCAAATATAGAGAGCATATAAAAACATATGAAATTTATAATCAAAAACAAGAAATAGATAAAATTATATTAGACTCAGAAAATAAATTAATTAGTAGAATTTATAAATTTCTCCTACGCTATAAACTGGAAGAAGAGACAGTCAAAGAAACGATGATCAAGTGGGCTCAAAATATCAAACACACAATACCTTTGGAAAAATGGGAAAAGTTCTGGCAGGTAAACCTAAAGTTAACGAAAGCAACGGCGTACAAGGAAAACCAACTGAAAATGTTCTATCGGTGGCATATGTCTCCAACCAGACTGGCAAAAATACAACCTAAAAATAGCCCAATTTGTTGGAAGTGCAAAAAGGCACAAGGGACTTTTTATCATTTATGGTGGACGTGCCCGGCAGCAAAGAAATTTTGGTCTAACATCAAAAAATGGTTGGAACAAATAACAAAAACACAGATTGAAAAAGAACCAGAAACATTTCTATTAGGAATATTTAACAAATCATACCCTAAGGATATCAAATATCTTACAATTCACATATTAACTGGTGCAAGAATAACCTACGCAAGAAATTGGAAGCAAGAAAAAATACCAAGTGAAACAGAAGTAATAGGGAAAATTTTAGAATGCGCTGAAATGGATAGGTTAACCAAAGAATTACAAGAAAAAGAAGAATCAGACTATTATAAAATATGGAATAATTGGTATAATTGGTTAAAAATTAGAAATATACAAAAAATATAGGGGATATATTACCGATTGATACATATATATCTAATAAAAAATATTATTAGATTAAAGAAAGGTGAAGGAATATATTATAAGTAGAATTGTAGAACGTCACTCTGAAAAAATGCTTAAGAAGAAATTATATTCTTTTTGTGTATATGTTGTATAAATGTTTGTTGTGTATATGTTACGTATGTCTTTTTTAATATTTATATTCAATAAAAACTATTTTATAAATGTAGCAATGGCAACTGTAGACAATATTCCAGATGGGTATGCACCAAAGGTTTGTGTAAATAGTCACTGTGTAATTGATTTTCAATCATTTTTTTTCTTTTTTTTTTTTTTTGCATAGAAGTGATTTCTTTCACAATTGCCAGGTCAGATCATGTCATTGTATATATGACATTATGCTTTCATTTCTATGTGTATATGAAATTATCTGTCAGAATTGCCGCCTCACTCTTGTGCTCTGCTATCGCTTGGTGCCAGTCTGAATGGGAAGGATTCAAGAGTAACAGAGTTCACTGTATCTGTTGGAGATGCAACTTCAAGGTCAGATGGCTGAGAATGGATCATAGCTGCGTTCCAACCCACATGTGAAGGCACTGTTTCAAAAATGATCTCTCTGAATTTGATTGGAAAATGGGATCCAGCAGGGGGATGCATCTAAGGAAGAAAAAGTTACACTTGGGGATTTTGGTGTGCACTTTTCAGTTTTGTATTTCACTTGACCTTTAGTGAACTATACTTTTCTCAAGAAATGGAGTTAAGGATCATTCTTGCTCAAAGGTTCCAGTCAAGGCAGTTCTGATATTAAAAGCATTCCCATTTGGCTGAATCTTTAGCAATAGCAATAGCACTTAGACTTATATACTGCTTCATAGTGCTTTTACAGCCCTCTCTAAGCAGTTTACAGAATCAGCCTATTGCCCCCAACAATTTGGGTCCTCATTTTACCCACCTCGGAAGGATGGAAGGCTAAGTCAATCTTGAACCTGGTGAGATTCGATCTGCCCAATTGCAGGCAGCCGGCTATCAACAGAAGTAGCTTGCAGTACTGCACTCTAACCACTGCGCCACCGCGGCTCTTGATTGACTTAATTTACCGAGTTTAATGAGTTGTTTTGAACTCTTCAGCTTTTATTACCTGAACAATTGAGTAACGCTACAAAGTAGGTCAGCTCATTGTTTACTGAAAGACGAGTGCATTTGTGAATAAATTAAAAAGCACTCATCTCCAATACAAACCCTTGAGGGGCTCCACTTTTTAGTTCCATTCATTTATAAAATTGCCAATTTATTCCCACTCTTTCAGGATGCGTGCGCTTAATTCATGTTTTATTTACTAAGACATCTATGACACCATTATTTTCAAGTGTTCTGAGCCTGTTTTGATGAGTCACACTTTGAATTGGATGAGCAGGGTTCTGGCTTTCCAACCTAGGAGCCAATGAACTTTTAGATATCTGCTATAAATGAGCCCTCATGATGAGCAGGACTTGTTGAATAATGAGCCTGCAACACTAGAGCAAACAAGTGATCGGCCACCTATTGCAGAATCACTGCAGCCAAGTGAGTCAGCTGTTCCTCAAAGATGGAAGAGGAAAAGTCAACCTGCATTCACTGAGAAAGAGCAAGTGAGTATAACAAAAGTGATATTTAGTGAAGCACTTCAGAAGAAAGAGGTATGACTCAGGAAATTAGGCATCCCTGGGACAGCGCTATAAAAGGAAAGCCTGGGAACCAGTTAAGAAAAAAAATTCCAACTTTGCATCTGACTTCCTGAACATGTGCTGCCTCTGATTCTCTGGCTGACCTCTGGACTTGTATACGACTATAGTCAGCTCTAATTCCCGAATCTTGGATTTTTGAGTTCTGAAGTAATCTTTTTTTTATTTTTTCTGAGTTTTTGCATTTCTGGACAATGATGAGTTTTTTAGCTGACATAAAGACTTTTATCTAAGTTCTGACCTCCCACACCTGTAATTGCTGGCACAGAAGACATAGACTCTAAGTGGCTTACAGAATGCCAAAATACAATTTTAGAAACATCCAACATTGAATCATTAGTCAATCAATGCCCAATAATAGTGCCACTCTGGAGACAGACTAAAACTTAAAGGGCCAAGTCTTTAAGACCATCCAGAAGCCCAATAATGCAGGGGTCTCCAACCTTAACAACTTTAAGACTTGTGGACTTACTGGCTGAGGAACTCTGGGAGTTGAAGTCCACAAGTCTTAAAGTTGCCAAGGTTGGAGACCCCTGTAATAAGGCATAAGAGGATCAAATATCATGTGTGTCTGTAAGAGTGAGAGAGAGAGATGTTTCAAAGGAGCCATTACTGAGAAGCTTGCCCCTGTGCCCTCTTAGCCCACTACCAGTTTGCTCAGTAGTTGGAGGAATTTTCTTAAAAGTTCTTCTGAAAATCTTTACGATGAAGTTGCATGGATATATCTATTTTGTTGTATAAATGATACAGATCAGGTGTGGGTTCTACTTACCTTTACTACCAGTTCGCAATGGGGCCGTGCGTGTGCGCTTGCTTTGATCATGTGTGCTCTTTTGTGCATGTGCAGAGGCTTTTTGATGATGTTGAGGTGGGTGGGCGGAGCCTCCCTCCAGTTTTACTACCGGTTCTATAGAACCGGTCCGAACCGGGGGCAACCCACCACTGATACAGATGTTTACAGATGTATAGATGTTTCCTTTTTCTGATGTTCAGGGTTGCTGCAGTGTATTTGTGCTCATCTAAATAGTGTTCTTACACAGCTTCTCTTGTGGGAGGTTAGGTTATTACTTTGGTAGTGGAACACTTAGTTGATGTGGGTTGCTTTTTGGTAGAAAAACATTTCTCGTTTGCCATCCTGCTATCTTCAGATTGTGGACAAGTTGTTTTTTTAATGCTGTTGTTCCACTCTCAGTTTTAACTAAGAATATTAACTTCTTTGGAATTAAGGAGGATAATTTTCATAAGCCCATTATATAACAACAAAGAGGAAACAGCTGCATTAATTGAAAATCTAAGTTTGCAGAGGTTAACTATCATTCCTCAGAATGTAAACTCTATTGGAGTTCCAACTTTGCACATCCTTATTTATCATTTGATAAACAACTACAAAAAACACTCTCTAGTGTTAAATATTATTTTCTCCCATCTTTTAAGTGAGGAACTATACTGCTGACAGTAGATAGTAGACAGAATCAGACATGTTACATTTTGCTTTTATTGTTCAATAGTTTGACAAGAATAGCTAACTTTTAAAGTGTGACACCATTTAAAGGGCACACCTTCACCAGAGGTTAAGGGCACAGCTGCTTCATCTACAAAAAGGTAGACGAAAACTGACTGTTCATTGCAAATACTAACATAGTTGGCTATAGCTTATGGCCACCAATTATGTGAATCCAAACAGGTTTCCTTCCTTGAATGTAGCCTGGTTAAGTAACTTGGAAATAGATAACAGGCTGTTGTCGACCCAGCATAATTTCCTTAATGCAGATTTTAGAAAAGAGCTAGATTTTGGGGTCATGTTTGGTTGGTTTAAATTACTTTCAGGTGAAGACTAAAGCATATGGCAGAGAGCAGTTTGTTGCACTGATTGTATAGGTCATTTTTTTAAAATGATTTTTTTTTTAAAAAAGCTTCAGTGTCATTTAGCCTAAAGAAATAGACACATTTGCATGGGAACTGTATCATTTCCTGCAGATCTCTAAATAGAGGCAGCTGTGTGCAGCTGAAGGTTAGTTGGATCTAGCCTTGCTGCTGTAGGTGTTTTAGCAACTTCCTGAACCTGGGTATTGTGGTTTCCAATTTTCTTTTTTCTTTTTTTCTTTATTCATTTAAATTATAGACCGGAAACACAAGAGGACAGTAACAAAACAGACCAACTGTTAATGATAGATAAAAAGGTGAACAGGAAGTCTATGAGTGGAGATAAACTAGTCTCCGCTAAAGCATCTTTGGCTTCAGTTCTAAGGTATCATAGGAGCCTTCTGGCTGTATATGCTGAGTTTTTACTGCAACAGAATATCAGAGTTGGAAGGGATCTTGAAGGTCTTCTAGTCCAACCCCCTGCTCAGGGAGGAAACCCTACTCCATTTCAGACAAATGGTTGCCCAATATCTTCTTAAAAGCTTTCAGTATTGGAGCACCCACAACTTCTGGAGGCAAGTTATTCCACTGATTAATTATTCTGTCAGACAATTTCTTTAGATCTAGGTTGATTCTCTCCGTGCTTAGTTTCCATCCATTGCTTCTTGTCCTGCCTTCAGGTCAGTGGTGGGATTCAAATTTTTTTACTATGGGTTCTGTGGGCGTGGCTTGGTGGGCGTGACATGCTTGGTGGGTGTGGCTTGGTGGGCATGATGTGCTTGGTGGGCGTGGCAGGGAAAGGATACTGTAAAATCTCCATTCCCACCCCATTCCAGGGGGAAGGATACTGTAAAATCTCCATTCCACCCCCACCCCACTAACCTGATTTCCAGCTCCGTTCTCCTGTGCAGGGCAACAAAAGAAGACCCAGCCGATCAGCTGGGACTCGGGAAGCAGAGAATTAGATGGGGTGGGGCCAGTCAGAGGTGGTATTTACCGGTTCTCCGAATTACTCAAAATTTCCACTACTGGTTCTCCAGAACTGGTCAGAACCTGTTGAATACCACCTCTGCTTCAGGTGCTTTGGAGAATAGCTTGACTCCCTCTTCTTTATGGCAATCCCTGCTATCATGTTACCCCTAGTCCTTCTTTCCATCAGATTAGACATACCAAATTCCAGCAGCTGTTCTTTATATGTTTTAGCCTCCAGTCCCCTAATCATCTTCGTTGCTCTTCTCTGCACTGTTTCTAGAGTCTCAGCATCTTTTATATATTGTGGCAACCAAAACTGGATGTAATATTCCAAGTGTGGCCTTTCCAAGGCATTGTAAAGTGGCATTAACATTTCATGTGATCTTGATTTCATCCCTCTGTTAATACAGCCTAGAACTGTGTTGGCTTTTTTGGCAGCTGCAGCACACTGCTGGCTCATATTTAAATGATCATCCACTAGAACTCCAAGATCCCTCTCACAGTTACTACTATTGAGCCAGGTACTATCTATACTATATCTGTGCATTTGGTTTTTCTGCCGAAATGTAGAACCTTACTTTTTTCACCATTGAATTTCATTTTGTTAGAAAGTACCCAATGTTCAAATCTGTCAAGATCCTTCTGTATCTTAAGCCTAACTTCTTGAGTGCTGGCTATTCCTGTCAGCTTGGTGTTTGCAAATTTGACGAGTTCTCCACCTTTCCCCTCATCCAGATCATTGATGAAGATGTTGAAGAGTACTGGGCCTACGATAGAACTATCTCACTGCATACCTCCTTCCATGTAGTTCAGACGTCATATCGCCACCGCTACTGGCTCAGGAGAACCGGGCCAAACTGGGAGGAACCCACCACTGATGTAGATGCAGTTCCATTCAGGACTACATGTTGAGTGTGGTTGGTTAGCCATTTACAAATCCATCTGGTGGTGATGCTTGTCTAACCTGCATTTTTCTATCTTATCAAGTAGTAAGTTGTGGTCTACTTTGTCAAATGCCTTACTGAAGTCCAAGTAAATTATATCCACAGCATTTCTCTGGTCCACTAATTTTGTCAAAGAATGCTATAAGATTCGTTTGGCATGATCTGTTTTTGAGTCAAAATAAAAGCAGATTCTATGTGAAAGGATGTTCCATATTGCAGTGAAATTTGTTTGCTTCACAGCTACACCACCATAAGATAACTTACAAACAAAAATTAATGCTTGATTTTGACAACTGCATATTATTATTCTGCCCACACTTGGTATGCTCATTAAAGATACTTGAAATTGTGGAAAATTCCTTTTGGAAAGACTTGCTTGTGATATTCCTGTTCGTCAAAAACAAAAATACCAAAAACAATTATTTCTATTATATATTTCAATATATATTAAGTATATATTAAAAGCTGAAGCATATAACAGAGAAAGAGACATTTCTCACTTTCTGAAAGTAAATATGCTATGCTCTGGGAGTCTTTTTTCCTAATTTAACACCCCAATCATCTTTAGCATTTTTTTTTTTACTAATAAAGCATTCTTTATTGTTCTGTTTTCTGCCTTCCTGTCATTTTAACGGTTTCTTCTATGTGATTTTGAGCTTATTTCTGCCTTTTATTGAACTTGTTTTCTAAATTGTATTCCTTACATAATTTTAATGTGAGAATGAGGCAGAATATGCAATGCATTGAGTGTTATGGAAATGTAGTTTCTTTCTCTATTTTTATAGAAACAACCTGATTTTTATTGAAATATATTCATATGATCAGGACACACAGTTGGAAAAATCAGACCAAATTATTATGTGTAAATCTGTCTTAAGCCACAGTGCTTAAATGTAAATAATTTTTAAACTAGGTATCCTAATTATTAGGACAAGTATTGGCTTTTCTGGGAACAGAAAACAGGAACATGGTTGAATTTCCTTCTGCATTTTTCTAGCCATTCAATGAAATAGAAACTGCTTTTGATTTCTCCTCCCCCCCAAGGGAGGTTTCAACAGAATTCTCATAAATGGAATGCAGATTTCTGCACTTAAATTGTAATGTGACTGAAAAGTACAGGTGAATCTTTCATTGTTTTTCATCTCTTCAGCTGCCTCCTGATGTTTTGTGCTTCAGTTAAATCTTGAGAGAAGACATCAGAAAGGAAATCCTTCCATGGGGCTTCAGATCAGGAAGTGTCAGCAACCGGTGGATGCAAATAATAGGATTGTGTAAAAGAACAACATCTGCAGCAACTTTTGTAAGCTCACAACAATAAGTTCTAAAGCATCACCAAAACAAATTTAAAAGAAATGTTAAAGTATCCTGAGAACAGGTTAGAAAAACAAAAACTATCTAACTATAAACAGAACACTGACATCTCCTAAACTCCGCTGAAGATGTTACCTAGTCTGGTAATGAAACATTCGGAAACCCACAAGCTTGGAAAATGAACCTTCAGTCTCATCCTACACATAAGCTACAGATATTTCTACACATATTTTCTGCTATTGCAAAAGCCTCATTCCTCAGGAGAAGAAAAAAAAATGGAGAAATCGAAAGACAAAATTTGGCATAGCTTGCCTATTGGCAAATGTTATTGACAAATAAATAGACTTGAGTAAAGTTAATGAACTGATAAGCTTTATATTGCTAAACAGCAGGGTTTTTTAATGTCACCCTAGCAACATTCCCCCTCCCCTTGGAAATATGATATACAATGAATTGGTAATAATAACAATGGTCTTACTCAAATCACTGTTTCCTTGGTAAAATATATTTTGCTGTCAAAGTGATTTTGGAGCACGGAAACAGTAGTGTGATGTAAATTACAGTTCTTCAAACTCTGTTCTAGACTTTTGTATTATTGGACAAATATTGTAAGAACAATATTATAGCAATTGACTAGGACATAACAATTTATGCATTTTTTTAAAAAAAATGTAAGATGATTAAATTTCTTTTTACATACACACATCAGGGTCAATGTCATTGAAGAGGAGAAAAACCACAAGCACTATCGCAGTTAACAATATGCTTTATTTGTATCCCCTTCTTGCTTTGTCATTCATTCACAATCAGGACTTCTCACTTTGTTTTAGACTTTGAACAGATTTTGCTTTGATATTTAAAATAAGCAAGTGTTTTTGACAGCTTGTTTATTTGCCAAATTTATAGTGTCCCTCTATCTATGAAAGCTAGTGCAAAGTAGCAATTTTGAATTGAGACTTTTGTTTTGTCTACTTTCACAAGGACAAAAGAGAAATGGAGAATGTAAGATGATACTCCTACAATTCTTTTCTTAAAAAAATAGAAACTTCTGGAAGGTGGCAAGAAGATCAGTGGTGGGTTGCTACAGGTTCACCCTGGATCAGTGAACTGGTAGCGGTGGTGGCGCAAGGCTACACCCACCCTCCAGGATGTCTCTGCGCATATGCACACACCCACCCACCCACACACTCACGAGTGAACCGGTAGCGAATGAAATTGAAACCCACTTTTGAAGAAAATGCAATGCAATCCTACATCCCAAATAATGAAGGGAGGAAAGCTGCTTATGTTAGCAGTGAAGCTTTAAATCACAGGGAAGAAAATCTTATTTCTTTGTCTTCTAGCAAAAATGATTGTTCAGTCATCTCTTAGGTTGAATGTGATTAGTGGTCTAAGGCCTGCTCGCTTCACTACCATATACGAAAAGACTGACAAGATTACATCCTCTCCTCATCTTTTATCATTGTTACCATATTCTTTATTTCATTCTTTATTATGCACCTGAAGGCAGGATAAGCACCTGAGGGCAGGACAAGAAGCAATGGATGGAAACTAATCAAGGAAGAGAAGCAACCTAGAACAAAGGAGAAATTCCCACCAGATAGAACAATTAATTAGTGGAACAACTTGCCTTCACAACAATTTGTCTGAAATGGTATAGGGTTTTCTGCCTGAGCAGGCGGTTTGGACTAGAAGACCTCCAAGGTCCTTTCTAACTCTGTTATTTCTGAATTTGTCTAGTATTTATCGTTCTCCTTTTTTCATTGGCCTTTGGCCAGATCCATGGTTTGAGAAGCAGGAAAGATATGCCCAGCAATTCAGGTAGTTGGGGGTGTCTGCAAGGCTGCAGCCCAACATGGAGCCTGTGGAGCTGGTCTGTTACCCCACATGTGAAGCAAAACATGTGAGCAGTTGATGCTGGGAAAGAATATGCATGTCTGTCACTTAAGGAGGAAAGCCAGCAGACAGGCTGAGATATTATTTGCTCAGCAAAAGATTTCCCATTTGGACTTTTGTAGGTGTAACCAGGGAACACCTTAAGGATGTATTGTGTCCCTTCTCTACAAATGTTCTCTCACCTTGCCATCATACCTTCCTACTGGCATGACTTAAAGTTATCATCAATAAATCTCATTTTTGGTACGTATAGCATTATGAAAGAATAAAAGTATACAGGTAGTCCTTGACTTACAACCATTCATTTAATGACTGTTTGAAATTATAATGGCACTGAAAAAAGTGACTTATGACTGGTTTTCACACAACACCACCCCCATAGTCATGTGATCAAAATTTGGGCCCTTAGCAACTGGCATGTATTCATGACAGTTGCCTTGTCCTGGCAGGTCATGTTGTCACCCTTTCTAACTTTCCCAGACAACTTCGGACAAGCAAAGTCAATGGGTAAAGCCAGATTAACTTAATCACAACATGATTCACTTAACAACTGCAGTGGTTTGTGAAACTGTGGCAAAAATGTTGCAAAATGGAGCAAAATTCACTTAACGATTCTCTTGATTAGCAACAGGAATTTTAGGCTCAATTGTGGTTGTAGTCAAGCACTACCTGCAAATATAAGGACCTACTTTTTGTAAAAAAAAAAAAAAAAAAGTCCAATTCATATAACTTTTCAAAATTCAGTGGGGGAGAGAGATCCCCTTTATAAAAACTAACGTATTGTGCTTTAATAATAAAGTCATGGCTAATAGAAATACTGCCTATGTGTAAGAAGGAGATAAAAGCTAATAATGACAACAATCACATTTTACAAACAAAATGAGTTTGGTATAAAAAAATTGCTAACTTTCCATCTGCTGCAAAATGCATTGCTAACATTTAGACTTTAAAAAAATATATGGTAAGGTGAGAGGGCAGCCAGAAAACAAATCTTTTTTTTTCTCCCAATTTGAACTGAAAAATGTGTGGAAGTCAGCGTACATGTACTTCTGACAGTTCAAATGATACATAAGTATATGGGCTGACAAGGGCTGGTTTGTCACTGTAGTTCATTTCTATCAACTCTGCATGGTTCTGTAGGACAATGAAATTCAATGCACTTATAATTTCCCAAAAAGTGAGCTCAGATTCTTTTAAAAGCATTTCTAGGTGAAAACGGATCATTTACATGCCAAAAGCACTTTCAATGTGACAAATTTAGCGCACATATTATTTAGAATGAAAGCTGCTTGAACTTAGTGAATGTTAAAGTCTATAAAATGGCACCCTGCTGGGGTGAAAGGTAGCTGTTCTGTGAAATTCCCAGTTATGTGATTATTTTGAATAATAGACTTGTACCTAACTTTTTACAAAATTAAAGGTATGACATATGCTTTGGTTTAGCCCTGTAAATTGCACTTCAGAACATAAAGAATAGGCTAATGTAGGAATCTGTTGTTCCTTCAAGCAATTTAACTGATTTTTAAAGAACAGTTTGATGTTTCATCTGCTGTGTAATATGTCAGACTGTTATCTTAGTTGATTTATAGGTCATTCCTCAAATGTCCTCAGAATTGGCACAAGTCATCCAGATATCAGTGCCGCTCAAGGCAGGACGCCTAATCTCAAAACTGTTCAACTGTCCAAAGATGAGGACAAATGTAATCACAAAATTATAAGGATGGGATGGTCCCAAACCTATCTTTCCTCAGCTCGCATTTATATTGCGAGTTGAGATGGACCGGTTGCTTTCATGGTGTGGAGACAATAACTTGGTCCTTAACACCAATAAGACCAAGGAGCTTCTAGTGGACTATAGAAAGAATAGATCAGACATCCAGCCCTTATTTATCAATGGAGATCGAGTGGAGCAAGTGGCCAGTTTTAAGTTTCTGGATGTTATCATAAAAGAGGACCTGACCTGAGGCACTCACATTGCAGCACTGGTCAAAAGGGCCCAGCAGAGACTTCTCAGGAAATAACAACTGAATGAAAAACTTCTGGTGACCTTCTACCTCTGCACCATAAAGAGTATTTTAACTTACTGCACCTGTGATTGGTTTGCTAATTGCACAGTGGCAGATAGGACAGCACTCCAAAGGGTTAATGTCATTGCCCAGAGGATCATTGGTTGCCCAATGGGGAGCTTTATAGCTCCCACTGCCTTAAGAAAGTTCAAAACATTCTTAAAGATCCATCTCATCCTGGACACCCTTTTTTTGAACTATTACCATCTGGCAGATAGTACAGGATAATAAAAACAAGGACAAATAGACTGAAAAACAGCTTCTATCCCAGGGCAGTAACTATATTGAATTCTACTGTATAGTGCAATATTAATGCAATATTGGGTTTTCAATTCAATTGTATAGAAAGTGAAGGATGTGCTTTTGTGTTTTATTTTTATAGTTATAATGTACACTGAAGATGGCATTTAATTTTGTTGTACGAGGTGCAATAACAATAAAGTAAACTAAAATAAAACTAAAATAAACTATTATAGTTAAGTTGTATATACATTAGAACCTTTGATCACAACCATAATTTGTTCCATAACTTTGGTCGCAAACTGATTTGGTTGTGACCCGAACCTAATTTTGGAAATTTGGCGCTTACAAAAAAAAAAATGGCATGAAAAGGGAAATCAGCCGCAAAAAAAAATAAATTGTGAATTTTTTGGCCGGAATCCGATTTGGTTGTTGTCAGAAGCGTTCATGACCAGAGATTCTACTGTACTTGGAATGCTTTAGGCATCATACTAAATCATATTGTGTTTGGCTTGGTTTTAACTTAATAGGTTTTATGAGCCCATCTGTTGTAATTTGTAAACCATCGTTTATGACTTAGTGTGCTGAGCAAGCCCAGCAAAGTATGATTTATGAAAACTAAGCAAATTATTATTTTTTGTGATAGTATAAATGAAGTAATCAAATATATTTGATGCTAGAATGAAAGAAGGTAAACAAGGAGACCAATTTACTAATGTCTGGGAATAAAGCTTTCAATTAAACAAAACCTACAAACCCCTCAGAATCCAAATCAACTGCACAGCCAACCAGAGACAGAACCAATCCTCAACCAACCCACACAACCCCCACCCACCCAATGGGCAGTTCCCCTCCCAATGACCTTACCTGATGTATTCTCCTTATCAGAAGAACCATCACAAGACTCACTGATGATCACTGATGACTCACACCTGACTCATTACAAGACCCATCACAAGAACCTCACTTGACACACCATACCTGAAGTCCTTATAAACAGAAGAACACTGACATCCCCTAAACTCTACTGAAGATATTAACTAGCTTGGTAACGAAACATTTGGAAACCAACCCACAAGCTCAGAGAATGAACCTGCACCCTCATATCACTAGCTGAAGGCTCAAATCTGACCAGTGGGTCGAGCAACCCCTAAACCCATGGTAATCGAGGGTCAAACATGCTCTAAAATAAAGAGGATCTTAGACTCGAAGGGGAAAGTTGGAGGATTTGGTGTACTGGAAAGGGTACCCACTTTCTGCAGCCAGCTGGGTAAAGAGCTGGAAAGTAAGCGCAGACAGACTAGTAAAGCAGTTCCATGACAAGTATCCTCAGAAACCCAAGGGGCTTCCCGGGGGAGGAAGAGGGGGCTAGTGATATCTACTAACCCCAGAGTGTCTTATACTTGCAGGGTTGTTCCTTCTGTTGAGGGGGGCAGCCTGTCAAGCCTGAAATTGATTGGGGTGTGGGATTATTTGTATCTTTGGGCATTCTGATGCATTCAGCTCAATTGGGAACTGAGGGGGGTGGGGAATGGAGCCTTCAGGCAAAACAGCATTTTAAACAAATGTGTAGCAGATCTTTATGAATGCAGCCTATGAGAAATAATACCTAATAATTGAGCTATTAAAACCAACCACGTCAATATTTACTTTGTGGAACTGATTTGTACTGATATGGTTCTTGTTGCTGTTGTTTTTATTTATTTACTTCATACAATAAAATCACCCTTTGGGGCAGGTTATACTTCCAAACAACATAGTAAAAACATAATACAATATTTCTTCAAAATGATCAGAATTACCTTATTGGTTTCAGTATCTTCAAATAAATAGTTCTACAATCTATTAAAGTTTTACAATTGATATTACTGGGTATTAATTGCTAGGAAGAAATAAAGTTGAAAGGAAAAAATCCAACAGTGAAGTTTTGTTTTTCCTATTATTAATATTGAATGGATAAAATCCATGATCTGATGGGGCTCAAGATTGATTCACCCTTCCATCCTTCTGAGGTCAGTAAAATGAGGACCAGATTGTTGAGGACAACAGGCTGACTCTGTAAATTGCTTAGAGAGGGCTGTAAAGCACCGTGAAGCGGTATATAAGTCTAAGTGCTATTGCTATCGCTACCGTCATTATTAAGACTCCTACTGTTATGACTTGTAATAGTCCGTTCAATAACTAATAGTTCCTTGAAAATTTATTTTAAGAAATTATTTCCATATTCTTCTTATTCTCTGTATGTTATGCAATAAAGGTGCTGGGTAAAGTCAATGTGGAATCAGAGTATTGATTTTTATTTTATGGTATCAAACTATGTATTGTTCTTTGGCATGTTTAAAAGCAAGCAACAGAGCAATTCATAGACTTACAGGTAACATGTTTTTTTAAAAGTCAGGCTTTTAATAGTCTCCAAAAGAACAAAATGTTGGCATTGATAAAAAATTGAGGTCAGTTTGAAAGATTTTTTTTTCAATTGTAGGGGCTGAAAATAAAATGAAATTCTTAGTATAGAACAGTTTGGTGCATTCTTTTTATCTCCCTCTCCAATCATTAAAAAAAATAGCCATATTATTTAAGGATTCAGAGTTAGGCTTGAAGTTTCTAGGACAAAATTTTAAAAATATACATCTGGTGCTCTAATTAAGAAATGCTACCATTGTGGAATATACCTGCATGTATTCATATAAAAAAGAAAAACATACTTTCATGACTTATCAATGAATGATTCCTTTAATGAAATATACAAATTAACTGCATTTCTAAGAGATGACACTATTCTGATACCTTTGTATAATAATTCAGTGAGAACCTTTTTAATTTTTCTCAACGGTGTTATCAAAGAATAAAAATGAAGGTTAAAGAGGGAGTGGAGAAACATGTGGAGGAAAAAAAAAGACAACAAAAATACAATAATTAGACTACAATAAAAACCCATGAAACTGCAAATTAAATCTGACCTCAGTGTAAACTCACACCATGTGTCTCATCTCTGAAGTGGCTTGATCTGCTCTCAAACTGGAGCAAGCAGCGACTGTGGAAGAATGGTATTTTATACAGTTTTTGCAGTTCTAATACAGGTGACCTTCTGGGATATGTTTTCACTTGAAAGAAGAGTCTCAGTTCAGAGCCACATTATCCTCTGCTGATACGTGGAGTAGAATTTATCTTACCCCCCAATATGAGTAGTGGAAAAAAACCTCTCCATTGACACTGATGAAAGCTTCCTATTCGCAAATACCTATTTAACTCAGGACTATGCATCCTATGGCTGGAGGGCTGCTTGCAGACTGCTGGGATTTAGCTTTCCAGTTTCTACCATTATAGTAGAGAAGTCCAGATTATCACTGCCTCTTCCTTTCATCCTTATTTCTAAGCTTCTTCCCCTTCCTTCTAGACCATCTTGTTCATCCCAAATTAATTCTTGCTTCACTTTTTCATCATTCCCCTAAGAGGCAAATCTCTGTACTGTTTCCTTTAAAAAGTTGAAAGACTTTTCTGTTTGCAAAACCTTGGCTGTTAATGTTGTTTCAAAATGAACCCCATTCCACCTTTGCTTTCTGAATTCAACAACTGTTTGAAGTCGTTTTGGTTTCAGATTCCTTTAGTGCTCATGCTCTCCTATGCATGGCTATTCAGAAACTTCAAACTGAGATCAGTGGAACTGATATGATCAGAGATATGTGTGTATAAAACAACAGACATAAAAACAAATCATAGCATTTCTCTCCCTTGCTCAATTACATCCCCCCCCCTTTCAGTCTTCGTATTTTGGAGTAATCCAACTGTTACTAATACTGGCATATATATATTGGTAAGAAATAAAAAGGTTGCTTTTAACAGACATAAGCCAAGATTTTAATTTGTAGCTGATAATTTGCTACTGGAAGCTTATCGTGATTAGTCTTCTTACAGCACCAACAGTTTTCCAGGTAGTGTGAATTACCTGCTGTGTATGTTTTTACCACCCATTCAAGGATGAAAATGAGTTACAACCTAGGCCTCAATTAAAGCCTGAAATAAGAGAACCTAAACTTCTTTTATGCCTCCACTTCTAAAGAATAAAATTAGTTGCTTGATATATTCTTGGAATTCTAATTCACACTCCTGGAAATCCAGCAATGGCTGTCTCCAATGAAGCTCATTTCAGCTGCTACCCAATTATACTGCCTTTGCTCTAAGTCAAATCATCAGGCAACAGCTGAGAATTGAAACAGACTCCATTTGTGAAAATGAATGGTGTTGGGTGTATCCAGTAATGCCGAATGTTTTTAAGTGTGGCCCTGGGGGGAATTAAAATATTATACTTGGTTCTGTTAATTTAATTCACCTTTCTGAGTTCTGTCCATTTCATTTCTGCTGCCATTTGATTATTTGTTTTATTTTTTTATTATTAACCGAATGAAGAAGAGGAAAAATAAAAAAGGACAAAACCATAAGAGGAAGGAAAGAAGGAAACAAAAACAAAATCACATGACCAAGAAATCATTCAATCCAATTTTTGAAATATATCATTATACCTTGGCTGTACGGAGTAATCAACCTTTCCAATAAATCAATAGAGAACCACTTCATAAATAAAAAGAAAGCAAATATGATTGAAGATTGTAAATTAGAGGTCCCATTGTTTTTCCAATATTAAATAGTGAACTTTTTTGTTGCCCCGATACTTGATAAATCCATAATTCTTGATACAATAAGTTCAAAGTTTGGGGTATACAATTCCAGCATACATTCACATGTCTAAGCTGTAGTTTGATCCCTGTAATACCATATTAATAAATGTACATGACATTTTTGTTAGTAGTGGTATCTTTGTCCTAACCGTTGTATGTATAATGGGTCCTGGTATAGCAGTGGTCTCTTTTGAGAATATTAATATGGTATTACAGAAATCAATACAATTTAAACATATGAGTATACACTAGAATTATATATGACAAACTTTTGACTTATTGTATCCAGAATTAGGAATTTATCAAGTATTAGCGCCATAAAACCAATCTCACGCACTTCACAGAAGATCACAGAGAGATGTTAAACCAGCCCATAACAATGTTGGAACTTATGGAAGCTCGCAAAAAACAAAAGAACAATAAGATTCCAGGACCGGATGGAATTCCTACTGAATTCTATAAACTTTGTCAACAATCTATAGACCAAATACTGTTACAAGTTTTCAATGACGCATTATTGATAGCTGAAATTCCAAAATCCTGGACAGAAACTATTATTACATTAATACACAAAGAAGACTCAGATCCGACACAAATTAAAAACTACAGACCAATTTCATTACTCAACGTGGACTATAAGCTATTCATGTCAATACTAGCACAGAGACTCAAAGCAATAATACATAACTATATACACCCAGACCAAAATGGTTTCATACCTAAAAGACAAATCAAGAATAATTTGAGAATGATTATAAATATTCTGGAATATTATGATCAGAAGATAGATAAAGAAATGGCCATAATCTCCCTTGAAGCCCAGAAGGCCTTCGACAACTTAAATTGGTCTTTTTTCATAAAACAACTTGAACTAATGAACTGTGGAGAGAAATTTCATAACCTGATTAAAAAAAATTATTCCCAACAAACAGCAAAAATCTCAATAAACGGTGACATGACACAAATTTTTGATATTCAGAAGGGAGTACGACAAGGATGTCCCATGTCACCGCTAATATTTATAATAGCATTGGAGGTATTATTAAATGAAATAAGGAACGAGGAAGAAATCAAAGGACTCAAGATCCGGGGAAAGGAGTACAAATTGCTCGCCTTTGCAGACGACGTAATTTTCAACTTGGAAAACCCAAGACGATCTGGACCCAGACTGATGTCGATGATAGAAGAATATGGGGAAGTTGCGGGCCTCAAAATAAACAAACAAAAAACAAAACTAATGACGAAAAATATGACCCAGACACAGAGATTGGAATTAGAAGAAGAATTAGGAATCCAAATAGTAAAGAAGATAAAATATTTAGGTATTTGGTTGACGGCAAAAGCAACCACGATCAAAGAAGATAATTACACGAAATTACTAAAAGAAATTAAAAAAGACCTGGAAATCTGGAATAGGCTACAATTGTCATTGATGGGCAGAATCAGCTCAATTAAAATGAACATATTACCGAGAGTACTATATCTATACCAGGTAATACCATTACATCCAGGAAGGGACTTCTTCAAAAATCTCAACAAAATTACAATGACTTACATATGGTAGGGAAAGAAGGCTAGAATCAAGATTAAAGCGCTACAAGAGACACGAGACAAAGGAGGCCTCGCAGTACCAGACTGGGAGCTGTATTATAAAGCAGCCGGATTGACCTGGATTAAAGAATGGATGAGATTAGATGACAAAAGAACTTTATATCTAGAAGGCTTTGATCTCATATGAGGATGGCACGCCTTCCTATGGGATAGACCAGACAAACAACACATGTACTTCCAAAGACACATAATTCGGGCCTCACTCTTCAAGATTTGGCAGGGAATCAAGAAAACTTATTATACTAAAATACCAAAATGGTGTCCCTGATGGAGGCATTGATATTTTCAAATACTCTTGATATAGGAAAGATGATGCGATATCAAGATCTACTGAATCATGAAGGAGAACTTACTCCAAGACATCAACTCCAAAATGGCGATATAAATATTGATTGGTGGCACTATACTCAAATACATTCAAGATATAATGCGGATAAAATAAAATATGGAATTGATCTGAACAAACTGGACAAAATTCTATTAGGAGCAGACCAGAAAATGATTACCAAAACAAACTATCTTTTGAGAGACAAATTAATAGAAGAAACAGTTAAACATAACATGATAATGTGGGCCAGGGACATAGGACATAATATTCAATTGGTAGATTGGGAGAAATTATGGAAGCAGAACATTAAAATGACAAGAGCCACAGTTTACAAGGAGAACCTCATTAAAATGTTTTATAGATGGCACCTACCACCAGCCCAACTTGCCAAAATACACCCAAATACTCCAGCATTGTGTTGGAAATGTAAAACAAAAAAGGGGACATATTACCACACTTGGTGGAAATGTAGGAAAGCCCAACAGTATTGGCAAGATATAAAAAATATTGTTGAAGAAATAACGAACATTCAAATAGAAAACAGTCCAGAATTCTTTTTATTTGGCATAACAGCACAATATCTTAAGGAAACGAAATATCTCATCATACATATCTTGACAGCAGCAAGATTACTGTTCGCTCAAAATTGGAAATTAGACCAACTCCCATCCAAAGACAAAATCATCGCAAAGATATCAGAGTGTGCTGAAATGGACAGATTGACGCTGGAACTCCAGGAAAAGGAAGAAAGCGAATACTATCTTATATGGCACCAATGATATCAATGGCTGGAAAGGAAAATCAGCAATAATGTAGAGGATAGAAATTAGGGTAAAGACTTACATAAGGAGATGAACTCATAAGAAAAGTAAATTTGTAGTGTAAATTTATAATGTTGGAATTAGATACTTAATAATTACTCTCTATTAAAATATATAAGCTCAACAACATATATTCTGTTGATGACAAAAACGTATATGTAGAATGTTAGGTGGGTTTGTAGGTGGTGGGTTTTTGTTTGTCTTTGTATTGTCTTTATATTTTTGTTTATATTTTAATAATAAAAAATATTTTAAAAAAAGGAATTTATCAAGTATTAGATTCAGTGGGGGAAGAAAAGCTTTAGATTTGGTATTCATAATACCTTGTGTGGCTCCTTAAAGAAAGTTTGCATGGTAATCATGACACTTCAGGAAAATACCTTGAAGTTAAAGTAAAGTAACATTAAGGAGACCGTCACAGAATATAGAGATTTGTTTGCATCCTGTTGCCACATCCTGCTCTGTTGTTTGCATTCTTAATGCCACTTTAATATCAGCACAGATTTTCCTGATGCCATCCAGCTACCTGTGAACCCAGGAAAGGTTGAAACTTTAAGAACTACCAAAAAGACAGGGATGAAACACTTTTCACACTTCAGGTCTGAATACTGCACTTTCCTTGATGAAAAAATAATCACTTTGAACCTTGTCTAGAGTGAAGGTATAGTGATTCATGCAGCTTGAATAGCACTGCATGTAATGAAATCTTATGATAGTGTATATCGGCAAAACAGTTATCAGGCTGTTTGCCATAAGCCGTTACAATATAACAACACTTTGCTAGCATAAAATTGGACTGATTGTCCTGGAATATGAATTAAGTTTGGAGGCTCTACTAGAAGTTTGAAATCCACTTCTGTTTCTCTGAAGTAAATGAGACATTTAATGAATTTTTGAATAATATATTCCAGAAGAAATGGAACTGATGTCCTTTCAAGGGCTCTCCAAGGATTATTTTCTCATCATTAAAGATAGAAGGAACTTTTTTAATACACTGAATTGAACTTCACTAAATTTGTGCAACTTTTGCCTTCCCCAGAATTCTTGAAAGGGTTTAAACCCTGTCGCCAACAGTATAATTAAAATATCCTGTAAATAATACATTTATCTTGCAATAGTGTGATTGTAATGCCATCCAATTGTACACTTTTCTTCTTTGTCCTTTTCTGGTGCTACTGGTGCAACTTTGATATAAAGCATTGTGGAAAAGGTAAACATGATAAAGAGAATGATTTTCCAGTTATCACTTTCATTCTGCTATAACTAAATCTAGTAGTCTATAGCTCCTCAAACTAAATAATATAGACCAGGGGTGTCAAACTCATGGCCCTGGGGCTGGATCCAGCCTGCGGGGTGCTTAGATCTGGCCTGCGGGGCTGCCCTGGAAACAGCGAAGGACCAGCCCATGGTGCCTCTGCCAGGGAAAACGGAGCTCATGAGGACTGTGGGTCACCCTTGCGAGCTCCGTTTTTGTTGGCAGAGGGTTGCAGGAGGCCGTCGCATCCGAAAATGGAGCTCAGGAGCCCATTTTCTCTGGCAGAGCGCGCCTGACATGAGTGATGGTGAGCTGGCCACACCCACTCTGACCCACCTAAGGTCAAACAACCTTGATGTGGCCCTCAATGAAATCAAGTTTGACACCCCTGATATAGACGGACTCTCCATTAGATCTGTAATAAAGATAGATATGATTTCCCCATCTAGTCTATAAACCTGAGATTTCCTTGTGCTCTCCAGTCTAAGATCTATTCATACCTGACTTTCCTTAGCTTTTCTACATCAGCCAGCATTGGCTAAGTGCCTCCTAACTAGGCAATACTCAATAGGAAAACTGTAATAGCATTATTCAAATAAATGTTCAGCTGAGGTCTATGGGACTTAATAAAATAAATTGGTAAAGAATTGACAGCAAACAAGCAATACCCTGCTAGATCAGACACATCTAGTCTATCAATCTTTTTTCATGATGGCCAACCAACTGTACAAAGAAGCCCACTAGTGGTGTCCCATCAGTAGCCCCACTGCCATCAAGCTAATAGTCATTGACCCCCATGAATTGGTCAAACCCCTTTTGTGAAGTCAGCCCAGTTGATAGCCTTAGTTTGTATAATTGCAGACTTAGATTTTATAATATAAGAAAGCAAGCATCTTACGTATCAAAGAAACACATTTATTAAATAATGCATGGTGTATTCTCAAGGTAATTGTGAAAATGAGGCCACAAATGGCTTTCCCTCTCCTCTATTAGTGAAATAAAGCTTCTTCTATCATATTTTCTCCCCAGGTAATCAATTGAGCGAAATGATGTGGAATTATGGATTTCCATTCTTCCAATGAACTGCAATTTATCTGAGATTGTTTCAACTAAACCAAGTCCTTCAGTGTATGATTTTCTAATGAGTTAGTGTAGCTTTGTGTATTCACCACATTTTATTGATCAGAGTTTTGTAAAGCAATTTCTGCCATAGTAGGTTTCCCGAAAAGTTAATTGAAGAAAAAAAAGAACTGTCCTCAATTTTTATTTGTATAATGCAGATTTTAAGCATCAACTGCATTCCCTGAACATTCACACTTACTTACCAAATGATGAATACCATGATACTGTATAAGATAATATCTTTTATTGAAGGGTTTTTTTAAACAAAATGTGCATAATAAATATTTTTAAAAGTAGTAATTAAAGTTATTATATTACAACAATAATAGTTTGCTTCTGTTTGGGCTGCCTTTATTTCATGCATTTCAGAATAAAGACAGGGACAAATTCTACCAATGTGCACATTAAAAACTGCACAAACAATTTACCTAAATGGTCCAAACATTTCTAACAGAAGATGCTTCCAGACAAAGAATTTTGCAGTGCTTTGGTTTTCCAAATTTAAATCTTTTTTACAAGTTTCAAAAAAGGCATTGTAGAAAAACCATAAGATGAAAAAATGCAAGATGATTAGATTTCATATGGTTGTCAGGTCACCATAACTTTTAATGAAGGAAGCAGAGAATTTGTATCACAAATGCTTCATTAGGAATCACACAGGGCCTATGTTAATTGAGTTAAATATTAGTCAACATTATTAGCAAGGTGCAATGCTAATTAGATGTATTAATAGATTGGACTAATTGCTTTTTAAAGTTTGGGGTATTTCATTAGAACTTTTTGCTTGTCCTCAATATGCACCGCACAATTTCCACCGTCTCCATATAGCCTTGTAGCTTTGAAAAAATAGTATTTTGCAATGCTTTATTTTAATGTTTTAGGTGCATTGTGATATCACTTTCACCTGCTAAAGAAAACTGTGAATCAACCATGAAAATCGTATTTTTTGGTTTGATGGTGGAGACAGTGCATAGATGAACTTGAGTTTGTAATCTAAAACCAGCCGTATATTGTTTAACAAGCAGATCCCTCTCTTTATCTCAATCTGGTTGATGCATGGTGCCTTCCCTACTTAGTTAACCAGAGACGTTTTTCCATGAAATTAGATAGGATAGATAGATACTATAGACCAGGGGTGTCAAACTCACAGTGTCATGTTGTGATCACGTGATGCATGGCAACTTTTTCCCTTCGCTAAACCAGGGGTGGGCATGGCCAGTGCATGATGCATGTGGCCCAAGGGCCACGAGTTTGAGACGCCTGCTATAGACAGAGAGACAAATGGGCATAACACTCAGGTAATGTTCCTACCAATTTTCCTGAGAATTTGTTTGATCTTACTTCGGTTTATTTTCATTTTTTTTCAAAGTTTCTTCATAGTTTTTTCCTGGGCCAGGAGAAATTCTTCAACAATTTCAGGGACTGCTCTTCATAATGACCATAGAACAGCATTTTATTCTTAATGTTTTATTTCTATAAGAGAGAAAAAAAATCCCTTTATCTTTCCCTTTGCTGTTGCAGCATGCAACAAAGCAGCAAACATGTTGACAGATTGGCATTTTGTATTTTTTCCCCATGTCAATGCAAACTGCATTAGTGGTGGGTTGCCCCTGGTTCGGACTGGTTTGCAAGAACTGGTCGTAAAACCAGTGGGCTGCTCCGCCCACCAACCTGGACGTCATCAGGAATCTTCTGTGCATGTGCACGGCCCTGTTGCAAACTGGTAGTAAAGGTAAGTAGAACCCACCCCTGAACTGCATGTCCTTTAGTTAGAACCTGGAAATTAGGAGTGAGGGGAGAGAGAATGGGAGGGAGAGGAAATCTGTGCTAGGGTAGATGAGAATGGAAAAAGAAAATATATAGAGGAAAGGATTAATGTTCAAGTTATATTCAGATGTTGTTTGAGTATAACCTTGCTATGTTGGTAAAAGGAGTGAGGCTTCACCTTTCTCACCTCAGCTGTCTGTATTACATATCTATGTATATGTATATTTCTGCAAACAAATTCTAATTTGCAAATAGCTTTCCCAACCATGATTGGAGTACCTGGTTGCAATTATGGTATGAATTCTTATATTCAGTCTGTTATTCTTCCACTAAGGATTGTTAGCTACTAAATGAAGATTTGATCGGAGGGGCAAGACTAAATCACAGTTCAACCTGCTTGACTATAGTAACCTTACATACAAATAGTATGTACATTGACCTTGTTTATCCAGCATATTGAAATCACATAGATTTAGGTAGGTGACATGATTAGAAGCTAGATAGGAAAGGAAGATAAAGTCATTTAATAAAGGCTGCCACGATTAAAAGCTAGAATAAGTGATAGAAATAAGAGAAGGGGGCACTTTAATGTATATATTTTTATATAATAAAATGAAAGCAATAACAAGAGAAAATGTGGAATGATTGAACGATAGACTGTAACATAATATAAATGTGTATTATTATTAGAAATACATAAGCTGATAGAATGTAATAATTATGATGAACTTTATTAGTTTTATTTGCATTAGAATGTATGACATCCAGGTGCCACACTGTTCACGCGTTGATTTGAGATTTTTATTAAAAAAATAAAAAAATAAATAAAACTTGAAATCACATAGATCAATGGAAATTTCAAACGTGGTCTCATTCAAACTCCCTTCTCTTTACTAAACTCTAAGAAGCTCATGACTGTCTGTATTCTCTGTATTTAGTTTTAGCCATTGAAATATAATAGACAGAAGAGCCATTTTATCTGTAAAGGGAAATATAGTTTCCTCAAGCCATAAATCCAGTGTTTAAATCAGTTTATATTACCTGGAAGGACCATCTCCTTCCCCCGCCAATTATTTAAATGTATGCTTACAAATTTTGGCTACCAAAATGCATCATATAAATTTATTCATCTGAGTGGATAAGGAATCTTTTTACAGTCATGGTTAGTTTTCTTCCTCCTCCTTGTGATCATCTGGAATGTGGTGATAATTGGGTGAAAACACTGGAAGAAATGAAGCTTAAAATGTTTACTTGTTTGGATTCTTTGAGGGTAGTTTAAAACAAAAGAAACCAAAATTAAACCCAACAGAATAAAATGGATAAATTTTGATTTTTAAAAATCCAAGCTAATATACATGACCCAATTTTTAATAATAATAATAATAATTAAAAAAAAATCAGACAACTTGAATAACAAGGAAACTTTTCAAGTGACAGATGAATCTTCTCAAACTGTTATTTGGACATATCCAGAATTTTGGATTCAGTCATAATACCTGTTTGAACTTTGAAAATTTTATTGAAAACCAAGTACTGAGCAATACATATTTTGAAATCAATTCTCCCATCCCAGACACACTTACGCATATTATGCCAAAGTAGAAAATATATATTTTTTCCCCTCGCTGGTTTCATCAACTGTTAAAGCATCAATGACAATAAGAGGACTGGTGCTCATTGCTATAGTTTTGATCTTCTGTAGGTGCAATATAGGTTATAACTTTCATTCCAGTTGACAAGAGTTTGAGAGGTTATAGATAGGTTTCCCGACATCAACCATTATTTACCGTTTGACTGTAACATCAGTCTCTTTCGGCTTTTTCAATACTGTTTGCACTTTTCCTTTGTGAAAAGCATCTTGATTGAGCCATACAAGGGGAGGTATTACTATCTTTCTATGGGATCAATGAAGATGTGTTTACAAGTCTAGGACACAGTGCACACACTGCAATAATGGGTTTTAGTCTGTTTGTTGACTGAAAGCTCCTTTTCTTTGTAACTTGTCAATCTTGTATCTATTACTTGATTGCAACATAAAAGGCTATTTGACAAGCACTGAAACAACAACTGTATCAATCTAGTTGAAGTGCTTTCCTGCTCTAAATATGTAGCCTTTAGCAAGATAAATTGCTTAACATTTGAAAAGCATGCCAATGTTTTCATTGGTTGCTGTATCAACAGTTTTTGAGGATGTGCTATTCCTTTCACTGTTCTTATATTGAAATGCTGGTAACCAATGTGCATTGCTAATTGAAAGATGACATTGAAAATCCAAAATACTTGATGTTTGTAGATATTTGCAAGCAGCAGCTGTTCATGGGCTCTGCGTGGAATGTAGAACAAAATCTAAAGCATAGGAAGGGTGATTTGGTGACAGCCAACATTCATTTTGGGATTCCAGAAGGCTGGCACAGTTGGAAGCAGTTTTGCAGACTGTACAGTCTCCTTCCAATATATTGTTCTCTCCTCAAATTGTTGTTGAATATAATTCCTTGTGTACATATCTTTTGGTGATTATTGTTTACTCTTGGTGCATAGTCCTCATCTCAGATGATGTAGGCAGATAGATATATTAGCTCAAAATTAAAAAAATCTCGTGGCACCTTTTTCAACTAACACATTTAAAAGGCGTACATTTTTATGAGCTGCAGCTCACCTCAACACATGCAATTTCAGATTGCACCTGATGGAGTGAGCTGTAGCTCATTAATTGATTAGTTGAGGAAGATACTGCCAGGCTGCTCCTGATTTTTTCAGTCCTCAGTTTGGTGGGTTTCACCATTCATTTAGGCAGGATGTGACAATTCTATCTGTTATTGACAGAGAGAATATTCAGATGCCTTTTTGTTTTTTACATCAGCGATAAAATTCTCAGATTTGCTGGCTGAGGAACTCTGAGAGTTGAAGTCCACAAGTCTTAAAGTTGCCAAGGTTGGAGACCCCTGCTCTAGAGAAGGTTTGCTGAGAAAACCTCCCTTCCCTGGGGAGATACAAATGGGATGGGGAAAAATGAATAGTTTTGATGAAACTATGTGAAAAGCGGTTGATGTTCTAGACTTAAAATGTGTAGGAATGACCATGCTTATAATGCTGTAAATATGACTATGTCTCCAAATAGTTAACTCATAAGTATATTTAGATTTTATTTAAATGTGAATATTAAAATTGGGAAATAGGCTGCCTGGATAGAAAGCCTGACAGACACAAGTCAGTTGAAATAAGGTGCCTAATAAAAATACATGGATAACAGCATCAATTACAGAATAATTCATAAGCAATACTGTTTTAGGAAAAATAAAACAAGCTATTTCTTTCTTAGAACACCAGATTCTACACCCAACACTACAATTTAAATGGAAGTGTAACTAATTGACTTTGTGCTATGTAGTCACCACATTATTCTCTTTGGTAATTATTAAATTTTTAAAAGTATTCTGCTACTAGTCAAATCCAAATATTACAATAGGTAATTGCTTCGGGGGGAAAACTGTCTCATACTGGCTAGATGAAACAAAATAGGATAAATGGAATATACATACACACATTATATAAATATAAAATAATGAATGGTCTCTATTTTTAAATAGTTTGAGTATACAGAATATCTAACAAATGCACATGAATGAAGTATGAATTTGGCAAAGGGGGAAAGTGTTTTCTTCAATGAGGTGCAGATGAATAGATACAAGAATCTAATGCAGCAAACATATATCATATGGTTGAGAGAAACTGCTTGAGAATCATAGTAAAAAATATGAAACATGAAAATATTTTATTCTATAAATATCTCCATGATTTATCTATTATTACCTTTAACCTATTAATCTCACTGCCTGGAGTTCTGTGCAAATTCATATCTGGTTTTCAAGAAATAAAGATGCAGTGTTGTTATCTATTATAATTTGCAACCAGAGAGTAATATAATGTCTCACTTTCTAGTTTTAAAGTAACCAAGTTCAAAAGTGAACAGGAAAGATCGCAGGGCCAAGTCAAGCATTGGCAGCAAGAGAAACAGAGGCAAAGATAATGAGTCTCACAATCAGTTCTGAATCTTCTTTTTTCTCTTTGTTTAAATCCTAGGATCAAAAGTTAATAGTGGAAGCATGGTAGTTTTACAAACTCACTTATCTCTAATTACAACTGTGTGCAGGTAATATATAGAAAGGTAATTCCAGAGGAGAAGCATTCATTCTCCTGGTTTGAAGTTTCATGTTTTTATCTTAAAAGTTATTTTACTGGACTGGCTTCAAAACAGTTCCACAGTCATCGAAAAGTCACCAGGCTTCTTGTCATTTGGGCTCAAAGCCTTACAAAAACAAAGAGGTTGGCCTAATGCCTATTTCAGGAAATTAACACATGTTTTGCAGTCCAGCCTTAGCTCTGCTAAAAGAAGAAAAAAGTGAAATGATGATTTATGGGTTTAATGACTGAAAAAGGTGGGAATTAAATAAGGGACTAAAGGGATTTCTGGAATAGTTAAGAAGGAGGGAAGACGATGGGTTTGTTAATATCTGTTGAAAAGAAGGTCGGAAGCCATCTACTTAGTATCTTTAGTTGTTTCTCTTATTTGTTTGGAGAACAAAGTCAGTGTTGAAAAGTAATTAATTCCCATCTTTGCAGTTGGGTGGTAGGAAAACACACAGATGCAGAAAATATGCTTATTTTCCCAGTCATATAAACATCTTCATAATAATTCAGGGTGAAAGTTTTAAAATGTATACACTTCATAAATAATATGTTATACAAATCCATCTGAAAAAGAGAATTTTATAGCAAAGCAACACGTTCCACAGAATCACACAGCATAGCTGGCTGTACACTTTAGGTTAATAGTAAAACATACGTTTAAATGCTTCTCCCTTGAACAAGATGGAAGGAAGAAAGTCATGGGCTCCTAAGGATACCATGTGGCCTGTTGCCAAGAATTGCAGAGAGAAAATGACCTTGGCTCATTCGTTAGAAGTGAGAGGCACCATCCATCATATTTGCCTGGGCTGTGCTATTTGAACCTGAATGTTTTTACTTGACAGCTTTATATAATTCTAATTTTATTTTCTTTGTGAATTTCCATCAGTTGTTCTAAGCCATATATATGCAAAATTAAAACAATATCCATAAAGCATATCCTCAAAGTCTGGATCTAAGCAGACCGGGTTGGACTGGTTGGTAGAATATACCGGAACATCAACTGTGGTGAGGGGAGGGGCTGCAGCTGAGGGGGTGAAGGAGTGGATTCAGTAGAGAAACTGAGGGAGCAGGTAGGGCAGTGGGAGGTGCTGCATTGGTATATCAGTTACTGATAAAGAGGAGGGAATGTGTTGGGAAGATCAGGAGTGGGGGAGAAGCTACTTAGTAGGACTAGTGTCAGTAAGACTACTGAGCTATCCGTGTCAGATAAACAAAATACAGTCCAGAAGGGAAGGCACTGGGAAGTGTGTGTGTGTGTGTGTGTGTGTGTGTGTGTACAACAGGCCAAGAACTGCTAAGAAAAGAATGAGCCTTGCCCTATTCACTTCTCCTGGTTCTGGTTTTGGTAAACAAATTGCTCCAACATTGTCCAAAAGAACCTCCACAATATGGCTACTGTTACTGCATTCTGTGTTAGAAAAAAAAATATTTTTCTTATTTTGTTCATAATCCTAGAAAAGTATTGTATTTTTAACTATTTTAATGGGTCCATGTGGTTGAGGTGTTTTTCTTTTTTTCAAATAAATCACTGGCTTTAATTTTAATAAAGCAAATGCTGTAAGAATCTTAACTGATGGAATTAACCAGGCATTCAGGAAACTGAACTACCCACCCAGTGAGATCAATAGACAAATCAATCAGATTGATTCTCAGGGACAACCTCTTAAAAGACAGGCCACAAAAATAGAACAACAAAGCAGCACTGGTTGCTATCTACAGCTCACAACTCATGCCATTCAAATGTGTTATTATTCAGTTACAACCCATACTGGTCAATAACACTGCACTTCCTCAGGCACAGAGTGGCAGGACCACACTTGCATACTGAAGCAGATTCTCAAAAAACAACCAGAAACAGCATGCCATCATGGATACCGGACCCTGGAACAAATCCAGATGTGTCAATTTCTTCATAATTCTGCTAATAGCACCATAACAGGCCTCAAAAAATTCCCATAGAAAACTAAAGGCATCAATAGAAAAGAATATATGTAGTTCAGCGTTGAACTTTGGAGGCTGGTGCTCTCTGAGGTTGGTTGTTTGCTTGTAGTTGTTTCACCACCTGGCTAGTGATAATAGTCAGTGCTAGGGAGTATGAGGTTTGCTCCAGGGGTGAAATGCTCCCGGTTCGGACCGGATCACCCGATCCGGTAGCAATGGAGGCGGGTGGTTCGGAGAACGGGTAGCAAAAATCCCTGCCCCCCTCCATACCCAGCTGAACTGCACAATCATCAGAGGCTTTTTTTTTTTACTTTTAAAAGCATTTTTTCTACAACCTCTTTAGCCGAAAAATGCTTTTAAAAGTTAAAAAAAAAAGTTTCTGATGATCGCGCGGCTCAGCTGGGGTACTCAAAGGCTTTTAGAAGCATTTTTTCTACAACTTCTTCCCCGAAGAGGTTGTAGAAAAAATGGTTTTAAAAGTAAAAAAAAAAAAAATGGCCACGCCCACCCAGTCACATTACACCACCACCACCAAGCCACGCCCACAGAACCGGTAGTAATAAATTTTAGATTTCACCACTGGTTTGCTCCCTCTTTTTATACAATGGTTTGCCCTGCCAGTGTTGTTGGGGTGTATACAAAGAAGAGAGCAAATCCCATACAGGTAGTCCTTGACTGCAACCATTTATTTAGTGACAATTCAAAGTTACAACAGCACTGGAAAAAAAGTGATTTATGACTATTTTTCACACTTATGGCCATTCCAGCACCCCTATGGTCATGTGATCAAAATTCAGGTGCTTGGCAACTGGTTCATATTTATGAGGGTTGCAGTGTTTCAAGGTCATGTGATCACTTTGCAACCTTCCAACAAGCATAGTCAATAGGGAAGCCAGATTCACTTAACAACTGTGTTACTAACTTACCAACTGCAGTGATTCACTTAACAAGTGTGGCACAAAAGGTCATAAAATGGGCAAACCTCAGTTAATAACTATCTCACTTAAGAACGTAAGTTTTGAGCTCGCTTATGTTCATATGTTGAGGACTACCTGTAATCACTAGCATTAATGAAGTACCAAGTTGGGTGATGAAACATGTCTACAAGCAAGCAAGCAAGCTCAGAGAGCACCAAGGACTCCACAGTTCAACCCTGAACCATATATATTCTTTTCTATTGGTATCTTTAATCAGAGAGAGACAAGGACTCTGCAACGGTATTATTGTTGTGGGGGAAATTGGGAAAGGAGTATTATATATGTTGACTACCTTAAGTTACTTAAAAGGAATAAAAGTGGGATTAAAAAAATCTTTAAAAGGGGCATCTTCACATGTTCTTACTCTTATACAGATAATTCTATTAAAAACTGTAAATACTTTCTCTAGCACTGATGATGTTACCCAGTTTGGGTAATGAAGCATCTGCAAGAAAACAACTAGAGCCTTGGTGGCGCAGCAGACTAAAGCACTGTTAAGTAACACCAGCTGCCTGCAATTACTGCAAGTTCAAATCTCACCAGGCTCAAGGTTGACTCAGCCTTCCATCCTTTTGAGGTAGGTAAAATGAGGACCCGGTTTGTGGGGGCAATAAGCTATCTTTGTATATATATAAAAAAGAACAACAGTTGGGGGAGGGGCGAAAGCCCTACTAAGCAGGTATGTAGAAAAGTATGAAGGCTATTGCTTAACGCATTGTAAGACGCCCTGAGTCTCCGGAAAAGGGCGGCATATAAATCGAACCAATAAATAAATAAATAAATAAATAAATAAACTAAACTTGGAGAGCACCAAGGTCACTTCAAATATTTTTCTGAAAGTGCCTTCAAAGTCATGAAATCACATATGGTAAGGATGGAAAAATAAGACAATAAATTTAGGTTTCAGTTATGTATTGCATCCCTTATTTATTTCCTCCATAGAAAAAAAGGATATTGTATCCCATGCCTCTATGAGAAGCAATAGTGACACACTGTGGTAGACAACTTTATTTTGATGTGTTCTCATCAGTGATTGGGAGCTGAAGATATCACCCAAGCTTTCTTTACCAAGTAAAGTTCATTTCTTTATTAATTTTAGCAGATTTCAGATTGCTCCCAATGTATTCATCATACCCTTAGCTGTATCCTGTCAGGATGTGACATAACATTTTATAATGTGATGCTACATGTTATATAATGCTTTAAATTAAAAAGAAAAGAAGAAATCAAGACAGTTCTTTCAAAGAAGCACTAAGTAGTTAATGTGAATATTTGGGGTAATTGGCTCTCCAAAGAGAGAGGGATCATTATTTCAGGTTCCCTAGTGAGTGTTAATTAGTCTTATTGCCTCCTTGTTTAACAAAAGAGGATGTTGCTAGTACTGCTAAATCTATAATGACACATACGGTTTTTGCAACATAGGTATTTTAAAATAAGATGACTGACAGTCAGGTAATTCTATTCATAACTGAGCATGCTTACAAAAGTCAGTTGTATTGTATGGACTATTTCACACATGATGAATTTCCAATGCTAAAGTTATTCGTGGGTAGACATTTGCAGGTAAATCCTGAGCGAAGATAATCAAGTGTGATTATTATCATAAATGTATCTGATTGGCTGCATGTAAACATACACTTAAGAAAGATATAGCCAATCACATAATGCATTTCCCAATGCATAAAATAGCTGAAAATGACCCAGTCCAAATGTTGGGGGTTTTATTTATTTATTTATTTATTTATTTATTTATTTATTTATTTATTTATTTATTTTTCCTCCTCAGACATGCTTTCAGAGTAGTTTATAGAATGCAACAATGAAATACTTCACATTAAAAGCAAAAGTTGTAATATTATAAACTTGGGACAGTATCCCAGAAACTCTATGGTGCTTCAGAAATCCCCTGAAGCAATATGAAGCTGTGTGTGTGTGTGTGTGTGTGTGTGTGTGTGTGTGTGTGTGTGAGAGAGAGAGAGAGAGAGAGAGAGAGAGAGCACATTCTAGTTTTGAGAAAAAATACATTAGAAGAATCCTTTTGCGTCCATGTCTGCCAGCATCTCAGAATATTTCTTTCCCAAACTATGAACTCTGACATGGTTAGAGTGGTGATTGTGAAGTATAGGTCTTTATTTTCCTTGGACAGCAAAGGTGACTGGAGCAGGTACTGGAGCACACAATACCAGACATGTCCTTGGAAGGCAAAATCACAAAACTTATTTTGGCCACGTCATGCAGCGGAATTCACTGGAGAAAGCAATTATGATGAGAAGACTTAGTGGTAAAAGGAAACCAGGCCACCAAAGAACATGGTAGCTGGATACCATCAAAGCTGACAACAGCCAGAGTATAGAACAACTCAAAGAAGCAATGCAAGATTGGAAGATGTGGAGAGAACTGGCCCATAGAATCTCCAACAGTCGGATACAACTGAATGGATAATATCATCATCATCATCATCATCATCATCATCATCATCATCATCATTAGCATCATGATGCTGATGTTTAACCATCAAAGATTGGGATTATCTGTTTTGGTAGGCAAAAACCTGTATGCAACATTTCAAGGGTCCTCTCAATAACTGGTGACGACCATTGCAGATCATAGAGAAACTCTGCAATAAATCAAAGGATCCATCCATGGAAAGTCTGTGTGAGTGCTGTCCAATTTAGAACCATTTTTGTAAATGCAAGGATAACAATGTTGACTTTCCCTGTGTTGTGTTGTGTTGTGTTGTGCTGTGCTGTGTTGTGTTGTGCTGTGGTTTTTTTTTGTTTTTTTGTTTTGTAGATTTTTGAGGAATCCAGTTCATTTGTGGCATTTATAGGATTGTCTACTTGCTTTCATATGCAGATTCCTTTTGGCACTGCAGGTTTTTTTTTTCATGATAAGTCCATATGTGCAGCATATGGCATTGCTGGAATATACAGCATTTAGATTATTCATATTCAACAGTACAGGACCACATGTTGATAATGAGCCCGTTCTGTGTCACGGCTCTAAAAAAGCATTTGGAAATTCTTCTTTTTAATGTATTTCTTTCTGCATTATTTTTCCTCCTTCTGACAATACTGATCTGTTGCCTCAGGCACTGCGAAAATCTTACCACAATATTAGCTGACAATTGCATGTATATTTATACTGATATTCTGATATTACCATGTTGTTAAAAAAAAAAATCTGGCAAAACAATATGTAGCTAAATTTATTTCTTCCTGATGGGAACAAATAATATAGGCAGCAAAGAAGATTGTGCTTTCATGAGAATCCGTTCCGTTTTCATGCATAGCCAGATAGCTTTATACTATATAGCATGGGGCAATCATATATATACACTTTATTTTAAACTTAATGTAGGGTTACCATATTTATCAATTTCCCTAATTAGGAACTTTTTTGCCCCAGCTATGCTTGGCTGGTTGGAAAATAAGAATTGTTCTGGCATCGATGCTCCAGGCCCAGGTGTTTGAAATGGAGATGCAGAGACTGATAGCAGCAAATAGCATTCAGCATTTCTGTAATGGTAGTAACTGTGATTTCAGGCAGCAAAGTTAGCTGATGGAAACTTGAGTTGAAAACAAAATTTCAAATCAATTCTTTCTACTGGGGGATTTAATGAGCTATTTGAAGTGTCATTTTTGTAGAAGAGCACCAAGAAATAAATTTAATATGTCATACTGTGCACTATATAAACACCATCTTTTCATGAGCTCCTCTTTTACAAACCTTTTTTTATGTAAGACGATGTGAAATCAAGCTTTGGAGGACTCTATTGTCCAACTATATAAGGGATACAGCTTCTAATTATCGAACGTCTGCGTATCTTTCCAGTAGACCCTACTTCTTTAGAGTCTAAACCTAAAAAAATCATGAGAAAAACAGAGGACGTATTTCCCTGCCCCATATGCCACTAAAACAAAAATGAAAATTTGAAATGTACTTTCAAATGTACAATTCCCATGATTTCTTCCCTACACCATACCAGCTGGGACTGTTTGGACTTGAAATCCAACTGCTGGAGACTTGCAAATTTCCTACCAGGGACTAAAATGTCAGGCATTAACAAAAAATAAAAAAATAAAAATAAAAATTGATGTATGGCTGAAGAAACACTAATTATTGTATGGATACTCAAGGCACAGTATTAAAGTATCTGCTTGGAGTCATTACATACAATAGACTATATACTAAAATCGTTCAAAATTCAGTGATTCAGAAAACAGTTATTCAGAAATAAGTCTAATTTAATAGACAAGAACATATGTACTTATTTCATTATCTAGCTCAGGGGTGGGCAATTGTGGCTCTTTTACAACCTATGGACTTCAACTCCCAGAATTCTTGAGGCAGCCAAACTGTCTCAGGAATTCTGGGAGTTGAAGTCCACAGGTTGTAAAAGAACCACAATTGCCCACCCCTGATCTAGCTAAATAACATCTTCAGTGCTGGAAGGGAGTGGAGTTTACTCTCTGTTTACACTATGATTCAGCATATAGCATGTAGATATAGCATATAGCCGTGATGGTGAAGCTATGGCACGTGTGCCAGAGATGGCACACAGAGCCCTCTTTGTGGGCACGTGCACCATTGCCAGCTGCTCTTCTGGTTTCCAGCACGCGCATGCTGGACCGGCCACCTGATCTTCAGGTTTCTGGCTCTCTGGTATGTGCACACATTCCGGTTTGGGCATTCGGTGCCGAAAAGGTTCGCCATCACTGGCATATAGCATAAAGATAAAGAACATTTATACCCCATTCAAAAGAAGCAAAAAACCCTCAAACAAACCCCAAAGGAACCCAAAAGATTAGAACCTCTCCTGGCCATCAATCAACGCACAGACAAGCAGAAATTAATATCAATATTAATCCCAGACAAACAAACAATCAAGTAATAAACAACTGCCTAGTCAAAGAACTACCAAGGTAGTTCTCATCCCCGCCAACATTGTCATACTGTCTATAACTCCACTCCTTTCCATCACTCAAGATATTACCTCTCCAGGTAATGAAATGTCTGGATGAAAATAAGCAAGAGGACTCTGAAGTCTAATTTGATTCAAACAAATATGGAAACTACTTGATCTAACTTCAGCCTAAATCTGAAGGAAGTTTGAAAACTTTTTACATGGTGATTCCTATTGCCTACTATAATCTATAAATAAGTTTTGTTTGTTGGTTTATTTATGTTTTTGGAAGCACATTACACCAGAAGTGGTATTCTGCCGGTTCACACTGGTTTGCGCGAACTGTTGGCAGAAATTTGGCCAAGGTCGCTGAAGCGGTAGCGATTGTCGGCTGGCCCCACCTCCAAACAGGTCCCCCAATCATCGCTTGCTTGCCCCACCTGCCATGTTCTTCGTGCATGCGCATCCCTTTGCCTTGCAAGTCCAATGGAATGCGTGTGCGAAGAACATGGCGGTGACAGCAGCAGCTATTTCTGTGACCTCCGGTAGTTTTCAGTGGCCTGCAGCCAGCCGCCACAGCCACAAAGCAGCTCTCAAAGAGGGAGGCTTTTTTGCCAGTTGCTTTCCAGCAGCAGCGGCTGGCTGGGGGCCGCTGAAAACTCTGGTCAGCTTGCCTTCCGGACTCTGGACCAGCTGCTGTGGAAGATAAGCAGCCTAAACAAAGAGATGGTGGTGGTGGAGGAAGTGGGGCTAAGGCAGGCCGCTAAAGGAGGGGAAATTGGGGCAACTGGTGAAGGGAGGGCGGGGATAGATAGGTGGAAATTCCCAAAATTTTCCTACCTTTTCCTGTGGGCGTGGCTAGGTGGGGGGGTCATGTGACTAAGTGGGCATGGGTGGAGTGACGTCAAGTTGGCCATACCCACTCAGTCACATGGCCCCGCCCACCTAGCCATGCCCACCGAACCAGTAGCAAATATTTTTGAAACCCACCACTGCATTACACCTTTGTCAGGGAATCGGAGTTCAGAGAAACAATGCAATTATTAAACATAAAATTAATACATTGTTTTCTACAAAGTAATATCATTTAAAAAGAAAATGGATTTAAAATATTAACTTTTTAATATAAAACACAAATCAATTAGCTTTGCTAGCACAGCTATACATTCTGAAGAAGTACAGCAAAAATTTCCAACAGGTAGATGCAGAAATTTTTGTATGCAAGTTCTATTAATGTTGGGATCAGAATAGATTTACTAGTTTTCTTGTTTTGTCTGATAAGCAATTCATAGGAAAAGAACAGATAACATAGAAGAAAGGAATCTGCTAAATATCTTAGAAACTAGTTAACTTCAAAACTGACTTTGAAAGAGTGAGATTGGGTACTGCTTCTCTAAAATCTTCTATGATTTTCACTATCTCATGGCATACAACTTGGATCTAAAGTACATTTTTCTTTCTTGATTTTAAGCAACCTTTAAATATACTGTTAAAGCAAAATAGTTAGATTTCTGCAAAAGAACAGGATAGTTTTTCAGAATCTGAAATGCCAGTGTCGTTGTGTCCATAAGACTGATTAAATAAACCAAAATACTTTTAATAATGTCTCTTAGTCTGAAATAGCTTTATGTATTTATAAAGTAATCCCTTTCCTTGTTAATAGGATCTGATTCCTAAATAACTTTAGAAGTGTAACTTATATTTACATCTTTTTCTGTAAATCCATCAACCTCAGTACTCTTATCATATATATATATATATATATATATATATATATATATATATATATATATATATATATACACACACATACAGTATCTATCTTCTTTTCTTTTCTTCTCACTTTCCAAATTAGAGGTGCTAGCAAATCTGCACAGCTACCAGGCCTTCCTTGTCATGCAGTTGCTTAGTAGCTCTAAGCTTCTTGTGCTTGCATTATTTATAGCATTTCTTAAAGTCCCTTGGCTGTGCTTGAAGAATATATCTTTATTTTGTGTATGCATTGGGTTTTTTATGGGAATGTGGCCATGGATATTTAAAACAGATATTGTATCTCTGAAAGAGATTGGCTATTATTACTGTAGTACGACTGTAAATATCCTCATTTTTCTGACATTCTGCAAACATACTGAACATTTAGTGTTACATTTAACTTAATTAGTAAGATTTTAAACCAAAAGAACAAATTTAGTCTAATAATGCTATCTATTTTATTTAAAAATCTAGATATATCTCCTTGTCCTATTTTCCTCTGTAATATTTAATAACTGTGTATCATTTTCTGGAATCCCCTTTCCGTTACAAGATTTTATGATTATGGATCTAAGGACATTATTTCTGACTATGCTTTCTATTTCTAAGCTTAGTCAGGTTTTTCATCCTCAAACTTCCGTCATAATTCAATATAAAGGCTTCAAAGGACTTTATAGGAACAAAAGGGAGCGGGGATTTTAATAGGTTGGAATGTCTCTTTTACATAATTTATTTTGCTTCAAAAATGATACTGGGGAGAAAATCAGCACTTCAGGTAGGAAAGAGAGAAATGTTCTGGATTTCCTGGCAGGGTCAGTTTTTCCTTTAAAGAAGGCTGAAGATATGTGCTTTTGTATTACCCAGAAAAAAATATGCTTTTGGCACAATTGAGGTGCAGTTCAAAGGTGACTATAAAATAAATTCTTCCCATATACGGAAGGCATTTGTGGAAGACATTCCTTGGAGAGGCAAATCTGGCACACATAGATCTTTTTTGTGCATTACAGTGGGTTAATAGCTTGATATGTTTTATAATATTATATTCTATTATTTTCCCATTTAATAATGTTAAGTAAGTTTGCAGTCCAACCAGGGGTGAAATTCAGCAGGTTCTGACAGGTTCTGGAGAATCGGTAGCAGAAATTTTGAGCAGTTCGGAGAACCGGCAAATACCACTTCTGGCTGGCCCCAGAGAGGGTTAGGAATGGACATTTTGCAATATCCTTCCCCTTGTAATGGGGTGGGAATGGAGTTTTTGCAGTATCCTTCCCCTGCCATGCCCACCAAGCCACACTCACCAAGCCACACCACACCCACCAAGCCACGCCCACAGAACCAGTAGTAAAAAAATTGGATTTCACCACTGAGTCCAACCATAGAACTTTAGTAATTGTTAGTGGGTGGATGGATGGATGGACAGATCAATGTCAGACAGATGACAGACAAAAATGTATATTAGACAGTACAAAGCTTTCTCAAAGGCTTTCCCAGTCTTCTGCTAGGACTGAAAGGTAAGTAAAGTGATTGGAATAGTTATGCTTGTGGAGATGATCTTGAAGCAGTTGAGCCAGCTTTCCAGGGGACATGCCTATTTCAAATCTTTGAGTAGAGACACTTGGCCTGTGCCAATGCTTCTATGAAATACTGTATACTTTTAAATGCTTTGCAGAGCCCTATTAGAGAGAAAGGGAGCCAAATATAGTGGTTAAGGCAACAAGCTTCTTCACTTTGCTTTTCCCACTCTTTGCACAGCACAGAGATATTCCTGGCTTTTTCTTTCCTCTTTAGGGCATCCCACTATTCTTGAGCCATCTGGACTGTTCTCTTGTCCAAAGACCCCAATGTCATCTCAGAAGCACTGCCTGATATGAAATATGAGATAGTTCTTAGCATTGAAGGTTTTAGGAAAATGACTGCCTAGCTCAGCTAATCAAGTCCTACTCAGCCAGGAGACCAGATGAGACCAGACCACTTCTCTTCATGGCTTGCTTCATGTAGGCCAACATACAAATGTCCTGGTGGGCAATATCCTCCGAACCTATAAAGTAATTCTGTAGGTCGCAGAAAATGATTCTGAGAGCTACATGTAACACCGGGGCCATATATTTGAAAATCTCCACAATGCTAGCAAGTCCAATCCAGAAAAAAAAAAGAAAAGTTTGTTGTTGTTGTTAATTGCGAAGTTGTGTCTGACCCCATGGACAACGTTCCTCCAGGCCTTTCTGTTCTCTAACATCCCCCAGAGGAGTGGTGAAATCCTGCTGGTTCTGTCCGGCTCGCCCGAACTGGTAGAGGTGGCGGCATGTGGTTCGGTGAACTGGTAGCGGCGGCAGTGCAAGGCTCCGCCCACCCACCTGGATGTCATTACTTCCTGGTTTTAATCAGGAAGTAACCCATTTTTGACCCTCTGTGCATGTGCAGAAAGCTTTGTGCATGCGAAGAGGGTCAAAAATCGGACATGACAATGAGCACGCACTTCCAAACTGGTTGGGAAGGTAAGTAGATTTCACCCCTGCCCCAGAGTCCATTTAATCTCACTATGACTACTTTAGTGACTCCATCCAGCCACCTCATTCTCTGTCATTCCCTTCTTCTTTCGCCCTCAACCGTTCCCAGTATTAGGCTCTTCTCTAGTGAATCCTTCCTTCTCATTAGGAAAGAAAAGTTAGCTTTTACCAAATATTCTCTAAAGCTTGCTGGGGATAAAAGTTTGGCAAGACAAAATAAAGTGACTTGACTTTTCACAAGAGCATACCTTGGGAGTTTGTACTATCTTGAAAGAAACCATTACTGGTAAGACTTGAAATTATTGCATATGACAGTCAAAATGAATGAATTAAACATTGTAATCTCTTATGGGAAATAAGAAAAGGGAATGATTAAATGGATCTCTACTTACCCAAATTCAGTAATGTTTTGAAAATAAATGCTTACTATTTGTCGCATAAAGTTATTTTTACCACTCTAGAAAGCTATCTTACTTGGCCTATCGTGTTTGATAAATTTCAGATGCCAGTGCTGTTTTAATTACATCAACATAAAGATGGTTAATTGAACTTGTGGGAAGGCAGCAATTTGCATGATCCATAATTTCTTAGCCTGCCAAGCATTTGGCATGTCAATCAATAGGATATGATTATTTGAAGCTGATCATAAATTACTTAAATATTGATTGAGTTGCCAAAATTGTCAACTGAACACTGCATTGCAGCTGACATCAGTTAGTGGCCCAGGAAAAAGAAGATATACATGTTCCCTTTTGGGCTATCTACAGATGATTAATTGAATAATAACACATGATAATAAAAATAAAAACATAATTTATCTCCATATATTTTGTTGTCACTACCATTTTACATACTTGTATTGCATTCAACAGAGTGATTACTTTTCCAATAGCCATAAGTAAGGCCATTAGTGAAGTCCGATCAATAGCTGAGGAGAAATATGTGGTTTGTGCCTGGACAGGACCACAGACTCCAACTAAATGTTCCAGAAGTGAAAAAGGCATGCAACTGTTTCTATCTGATTTGGATAATTAATATTGCTTGTTGCTAAAATATACTGGGGAAAGAATAGAAAGTAGTCACATTTCCCTTTGGTTTTCAATAGCTTGAATCCCTGAAAAATGGGTATATGGTTATTGTTTCCCACCATAACACTGGATGGGGCTTTGACTGTAGGACTTTATCCCCTTACTTATACTGTTTAAGATATATAGTACTAGTACTTCACAAGCTTTCTTGGATTTTTGAACTGCAATATAATGCTTGCATTTTATGCCAGGCTACTTGCGACTAAGTAGATTGAACCCATTTCATCAACAATCAGCTTGATAGTATTTAGCGCCCATAGTCCTCCTCATCTCAAAGTAATAACAGTAGCAAAATCAGGCTACAAGGTTTCCTCACTTAGAAGTCCTGCTAACCAACAGTTGCTCGTCTGTGGCACCGGTGCACAAGAGAATGAACAAGCTTTCAACAGGGTTCTCAGAGGTACCTGATTCATCCAGGACTTTCCTCAATCGCTCCTCCATACAGTTGCATTCGGACAGATCCAGCACTGGTTCCAGCTCCCCGTGCAGAATTCAGCCAGCAGTTTCCCATCACTGAAATGGTGGTATCTATCCACTCGCAAACAATGCTTTCAAACTGCTAAGTGGGCAGGAGTTAGGGACAAGACACAGGAGCTCACCCTGTCCCATAGAACTGGACTCGAACCACCAGAATGCTGGCAATTGCTCAGCACCTCCAGCGTCATTAAGCCTCCGTGCTACTGTGTCCCCTAGAACTTTATAAATAAACAACAGCTAAAATTGCAATCAGTACTTGATGCTCTTGTTTCAAGGTCCTGCTGCTGTAAATAAATACTTTACCACATAATTTTTCACCTATAAAAACTGGAAAGTGCTGTATTTCAAGATGCAGTCAGTTAAAAAAAAAAGGACTGTTAGAATTTTGGATTTACAGGGTATTTGAAAATTGTATTCTGAATATGCTCCCTTTATATCTTTCCCATTTCAGTTAAAAATAATTAAAATATTTTGTAAATGAATTAATTGTCACTGAGTTTTCAATAAAATTAGATGCTTGATTTATATCATCTGAAATGTGATTAAAAAGGAGAATAGATTAAGTACATGTAAAAGATGGAACACAATTTTAACAAAGCAAATACTTTACCAGAATGACATACTCACATTAATTTGAAGATGAAATTAATAAACTAGTCAGTCTCAAATATTCTAGCTAGTTCATATATCATTTCATTCTGATTTATGGCAGAATAGACTATGTTATATTGACTTCCCTGTTTGTTAATGTTTTAAACTATTAAGATAAGTTTAACCGGTTAGAAAATGGAAACTGCTATCACAGTTGCACTTTGGAAGTCTTGTTAGCCAGTCAAATTTATTGTATTTTTTAAAAAAAGCAATACAAGTAAAACCAGAGTTTAGTATATTTTAATAGAGCTAGCATACTTTATTTAACTATTAAGCATGCTTCTTAATTATTAGAATATACAGTATAATGAAAGATTTTATTGTGCAAGAGGTTAGTAAAATTTTATATTATTATAAACCATACGTCTTGAAAATTACTAGAGAGAAAGATAAATAAAGTTTTTTTATATGGTTACTGCATTGTTATTAGTTATCTTTTTTCCTATGGAAAAAGGGCCTCAATTTTTCTTCCAATGTATTTATTTATTTATTATTTAGCCTTTATCTTGCCTTTCCACCTGACAATTTGCTAAGCTGTATTTTATTATTTATATAACTGAGAGTTTATGATTTTGTGCAATGGGTTTCTAGTGTGCATGTGTGTGTGTGTATAATTTTGAAAGAAATCCAAAATATCCATGATGCATTGTGGAAATTAATGATATTGTTCAAATGAGGATAGATCGTTTTAATGATGAATATCCTCTTAACTGAGAGCCAGTTTGAATGTAGACTAAGGCACCAGGCTACAAACCAAGAAACTGTGAGTTCTAGTGTTGCTTTAGGCACAAAGCCATCTAGGTGCCCTTGGGCCAGTCACTTTCTCTCAGCCCTAGGAAAGACATGTGGCAAACCACTTCTGAAAAGAAAACTGCAGGGACTTCTCCAGGCTGCCTCTGAAAATTGCACATGATTGAATGGAAGGGGAAAATTGCTTTTAATTGGAACAAGTATTACCAAAATATTATAGTCTACCTAAGATACCTAAGATATCTGTATGAATTTATTACAAATTCTCATTCCTTTAATATATATAGATAGAGTGCAGCATCTACATGGTATTAGTAGGCTTGTATTTGTGTTATGTATGGTCCTTTAAACAATTCATTAAACTATATTGGTTAACCCTTAATTCAGGTGTCAGCCTTAGGAAAATATAATGGAAAACCTAAGTCAGTAGAAGGTTGGAAAGCAATTTCTTTGAACCATTTTTATTAGCCTGTTATTCAGTGCTGTATATGGCAACACCCCAAAGCAAGTCTTGAATAAAGTACAATGTCAATATATTATGATACAAACTTAACCTGTAAAATCAATGCTAAAAATACTGTATATCTTTGCCATCACCTACTAAAATATAGGCACCCTTCTCGAATTAATTCAAAATGTGTTGAAGCTCATCACCGGCATCTTTAATTTAACCCATTAGTCAAGGAGCACACTTGTGTGTAAATTATGGGCATGCACTCTTCATTCATGTCAACATTAAACAACTAGAGAAGAATAATTGGCAGCAAGATAATGAAATGCAATGCCCTCCTGAAAATATAATTGGAACTGGATTGTGTCTTCATATCATTGATCTTACTTTAATCTATGACTTGAGTGCATGTATGTGGATGTGTGCAAATGTGTTTTTAGGCATTTCAAAAGTCAGAAAAATAGAGTAGAATTCTAAAAAGCTGCACTTCCCTGTGACAAATCTATAAGTCTCGATAGATCAGAAATCAGTTTGAGTCAAGAGTAATAGAGCCCAACAAATTAGGGTCCTGCCCATAAGCATTTTTATGTTATATCTTCTAATTTCATAATTTATATTATAAAAATGAAATCACACATATATTTAAAAAAACAAACAAACTGTAATAATGCATTGATCTCAGTTAGTATTAAGCACAAACTTAAATTTAGCTAAATCAATTCAACAAAAAATGATGCATTTGCTTCATAATTCTTTTTGTTGGGAAATGTCCAGCCAGGCAGGCAGGAAGAATCAAGCAGGGAATTAGCTTTGAATCACTGTGCAGCCTCAAGCGATCCCGGCCTGGCCCCTTTAAGGAACCTTATCCAAGATACAGAATCTTATCCAAGGGAAAGCAAACAGTCTGAGGAGATTCCTATATTATAGGAAGAATTGCAATAAAGTAATCAACTTGGATGTTTCATGTGTTAGCAATAGCACTTAGACTTATATATCGCTTCACAGTGCTTTTACAGCCCTCTCTAAGCGGTTTACAGAGTCAGCATATTGCCCCCAATAATCTGCGTCCTCATTTTACCCACCAGGGAAGGCTGGACGACTGAGTCAACCTTGAGCCTGGTGAGATTCAATCTGCCAAATTGCAGTCAGCAGGCAGTCAGCAGAAGTATCCTGCAGTACTGCATTCTAACCACTACGCCACCATGGCTCTTCAGTGTTAATAAAAAAGGAAATACTTTTTATAAAATATAAAATGATGCCCAGTTTGATTATTCTAAAAATTATGCAGCTATTTCACAAATTTCATTTTTCTGTGAATAATAAAACATGTTGAATAAAAAAACCCCAATGTTGACACTGACATGGCAAATGTTTCGCTTTCCTGAAGCATAACTATTAAATAAAAATTTAAAATTAACAGAGAAAAAGACGGGCTGGCTACTAGTTTGCATATATTGCTCTATTGTTCTACACTTTTCTCACTGGAGTAAATTCTATTAATCTTTGTAGATGTGTAAAAAAGACCATTTTTGAACTAAACAACTGGTCAAATAATGGGTTTGTTCTTCATTATTGCTTTGTTGTTATGAAGATTGTCTTGTGTGGATTGTCAAGAGATACTATAAATTAATGGGGATTATTTGTTCTATTGATATCTATCACAAAGTAGAGAACAAACAAGGCAGTTTTACTTTACAAAAAAGAAGACAAAGGAAACGATGGGTAATAATATGTTTGGAAAAAAGAAAAATACAATTATTTTGAGGGAATACAAAGATAAACTGCATAATTCCAGATGCCTGTTCAGAAACAAATCTCATTCTTTTTTATAGAGGTTACTTCCAGATAAGTGTGTATACTTTTGCTACTATAATCTAATGAAAAACCAATTTTTTGTGAGATCTGAATCTGAACATTCAGTTTCTAACAACAGTTTAATTCCATAGGACTACAGTTAGATACTTAAGAATTTTATAATTCCAAATACAAACTCCTGTTAGGTAAGATTAACTTTACTTATGGTGTCTGTCTTTTGGGTCATGGTTATCCCAAAAGTACTTTCTCAGGAGGCAACTGGACTTGTTTTTTCTTTGAAGACTCCACAGACTTTTAGCTATACAATTTGGGATGAACACCCTTGGAATGGTGTGGTAGTAGGAATGGATTTCCAGAGAAAAATTGCAGACTACAGGAACCCGGAGCACTACTCAGGTGACCCTGAGGACACAGATAAACCTCCAAGTGCTTCAATGACCCTCTAAAACAGGGGTGTCAAACTCAATTTCATTGAGGGCTGCATCAGGGTTGTGTTTGACCTCAGGGGGTGGGGTGGATGTGGCTGGGGGAGCATGGCCAGGGTGTGTATGGCCAGTTTGAAGCCACTCATTTCAGGGGCACCCGTGGTGGCCAATTGCTAAGGCAGGACTTCCCTCAGACCCTCCCTCACTCTCATTTAATGTCCTTTCCTTCCTTCCTTCCTTCCTTCCTTCCTTCCTTCCTTCCTTCCTTCCTTCCTTCCTTCCCTCCCTCCCTCCCTCCCTCCCTCCCTCCTTTTCTTCTTTTTCCTTCCTTCTTCCTTCTCCTTTCTTCTTCCTTTACCTCTTTCCTTATATTTCCTTCCTTGTTTTCTTCTCATCATTCCTTCTTTTTCTTTGTCTTTCCTCTGTCCCATTCTCCTTTCCTGTCCCTTCTTGCATGCACAAATGCAGAACTCTCTGCTTGTATGGGCCCCCCTGGGCCCCATTTTCAGCTGCAACAGCCTTCTGAAGCTCTCTGCCAGTGAAAATGGAGCTCAGGGGGCTGCATGCAGCCCCCCGACCTCCATTTTCACTGGCAGAGGGCTTCAGGAGGCTGTCACAGCCAAAAATGGGGCCTGGGGGAGCCACACACAGTGCTCCTGGGCTGCACTTTCACTGGCAGAAGAATTGCGGGCCAGTACTTTGCTGTTTCCGGGGCAACCCTGTGGGCCATATCTAAACACCCCTCATGCCGTATCCAGCTTGCGGGCCTTGAGTTGGACTCCCCTGCTTTGAAAGGATGCAAATGACCAGCTGTCTGCAAGGAATATAAATCCTTCCATTCCCCACTGTCCTGTCAGAGCTGAAGAAGCTTCTTGGATGAGAAGCTAAACATCTTCAAAGAAAAAACAGGAAAGTCCAGTTGCCTCCTGCAAAATCACTTTTGGATTAGTTATGGTGATGAATATAGAAATCCCAGCATTGGAATCTGTTTTGAGACTGTGCAAGTTATTTTATTTATTTATTAAACAAATGTATACAGCCTGTCAGCCACCCAAATTACACAGAGTGACTTTGGGTGGCATACAACATTAAAAATTCACAATTTAACCTCCCACTGCACCCTCTGGCAGTGACAGCAGAATTAAAAAGGCCACTTGATCAGCTCTTCTAATGGAGTCCCAAAGCTCACTGACAAAACCATATTTTCAAAGCAAATGAATATCTTCATATCAACTGAAATCCAGAACAAAAACAAGCTAAAACACCACACATTATGGTGGGCTATGTTCACATTCAGATGAAGGTGGGGAAAACGTGTTCTGACTAGCTGAGATATCAGCACAAACATTAAGGTATTAGCCACCCCAAACGGACAGATCTATCATGCCGACTCTAAATAGTTTGGGTAAATTCCAAAATTATATTAATAGATTGTTCTATCAATAGAGCACAAAATGCTTTGATCAGTGCAGCAATGCTATGGCACTTGGGAAGAAAAGAGGTGAAAATTATTATTTAAAAAATAATTATGAAAATTATACTTATAATTTAAACAGGAAATTATAAAAAAAACCCAATTATTTATCAGTTAAGTCAAGTTATTTTTTTAAAGTGTTGTTCTTGGTTAAGATTCATAACTGCTGCTTTACACCAGGGTTGTTTAAGAGATAGTGTCACATATTGTATTCCACAGGGAAATTTGCGGAAGTTGCAGAATCATACATAGTGCCATATAACCTACGTATTATTTAACAAAGCCTTTTTTTCTGATCAAGTTCTTTATTTACACAAATAAATCCAGTTCTAATATCTTCCTCATTAATGTTGGTGGGTAATTACTGGCAGAAATCACTTATGACTAGTTCCTTAAATAAACTTTTTAAATTGTCCTATGTCTCCTTTTAGTCAAGATATGATTATATTTTTCCTGTTTTTAAATTTTTAAATTTTTATTGTATTTCCTTTTTAGACATTCCAGTAACACTGATTTTCTATTTAAAAAATAATGAGGAAAAGCGTCATTATCATTAAAGCATCATTCTCTCCACCATTAGGAGCTGGAATTGGGTCAATTAATAAAGGCTATTTAAACAACAATTAAAAGACTATTTATCACTCCACCCTCCAAGCTAATCACAAAGCAATAAACTTGTGAATGAAAAGATTTGATTAAAGGCAAACATCATCCTTAAAAAATCTTCTATAATGCTTTGTTTATCCACACTGTACATCCCAGTGCTGCAACTCTGATCCTACAAAATAATGCTATTTTTAATAATAAGAGGGAAAAAGAGTTTAAAAGCCTTCATCACATCAAGAACTAGTTTCTTCAATTATTGTGGGGGACAACAGAAGGTAGTGAACCAGAAATAAGAATTATAAATAAAAATAAAGTGAGTGGAACAAGAAATGCGAATTTCTTTTTTCATGCAACATGATGTCAAAAACATAATTTTTAAGACATGTACTTTAGAAATAAAAAATAGAACTGTTCCAAGATACAGTGTGATGTTTATCTAAGCTCATATTTGAGTCCAGTTATTTTCAACATAGTACCATCTAAGCATTTTGTATTACAACTTGCCTGATCATATTAATCAGATATTCCTAGAGGGCATCAGTTTGATACAGTTCTATATTATGCTCAAATTAGTCTTAACCTCTGGAACAGAGGATTTTATAAGCCTAGTAAAAAATCTAGGTATTTACTAGGTCATCACATAATGGAATTTAATAAGTTAAATTAAGACTAGATAGGATAAGAAATGTTTGCTTAAAGAACCAAAATGTTGACCTGCCTGTTATACCTAATACAAATTCTGAATAGTTCAAACATGCAGCGAATAAATAATATTTGGAGGCTTCAGCTGAAAGAATGAAGTCTCCACTTCTTTTTATGTTGGTTTGTCAGTGATAATTAGGAATGTGAGATTATGTACCATCACTTATTCTGGTAAATAATGTCATCTCCTCCAATTAAGATCAACCACACACATTTCTTCAACTACATTATTAGCATTGTTGTCAAGTTCCGATGAAGTTATAATTAACTAGTCACTGTAATTACCACTAGTTTCCAAAATGAGCACAGTAAATAATTTATGCAAGGATTTTTTTTTAAAAAAATTAACTCTTAAATTATATTAAATAGAACTTACTGTAGTTGTATGAATAGCAATGCAGAAATTATGGAGGTCCTTTGCAAAAGGCCATTTACAGTCCAGTGCTACATATTTGTATTCAGAGCTCAGAATAACTAATTCCAGCAAGGATGCTGGAATATATAGGCATATCACATCTGAAAATCATCAGGTTAGAGAAAACTGATCTCTAGGTGAGCTGTCCTTAACCTTTGCAGCTTGGTGGACCGACTGGGGGAGAAGAGAACTTGCAATGAGTGGCAAGCCAGTGCACACACGGGTGCAGCTTGTGTGAGCAGTGGGACAGTGTGCACATGCACGAGTGCCCACCGGTCTGCTGCTTGTGCAAGTTGAGTTGCACATGCATGCATGCTCTGGCCTGCCACTCACATGGCCCAATCCCAAACAGCTCACAGCCTGGTAGTGGACCCTGGCCTGGCAGTTGGGGACCCCCGTCCTAGGTAGTATTGAGAACTGCTGCCTATGATTGCAATTTTGTACAGAGTGATTTAGGAGTAAGCCCCCTGTCTTATGAACTGGCATGCTTAAAATTGCACTGTAAGCTTAATCAAACTATTTTTCCCATTTTTACCATAGATACACAGGGGAACAGAGGAAAGAAGAAAAAGTATCAGAAAATTAAAAAATAGAATGAAAGAGAAAGAAGAATTTTATAGCAAAAACAGAAAAAATGAATAGTACTTTTTAGTATTAGCACTAGTCAGTACTAATACTAATTAGTACTAATACTACTAATTAGTAATAGTACTATTAGCAATAGTACTACTCTACTTTTTCCTTCAGTTCCTCTTGTTTCTTGCAAATGCCCAACAGTTTTTAATCCTGAGAGTATATCACCCTTAAAAACAAAAATCTGGCACCAGTGGTGAAATCCAAATTTTTTTACTACCGGTTCTGTGGGCATTTTTTTATTACCGGTTCTGTGGGCATGGTGTGGCTTGGTGGGCATGGCAAGGGAAGGATACTGCAAAATTTCCATTCCCACCCCACTCCTGGGGGAAGGATATTGCAAAATCTCCATTCCCACCCCATCCTGGGGCCAGCCAGAGGTGGCATTTGCCGGTTCTCCGAACTACTCAAAATTTCCACTACCGGTTCTCCAGAACCTGTCAGAACCTGCTGGTTTTCACCCCTGCCTGGCACCAAGTCAAACTTCCAATATGCAGTCACCTCACCTTATCCTTGTGCTTGGGGGGGGAGGGGGAAATCAGGCCTTCTGTGTTTTATGGAAGATTAGAAGTGCTAAATTTCAGTACTTTTCAGAGGAAAGGTGCTATCTTTCTTATGCCTTTCTATCTCTCTTTTTGCCTTTCTACAGAAGATTAAAAGTACTGAATTCAAGAGTCTTCAGAAGAAAGGGGCTGCCTCTAGCTTCCATTAGAGGGCAATGTTTAAGGGGAAAAAACTAGGAGCATGCCCACCCTATGTTACCTTAGGGAAAGGCAGTCCTGCAGATAACCTGACCTTGTGCCGATGTGTGCCATATAGGGCTTTAAGGATGATGACCAGCACCTTGAATTGGACCCAGAGAGAAACTGGAAGCCATTGCAGCTCACACAACACAGGTGTTAGTTGGGTAAATTTAGGGGGACCTATCATTGTGTGCACTGCTGCTTTCTGGACCAGTTGTAGTTTTGGGGTGATTTTCAAGGGCATTATTGCAGGGACATTGCAATAATTCAAATAGAAGTGACCAAGGCATAAGTGACTGAGAGCCAGGCCTTCCAGGCTAGGAAAGGGTGCAATTGACTCATTAGATGAGGTCCCCTAAAGCCAGGACTGTCACCTGTTTCTTGAGCAGAAGTTGTGACTCCAAGAGGGCATCCAAATTATGCCGCAGCTCATTTTAGGGAAGTGCCTTCCTGTCCAAAGATGAAATGTCTTTGGGTCGCGGGGGTGGGGGCAAACACCCAGAGCTCCATCTTGCTAGGGTTGAACCAAAGCCAGTTTTTCTCATCCAAACCATTACAACTTTCAGGCACTCGGCCAGCACTACCACAGCACTACATTTCTGCCTAGGAATGGAAATATATGAAGTCCCCTAGTGGTTTCATATAGATGTTATAAAGGAGTGGTGAAAGCCTTGAGTCGTGGGGCAGCCTATGTTGCAGAGACCTTGGGCTTGACCTCTCCTCTCCTATCAACACTGACAGGAACTGGGCATGAAGGAAAAAGAATCACTGTAACACAGTGTCTCCTAATCCCAACTCCCTAAATTAGTCCAGAAGGACGCCATGGTTGATAATATTGAAAGCTGTTGAGACTTCAGAGGCCCAGAAGGGTTCACCACCTCCATCCTGAGCTATTCAAAGGGCATGTGACCAATGCTGTTGGAGTGCTGTGACCTGTCCTAAACCTAAACCAAAAAGGGTCCAGATAATCTGCTACATCCAGGGCACTCAGCTGTGTGCCAACCACCCTCTCAACAACCTTCCCTAAAAAGAGAAAGATTGTAAAGTGGTTGAAAATTGTCCAATATTGTGGGGTCCAGAATGGTATCTTGAAAAAGGGGCACACCACCACTTCAGAGCAGGTGGTACCACTCCCTCCCACAAAGAGACATTAATCACTATTGAACCCAACCTCATGTCCTCTCCCAGGAGAGAGATTAACCAGACAGGAAGAACATGAATCCAGAACACAAATGGCTGATCTCACAGCCCCAAGTGCCCTGTCCACTGGCTCAGTCATACCAAATAACAAGTCTCAGACATATCTCCTTCACCTCCAAAGAGTCTGCCCAGCCAAAGTCTCATTCCTGCTCAAGTCGAGCAACTTTATCTGACAGATGATGAGAATATTTCTCATAGCAACCATGCCAAGCCTTCCCTAGCTCCTTCTTACCTGATTATTCAAAATACAGGTGCCAGTCAGCTATCTGCAGATGCAGTTATGGGTGGAGACATAATTATGTTTCACCGCTCTTATTACCACAAGGTAGCACCTAATATAGGCTTTTATTTGTGCTTGATTGGTCTTGCTCTTCGTTTTCTTCAAACAGTGTTTTGGGTATCTCTTATGTCATTTCCACTTTTAAGTCACTCAGTAAACCATGGAACTTTATGAGATCCAGGTACATAAAGATTTCACAGGGGTGTGATTCGGTCCATGGCCACTGCCACTTGCTTGTCCTAAGATTTGATGAGAGCGTCTACCACATAATGTACAGAGTTTCAAGAAAGACCTTGCTCCATCAAGTGCCTGGGATGGGCTGATCAAATAGTCTCTGTCTCCCTATGGTGTGGGCAGCTACGAAGAACTCTAAGGCAGTTGCGCATCCATGGCAGGTGATTGATATTAATGTTCCCAAATCCATATCTGATACCACTGACCAAATGCAAATATTAGGTCTAATGTGTGAGTAGGGTCATGAATGAGTTAGGCCAAGTCCATGGCTGCCATGGTGCCCAATACCTCCAGCCCTGGACCCAAAGATGGCAGGTTGAAATCCCTGAGAACCAGAAGCCTAGAAAATCCATTGCCAACCCAGACACAGTCTAGGAGCACAGGCAGGGATACTGGTACATTGCATAAGGAAGGTAAATGAGTAGTAATCCCTACTAAACCAAGCCTCATAAAGAAAGTCTCATATCTGGCAATCCCGGGGAAAGGCCCTTAGTGGCCACTAAAGATTCATGAATAACAACAGCTATACCCCACCCCCAACTTGGAATTGTGGCTAGTGCCACATCTGAAACCCTGATGGTTACATTTCAGAGAGGGGAACAGCTTGCCACCCAACCAGTTGTAGGTGATGCTTATCCTTGTATATCTGAAATATAATCTTTGAATGAACATGTGTAAACTTTCAGGTTTGAAGAAAACACTGTTTTCTTCTGTCGTGCAGCTCATCTGTGGACACAGAATCCCAATGTGGAAGTGCTGAGTCTAACATAATGAGGGAACTTGAAGCACATTGTTATGATAATTGTGGGTTTCAGTTCTAGTGACACTGCTCATGGTTTTCCATCAGTTTTGGGTAGCAACTAAAAATTGTTGGAGACTCCACAGCACAAGGCTCACCAGTTGCTTCTGTCAGCAGTCATAGCTTCTAGTTTCCTGGGCTGGATGTCATAGTGGTGTGGGGTTTCCTTCATGGTGTCTTTGTAGCACTTGCATGCAGAACCTCGAGATATCTATTCTGTCTCCAGTATACCATAAAGCTACTGGTGAGGCCACCCACTGTATCTGGGCTCTGGTAATCAGGGACTAAAAAGTTGACACAATCCAATACTTCCAGGTTGGAGACACAGTCTTGCCAGCAGATGGCAAGGATGAAACAGTAAGTTCTCCAATTATTTGATGTGTCATTGGTACACATCCCAGGGCTCACATCCATATAGGATGGAAGGGATAACTACAACTGTGTAGATTTTTAGCTTTGTGGTGATAGGTATGCTGTATTGATCGCCCCAGAGACTAGCTGGCCTTGTCGATCCTGGAATAAATTTTTCTCCAGAGTCCTATTGCTTGAGATGATGCTCCCAAAGTATTAAGGCTCTTTATATTTGTCAGCTGGGTGATGTCAACAGTGATTTTGGTTTAATGGGATTGATTTTGTAAGGGCTGGAAAAGTACTTCAGTCTTGTTTGGGCTGATAGCGAAGCCAAAGAACATAGTAGCCTTTGAGAATTTGTTCAGCATCAGTTGTAAATCATTGTCTTTGTGTGCCAAGACTGCATAGTCATCAGTAAAGAGGCTTGCTTGAATGATTGTATGGAGACACTTCGTGCAGGCATTCAAGCATCAAAGGTCAAAGAGAGAGGTATCAATTGGTACCTGATGTACTTCCACCTTCAGACCCCATGACAACATACAAACAAAGAACAGATAGAAAAGGATTGAACATAATCTTTAAATTTAAAAAAAATCCATATAAAATTCTTCTTGCAATTCTATATATTTCTGTCCATAATTAAGTCTTTCTAATTTCAATTGGGGTTATCTGGGGTTTTCAACTGCATACTTTATTTATATATATTTATTATACTTTTAATTCACCCAACAGATAACATTTATATCTCCAGGATTACATTCCTCTCTCTCTATTACTAATATTGTTGCAAAAAATATTTTCTATAAAACCTTAAGTTTCCTTCTTACAGAACTGTCATTTCCATTACCCTTAATTAGTGGAATGCATGCCCTTTGAAAAAAGAATATAGCCTGTAGCTATAAATTGTGACTTTAGAAAGACAAAGTCACATCATTTTTAAAAATTTCTGGTTGAACTAGCTGCAACCTAATTTCTGTTGGCAAGTGTGGCAGAATGAAATCAGAACCAGGAACTACAAATTCTAAAAATATGAAGAAGCTTTTTGAGTAAGTTTTGCCATTTATAATTCATAATGTAGATAATGTCATCATATCTGCAGGGAAACCTGCCCATAAAGGCAAATCATGTGGTTATTTAGGATGCCAAGCTAAATAGGGTGCCAGTTTTTAAGGAAAAGATCAAGTAAAAAACAAACAAACACCAAGGAAGTGCCAATCACATGATTTATTCAGGGCATCATTGCTGGAAGTTGTTGATAACTATGTTGTCATTGTTATCCCATCTCTTGTGATGAAATCACATTGTTTATGAAGTTGCACATATCCTTGCTTTTGTTTTTGTTCTTTAGACTTTCCTCTGTCCAGTTACTTTATAAAAGTGTTTGAGCTTTGCTACAAATAAGGAAAATCAGATCATCCTGAGAAAAGATGCATCTGCTTTAAGGAGAAGCAGACAGGTGTTACATGAGCATCACAGCACACTCTGAAGCACCTCTTAGCTTTCAGATCTGAAGTGCTGCTCAGCCCTATTTTTTTTTTTTATCGCATGACATGTGTTAATCCGCAGAGTAGTAAAAGACTATGTGTAACAACAGCTATTTTGTGAATGGCCACTATCTTCAAGTAATTTTCACTCTCTACAATTTCTACACTTCATTTCTGTGTAAAGCTTTCACCCCCTTGTTCCCCAATTTTGCCTCTTTTCTTCTCAATTATAATCTGTCACAATTCTCTTTGTTCTTGTAGCAGATGAATCCAGTTGAGCCAAGAAGAACAAAGGTCTTGGTTTCCTTTATTAGAATATTTGGTTTCTCAGGAATTACAGCTGCACAAAATTGGATTTATTTCTGCTTTTCTTTCCAATATCAGAAGTACTATCATAAGGATGATTGAGGAAATTTGTTTTCGGTTATTTCAAAGGATAACAATTTACCACTTCAAATAACAAGAAAGAGGATTTCAGTTAAACCTTGGGAAGAAATCCTATGGAATGAGTACTTTGACAAAAGAATAGCTTTAATTAGTGTATGCTTTTTTTTAAAGCTCCCAGTGCCAAAACCAATGGTCAGATTTTAGAGATGCTGTACAGGGGATTTTCCTTCTCGGTCAGAAACTGGACTACATTAGTTTTAAGATCCCTCCAACTTTCTATTATTTTATTTTTGTCTTGTCTCAGGGCCTTTATCACAAGAGAGAAGCCATTAATTTAACCCATTGCTCTTTTTCAAGCAATGCAGAGACATGACCATCAGATGGTAGTTATTATTTACTATTCATTTTATACTTCTGATCCCAGAGTTATCCTATGTTTGGAAATGAGTTTCCATATAACTCAGAGGTCCCCAATCCTCAGTCCACGGTCACAGCAGTACCAGGTTGTAGATCATTGGGAACTGGGCTGCACAAGTGATGGGCAAGTGTGTGAAGCTCCATTTGTGTGTGCGAATCCATCCCTTCCCTCCCCCCCAGCCACTGCTGCTGCCATCCACCACTGCCACTGCTGTGCCACTTTCTGCCACGGAGCCAGAAAGCTGGGGACTGCAGATACAACTATTCTGATATAGTTTTTACATATACAGTATATGGCCCACAAAATTATTGGATGTTTGCACATAAATTACAGTCCAGAAAATGAGCCATTACCTTGTGTCCCACAAGTTATTCCTAAATTCAGAACAATGAGAAAAGAACAGCATGTGTTACAACCTTTTTTCTCCCACTCCACCCTGAAGTTTCAGAATAGAGTATGCATCAGAACTGGTATTTATAGTAAGTCACCTCAGGTTAATATTCTGAAAAAGTTAGGTAGAAACAGGAATAATTTGAATAATAAATCATTAATCACTAGAATGAGCTATGCCTTCTGCCATCTTTGCAGTTTCTAAGGAATCAGCAGTGTAAAATAGAAACTTATGCTACCCTGTCTGCACTTATAAAATGACTGCTCACATCCTGGACATAAATTTCAACTCCTACCCTCAAAATGATGCTATAGAACACTGCACACCAAAACAACTAAACACAAGAACAGTTTTTTCCCAAACACCATCACTCTGCTAAACAAATAATTCCCTCAACACTGTCAAACTATTCACTAAGGCTGCATTACTATTAATCTTCTCATCATTCCTATCACCCATCTCCTCCCATTTATGACTACATGACTGTAACTTTGTTGCTTGTATCCTTACGATTTATATTGATTGCTTCCTAGTATGATTTGATTGCTTATTTGTACCCTATGACTATCATTAAGTGTTGTACCTTATGATTCTTGACAAATGTATCTTGTCTTTTTGAGAGACATATGCACCAAAGACAAATTCCTTGTGTGTCCAATCACACTTGGCCAACAAAGAATTCTATTCTATTCTAGCTGAGGTGCTCTAAAATGACCTACACTTTGAACTACAACTCCCAGTCGTCTCAGCCAATATTGTAAGAGTATTGTTGGTAACATGTGGCAGCCTAGAGGTTCAGCACCATTGTCTTTAATTCCATCTGACACTGATCAGAAATGTCAAGAGTTCACCTATTGATCTGCAACCACTAAGTGAAGACACTGATGCAGAGTTGCTACAAAATTCTGAAGAAGGTGATAGGGTAGACGTAGTTGGTTTTTCTTCAAGATTCAGGTTCTACTTATTATCTATAATGATTTGGATTTGAATTTCCACTGTGCAAGTTAATACTCTTTCTATTTCTATGGGCATACCACTAATTTACCTGGTTCCTTGTCTTCTGTTCCTTGTGACAGATAGTTGAAGCTTCTACTATGTGGACTTTGAGTGCAAAGGTTGTGGAATCCAGGGATTTCTCACAAATCCCATCAAGCTCTTTAATCATTCGTTGTTCAGGCTGCTTGACAAACTACTGGAAATAGCAGCATCTGTACCTTTGTCCTTCTTTGTAATGATTGCTAGTCAGAACACTAAAATCCCTCACCTGCTCTTTTCTGGTCCTTGTTAGTGATTTTTGGGTTGGTTATCTGCCAAGAAACTCTGTACTACTTTTAAAAATTACAATGAGGATGAAGGATGTGCCCATAAACATGGGTATAGGTACAACAGAGAGAAACAGTGTGACAAAGTGTCTGAATTAAGTCTGGAACATGCTCACATATGTCCTTATGGCCCCCAAGGTCTGTAAAACCAGTCCAGTCCCCAGAGCCCAATTCTTGCATAGTTGTGTATTTTATCATATATTGTAGTCCTTTTAATTAAAAACCACATTTTTGTCATTAGCATAACTCTCATAGAACTTTAAAAGATTACTTTCATTTTGTAATACATCTTGCTTGCAAAATATTTGCTGCCCTTTCTCATTTTTTCCAATCATAATTTATATGAGATAAAGCATTAGCTCTACAAGAAAGGATTAACTGTACATTCAAGGACACATTTCCATGCCATGAGTGTATGATATTAAGATGCTACTGCATTTTCTTTACTAAACAGCTTAATCAGCAAGCTATGAGCAAAAGGTACAATAAATTACTATCTTTGGGCAGATACTTAATTTGATTTTTATCAATGAATTTCTGAACTCTTTGCAGAAACTTCAATGTAAATAAAAAATAACATTTTGAACGTTCTATTCTAGCCTCATGAGAATAAGGGTCTGAGACCTAGACTCTTATTATTTAGATAATTCCAAGATATTTTCTTTTTAATATCCAAAACAGCTTTATTATTTATAGAAAATTCATTCTAAAGACATTGTACCTATGGGTACATTAGGCAAGCAGCTAAATATTCTATTAATTTATAGTAGATATGAAATTATGCTTGGAATGTAAGAAAATATACAGAATCATCAGGTAAAAGATTTTTGTGCTTTAACTATACCAGTAGTATAGGCAATTGTTGATCTTTGTAAGCATATCTCAGTAATGGAGAATTGCAGGGTGGGAAACATGAATAGAGCACTATGGAATCTCCCAACATAAGGTTGCACTAAGGTTTGGCTAATTGCTATAAGATTTAAGATCTAAGTGACTGTGAAATGAATGGTCATTGCCATATGTGAGGAAATGTATGCTAAGCAGGATAGATTAGAGGGTGTAAAATGGTATGCAAGGTAGGAGGAAATGGGGCAGAACAAAACCCTCTCTAGAAGTTTTATAATTTTTATCTCTGGCAATGTTTGCAAAATGAAATATTCAAATAAACCATGGAGTTCAGATACATCTTGTATTGGAAAATGGATAGAAGGACAGACCAGGACAGATTTTCCCCAAAGCTAAAAAGGCTCCAAAAGCTAAAATGGAATTGGATTTGACTTTCACCATTCCCTCGGAAACACACAGGAAAGGGCAGGTCACCCACAGCTTTCAACAAGCTGCTGAACTGTTTTCTCTTCTTTTGCTAGGTCACTGCTGGCTTAGTCTGCTAGGAATTGTAATTCAGCCGCAGATTCCTCACCTCCACTAAAGGGACCTATGACTGCTCGTGCATAACACTGCTGTGGTGCCCTGCACAGACATTAAAGAAAAAAAGCTATCAAAGCTGGCAAATGCTTATTTCTCACACTTTATCCTGGGTATGAGGAACAATAGGGGAAAATTCATCTAGCAGGGTTGAGAAAACCTGCTGTTGCATTTTTGCTGTTTTGGAGACCTGAAATTTTGCACAAAACAAGCAAAGCCAAACTGTTTGACACCATCTCCTTTTGTTGATGTCAACACACCACTGCCATGGCATTTGTGACCCTGGAAATCTTCTTTTTTAAAAAAAAAAGTATGGTTACTTCTGCAGCAGGTCCTAAGAATTTATTTTATGATAAATATTACTAGACACATGTACTGTATGTGGGTATATACCCCCCCAATTGCCTTAAAAACAGTAAGTTATAACTATTTGTAGTAGCCAAGCTGTCATACGTTTCATGTTCCCAAGCTGTTTGTTAGCTGTAATGATTTGTTTTCAAACTTCTTCATACAAACTGTTCCTTTGTTGTATATAGGTCCTAGGAAAATGTCCAGTATGTATTGTGTGTCAGGAATATAATTTATATTCACTCACCACTGAAATTCACTCATATATGGATGCAAATTAACAGAAAGATATTGAATATTAATAAAGACATATTTTACTATGTTCAATATTAACTCAGCCCTTTGTTGCAAGTGATACTAAATGTTTGATGTTATTCTTGGAAAAATCTCCCACAGAGTAGAATAGTATGAATCTGGACTATTAATTTGATTGACTTTCTTTTTTTTACTATCTGGTACACAATATGATCTTTCCAGGCACTGAAATTTTGCTGCCCCCCCCTCCATTTTAATGTATGCATAATTAATATTCAAGTCAGTGAAGGGAGAATGTACACACACACAATAAAGCCTTTTTTTTTTCCAAGTCAGACATTGAGAATATGAACGGGAAGACTTCTTGCTTATAAAACTCACAGATTCTATTATAAGAAATATGAAGTCAGGCATTTAGAAACTTGAAAATGCTCAAATATTAAATTCTCCTTTATCGTCCATTTATGCCATACAGAAATTTTGAGAGTTGTATTATGTTATACACAATTTAAACAATTTCATTTGTTTAAATTTGAGAAAGATGGTGATCATTAGTAATTTCTATGTTCTACTCCTGCTAAGATTTAAAATCTTTCCCTGCTAGAAAGGACACTCTTTTTTTTTTAAAATTTGATTTATATGCCGCCCTTTTCCGGAGACTCAGGGCGGCTTACAATGTGCTCAGCAATAGCCTGCATCCTTTGTATATTTATACAAAGTCAGCTTATTGCCCCCACAACTGGGTCCTCAATTTACCTATCTTAGAAAGGATGGAAGGCTGAGTCAACCTTGAGCCTTGGCGAGATTCGAACCTGCAGTAATTGCAGGCAGCTGGTCTTAATAACCAGCTTAATAACAGGGTGCCTTAGACCACTGTACTACCAAGGCTCTTTTGTTTCTTTGCTTGTTTATTTATTATGTGTACAAATACCTCAAGGCAATAAACATATCCAAATACAGAACATCTTCCTCTTCCCATTTTTTGCCACAGCAACAATCCTGTGAGATGAACTGGGCCCAGACAGAGTGACTGATCAAGATCACCCAATTTCTTTCCATGGCTAAGGCAGGATTTGAACTCCCAGACTCCTGCTTTCTAGCCTAATACCTTAGCCACAAGACCAAACTGGCTTTATATTGTCAGCTTTGTATTGTCTGGCCTAGAGATAAAATTGCAAAGAGCGAATAAAGTTGCAAAGAAGCAGATGCTGGAGATTCTAGCATTGTGTTTCTCTAACTTGGCAACTTTAAGAAGTGTGGAGTTCAACTTCCAAATTTCTCCTGTCAGTCAGGAGCTGAAGCTGATGCAACCCTGAGAAGTTGTCTGAGGTAGAATTAAGGGGCTGTGTGTCATGGCTGAGGCTGATAGTTTAAGGCTGTGCCTTGTCTCAGCATTCAGATGTTAGCTTAAAGAGCTAATGAATAGTTTTCAGTTCATAGAAATTAGAGGAAAAACCGAAACATATTTGCATCATGCAGACATAGCTCTCAATCAGCACCAGTGAAACTGAATCTACTTTTACTGAGACTCAGTTTTCTGCTGGATTATTTTAGTGCAGAGTCCCCAGAATGGCATTTGCCTCTTAAGGTCATAGATCTATTATCTAGAGAGCTCTAACATTTCTTACTAAATTGTAAGTTTTAAGTGTCAGAAGATAAATGCTGAGGTAGAGAACAATCACGTTATTTATATATAATTTTAATTAAACTGAAATATAAATGACATGAGTTCAAATTGAGTTTTTTTCCTGGCCGCAAATATTACTTTCGTGTCATGTATCTTGGAAGCTAACCTGCTTTCATGATTGCATTACATCTCATCGAGTTCATTTTATATTGTGGTAAATTCAGCTAAGCCATGATTTCCCTGACTGGGAAGCAGTGGGTCAGAACTTGCATGAATTCAGAACCTTTCTTCTATTAATTAAACAGCCTGACATTTTTACAGGCATTTGTATTAGCTTGAAAAAAAAAAAAAAAAGACGCTGCTTTAAGGCATCCTCTTACTGAAAGTAAAGAGACTTGTACAAAACACCATTTTTTTTTCTTCCAACTCATGCAGAATCCTGAATGAATCACAGCTAATGAATCTCAGCTACTTTAATGCAATGGAGAGAGGTGCTTTCTTGCTCTTGTCCTCATATCTGAAGCATTTCTTCCAATTCTTATTTTTAAAAATCTGTAGCCCTAAGTAATAGGGTGGCGCAGGGTGAATGCAGTATCGGAGGCTGACTCTGCCCACTGCCAGGAGTTCAATCCTGACCGCTCAAGGTTGACTCAGCCTTTTATCCTTCATAGGCAGAGGTGGGTTTCAGCAGGTTCTGACCAGTTCTGGAGAACCAGTAGCGGAAATTTTGAGTAGTTCGGAGAACCGGTAGTAAAAATTCTGACTGGCTCCGCCCCCATCTATTCTCTGCCTCCCAAGTCCCAGCTGATTGGGAGGAAATGAGGATTTTACAATAACCTTCCTCTGGAGTGGGGTGGGAATGGAGATTTTATCTTTCCCCTGCCATGCCCACCAAGCCACGCCCACCAAGCCATACTATGCCCACCAAGCCACACTCACAGAACCAGTAGTAAAAATTTTTGAAACCCACCACTGTTCCAAAGTCAGTAAAGTGAGGACCCAGATTATTGGGGGCAGTGTGCTGACTCTGAAAACTGCTTAGAGAGGGCTGTAAAGCACTGTGAAGTGATATATAAGTCTAAGTGCTATTGTTAAATGCTATTGCTAATATATATTGAGCACCAGACTAGAAAGTGGGGACCGTGAGTTCTAGTCCTGCCTTACTTATGAAAGTGAGCAGGGTAAGGCATTCTGTCTCAGCTGGAACTCACCTCACAGGATTGTTGTGGGGAAAATAAGAGGAATGTGTTCGCTGCCTTGAGTTTTTTTGTAAAAATAATAAAGGCAGAATGCAAACAAATAAATAAGCATAATTTACTTAACTTGGGAGACATAAACCAGATTCCTGTGTGTGCGTGCACATGATCACCTCACAACCAAGTAAAACATGAGCATGACCACTGAATGGGATTTATGGTATGACAAGCAAAACCATCTGCTATGTGGATCTGGGTCAGATGACTCATTCTTCTTTTCAGAAATATCGGTAGACCAGCAAGCACTTTTGGAAATCTGCATGAAATGTTTCCTTCTTTCCTTTGTGAAAATGCTTTTTCCATGCCAGGAAAACATTTCTCAATTTTCTGAATGTCTTGGAAACGGGTAAATGAAATAGTGCAGATTTACATATATATATATATATATATTTGCATATATATATATATATATATATATTTGCAATGGGAAGTAAGAAAGTAGAATGAAATGTCATAAGTATTAATGTCAACAACTGGAGTTTTACCTCATTAGACAATTTCTGATCTAAGGCTCTGATGATTATTCTCAGCAGAAAAAATATGCTAATTATTCGCTCTGAATGTAGGAAGAAAAAAGGTGTAAAATCTCCCTTTAGCCGTGTGACCATGTACTAATTGCATGTCATGTGTCAAAATAATGCAACTCTCATTGCCTAAAGCAATTAGACATATAGAACTCTATTAATGAAGCACTGTCTGTCACTAAAAATGTTTTCAGTGTGATTGCTGAAGATTAAAATATTAACTTCTCAAATATTTATGATAGTTACTGACAGCATTTCAAAATGCTACTTTTAACAAAAGCTTCCTGCTCAGCTGTACTTTTTAAGTTGGATTTGGGATTCAAAGGCATTATTAAAAGACAGGGATTCTGAGCAAGCAAAGATGTCTCAAGAGTGTTTACTGAATCTACACCAGCTTTGCAAAAATTCACATCTTTTAAGAAAGAAAAGGAAACCCTTATGAAACAGAAAATACACACATTTCTCTTCTTAAAAGTGCTAATATCTTCTGAGAAGCTGCCAACCGCCGAAGAGTTGATGCATTCTTTGTCTGAATTTCAGAATTTATTGAAATGACTCAACCCATAGAATATTTGGGAATACACTGAATTTCTGTGGATTAATAGCACAAGTAATAATAGTTTTTAAACATTTACATGAGCACACAAACACATTTTATGGTCCTGATCCAGACTGGGATTGCTTGGGACTATCTTGCTTTTTCATATTGGGTGCTCCCCTTACAGATACACTTTCTCGATTGATTTTGGAAGAGAATTCAGCCAAGTTATTGATCTAATTAAGATCCAGTAACATTGGGAATGGAAGATTCTGTCTATTAGGCTTTTTCCCAAGCCATTGTCTTAGTCAATGGCTAAGCCACTAAGCCCCTAATGCCAGCCTTCCCATTTTGAAAATCAGGTCCTGAGCAACACAAAAAGCAGAGAAGGAACAGCTGCTGAACTAGTATTTAGTAGCTAGTATCAGTCAAGATTCACATAACATGTGGAACTGGACCAGACCAGGTAAGGTCAGAATAAACATTGAACTTAGATTGTCACAAAAGCTCTCTGATTTTACCATAATTTGAAGGCGTTTCCAATTTCTATAACCTACTAGCAGAAATACAAGATGGTTTAGTCATTCTTATATCTGGGATACATCTAAGTACCCCAGATATAAGCCACTTCCTGAAGGATGTGGAGTTTTCCCTGTTATCACACCATCCTCTCTCCCTCCACTGAGAGCCAGAGGTAAAATTTGGTAAATGAACTGTAGGGTGACCTTAGCCAACTGGTTAGACCAGTTGTGGAGGTAGGCTATGGTTGGTTAGTTGTAGAAGGGAGGTGGTTTCTTTGGACAAATGAATGATTTAAGGTGATGTGTGGATCCTGTTTTGAGCACTGGATGGATGGGGTGGGGAGTGTGGCAAATTCAGGAGAGATTGTTGGAAGGAATATCATGGTGGTGACAGGGTATAAGAAGGCCTCTCTCTGGGAATAGAGGAACAGTCCCTTGTACTGTTCTGACCCTAGACTTCAATTCCTGGTCAGCAGGCCTTCAGAAGTCTTTGCTTTTTGCTGCTGCCACTGAAAAACAAATCAGCCTATAATAAAACTTCCCTCATCTGTGACTTAACTCACAGATAAGACCTGGCATGTATTACTGAAACTTGACTGGGTTCTAAGGTGGTTCCCTTCTCAGAAATTGTCTGGTTTTAGAGTATGGTCTTAATCAAGATCCTATTACTGCTGTCCTACAGTACATATAGCTGTGAGAGGGAGTGAAATAATAACATCTCTGTAATACTGCATAAAATAATAACATCTCCCGAATACTGCATAAAATATGCAAATCAACTATTATTATCATCACTTCCTACTGAAGTTCAAGTGGGGAAGGAGGCAGGTGTAAGGCATCATCTGAGAGCACACCTGTCAGCAGTCCAGGTGAAAGTAGGCAAATAAAGCGTTGGTAGTGTATTGAAGAGTTACAGCTTGTTCACAGTTGATAGCATTGTAAAAATGACCTTCTCAGTAACTTCTAACAGTGGCACATAAGTCATAGAACTATTTGTAACAGCAAGGAGCCATGCATCATCTTTTCAAAGGGCTATATGCCTCCTATTTTGGTCAGTGCATCTGTCCCATTCTGCTGTCCCTTTTTTTGCACGTTCAAGGGAACTTGAGATTTTGCAAATTAAAGAATGTAGAACTGTAGAATGACTCAATTTTCCCAGTCAGTCCTCCATTCTAGGTAAGATATCATGGTATCAAGAGAGATCATGGACATGAATGGAAAAAATAAAGTGCTCCAGCATTAAATTGCTTTTCCTGCTTTTGTCAGTTTAATTAAGAAAACATTCTTTATATCTGCGTGCCAGTTTATTCAGTGCTATCCATGAATACTGAGCTTCATAGAATCATGTAAGCAAGAAAAGCAGGTATTTTACTTTAAAGATATTTGAAAGCACAACCAAGACAATCAATGGAAAACAAAACGAAAGAGAAAAGAGAATTAAAAGTTGTATAAAGTGGAATGAACATTTTAGAACCTTAGATTAATATGGTTAAAAAGATGATCTTGTGTCAATTTAGTGCTTCAAAACCATTACTGAAATCAAATCCGTATTAATTAACAAAGACAGGTAGTACAATAAAGATAATCAGGGTGAACAATTAAGAAAAATGTCCATCTAATCTAAGAAAATCACTCCTTACTATATCAGGCAAGATCAAGTATTTTAAAATTTTATTTTAAGAGAAAGCTACATTACAGATGCGGCTAATTCTTCTGAACAACCTGAATATGGCAAAAAGAAAACAGAAAGAAGGGAGAGAGAAAATTTCCAAGAAGAGGAAGCTGGGAGAGATGTGATTAATAAAGAAAGAAGGTGTGAGAATCTCACTGGGCACATGCATCCCCCCCCCAGCATTGAGGCCAAGGGTTTATGTTGCCAAGTGGTGGAAGTTTTAGTGCCAGAATGATTTTCATTCTATTGTCCTACATAGCAAATGTGTAAGCTATCTCTCATATAAGTTCCCGACTTACTACTATTTTTAGGACTTAGCACAAATAAAGGGTAATGACCCACTCTATAGAAGTTTGGAAACCTTACAAGATACATCAGGAGAAAACAACATCCCTCTGTTGGAGGAACATTTTGGAGAGGACGCAAGAGTGGTTCTTTTTTATGGAGATACTTTTTTTGTGTTGTTCTTCATGGAGGATAGGTGTGTACTGATACAATCTGCCTTTAATTTGCAGACAAACATCCAGTATGATCCTTTCATTCAGGATTTAATTCCTGTAAATTATCCTGTCTTAAATCTCTAATATGTCTTTCCAACTAAGGTTATGATTGAGCATTCTATATTAAGGTCTATCACACAGTCAGCCAGGTGTTTAAACTGGACATGGCATTTTTATCCTCATATCCAGTCCTTCCTAAGGACCTGGGACAGTCAGATGTTCTTTTTATATTATAATAACAATGTTTGTTGTTAATTGTACTTGGTTTTACTATTGAAGCTTACTTTCTGTTGGATGGTAACCCAATATGAGAACCTTTAGATCAGTGTTTTTCAATTTTGGCAAGTTTAAGACGTGCAGACTTCAACTCCTCAATTCCCCATGGGATAAGCTGGCTGGTGAATTCTGGGAGTTGAAGTCCACACGTCTTAAATTCCCAAAGTTGAAAAACACTGCTGTAGACGGTGGGCAGTCTTTAAATATTTCAAATTTTAAAATGTAATTGTAGAAAAGATGATAGAGAGGACATGTAGAATAATCTGTGAGAAAGTGTCTCAGCCTTGCAGTACAATGTTAAAATGAGAATCTATCTTTCACATCTCTGCTAGAGACTTCTCTCTTTGACAACCACATTTAGAAAACAATCTTACATAAAACTTGTATGGCTCGGGTATATCGTTGCTAAAAAATTTAAGCACCATCAATGCAATTTCCCTTTAAATAAAACAAAAAAGGCAATAAGTTTATAATTCATGATACATTAGTCCCCCACACACATCTTATTAGAATTATCTAATATACAACTCCATTTTATGTTCTTTTTTTTTAGCTTTAGTTCTCCCCAGCTCCACTTCTATCCATTTAATATATACTTACGTTTTTTTAAAAAAAATGCCATGCCAAAACCTCACTGAAATCCATTTCCAGGTAATTATGCTCCAAATTGAGAAAAAGGGAGCATCAGAGCAACATAGCCAATCTCCTGCTTTTTCTCGTTCATTGTTTGCTGATTGCTAATTGCTGGCAACCCAGAAATTCATTTTAGAATCTTGCGGGACCCATTTTTACTCAGGCCAAGTGAATAAACAAACAAACAAATCCAGTCTCTGGGGATAAAGAGAGAGAGAGAGAAGAGAGAGAGAGAAAGAGATTTGACTTTTCTTTCATCTTCTGATTCACCGGGGACAATAAGGGAGATTCATTAGGCCATTTGTTACTGTCACCTGCCATGATTTGAAATGAAATACTAAATGTTTCATGGACTCGGAAAAGAGGGAAGTATTTGTCTTTGTGTTGGCAATGCAAAGCCTGCCTGGCGAACCGCTCCCATACAAGAGGCCTGATGGATGAAAGGGGGAAGGGTGGTGCCTTTGGAATGATGATGGGCTAATATCATCATCTTGTCAGCTGTAATAGGCTTTTCCTCACAGAAATAATTCATAAAACTGCTACATTATATTCTGTCCCTGACAGGCCCTATCTATTCTGCAGCCCAGCAGGCTCGCTACTAATAAGAAAATATGTGGTTCAGGAACCCTGAAAAATTAAACAGGTAGTTTATGAACAATTTGTTTCATGGGGATGTTTATTATGTTTATTAAATATTGAGCCTTTAATGTTTTGCCAGTACAGATGATATCGTAAAAATGCTGACTTAGGCCTCAGTTGTATTCTTGGAAAGTGGCAGTTCATGGAGTTCGTAGTGCATAATGAATAGCAAAAGTACACTGGTTTATATGTGTATACTGAGCATAATTTATAGAGAGAAAAGTGAAAAACATGTAGCTATTGGCGGGGGGAGCAGATATTTGCATGCAGATGTGCCCATAAATGCACATACAAACAACATGGATATGCAAGAGAGCAAAGTGATGATGATGAATCCCTGTGAATGGATTGTAATAGATTAACTATGTTGGATTGTAGCCACTGCCCAAAAATGTGCAGGTTTTTTTCTGGTACTTTTTGGTGTTAAGGCATTAGGTTTGGTGTTAAGGCATTAGGCTAGAAACTAAGTGACCCTGAGTTCTAGTCCTGCTTGTAGGCATGAAGCCAGCTGGATGACCCTTGGGCCATCCACTCTCTTTCAGCCCTGAGAAGGAAACATTGCCAAAGTAGTTCTGAAATCATATAGGGAGATATCTAGCAGTTACCAGGAGTAAAAAACTGACCTGAAGGCACAATAAATAATAAATATTATTTGCACACAGTTTCTCTCTAGCTTTCATTGGTATATATTTGGATTCCGGTACTCAGATTGCCGTGGAAAGACACAGGAAAATATGATTTTCCTCTCTTCCTAGTGTTTCTTTCACAGTGAATTTGTCAGATGTCTTTCTTATCTCTAGAATGATCATGGATGAAGCTGCTTAATATTGACAGAAATAAACCTATATTTCAGAATATAATCCAAGAGGTTTTGGGTTGGGTTTTTTTTTTTTTTTTGCCATATTAGGGATTGTGAAATATGTTTTCATATATAGCAAGTTTTCACAGACCTTACTCCATTTCATCAGAAGTGTGGAGTAAAGTCCTGAGTAAAGGCCTTTCCATGTACCCACAATTTTTGTTAGGGGCTAAAAAGGAAAGGAAGAGAAAAAGGCTACACTACAGCTACAAAGTCTTAACTAGTCAACAGAATCCTATTTTAAACTTTTTATATTTAAAAAAAATATACCCCTGAAAATGCTATGAGATGGCCTTATTTATGGAATGCAGTGAACATCCATTTCTTTATTAAAATATTTATTACTTAATGTTTGTAACAAACTTTCCAAGAAGGAGAAATTCAACCAAATCATATTAAGATAATAAAAACATACGCAGTGATTAAACAGACCCTTATTTTTTAAAGTCTGTCATGAGAGGGGTTTTTTTTATATCTGTACTTTATTCTGAAGGTGCTTTTTGGAATGTCTTTCATTTTTCTTTGAATTATTTCATTCAACTCTTTTCATTCTGCAGGTACTGTACCATACTTTCTGATTTGTTGAGATGTTCTTTGCCTTTAGAAAGACAAACCCAAGCCATTTCTATTTCCATCAAATGGAAGAAGAAATGGAAATTTCTATTTCCATCAAACTGAAGAAGAATCATCAGAAAACACTCAAAGGAAAAACTTTAAAACACTAGTGGCTTAATATTCCCCAGCCTTGGTGAAAAGTTTTGTAGTGCCACAACAATAATGCAGTGATTGTATTTTGAAAATATAGAGTATTCCCCCCCTCCCCCGTATTTCTTGTCATTTTAATGGCAATGTGGGAAGGTGCAGGTGCTGCCTAAAGGTTTTCAAGGCATCCTTCTTGGTGTTCACCCCTCCTGAATGTGTAATGTCTCTAGGAAGTGCTGTATTCATCCTCTGCCAGTCATGTTGAACAAAGCTTGCACATTTTCCTGTTCTGATCTAAATCTGTTGCCTGTTCTGTAAATCCCTATGGCATATTGTGTAATCATATGATAAACCCTAATGTGTTTAGGGACACATGTTGTGTTGTGTCATCAATGTAAAGAACTATCATTTTCACTGGCAGGCAGTTGGAAGCAATTAATTACTCATGGATAGCGTGTACAGCTGTTGCTTATGTATGAAAACAGAACAGAAATTAGATTTAATTGGTTTATCATAATCAAGAAAGTGGCATTTATTTCATTGCAGCTTTTGTCAACTGAGCCACTTGATTCTTCTTCTATTAATTTTAGACACATTCAGCCAACATCTTTTGGTACTGAAAATTCCCCAATAAAGCAAAAATTCTATGAATGATTTTCTCATTAAAAATTGTGATCTCTGCGATTGCTTACTTTTAAATTGTCATGCTATCAGCTTCTGATGGCTATATTATCTTCCAAATAGGAGCCTATAAGCATTTTTATATATTGTTGACAGATGGAGAGGAAATTTAAAACTTTGCCTTGCTAATGGATTTTGAACCTGGTTATGACATTATTTAGCATTTTAATAAACCCTCCTACCCCAAATTCCCAATAGGCGGGCCCTAATGTTACACAACAAAGCAATACAAAAAGAACAATCTTTCCATTAGTACTCATGTCTGCATCAAACAAATTGGAAGAATAATGTTGATCAAGTTGTGGGAATATGCTTCCATTTCCAACGTCTTACCTTCAAAGAAAATATGGTAAATAATTTAATTCAAAGGGGAAATAGTTTCTGCATTATATCTTGATACATGGATGATTTGTATTCAATCTGAAACGGGGTGGCGATGATAGTTATGTGTAGAGTTCATGGGATGTTTAAAGCAGAAGAGATTCTTTGTTTTAGTTCATTCTATTATATGTTATAAAATGTTAGCTGGTGATTTCTACTGCACTGAACTCAGTTCTTAATACTAATCCATGTTTAAAGCTTAATAATGATTTTTGGTCATTCAAAGTAATGTGTATAAGCCATCCAGGGTCATTTTACCAGTGAGATGGTCAGAACATACATTTAATAAATAAATAATAAATATTATATTCAATCATTCATAATTTCCTAATGATATATCAGGAAACTATAACCTCCTAGATATTTTTATAACCTTCGTTTACTTATTTGTGCCTTATTTCTTTTAACCTGTTTTCTATTCTCTATTTGCTTTTGTTTATATATCCAAAAAGTTAAATTAAACAAAATATTAAATAGGATTTAAAATCCTAAAAAATGGTAAGAACGCTATGGTTTACCGTTTTGTTTTTTATTCTTATTTTATTCTTGTGACTATCTTCCTCTGGGCTGTATATTTATTTATTTGATTAGGTAATAATATAGTACCCCCAATATAGTATCCCCAAAGTAATAATATCGTATCAGCCAATACTGGAAGATGAGAAATTGACATAGGAGGAGAATAGAAATCAGTGACACTGCAGGTTCTTTACACAAAGCTTAAGCAGCCAACACAGCCAAATCTGGGCATAATTCAAATCCAGCATCTTCTAATTGCAATTGTATAGAATTTGGCAACTTTCAGAAACATCTCACTGAATTTATTTGCACACAATCTGGATGTTAGTGTCAGGACTACCATCCTGCTGCAGCAGCCATACTTCACCAGATACCAGTGTGCTATATGCAACAGGAGGAGAGAGCTGTGGGGAAGAATAAGTGGGGCTAGCATAAAGGCAAACGAAACTACTCTTTGTGCTGTCCTATGAAAACCACCAGCCATTCCAAGGTCACACCATGGAATGCAACACCAGTCAGCCAAGTACCATTCCAAAACAATTTGTTTGAATGCAATTGGATAATTAATGATAACCAGGGGGACAGGTAGTGAGAGGGAAAGATGAATAGAATAGAATAGAATAGAATAGAATAGAATAGAATAGAATAGAATAGAATAGAATAGAATAGAATAACAGAGTTGGAAGGGACCTTGGAGGTCTTCTAGTCCAACCCCCTGCTTAGGCAGGAAATCCTACAACACTTCAGACAAATGGTTATCCAACATCTTCTAAAAAACTTCCAGTGTTGGAGCATTCACAACTTTTGGAGGCAAGTTGTTCCACTGATTAATTGTTCTGTCAGGAAATTTCTCCTTAGTTCTAAGTTGCTTCTCTCCTTGATTAGTTTCCACCCATTGCTTCTTTTCCTACCCTCAGGTGCTCTGGAGAATAGCTTGACTCCCTCTTCTTTGTGGCAGCCCCTGAAATATTGGAACACTGCTATCATATCTCCCCTAGTCCTTCTTTTCATCAAACTAGACATACCCAGTTTCTGCAACCGTTCTTCATATGTTTTAGCCTCCAGTCCCCTATCATGTGAAAAAGATGTTTTGGGTGTAAAAGTTTAGATTTGCTTCATTGTGACCACTTGGCTTTAGTAAAGTGAACTTTCACTAATCATGGACTTGAGAGTCTTTCTTTTCTAACTGACCAAGTTGGGACGGCTGACAGTTAGACAAACCTGTACATTTCATAAGGACGGGAACTATTTACTCAGACTGCCATGTATGGTATAAAGCAGAGGTGTGTTGCCCCCTGTTCAGACCGGTTCTATAGAACCGGTAGTAAAACTGGTGGGAGGCTCCGTCCACTGACCCTGATTTCATCAGAAGCGATCTGAGCATATGCAGAAGCTTCTGCGCATGCACAGAAGCAAGGCATGACCACGCACGCGTGATCCCATTGCGAACTGGTAGTAAAGATAAGTAGAACCCACCCCTGGTATAAAGAGGACAGCAAAGGGAGAACTTAACTTAATGTGCTCATCCAAACATGGAAAAAAGTGTTCTGATATGGGGTGTTATTAACTGCTACCACTCTTGAATAAACTTTAGGGTAAAATAAGGAAGCCTTACTAATGTAAATGCCCTCTTGTATCAAATGGAGAAAATAATTGAGAGATAATAGTGAAAGGCCTACTAGTAACAGAAATAGGATGAGATTTTTCGATCTGTTGTTCTATAATTAAAGGCTGTCTTTTTTATTTCTACCATATCTCTTTCTGCTCCAACAATTAGCAGGGATTGATGTCAGAAACCAGAATGAAACAAATCTCTGGCAACCTGCTTTTTTTTCCAGGAGGAGGTAAACTTATTACCAAAGATTGATGAACCAAGTTTTCATCTCAAAAAAAATGTGTTGCGATATTTTCAGGATCAGACTCAATAAATGAAATGAGAGTTAGATATTCAAATAAAGCACTGTTTATTTACAGAAGGCATTCTATATTCACTGAATAATCACAGATAGAAGCACAGAGGGAATGCATACAGCTCCTTATATATACATAGGGTGGAGCTAGATATGGGAGTGGTTAAATATGAATATATTAAGTAGTGAAGAATAAGTTAACCCCTGATACCCTGGTCATGTACTATTTACATAATGAAGAATAAGGCATTTACTTGTGACAAATCCCCCTCTAAATGCCGATTCGATATACAACAACAATTACATTCAGGTTCAGAACAATATAAAACTTGTAACTTAGAAGTCAAGTATTTGTGCTGTTTAGAAGGCAAAGGCTTTGTCAATATGTCAGCTATTTGCTCTGATGTTTCGCAATGAACTGCTTTAATAAATCCATCCTGAGATAACTGTCTCACATGTTTGAATTTTATATCTATATGTCTGGACCTTTGTCCAATAGCATCAGATCTAGATATTTCAATAGCAGCCTTGTTATCTTCGTGCATGATAAATGGTAATGAAGGTTTCTTCCAAGTGTTTGACAATAAGTCATTAAACCATACGAGGTTATTTGAGGCTTTAGACAGACAAACATATTCTGCCTCAGTCGTTGAGGTGGCTACTAAATCTTGTTTACCAGTGTACCAGTAAACTGGACAATCGTTAAGGAAAAATATATAGCCAGATGTGCTTTTTCTACATGTGGTATCGCCAGCCCAATCCGCATCGGCATAACACGTGAGGATGGGCTCTTTGACATTATTAGGTTCCAATAATAAACAGAAGTCTAAACTATTCTTTAAATATCTTAATATTCTCTTGACAGCTTCCCAATGATATAATAATGGTTTGCTGACGTGCCTAGACAACAAGTTGAGAGGCAAAGCAATATCAGGTCTAGTCCAATTGGAAATATATAGAAGGGAACCGATGACTGATCTGTAAAATGTATTATCTTTAAATTCGGGGGATGACTCATCTGTGTTCCTTAAAAAATCAGTTTGCATGGGAGTGTCACAGGGCTTAGCATTATTTAAGTTACATTTGTTCAGAAGTTCTATAATCTTATCTCTTTGAGAAAGTTTGAACCTCCTTTTTGTTTTACTGATTTGAACTCCAAGATACTTATTTACCTTCCCTAATGATTTCAAAGAAAAATGTTCATTTAGTTTTGTTACAAATGTCTCTCTCTTCTCTTTATGTTTACCTATATACAAAATATCATCCACATAAATTAACACAAATTCTAAAGAATCACCCTCTTTTTTGACAAAGAAACAGTTATCAGCAGTAGTAGCATTGAAATTCATAGTTTTGAGTACTTTGACTAAACATTCATACCATCGTTTGCCAGATTGTTTCAATCCGTATAAACTTTTGTTTAGCAACCACGTTTCATTTTTGTTTGTGTATTGACTATGAGGTGCTCTTACATATATCTCTTTATCTAATTTTGCATGTAAATATGCAGTCTGTATGTCGTATTGGAATACATCAAGGTTAAGTGCTGATGCTATAACTAGAGCTGTTTTAACACTCTCAGTTCTTACTGTGGGAGAGTATGTGTCTGTGTAATCCTCGGGATATTTTTGAGCATAACCTTGTGCAACTAGTCTAGCTTTGTATAAGGTGTTGCCTCCCTCTAAGTTTTTGATTTTATATATCCACCTGGTGCCAATAATAGTTTTATCTTTAGGTGCAGGTGTAGGTGTGAATACATTTAATTCTCGTAAACTATCCATCTCCTTAGTCATGGCTGATTCCCACTTTTTCTTTTCTTCGGGGGGAAGTTTTAACACTTCCTCGTATGTGTTTGGTATTGATGTTTCTCATATACATTACATAATCTTTGTATTTGTTTGGCACCTGATTTCTGTTACTTCTGATCGTTCTTTCTGGTTTACTATCATTGTCATGTAAATACCTTGCTTCCTTTTTTGTTAATGAATCTGTCTTTATTTTGTGTTGACTGTTTGTCCATGTTTTGATTTTGTTTTTATGTGAGTTGTGATTGTATTCTTCTCTAGTCATTTTATCTTGATGTTTAGTGTCTGGATTAGTGTTTGGGAATATTTCATTAAGATGTATTTTAGACCAGTTGGCCTGTTCATGGAATACTGCCGTTCTAGAAACTATAAATTTGTTATTATTATCAATAAATCTGTACCCTTTTGTGCCTGTTTCGTATCCCATGAACCTAAGTCTTCTGGATACGTTCTCACCTTTACGCCTCAATTGCTTAGGTATGTGTACGTCTGCAGTGACTCCAAATATGTGCATGTGTGCTATTTTGGGTTTCCTACTATACATTACTTCATATGGTGTCTTGTTTACAATGCTGGACCAAGTTCTATTTTGTGTATAATTGGAATATTGTAAAGCTTCTGACCAGAATTGTTTACCTAAGCCAGCATCTTCTAGTGTGCATCTAATCATGGTTTGTAATGTTGAGTTCTTTCTCTCTACCACTCCATTTTGGAATGCAGAAAATGGGCTAGATGTGTAATGTAACATCCCTTTGTCTTTTAACCATTGGGAGAATTCCTTTGACATGAATTCACATCCTCTATCTGTCATAATTTGTTTTATTCTAATATTATGTTGCGTTTCTACGCGTTTGTAAAATTCTTTAAATTTCTGAAAAGTTTCATCTTTGTGCTTTAATGTATAGACAAACCCATAACGACTATAGTCATCCACAATGGTTAGAAAATAACGTTTTCTATATGTGATTGATGGTGTTAATGGACCAACTAGATCCATGTGTACCAAGTCAAAAATTTGGTTAGTTGATCTTGTTGACTTTCTGGGTTTGGGACTAGTTTTGAGTTTTGTGGATTTACATACTGAGCATTCCAAATAGTTTTTACAATTTTTTATTTTAACACCTTCAGCATGTTCAATCATCTTTTGTACTACAGGAAAACTGGCATGTCCTAATTTCCTATGTAGGACATGAGCACACTCATCATGAATTGGTTTACCAATTTTAGGTTTTTTGTCATTGGATGTGTCTTCGTGATTATGAATTATCTCATGTTCCTCATTATCACTATTACTATTGTCTCCATTATCTATGTCATTGTTATCTTCCATGTTGGAATCAATGTTGTGTAACCATCTCTCTTTTGTCATTAAATAAGGTAGATCACAGTACCTATGTTTATTCTGTTTTTCTCTAATGTTGCTCTTCCTTTTGAGAACACAATATTTATGTCAGAATCTCTGCTTAGTTTTATTGCACTAAGTATGTTATGAGGTATTTCAGGTATTAACAATACCCCCTCTATTTTTCCTAGACCAGGTAAGATTATATTCCCTTTACCTATGACTTGGACCTTTTCTTGATTAGCTACTTTAATTACGAATTTATCTTCTACAAATGAAGATAATATATTTTTATTATTTGTAGTGTGATTAGTTGCCCCAGAATCGATAAGCCAATCGTTGTCCTCTGGCTGTTGTATGTTAGTGTTGTTATGTTTGTTTAACCCATTCAGTGAACCAGATCTTCTATCCTTTGAATTATCCCTGCCCCCTCTATGTTCTCTATAGTTGGGTGGACTTCTATATCTATGTCTATCAATGGATGACTGTCTGTTGTGGTATCTATTTCTATGGTCTGATTTTTGTCTTTCCCTAAGGAATTTAGGACAATCTCTCCTATTATGTTCCTTGGATCCACAGTTGTGGCATCCAATTGGTACATGATATCTTTCTTGAAATGCTACCTTCTAATATTGTTTATGTTCCATGTGGTTGTTACAACGACTCCTCCTTGAATTATCTTCAACTATTAACTTATTAGATAGATTTTCAATGGATAAATATCCTAAATTGATTGTGTCTAAATGTGATATATAGTTATCCCACGATGGGTCTAGTGAGTTAATGATAACACTCTTCATTGTTTGATCTGAAATTATCTCCCCCCTTAAATGCAGTTCTGCTCTGATTTTGTTTAAAGATATTAAATGTTCACTTATGGTAACCCCTGGCTTTATCCTAGCTGAGAAGAAATCTTTAGACATTCTTGTTGTAGTGGCTACACTTTCACTGTGAAACAATTTAAACATGCATTGAATAATTTCTGAGACAGTCAGATTTTGCTTAATACTGTGGTACATGGCAGGAGATATACTAGAAATTAATAAGAAAAATGCTCTATGGTGTAGGCAGTCCAATTTTAGAGTCCAAGGTCTTTTTGGGGGGTTAGTAATAAAAAATAATAAGTTTTCTTTTAGAAAGACAACCTGGAGCTGCTGACACCACTCTTGCAAATTAATACCATCTATTCTCAGTTTTGGGAAGTCATTGGGCAAATTCCCAATATTGTTGGATCCATTACTTACAACTGGGGGTAGTCCGTGATCTTGTAAATGTTGATAGTTGCAGAATGGCGTGGGTATGCTTGCAACGAGTCTGAATGGCTCTCTCCGTTCCTCATGTCCTCCGAAGCTGTCTGCGTAGTCTTGCACATGCGCGTTGTTCATTTCGCTCCTGAAGCCGTCGTGAGAGGTTCTCGCTGCTGCAGCTCCCCCGCATTGCTCTTCCTCCGAGGAATCGGTCTCCGGCTCGATCTTGGGAGTCCTGATGGTAGCAGGCGCTCGCTTTCTTTTGTTGAGAACGCTGGTCCCTGGGATCGTCTGTGGTGTGGGGTGGTATCTGCAGGGCTCTCTGGGTTCAGGCGTCGGTGCTCTCGTCGTTTGGATAGAAGCGGGTAGATTCTGAGATGTTTGCTTGCTTGCTTGTCTTTTCTTTATTTTTTGACTGCTGTCTATCGTTGATTCTTTTGTGATTTTCAATTTTGGTCCAAATGCTGCAAAGAGCGTTTTCATTGCTGATTTTACTCGCATTTCTATTGAAGCTTCTTCGATTTCTGTGTCTGATTCTTCTGAGGTGTAAATTTTCTCCCTTTCATTTCTTGCATCGAGTAAGGCTTTTCGCACCAGATATTTTGAATCCTGCTTTCTGATTGGCTCTGCTTCGCTCATCTTAGGGGTCTGTTGAAACCAAGATGGCTGCCATTCGAAATTTTGCGCGGGACTGTTAGTTTTCTTTTTCGCTGTATTTTTATCTGCAGGCAGATCGCTCACCGTTTTTGAATCTTTAGGTTCATCTGTAACGATGTGTTTCTCTCTCGCTGCTCCGTTGTTTTTTAATATGTTTTGGAGGTTCGCGATGAGATTTTCATCGTTCTTTTGGCTTTTTAAGAGTTTTAGTATCTCTGACCTGAGTTCGTTGTTTTCTATTTCGTTTTCTTCTTGGTCATCAGTTTCATCCATTATTTCTTCGTTGTCTGTAGTGCAGTCTTCAGATTCTCTCGATATTGCAGTCGTGGATTCATCGATCATTTCTTGATCTGCTTCCATTTCTTTACTGTATGCCCTGGTGTTGGGCCTTTCTCTTTTGTTTCTGGAGTTTTCTCTCTCAGACATATTTAAAGTTTTATTGAGTCAATTCAACCATCCTCTGCTACCAGATTGTTGCGATATTTTCAGGATCAGACTCAATAAATGAAATGAGAGTTAGATATTCAAATAAAGCACTGTTTATTTACAGAAGGCATTCTATATTCACTGAATAATCACAGATAGAAGCACAGAGGGAATGCATACAGCTCCTTATATATACATAGGGTGGAGCTAGATATGGGAGTGGTTAAATATGAATATATTAAGTAGTGAAGAATAAGTTAACCCCTGATACCCTGGTCATGTACTATTTACATAATGAAGAATAAGGCATTTACTTGTGACAAAATGAATTTCAGCCAATTCAGTCCACAGAAGCGTAGCCCAGTTCCTGCTAAATAAATATCTTTGGCCTGGTTTGGAAAACAGAAAAATAATTTCCTCTAAACTGTTATTGTTTCTAAAGCCTTTGTATCTTTGTAAATGCAAAGTCATGCTCCATATAGAAGACTTTTACTCTAAATAATGACTGTTGCAGAAACCACATTGTTGTAACCAGCATGGGCAGTATTTCCTACAATAGTTGCTTTCTGGTAGTAGCAAACTGAAGATATTCTTAGATGTTTATAAATCTTAATACCAATAGCAATAGCACTCAGACTTATATATTGCTTCATAGTGCTTTTACAGCCCTCTCTAAGCAGTTTACAGAGTCAGCATAATGCCCCCAACAATCTGGGTCCTCATTTTACCCACCTTGGAAAGATGGAAGGCTGAGTTAACCTTGAGCCGGTGAGATTTGAACTGCCGAAATGCAGCTGGCAGTCATCTGAAGTAGCCTGTAGTATTGCACTCTTAACCTTGGCTCATATGTTAATCTGTTTATTATGAGTGTTTTTGTTTATTAATTTTCCAGTTGTGACAGCAATTAGAACTGCAAAGCGAACAAAACTACCTTTGTTTCTGATTCCCCCCCTCCCCCTTTTCTTATGAAAATATTTTGGTAGAGTTCAGAAAGTTAATCTGAACATTGACAATGAAGTCTAACATGAATCTGGCAGAGAATGATAGCGTCATCAGCATAAAAGGTGGTTCTAAGATTATTGTCTAATATTGGAAGGTGAAACTCATATTTTAAGAGAACATATACTATGAAGTCAAAATTAGAGAGATAAAGATACAACTTTAGTGAAGGGATTAGTAAAGAAATAGCATTATATTGACTTGCAGATAGAATTTCTCATGCTTGATGGCCAAACAGAATAATCAGCAATGCATTAATGTGCATGACAATTTCCTCCATAGTCACTTTGTGAGGACTGAGTCAGATATCAGTTTTAATTCTAGGAAGGCAACCAAGAGAGTTCTGGTAGGTGGCAAGAATATTTTTCTACCAAGTGATAGAACATTGATTAAAGATTGATTGGTCAGCTTCCTTGCTTCTCTGCTAGCACCTTCTCTTGAACCATCCAATCAGTAAGCTTACATAAACGTGCTTAGCATATATTTCACATATAATAATTATGTGATTGGTTGAATATTTACTGTATTGAGCCTGTTACCCTTTTTAAAATATTAGAATTAATATATACTGATTCCAGAGTTTAGGGATCTATAAAAACTTATCAATATGGGTTAATATGAAGACCAGGCCTGCACCTCATAGTAAGGATGGTTTTTTCCTTGCAGCTTAATCATTTTTTCCAGGATCTCTCAGGTTGATTTGGGAGCTGTACATTTTCTCCTTTTTTCTATGTTATCTTCAAACACAGACTTAATGTTATTATTTTTCTGTGAGAAAAAAAGGCGGCTTGTAGCCACCAAGCCAAAATTAGAATAAAGGCGAAAAAAATCTATCTGAGGCAGCGTGAAGGGACCAGCCAATACATCCTCTTCTCCAGTTCTTAAGAAATTTATTATTTAATTAGTTGGTCCATTCTTCCTTTTCCCAATCTTTTTCTTTATTTTTACCTTCCCTTAATCAATAACTACACCCCTACAATAAGAATAGCACCACCATAGACAAGAATTTGACTTATACCCTATTATATCATTTCCTTTGAAGATACATGCCCTAACAAAGTGTGTAAAAATTTGGCACAGTTGAAATAACTGGAAAAATGAAACAAATTGATGATAATCCCTTTATTTGTTCTATTCAATCCATTCTTTTATGGATTAAAAAGAAAGATAGCATTGGTGTTTTTCCATAATAGACAATGGGGAAAACAAAACTTCATCAACTGAATCTCACTGTAATTAAACAATTTCTAAAGACTGATCTTCAGATTGCAACCTAGATCTGTGTATGTCTAGAAAGCATATAGCAGGATGAAAAATTCATTTATTTGCTGAACTGAAAATTCTTCCATTACATTTTACTCCTTCCTGTCCCCTAAAAAATGAACACACATGCTGGAGTGACAAGCAGGCCAAATTCATTGCAGGCCAATCAAACTTTCCTTGTGTTCCCATTTGAATCAACCCTACATCACATTGTGGCATCATTCTCTACATAGGGAAATGCTGGATATTTGCAGATGGAGAACATCAGCACCATAGCTATTTTTAAATCAAAACAGGATGGAAAACAGAAAGTGTTGCTTCTGGAGAAAAAAGGTCTTTTTATTCAGATCTATTAATACGCTTTTGATGCAATACAATTACACTATATACATTCATGAGTATCTAGACTGATAGACATTTTCTACATACAGTATGGGTTATGTAGGAAGGGACCTTGTTTCTAGGTCTAGAAGTAAGCCAAACCAACTATTAAAGTTGATTTTTAAATGGCTACAGCCATCACTATGAATATTATACTGCTCTGTCCACACTCTAGCAGAGTTGGATAACAGGTTCTTTTGGATTTCAAAGCAATAGCAATAGCATTTAAACTTATATACCACTTCACAGTGCTTTACAGCTCTCTTTAAGCAGTTTACAGAGTCAGCATATTGCCCTCAACAATTTGGGTCCTCATTTTACCCACCTCGGAAGGATGGAAGGCTGAGTCAACCTTGAGCCTGGTGAGATTTGAACTGCCAAATTGTAGGCAACCAGCAGTCAGCAGAAGTAGCCTGCAGTACTGCACTCTAACCACTGGCTCATGATCACAGTATAATAATACTTCAGGCTTTATACTAAGTTAGTATAATGAAATAGCATAATACCATAACATGAGACAGCAATCAAAGCATATTCACAATACTGAAGAAGACAAAGACCCTTTGTCAATTATGCAACCTCAAAGAGTTGGCAGATGAACTCTTTTCAAAGCCACCAAACACGACTTAGGTCTATATTGAAGTTCCATCCTATTAATTCTGATTAGTTTATATAGGATCTGAAGTACAATTACTGACATGCCTTTATGATAGTCTCATCTCACTGGAGTTTGCCAAGGATAAGTGTATGTTATCTTGTAGGTGGAATGCTTTGCCTAGTCTGGTCAGAAATGTCAAGGTTAAGGAGTATTTGTTTATATCAGGTGGAAATGATACCACTTCAAAGTTAAAGAGAATATGTTTCCCAAGGTTTTTGGATTGATGATGAGAAAAGTCACCTTACTGTATACAGATATCCCACCAAGGGCTGGGCAAAACAAAGTATAAATGTTTGCTTAATTCTATATTACATACTTAACCATTATATATAAAGTTCTATGTATCATGCCCATATAGGAAAGAGATATATACTGTACATCACTATCCAATTGTTCCTTGGTCTTGTGGTAAAACCGCTAGTACTACAATTAGAATTAGATATGAAAGAGACATTAGAAAAAGAGAGTCCTCAACTCCCACTTCCTATTTATTACATCCTCACAATGTAGGATGTAGAAAAAAATCCTGACAGATAGCCATCTACTCTCAATTTAAGCATTCAAGGTCAGCCCTTCAAGGGAAATCAGACAAAGAATTCAGTGTCATATAGGTCAGTATTACTTTTACTGTAAAGCTAAAGAAATAGACAATTGCAAGTCTAAATGTGTTTCCTCCTCTTTCTCTTCCTGAGAACTAGGGACAATCATGCCTGAAACTCAGACATAGTCATAGACTCAGAACATTCCTGTCCTGAACTCTGTTCTCTTTTATCTGATCGTTGTCTTGGTAGTCATTCTTCTTCCTTGCTTCTAGGCTATTAACTTTTTCCTATACTCCTAGTGAAAAAAGGTCTATCATGTTCCATTGCTGAACATTTTTTAAAAAATAATTCTGCATATTGACACCTTCAAATTAAATATATCAACCAACCTCAATAAAAATATTAAGTCTGAAAAAAAGGGATTGCTCTGAGATGTTATACCTATGATGACCTGTTTAAATATGCCTCCCATATGTCACCATCATCAGATACTGCAATTTGATATTCTTCAGATTGTTGTAACTGATTTTCAGCCAGTCTTAGTTATCTGCAAGGAATTGAGGTGTAGTAATAGGTTGCAATATAGGTAGGTTGCAATATAGGATTGATATATCCTATATGTATAATTCAACCAGATAGATAGATAGATGAGAGATAGATAAGAGAGGGAGGGAGAGAGGGAGAGAGAGAGAGGATGGATGGATGGATGGATGCATGCATGCATGCATGCATGGATGGATGGAGGTAGAGGTAGAGGTAGAGTAGAGGTAGAGATACTATAGATAATAATAATGATAATGATAATGATATTAATTATTATTATTATTATTATTATTATTATTATTATTATTATTATTATTTTATTTCTATACCGCCCTTCTCCCAAAGGACTCAGGGCGGTGTACAGCCTATTTAAAACACAAAAATATACAAACATCAATTAAAAATAATTAAAATTATTAAATAATTTCGGCCCAAATTAAAACCCAAAAATTTAAAACACCCAATTTAAAATCATTTACATTGATAGCCCGGCCTGGCAGAACAGCAGGGTCTTGAGGGCACAGCGAAATACACGGAGGTCGGAGATCTTGCGCAATTCCGGGGGCAGTTCATTCCATAGGGCAGGAGCTCCCACAGAGAAGGCCCTCCCCCTGGGTGTCGCCAGTTGACATACCTTGGCCGATGGTACCCTGAGGAGCCCCTCTCTGTGGGAGCGGACTGGCCGGTGGGAGACTACTGGTGGCAGAAGTCGGTCTCGAAGGTACCCGGGTCCTAAGCCATGGAGCGCTTTAAAGGTGGTGACCAACACCTTGAATTGCACCTGGAAGACCACTGGGAGCCAGTGCAACTCATGCAGGAGAGGTGTCACATGGGCACAACGAGTCACGCCCATAACCACCCACGTGGCCACATTCTGGACCAGTTGGAGCCTCCGAGTGCTCTTCAAGGGGAGCCGCATGTAGAGAGCATTACAGTAGTCCAGCCGGGAGGTGACCAGGGCATGAGTGACCGTGCGCAAGGCGTCCTGGTCCAGAAATAATATATTATAGATGATATAGTATAGATCATTTCCATACTGTTTGGCGTGGGGCAATGCCTAGTTAAATCAATCTGATGTCCCACCATTTTACATGAACAAATTTACACAGAGTTCTTCATTGGACCCTAAATAGGCAACATTAATGTTGTAGACTACATGTAGCACCCCAGCACTTCCCAGCTAACCAATGCACATTTAATCCCACCTGGAAAGGGTAGGACACAGTTTTCCAGTTGTAGAGATTGTATTATAATTTTCAGAATTTTAGAGAAAATTTTCCAACTCTGCATCAGCCATTAATTCTGATCTAATATGTTCAGTACATAAACAGTGACTCTGAAGTGCATAGTAGCCTTCTGCAAATTCTATACTATTTCTTTTTACAGTTTAGACTCTGCACATAAGAGAGATAATTCATGGATTGCTCTGATCATTGTTCAATTTTTTTTCAATCTTCCAAAACCTAAGGAAGTTAACTTTTCATACATTGCCTGCCAAATACTGTTACTTTACGAGCATCGTTAAAATAAAAGGTTGATAGATTATGAGTTAAAATGGGACCCATGTAATTTTTCACCCAAACACCTCAGACTAATATAATAGCATTATAGCTCTAAAAATAGCTATGGATATTAGAAAGAATACATGAAATAAAGACATCAAAGTCATTTGACATAGAGCCGTGAACAAAAGTAATGAAATTTTTCCCACAAGAACCACAAAACTTATTAATTTTGCCTAGCTATCTTTGTGTGCCTGCTAAGAAAATGAAGCTGCAAATTTTGACTGGTTGGTTTTTGGCAAGAAATTGTAGTTTTAAGTTCTGCTGGTGAACTAACCTCGGTCCATTGACTCTAGGATTCAAAAGACTGCAGGCAGCATGTCTCTCAATTAGGGGGAGTTTCAGTTTCATATACAGTTATAAAACCTGAGGGATTGACTCAAATCAAAATGGATTCAGTATGTGTGATTACATTTATTTGGCCAAACATAAAAAAGCAAGGTAAACAAAAGTTAAATATACCCAAAATAAAATTTAAAAAATGTAAGTTAGATGATACACTACAAACCTCCCCCACCCCCACCACAAATTAACAGCAGAAAACAATTACCACCTCTTTTCAAGTGGTCTGCTTAGGCCTGTAGAGTGGATGAGATTATCCAGTTATTTATTCAAACTGCAATAGTAATTACAAATCTTTTGACTAAGGATTTTTCCCCTTATCATTCAATCATGTCTGATTATCAGATTCTGCCTGGACAATTTCCTGCAGTTTTCTTGGCAAGCTTTCCCCCCCTCAGAAGTGGTTTGACATTGCTTCCTTCTCTAGGGTAAGAAAAAATGATTGGCCCAAGGTCACCTATCTGGTTTTGTGCCTTAAGGTAGGACTAGAACTCACAACCTCCCAGTTTCTAGCCTGATACCTCAGTTGTCTCTCTGACAATTGAGAGCTACCTGTACTTGAGGTTATCCCAGTATAACTAAAACTATGGTGACTTTCAGGGAACATTGAACAGCTTAGACTAGAAGTAAGCAATGTGAAAATCAGACCTTAGATCACATTTCCCAGCAGGTTTAGAATCAAAATAGATTGCAAATTAACTTCAATTCTGGTACTTCAACTGAATTCTTCTTTTGGACTGGGCTACATATCAATCAGCTGTCTCAGATCAAATAGGGAAACAACTGTATTATTCACAGAAGGACTTTTGCTCCATGAGCTGTGGTATTAATGACAAGGTTTGCCTCCGCAGAATGAAACTGTGAAGTGGAACGGAGCTCTGGATAGCAAACACTATTATTGTTGAAAAGTTGCGTACACTTGGCTAATGCAAAACCCAGTGCTCTCTGGTCTCGTAAGCTGACGAAAGATCGTTTCATTGAGAATGTTTCCATAACAAAAGTCAAGGCGAGACACGGGATGGTTTACACTCTCAATTTGCTTTATTTGCCTTATTAAAATCCAAGATAGACCAAATAAAAGCAACGCAAGCATATCTGTCATCGGCACAGCTTTTAACTTTTTATTCATTTTGTGTTGCTTCAGAATACACTGCAGCAGCAGCAGCTGGCAGATAGAAGCAGGAAAACAACTGTCAACACCACCCAACGTTCTGAAGCCAAGTAGGCTGTTACACAGTCACACATAAAGACCAGGGTTTTGTTTAGCCAATATCCCTGTGTGTGTGTTTTCTCCTCCTCCTTTGTTCAGAATATGCACTGCATTAAAGGGGCCTGATTAGAACAAAGGAACAGGGTTCATGGTAACAATTATGATAGGAACGAAAATGCATAATTAAAAAAAATTCACCAAAATCGGGAAAATAATGCCAGGTGAAGATGAATACATGTCCGCTGGGAACAATTACATAGCAGATGCATCCAAAAATTCATTATCGACGTATAATTTGACATGCCCCTAGTAATGTAATTCATTACATTTACAAATAATTCATCACAGGTGTTGTCAACTACAATGCCCCACAGGATCTTTGTTTTATTCTCTGGGAAGAGAAGAAGTGTCCAGTTTTTAAATACACATTAAACGCTTTTAAAATATGATCCTTTTATTTTTGGTAAACACAGAACAGCAAAGGAAGAGTTGATGCAGAAATCATTTGTAATAGAAAAGAAATGGATTTCCCCCACTCAGTGTAGGGCACTCTCAAAATTATAAATATGTATCTGTATATAGAGGTATTCGTTTATTCCAGTCTTCAAAATATTAAACCCTCTGTTATATAAACTATTCCCTTTGGAGTTTTGATTCAAAGGATCCTAAGCAATTGGAGTCTTGAGTCTCCTAATTTAATATATTTGCTGATTTGAATTGTCAAAAATGTTCTAAGCCTTCATTTGAATCAGATGCCTCCGGGTGGATTTAATGGACTTTTGCACATGCTCAGAAGTCCTTTTCATTTAAATCAAATTGACAGTTTAATGCTCCATGAATGACTCCATGCATTTGTATTGATTTGATGGTATATAAGAATGAAAGAATTAATAAATCAATACATAACTCAATTGTACAAATTGATGCTTCAGATCAGATCAAATCCATTTTCTAAATCAGACTGACTGCTTGAATTAGATCAAACCAGACACAGCTGTGTCTTCTTTGCAGTGAGATGGGCAGCAAACAAATTTAATAAATAAATACTCTATATTTAATATTTAATCTCAAATACCCAGCTTGAGATGTTTTCTAGCCTTGCCTTGCCTATCCCTAACCAGAATGGTGAGAAAGCTTTCCAACAATTGAAATTATATTTAGATGTATGTAACTATCAAGGTCTGACCAGCAAACCTGAAAGATCATATGAAACGTTCTTTCTTCTCTGCATAGTACAGTTTCATCACATAACATATAAAGATATAAAGTTCTCAAATGTGAGTGTGCACCTTCCGCACATGTGGATAAATGGGATGTAATTACGTCCAGGCAGGTGGGCAGAGCCTCCTGCAGCTACCGCTACCGGTTCACCCAAACCGGATAGAACCGGCTGAATACCACCACTGATATAGTGAAATAAAACACTCATCCCTTCTTGGGCCAGTCTTGTGTCTAATATGCTTCTGCACAGGGGTGGGTTCTACTTATCTTTACTACCGGTTTGCAGTGGGATCACGTGTGCATGCTGATGACGACATCCGGGGCAGTGGGCAGGGCCTCCCACTGGTTTTACTACCAGTTCTTGTGAACTGGTCTGAACCGGGGGCAACCCACCACTGCTTCTGCATATTTTGAGCTGGATGAAAATTAAGAACATTTGCCCTCCTTTCTTCACAGTTGTCTCCACTTGGTAAAAGTGGACACTCCCAGCTCTTCATTCCCAAGACAGCTTCTCTCACTTTGAAAATCATTAAATAAGAGAAACAGAAATTAGAATTTTTAAAATTACAAGAGAAAGATTAATTTTATCATTATGGCTGATTACTGTAAGATATTATTAATTCTAATTAGCATTAATAATTAATATGCATTAATATTATGTAGGAAAAGCACTGGTACTATATGATTATTGCTAGAGAATATCATCACTATTATGATGCTGAGTATTGTTCAAAGGAATTGTAACACACACACTGTTGAATATGTTGCTCTTTCTATTAATAATAATAATAATAATAATAATAATAATAATAATAATAATAATAATAATATCTTAAGAAGAATTTTGAGAGACTCTGATGATTGAAGCATATACTGTACCAGGAGTGGGGATGAAACTTGAACCTCTGGGTGCAGGACAAACTTTTCAAATGGGCTGGGGAAAAAACGTTTTTCCAATAATGGAAACTTTTCCAGGCCATGGCAGTTGAAGGAAGGCAGGAGAAAATGAAGGCAAGGGGTAGCCTATCGAGCTGGATCAGGACCCGGTTTGTGGAGGCAATAAACTGACTTTGTATAAAATATACAAAAGTATGAAGGCTATTGCTTAACGCATTGTAAGCCACCCTGAGTCTCCGGAGAAGGGCGACATATAAATCAAAATAAAATTAAAAAAAATAAAAATAGACTACACTTGGACTACAGATAAGAGTACACAATTCTGATGACTACTAACATAGCAGCAAAGTGATCTCAAGAGCTCTGTTAACAGTTACAGATCCTCCAGATTTTTTCAGAAAATAGATGGTAGCTCTTTGCAAATAACCATGTTCATTGAAGACATATAGCAAGAAAGGGAATGTAAGATAGAATACAGTGAGCCATTTATACCTATGGATCCTATGATGCCAATTCCTCTGCTTTCGTTATATTTGTGCCATTCATTGGAGAATGGGAGATATGAATGGAAAATGGAAGATCCCTGAAAATGAAGGAAGGAGATCTGCAATGGACATGATGTTGCAGGCTGTGCTCCTAAACTCAGCCTTGTGCCACAAAGCTATGGTTCTGTAGTGTTCACCATGCAGTTAAACTGTAAGGAAGAAACAAGAACTGGAGAAAAGTAATTGGTCTGTAATAGGATTTTAACAATAAATTTTATGGTCTTTTGTGGAAATAGACTACAAATTTCTAGACTAAAACAGAAACTGTAGGGTATTTGTTCAGCTTTGTAAAAGGACCTGCAACTAGTCCTTTCTTAATTTGTGTACATTGAATAATCTAGTGATAGGCACAGAATAATTCAATTATTTTCCTGTGTATTAAACTAACTTTACCAGAAAACATATATTATTTTTCCTGCTACTCTTCTATCATATTTTATTCATATCTAGAATAGGACCTTCATTAGAATTCAGGAAGTGCCGTCAACATTTCGAATACTGTGTTTTAAATAAATACATTAACAAACTTAAATGGAGGGAAACTAACATTATGGTTTCATTATAGGTATTACAATTATTACCAAACTCCCGTTCCCTTTAACTCATCATTTATAACAAAGCTATCATTAAATTTGCATATTTTATTATATACTGTAATGACTTGAGGGCAATGTGTCAGTAAGCATCAAATTTGTACATGATTTGAGTTAAAAATTGATTCTCGGCATATCTCCAGTAATTTAACAGCAGTGTTTATTATATATATTGTCTGATCTTTATTCTCTGTCTGTCTGACGCCCTCTTAAAGTTGTCTTCCAATTAAGGATGAGGTGAACTTTTCTTGTCATTCGATAAGTCAGTGTAGCCACAGGACATTTGAAATTAAGCTTACATTTGCCTACTATACATAAATACCAGAAAGGGTCATAAAGGCCAATGTTTGGACAAATTTAGATGGTGGGAAATAAGCCAATCTGCTTGCTAAATCTAATATGCAATTTCACACAGGTTAAGGGTTTCTTTCCAGAGATTTAGGATACACATATATAAAATTAACCACTGCTTTTTTTAAAAAAAAATAGAGAGATATAAAAGGTATACCTTCCAACTTTTCAAGCTGTTAAATAGTATTTAACTTTCATCTTCCATCAACATCCTGTCAGTGTTTCCTGCAAAGGTATTCTTCTGCATATGAAAGAAAAAAAATATGATATCATTATCCATGTTTGCCAATTGACTTGGGTCAGATATTTTGTACTTTTTGTACTCATGGATGAAAGCAGTTTTCTCTCATCTTAGGTAAGTTTTAAAACCACTGCAATTTACTGGACATACACTTATATCAAAGGGTGTTTTTTTTTCACAGACAGGGTCAACTGGAATAGATTTTTTATAACTTCTTAATTAAAGTTACAATGCATAAATTGATACATCCCTTGGCAATTAATTTTTTTTACCACTGGCATAACTTCAGGTAATTGGTTCAGCAATATGCTTCTGTTGAACATATCTGCATGGCTCCAGCAATTTTGCTGATTTTCAGTGCTGTTTTATTAAAATCATACCTTTGTGTTGGGTAGATATCAGTATTCAACCCCCCCATCCCTCTTTTTCATAATTGTATGGAGAGAGTACAAAATTTGTGAGAGGAAAAGATCTATAAGTCAATAGCACAGTAGATGGTTTGTGGGTCTCAACACCCCCAAGATCTGCACCTGATTTGTTTGTCTGTTGCAGTTGATATGTTGCTTACAAATAATTGTAGCTTGTTAAGTTTATAAATAATATAACTGCTCAAAATCCCCTTAAAAATTAATACAACCTAGACAAGACCTAATAACAGAGCCTTCCTATTCATCAAAACATCAAAGTAAACAAGGGTCTTCTGAAGGGTAGGATCTCCTCAACCTATCAGTCACCAAAAGCTGTTCAAACCAACCTATCTTAGCAAGTTATCTAAATGCCAGGATTGATACTGAACTGACCTTGGGTAAAATATTGTTCCAAAGGACAGGAGTACAACAAAAAAGACATGCTTTGTGATCCTAAATGGCAGAAAGTCTTCTCTGCTATATCTTACTTTGGCAAGCAACCCTTCTTTCCTGAATTCCTAACACCTTCTGTCAAACCCAACTATAGCCATCCACTCACCAGACAGCAGTTAATAAAACATAATTATAACAGCACCATTAATCCAGGTTTTGCTTCTTTCACCTACCACGTTGAGAAGTCTTTGGGAAGGAATGTCTTTGAAATTGAAGGATTAAATCTTTCTCTGCTCAGTAGTAATATTAATTCATACCAGAGGCCCAGGACTTTGTGTTATATAAAAAGAAAAAAGATGGACATGTGCTACTGATTAATGCAGTTTGTGAATAATTATTTATTTATTTATTTATTTATTTATTTATTTATTTATTTATTTATTTATTTATTTATTTATTTATTGGTTCGATTTATATGCTGCCCTTTCTCTGGAGACTCAGGGCGGCTTACAATGCGTTAAGCAATAGCCTTTATACTTTTGTATATACCTGCTTAGTAGGGCTTTCGGTCCCCCCAACCGGTGTTCTTTTTTATACAAAGTCAGTTTATTGCCCCCACAATCCGGGTTCTCATTTTACCTACCTTGAAAGAATGGAAGGCTGAGTCAACCTTGAGCCTGGTGAGATTTGAACTTGCAGTAATTGCAGGCAGCTGGTGCTACTTAACAGCACTTTAGACTGCTGCGCCACCAAGGCGCATATGGTATAGTGGTTAGAGTATCGGCCTACTTTAATTTTCTTTTCAAGTCTATCCTCACAGGGTTGCTGTTGTAGGCATAAAAATTGAAAAATACCTCCATGCTTTGATCTTCTGGAGAAAAAGAATATAAATCTAATAAATAATTAGCAGTTTGGCCTTAAAAAATCACAAAGTGCATATACTACCAAATTTTGAGCTCTCCAAACCTTCATGGTTTTCAGCTAATGCTCTGGTAAATTTTTTTCCTGCCAACTTGATCTATCATGTGAACTCAATTTAACAAAAAAAAAAAAAAGTTGCTAGAACTTCAGAATGCTCATAGATTGATTGTTCTATTACTTACTTAATATTGTGGTGGTCAAGAGGAAAAGACAACTCTCTCTCTCTAAGAGGAAGCATCATCAGGTAACTTCTTCCACTGGGCTTTTCATAGTGGGAGATCTAGTCCACCAGGGTAGCTTAAAAACGATGAAAAGAAGTCTACGATATACCTAAAAACCTATACTGGCAATGCCAGTTCCTGCCACCACCATTACAAATTCAAAAACTCAAAAAATTATAACTCTAAAGGAATTCTTAAATTCTTATCCTGGAAGTAAGAGAAAAGAAACTAGAAACTTCTTTTGCCAAGATAGAATTTTTATAGAAATTGCACAGCAGAATTCAATGCCACTTGGTTCAACACTACTATCCAAACCATGTCACCTGCCCCAAAGAAATTTAGAACTCTACCCATCCTTTGCAGCTACCACATGGTGCATCCATTCTCTATCAATAAGCACCTGCTTTTTTCTGCCTTGCCCATTGCCCACCTATACATTGCCTATAGTCTGCCAGCAAAAACATTTCAGACTACTCACCTCAGTGGTCCACATGGCAGAGATAGATAGGTAAGCCAGCTCTCCAGTTTCACAGGTGGAGAAGACAGAACCTGACAATCTCCATCCTTTAGAGATAGAACAGGTGCACATTGATTTGGGCAGGCAGATGTTCCCATGCTATCTTCTTCAATCTATTCATGAAAATGAGCAGAGCTGTTCACAGGTACAAGCAAGTCTCAGTTTCTCACCAGAAGAATGCAATGATGGTTACAGTTACTGGGACAAAGTTATTATTATACATATGGGATTGCATAAATGGGATAACACCTAAAAAGTATAGGTAAGCATAAGCATATGGAATGTTCTATTTTGAAAATGTAATTTTGAGACTACAAGCATTTTAACAGGATTGCTGAAGAAACATGGCAGGAAGAGCTGATCTACAGTTATAATTAGAATGTTTATGGGGACTTATATAGCCAAGAACACTCCAGAATATCCCTCAAAGTAGAACTCACAGAAGATGGTAAACAACTTGCAGACATTTGCAGTGAAAATGATCAGAAATTTAGTATTTAATTTGTTTTTCTTTTGCTAAGTAAATTTTATTTTATTTCCATTGTGGCTCAGCTATTCAGTTGAGAAAATTCGGCTCAGATTAAAAGTTGCCTTTCTGTAGGATAGAGAGAAAGTGTAGAGCATGGGTGTCAAACTCACAGTGTCACATTGCTGTCGTGTGATGTTTTGTGACATTTCTTCCCTTCGTGGAGCTGGGGAGGGCGTGGCCTGCACATGATGCATCCGGCCTTTGGGCCACCAGTTTGATACCCCTGGTGTAGAGACTGTCCCAACCAAAACATAATTTAGATTTTCATTTTGTAACAGTTCAATCTCTTACAGTTTGTACATATTCTTTTACAAATCTCACCTGGTTTTGTGGCAATCTTATCTCACAAGGTGATACTGACGGTTGATTCTTTGCTTTGCAGATATCAGCCCCTGAATTTAACCAAGGCATATACTATATATATAAATTCAGCATAGTCTCAGAACATCTTTGATTTTTAGTATTTTTGAAAGTACAATTCAAATTATGAAACTATGTTGCTCTACCAATACATACTGTACTGCACAGTATATTTATAGGATCAGTATGACTAAGGATTTGAGATACTTTAGTCCCTGAAGTTTTCATAAACAAATATCTAACAAGATTTTTAAAAAAATGTTTTGTCATTATAAATGACTTTCTGCCTAATCCAAAATTCAAGAGGCTTTGATAAGGAATAGTAGCAACGCTTCCACGTTCCATGGGAAATTTTAGATATTAAACTAAGAACTGGGCATCATTTGGATTTTCAGAATTGCTACAGGCAAACTCCTGAAAGCTAGACCTTTCAGCAGGTGGGGAATCTAAAGTTCTCCAGAACATCCCTCATCATTGACCATCCTAGTTGGGTTCCTGGTTGGGAGCAGTGCATCAACATCTGATGGGCTTCAGGCTGCCTATTCTGGTTCAACCACAACAAGCCAAAATTACTAGGGAAAATGGTAAGGCCATAAATATTGTTAATTAAATAAGAGAAATGAAGAAGAAACTGAAGTATAAATTGAATGAAAAAACAAACAAATGCAAATCTGAAGAAATATCTACTTTGGGGAAGTGAGGGTGGGCATTCTTCTGAAAAGTAATAGAGGATTGCAACTAAATAAATGGCATCTCTTTTAGAGATATTCAGTGTATAGCCAACATTCCGGTCCATTGGAAGTTCTAGAAAATTTAGTCCCAAAGCATCATCTGAAGGACACCAAAAAAGGCCACCAAGCATAATTTGTTCTCTATGGTTCCATAATGTTTTAAAACCTGAATAACTTTTAAATAACCATCTACACACAGTCACTTTGGAATTGACTGTATATAGATGGATACATAGACATAAACTATAATACATAAGTTATTTTTTATGATTGTAGCTCTCAATTGCTATTATGTACTATAATCATTAAAAGCAATCCAAATTTGAGTTATGGTTTATTAACAAGAACCAGCCAACAATAAATTATCTCTTCTGGGAAATATTGTACTGAAATATTTTGGGAAATATTGTACTGAAAGAAAGAAATCAGGTATACACTGGAGAACAAACTGTTATGCTAATTCATAATTTGTATACTTGCATGAGTTTGTATTCACAGAAATGATAATGTTTCATTTGTACAATTCAGGTCCATGAGTTCTAGTTCCACCTTAGGCACAAAGCCAGCTGGGTGAACTTGGGCCACTCACTTTCTTTCAGCCCTAGGAAGGAGGCAATGGCAAATCACTTCTGAAAAACCTTGCCAAAAACCTGCAGGAACTTGTCCAGACAATCGCTGAGAATTGGACCTGATTCAATTAAAAAAAGTATGACAGAATCCTATGAAATTTACTTCTTTCCACATGCATGTTATGAATCATTTTACAATGATTCAATGGTGGCTCAGCAGACTGATAGCATTGTGATTAAGACCAGCTGTCTGCAATTACTGTAAATTCGAATCTCACCAGGCTCAAGGTTGACTCAGCCTTCCATCCTTTCTAAGGTAGGTAAATTGAGGACCCAGTTTGTGGGGGCAATAAGCTGACTTTGTATAAATATACAAAAGTATGAAGGCTATTGCTTAACGCATTGTAAACCACCCTGAGTCTCCGGAGAAGGGCGGCATATAAATCAAATTAAAAAAAAAAGTGTACAAGTTATGAATGAAGTAGGTGTTCATATTGTCAAGACAAAAATTCAGGGTGATACACAAGACTATACTAAGTATCTGCACCATAAATTCCACAAATCCTGTGTAAAAGGAGGCGGAAAAAAATGAATGTGTTAAAACTGTTGACACTAATCGGTTGGGTTCAAGTGTTAGGGATTCTGATAATTCCAACAACTTTCAGCAATCTGAGCATTAAAAGTTTTTAAAGAGATCAAAGAAACGCCACCCCTTCACTAGTACAAAAAGAGAAGCAATTCCTTAAACATATATAACACTGCACTGAAATCAATTGTAAAGAAAAGCAGCTCTGATTTTGCAAACAATATCTCTTAACTTTTTTATATGCTAGTCTACAAAATACATAATTTTAAAGTTGCTTCATTACATTTACTGTACAATTATGTTATATTATTTTCCATGGTGCCATGCTACCATGAAAACATACTTTGTATATGCCTAAGCAATTTACCTTCTTAACTATTTGCATTAAATAAATTTTAAAAATCACATCTTTTTTAAAGATATCATGCAGAGACACAAAAGTATTTCCTGCTATTATAAATATGCTACTACTGATATGAAAGGAGTAAATGAATTATTGGTTGGTTGATTCAATTTAACTAAAATGAATTAATGTTTTTATGGAAATGGGCTTATTTAAGCATAAATCACAAGCTATTGAATATACTTCCTAGTTTGCTCCTATATCCAACAGTTGCTAACAGATTTATTTGTTTATTTAAACAAGCAAGCAAAACCATTTGTTAAGGACCGTCACATGGTACAACAAATGGTTTTTATCTCAGGGCAGATTTGACATGATTTAACAGTGTGTAGCATCAACTTTCACTCCATTTTACGAGATCCCTTTCTGATTGCCATAGTGGGAAATGATCGTGGGAATATAATATTAGATTGTTCCTCCCTGGGTGCCTAATGGATTATGTCAATTTTCAGTGAGCTCTGGAGAGTTTCACAAGCATCTGGGGCAATTCAGTTGAGACCTTGGTCACCCAATGGATTAAAGTGACATCTGGAGTGGGGGACTGAGTTGTTCAGAGTAGCCTATCACTATTCACAACCCATTGATACCACTTAACTTTTACTGAAGATCTCAGGAGATAAAGTGACATACAAGATGCCTAGAGTGCCACAGTAAGAAGACACATTTTAAGATTAACCAGACACTGATAATCAAAACTATGTTTGCTGAGTTGTGTTTAATGGTCTTTTTAAAGTTGAATAGTTCTTGTTTATAGAAGGCCAGGTGCATTTGAAAGTCTATCTATTTTATTATTGAGTAAATTTTTTACATAACTTGACAGACAAAATCATTGAGATCTGAGATGAAACAGACACTAGCTGGTCAGTGCCAATGAAGATTACTGGACCCTCAACTTGTGAATGATCTGGGGCAGGGGTCAGCAACCTGAGGCTCTGGAGCCACATGTGGCTTTTTCACCCCTCTGCTGTGGCTCCCTGTCACTCAAAATATGTGTCGCAACTGCCAATGAGCAACACCTGCCGGCATGCAATTTATTGAGCTTTTCAACCTGCAGTAGGCCAACCATGGATAAATCCAAGAAAAGAAAAGTTTCAGAAGAAAACAAAACGTTTAATTCAACTACATATGCTAGTTTTGTGGCCGCTCAAGAAATAGTCAGGCACGGGAAGGGTTTTGTGGCTCCCGGTGTTTTCTTTTCTGTGGGAAATGGGTCCAAATGGCTCTTTGAGTGTTTAAGGTTGCAGACCCCTGATCTGGGATAATCTTGATATTGTAAGTGTTTAGGAAGTACATGGGATTCTATGCAGTTAGTCCCACTCATGTGATGTTAGTTCTTCTTATCTGGAACCCTACCACTTATGTTGGTTCAATATTTTTTTTGTGAGAAGATATCAGAAGGTTGAATCAAAGCAGTAATAAACATTTCTTTGGGTGAGGGGGTATATCCCTCATCGTGGCCTCTACTGCCAAAAAGGCAACAGTGCAACCCCTGCTAAAAAAATCTATTGGACAATTGAAGACCAACCCTCCTTTTCTTTGAAAGGTTATGGAGAAGATGGCAGTCTTGCAACTCCCACCTCTGGGAGGCAAGTTATATAGACCCTTTTGTCAGGGTTCAGGATGGGATACGATGTGGAAGCTGCATGCTTATGTTCTAGTTGTTGTTTGGTTTTGACATTTTGGTTTTGCAAAATAAAATAAATAAACAATAAGAAATAATAGGGAACCAACTGAAACATCTACTGCTGGTCCTCAAAACCCTTTGTATAAATCTCTCTTCTCCCAACTTCTATATCTAGCATATTTCCTCCCTATTCCTTGCTCAACTTTGGAACAAACAACCTCCATTACAAGCTTGGCAAGTGGCGGGGGGCGGGGGAGGGCAGGGGATGACACAGAGAAATTTGAGCAACTCTACAATATATTTTTTATTTTCAAAGGCAGCATATTAATCTAATCACATATTTCAGTTCTTATGCATGGAGTTCAGAATTATTACCCTCTATTTATAATTATATTACTTCTTTTAAGACAGACAGGGCAAGGAAAAAAAATCATATCCTAGACCTGATTCTGTGAGAACAGAAGTGACAAAAATTAAATATCATCTTTAAAGAAACACATATGGAGAAATGAAGAGTATGAAAAACTGTATTTCTGTGATACTAAATGTAATTCATGCTGGATAATAATGAACCCAGCAGTTAATGACCTCTACTCAGAAACATTAAGACCAACCAAAGATAATGGTGTCCTGTGTAAATTAACAAACCCAGTGGTAAACTGACTTCCAGTTCAGCAGGAGATGGTGTGAAAATTAGCATTAGTTCTTAATAAGACCAGTGTCCTGCAAGCCACACTTGGTACTGTTCATAATGCTGTTTCTTTTCAGGTGAAAATTCAGCCTCCCAAGGGATTACTGCACAATACATTCTCCTGACAGAGAATCAAGCTCACCCTAATCAGTCCACGGCTTCAAAACTTTCCTCGTTTCTTACACAATCCTGCTGAGATTGCTGCTGTGAGTTGTTGGGCATGATTATTCATTTGTAAGCTTCTTTAATAACATTTCCTGTTGATACAGATACACCCCATGGAGTAGAGTAAGAATTTTATTTTAGGCCTGTTTGATAAAAATAATGGTCACTAGATGAGCAATTGTGTTGTAATATATCAACCCTCCAAGATTATTTCCCCAAATCATATAAAATACATGATGCATCTTCTATTTGAATTCCTTAATGTAGAAGGCACATGCTTCTTAATTGTTTCTCGTCATTGAAATTGAAGGATGTAGATACACAGTAACTCACATCAACAACAAAAGACTTTCCAGATCTCTGGGCATACCTTCATCCTCAAGAATTAGGGCTACTATAGTTGTGTAGAAAAAATCTAGATGACTACTGGTTGTTAGCAAAAAGCTGAAATATTTCAATTATTCATTGCTGCCATCAATAAGCTTCATTGATTTTTTTGGGGGGAGGGCAAATATGGTAGCAATATCATGAATATTATTTGTGGTAGGATGTCATAATTTTGGCTACAAAATATTTATACTCACATAGACAAAACAACAAGAGTCTGGATCAATGTATGTGTGTGTATGTATAGACCTGTATGTCTGGAATGTATGCTTTTGTGTGTGCGCAGAGCCTTCAAGTAAGTTTCTAAGGCTCAGAGAAAAATGACTGGCCCAAGGTCACCCAGTTGGCTTTGTACATAAGGCAGGACTAGAAATTATAGTCTCTCTGTCCATAGTATGGTACCTTAAGCCACTATACCAAACTGTCATACAGATACAGTCACAAATACCTACACAGAGCAAAATAAAGTAATAATATGGGCCAGAGATAGGAAACCATGGTCTTCCCAAGGATATGTGACCCATATATTTTGTAGCACAGTCCAATTTCCTTGATATCATTTAATACTATCCCAATTATAAGATTTCTTATAAAAGTATACTGATTCAAAAATATTTGTTCAAGTCTAATTCAAATTTTAAAGGGAATTAGAAAACAGCTAAAAGGGGTTTAGAGCTGGTCTGGCCCTTGTCCCAAAACTGACCATTTGTAAGTGCAATCTGGAGAAAATTGCAGGAATTTAAAAGAATTCAGTTATTACTGAATAGTTCCCCACAAAAAAAAAAAACCTCAATGTGTTTGTGTAAAAAGTTCTTGTATAAGATATAGAGCTGTTCTATTCCAAACGATTATTTATCTTTGGTGTATGTTCATATATTTCTCCGTAGAACTTATTTAAGTAAAACTTTGATATACCCTTTCTGAGCAAAAACTCTGCTAAATGTTTACCTTCAGTGACATGCACTATTATTTCATGATTATTTTAAAATACACTTTAAGAGTTTTACATGTTAACCAGCTACTAAGAATGCCTTAATAGAGAAACTAATTTTTGTTCAAGGTGTCTCGACAATTTGAATTTTATATGCATGCATTATGTTTTCTTAAAATGGGGAAATTATGCATCTGAAGGAATCTGTCTAAAATAATGGGGTTCTATAGAGGTTACTTTAATCACATTCCCCAGCAGTTATAGCTGTTTTACATCTTATTTGCAACAAAAGGGAACTCTAATTATCTTCAAAAAGAGCACAAAATGGTGTGCTTTGCTGCAATGTTGATTTGTGAATGCTGCTGATAGGAGCTGACAACTAAATACATGTCACATTTTTCAGAAATCAGTGACGGTGACAGGGTAACCCTCTTTTGTGACCTAGAGACCAGTGATGGGGTATATATTTGCTTGTTAAGTAGAAACAATTTACAGTTTTAACATGAAAAAATAATAATGCTGCTATAGATGTGCTATTGATTATTTTTAATACAGTTCCTAGGCTATCGCACCCTGAAAGGAGCCTGCTCTATATTTGATTTAAAGCAAACGATTGGCAAATACTTCAGTCCGATTATAGCTTTTTATTTAGAAATACTACCAGTTATATTTTCTCCTTATTTGCAAAGCAGATATCCAGTGCATGCATATTTAGTAATGGTTGCATTAAATAGAATAACACCTCAATTCCAGAGGGAGTCTTATAATTATTAATGCTTTTTTTCAGCAAAGAAGGGTATCTTTCACTGAACCAAAATGTTTGAACTATCTTGTTTTTCATAGATAATGCAGTATCTTTGCTATGGTGTAAAACAAGGACTGGGAAGCCCCAAGGTTCAAGCCAACTCTTAGCTGTGGAACTTTGGGTGACATTAAGCCTCAGCTTTTCTCTGCCTCAACTACATATATTGTTGTTGGGATAAAAATGCCAGGAGATCCCCATGTAAACCATCAACCAATAAAGAATGCAGTATCGCCAGTCTTCTGCTTTTGACCAAGTTCATTCAAGAGTGCTTATTATGAAACACCAGATTTTTATTATGACAGCAAATATACTTCAATGAGCATAGTTTGATGCTTGGAAGCACTACGTTTTCAGTAATTCTGGGCTACTCTTTTCCAATTTCAAGATGTTTAACTGCATGACTTTGCTCCAATGAGAATGATAGTAACTTTTCATGCCATAATGAATGAGTCTCTAATTATTACTATATTGACCAGTAATGTCTTTAATAGATTATGGGTGCTCTGACTCAGACAACGTAATAACCTGTCAGTATTCTTTTCATGTGTTCCTTAAAAGTTAAATATATATTTTTATTTTGTTCATTTTTAAAAATTTGTTATGTCTTCCCTTTCACAAAAAGGTCATCCTATAAAAGAGACAAAAAGGGCATAGTGATGAGAAATTGAAGCCTGCATGGCATAGGATAATTACTTTTCATTTTACAAAGAAACATGATTCCTACAAGTCATGAAATGCACAAGAAAACGTGGGGAAAATGAGAAATGTTATTTGAAATTATTTCCTTTTGGCTTTACATTTTAAAATATATATTAAATTTCCCTCCAACATCCCAGACTCCTTTAATAACAAATTTGCATCTCTTTAGCCTATAATACAGTAGTAAAGTAGACATTTAGACATTAGATCGGTATTTTTGTATACTTTAAAAATAAGTTAATATACTTATTTATTTTTGAAGGAACATAAATATATTGTTTTACATTTGGGGGAATTATCCTATTTGGTTATTTCAATTTATTTTTTAAATTGCATCAGTTTAGCATTAGACTATTTAATATCATTAACTGGGAAATAAAAAATAATAAGCTAGAAGCTAGTACGGTGTAGGGAAGCCTACATAAAGAAGGAAACACATATGACTGGATTTCATCCCGAAATGTATCATTCTAAACTTTTAAATAATGACTAATCTGTATAAATATATATATTTGAGTTCTACTAGCTCTCCATAAAAAAAACTTAATTTTACAAAAAATGTCAATTGCCTTTCTAGTGCTAAATTTAGATTCCTCTTTTGAAATTAAACAGGTTTGTTTCTAGTGGGTTCCTAGACCTTCATGAGGAACAAAAATGAAAGCAGGCTAGTAAATGTAATAAACAATGATAACAAAATCCAAAAAAGATAAGAATAGTGGAGCAGGTAATAATAATCTAGTTAGCAGATAATGCTAACGTTTGATAAGAACAGATTTAGATGATATGAAATAGACCATCAAACATAATGGAATTGAAAGAGAGCTTGCCTTAAACCAACTCTTGAGAGTCTAAATTCCCTAAAGCAGAAATCCAGTTAATCTACTGAGATTTTTTGCTTTAGGGAAATCTGCTGTTTCCTGCCCTCTGGAACATCTTGCCCCCACCCCCATGTGAGGTTGGCCCCCAATCAGCTTGGAGTCCCAGTGGGAAATCAGCAAAATGGAGGAGGTTGATTGAGTAATAACAAATCACACCTACCCCCCCAACTCCATGCCCACCCTCCTTGGTTTTAATGTCTGGTTTTAACTTTTTAATGTTTTAACTGAAAATATAACTGTAAATGGTAAAACTGTAACTGTAAAATGGATAGATAGATAGATAGATAGATAGATAGATAGATAGATAGATAGATAGATAGATAGACAGACAGACAGACAGACAGACAGACAGACAAGACAGACAGACAAATAAACAAATTTAGAATCATATTTCAATTAGTCTTTTCTGTCAATACTGTATGTTGGAATTTAGGCCATGCTTATAACTATGAATTCTACTTCTAAAGAAGTCAAAAGTTAATATTTGGAACATTTGGAAACACAAATTGGTTAAGAGTTATCTAAGTACATATGAGCCCAGATAATTCTTTTATTTGGAAAGAGAGCAGAGAGACGGGATAATAATCAGAAATGTAAAAGTTATTTTTAAGGAAAAACCCTAATTCTTTCCCCAAATTCTGTTCACTATAGCTCAGGAATTATCCCTAAACCATTCCAAATCTTCTGATTTCTCATAGTTTTCTAGTAACTGTGTTATTCAACCATTAATTAATATATGTGTGTATGTTTATGTGTGTGTTCTAAAAACACAAAATACATTTTGTAATGGCAGCCATAATAGCATATTTAGCTCTCTTTATATGTTCTCTTCTTTCATATACACATAAAACCATGTCTGTTATAACTCCCAATTATTTACAAAGGTTTATTTCATCTCCTCCACGAAAGGTGCCCATTGCCCCAACTGGGTGCTGAAAATTTTATATTTCTTTTTAATGGGGAAAAAATTAACCGACTTTCCTCAAGGTACCTGATTACTCCATTTATCTGTTGGAAATATGTTTTTACATCTTTGCGTGACTTTCATAGCATATTTCATCCAGGTAAGTCATAGTGGTTCATTTGCTATGTAATATTAGCATCAGCAGGTAGTAATTTAAGTGGTGGTTATTCAGGCTTAAATCATGATGAAAGCAGGCCTTGCTAGTTTAAATTCTGTTTGAAATGGCATTTTAAAAGCTCCAGAATATAGTAGTTGATCTAAACTATAGGGCAAGAAAGCAAGATTTACATACATTCATAATTGTGGTCTTTTAGGGATAATCACAGCGAACAGAAAATAGTATGCGTAGTCCTATTCATTGTAAGTGACCCTTAAACAAGGGGTGATGCAAAAGTGACCTGAAATTTTAAACTTAAAGGATTGTTTTGAATTTTTGGAAACAAGGTCATTATTTCCCTACAGGATGTGATACAGAGGAAACTGCCTGGTGGAAGCACAGGACAGATAAACAGCAAAGAGAAGACAAGAAGATTGTAAGTTTTTTATTTAAAAAAATGCTCCAAAAATGACAGTATTTTTGTTAAATTTAGGAATAAATGTTATAAAATTAATACATTTGTGAATTGAATTAAACCAAACTTTATTTGGTTTGATGCTAGCAATGCCACACACAGAAAGGGTGAGAGATGAAAAGGATATTGCTGGGCAAAAAAAAAAAAAAAAAAAAAAAAGTGGCTTCCTCTATTATTTGTAATTTTCCCAAAATAAATGATATTTTATTTTGCTATTCTTAAATCATTGCTGATGACTAAAATTTTTCATATTTTAGTCATGCATGCAAATATTTTCTGCAGGAAATACTGTCTGCCCCTGGAAATTTCTGAAGGCAAAATTAACATGCACATGCAAGGGACATGAAATGAATGTCAACATTATCCAATTATGGACTTGAAAGGATAGCAGGACTCACCTCTTCTGCGAAGCTTCTGTGGTTAGAATTTCTTGCTAGACAACTGAAATAAACTCTCTGGATAGGCATTAGGGCCATCATAAAAGTTGGTAGAATTAAATGGGATTGCTTGTGTGTTCTCTCTCTCTCTCTCTCTCTCTCTCTCCCTCTCTCTTTTTCTCAGAGATATCTATGTATCCCAATATAAATATCATAGATAGAAAGTGACAGTTGGTTTATAAAAAAATGCAAATGTAGTTAATAGTCTTAAAAGTCCAATAAAGTTCTGAATGAATATATATTTAAGAAGATACTTATAAAAACAATTTCTTCATCATTGCATCTGAATAAATGGACAAATGATTCATCTGAAATGATCAGATGAAGATCTAGATTGTTGTTTATAACTGCATATCTTCAGATTCAGAAAATGACTATTATTTGTTTATATCATAAAAGCATAAACCACAGAAAACCCTAAAGTAAAAACAGAAATCTGCCACAATGCCATGTACCTAATTGTGATCATTCATTTCCCAAAGCCCTCTGCAAAAGTGCTGACTTTTTCACATTCTAGAATGCCAACAATGAGGGCAGTAGGCCAGGGATGGTATTCACTCACTTCGCTCGCATGCACCACCTCCGCACATGCACAGAGGGTCAATAACAGGATGTGATGATGTCTGGGTGCGTGGGCGGAGCCTCCCGTAGCCACTGCTACCGGTTTGCCCAAACTGGATAGAACCAGCTGAATACCGCCACTGCACTAGGCTCATTTTCAAAAGGAGATTATTCCATAATAGGTGGCCTGCAACTTAAAAACACTGTCTATTATTTGTCTATTATTATTGTTATAATATTTATTATTATAATTTATTGTCCACTAGAACTCACAGTCTCCTAGTTTCCAGACCAGTCCTTTAAATCAGGGGTCTCCAACCTTGGCAACTTTAAAGACATGTGGACTTCAACTCCCAGAGTTCCTCAGCCAGTGAAGCTTTAAACACTAGACCAGACCAAACTGCTCCCATACAATTTCCATAATTCCACACATCTAAGGCTATATTAGAATTTAGTTGAAAGGGAACATTTTTGTAGTCTGTGGAAGGGGAAAATATGCTTCTCTATAAATGTCCAATTAGCATATGAAAATCAGCCAGTTAAAGTTCTATTGAGCTATGTCTGTTAATGGAATTAAATAAATAGCATTTAGCAGCCAACATAGTAGAGAGCAGCAGAACAGGGAAAACTGCCAAAACAAATGATTGATTGTATTCATGTTTAGATTCGATGAAGGTTTTAACTATCCTGATACATTAGCAATGTTTTTCTTCTTATTTTTATTGGATTAAATAATGATCAAGTTAGTTTCCTCTAAATCAAAGGGATTCAGTAGCATATATATTGTTTTATAAAATCCAAGTGTGGATGACATCTAAAGTTTTTTTTTTAAATCAGTTTGGATTTTTTAAAAATATGTTATTGGTCATTGCTTTTTTTTTTCTTTTGCCATTTTTGACATAGCTACCTGGGTTTGAAAAACATATGTTTTCATTGGCTGATTTTGTTTGTATCTTTAACATTTAGAAAACACGTTCTTGACTTTTTTCAAATTGAGTAGCTACCAAACCCTGGAAACTTACCGTCTCCTGGGAGACAGAAAAAATGATTAGTCAGAAATTAGTCACACATTGCTATACTATTGGAAGAAGCATGATGTGACTGTTGAATTTCGGTGAGTCATGACTTTATCCCTCCCCCCCCAGTTTCTTGATGATGGAGTTGTCTTGGCCGAGAATAAGAAACCTAGTTCAGCCCTACCATTGCATGCTTCACAGTTTTAGCTTGTGAGTTTTCAGTTTTATAGTTACATTATAATGCATATACTTTTTGCTACATTTGTTTTTTTATTTGACACTAGCTATACCCGGCCATGCGTTGCTGTGACCCAGTCTGGTGCTTCTGCTGGGCTAAAAGAGCGAGGCTGAACTTCCAAACTCTCCATAAACATTTGGTGGGCATGGCCAACTCGACGTCACTCACTTTCATCAGTCACATGACAGCCCCCGAGCCACGCCTACCCAGCTGGTGATTAGGGCAGAGAACCGGTTGCTAAAAAACAATGGGAATCACAAAATCCTCCTTCTCTGTCTCCCCCTCTCTCTTTATATCTCTCTATGTCTCTCTCTCTCCCCTCTGTATCTCTCTATGTCTCTCTCTCTCCCCCCTCTGTATCTCTCTATGTCTCTCTCTCCCCCCTGTATCTCTCTATGTCTCTCTCTCTCTCTCCCCTTCTCTCTGTCTCTCTCTCTGTCTCTCTCTCTTCCACCCTCTCTCTCTGTATCTCTGTATGTGTCTCTCTCTCTCTCCCCCTCCTTCTCTCTGTATTTCTCTATGTCTCTCTCTCCCTCTCTCTCTCTGTTTATCTCTGTCTCTGGCCCAGCCTCTTCTGCATCCCCCGCCATCACCCTTACCTTTTCAGGCCAGGCCTTCGCAGCTCTCCACACCAGAGCAGAAACTGGGGGGGAACCTCCATCCTCCCTACACAGATGTTCTCTGGCGGCTCAACTGGGAGACGCATAGCAGGGAAGGGAAGGGAAGGGAGGGAGGGAGGGGGTGTGGCAGAGGTTAGAGGCTGGTTTGGGGCTTCCTGCCCGAAGGAAGAAAGTGGCAAAGCCAGGAGCTACGCACACCCCACTGGACCCCTGCTGCGCAGTTCTCCTCCCCCACCTGCCAAGGGCAGGGGAATGATTAAATCCACCGCTCTTCCAGGCGAAACGAAGGAGGGCCGGCCATGCTCCCTCCTGGCCGTTTCTGCCCCCCGAAGCCTCCCCGGAGCCCCTTTTCTGCCAGAGGCCAACATTTTCATGTAGGCTCTGTGAACTGCCAGAGCGCCCACCTGGGAATCAAAGGTGGCACTAGTCAAAGGCAACCCCGAGGCTCCAGTTGCCTCTATCTCCTGTTCACCAACCTGATTCGCATAGCGCCGGTTAGTGGCTGGTCTTTCTGATCTCGGGGCCCATGGTAGCACTGGGCCAGGTGCGATTTGGGCCAGGCGAGGGACGGAGGGTTTCCGCTCGGCAGACCCAGGCAGCCTCATTGCCAGGTGTTCTTTGGAGGGAGCTCCAAGAGTGGCTGGCGAGGGGGATGGGCAGCAGCGGCAGGCAAGGCTAGTTCGTGGGGCAGCCAGGGGAGGGGGAGGTCAGAGCCAGGCTCAGGCAGGCCCCACCCAGCCCTAGAAGCGCCGGCTGTGAGGGCTTCCCAGTGGGGAGCTGGCTGCCTACCTGCCGAGCCTGGTGGCAGGATATGGCCCTCGGGAGTCTCTGCCTTCCAAATGCACAGTTTCTTGAAGCAATATGGAGAGTCTAAAGGAGCAGAAATCTGTTGAGCATAATCAGGGCTGGGATGCTGCCATGTTGGTTTTACATCCAGAAGATGGCACTGTTTTTCAATGTTTGTCAATGTCTTTCAATGTTTTCCAATGTTTTCCATGTTTTTACCTGCCACAGGTGTGACATGTATATAATATAGGTATATCAAAACACGCCCATAGTCGAATGCAATGTTGTGTCAAAATTTGAAAGCAATCGGTGAAGAACTTTCGGAAATGTGCGGTTATGTACAAACGGACATTTACATTTTTATTTATATAGATTATTTGTCCAATAGTTCCTACACCTACCTATTCTGAGGGAATGTTAAAATGTCAGGTGCTCTGTGGTTTAGGCAGAATATGATTCTGACTAAAGTCATCAAAACGTTAACAGAACTCTATATTCTTTTTCATTTTTTTTAAATTACTAAATATACACATGTCATATATCAGTTACCTTTAGCAGTTTAGTGAATTGATCCACTCAATCCATTTCTGATTCCAACTTTTCATTTAAAATTGAGCTCCAGAATTAGAATTCACCGTAATGATTCAGACATCCCTAAACTGCTTTTCTCCATGGTTTCTCTAATGTTACAGGATCTTGGAGGTACAGCACATCTAGAAGATATCAGCTTGAAGAACAGTGATATATACACTGAATTAAAAAGAAATGGAGACAACCACAGTGTTTTGAATCAAAGAACTAAACAGGGTTGCCTGCAAGTAATCTGTTGTGAGTAAATATGAAGCAGCCACAGATACTTGGGTGTTAGAATGGTTCTCAGTATAAAATCAATGCCAACGGGAGAAGAGGCTAAATCGGTTATTGTGCACAGTTATGGTTTTAGACATGAAATCTGAGTCAATCATATTCAAATTTTATTCAAAAGAGTAACCAAGTGGTTCTGCCATTAGGCAAAAATTGCTGCTTCATTAACAATAAACTCTGGCCAAGGGGGCTCACAGAAAAATACAGCATGAACATGTCTGTGTGAAGCATTCTTCAGAGCTACAGTGGTTTTGTTAAAGTAATTCTCCCTGTAAAGGCATTAGGGCTCTTTTCCAAGCTCTGTTGAGGGCTGAGCAGTCATCCTACCCCCTCTTATTTTCACAACTTGAAGATTCGCAGCGACTTGCAAATGTTGATGGCTTGTTTGAGCTGTTCGTTTCTTTTCTTATAATGCTTTGAGCAATATCAACAACTCTCTACCCCACTCCCTCCTTCCATGACACCCCCCTTCCTTCCATGCTTGAATCACTTCAGCCTTGGCTTCCAGGTCAGAACTACTGAAGAACTGTGAAACTCTTCTCAGTCTCACAATCACAATGTTTGGGTGCACTAAATACATTTAGCCCAATAAAAATATCTTGAAAGAATGCTTCCACCAAAATGAAGTCACTGCAAAATTGTTCAGTCTGTTATGAGGTCAATATCTCTGCAAAATATATAAAACACAACAGGTTTGCAATACAGATAAATGTAGTTCTATATGCCTCAATATAAAAGAATAGCATTATAGTTCTGCATCTGAACATAAGAATTCAGATGCAACCAGAAGCTGATTTTAGAAGATGTAGAATTGCAGCCCAAGTATTTGACAGAACAGAATTTATTGGATACAGGAGAATTCATAAGGATAGAATATAAAGGTCTATATGTGATTTCTAAAACTATATTTAAACTCTCAATCCCTTCAAAGCCCTTAATTATTGATGACTTGATTTGATTAACATTATATCACAGTGACTCGATTTTGGTTGTAACTAAATCCTAACTAAAGAATAGAGAATAGAGAAGGGAACTTGGAGATCATCAAGTGGAACTCCTTGCTGAAGCAGGAGACCACAGTCTATTCCAGACAAATGGCTGTCCAATCTCTTCTTTAAAATCTCCAGTGGCAGGGCAGCTACAACTTCTGGAGTTGCTGCAAACTATTCAACTGATTAATTGTTTTAATTGTCAGCTTCTCAAATATTGGAAGACTGCTATCATGTCATCTCTAGTCCTCTTTGTTAATTAAAGATTCATAGTACCTCTAGAAAATTTACATTTTCAAACCTTATGTGTCTCTGAACTTATGTGTCTCTGTGGCTATTATAGTTTTGTCTTGGTACAGTGCTAAAAGAAATTAAGGGACTAGTTTGCTTCAAAATATTTATTATGCTTGAAAAACCTTTGCATGTTTTTTTTCAAAGCTTAATGTCTTTAGAATTCATTAGAAAAGAAATAGGTCCATATCTTGTTATGTGTTCCTGTCTTCCAAAAGTATCCAATAGCTTTTTCAGCATATTGAAGCACTTTCCATTTATCTTCCAAAGCTCATTAATTACGCTAATGTTTTGTGTGATTCATTCTATTGGCTAATAGAACTTACTTCCAAGCAAAATTTTCAAAGGCCACTTTTATCTACAACTTCTACAAAATAGCCCTGTAGCCTTCCACAAGTAATTGATAGCAAAATACATTATAGTAATACAGGTTGGAAGCCTGGATCAAAAATGTTCCATAAAAGCCTTTATGTGCAGCAAATTAGTTGATAATGTTAACTAGATCCAAGTAATTATAGTCTTCAAGCCAATGAACAAGTGTTCAGTTATCCTTAGTTACTTAGTTTTGTTTTTTTATCGATTGACAACTCTTTTTCTTTCAGATTTGTATTAACATTCTCCATTTTTTAATCTATCTCCTATTTTAAAAAGGGTCTCAGAATTGATACTTAAATATGTATTAATCTTGCATTTATAAAATGGTCTCAAAAATTGATATTTAAATATGCATATAAAGATGCATTATACAGGAATTCTGAAATGTTGATTTTTTTTCAAGAATCAATTACTTACTATATGACCATGACAATGATATTCTATGCCAATAATGATATGATGATGATGATGATGATGATGATGTTGCAGTGTGGAAAGAATGATGATTTTTCAAAATGATGCTTATATTTTCCAAATATGAATGGATGGCAATCTAGTCATACCAGAATGTCAGTTGTATTTAAGAATTCTACATTTGTGCACGCAGATTTATGAGGCTGAATATTCTGTTCTCATTCTTCCTTTCCAAGCGTCTTACAAAGAATGAGAAATTGTAAAGGGAGATGTGGTCATGTTTGATTGAATACAGTATGGTGATAGTATGGCTGCGAATTTTCCAAACTAGAGTGCTCTAATACATGGAGTAAGACTAATGTGTAAACTTCATGATTCTTTTAGAAGTAAGATTTCAGAAAACCACAGTATATTTTTTTGCTTTTATAAAAGAGAATAGTGTGTACATAAAATAAAAACAGTAAAAGTCTCTAATAAAACTGTTGCCTCAGAAATTTCTACATGACTGTTGAATTTTCTATCTCCCCCTTGCTCATCTGTTAAAAATAGAATTGAGTTACCCATATTAATTATAATTTGCATATTATAGGAAAATGACAGTGAAAATCATAGTCATGTTACATATAACAAATATTTATTTCTAATCTTTACTGGTTATCTGGTGCCATTTTGTTCTTTCAGTGAACCGAAGACAATGTTCCTTTGTGGCTATTGAACAGAAGTTCCAAGCTTCAGTGGTCAGATAATCAAATAATTTGATGACTCTGCCTCTTTATTGACTTAAAAATTGTAGAGGTTGGGCTTTGGTTAATTCAACTCTTGCATGAGAAGACTTCAGCAACCACACTCCCTGTTTATTTTTTCCACTGTATTCTCTCAATCTCTTCCTATGTGTTTTAGGAGATTCCCCCAAGTGCTATGAGTTATATTAGTGGGCATGTAGTCAACTGTGAAGGATAAGGAGAATCTATTCTACCACCTACATCAGATATGTGCATATGGTTTTTCCCACCACAGAAACAGATTCATTAGTTTGAATGTCTAAAAAAGATTGTGCTCCTGTTTTCAGTAGTCGTTCAATAGCTCACATTATTCTATTTTTTTTAGGCCTGATGCCTCTGGGAACCAGTGACATTTGAATATTTCCTTGCTGCCTATTATATTCCCTCACTTAACTTTCCTATAGTGTCCTTTAATTAAAATAATTAAGTGAGAAGCTGCTATGCTGTAAAACAAAATGCTATCCTCCAGCAGTGTTTTTGAAATTTGGCAATGTGTTGACTTCACCTCCCACAATTGCTTGAAATACATTGCTCTAGCACAGGGGTGTCAAACATGGGTCATTACATCATTGTCACATGATGTATCACAACTCTTTTCTCCTTCGCTAAACTGGAGATGGGTGTGGCCAGTGCGTGACACATCCGGTCTGCGGGCTGCGAGTTTGACACCCTGCTCTAGCGTCATCTTCCTCAGCTTATTTACACTTGGGTTCCATGGGCATTCTCATAAATATTTTAAAAGGCAAAAAACTACAATTGGATGGAAATGGACAATGTGCCTCCCAAAAGCTTGAGGAAAACTGAGGTATAGGAAACAACTTGGTGAATGACTCAGTTTAGCTGTATTCTCATAAGTGGATATTTTATGGATCTACAACAATCACTGTTATGTGAACATCCAGTGGCCTCATGGCAATCACTAATTTTGTTTAGCACTTTCATGACATATTTTTAAAATACTGAATTTGTCTTGGAACCTGGAGTTTTCCAAACTTCATTTGAACAATATTATACTCTGATGTGTGGAACTTGTGTGTCAACGATCAATATGTTTGGGTGTATATGTTTTCTCACAAGACATAAAACTATTTGTATAGATACTGAATAAAAATATTCCTGTGATAGTGATACTAATATATCACTTTTAGAAATGAGGAATTTTTATTTGCTCCTTTCCTGTTTCTATAGTAACTAGACACAAAATTCTCATTGATGAATAGGTATTTGGCATTATTATTTTAGTCAATTCCAGGTTAAGATCCAGTTTTTGAATTTTTATAAATGCATTTTTATAAATGCATAATATATTGTTTGTCTCTGGTTGGTTTCAAACTTTCAGTCCCAGTATTTCTTAAACTCAGCCCATCTTTCAAGAAAGTTAGAGTACATCCTAGCCCCTAATTTAATACACCCTGGTTGCTTTGTTTTAAACCTTGCTTAGCTAGTATTTCAACTTTGGTTGCAGATGTTGGATTAGCATTGTCCGAGAGCTCTGTAATTATGATATAATCTGATCATCATCTGATATACTCAGAATGCCTGATAAAAGAGGTCCACTTTACAAGTATAACATTCTAAAAAAATGAGGCCTCCAGTACAATCCTTGAGCTTTAAAAATACAGTGTGAATAACTTATGTGGATCAAATCATTAAACTGTTAAGGACAACATTCAGACTGACTGGCAAACACAGTTACTACTAAGAATCCCACAACTTTGAAGGAGTGATGACAATACCTTTTAACATTTCAGATTGCAAACTTCATGTGTTTCCATTAGAAAAAGAAGTTCCCTGGAAAGCAATTCCATGGCAGCAGAGAACGTATTTTTCGGACTATAAGACACACCGATGTATAAGACGCACCAAGATTTTGAAGAGGTAAGCAACAAAAAAAGTTTTTGCCCTCCCTGGCCCCCAGGAGCACTCTACAGGCCTCCCAAACCCTTGGAGCGCCCCATTTTTGAAAAAAAAAGGGCCTGTTTTTCACAAAAATGCGACACACGGGGCTTCGGGACGCCAAAAATGGCTGTATTCAGTGTATAAAATGCACCAACATTTCTACCCTCTTTTAGGGGGCGGGGAAAAGTGCATCTTATATTCCAAAAAGTAGGGTAATCTGTAACAATGTGGTTATGATTGGTTGATGATTAGAATTAGAAATAAAAGATTGGGGGATTTTATATCACAATTGGTGTCTACCTTTTCTAGCAGTAATGGGGGATTTTAATTACAGGCAATCCTTGTTTAAAAATTGTAATTATATTCTGAATTTCCATTGCTAAGGGATGTGGTTGTAAGGTGTGAGGTCACATAAATGCATCACTTAGTGACAGCAAAGTGTCACTTTCAGTGCCACCACTAAGTAAAGATTCTAAGTTGTTATGCAAAGACCTCCTCATGACTTCCTGTTCACTTCCAATAAGCAAAGTCCAGTTTTCCTGGGGAAACTAGCAGGAAATTGTGAGTCCCTGGCACCTTGCAAGCACGCCAGTGGCTGTTGTGGTGCAGCACAAGTGTGGCGAGGCAGTGGGTGGCTGCTGTTGGATTTAATTTAATTTAATTTAATTTAATTTAATTTAATTTAATTTAATTAATTCAATTTATATGTCGCCCCTCTCCAAAGACTCAGGGCGGCTCACAATACATTTTAAAAAATCATTTAAAAAAACATTTAAAAATTAAAAACATTAAAAACTCATTCACACCATTCATGGCTGGATCTCGCCAGATCACAAGAGCGAGATCAACAGCCCCAGGCCTGCCGGAAAAGCCAGGTCTTCACCGCTTTTCAGAAGGCCAATAGGGTGGGGATGGTCCAGATCTCAGGAGGTAACTGGTTCCAGAGAGCTGGGGCAGCCACACAGAAGGCCCACCCCCGTGGGCCCACCAGCCGGCATTGTTTAGCTGATGGGAGCCGGAGGAGACCAACTCTGTGGGATCTTACCAGTCGCTGGGAGCTATGCGGCAGAAGGCGGTCTCGAAGATAATAAGACAGTATGCTGCAAGCAGGTATGTCTGCATTATGGAGTGCAGGCAGGGTGTGTGGAAGTGGGTTAGTATTAGGATCTTGTATTCCAAAACTGGGCTCCTCAGGAAAAAAAAGCAGTGGGAGTGGGAGCAATTTGCAGGTGGAACTTGTGACCTTCTGCTGGCTTCCCCATTGACTTTATATGGGAAGCCAGTAGGGAATGTTGCAAATGGCAACCATGTGAGCATGTGACCTATTTATTTATTCAGAAAATAGACATGGCTGCCCAACTCATAGTTTACAACTTACAAATATAAAACCCCAATACCATACCCTCCTGGCAACAGCAATCAGACCATTTGAGGGGCTCCATGTCATTCTGTGGTTCCCAGGCCCTTTGGTACAACTGTCTCTTTAAAGCCTTTCAAACAAAAAGTATCCAAGTGGCAGCCTATCTTATTTCCACAGGGATGAAGTTCCACTACAATCTTTGTATGTGCAAGCCAGTTGCCAAGTGCTCAGATCACAATCACGTGACCACAGAGGTGTTGTGACAGTCAAAACTTTGAGAAATGGTTGTACGCAAAACCCATTCAGCGCCATTGTAACTTGAACCATCCCCAAACAAGTGATTGTTAATCAAGAGCTAACTGTACATCATTTGTGGAGACCTCGTTGAATTCTTTATCTGACAACTTTCTCTTTCCAATAGTAAATGGAGGCATAAAAGTTCAGCTATCTTTGGCCTGATAATAATCAATAAGAAAGACTTGATTTAGGAAATCAAACTGGGGGAAACTTTGGGGAAAAGGTAGCTGTGTACTGCAGTAATCCTTGTTTGTACTAAATCATCATAGAGTGTTATACTATGCACTCAGGAAGATTGGTGTAATAGGCTATGAGAATAAAGGAAATAAAAGGAAAAAGCCACAGCCTAGAGACAATGGTCAGATAAGAGATATCTCAACCTCTGAAAGAATGGGTGTAAAGAAAGCATTTCAGAAAGGACCCTCCCTAATTCTTTGGAAACTAAAGACAATGGACGGAGGGAAATGCTTTCAGACTTGCAAGATTTTGTTACTGTAATCTTACAATAAAGGTGGTGTTGGTATTCATGATTGTGTTTTCTTGTCAGGATTACCCAAAGGGTTGACAATTAACGATGAAGCTATTGAACAACTGTCAAGTTTCATGTATCAAGTTAAACTTTTTTGAACATGAATCGTTTGAACCAGAGACCACCAAATTGAGATTTCCTCCAAGAATAGGGTCCTCAATGCTAGATTCCAATTTTATGCATTGATCAAACTCTGGCTTCCATGCAGTTTAATATCTACATCAAAGACTTCACCTGGAAAGATTTGAAATTCAGTGTTATCAATATGAGATTACTCCATCAAGTTCATTGTAAAGTAACACTGTACTGCAAAGTAGGGGATACAAAATCTTTGCCACACCAATTCTCGAATTCAGCTCATCTGCCTGGAATCCACATTGTGTATCGGACTTTAATAGAATTGAGCTGGTCCAGAGGTATTTCACGAGAAGAGCACTCCACTCCTCTGCTCACAATAGAATCCCTTATGCCACCAGGCTCGAAATTTTGGGCTTGGACAACCTGGAACTACGCCGCCTACGGTCTGACCTAAGCATAGTACACAAAATTGTCTGCTACAATGTCCTACCTGTCAACTACTACTCCAGCTTGAACCTCAATAATACATGGGCAAACAATAGATACAAACTCAAGGTAAATCGTTCCAAACTTGATTGCAGAAAATACGACTTCAGCAACAGAGTAGTCAATGTCTGGAATGCTCTACCTGACTCCGTTGTTACTTCCTCAAACCCACACAGCTTCAGCCTTAAACTGTCTAACGTGAACCTCATCCCATTCCTAAGAGGTCTGTAAAGGGGGCGTACATAAGCGCACCAGCGTGCCTACTGTTCCCATTTATTTGTACTCATTTCCTGTGTTCATGTCCATGTTTATACTTATACCTGTTATCTTGTACATGTTTGACAAACTAAATAAATAAATAAAATAAGTAAATAAAGAACAGCCCTCTTCAATTTGTGCCTTTTTTTTTTTACCCTTCCTCAGAAAATCAGGAAATTGCTAATAAAGAAATATAATCCAATACAAACAAAAACTTAATCTGGAAATGGCAGATGAAATGAAACAAAACAAAACAAGTTACCCATTCAGCCTTTTATAACTTTGGTTTTTTCCAACCATTAGCTCATTTCTTCCCATTCTTCCTATCAGTTTGCATCTTTTTAAAAAAAAAATCCAAAAACTTCAGACATATTCTTGAACATATTTTCCTCGGATATGTCCATGTTGGCAAGCAGATTTTCCTAATATAGGAAATCCTTTTGAATACAATTTTTTAAAGTAGACAAATTTGTTCTTATTTTTAATTAGAGACTGCCTTGCATAGATTAAAGGAAAAAAGGAAGGAAAGTAGTTGAGAAAATGCTAATTAGGTTGGTTCATATTAAAATGTAAACTAAGATCCATATGTCTACTTTATAAGTATATGCTTATATCATTAGGATATTTTGAATCCAGGCTACTGTTCATATTCAGATAATAGCAATTGCTAGGAATTCTTTGTTCTTAAAAAATGATAAGACAAAAAAATACCTATTTTGGGAGACTAAGGATGCCTAGTGGGCTATAGTAACATGCTAACTAAATGGAAAAAACTGCCCACAATATAGGAATAAAATTATTTATCAGACTTAAATCCATATAAAGGGCAAGAGACTGTCTTACTGAAACAACTGTAACTATCTCCGGGGCTAAGTACTGATGCTATTTGTAATATTCTTCTATAATTTTAAAAAAACCTCTGCCATTACTTCCATAGTCATCTCTCTGCTTCCTTAATGAGATTATTTTAGTACATTGGCATGAACTTTTTAAAAAGGAACCCAGTTTCTCCAATTCAATGAAATATTATTCAATACTATTTTGTCCTACATCAAGTTAGAAGTGGGACAAATTTAACTAAATTACTAATCATTTGCAAAAAAAGCACACAGGAAGTTCAGTCTTGAAGCAAATTAATTAGAATCAGGAGGATTGTAACCGAAGATACCAACATATTGACTTTTTCTCTCATTCATTTTTGTAACATTCATTACTGTAATGTAATAATTTTCATGTTTCAGTTCCCTCTCTCTTTCTCTGATATATATTTAACTCTACGTCTTATCTTCAAGTTTCATAGAAAAAAAGAAAGGTGCCTAATTATTTTTATACCTTATCATGCAGCTCAGAAAGTACTTCAGGCCAAAATACAAAATTCAGAAGCTAAAAAGTGAGGGTAATTTATTTTAATTAATAATCCTCTTCTGTCTCAAATACTGAAAGAAGGTTATGTTAAATTGCTTCTTGTATTAAAAACAAACCTTAATATTTTAAAAGATGTAGAAATACAAAAATCAGTTTAAATTACCCTAATTAAATTCTTATGCCTCCCTCATCCTTCTTTCATCCTTCTGATTGTACAAGGAGTGATTGGTCATCTGCCATAGCCATGTTTCAACTGGCTATGAAAAGCCAATACACCAGATCTGTACCCTTCCAAATCGTTTAGAGTTGTATTCCCCTCATAAAAAAATCATTTTCAGGGTGGTAGGATCAGAATAATGAATTTAGGTAAATCTGCTACACATCTTCTGAGATATTGATTATATTTATCCAGTTTGAGATGTGCTGGGAGGGAGATACTTATAGCCAAAATTATGACTCATAATTTAAGTAAATGTTATTAGAAATAACAACAGTGCATTTTCTGCCCTTTTCATTCTGGCTTCCTTTAATTTCATCTTTAAAATTAATTTGTTGTTTTATTAAATGATTAAAAGGGAAAGAGGAAGAGGAGGAGGCAGCTCCAGTCTCTCCAGTCTTTATAGGTTCAGAGAAAGTCTTCAGGTCAGGGAAGTGTCTACAAGAGGGGTCAAAAAGCAAAGATGGTGATCACAGCCATGCAGTCTAAACCTGGCTCTCTTTTTATGAACTCAGCTCTTTTTTTATGTTAACCTTTACATAAAAGTACAGGGCTTCAAATGCAATTCCTCTTCTTTCGGACACCCCTTCCAGGACAGGAATAGTTATATTCAGTTGTTTGTGGTTGTAATTCAGTTGTTTGTGGTTGTACTTTTGTATTGTACAAAAGTACAATAATTGAGTGAAAGTACAATTCTCTATCTTTATGTGTGTGTGAAGAATCCCCCAGCATATATTTTCATTTGGTGGCATTCACTCTGGGACTAAATTAAGTAAAAATTTATACTTTCTTAAAATTTCAAAAATTGGAGAGTGGCTAGCAAACTTTATAAAATTATTTATCTCACCAAACCCATGTCCAGCAAATGTATAGGCCTTTCTTCCATATTGTTCAGATTTTATGGCCCAAACTTTGCTATATCCTAATATTAGAATTTTGGATTTTTAGCAGGAATAACAAAGCTATCATATTCATGCTGCCTAGTTTCAAATGCTTTGCATAGTTTTATTGTACAAAGGCAGAAAAATAAATCTAATGCTTTAAAAATGCTAATATAGAAAGCAAATTCCAGGGAGATGAATGCGGTCCTTTCTAATTTTTGGCATATGGCATTTGTCATATAGAGTTATATCACTTGACAAGACATACATGGTTCTGCCCCACAAAATATGTCAAACATTTACAAAAGTGTTTTTAGCACTGAACATGTAGAGATAATTCATGCCATCACTCTGATACAGTGGCTATAGTTGTACAGTACATAAAGTATGATTGTATCAGTAAAACATGTCAAATTAATTGGTTAATACCAGTGTATACTTGAGCTCTTTAGATTACCATCTGGTAACACTTCACATGACTTTAAACCATTTTAAATCCATTGTTAAAAATTACTTCAAATTTGGGTGACCTTGATTTTTGCTGGATGAAAGACAATTAATAAGTGATTTCAATTGGATAAAAATTCTAATAATAATGGTGATGATGAAATGCTTGTCAAATATGTATTTATCAAACTTTAAGCAAGGAATATGCAAAAGAAGCTTCAGCTAGTGCAGAACATAGCTTCATGGGCAGTCCTTGGACCATCTAGAGTGGCCCACGCTACACTGCTCTTCTGTGGTTGATCAAGAAGTTTTGCTTCACACAGTCCAGAAACCTTTTCTGCTATGGCTCCCACTCTCTGGAACATCTTGCCCCCTGAGGTGAGATCTTCACCCAACCATTTGGCCATCCCAAAGTGCTTGAAGACATGACTGTGTCAGCTGGCTTAGGGCCCCAAAGAAATGTGGCATTTTAGAAGTGGCTAATGGATTAGATAGTGCCCCACCTCTTCTCCATGTATAGAATAGAATAGAATAGAATTCTTTATTGTGTGATTGGACCCACAAAGAATTTGTCTTTGGTGCATATGCTCTCAGTGTACATAAAAAGACAAGATACATTTGTCAAGAATCATAAGGTACAACACTTAATGATAGTTATAGGGTACAAATAAGCAATTAAATCATACTAGGAAACAATCAGTATCCATATAAATTGTACGGATACAAGCGACAAAGTTATAGTCATGCAGTCATAAGTGGGAGGAGATGGGTGAAGGAATGATGAGAAGACTAATAGTAATAGTAATGCAGCCTTAGTGAATAGTTTGACAGTGTTGAGGGAATTACTTGTTTAGCAGAGTGATGGCGTTCGGGAAAAAACTGTTCTTGTGTCTAGTTGTTTTGGTGTGCAGTGCTCTATAGCGTCGTTTTGAGGATGTCCAGGATGTGAGGGGTCTGTAAATATTTTCACAGCCCTCTTTTTGACTCATGCAGTATACAGGTCCTCAATGGAAGGCAGGTTGGTAGTAATTGTATACTTTGCTTCCTAGTCAATTTCATTTTAAATTTTAAATTTTAATTAAAGATGCCTATTTATTGTTTTAACATTTTACATTGCATTTAACTAAATGATTATAAGCCACTTACAGTCACTCTGGCAAAATGGGGAGCATGTAAGATTAATAATTAATTAATTAGCACCATCTACTGTTTAGCACATAGCTCTGAGTCTACCTAATTGAATATTGTGGTAAAAAAGAGCAATTGTTTTTTTATGTAAAGTGATTCAGGTTACTCTTTGCCTTATATATACAATGCAAACTAAAACAATACTGTTATATTTACCACAAAGTGCAGTTTTATCATATTAAATACATATTTGTGAGTGGATGAAAGTTGCAATGAATGAAATCCAAAAGGCAATTCAGAGTGTCATTCACTAGAGCAAGGGTCCCCAACTCCCATCCCATGGACCAGCACCAGGCCGCGGCATGCCGGAAATTAGCTGTGCAAACAAGCAAAGCCCCATCTGCAGGATGCAGGCAGCATGCAAAACCACTTCCAGTCTGGTCCCTGGAAAAACCTCTCTCCATGGAACCAGTCCCTGGTGCCCAAAAGGTTGGAGGCCACTGCACCAGAGCCAAGCTGGGATTTTCTCCTCTTTTTTTTTCTCTGTCAATTTAGAGGGTGTATTTTTAAAACTGCTTTAGGTGTTTTAGGATTAATCTATCACTGTTGGGCACCTCCTACTTTGAAATGGTGGAAAATTGAAATTCAGCTGTGCAGTAAGGGATGCTGTAGAGCAGGGGTGTCAAACTCACATCGTCACAGCGATGTCACATGATGTATCAGGACTTTTCTCCCTTCACTAAACCGGGCATGGGCGTGGCCAGCGAGTGACATATCCAGGCTGGGAGTTTGACAGCCCTGCAATAGGGCAACATTTCTCAACCTTGGCAATTTTAAGATGCGTGGATTTCAGCTCCCAGCATTGTGGGAACTGTATGCTAGCTGGGAATTCTGGTGGTTGAAGTCCACATATTTTAAAATAGCCAGAATTGCAAAAGCACTGTCTAGGACAGGGGTCACCAACCTTTCGGACCTCAGGGACCACTAAATTCATAATTTTAAATCCCATGGACCACTAATTTGAATTTTTAAAAAAGTTAAATAGTATTTAGTGCATTATAAAAATGCAAATAATTTTTCTGCGGACCACCAAAATTTTCTCACAGACCACCAATGGTCCACGGACCACCAGTTGATGACTGCTGGTCTAGGAGGCTCAGGGATTCACATATAACGCAGAGCCATGAATCAACCATACCCTTTGCTGAATAGATTATTGAAGGTTTCATGTTCTTTGTTATAGAACGTGGGCATCTTTTCTTCATTATCACAGCATTTAAATTTTGTTTATTAGAACATTAGCACATAATATTATCACATTTGCTTTATATGGTTTGAAGCAAAAGAAAAAAAGGAAAGACATTTAAAAAGAAATCTTGACTCAATACCACTCGCAGCAAAATATATTCATTTGTTTAAGAAGCAGCAGGAATCTTCACTCGCTGCATTCTTTGAATAATAAAAATAAGTGTGATCAAACATTCCAGGGAACCTAGTGTTAGCCTTCAATAGTATACTTAAAGCCTAAATAATAAAAACAGATAAACAGAAGAAATGTCAAACTGAATTCTGGGTAATGATCAGATCAGCATGCTTTTATACAATTTCCATCACTTTAAATTTTAAATCACCTTTTAAGGGCACTAAAGCAGCCTAGCAAATTAGTCTGCACTCCAATTAATGCATCCCACATGACAATAAGGCCGGTTTCAGCTTGGCTAAGCAGACCAGTCAACCAGGAGGATGTGACTGGAAGACCTGAAGAGCCTGTGCTTTCACCTTTTTCTTTCTCTCTTCACAGTAGTTTAGGCCCAATTAGGCCAGTTAATCTGTCTAAATCATTGGAAAGAAAAGATCCCCCCCCCCTTTTCTGGCAGTCCTTCATAAACTGAAGGACTATTTGGAGAAGACATGTAATATACAAATAGCTGTCAGTGAGTAGCAAAGGTTTCGTGGTCTGGCTTTCAAGAATATTCAAGGAGAGTTTCTTTTGGCCTAACCCAGGCCGTCTGGTTTCACCGAGGTTAAAACTTTCAGAGATTTTGGGTGGTGTTTGGTTCATGTGCAGAGATATTTTTTTTCTTTCGTCTCTTTCTCATACTTGATTCAGTTGACTCATTTTTGACATCCATTAAGTTTTATAAGAGATGACTGCAATGAACAGTGATGAGAAATGCCAGGTTACATTATACAAAACTGTCCATAAATAGAAAGGACTGGCTTTTCAATCAAAAAGTCAATAATGCTTGCATAAAGATATAAGCACTTGAAAAGCTTTTATGTAGCATTTTAAAATAGAAAGAGCAAGAGGAGGGCAATGAGACTTAGGTACAAAAATCAAGAAAAGACAAATTGCTGAGCTTCCACTTCTACTCAAACAGGTGCTACTCCCAGTCCAAACTGAATGCACATTTATCTTCACCAGTTCCATGGGAGTCTTAGTAATTTTCATAACGTTCAGCTGAAAACCAACAGAGGTAGAAAAAAAAAGAAATGGAAATTACATTTAAAAAATGATTCCTTTCATGCAAATGTCTGATGCCCAGAAAAACTGGAGATAGAAAGAAATATGTCCTTTGCACATCCTCTCCTCAATGTAGATGATGCTAGGCAGAATGGGTCTTATGTAAGGGGATGTTGGGGGAGATGCTACCTAAGAAAAAGGGGAAGGAGCCCACAAATGCTTAACAGGCAAAGAAAGAAACATAAAAAGGATCCATTCTAATGATCTGACTATTAAAAATGATGGTAGGAAAGTATATTCAGATTTGCAAGATTGATAGCAGTTCTCGGTATATATATGCACACACACACATATGGTGCTCATCTCCATTTCTTGGCCGAGGGAACCATGTTAGCTGAAGACAATTTCTGTGACAAAAGGTGCATGGAGTGCTGTTACCTTCCCACTGAATGGGAACCTGTTAATCTACTTGCATTTGCATGCTTTCAAACTGCTAAGAGGGCAGGTCCTGGGCAAGTAACAGGAGTTCATCCCATTGAGTGGTGCTTGGGTCTTGAACCAGTAGTGGGTTTCAAATCCCGGCACTACCGGTTTGCTATTGGAAGTGCGCGGGTGCACTCCCAATATAAACATGGACATGGGCACATGAAATGAGTACAAATAAATGGGGACAGTAGGACAGGAATGGTAGGTACACTGGTGCGCTTATGCACGCCCCCTTACAGACCTCTTAGGAATGGTGTGAGGTCCACGGTAGGCAGTTTAAGGTTGAAGCTATGTGGGTTTGAGGAAGTAACAACGGAATCAGGTAGAGCATTCCAGGCATTGACTACTCTGTTGCTGAAGTTGTATTTTCTGCAATCGAGTTTGGAGCGGTTTACCTTGAGTTTGTATCTATTGTTTGCCCGTGTATTATTGCGGTTGAAGCTGAACTAGTCATTGACAGGTAGAACGTTGTAAGTTGATTTTTTTTAATCAATTTCATTTGTATAGCTTTTATTCCCCACCTCAGCCCCACTGCTTTCCAAAGAGAGTGAGAGGATGCATCTGGGAAGAAAATACAATCTGAAAGCTTATTTGAATATAGGCGATATTGTGTTCATGTCACAAGCCATTAATTATTGTCAGCATTGTTTATTCATTTAGAATATTTGTATACTGCCTTTCAGAGCAGAGTATTCTTGTGTGATTATAAAGGTAACATTTTAGGTATATAAAAAAAAATTACAACCCAAATGGTAGCATAAACTTTTAAAATAACAGCAAATTGTCAGATAATTCCCCTCAATGGTTTATTTAAAGCTAAGGAAGGCAGGACAAGACATCTTGAAGTGCAGAGCAGATCAGGAGCTGCCCAGCCTACTGCTATCCCACCGGAGTAACCACACTTGCTATGTCATGTCATCTACCGTAAGTACTACTCCAGATATACTATTAAGAGGTATTGCTATCAGCAAAACCAGCTGAGACATCCAAGAAGATTCACCATTATTATACTCTCCCCACCCTCCCTCCCTTCCTTTACCAGGACAATCAAAGCTTTCCTGCTCCAAACAACTCAATAAGCTTCAGTTTTGCTTGGAGAAATACTCATAAATCCCCATCAGCAGGAATATGTCCTGAAGCTGTTGGAGTCTACAAGCAATGCATGACATCAATACAAAGACCTTGGAGTCCTGTGAGGTTCATTCTCTCACTTTAGCAAGCCCAGGGAAGACAACTGCCAGGAATTTGCTCTTTGTGACCTACCATGAAAAGAAGCATGCTAAAGCCCCATTTATCAGCCACAGGTGAAAAGGCTCCTAGTCTCTGCCCACGTGAAGGGTTTTGTTGCTTATAGTTTTGAATTAGAATGTTAAAAGAAGCTGCAGATCATTGCAGCTTCACTAGAACAGGTGTTATATGTCCTCGTGTACCCAACGAAAGCCTTGGTGATACATTCAAGCCCCAGTGTAATTTCTGAGTTTCCTTCAAGGCCATACCCAGGCAGTTTTGTCACAAGAACTCTTGTGACAAATTGCTTTTTTCAAACACATAAATCCCTAAGGAACAGTTTTCCCATACACCAGACCTTGGGCATAATAATTTTCCACCTCGGAGCAATTTTGTGCACACATTGTTATATTTTTGCTATTCTATGCACATGTGCTACCCTTATTTATACTGATGGAATTTATCTTTCCTGGTAGTAATCATAGAATGCCCCTCTCTTCAATATAAAATGCATTGAAGGGAATGTATTTTAGAGCAAAAATCTTAGTAAAATGTGAATTTTTACAACACCACTATAGATTCCTTGGTTCCTTGCTCAGAGATTCTAATCTATATCCCATAATCTGTCAAAGCAAGTATAGGAATCATATCCACAAAGCCACTTGATACTTAGAAGTGTCCAGGATCAAAGCAACAGTGATGAGAAAAAATGTTGGAGATACATCTATATTTTGCAATTTAAAAAGAGAGGGAGGGAGAGGGAGAGGGAGGGAGTGAGGGAGGGAGAGAGAGAGGGGGGGGAGAGAGGGAGAATATGAATGTAACAGGCTATAGACAGCAAACATTGTTGCTTCATTTTATTCAGTTAACAGATTATACAACTCTCCTGTATGTTCTCAATATAGCACATAAATACTGCAGGGGAGATACATTTGCTAAATTGTATCCAGGCTAAAAATGATCACTGTTAGCAGAATGATATAAATAAACAGAAATATTGCTAATAAAGTACACAGAGATGCTAAAAGAAATTCAAAGTGTGTGTTTATGTAAACAGACAATGCTTTTTATCATGTTGTTTTTCCCCCAATAACATATATTCACATTTTAATATGTTGGCTAAATTGCGTGTCAGTACATATTTATAAAAAATAAAAATAACCCACCATAAAAAGCTAGTTATTTGTAGAAAAAAAAAACTATACTATCTGACTTCTATTTTTTAAAATCATTTTTTATTTTTACTCATAAAACCCAGATTTTTGATAGCCAAATGATTTGTTCTATGGTAATTTGGGCAATAAGATTATAATTCAATTACAATGCCTCACCAGAATAGAATAAAATAATAAATAATTTGGGATTAAGGTAAAACATAACTTTGCATGTAATTATTCTCGGCTTGTAAATGATGTCTCTCCATAATCAGCCAAGCATAAAACAAAAAGATGAAGATGTGACTTATTTTCACTTCATTTCACTCCTTTGTAATTGACAAGCTCTCACTGGGTGTCAACTGTAAAAGAGATGACAAATCCTAAATCTTAGAGGACCCAATTCAACAGTTCAGCTTGCTAAACTGTTTTCGAATTAATCTGCATTTCCAAATGATTCATGCATGAAATATAAAATGACATATATGTTATGAAAATATTAATTTCTTTGTCTCTTCTTCAATGTCCAAGACAAAGGTAGCTTTTAAAATATTAATTTAAATGTGTGAAGTTTATCTTATCTGGTGTTCCTGTTTTATTCCAATGCAAGCATTCATTTCCATAGTCTGATTTAAAAGATGCCATTTTTATGCCTAATACCTAACAATTAGGTGTGAGCCATTTCACATGGCATACATTAACAAAAATATATTTTAAAAAACCTTTAATGTTTCCATAGACACCATAGAAGTAGATATAAAAAGATACATTCATCCATGAATCTTAAAGTTAATAATGATTACAAATCCAGTAATACTGAAAGTAGCTAAATGTCATAATTTCGTTAAATTGAAATCTTCACAGGATTGCACACTTACCCAGGTGAGATAAGGCTTCAAAATATTGCTATATGATCAATCAGCCCAACTCATAAAAATAGCTGTAAAATTATATTTTAAAGTTATATTTAGGGCACAGTATTATTTCATATTTAGTCCAGAAATCTAATTCTATACAGTATATCAAGGATGTCCATCATGACTCTGCAGCTCTACAAAAATACAAATGAAATGTTTGCCCAATCTGATAACCAGATAAATCCACTCACCTATTGCAATAATGAGAGGCCAGGTAGGAAGCTATAATTTAAAGTAGGATTTATAAATCTGTTGGTGTTCTCCAAGCTTGCAGATATTTCATTATCAGGTTAAGTAACATCATCAGTGCAAGGGTGAATACAGTTTTCTGGCTATTTATATGTAATAGCTTGCTTTGCCATTCTTCAACGTTACTGAAAAAGTTTTTTTTTTTTAAGAACTCAGTTTTAAATAACACCAAATAATAAATAACTTTAAATAATTATTTAGAAACAAATGACTTCTAAATGCTATTAGGGAGGAAACCAGGCTGATTCCAATGGGAAGCCCATTCCATAGCATTAGTACTGCTCTGGACAAGTAGATTCCTCTGAAGTAGAATTTCTTCCATAGAGAATCCACCTAAAGCATCTCTGTACAGGATCAAAATGGTGAAATTCTATCTTGGAGTTAATTAAAAAGGGTGTAGAGTCAATATCGTGGGAAGTAATGGTTCCATTCTGGTGTGTCAGTCAGACTTCATTTGGAGTACTGTGTCTACTTCAGAGTGCCACAATTCAGAAAAAACATTGACAAACCTGAACAAATTCGGAGGAGGTGTACCAACATAGTGAAAGTTATGGAAATCAAGCCAATGAAGAATGTTTCAAGAATTTCTGTACTTTAGAAGGGATGGTTGAGGGAAAAGCAGAAGAGGAAATAGATTAATTATTTATTGCCCAGAGGGCAAGAACAGAGCCAATGTGTTTAATTGTGTGAGTTGCAGCCAGAGAAGAGATTACCATATGATTTGGTGACTTCTCCTTCACTAAGGTAAAGGTTAAGGTTCCCCTCACACATATGTGCTAGTCGTTCCCGATCCTAGGGGACGGTGCTCATCTCCATTTCAAAGCCAAAGAGCCAGTGCCGTCCGAAGACCTCTCTGTGGTCATTTGGCCGGCATGACTAAATGCCAAAGGTGCACGGAATGCTGTTACCTTCCCACCAAAGGTGGTCCCTATTTTTCTACTTGCACTTTTTACGTGCTTTTGAACTGCTAGGTTGGCAGAAGCTGGGACAAGTAACGGGAGTTCACCCTGTTATACGGCACTAAGGATTCGAACCACTGAACTGCCGACCTTTCAATCGACAAGCTCAGTGTCTTAGCCGCTGAGCCACCACGTCCACTAGAGGTCCTCAAACAAAGGCTGGATGAACCTCTGCCAGAAATGTTTTAATACACTCTGCACTGAATAAAACGTTGAATTAAGCGACATCTATCATTTCTTTCAATTCTATAATTCAGTTAAAAGGAGGCATTGCAGAATTCAAGATGGTCAAGATAAACAGAGTCATTATCCAATGAATTGTAATGCATACTGTCATTTAGGGCAAAATCTTCCATTCATATAATCATTTCTGATAGAAAATATAGAACAGATATTAATTTATCGATTTTTTTTGCATTAAATCCATTGCTAAAGTGTTCCATTTTCAGAAAGAAAAACCAATGTGTTTTTGAAATTGATTTTAAATTGGATGCATTATAGTTTTGAACTTAGAATTTCTACATTTTCTCATCTTGTGCTTTGCTCATTGTGGTCTTCTTTGCACCGATTTTGAAATTATTGTCACACCTATGCAGGAATAAGAAAGGCCTGGAAGAGGATACTTGCTGCTGATTTTTATTTAAGTCTGATTTGCTCCCATTAATATTGCCATTTTTCTGGTAGTTTGACACTACTCCTTGGTAACTTACAAATCATGTGTCCAGAGTTGAATTTACAAACATAAAAGGCTATCTCAAAATCCAAATAGATTATGTTTGTTTTTTTCCTGCCCTGTCGGTTTCATTGTCAACTCTTCAAACAAGCTAATAACATTTATCAAACTTGGTCTCCTTTTTATACCTGCCACGGTTGTTTTTGGCTAGCTGCAGCTGCCCAAGTATTTGTGCAGTCCCTAAGCAACGAATCCTAGTGGTGATTTCTCTACCACTTGTACCTTACTTAGCTATGCAGGGTCTGTATATGAGTGTACTTAAAAAAAAAAACACCTGTACTACAAATGAATATTTTTCTTTATTTTTACAGGGAGACATAAGTATTTTTTCTGTAAATTTTGCATATGTTGGACAATACAAAAAATTATTTAGTTGGTAGGAGTTACATAATTTCTGAACTATGAGGCAGATGTAAACCTTGGAAACATCTTCCATTCATCACCTGTAGAGCGGCAAGTGTAAAATATCTTTGTCAACATAAGTGGCAGAAAGACATATATGGCAAAAAATGGTATGCAGAAGGGATTTAAAGATTTTTTTCTTGATGTCAGGGGAAGAGATTACCATATGTTGGTAGGCGTGTAGCAGTGGATTTAAGGAACTACCATACATCAAGATAAATTTGGGTGTTCATGTGACAGAGCAGGTGCCTCCCCAGAACTAACTAGAGAGACCAATGACCCCCAAAATAAGCCCCTTAGTTGGGCTACCAAGCCAATTGTTGTCATCATTAGACTTCCATAAGCACCAGTTCAGCATAGCACATTCAGTGGGACTAAAACATCTTCAGCTTCCTTCAGTTGGAGTTTAAGGTGTCTAAGCAGCACGAAAACAATGTAAGCTCCTTTTTAATTGTGTTGCTATTTCGACCACTGTATAAAAGAATCTAGTGTTATGTTTCACTTAACCGCAGTTCAATTCACCTGGGAAATTGACGATTTAAACTCATATTCACAGCTGCACCCCCAAATAAAGATTTAAATAAGGATGATCTTATCATAAGCTATTAATGTTGATGTAGGGGGGGAAAGGTATGTTTAACAGTTTAATTAGAATCACTGCATGTTCATGTTTATTTTTGTGTGAAATTTTGTTAAATGGGGATTTATATAATAAGCATGTCCTTTTCTGGTGTGATGGGGAGGAGGTTGAGATACTTCAGTCCTCCCAGAAGGGAGGAAGAATGTCCTATAATGAAAAAGATGGAGAGCTGGGATTTACTGACTGATATTTTATAGATTACAGGCTGAAAGTTTCAAGAAGAAAAGCACCTTCGACATTCTATGCAACATGTATTTTGCTAGAGAATGTCATATTTCTTAAACTGATGTCTGCAGGTGTATGTGTCTGACTCAAAATCAAGGTAAGTTTAATATTGAATGTATACCTACTATAAATTAATTATACCTACACATTATATTAAATAAATCTGTGTTTTATCTTTAATAGCAACGTTAAAATTCCAGGACTCCAAAATACAAGTCTTGAATTATCTGTTCAATGTGTGACCTGTATGCATGGACAGTTAATCCATGCAATGACACACAATTGAATGGCCATATCATTCAATGTATCAAGAATTGGGGATTTTATAGAATGAAAATTTAGACTATCTAAATTCAACTTAAGTGGTTACACTGGATTAACATTTTGTTGCAAAGGGGTTATAGTTTGCCAGAACAAGGAAGTTTAAATCTGAGCCCAAGGACTGGGTTTTTAAGCAAGATGAATATAAGTATGAATTTAAATAGGAACATCTGAAGAGAGCATATAAATGAAGATTAAGGGGGAGATGATTATTAATCAGCTTAGAGTGTGAAGGGAAATAGTGACCTCTGGATAGAAAGATGTTGTCCAAAAGAGCAGAGAAGGAAAAATAAAATCCAATAATTAGGAAAGTCTTAAAAAGAGTTATAGTGATGGATGAGAGAAAGAGAGAGGAGAAATGAATACATCAGAGAAAGTTTAGCCTGGAGCAATGGCTAGGAAAAAGAATATTTTTTTTAAAAAAAAAAGTTAGCTTGGAAAGAGAAAATATACTAAGATAAGAGGATTAGAGACAAAGCTGACATAGCTTTTTCTCTTCTGAAACAAGAAAGAAAGAAAAATGAGGCATGCGGCTTTTCTACTTACAGCAACCTGTCCAGAAAGAGTTCCAAGGAAAAAAACAGCAGCTTGAGGAAAATAAGGAATCTTGCTAGCAATTCTTAGCCAATGGAAGAGCAGCTGGCAAGATTCATCAGCAAGGAAATTGCCCAGTGAATTGATCGAGAACAAGGGAAGGGAAGAACAAGATGAATGGAAGAGGTCCAACCCAGGACAACTATTACATGCCACAGCTATTGCCTTAGGTTATTTTGCAAAGGGAAGGGAAAGAGTGGGTTTAGCCATCGTAGTTCATTGAAGTACAGTATGCATTTAAATAGAATGCTTAATTGAATGCCCAAGCGTGCACATAGCTAGACTCTCACAAACTTCTTTGCAGAGCATTAATTCAATGGCATGGTGTTGTTTAAAGTTATTCTTGCAGCTGTTTGATATTGTCAATGTGTATGCATATTCATATATGTGTTTTGCCCCAGCTCCGGATTCCCGAGGATATTGACACACACCAACGGTCCTTATCAAATTTATTAAGTAGCAAGAATAAACCAAAGTCCGGCAAAGGTTGGCAACCAGCCCAGAAAACAAGATATGATAAGACTTTTCCAAAAATGCTCTGATGATAATTACAAGTTGTTTCTAGCAAGAAAATTACTAACAGTGTGTGACTTAAATAGGCTAAGGGAGTGGCCAATTATCCTCAAGCCTTACTCTCGAGGAGACCTCCTCCTCCTGAGTAGCCACTCCTGCCTTTTGGCAGCCCTGTGTGCTCGAGCATTGAGAAGTAGCTCCTCCACTTCGCTATCTCCACTTGAAGGAGCCTCTGGAGGTTCTGAAGGCCCTGGCTGAGTCTCTGCCTCTGGCACCACATCCTCTTCAGCCTCCTTGCTGTCCGATGTGAGTGCCGGCTGCGCAGGTTGCTGGCACGACACCACACCAGCCTCCTCGTCATCGGGATCAGCCACGATCCGTGCAGGCCGCTGGCGGGCCACAACAATATGTGTAATATCCTAGAAATGTACAGTATCATTTGTTTGTGACTTATTAGTTGTAACAATGATATCCAGAGACACATTTTTTATATTGAGAAATAATTCATTTAAATAACAATAGCTACAGCTTCAGTAAAGTAGAAGTTGGAACAATTAAACAAGTTTTTCTTTAACCTTAGTCTGTTTTCCAAATTGGCTAAGAAAAAAATGTTCAGACACAGAATGTAACCAGGCATTTTGTACTTCCAGAATCCATTTTCCTTCCAGCCTTTCTTAACATAGTGGTGCAATCTTTTTTAGTCAACCCACATTTAATGTATATAATCCTTCTTGTGGGACAATTTTTTTTTTTTAAAAAAAGGATGTCAGAAAGTCTGACTTCTTTTGGAAAGGAAAATTCAGATTATCATCACTGGAAGATTTTAAGAAGAGATTGGAAAGCCATTTTTCTAGAATGGTATAGGACTGTGATGGCAAACCTATGGCATGCGTGCCACAGGTGGCACGTGGAGCCATCTCTGCGGGTATGGAAGCCAATGTCCTGGTCAGCTCCACCACGCATGCCCATGTGTCTCCTGCCGGCCAGCTGATTTTCAGGTCTCTGCCAGGAGATGCGCATGCATGCTTGGGGGGTGGGGGTCACACATGCATGTGCAGAGGGGGGGGGTATGATGCCCGCTCGTGCCCCATTTTTGGTTCCAGGAGGCTTCAGGGAGGCCTGCTAGTCTCAAAATGGGGTTTGCGCATGCATGCACAGAGGCGAGGGGAGCACAGGGAGGTTGCATACATATGTGCGGGGGCAGGGCCTGTGGGTGGGGGCATTGCATTATGGGTGTCACACGCTTTCGGCACCCAAGGAAAAAAGGTTTGCCATCACTGGTATAGGATCTCCTGTGTGAGCAAGGGTTTGGATTTGAAGACCTCCAAGGTCCCTTTCAATCCTGTTATTCTGTCATATTGGAAGCCTGTAGAGTCACTGGAGGAAAAGGCTGCCATAGGCCACAAGGGCTCAGGATATGGTACATATCAGAATGATGTTGTATGTGTCTTTACAAGCAGGAATCAAATTAGGAATATGAGACCTAGGAAATAAGGATGTATAAGCTTTTTCACATAGAACAAAATTGTAGTGGTCTTGTTTGTATTTAACTCTGATCCTACAGTTAACAAAGGTAGATGTACTAAAAGGCAATTTTGTGTTTCAGAATTAGTGGGTTGCCCCCGGTTCAGACTGGTTCTATAGAACCGGTAGTAAAACAGGCGGGAGACTCCGCCCACTGACCCTGGCATCATCAGAAGCGATCTGCGCATGCGCAAAAGCTTCTGCGTATGTGCAGAAGCAAGATGCGTGCACGACCAAAGCAATCCCATTGTGAACCTGTTGTGAACCAGTAGTAAAGGTAAGTAGAACCCACTCCTGTTCAGAATGTATACATAATATAACAGAGAAATCAAACTGTTAAAGGGTTTTAACATTTCTCTGCTTACTTTGCTTCTGATTTATATTAACAGTCAAACCAAGATTCTGACAGTAAGGGGAATGGGGGGGGGGGGGATTGTTCAAAAGTGTCACCTAGCCCCAGAGCAAATGGAGAAGAGAAAGCCTCAGTCCCAAACAATCCAATGCTGAAAGTGCTAACTTCTAGGCAGCACAAATTTTTACTGAAATTAAAATAACTCGCCAAGTAGCAAGTTGAATGTAAGACTGTAATGTAATAAAAATTTAGTCATGTTTTCTCCTAGGAAATTAACAGTTTAAATAATCTCAAATACATAAAGGTGAAAAAATATGCCAAAGTAAAATATTACAATTCTTGGTATGGAGCAAATTCTACATGACTGTCAGGATTTCAAATCTTAAGACCAATTCTCATGTCTTCTCTTATATTTTCCAAGCTGAACTGTGAAGCAGAAGACTTGTTTCTCAATTTGCCCCTCATTGTCGATGCCAATAAAGCTTTATAGCATGTAAGAATCAGTTTTCAAAGGTAATTTGGAGCATACAGAGGCAAAAACATACCACTTTCCTTAAACTCATTAAAGCAGCTACATCTTTTCTTACGATTGATGTTTACATGATTATATGCCTTCTCAGGAAAATATATTGTTGCTTGAGGATAGATGCTATTATGTTCCTGCCCTGCATGCTCCAAAGAACATTTCTGAAAACAGATCTAAAGCTCAGTACAGAATAGCAAATTTTCAGAATCACTACTTTTCTTATCCTTTTTATCATATTCTCTCGATCTTGTTGGGTTCCAGGTAAAAGTATTCACACAGCTTTCATGTCTATTTATATCTAATGAAACTAAGCTGGACACAGATAATAACTTTCCTTTATAGAGATTTGGTTAAATACTTCAACATATAGACAATAACAAATGCACTGGAAACAATATTGCCTGGTTATATGCAAACATAATTATGCTTGATGACTAATAGACTATTGCCCTGATTTATATTATTATGGGCTATTATTATTTATGTATGATGAGAACATGACAGAAGAGAAGTAAACATATACATACAATCCACATTATTATACACAGATTTCTATGGGGGTAAGGCAGTGGCTTCATAAATTGGATTTCCAATTCAACTGTCTAGGCAGTTTCTACTTGCTTCGTTCAGATCTTCTAGGGAACCAGAGAATGCATGTTTATTTTGTTATTTTTTTTTATCTTTTTATTTGATTTATATGCCGCCCTTCTCCAAAGACTCAGGGCGGCTTACAATGTGCTCAGCAATAGCCTTCATCCTTTTGTATATTTATACAAAGTCAGCTTATTGCCCCCACAACTGGGTTCTCAATTTACCTACCTTAGAAAGGATGGAAGGCTGAGTCAACCTTGAGCCTTGGCGAGATTCGAACCCTGCAGTAATTGCAGGCAGCTGGTCTTAATAACCAGCTTAATAACAGGGTGCCTTAAACCACTGTACTACCAAGGCTCTTTTTGTGTTGTGGGAAATATGTGTAATAGTTTATATATTAGTACCAGAATTGCAACAAGGGGAATTTTACCATCCCCAATGATACAGAGCAGAGGCACTTCTTCCAGCATCACACCTAATTCTGTTAAATTTCATCCAGATAGAGCGAGGCAGGTTAAAACCAGGTTTGGAAGAGGGATCATTAATGGTCAGGCCACAAGAAGGTACCTTGGACCATTCCTCTCTCCAGGCATTCTCGGAGTTAAACTGGTAGATGTTAAGTTTCTAGCTGTTTTCCATACTGCCATAAGTGATTTCAGTCTTGTGATGCACTGTGCATTGTCTTGGTAAATAAGAAAAGCAGGGACCTCCAAGGTACCTTCCAGCTCTATGATTCTGTGATTCTAATTTTTCAACTTATGACTATCAGTGCTTAATAGGTACAAAAAAGATCATGCCTCCAATAACAGGAGAACAATACATTTTGTGTTTATGAAATGGGCATAAAGCTTGCAATCAAACATCGTCTGGCTGCCCCATACATTCAACTATTATTCCACAATCTAACTCAATCAAAAATCAAGTCCATAGGAACATGTATTTAAGCACATCTCTCCTGTTGCTGCACTAGGGCCATTTTTATATACATTGACAATATTGCGATTGAAATGTTTCCCAGACTGCTATTCCAGAACAAATGAATATATATTATATAATCTGTCATTTCTTGTCAATTATTATTTATTTTCATTAGTCAAGATATTGTACTTCTGGCCCCTGAACTATTATATTGTAAGCCACAATGCTTACAATGCTGCAGCTTAATCAGTTTATATGTTTGCTACAACTGAAGTAGATTTTTAAAAAGCTGTTTGGGCAAACAAAATCTTCAACCAATTGTTATTTCTAAGCAACCATCATTTTTTTTAAAAAGTAATTTTTTGCTATATTCCCATCTCTTGCAATTCCATATAATATCAACCATGACAGAATTATAAACAAAGAATGTGAATGTAGTATTTTGAAGGGAAAAAAAACCCGAAAAAACATCTTCCGCTGAACATTTGTATTCTGAAACACTCCTAGAAGCCAGATAAATTAGGTGAACAGGACATAATGTAAACAAACCTTTCTGGTTAAGCTGAAGCAACCATCTTCTTTCAACAGAGATAAAGACAGCAAATAACTTCCAGTTAAATCATAGCATTTGATGCAATGGAATAGTGAGAAAGCCTACTTGGAAGTGATTGCTATGAAAATAAACCTTGAAAAATCCAACTGAAGGTTTAGACATACCAGCAGAAGTATTGAATTTAGGCATAACACTTGCATATTTTAAAATCACTTATTTAAAAGAGGGTATCCTAAAGATGAATGAATTTCAAGGAAATAAATTAAATTTGAAATGACTGTTGGAACCTATGCATTATACAAAAGATCATGAAATTCATTTCATCTGACATATTGTACGAGGAGCTACAAGAACATTTGCAACTAATAAGAAGAATATGAATGTAGAAGGAGCGCCTCACAGCAGTCAACATGAACCTTTCCTTCCTTTTTCTTTTCTCGCTCTCTAGGAAGCACCTGGATTAGCTGGACCTCACCTACACTCCAAATATAAAAGGAGGACACCTTGTGTGGGTCTCTCTCTGACTGTGTCAGGAGGGAATAATGCTTTTGTGTATTCAAGAACAAGAAAAGAGAAGGCTGCAGGCAAGAGAGAAGGAAAGCACAAATCACCATGACAAAGTTGGCTTGGTATAGTTGGCTTCAGGAAGTGTGGAAAAAACAGGCACTGATTCAGATTCAGAAGCTGCCAAAAGCTAAGCTTAGTGAAAGAGACTTGAAGCTATGACAACCCCTCAGAAACACCAGCAGCCACCAACACTGGTCACAAACTTTCCCCAATTCTACAAGATGCTAAAGTCAGGTCAAAATTCTTAGACTTAGATACATAGCTAATGTAAAATTATAAGTATGGGCATATAGGAAAATGGTAACAGATGTAGTGATGCAATTTAGAAGTGAGGGGTTATTGTTAATTATTTTTAAAGAAGAACAATTATTTTTCAATAACAAATCTTCCCTTGCAACAAAGGTAGAAAAAAGCTACATTTCTTATCTGTAGTGTATATCATTCCCACAAAAGAAGTCATCCAAGTAAAATTATATTTACTATTCTAACAATAAAAATTACACTGCAAAACCAAGGTATTGTTACATATTCTGTATTCTAGTGGCCTGAAGGTCCACAGACAAAAGGCAGATATATCTTAAATCTCCCTGGTACCATCAGGACTTGAAAACCAAGTTATTGTTCTGAGTCACAAACCATGAATGAATAGAATACAAAAATTCCATTAAAAAGAAAAATATGTATTGGAATTACCTGAATGTTAGATGTTTTCTGTTAGGTTTATTAGATGAGTAATGCATGCCAAGTCTAGTATGCAAATGCATAATTTTTATAAGTCTAACAACTACTTTAAAGAATTCACAGCATTGAATTGCTATCCACGTTTTTATATTTTATATATTTTTGTACCTTAGCCAAGAGGCTAAGGCAGTGATGGCTAACCTTTTTGCCATCATGTGCCAAAAGTGGGGGAAGTGCAGGGAGATCACACACGTGCGTGCCCACACTCATAATTCTATGTGCTCTGTCCCCCCATGCATGTGTGTGTGACCCCCCCACTCCTCCTGCTTTTGGCATGTGATGGTACAGTGGGCCTGGTAGGCCTGTTTTTCTCTTTCCCCAGTTGGGAAACAAGCTGTTTCCAGCCTCCGAAGGGCCTCTGGGGGGGGGGAGGCCATTTTCACCCTCCCCAGGCTCCTAGAAAGGCTCTGGAGCCTGGGGACAGTGAAAAATGGGCCTTTCCTACCACCCATTCCCTCCGGAGGCCCTCCAGAGGCCAGAAAGAGCAACTTCTGGTGGGCCCAGAAGGCCCAAAAATCAGCTGGCCAGCACCGGAGCTGAGCTCATGTGCCCGTGTGCCATCTGTGGCACGCATGCCATAGGTTCGCCATCATGGGGCTAAGGTATAATTAAGGTTCAAGATTTATATTTCAATTTCTTCAATTAAGCATATTTCTTGGAAGACATAGACTGGTATACAAAAAACAAAGTACAAAAGCCTTTCTCTGGATATTATGCTGTCAGTGGCAATGAATCCATTGTTAACTCTTACGAATAGAACAATGTAGAAGATGGAACTATGAAGTGCTAAGACTCCAACTTTCACTATTCCTTTTCTTATGGTTATTATTTGGTCATCCTACGTACAGGTTTATTCTTCTAGAAAAGCAATATAAGCCAGAATCCTTTCACTGCAGCAGTGGGTAGAGCCCATATTCTGATCATCCTTAAAGCCTTTGAAAAATGAATGTCCTGTTTTATTAAAGATCTGTTTTTAAGGGAAAAAGTAATTGCACTTGTTAGGTGATCTTAAGGTACTTTCAAGACTTTACACTTATACAAAGTGAAATAACTTTTAAGAAGAATGATAAAGGTATTTTTAAACTATTATAAAAGCTAAAATCATTACCGTAGTTTTCATATCCCTTGCTGCATTAGGTTAAAAAAAAGAACAAGAAATCACTGTGGATTTATAGTCTCCTGGTGGATCTGCAACAAAATATAAACTATTTACTCTGTGGCATGATTTGACCAGGATTCAAGCCATCCTTTTGTTCTATTTCCAATGTATTCTACCCTCTACTATTTTCGTTGTCCAGACTTAGTAAAAGAATCCCATGGCCCATGAATGGAGTAAAACATCAATGGACTACAAGTACCAGTAGTCCTTGACTTATGACCACAATTGAGCCCAAAATTTCTGTTGCTAAGTGCAACATGTGTTGAGTGAGTTTTGCCCCATTGTATGACCTTTCTTGCCACATTTCTTAAGTGAATCTCTGCAGTTGCTAAGTTAGTAACATGATTGTAAAGTCAACCTGGCTTCCCCATAGATTTTTCTTGTCAGAAGATCGCAAAAGGTGATCCCATGATCCTGGGACATTACAACCGTCATAAATATGAGTCAGTTGCCAAGAGGCTGAATTTTGATCACCTAACCATGGGGGGAGATGCTGCAATGGTCATAAGTGTGAAAAATGGTCATAAATCACTTTTTTTCAGTGCCGTTGTAACTTTGAATGGTCACTAAGTGAACTGTTGAAAGTCGAGGACCACCTGTACTATAGTGATTTTAGAAAGGCCACAAGCAAACAAATAAATATTAATTTATTTATTGCCATTTCTGTCACTCCCATTTCACTACTGCAATGGTAAAATAACAGTAACAGAGTTGGAAGGGACCTTGGAGGTCATCTAGTCCAATCCCCTGCTCACACAGGAGACCTATACTGGGGATTTGAACCACCGAACTGCCGACCTTTCTGATTGACAAGCTCAGCATTTTAGCCATTGAGCCACTACATCAGTAGCCACAATGTTTACTGATCTGTCCCCGTCCCCACACACACACACACAGCCAGTCGAGGGTTAAGGAAACACTTTGGAACGCACCCAGTTCTTATCTCCGACTTGGCAGCGATAGACACACCGTCTGCCAAGTTACTTTATTTTCACAAACAGACAGATAAGATACGAACGTTCAAGAAAGTCCAAACAGAAATAATATTCCTCCCAGCAGTTCCGGACGAGGCTTTAGTGACTGTCCAAGGTTTTGCTTTGTTCGTCACAAAAGATCCTTGACCACCACTCTCTATTATATAGTCTCTGGGGTGTGGTCTCTGGGGTGTGGTCCAGTGACTCAGTTCTAATCCCTAGCACGCCTCCCAAGCTGCTGCAAACGTTTATCACGCCTTCGGAGGCGTGCGTCCAGGAATGATGTGTCATTATCACTCTGATCCGAAGCAGCTGTTTCCTCTCCCTCGGCCGGCACTTGAAACAATGCCAGAGGGGAGGGGCCTGGAGAGGGAGGCCTGGCTGACTCCTCTTCCTCATGCTCGGAGCTTTCTTCCTCCGATGGGACAGGCTCAGAGGGCGGGGCCACAACAGTTTACCTCTCTGTTGGGACAGATTAAGATTGCTAAATAAATTCTCATGTATTAAAACAGCCACAACCATTTCTAGAGCAGGGGAAAGATCTTTGTGTGGAGAATTTGAGAAAGGGTCTAACAGGAATATGCATGGCATTAGGACGAGTTAAATTTATAACTATAAACGGTGGTGGGCCTGGTGGCTTTCTAGTAGCTTTGCAAGCACTCCTGATGCCCTTGAACCAATGGTGAAATCCAATTTTTTTTACTACCAGTCCTGTGAGTGTGGCTTGGTGGGTGTGGTGTGGCTTGGTGAGCATGGCTTGGTGGGCATGGCAAGGGGAAGATACTGCAAAATCTCCATTTCCTCCCCACTCCAGGGGAAGGATACTGCAAAATCTCCATTCCCACCCCACTCTGGGGCCAGCCAGAGGTGGTATTTGCCAGTTCTCCCAACTGCTCAAAATTTCCGCTACCGGTTCTCCCAATTGCTCAAAATTTCCACTACCGGTTCTTCAGAACCTATCAGAACCTGCTGGATTTCACCCCTGCCTTGAACTTGTGGAAGCCTTGAATATCCTGGAACCCCAAATGGAGACAAAGGCTGGAATCAGTTCAGTCAGCGGAACCAATCCACTGCAGGAATCATCACAGAAATTAGCATGCAGGTTGGGGTGACACAGAAAAATCCACCAAAAGCAACCCTGCAGATGCTTGGTATGCTTTTCATCTAAGTTTAAATGCAGTGATCCTTATGTCTTAGCACACGGGTGTCAAACTTGCATGGTCACATTGTTGTCATGTGATGTATCGTGACTTTTTCCCCTTCGCTAAACCGGGGGTGGGCGTGACCAGTGCATTATGCATCCGGCCTGCAGGCCATGAGCTTGACACCCCTGTCTTAGCATGACTGAGGTACCAGCATGAGAATTACCAAATCTCTCCCCATCCAGGAGCTTGTCCAGATTGGATAGGACATTTGGCTCTGTCTGATCTCATAATTTTCTAGACCCTTGAGGTGATTTTTCTCTGATAAAGAGAATTCATGATAGTGTCTTGAGGTAGAATAAGAGCTGTAGCAGTAGCAGTGGAATGAAATCAAATTGGAGATCTGCAGCTGTTCTAGTTTCTTGCCCTTCAAGTTTTGATCTAGGCACTAGCAGAGACCTACATTGTCCCTATGCAGCCTTTCCTTGTGCAGTGATCCTAGAGCATTCCCCTTTTTTATGAAAAACTCTGTGAGATAAAGTGCCAGAAGAGGTAGCTTCAGGGCCATTGAGGGAAATGAAAACTGAATCTGATGAAACACAATAACCCATATTTGGAATTACACTGTGGAAGTAGAAGTAGCAAAACATTATTTCTCCACCTTTATTGTATCTGCTGACAGACCTTATGAAGAATATTTGAGCTTTTGGGATTGGATTCTGATCTGGCATGTTCCATTGAGGTGCCTGAGGCATGGTTTTGTGAGTTTACCCAGGATGATTTTGAGCCTGTGAAGTCAACAAGGCCCTGCCTGGCCATCTGTTTGTGAGATCCATGACCCACCTGTGTTTTTAAGGAAGCCAGGGAAGTGCTGTGTGGTTGAGTCCATGTGGTGGTATCATCTTTGAGGGATGAGATTCATGTGAGTCCCATCCTGGTGATATTTAAAAAGTTGGAGCCTGGATATTCTCCCAAGCCTTGGTTTAGTATAGGCCCCAAGTTCCAGTAGAATTCTATATTTAGGTATTGTTCTTTTCTGGATGTGCATGATTTATATTTTTATTGTCTTATTGTTTCTATACTTTAAACCTCATAAATCGCCTGGAATTGAATGGTTTCTGAATCGCACAAACAAATGCAGCTCTAGTCTTCTTTTCTGCGCTTGCAGCCACCAGTGGAATTAGATATTAAGAAAGTGTAACATCACAATGTTTACATCACTCTAGTGACTTCCAATCTGCTTCTAATTTTGACTGAAATAATCAGCAGAGTTCTGGGTGACATCTTCTTCCATATCAGAAGAAACCTCTTCTAAGTCGCATTTTGCAAGGAAGAATGGGCTGCCGGCTCTCCTCCCTTGTTCAAACAGAGATTCTATCAGTGTGTATTCAGACTCAGCCATTTTTCTTTCACTGAAAGTACAGATGAGTAGATAAATAAATTACCAAACTAATTAAACAAAGTGAAATCACTGAAAGTAAAATAGAAATCTGCTGTTTATTGAAGTAAGTCTCGTTGCATATAATGAGATTTTGCTTCCTAGAAATGGATAAACGTTGCATCTCTAAAAATGAGGATTTACTTAATGAAAGCTCAGGGGCTTTCATTAATAGGAGAAAAATCAGATCTATGGGCATATTTGATCCATGAATATCTATACATTTATTGTTCTTTGAGCGTGAGTGAGGGGGGGAAAAAAACCTTTTCACAAACTATTTATTTCCTTGTTGCTAATGTATTTTTAAATCCTGGGGTTAGAAGAAAATGATTTTTCTCCCCTTTTGACATTGTTTGACAGCTGAAACTAAACAAATCCTATTGAAGTACAAAGCTAATAGAAGGTTTACTATGTGTGTCATTAGCACCCTCCATACAAGGAAGCAGAAAATATGAGGTGTGGATTTTTAAAATATGATAAAATGAGAGCACTGTTAGAAGCATATGAAGGTGCGACTTCAGCCAAGCACTTTCTTCTTACACAGTCAGATTGTCTCCCTCTTACTTTAGTAAATAATCATCACTATATGATTCAAGTTGACGTCTTTCAAATTATTTTATCAACTCAAAAATATAGAACACAGCTGAAATATGTTTTAAATATTGTGTCATTTAGGACCTAAAATGATTCACAGCATGCTGCTAAACATTTTTATGCTCAATTCAGCAAAACACAGAGAAATCTAATTTACATGCGGGATTCTTTTCTTCTAAGCTTTTTTTGCTTTGGTGGCGTATTTCATAGAAATATGGACTGCTACCTCTTCCTGGGCTGGTTATAAAATGGATGGTTAAATCTTAGCAGGATTACCACTATGCATCTTTGAAGGAGTCCTCTTGAGTAAAGGAATAGTGAGACATAATAGGAGTTAGTGGGATTTGGGAAGGGGGGGTTAAGGAAAAACCTTAGTTTTAAAAAATCCTTCTACATCAAGATTTGTACTTACTTGACTTCCGGTGATCTTGAACAGAGTTATTACTAAATTTATTTCGCAAAATAAAAAATCAAGGATTAAGCTCTGGATGATGCAGGAACCTAGACTTAGAGGGGATTTGGATTCCCAAATTGGGAGCTTTACCATCAGGCAGCCATTATGATATGGCTAAAAGATTGGATTGCCCTGAAAAGGAGGTGGCTATTGGCGGTAGAAGGCCACGGCCTTCAACACAGTTGGCACCACTTTTTATGGCCAGGACAGTCAGCCCGACCGAGGTATTTTCAGAATCATTATTTACATAAGATCCTAGGGGATACCTGGGAAAGACTTAGGAGAAAGTTGTATCTGAAGATACCATGTTGGATCTCGACTCATGAGGCTCTGGTATACCCAACATTATATAAAGGGGAGAAGGTCTTGACCTATGAAGATATTTTGGATACTCAGGGCAGATTGAAGACACGGGAACAACTGAAGATAGACTGGTGGGCCTACACCCAAATACACTCAAGGTGGAAGAAAGATAAGGAGAGTAAAGGGATATATTATGGAAAACAAGAATTGGATAAAATCTTAATAGGTAATGACAGGAAAGTTTTATCCAGATGCTATTCTTACCTACTATCATTGAAAGTGGGGGAGGAAGTCGTTAAAGACTCCATGATTGCCTAGGGGTGAAATATGGGATATTCATTGGATTTTCAAAAATGGGAAGAGATTTGGCTTAAAAATTTAAAATTAACTATGGCATTCTCTTATAAAGAGAATATTTATAAGATGGTTTATAGATGGTACCTACCTCCAGCAAGATTAGCTAAAATGTTCCTCGGGACATCTTCACAGTGCTGGAAATGTGGGCATAGCAATGGAACTTACTTCCACCAATGGTGGACATGTTCGCTGGCAGCTAAATATTGGATGAAAATACGACGATGGGTGCTGGAAATTACATACTGTAGAGTAGAACTGAAACTGGAAACCTTTTTGTTGGGGGTTAGACCCGTAAATATTAGATTGACTAAATGGTATCTGATGCTGCTCATAATCACTGCAGGGAGACTGGCATTTGCACAAGAATGGAAGAATGAGGACTTACCAATGGACTAAAAAATAATTTATAAAATCATGGAATGTGCGGAGTCCGATAGACTTACAAAACTGATCAATAGTAAAAGAGACTCAGATTTTTATAGTAGTTGGAACATGTGGTATGATTGGAGCCAGAAACGATGGGAGAGAGACAAAGGATAATGTTGGATTATAATTATAGATGATGGTATAATTACGGTAATCAATAAGTATTGGAAATGTAAACTTGTATATAAGAATCTGTAAATATTTTCTATTTTTACTTTCTGATTATTGGTGATTATTGTTATATATATACATGAATATTTTGGTGATGTTACACCGTGATAGAAAAACTATTATACATTTGTCTTTGGTTTTGTTTGTTTTTTTTAACTATAATAAAAAAATAGTATATAAAAAAAAGATTTGTACTTAATTAACCTAATTAGTGCAAAAACAGTAATGAAAAGATAACACATTCTCCTAATTGTACATCAAGAAACTCAAATGAAGACAGAAATTTACAACTGTAAACTGCATTGTTAGCGTTTCTGCTTGAGAATAGCCTAATCACAGTAAGTATAAGCTTGTGGCGCTCCTTAAAAAGTAAAATATATGGAATAGCAAATGCCCTCAGTTCAGCTGGCGAATTACAATTATTTATCAAATCAAAGAAAAAAATAGACATTAAAACAAAACTGGACAGTAGTAGCATCTCTTCATAGGTAAAGCAGTCGAAACTGGGAATACAGCATTAAATGAGACACTAGAATCAAAGTAGATAGTAAGTATGTTGCACTATTGGAATATAAGTTTTGAACCTTGGAGGGAGGGAGGGAGGGAGGGAGGGAGGGAGGGAGGAAGGAAGGAAGGAAGGAAGGAAGGAAGGAAGGAAGGAAGGAAGGAAGATGGATCTCTAAATAGCAGAGGGGATGCAACTGTGCCCTGCAAGAAGATAAAGAGAAGTATAACAGTTCATGATTCACTAGTATGAGGAATCAAAATATGGCTGGCTTCAGAAATATGCAGTCTACCAGGAACAAGAGTCAGAGATTTGAAGGAGGAACTTGCAAGACTTATAAAGTGACCTGAAAACAGTTTCTGTTTCCAGAAATACGTATTAGATGTGAGAACACAGTCCCTGCCTGAGGAAGATGGAAAGTTGAAAAACTAAACAAATAAAATAAATAAATAAAATGAATGCTGCCAAGAATGGCTAAAATCATACCGATTAGAGATTTTGAAAAGCACAAGACTCTTAGCTTTTTAGGTAATCCTTGCTTCCTGGCCATAGAAGAGGACTAGAGAAGAAAGGAAGAATGCTGCTAGTGAATGGCTCACAATAGAAATGGAGTTTAACAGGAGAAAAATATTTCTATAACCATGGAGTAAGTCATCTAGCTAAAAGAGAGCTGGCAGAAGATAGGCTGTATCTTTGAAAGAGTGTTCTTAGGATTGCTTTCTATTGAATCCTGTGAGCTGGAGATGAAAACGCTGAAGTAAGGATTTCAGATAACTGATTTCTTTCTAGAAAGAATTAGGAATGATGCCATAATGGGGATTCTGAAACCATTGGGAGGGAAAATCAGAAAGAATAGTAGTAGACTATCATGGCTTTTGTTATTTATATACTCTTCCTCATCAAGGATAGGGAAAATAAATTTGACCTCAGTGTAGAAAGACAAATGTAATCATAATTTATTAAACTTGTATGCCACCTGATTCTCAACAACTCTGGGCAGTTCACAACAATCAAGGAAATTATAATAAAATTAGAATAATACTATAAAATAAAATATAAATAATAAATGATGGTAAATGGGACAAAATGAGGAGTTCCACTCAGTGGTGGGTTGCCCCCGGTTCAGACTGGTTCACAAGAATCGGTAGTAAAACTGGCGGGAGTCTCCGCCCACCGATCTGGACATCATCAGGAAGTTTCTGCACATGCACAGAAGCATGCATGTGGTCCTGTTGTGAACCAGTAGTAAAGGTAAGTAGAACCCACCCCTGGTTCTACTCACCCATGCCATATGCCTGGGTAAAGAGCCAATTTTTCATGGCTCTTCTAAACAATATCAGTTTAATAATATTAAAAGTGATTTAAAGTTAATTTGATTATTTTAATGTTAATTTAATTTAGCAACAATAAATGTAATGTAATGGGTGTAAAGAAAACCTAGTTAGAGGAATTTCATGGTAGGAAAGTAGCTATTGAAGGAAGAGAGCAAATTCAAGAAAAGATGGAATTGCATTTAAGCTTAAAATATTCATTCTGTAAAAATGAATGAACTTTACAAAGACTGTCCAGAGTGAAAATAAGTGGAAGAACAAATAAAACTAATCCTAGTGCTGGTATATTCTATTGCCCAAGAGAAATTGCAAATGATGTCCTCCAGTAACAAATTGCTGTCTTTCAAAGAAGCATGAAGGACTAATGATGGGGAATTTTCATTATGCTTGCCTCTATTAGGAGACAAACTCTACCACATGCTCCTTCCAGGAAATTCCTGATTTACCTTGCTGGCACTTTTTTCTTTACAGGGTGTAGTGAACCAAAAGTAGTTTGAGTTGCATAAATAAATAAAATTAGCACAGCTGATCATGTAGTGCTGGTGTCTGTGATAGGGCAAGAGGAGATCAGACTAAGAACAGCAGTTTCCTTGCAGGGTGAAGCAAGCTATGTCCGTATTCTGTGGCTGCTGCTGCCTGGAATCCTTGAGTTTGGGGGAAATAAAGCTGAATATCACAAAAAGCACGTTAGTCTAACTCCCCCAGTAATAATAATGAAGAAAGCAAAGGTAGTACCAATAGTAATAGGCACCTTGGATACAATCCCAAAACAACACGAGCAACACTTGAACACCATCGGCATTGACAAATTCACCACCAGTCAATTGCAAAAGGCAGCTTTACTTGGAACAGTTTACAATCTGCAATGATATCTGTAAACATCAAACATCCACATCTGCCTATCCCAGGTCCTTGGGAAGGATCTGATGGGTGTTCCAAAGGTACTTTTTCAAGACACAACTAGACTTTCTTGTTTTCTTTGTAGATGTTTCGTATCTCCAAGAAGCTTCTTCAGCTTTCACTGCATGGTGGGGAATGGAAGTATTTATATTTCTTGCAGACAGCTGGTCATTTGCATTCATTTAGAGAGTCATTGAGGACACTTAAGGGTGTGTCTGTATCCTCAGGGTCACCTGAGTAGTGCAAATAAATGGGTGGGGAGCCTTCTTGGAACTGTTGAAAGAATTGTGTTGTGGAGCTGTGCTTTCTGCAGGATTTTTTTGTGAGGGGACACAAGGTAGAAAACATCCTGCAGAAAGCACAGCTCCATAACACAATCCTTTCAGCAGTTCCAAGAAGGCTCCCCACCCATTTATTTGCACTACTCAGGTGACCCTGAGGACACAGACAAACCCCCAAGTGGCTTCAATGATTCTCTAAAAGAATGCAAATGACCAGCTGTCTGCAAGGAATATAAATACTGTACTTTTCAGAGTATAGGATGCACTACCACCCCCCTAAAATTGGATGTGTCTTATACACTGTTGCTGAAGCCCCACCCTTTGGCCATTTTCGGCTCAGCATGTCACATTTTTGGCCTCCTCACACTCCATTTTAGACCTGTTCCAGGCTGCTAGGATCGCCACAGCACATCGCTGCCTATCTCCGCCTCCGTGCATCGTGTTTTTGGCCTCTGCACATTGTGGTTTTGGCCTCTGTGCATCACGTTTTCGCCCTCCTCATGCCCCATTTTTGGTGCATTGCATTTTCGGCCGGTTCCATGTGATGAAGATCGGTGGTGGCAATCCCGGCCACCTGGAACTGGCTGAAAATGCAATGTGTGGAAGCCAAAAACGGGGTGTGAGCAGGCCAAAATGTGATGCGCAGAGGCCAAAAATGTGACACACGGAGGCAGCGATTGGTGGCTATGTGCTGTAGCAATCCCAGCAGCCTGGAACAGGTCTAAAATGGAGAGTGCGGAGGCCAAAAATTCGACACACGGAGAGGGCGATGGGCTGTGGTGATCCCAGCAGCCTGAAACAGCTGATTGGCGGTATTTCAGTAGGCCGATCCAAACACCAATCAGCTGTTCGTGCTGAATCTGGCTGCGATAACGTGCTGAAACTGACCAGCTGTTTGCTGTTTGCTGCAAGGACGCTAGCCAGATGGATACTGGTAGGCAGAGGCAGAATTTTTTTTCTTGTTTTCCTCCCCAAAAACTAATGTGCGGCTTATACTACTGAGCAACTTATACTCCAAAAAATAGGGTACTTCCCTATTTCCCACCATCCAGTCAGAGCTGAAGAAGCTTCTTGGATGAGAAGTGAAACGTCTCTAAAGAAAACAAGAAAGTCCACTTGCATCTTGAAAAAGCACCTTTGGGACAACCCTGACCTGGATGACTGTGACTCTCCATATATGTCTTGATAGCTGGATAAAAATGCCAAATCCCGTTTCAACATTTGGTTGACTGTGTGACGAACCATAATAATAACAATAAATTGTTAGATTTATGTGCTGCCTGACTCCCAGTGACTTTGGCCAGTTTGAATAAATTTTATTAAACTGTAATAAACTGAAAACAATTATCAGGATTCCATGGCAGAGGAAATGAATGAAAAATTAAATATTAAAAACACATTAAAAATGTAATGAGGAATTAAAATGGATGATAGCAAAAAAGCCAACGTGGCTACAAAAAAAAAAAGAAAAGAAAAGAAAAGAAAAGAAAAGAAAAGAAAAGAAAAGAAAAGAAAAGAAAAACCAGCACTTAAACATTAAGTGATGACCTGAGAACAACCATACCAAAAAAAAAAAAAAGATACAAGTAGTCCTCAGATAATGACAGTATAAAAGTGTTGCTGTGGAGACCTTTTATTTAGAAAGATTTTCTTGGAATGGTTTAAACCAGAATTGCCAATTATAGTCAAAGAAGGTATGGATACCAATCATTATACAGGACTTTTGTCTGCTTTCTAATGTCATCTATTGGAGGAAAGATGATCCAAATTTCAGGATCCTTTTGAATGAGGATACCTGAATGATAAAAATCAATGGTTTTTTTCACTTACTTAATTCATTACATTTGTTTTATTGAGATGAATGCTAAAAATAATTTGGAAAAGCCAGCCTAGCTCACAGATTTACTGAGATAAATTTAGTTTACCTAATTTAATTTATATAGTAATTAAGCCCATGATTTTTAATTAGTCTCTTCAACTGTTTGATGTTTGATATATCTGATCACTTGAAGCAGCCTGGAAATTTGATTTCAATTAGTTTGGCAAGAGAGAAAGTGGAAGGCAAGCTGAGTTTTCTAGTGAATAAAATGTGAGAAGAAAACATAAGAGTAGCTAATTTTCAACTAGTTACATGAATGAGAGTCAGAGGAACAATAAAGCAAATGGACTTTTAATAGTAAATATGAATGAAATAATTGCATGGAACAAAGAATTCTATACATCTCTAATTGTTAATGCTTGATCTTGGAATGATGCTATTTTATTTAAGCTCTGCTTCAGCAGACAGCTCTCCTTATTCAAATGGCAAAGGTAGATACCAAACACTTCCCTTGCCTTTTAAAACTGTTAATGACTCGTGTGTGAGAGTACATTTGCTGATTTCCCTAGAGTTCTGGGCAAAGCTGACCATGCATCAAAATATATTCAAGTTCTAAGACTGAACATTCCATAGGGAATACAACTGTTTTATAGTCTTATGGGACAGCAAGTGTTGACTATACTGTGACTGACAGATTTGACCTCCAATCAGAGAAATCTTTGCAATCAGACTGTTATTGCTTGCTCCAATCACAATGGAATGTGATAGCAGAGATAATATTTGGTTTAACTGTTTGCTGTCTTCATTCTTTCCTTCTACTCATTCGTGGGGAAAATGGTTTCCAAATATTATTTTTCTTTATAAAAAAAATACATGACTTAATCAGAATTAAATTGTGCACAAAAGGTATTATTATTGTCCAATACTCCTCCCTTTTCTACAAAACTCTTAAACATATTTGCCTAAAATTTGTCACAGATATTCTTCAATCCATTTTTTCTGCTAAGTTTTTAATATTGCCACTCAAAACAACAACAACAACGATTGGGGCATTTTGAATGTAAAATTAGAACTTTAAAATGCTTATTTTGGAAACTGCTATATTAATTTCTATTACACTTGTAATATGCACATTCTCTAATAATATTCTAGGATTTTTTTGTTCAGTCTTTTGGTCAAAAAGAAAAACTGAAAGGTACTTTAAAATGTTTTCAATACACATAGCACAAAACCTGCTGTAGAGGTAGTCTTCAGTTTACAAGTATCCATTTAGTGACCGTTTGAAATTATTACAGCTCTTAAAAATGTGAATTATGACCATTTTTCATACTTACAATTCAGTAGTGGGTTGCCCCTGATTCGCACCGGTTCTATAGAGCCAATAGTAAAACCGGCGGGAGGCCGTCCACTGACCCTGATGTCATGAAAACGCTTTGCGCATGCGCAGAAGAGCGTGCGTGCACGGCCCCGTTGCAAACCGGTAGTAAAGGTAAGTAGAACCCACCCCATTACAATTGTTGCAGCATCCCCATAGTCACATGATCAAAATTCAGCCACTTGGCAACTGGCATGTATTCATGACGGTTGTAGTATCCCAGAGTCATGTGATAACCTTTTGCAACCTTCTGACAAGCAAAGTTATTGGGGAAACCAGGTTCACATAACAACTGTATTACTAACTTGACAATCACAGTGATTCACTAAACAACTGGTGGCAAGAAAGGTCATTGTTCTAATAGCCATGGAAATTTTATCTCACTGTTAAACAAAGAGCTATAATATTTTCGCCTTTGTATCTTTTCCATGTTAGAGCAAATTGAGTATCAGGAAATAGTTCCTACTAGCTACCCCCAGGAAACCGTGTTTCCCCGAAAATAAGCCCTCCCTGGATAATAAGCCCAATTGGGCTTTTGAGCGCATGTGCTAAAATCCCCCTTGAAAATAAACCCTCCCCAAAAATATTTTAACGCATGCGCAGCCGGTCCCCGCCATTTCCTCTGGTTAGGGTTAAGGAGACAGAGCTGGAAATCAGGTAAGATGGCAAGAGGATCCTCATCTTGCTCCACGCGCCCCAAAATAATAAGACCTCCCTGAAAATAAGGCCAAGCGCTTATTTTGGGTTCAAAAAAAATATAAGACAGGGTCTTATTTTCGGGAAAACATGGTACAAAGTGAGCAGGATGATTTCCCAACCTGATAAACTTGAACCATGAAGTCTATCAGACATCTGTAGCATAGCTTCCGTATTTACCATAGGAGGAAATCTCATATTGCTGCCAAACTACTACTGGATTTAATAAATTAATTAGAAGGCTTCTACAGAGTAAACTCTACCTCAGGTCAGAATCTTGCATGTCTAAACTGAATTTGAGTCTCTGGTAGTTTATGTTATAATACCTGCTAGTCTTTATGGAACCATAACATTCCCTCTTGTGTTAACAAGACTTGAGGGCTTGACAGATAGGAAAAAATAGAATATATGCTTAATTAGTAAATGAGACATTGATAGGGAACCCACCTATGCCACTTTAAAGTCAGTCAATTATAATGACTTTGAGGAAGAAACAGGAATAAATTTGTAAATGCAATCTTTCCCCTTTGTTAAGCTTAAAGTTAATGAAGCAGCATCTTACTAACTGCATTCACTTAACAAATACTTGGTAGAAGATATTAAACACTTAACTGGTACTGATTGAAAAATTAGCTTGGTCCTAAAAGATAGTCCTTCAAAAAAAAAAAAAAAAAAAACTCAGGAGGGCTTTGGACTACAGCAGCTTCACTAAACATCAACATAGTCAGAAGCAGTCCTGTTTACAGGACTCCTCCATGAAATTGTGGGGCAGTATCTGGATATCTGGAACTCCATGCTAGCAATGACGTGGCCCAACATGGATAATAATATTATTGGCGTATCTTGTATAAGGATGGACCACCTTCTCTGCATTGCATTTGAATTGAGTAGAGTATTGGTAATTCATTTAACTAAGCAAAAGAAGAATGATGACATGTTGTGATTAGGAGACATAAAATATTCATGGAAAAGCATGAGACAGTTCAAGCCAATCTTTCATTTCTCTATCTTGGCTATCCAAATGCTGTATGAAATGAATATGTCATCAGTTGGCTTATATCTTTCTTTACCCTGGCCCTCACATTGTATTTCACAAGGGTAAATGTGCAAGTGACATGTTCAAAACCACCATAATTATTTATTTGAATGATGTACAAGCCATCTTTCAGGAAAACAATCTAGAAAAGGACAAAAAATAAAAAACAGTACCAACTACTTATTTGTAATAAAACAGCACCAAATTTAAATGGAGGAAAGAAACCAACAAAATAAAGTCCTACTATAACAGAAAGGTTCTTGAAGGCTTCGGTTAAACAAACTTCTTGTAGGAAATACTGTATTTCCAAAACCGCATAACTGCTAGTTCTGCTACTATTAGATTTTATTTATTTATTTATTATCAGACTTATATGCCGCCCTTTCTCCACAAGGACTCAGGGCAGCTCACAGCAATAAACAACAACAAGTCCAATTAAAATTCAACAATAAAAACTAAAATTCCCATTAAAACCCCATTCAGTCCAGGCCAGCTTGGCGAAACAGCCATGTTTTAAGGTCACGGCGAAAGGAGCGAAGGTCAGGGGCTACCCGGAGCTCCAAGGGGAGCTGGTTCCAGAGGGTAGGTGCACCCACAGAGAAGGCTCACTCCCTAGGGGCCGTCAGCCAACATTGTTTGGCCGACGGGGCCCCAAGTAGGCCCTCTCTATGTGAGATGATCCGCCAAATACCCCGGGCCTAGGCCAGATACTACCAATAAATATTATCCCCATGATTCTCTAAGAGAAATAGCTGCCAATGCTTTGAATATATTGCTTGTTTGTTTTTTATATCCACCACATTTCCTTTCTATGGGGAACTCCTTCATTTTTATTTTCAAAACCCTGTGAAGTAAGTTGGGTTTAGAGAATGTGACTGGCCCAAAATTAGGAATTAAGTCTGAATTAGGTTTCCTGCCTTCCTGTAAGCATCATTTGAATTGAGATCAGCTCCTGGTGATCTCAATGTGTTTATGTTGTTTTATTTGTTTACCATTTGCACTTCTGAGTTTAGTTTAGTTTGATTTGGTTTTGGCTTTGACGTCTCCCATCCAAATTAAACAATTAATTAAAAAGTCCAGCCACTAGCCCACAGTTAGACCCTTTGCCAAACTTAAACATTGTGTTATTCCAGAATTGCTTTGTGCCATATTCCACATTTAAGATTATATTCCATATTTGTGCCTGTTAAATATTCCATATTTAAGTCTGTAAACAATTGTTTAGCTGACTTGCAATCTGGGTTTTTTTTCAGCTGCTTAAACAATATAGGGAAAAGATTTAATTATGTTCTAGGGTTAACTTTCAAGAGAAAACAATGTATAATATTTTAATTAGAGTAGATGAAGTTTGTGAAAAAGAAATGCCTTTTGAACTATTTTGAAATGTTAACCATAAATCCCAGAGGAGATCTGAGAAGAAAAAAAAGAAGGTAGAAAATCCTGTTCATGAAAAAACTTGCTATGGCCCAAGAAGAACATTTAATTACATTTTAGTATATTTGCCGTGATTCATGATGGCTATTTGCATCAAATGATTTTAAATATTAAATATTAAATCCATTTAAATATAATAACTTTTGGATGAATTTTCATCTTTATTTCAGAGTCATGCTATTTTAAAATTTGTCATTAGAGCTAATAAGGAATGAAGTTGGAATTACTCTGTACATTTAAATGAAGCATAAATCAATTATTGAAGCAAAGGATTTTTTTTGCATCATTGTAATGATTATTGGAATAAATTTAGTCCTTAGATATTCCTTAATGATATTCTCATAGTGAAAGTAGAAAATTATACTGACTTAATTTTTAGAACATTGTGTTTAAATGGGCTTGTAATGTTTTCCTCTGGCAAAACCTACTAGATCAGAGGCTTTCAAATTACTTAAAGCATCTTAAGGCAGCTGAGCTCTGGACACAGAAAGCTTTCCATTTATGCCTCAAGTTCCTTTAACCACTGTATCATGAAATGCAGTATATTGCTACAACTAGGAACACAGCTTTATTAATGAAGGCAAAAAATGAAGGCAGTAAAACACAGAGCTGGTGACAATATTATATGCATTGGGCTGAGGTAACTCAGCCCTAGACAGCCTGCAATTTCTAAGATTTTAAACAGATCTCATATTCATTTTAAAGTAATATGTACACTTAATAAACAAATAATTTAAACTCATGTCAAGTATCTAATTAATCTAAGGAAATTAGATCATAAAGGCATACACACGAATAGAGAGACCGACAAAAGAGTGAGTAGACACACTCACAAATTTCTCTTGCCTGTTTTCCTATTTTCTCCTGCTTGGATAGCTACAAATGTATGGTATTTGGAGATATAGTAGGGCATACAGTACATCTGCCTTGCATGGCATTTGATTAGAAATTTCTTCGACATGATGGAGTTACTCAGAGTTTAATTGTTCTGCTCACAATATGTACATCTGCTTGCTGTGCAATATATAAACCCACTGTTCTGTTGCTTATGTTGGCCTTCAACATTTTGAGAGAGAGTTCTAGAGCAGAGTTCTCATAATAAATAGGTCACTTTATAAGTCAGAAACAACAACAAAAATAGCAGAAAAAGAATAAATCAGTACAAAACAGACCGTGGAGGGCAAAAATCAATTTAAAAGGAAAACAAATTAATACAGTCGGCCAAACAATGTCGACTGGCGACACCCAGGGGGAGAGCCTTCTCTGTGGGGACACCTGCCCTCTGGAACGAACTGCCCCCGGAGATTCGCAGGATTCCCGACCTATGTACCTTTCACCGTGCTCTTAAGACTCTTTTGTTTCAACAGGCCGGGCTGGCTTAGAAATTGAATTTTAATTGGGTGTTTGTAGTTTTTAATAGAAGGGCCAAATTTTATATATTTTAAATTGTTTTTAAATTTTATGGTATATGTTTGTTTTAATATGGCTGTACACCACCCTGAGTCCTTCGGGAGAAGGGCAGTATAAAAATTTTATTATTATTATTATTATTATTATTATTATTATTATTATTATTATTAATAATAATAATAATAATAATAATAATAATAATAATAATAACAGTGATCCAAAGACTAAGATTCTGCAGCACTGAAGAGCATCCAAAGTCCTGTTCACAAATTCACAGAAGGATGGGGAGATGAAATACCTAGCAAATGGAATTCCAAGTTTGTGCAGATACTTAGATACTTGTGCAGATACCTGTGCAGATACAACTATACTTAGGAGGCAAGCAGGGAGGGACAAGCACCAGAGAAAAATATCCTTTCCTTTCCATTTTGAGAGGGAGGGAGGGAGGGAGGGAGGGAGGGAGGGAGGGAGGAAGGAAGGAAGGAAGGAAGGAAGGAAGGAAGAAGGAAGGAAGGAAGGAAGGAAGGAAGGAAGGAAGGAAGGAAGGAAGGAAGGAAGGACTTTCTGATACCAGAAAGGAACAATTTTATAGGCTGGGGCTAATGGTGAGTAAAATATATTGAACTGCAGTATTAGAAAAATGCAATTCAAAACCATTCAAAACATGCAGAATCTGAGAACCATGTAAGGTTGTATTGTACTTTTCAGTTGTAGTATATTCTGATGAAAAATTATTTATACTGTGGACAATGTATTGTTCAGATTGTAACCCACTGAGTAGTAAATTTAAAAAAGAATAAATTAATAAATTATGGGGAAATTGCTTATGATGACCTATATGCAAACATGTTCATATTCAGAAAAATGTTTATAAAATGTGAATTCATTTTCATACATATTTCTGCTTTTTTAAAAAATTGCAAATTAAAGAGAGTGGTATAGAACACATTGGCAACTCCAACTTGATGTTGGAAAAATGAGCATCTGAATAAAATGAGTTTGATGGATTCATCCAACCTTAGAAATAACAAGTAGGAATTCAGAGAGAATATATGTAAGGAAGAGAGTTATATAAGCAATTGACTTAATGACATTTTGAAAACAAAATCCACATTGGAAAACAAGGAGAGGGAGGCAAGTGAGTGAAACTAAGCACATTTTTTAAAACTGTTTATGTGTGCTAATTGTCAATACTGATGAGTTTCTAGATTTTCAACAGATGGTGAGAAAAATAAAAATATATGTATATGTAAATCTAAATTTTAATGAATGCACGCCTCTATCTGTTCAAATTCGTATAATTTTGTCTCAGTCATTTACAAGAGTTTAGTCAAAGCTCTTTTAATGAGCTAGGATAGCATTTTGTTTATTTACAATGTATAGAGAGCAGCTAAAATCTAATGTATAGATTTTAAAGGCATACAGTATACACAGGTATGTATATGTGTGTGTGTTTCTAGTTATATTTTTCAAATTTCTATTTGCCACCAATACTAGAATGCTACTAGAATAGAAGTCTTGCAATCTAAGGTAGCCAACCTCAGTGTCAAGTATTATTAATGTTGAAGAAGAAAGGAATTACTCAATTGATACCCAAGGACAGACAGGGAGAACAAGGTCAGGGTGATTTTACAGAGTAAGAGAGAAGTAGGTGAAACTTACAAAACCCAAATAGTTAATATAAAAGGGTTATCATTCTTAATGCCCATGTCATCAATCTCTCCAAATGCATACCATGGCGATTTTCAAGCAACCTCTAGAGACTTGCTTATGTCTTGTCTACCAAGTGAAAGAAAAATGTCTCATGAGCTTCATTATCACTTCTACAGATAGAAAAAAAGTTCCTTCAACTGTATCTGTTTTTTGAATGAAGTCCTTGACAGATTTGGAGGGAATTTTAAACCAAAAGTCTTCAACACCTAAAAAAGTATTAATGAATATGCCTAGTTGTTGCTTCTTTTCCCAAATCTGTTCTCTCTTCCTTTAAAGTGGATTATCACTGATCAAATGTTTAAAACAATCTTTTCCAATGGTGTCTTCCAGATGTTTTGGACTAGGACTGCCATTATCTTCAGACATTATAGTAAACAAATTTAATTCAAAGGTATAAACCTCTTTAAAAGTTCAGTTATCTTTTCCACGAAAAGATTTCCTGAAAATAAAGCCATCCCATCTTGCAACTCTGATTTCCTTCTCCTTTTTAAATTACAATTATAGATTATTCTTATTCATATATGCTAGAAGCAAACCCCACTGAGTTCAATGAAACTTCCTCTGAATTGAGCACGTATTGATCTAAGGGCTGAAACTCTATTTCATTGCTACTAACTCAGAGAGATTATATGTTCCTCCTGATGAAATAATTAAAGTATCAAAATAATATATTTAGCTGATTTGTTCAACACTCAATTTATTCTTTGTTCTTTCAAGCACAAAAGTGGGGGGGTAAAGGTTCCTCTCACACATCTGTGCTGGTCATTCCCAACTCTAGGGGGCGGTGCTCATCTCCGTTTCAAAGCCGAAGAGCCAGCGCTATCCAAAGACCTCTCCATGGTCATGTGGCCAGCATGACTAAATACCAAAGGCGTACGGAATGCTATTACCTTCCCACCAAAGGTGTCCCTATTTTTCTACTTGCATTTTTTATGTGCTTTCGAACTGCTAAGTTGGCAGAAGCTGGGATAAGCTCACCCAGTTACATGGCACTAGGGATTCGAACCATTGAACTGCCGACCTTTTGATTGACAAGCTCAGCATCTTAGCCACTGAGCCACCGTGTCTCCTAAAATGTAGTAAATGCAGTTTGGAAATCCAAAAGGGAAGTAGGGCCCCAGTAGCTTTCAGAAAGATCCTTGAGGGATTCTTGTCTCTGTGTCTCTGTCTCTGTCCCCCCTCTCTCTTTCTCTCTCTCTCCCCCTTCTCTCCCCCCCTCTCTATCTCTCTGTCTCTCTCAATCAATCAATCTATACATCTTTCTATCTGCATCTATCTATCTATCTATCTATCTATCTATCTATCTATCTATCTATCTATCTAATCTATCATCTTTTTACGTGTAGATAGCTAGTAATCTGGTTTAAATATAATATTGCATTGTAGTTTAGATTGACTGTACTGTTTCATTTTCTTTATTCCTCCTAAAGGTTCTCCATGAGGAAGAGAAGAAGAAATTGCTTTCATTTTAAAGTGTTGCTTATTGTTTCATCCAAGTTGGACAGTATGGTTAACTTTAACTGGGTTCCTCTAACAACCCAAAATAATAAATCATTCAGTTTTCCTCACACATACCATAAAACTGATTGCAATCTGTTCTCATTCAGATGAATTAATTTCAGATGGGATTGGATACTTCCATTCTCCCTATGGCCATGCCAGAGGAAAAGATGGAAGGGGAGTCTTCATCTTAATATTTTCTGTTTACACTGTAATGTCAGATAAGTAGTTTGTACAATTTATTCTTTTTGAAGTTTTGAAGTTCTTTATGAGCATTTTCTGATTTCCTCAGAAAAGTAGTTGAATAATATGGCTAGCTTTAGTAATATCTCTTTTAAAAATGCTCTGAGGAATGAAGATAACAGCACAATATTTAATAGTGTAAATTATATGCAAATTAAATAGAAGTGAATCCTTTGCTCCCTGCATTATGGGAGGCAGATTTCTCTGCTCCTTACTTATTCTGAAACTCAAGGTGAGAAAGTGACTGGACCACCAGTCTCTGGATGTATGAGATGCAGCATTGTCTCAGGAAGGAGGAGATGTAGCATTGTCTTTCCATGGGATTTGTTAGACTCTCCATCCCTAACTTTTTTTATGCGGACTATGACCAACTCATTTTTTTCTCTATGCTGTCTTCTGGCCATTTTTGCCTATTAGGTCTTTAATATACAAATAATATTATCTAGAACACTCAATTGCATAATGTTTTACAATTAAAGTCATAACCGATCTGAAATGCAAAATGATGGTTGGAGTTGATTATTATATTTGTCCAAAGACTAATAGAGGAAGAAGAATAGAGATTAGAGATGAGATTAGAGAGACAGAGATAAGAGAGATAAGAGAGAGATGTAGTGGTAAAGTTGCTGACCTAGAAAATAAGAAAGTGTGAGTTTTAGGCACATTTAGGCATGTAATCCAGTGACTTTGGCTTAGTCATTTTCTGTTGTGGGAAAAATAGGAGGAGGAAGGAGTATTAGGTATATTCACCACTTTGATTTTTATACATACATACATACATACATACATACATACATATATACATGATTACTGTCAGATGTAAATGCCTTATTCTCTAATGTGTAAATAGTATATGAACGGGGTATCAGGGGTTAATTTATTCTTCACTTCTTAATGTATTCATAATTCACCACTCCCATATCTAGCTCCACCCATTGTATATATAAGGAGCTGTATGCACCCACTTCCTCGCTTCTATCTGTGAATATTCAGTGAATATAGAATGCCTAATGTAAATAAAAGGAGATATATTTGAACTCTTACTTGATTTATTGAGTCTGATCCTGAAAATATTGCAACAAGCTGGTAGCAGAGGATGGTTTATTGACTCAATAAATACTTAAAAATGTCTAAGAAAGATAGGCCCAACACCAGGGCATACAGCAAAGAAATGGAAACAGAACAAGAAATAATCAACGAATCCACAAACGCGATTTCGAGAGAATCCGAAGAATACACCACTGAAGACGAAGAAATAATAGATGAAAATGATGATCAGGAGGAAATCGAAATAGAGAATAACGAACTCAGGTCAGAGATATTAAAACTATTGAAGAGCCAGAAGAATGATGAAAGCCTCATCGCGAACCTCCAAGATATACTGAAGAACAGCGGAGCAGCGAGAGAGAAGCACATCACTAATGAAAAATCAAAAGACCCAAAAATAGTGAGTGATATGACTGCAGAAAAAATTATTGTGAAGAAGAAAAACGGTGATCCCGCGCGAAATTTTGAATGGCAGCCATCTTGGTTTCAACAGACCTCCAGGGTGAGCGAAGCAGAGCCAATCAGAAAACTCAATTCAAAATTTCTGGCGCGAAAAACATTATCAGACAACGAAAACGAAAAAGAAGATTCAAACACCTCAGAAGAATCAGAATCAGAAAGTGAAGGTGATTCAACAAACAATCAAATAAAATCAGCAATGAAAACGCTTTTTGCTGCATTTGGGCCAAAACTAAGAATTACTAAAAAGCTAACGAAGAAGCGAACGAGCAAGCCAATGCCTCAAGACCTGCCTGCTCCCATCCTGACTACGAGAGCGACGACGCCCGAACCCAGAGAGCCCTGCCGATACCGCCCCACGCCACAGACCGAAGCAAGCACCAACGCCCTCAAAAGAAGAGGAAGAGCAGCCGCCATCGTCAGGACTCCCAAGATCGAGCCAGAGACCGATTCATCTGAGGAGGAGCAGAACGAGCGAGCCGCAACGAGGAGAACCTCTCACGACGACTCCAGGGAAGAAATGGACAACGCGCATGCGCAAGACTACGCAGACGGTCCGGGAAGACATGAATTGACGAGAAGACCATGCAGGCTCGTTGCGAGCATCCCCACGCCGTTTTGTAACTTTCTGCATTTACGAGACCACGGACTACCTCAGGTTGTAAGTAATGGACTTAATAATGTCGGAAATTTACCCAGTGACTTCCCAAAGCTAAGGATAGATGGCATTAATTTACAAGAATGGTATCAGCAGCTCCAGGTTGTCTTTATGAAGGAAAACTTACTGTTTTTTATCACTAGTCCCCCCAAAAGACCTTGGACTCTAAAAATAGACTGTTTACACCATAGAGCATTTTTCTTATTAATATCTAGTGTATCTCCTGCAATGTATCACAGCATTAAGCAAAATCTGACTGTTTCAGAAATTATTCAATGCATGTTCAATTTGTTTCACAGTGACAGTGTAGCTACCACCACAAGGATGTCTAAAGATTTCTTTTCATCTAGGATAAAACCAGGGGTTTCCATAAGTGAGCACTTAATATCTTTAAACAAAATAAGAGCTGAACTGCATTTAAGGGGGGAGGTGATCTCAGACCAAACAATGAAAAGTGTTATTATCAACTCACTTGATCCATCATGGGACAATTATATGTCACATTTAGACACAATCAATCTAGGATACTTATCCATAGAAAGTCTATCCAATAAATTAATAGCAGAAGACAATTCAAGAAGGAATCGTTCTAACAATCACATAGAACACAAACCATATAGGAAAGTAGCTTTCCAAGAAAAATATAATGAAACATTTAAATGTCATAACTGTGGATCCAGGGAACACAATAGAAGAGATTGCCCCAAAATTTCAAAAGAAAGACATAGGTCTGAATATAGAAACAAATACAATTATAGACAGTCTTCCATGGATAGACATAGATATAGAAGCCCACCAAATTACAAAGAGAATAGAGGGGGCAGAGATAATTCAAAGGATAGAAAATCTGGTTCACTGAATGGATTAAATAAACAAGACAACACTAACATACAGCAGAATGAGAACAATAATTGGCTTATTGATTCTGGAGCAACTAATCACACCACTAATAACAAAAATATATTGTCTTCATTTGTAGAAGATAAATTTGTAATAAAGGTAGCTAACCAAGAAAAGGTTCAAGTATTAGGTAGAGGGAATGTAACCTTGCCTGGTCTAGGAAAAATAGAGGGGGTATTGCTAATACCTGAAATACCTCATAACATACTAAGTGCCATAAAACTAAGTAGAGATTTTGATATTAACATTGTTTTTTCTAAAGGAAAAGCGACTTTGGAGAAAAATAAAATAGATATAGGCACTATGATGATTAAAGGAGGCCTACCTTATCTAATAACAAAGGAAAAATGGTTGCACAACATTGATTCAAATATGGAAGATTGTATTGAAGTAGATGATGGAAACATTAGCAACAGTGACAATGATGAATGTAAAATATCTCATGATCACAAAGATGCACACAATGAAAAAAAACCAAAAATAGGTAAGCCAATTCATGATGAGTGTGCTCACATCTTACATAGGAAGTTAGGACATGCCAGTTTTCCTGTAGTACAAAAAATGACTGAACACGCAGAAGGTGTTAAAATAAAAAATTGTGAAAACTATTTGGAATGCTCAGTATGCAAATCTACAAAACTAAAAACTAGCCCCAGGCCAAGAAAATCTACTAGATCAACCAACAAAATTTTTGATTTAGTACACATGGACTTAGTTGGTCCACTAACTCCATCAATCACTTATAGAAAATGTTACTTCTTGACCATAGTAGACGATTATAGCCGCTATGGATTTGTTTATACATTAAAACACAAAGATGAAACCTTTCAAAAATTTAAAGAATTTTATAAACGCATAGAAACACAACACAATATCAAAATAAAACAAATCATGACAGATAGGGGATGTGAATTCATGTCTAAAGAATTCTCCCAATGGTTAAAGGACAAAGGAATGTTACATTACACATCTATTCCATTTTCTGCATTCCAGAACGGGATTGTAGAGAGGAAGAACTCAACATTACAAACCATGATTAGATGCACATTGGAAGATGCTGGCTTAAGCAAACAATTCTGGTCAGAAGCCCTACATTATTCCAATTACACACAGAATAGAACCTGGTCCAGCATTGTAAATAAGACACCATATGAAGTGATGTATAATAGGAAACCAAAATTGGCACACATGCACATATTTGGAGTCACTGCAGACGTACACATACCTAAGCAATTAAGAAGAAAGGGAGAAAACGTGTCCAGAAGACTCAGATTTATGGGATATGAGACAGGCACTAAAGGGTACAGATTCATTGATAATAATAACAAATTTATAGTCTCCAGAACAGCTGTGTTCCATGAACAGGCCAACTGGTCTAAAATACATCTTAATGAAATATTTCCAAGTAACAACAAAGATACAAAATCTCAAGAGAAAGGGACTATAGAAAAGCAAAATATCAACAAATATAAAAACAAAACCAAAACATGGACAAATAGCCAACACAAAATAAAGACAGACACACTAACAAAAAAGGAAGCAAGATATTTGCATGATAACAATAGTAAGCCTGAAAAAACAATTAGAAACACCAGAAATCAGATGCCTAATAAATACAAGGATTATATAATGCATATGGATGGTGAGTCAACGACACCTAATACATATGAGGAAGTGTTAAAACTCCCTCGTAAAGAAAAAGAAAAATGGGAATTAGCAATGAAAAAAGAGATGGAAAGCTTACAAGGGTTAAATGTATTTACACCTGCAGTTGCACCAAAAGATAAAACAATTATTGGTACCAGGTGGATATATAAAATTAAGAACTTAGAGGGAGGCAATACCCTATACAAAGCTAGACTAGTTGCACAAGGTTATGCACAGAAATATCCGGAGGACTATACTGACACGTATTCCCCCACAGTAAGAACTGAGAGTGTCAAAACAGCTCTAGTGGTAGCATCAGCACTCAATCTCGATGTATTCCAATATGACATACAGACTGCGTATCTACACGCAAAACTAGATAAGGAAATATATGTAAGAGCACCTCACAGTCAATACACAAACAAGAATGAGACTTGGTTGTTAAACAAGAGTTTATACGGGTTAAAACAATCTGGTAAACGATGGTATGATTGTTTAGTAAAAGTACTTAAAACCATGGACTTCAATGCCACCACTGCTGATAACTGTTTCTTTGTCAAAAAGAGTGATGATTACATAGAATTTGTATTGATCTATGTGGATGACATTTTATACATAGGAAAACATAAAGAGAGAAGAGAAACTTTTGTGACTAAGCTAAGTGAACATTTCTCATTGAAATCTTTAGGCAAAGTAAACAAATATCTTGGTGTTCAAATTAATAAGACTAAAAGAGGATTCAAACTTACTCAGAGAGATAAGATCATAGAGCTCTTAAACAAATGCAATCTAAGTGATGCCAAACCTTGTGATACTCCTATGCAGACTGACTTTCTAAGAAATGCTGATGAATCATCCCCTGAATTCAAAGATAACACATTTTATAGATCAGTCATAGGTTCACTTCTTTATATATCTAATTGGACAAGACCAGATATCGCTTTACCCCTCAATTTATTATCCAGACATGTCAGCAAGCCAACAATGTACCACTGGGAAGCTGTTAAAAGAATATTAAGATATCTGAAAAATACACTAGACTTTTGTTTAATGTTGGAACCTAACGATAATAAAGAACCAAAGCTTACATGTTACGCAGATGCGGACTGGGCTGGAGACACCTCATGTAGAAAAAGTACATCTGGTTATATATTCCTCTTAAATGACTGTCCAGTTTACTGGTACACGGGTAAACAAGAATTAGTGGCCACTTCAACGACAGAAGCTGAATATGTTTGTTTATCCAAAGCTGCAAATAACCTTGTATGGTTTAATGATTTGATTTCAGATGTTTGGAAAAAAACTGCTTTGCCTTTTGTTATGCATGAAGACAATAAAGCAGCTATTGAAATATCTAGATCTGACGCCATTGGACAAAGGTCCAGACACATAGATATAAAATTTAAACATGTGAGACAATTATCTCAGGATGGATTTATTAAAGCAGTGCATTGTGAAACTTCAGAACAATTAGCTGACATATTGACAAAACCTTTACCTTCTAAGCAGCATAAATACTTAACTTCTAAGTTGTATGTTTTGTACTGTCCTGAATCTGAATGTAATTGGTGTTGCATAACGAATCGGCATTTAGAGGGGGATTTGTCAGATGTAAATGCCTTATTCTCTAATGTGTAAATAGTATATGAACGGGGTATCAGGGGTTAATTTATTCTTCACTTCTTAATGTATTCATAATTCACCACTCCCATATCTAGCTCCACCCATTGTATATATAAGGAGCTGTATGCACCCACTTCCTCGCTTCTATCTGTGAATATTCAGTGAATATAGAATGCCTAATGTAAATAAAAGGAGATATATTTGAACTCTTAACTCTTACTTGATTTATTGAGTCTGATCCTGAAAATATTGCAACAATTACATTTATGATTGTAAGCTGCCTGGAGTTACCCTTGGATAGCTTGGGTGGCCAATAAATTTTACAAATAAATAAATATATTTAAAAGGTGAATTAAAAAAAAAACATCATTATCATCATCATCATCATCATCATCATCATCATCATCATCTTGTTTACTATGGCAGCTGCATATACCCAAATCTCTAAAATTTGCACTACCTCCTGACAAATCCAGTATCAGGATTTTCTATATTAAACAATCAAATTAGAGAGGGATGCTTTTTAGAAAATGATTTATTTTACATACTTCCACATCATCTCAGTACTTGCATACCTGAAGTTCTGTGCATCCAGAGATGGCAAAACAATGTTAAAGAGCTTATATTATAAAAGATAAACTGGATACACACTATATTTTTTTTAAAAAAAAGTTATTCAAATATTCACCTTAAATTACTGTTTCAGTAAAGCAGCAAATTATTTCTCTTGATCAGAGATCTTTCCACCCCAGACCACCCCAACGATGCCCTTGATGTGATGTCTCGCTGCCTGGAGGCCGTGCGGGTCTGGATGGGGAGGAACAGGCTCAGACTCAACCCGTCCAAGACCGAGTGGCTGTGGCTGCCGGCGTCCCGATATAGTCAGCAGGTGCCATCGCTGACTATTGGGGGTGAATCTTTGCCCCCCACAGAGAGGGCTCGCAATCTGGGTGTCCTCCTGGACGCACGGCTGTCTTTAGAAGAGCATATGACGGCCGTGGCCAGGGGGGCCTTTTATCAGGTTCGCCTGATCCGCCAGTTGCAGCCCTTTCTGGACCGGGACGCCTTGCGCACGGTCACTCATGCCCTTGTCACCTCCCGGCTGGACTATTGTAATGCTCTCTACATGGGGCTCCCCTTGAAGAGCACTCGGAGGCTCCAACTGGTCCAGAATGCGGCCGCGCGGGTGGTTATGGGCGCAACTCATTGTGCCCGCGTGACACCCCTCCTGCGCGAGCTGCACTGGCTCCCAGTGGTCTTCCGGGTGCGATTCAAGGTGTTGGTTACCACCTTTAAAGCGCTCCATGGCATAGGACCCGGGTACCTTCGAGACCGTCTTCTGCCACCAATAGCCTCCCACCGACCAGTCCGCTCCCACAGAGAGGGTCTCCTCAGGGTGCCATCAGCCAAGTTATGTCGGCTGGCGACACCCAGGGGGAGGGCCTTCTCTGTGGAAGCCCCAGCCCTGTGGAATGAACTGCCCCCGGAAATACGCAAGATCTCCGACCTCCGGGTGTTTCGTTGCGCATTGAAGACCCTGTTGTTCCGCCAGGCCGGGCTATCAACTTAATAATTTTAAATTGGGGTATTTTAAATTTTGGGGGTTTTAAATCGGCCAAATCTATTTAATTATTTTAATTTTTAATTATTGTTGTGTCTTGTGTTTTTAAATTGGCTGTACACCGCCCTGAGTCCTTCGGGAGAAGGGCGGTATAGAAATAAAATTATTATTATTATTATTATTCAAACTTGGCAGCTTTAAGAGTTGTGGACTTCAACTCTCAGAATTCTCCAGCCAGCTATGCTGTGCTGGAGAATTATGGAAGCTGAAGTCCACAAGTCTTAAAGCTACCAAGTTTGAAGACCTCTGCTATTGACAGTAATATACATCTGCTGATGCAATTCCTTTTGTCAGAAGAATCAGAAAGTATAACTATCACCCCTCTTTGAGTTCCACAAATATCCTCAAAATCTACACCAGAGGGTCTTCAACTTTCCGGCATAGATCTTAAGGATACAGGGGAAAAGAGGAGAAGAAGATAAATATAAGAGGGAGGAGATAAAAGAAAATCCTTTCATGCCAGGGAGTGTTTCAGATTGGGTTTCAGACCATGTATTATTTCCCCTTCAAAACTGTCTTTGTTAATTTTTAAAATATGGTAAGTTTAACAGTGAACAACTAGTCAGATTATAAGCTTAATGTTAAGCCTGTTCTCCTTCACTGTGCTAAAAATAGCTTAATGTATGAACCTATAATTTTGTAGCTACAGTAGTCATTGTGAGAAAGTAATGTAGGTAATGAATATGTACATAATTAAATATCTAAAGCAGTTTGTGCAGTCCTTTTCATGCACTATGCTTTTAAAAGAATTTCATCACAACAGTGTGCAAGATTTATAAGAGGTCTTTTATTCTTTCAAAAGAAATTTTCTACATCTTTCTACACATCTACATTTCTTACAGCTACTTTCATAGATGTGAGGTCTCTTATTGTCCACCAGTCTGGATATTTCTTACAAAGATGTTTCTGTTTCTTTCTGATTGTAATGTTGCAAGAAAAAAAAAATGCATGGCACTGAAGAAATCATGAAGGATGCATCTCCAATCGAAGGACAGTTCCAGTAACTGATCTTTTCTTTCTGCTCTTAGAAACTTCAAAGTTGGTATCCAGATCTCATTCATCAAAGGGAGCTATTTCACTAGTAGCATGATTTTGTATGGCAGTAATGATTGAGATCATGCATTTCACTAGAATGTAAAAAGATTGCTTGGTTTTACCTTCTTGTAGTGCATGTACTGCTCTACTGTAGTTTTAAAATATGATTTATGCCCTGGTGTGATAGATGCACAAGGTGGATGGTGGCTTATTCAAGAAACTGTACTTAGACAAAACATTGCTAGGTGTCATATGCGAATGCAGCTTGCAATTGTGTATTACTTTTCATGACTGTACCTAGTACTAGTATTATAGTACTGGTAACACTAGTACCTAGTGTTGTAGTTGCTGCTAGTACAAGAAAACTCTGAACTACAACTGTTTTCTCTGTTTCAGTGAAGGAAAATACATAACTGACATAGTCTGTGACTAACTATGCACACTGTGCATTGTTCTTAAAATATATATAACAAGCTTGACCAATTTTCAATTTCTAAGAATATAATTTTGAAAATGTTCACATATTTTGAACAAGGGAATAGTTATGGAAGACTCATGCTGGGGTGTTTTAGAACTTCACCTAAACTGTAGGCAGCAGTGTTCATTGAACTGCAGCACACCGCTGCACTCTGCCACAGGGAGGCGGAACCATTGAGGTGGTACCGCCCCAGGCGCCTGATGGATCCAGATAGGTTCCAGATGGAGCTTGGGCCATTTCCTGAGGCTCTGGCACATGGCTCGACTGAGGAGCTGGTGGCCGCCTGGGATAGGGCGGCTGCTGGAGCTTTGGATCGGGTCGGGCCTTTGCGGCCTCTGACCCGGCATCAATCTCGCCTGGCTCCTCGGTTCACCGAGGAGCTGAGGGAGATGAAGTGCCGGAAAAGACGCCTGGAGAGTGGTTCAGCCATTCTGAATCTGACCGAACACTGGTAAGGTCTCATATTAAGACCTACCTGGTGGCGATAAAAGCGGCGAAGTATAACTATCTTACTGCTCTTATTGCATCATCAGATAATCACCTGGCCGCCCTGTTTAGGGTGACCTGCTCCCTGCTCCACCAGGAAGCGCGGGAGGACCCCTTGGAGGGTAGAGCCGAGTATTTTGTACAGTATCTGTTTGACAAAATCACTCAGATTTGGGAATACCTGGACTCTGACTGGGTAGATTCAGGGGGCAGGACAGAGGCAGGTCTTGTGAGTATTATCTGGGAAGAGTTTGATTCTGTGATGCCCGAAGATGTGGACAGGATACTGGGCAGACTGAGCGCAGCCACATGTTTACTGGACCCGTGTCCCTCCTGGTTGGTGCTGGCCTCTCGGGAGGTTACACGAGGCTGGCTTCAGGGGATTATAAATGCTTCTTTGAGTGAGGGTGTCTTCCCTGCTGCCTTTAAAGAGGCGGTGGTGAGGCCTCTCCTCAAGAAGCCTTCCCTGGACCAGGCAGTGTTGGCAAATTATTGTCCAGTCTCCAACCTTCGCTTCGTTGCGAAGGTTGTTGAGAGTGTGGTAGCGCGACAGCTCCCCCAGTACCTGGATGAATCATTGTATCTGGATCCATTCCAGTAGGGCTTCAGGCCTGGGTACAGCATGGAAACGGCATTGGTCGCGTTGGTTGATGATCTCTGGAGGGCTCGGGACAGGGGTTGTTCCTCTGTCCTAGTCCTATTAGACCTCTCAGCGGCTTTTTATACCATCAACCATGGTATCATGCTGCACCGGCTAGAGGAGTTAGGGGTGGGGGGCACCGTCCTACGGTGGTTCTCCTCCTTTCTCTCTGACTGGTCGCAGTCCGTGTTGACAGGGGGGCAGAGGTCGACCCCGAGGCCCCTTGTATGTGGGGTGCCACAAGGGTCAGTCCTCTTGCCCCTTCTGTTCAACATTTATGTGAAGCTGCTGGGTGAGATCATCCGTGGTTTCGGGGTGAAGTACCATCAGTACGCTGATGACACTCAGCTGTACATCTCCACCCTGGACCACCCCAATGATGCCCTTGAAGTGATGTCCCGGTGCCTGGAGGCCATGCGGATCTGGATGGGGAGAAACAGACTCAGGCTCAACCCATCCAAGACTGAGTGGCTGTGGTTTCCGACATCCCGATATAGTCAGTTGGTGCCATCACTGACTATTGGGGGCAAGTCATTGGCCCCCACGGAGAGGGTTCGCTACTTGGGTTTCCTCCTGGACTCACGGCTATCTTTGGAAGACCACATGACGACCGTGGCCACGGGGACTTTTTATCAGGTCCGCCTGATTCACCAGTTGCATCCCTTTCTGGATCGGGACTCATTAAATAAGGTCACTCATGGTCTCGTTACTTCCCTCCTGGACTACTGCAATGCTCTCTACATGGGGCTCCCTTTGAAGAGCACCCGGAGGCTCCAGCTGGTCCAGAATGCGGCCGCGTGGGTGGTTATGGGAGCGACGTGGTGTTCCCATGTGACCCCCCTCCTGCGCGAGCTGCACTGGCTCCCGGTGGTCTTCCGGGTGCGCTTCAAGGTTTTGGTTACCACCTTTAGAGCGCTCCATGGCATTGGACCAGGGTATTTACGAGACCGCCTTCTGCTACCAATAGCCTCTCACCGACCAGTACGCTCCCATAGAGAGGGGCTTCTCAGGGTGCCGTCGGCCAAACAGTGTCGACTGGCGGCCCCCAGGGGGAGAGACTTCTCTGGGGTACCTACCATCTGGAACGAGCTCCCCACAGAGATACGGAGGATCCCGGACCTGCGCATGTTTCGTTGTGCTCTCAAAACTTTTTTATTTCAGCAGGCTGGCCTGGCCTAACTCTCCTCTTTTAAATTTTTAATTCGTTTGATTTTATAAATTGGGTGTTTTAATCTGTGTTTTGGCCAAAATATTTAATAATTTTAAGGGATTTTTTAATATCTGTATTATCTGTATTTTATCTTGGCTGTTCACTACCCTGAGTCCTCCGGGAGTAGGGCGGTATAGAAATTTGATTAATAAATAATAAATAAATAAATAAAGTTGGTAAAGCATCAGTTGCTTTGAAGGCTTGTAACGGTAAAGGTTCCCCTCGCACAAATATGCTAGTCATTCCTGACTCTAGGGGGCGGTGCTCATCTCCATTTCAAACCAAAGAGCCAGCGCTGTCAGAAGATGTCTCCGTGGTCATGTGGCCAGCATGACTAAACGCCAAAGGCACACAGAACACTGTTACCTTCCCACCAAGGTGGTTCCTATTTTTCTACTTGCATTTTTTACATGCTTTTGAACTGCTAGGTTGGCAGAAGCTGGGAAAAGTAACGGGAGCTCACCCCGTTACGCGGCATTAGGTATTCGAACTGCTGAACTGCCAACCTTTTGATCGACAAGCTCAGCGTCTTAGCTACTGAGCCACCATGTCCCTCTTTGAAAGCTTGTAACAAATCTTAACTCAAGTATTCTTTGCCCCTTAGGTAAAAAGCAATTTTAAAAGCTTCAAATTGTTGAGTTCAGAAACTGCATTCCAAGATCTACATATACAGGATATGTTCCTTTTGAATACCCTGCTTCTGAATACACAGGAAAAGGATCAAACTGCATATCAAGAACCAAGTCTGAAGTATGATTGCAATTTCAGGTGTGATTAGTAAATGATTGCTAAGTAGTCACAAATTTGTTAAAATTTATCAAAGATGAAATACTAATTACATCGTCTTCACCTATATCTCTGCAGAAGAAAATATAAAGCTTCAGTTTATACAAGTTCGTGATTTGACCCTATTTGCTCACTTGTCATTTTTCATTGTCTTTCACTATTACCTAGAAGCCAGAACTGGATGACATGACAAGGTTTTGGCATCATAATTTAACTTTGCAATGTGTTCTCCATCATTTCCCATAACACTATTTATCTACTTTCTCGACATAGAAAGTGGTCTCTACAGGCTTACATTGGCATAATTTTGTTATTGCCTTGACACAGTAATATGGTCTCTACAGACTTAAAAAAGAAAATTTTGTCACTGCCTTAATATCGTAATGTCCTTCAAAGAAGGATCTTCAGATGTATCATATTTACTCACTATAAGCAACATGGCCTTACTATGAAACTGTAAGAAACTATGTTTCTGGATAAGAGAAAATATTGAATTTTTCTAGTGAAGTAAAAAAGGAATGAGTTAACATTAAGAATTATATATCTATGAACACTCCTACTTTTTAAAGCATTTGAAATATATCCCTGTCTTCAGAATGATGAATTCAACCTATTTCCATGGTTTGTACCACACACCCATTTCAGCTTTCCTGACTTCAGAAATTATAGCAGTTTGCATTAGGAGTCCTGGTGGCACAGTGGTTAGAATGCTTATTGCAGGCTGACTAAGTCCATTGTCAGGAGTTTAATTTGGACTGGCTCAAGGTTAACTCAGCCTTTCATTCTTCCGAGGTTGGTAAAATAAGGACCCAGATTGTTGAGGGCAATATGCTGACTCTGTAAACCACTCAAAGAGTGCTGTTCAGCACTATGGAGCACTACGTACACTAAGTCTAAGTGCTATTGCTATGTCTATAATAGCATGAGTAAAAATTAGATACTGAATTGGGTAGGGTAAGGTTGTGCCCAGGGAATTTAAATTCATCTTATAAGTTATCTTAAAACTTTACAATTACTTTTTTATATGTGTATTATGTAAAAAGGGATACCAAATAAAATTAAAGATGCTCCTTGCCTTTATTAGGTTCAGGCATTTTTACATCGCTGTGTAGATTTTTGAGAATTTTGCCAATTCATCTCTTTAAAAAAAATCAGATCACCAGTGAGATCATTTGAATTTGTTGCTTTATCAACAATTTTCACCTCCAGAAGTGTTAATTGGCCTTTATACTCAGGTCAAAGGCCAAGACTATATAATTCTTCCATACAAGTTTGATAGCAATTATCTGAAGGAATATTTATTTGTTTTATCCTGCCTTTATTATTTTTAATAGGTAACGGAAAGTGGGAAACATACATACTATTTCCTCCTCTTCCTATTTACCTCAGAACAACCCTGTGAGTTGGGATGAAACAACATGACAGGCCCAAAATTCTCAAACCAGCTTTTATACCTAAAGTGGGATTGGTACTTTCCTGGTTTTTAGGCTGGTGCCATAACCGCTAGTTCAAACTGTCTCCAAATATAAATTTAGAATATAAATTTAACAAGAAATGACCTTTTAAGTTTCAGCTTCTATGATTTAGCTAAAGTCAGCTGGCAATAAGATTGGATGCTAGAGATGTAATGGATCCAAGACTTAAAAGCCACTAATATAACCTGTCCCTCTTATATACCCATTGTTTGTGTCCTTATTTATATAAGCAGTACATGACGGGTAAGATACTGAGTAAAAATATTTTCTATCTTAAAATAACAAAGCAAAATATAAACAGTATACTTTTCTCCAGTTACATGTATCATTTATTATTGCATGATGTTGTCATATTTTGGTGAGTTTAGCATAGTAAGAAATCAATACATTCTTCCAGATTCTGATACTGGACATAATCCATTGCGAAGTACTATTAAGTATAATTGCAATAGAACTGCCAAAGAGCAAATTGTTCTTAAATCAATTTAAAAAATGGAGAATATCTTTCACTTCAACAATTCCTATCTTATTGTCAAATAATGGTGCACAAGATTTTTCATTCAGTAATTCCAATTAAGGATGGAACTTTTTAAATACATTGCAATTAGAAATAAACAATCAATACTGCCATATGTCATAATTAAATAGGATTCTGTTCCAGATACTATTAAACACACACACACACACTCTTTCCAAAATCATTCCCACAATAGCACTGCTATGCATTCTGAAAATGGAGACTAGGCAAAATCATACTTTCTTAGATATATTTATCATGGGATCTCTTGGGTTAACTTAAATAGTTAACACTATGAACCTGGAAAGTAAACTCTGTTACATGTACTGCACTGAAAATTTTTGGACATTCACAACATACATATATCCAAATGGATTTTGAGACCAAGAAGATACACACATCTCCAATATCCCATCCTGGATCTCGGCAACTTTATCATTTCCATATCTGGAAACTAAATTTTGGTGCAGTTATTAACTTCAGTACTTGTGAATGTCCAAAAATTTGCAATGCAGACAGATGGAGAGACCTGTTGGTAGTCAGATTTATGTGTAGATCTACACTCTCTGAACCCTTTTCAGCTGCAACTGTGTGCATTTGAGAAGTTGTATAGGAGTATGTTTAAAACATAACATTTTAGCAGATTAATATTAGGGAGTTTTAGAAAAGCCATTTTACCTTTTTTGGTAAATACAGGAGGATGGTAAGACTGTAATGTGAGCAGTCCAATGCTCCCTGTACACAGTTGAATGCATTGCCCCCTCTGGTGGCCACATGTATAGTATCAATGTGAATAAACAATACATACAATGTATGTAAACTACTCTAAGTGAACAGAGGCCCTGGATAGTTCAACTGAATTAGGTGAACAGAGACAAAGACCTCTTGTGAGATAAACTTAAGGCCTTCACCAAAGATAAATACTGTACCTCTTCCTGATCATTAGTAAGCTCCTTACAAACATAGACTATTTAGAATTTACTTATATGCAGAAAGAACTTTTTATATCCTGAACCAGAAAGTGATTTAGAATTGCTATTTATTAATATCTTTACTTTTCAAACTCTCTATTGCAGTAATTGTGCATTAAGCCAGGTAGTTGTGATTTTATCAGACTCTTGCTCAAAAGACTAAAATTGTAGAACAAAAATTGGAACATCTAGGGAGATACATTAACCCAAGTTTAATGTTTTAAATATAACATAATTGCCTAAGACATCCAAGCCATTGTCTAAAGTATGGACAGCACAGAGAAAATACTGCAACTACAGTACTTTAACGTTTTTCAGTTTGAAAAGCAATTTCTACCACAAACTACAGGTAGTCCTCAAATTTTTCATTTAGAAACTGTTTGCAGTTATAAAGGAAGTCCAATCCTTGAATTTAAGATTGATCCCTGTACTTTTGCAGTATTCCTCATGGCCACGTAATCAAAACTCAAGCACTTGCCAACCAGCATGTATTTTCAATGGTTGCATCATACTAGGGTCATGTGATTGCCATTTCCAAGTTTCCCAACTGTTTTCCAACAAACAAAGTCAATGGGAAAAGCTGAATTCACTTAACAACCACTTGATTCACTTAACAACTGTGATGATTCACTTAGCAATCACGGCCAAAAAGGTGGTAAAATTGGATGTGACTCATTTAATGAATGCCTTGCTTAGCAAAAGAAGTTACAATCTCAATTGTAGACATAAATCAAGGATCCTTTAAGACCATAATCTTAACTATTCCTCCCCACAAAAATTGTTTCAATTCTGAAAGGGTGCTCTTATGCTGTCTCGTCCCTTGAGGTTGACCCATGCAAGTTTGGGGTTGGTGTTTTGCTAACAGTCTTTGAAGTATTTATTTATTAAATTTGTTTGCCGGCCATCTCGCCACAAGGCGACAGGTTTACTGCCAATGGGACTGGCTCTCCTATTTCTGATAAATTTTATTCAGGTTGGCAGTGCACTTATTTAGGATAAGCTGCAGAGTTATCAAGTGTTGGACACCAAATGGTAACATAAATTGAGCTTCTTCTTGTAAAGTATTGGATGTGAACCAGAATTTGCAGCTACCTAAATGTATCTTGAACCCTCTTCTTATATCAATGTAATCTTTCCGTCTGCTGTCCTGGAGGACAGTTTTAACAGAACCTCTTCGAACAGCAGCATTGCCCTTGTTCCACAGATGTCATTAAAAATATTGGGTGTATTGCTATATTGCCATTTTGGAGGGAAATCTGTGCAGTAAACTTATGATGCCCTGTTAGCAAACATTTGAAGCTACCCAGATGACTTCCTGTGCATCTTGTCCTTGGGATAGTCATCGTGCCATTACTTGTAAAATAGCAACATTATATGCAACAACATATAGAATATGTATATAATAAGAGACATCTCTAGTGATGCTGGTAATCCATCTTTTTCAGTAGTTGTGGTTTTAGATTACTGATTGTTTTATTACACATTGTTTTATCGTCTGGGTGTTTTCTTGCTCATAGACTACTTTTGATGGTTGGCCTTGGGTCATTCATTTAAAAGGATGCTGGAAGAATGGCAGCGAAGCTTTCTTCATCTGATACCAAATTCATAGCCTTGTAACAATGTAATTAACAGCATTTTTAAACATTAGGAGATGGTCTAATAGGGCAGCGGGTATGGAATGCACCAGCTCGTCCCAAAGGTGCTTTTTCAAGAGGCAACTGGTCTTTCTTGTTTTTCTTTGAAGATGTTTTGCTTCTCATCCAAGTAGCTTCTTCAACTCTGGATGGTGAGAAATGGAAGGATTTGCAAGCAGCTGGTCATTTGCATTCTTTTAGTGAGTCGTTGAGGCCATTTGGAGGTTTATCTATGATTTCACAGGGTCACCTGAGTAATGGAAATGGATGTGGAACCTTCTTGGAACTGCTGAAACTGCTCCTTTTTACGGTTTGGATGTATGTGTCACAAGAGCTCGAAAAGCTGAAACACGTCATGTTTCCCAATGACAGGACATTAAAGTCTAACACTTCCTACATGGGAAGGATTAAAGTGGATTGTGCATTTCAAACTAAGAGTGTGTGCTCGTAGGTTTTTGTCCCTGACATATAGGCTGATGTCAGGGACAAAAACCTAGTTTTACTGCTAATTTTTTATGGACATGAACTACATACAGACCAAATTGGGGGGAGGGGGGGAATGCATCTATCAATCCGTAGCAGTAAAGGGTTCTGCCTCTGCTTTGTCATGTCAATGAGAGAGAACAATTTTGTGCTTACGAAAGTGACTTGAGTTATAGGCATAGATAAAGTCACTTGACAGTGAGATGGGATAACAACAACAACAACAACCAACAAATTTAAATCTTATGTTCTGACCTAGGCTTCTGGAGAAAGCATATATCACAATCTTAGTTCCAAAAAAACTCTTTTATTGAGACAGCTGTGAATTATGGTCATTCACAGCCCGTAATGATTCACAAACAGTCTATGAAGATTCCAACAGATGTCTGCTCAAGTTGACATAGTTTTTCAGGGTAATGTTGATAAGCACCCACCTTTATCTCCCTTGAAACGCTGCCAGAGACTAATTGTCAATTAGTTTTGCAAGGCCAAATAGAGCACAGTGTCAAATGGACTTCTCAGAACTTGAATTGACTATATGAACTAATTGCTTCCTGCAAAGGCTCACGCCCATTTGCTCCTCTTTTATGTCTTATGGGAGGGGCCAATCATCTCCAAGCCTTACTCCTGAATCGCCCTTTTTTTCTTGATTGTTCTTGCCTTCTGGCAGCTCTACGCATGCACACACTGGGAACAGGCTCACACTGTTCTTCTGCCTTGCTGATGTCAGATTCCGGAGGCTCCGGAGGCAGCACATAACTATCAGATGGCCCTGCCCCCCTCTCTGCCTCTGACACAGAGCCCTCATCTGAGCCTTCCCCAGACTCCAGAACTGGCCCACGTTCCTCCCCAACTTTCTCACTGTCCGAATCTGCCTCCAGCTCCGCTGGTCACTGGCAGGCCACAACATCTTAGGGGTTTCCCAGGAATAAAGTTCCATCCAACTTTATAAGTATGCCAAATATTAAAAGCTACTTTCCTACATTGTTAGCAGGAAATAATTTGTATTTGATAATTTTTTGAATTATTGTTCTTGTATTATTTTTATATGATTGTTATATCATATAACAATATGATGTCTTTATTTAGATTTATGGTATGCATCATGGATTCATTTGTAAAATGATGTTCTAGGAAACAAAGAAATAATCCATTCCGAAGATGAGAAGAAAATTCAAAGCAGCCTGCACCTCTGAATCTTTATTTATATAGTAAGATTGATTTGTCCCTCATAAAAACAGCATATTTAATATGAGATAGAGTCTGCTAGCAGATTCTATTTGCCATGTGAATTATGAACAGAACTGAAACTGTTTATTATGTAACAATAGGTTAAAATACAATTTCTGTAAAAGTTATAGATTTATTCCAGATATTTGTCCATAGAATTATTTCTTTATTAATTAAAATCATTATGGTTTTAAAGATGAAATTAGCATTCTACAGAAGTTGGAGTAATGTCATCACAATAAAATCATAAAAAATAACTTAACAATAAAATCAGGATTTTGCTGGTTCCAATGCCCCAGTTTTTTCTCCCTTATGGTTTTTTTCTCCCTTTTATTATAAAACTCATGGATTTTAAGGAATAGGTGCAGGTAATATAGAAACGTGCCTATCTACATTACAGAAATAACTTGTGATAAACAATCATCTTTCATTAAGTGTGTAAGAGAATGAGCCATGCTTTCATGGATTCCCATGTAGTCAGAGATAAAGAGTTGTGTTAAAACATTTGCCAGGATTGTACAATGTAGTTTTTGCAAGTATAACCTCTCCAGAAAAAGACGGTCCTGTAACCAATAGATGTTCTTCCTGTATTCTGTTCATTAGAAATGGTTCATATTCTGAGCAATCCAGGCCTCAAAGAAATCAAGTCAATCAGATTGACATCGTATTTTGGCCTATTATCTTGCAGTGGCAAGCATAGCAACCTATCTTTAACCTATCTGTATTTCGCTTTGTCTCTTTAAACATTATAACTGTTCCCCCTTATATTCTGAGTAGTTACTTTTTATATTCAATTATTATAATAGTTATTATATTGTTTATCGGTATCAAAGCTAATATTTGCTTTCAGGCAATTGAATCCAAACTGTTATGATCAGGAAGATCTGCTTCACTGACATCAACAGACAGAAAAATAAAATAAATTAATAAAATAAAACCCAAATGATGGTGCTTAGTGATGTGGGAATGGTGATGAGACCTGTAAAGGCATGATTCTGAACTCATATTGTGTTATTTTCTTGATGCATGTCAAAGTTATAAGTATGCTCCAAGACTATTGTTATGATGTTATTTTTCCATTCAGTGGGAAAGCACTTGGTGGAATTGTTGGTTTTCAATGCAAATCCATTCTACAGTTTGTGCTGCCCGAATAAAGTTGCTAACACTCTGCAGGCGGATATTTCAGTTTTCCTAAACACACAAGCTTTTTACTTAGAGGTATTAGTCTAATTCAATGATGTTTTTTTCTTCTTGGCTTCTTGCTTCTGACAAAAGGTTGCATAACTGAAACACATCATGAAACCATTTGATAAGAGTAACACAAGAAAGCACACAGCAGTGTCAATCAATATACTTTGCTTAGCGTACCTAAATATATACCCAAATAATCTCAATCATGTATGAATAAGAGACGGCACTTAGGTCTCAGGAAACGAGTATGGTAATATAATGTTTTGTTTTCTAATTTTCTCTCATTGTTTGCAGTTACATTTTTGTAAAGTTATTTGTCTTAAATTTTCAGATTAGGAGTCTTACGGGCATATTTGATTTGATTCGTTACATTCACTACAACAGATACTGGCAAAAACAAACAAACCACCAGAACTACAGTATCAGGACAAACATTAAACCTTTTCAAATTAGAAAAAAAAATCTTCTTTTAACTCTCTCCATGTCTTCCTCTCCGCCTAGGTTCTTTCCTCTTTCTGTTCTGAATGCCATGTTGGAGTAGATCCTGCTTAGCCTCCAATCAACATTTCAAGCACTGGGATCATGTTTGATATTGTCAGATGGCCTGGAAAATTAAAAACCCAATTAAAGGCTCAGCACGCGGGTCAGCTCTTCTGCATATCAAAAGGCTTCCTCTGGCTATTCTGTTCAAATTGTATCTGTTAACAGCTCACTTTGCAGAAAGTGAAATAGCACAGCATTTATGAGTAATAAGTACCTTCCAGCTGATACATTTCAAACATAAACCACTTTCATGGCCCCGGCAAAAAGTACAAGTCATAATCAAATTGTCAATTTTTTCCTGTGAGATGCATAGATCTATTGTAACTGTGATTGTTAAAGAAGGAAATGCATTTTATTCACATGTTGGGAAAAAAGGATGCACAATTTCCCTACAATTAAAGATTTTTTGTCACATTTTTACTGCCTTTCCTTTACATTTCTAAATAGTTACTATAATTGATTTTCGGGTTGCATTCAATTTTTTTTCTTTTTGTAGAAGAATCATTTATAGTTTTTATGTAGTGGAAGAAATGGTTGAAGTGAATAGCATTTTTGTTTAGCTGGGGTATTAATGTTCACCCAAATGTTTATAATGTGAATGTGCAAAGCACTAAAAGCTTTCGAGCGAAATGCAAATTAGCAGAGCACTCAAATGACATTTTTAGAAGGAGTTTTCATCTGTCAATGTGGCATAATATTAAGTCAAACCGAAGTCACTACTTCCACTACTGGCCATTGGAAGAAAAAAAAATGTGTAAGATACTAGGCTTGACAGAAGAGAAAACAAACTACATAAATATTTTTCATCATATTATATTAACCAACCAGCTGCTTCAAGATTCTACAAGTTAGCATCTAAGGTATCCCTTTACAATATATTTTGAGCATACGCAGTCCCAAAAATCTAAATTCCCTGGTTTTACATAATGCATTAAGGTCCACATACGAGATAAGAAAGATTTTTTTTTTCAAAGCCGTATCATGTGATGTAATAGCAGAAGCCCCACTCAAAAGGGGAGGGAAAGGAATTCCAGGAAATGTTATTATTGATAATGAAGAAAACCATTACTTTAAAACAGAGGGAGTTTTTTTTTAATGTAACATTTTAGCCTAGTAGGCAATTGGATTTTCTCCAAATAAAGGATCTTTTGATGAAGCAATTGATATTAAAAACTCAGAATAACAAGTAATTGACATCTAGCAGCATCAGATCAAAATATTAAACTTAAAGGTTCTTATGCTGAAGATGCTACAAAGGAGTCTGAAAATAAAACATTTTCTTGCCTTCTCTACCTTTCTTTCACAAGATTTACATTTTGGACGGTAGCTATTTTTGTTTAACTGTGACTGGTGTAAAGCAGTTAAACGTTGCTTTTAATTTAATTTTATGTTAGCAATTTATGACTTAATTATAGTTTATTATTTTGGAATGTTTTCAGATTTGACTCCCAAGGCCCTTCAGTTTGAACAGTGGTATGCTTGTTTGGGTGGAAGTAAAGCTTTATTGGAGCTTCTCTACAATTAAGCCTGTTTAGAGTGTAACCTTGCAGCCCAACCCTATACATGTTTGCCTAGAGGCAATGACATCCACAACAGGAGGGATCTATTGTCAGTACCTTGAAAAACAGGCATATCTAAAATTTGCTTCCCTGATACAGAGACTGGGTGGAAATGGACATAAAATAAGCTATCCCCAATGTTGTTCAGTGAAATCTTTGTATTGCCTCAGAGCCCATATGTATTCACACAGATATCTGGATTGCAAACTTACTTGTTCTTATGATGTTTTCATAATGTTTCTAAACACATTTTTGCTATGGCTCCAAAACAGATAGAGGCCCTCTTCCATTTCTTCCTCCTTATATCTCAAACTTTTGAATGTTTAATAGTGTGAATATTCCTCATCATTTGGGACCCTTTCAAGAAAAAGACAAAGGTGATTAAAAAAAACAAAAGATAAATATTTCCAAATTGCTTATCTCTGATATCTCAATATAGTACCAGATACAGCTCTCTCCTAATGTGATGGAACAATTGTGATTTTCTGTTTTATGTCTTTTTTCAACAATAACACCGTAATATGTTGACTATAACATTTCATCATGGCAACTTTGGGATTAATGGAATTGCTGACAAACCCCTTTGCCAACGTGCCACTCACGGGTGCCATCATAATGACACCCAGAGAGGCTCTAACTTCTTCACACTGAAGGCTAATTTATTGCATATTAATAGGCACTTTAAAATAATTACAGGTTTTATTTATTTATTGATTGCTTTCTTTCTGGAAAACAGTTGCTGAAAGTTTCACACTTCCTATAGAAAAGAAAACCAGGATTTCTTTTTATTATTTTTTTTTCTCCCTCTCTCCCAGAGAAACAATGTATAATAATATGTCAGTAAAGATTGAGCAATTTTGAGTAGTGATGGGTGAAAAGGACATTATGTTCTTTTTTTCTTGTCATGGTCGGTATTTTTCTGTCAGTTGGCAAAGGCTGCACTCAGCAAGCAGAAGTGAAAGACCCAGGCTGAGAGACGTGAGGTGACAACTAACCTGACAGGTCAGAAGATGACTGCAGAATTAGCCTTCCTTTAATTCTCACTAAAATTCACAGCTTCTGACGAGGAAATGGGAAAAAGAAATTTCCTTACACATTTTCTTTTCATTTCATGTGCAGATTATACATATTCTGCTTCCATTAACAGGATGGAGATTGTTCTTTATGCAGCTCTATATTTAAGGGCAAAGGACCGCAAGGGTGACAAGAATGACCCCTCTCTCCTGTCTTATGATCACTGCCAGTTTGACATGACACTAATTAGACTGCCTTAATCTAAACCCAGTTAGTTCTGCATGCTTGCAGCAAAACCTGAACATAAATTGCCTTGGGCCTTTGTCTTCACACACACACACACATTTTATCTTCCATAATCCAATCACAATATCCTTAATGCAGGAGTGCACCCAGAATGCTAATGTTCTTTTCCTAAATTTGCCATTGCATCTGATTATATAATAAATGAACGAACCAATAGATATCAGAGAATTTGTTCAAAATCAATGTTTCCTATCCATGGCTTTTAAAAAAAGAAAGAAAGAAAGAAAAAGTATGTGGAGGAACTGAATCTTTTTTTGGGGGGGGGGGGGGGAGAATGTAATAAAAACTTGAAACATGGCTTAACCAACAATGTTAAAGCAATGAGCACAAAACTGCTTTTAAATGGCCAATGATTAGAAACAAATGTTAGTTTAAAATGGTATACCCCGCCATGGAATGAGATCAATGTAAACAAAAGGAATACAAAAGTTAGAGTTTGCAAAAATACTCAGAGGGCTAATCATCTAACAGAGATTAGTTCTGTTTTAAATTTATTGGTAGAAATTAGCTCAAGCATCTTTAACTTGGTGTTGATAGCTTTGGGGATTGAACTGCCATTTATAAAATAAAATTATCTAGATTTGCTGCACTTCATATTATATCTTGGTTTACTTTGAATGCTCTCCTGGGTTTATTCATTCTATCAGGCGGCAACAGAAGGTGATGGGAAGAAGCACCGTACTTTCAACTTTATTAAAAGTTCAGTTTCATCAGGATTGTTTAGTCCCAGAATTATTTCCTGTTCAATTTTACTCCAATTCTTCTTTCCTATCCTTTGTTTTCCCTTTTTATTGTATATTTTACTCAAGCAGCCTTCATAAAGAACTGAATGTTTTCACTGGCTATATACAAGCTGTTCTAGATATCTTTTTGGTTATGGAAAAGAATTTTAAAAATATGCAATAAAAATATTAAATACACATTGATCCATCTTTTGGGGTAATTGCTTTTGATCACCTGAGACCAACTTGGTATCTAAATATAATTTGAAGTTGATAATATTGGGGATTAGCTAAATTTTACCCAAATCAGGTCTTCACATCCAAGTAGAATTGCAGGTTTTAAAAGAAATCATAGTTTAGATAGAGTTCATATAGCCCTATATACAAAAATATTGTGTATTTCTGTACACTTTATAGAGAATATTTTCATGCAATTGATAAAAATCAATAAATGTTGAGGGGGAATGTTTGTACATTTCCAACATAATATGTTTTATGAAAGTACATGCACAACTCCATCTTATTGTTCATTATGGTTAAAAAAATAATAGTATGAAAACCATCTTATCAAGAGATAAACCTGAAGTGCACAGTTCCTACCTACTTACTAATGGTTTGTAACATGTCATTATTAATATATTTCAAGCCTATTTTGAAATAATTATTATTTAGCATATAACATGGGCTTGCAATATTTATTAACATTTTTCACAGTAAAATATGAATGTTAGAAAGAACTATATTCAGATACCAATGTCATCTAACCCTTGAAGCACAGCATCATTTATATGAAAAAAATCAGATACTGGACTGGTATATTCCCTCAGCTTGCAGCTGGTCATGATGTGATCTACAGTTGAAAATAATGTTTTCAAATTTTCTTTTTGAAACAAGATTTCACTTCACTTTCCTTACCAAGGGACTGAGGGATAGAATGGTTAGGAATCAATTGTACAAATAAACTGCAATCCAATGCAATAATTGATTGCAATTCAATGACCTTATGCTTTCTTTATCTCTTGATTTTGACTGCGACCATACCTTAATTTTCTTCGTTTTTCATCCTACATTGTTCCCACATAAGCAAAATACTTCTGAATACAAGAAACCAAATATTGGGAGGAAATAATTTGGATGAGCCTTTTTCCCTGGCTTTTCAAGAATACTGTATACATTTGGCCATGTGGAGACTTTCGCCTTTTTCTCAGAAAAAGTTTTGTTGTACCATCTCATCTGCTCTTACCGATGAACATACCAGAAAAAAACAAAGAATCTTCATCAAAGTCCTTAACTGAGGTCCAGAGTGAACTGTTTTTCTTGAACATTCATACACTCCTTGATGCAATTAGAGCCAAAAAGAAGGTACATGTGAAGAAATATTGGTAAATTATTTGCGTTAAAGGGAGGCTTTGAGGAATATTGTGCAACACGAAAGATGGTGAACTAATGAGGACTATCTACAAGGCCAAGTGGCTCCTGATGATTGCTTTGCAGATGAATTGTTCTGAGCATTAAATGATAGTGCTCTCTCTCTCATGCTCTCTCTCTCTCTCCATCTCTCTCTCTCTCTCTCTCTCTTTTAGAGAACAGTAAAATGTTTAAAAATCAGAAGAATTTAGATCACATAGGGAATCAACATCAATTGCCACAAGCACATGTTTTATCTACACACATGAATTAAATTGCACAACTATAGAAGAGACAAATTATGTTTTGTGGACTGAAGAGACACAGTATAATTTCAAGTAAACCAAACCATGTCTTGGAACGTATTGCAAAGTCTTAAATTCTTCGCTACACTACTGACAGTTAGCTTTCAGAAGTCTAGAAATGCCCCCTGCTGTTGGCACTAATTGGTGGGAAAAGTAGGTTCTGTGGCAACAGCACCTAATTGTTTGATGGGAAGAGCAAGCCTTCACAACTATATACACCATATCACTATATCACATCACTCTTTGCTTCTAGAGATTTGCAAGAAGGTGCTATATTGTGACATGGTTAATTGTAACTAAGTACATAAGTTATGGTACCTCTGTATGTCTTATTTTTCACAGAGATGTACTATAAACAAGAGGCTTTCTAAATGGGACTGCAGGATATTAAACCACAGAGCTTCATCCTAAATAAATGGCATACATAAAAGTGAATATTATGCAGATTCTTGAAATCTGCGCCTTCAAAAAGATACTATTTGGACCATAATGTATTCTGTCATGTGAAATAAAATGCAGGGAACGTTTACATTTCTCTCACTCACTGAGCTTCTATTACACAGCTTGCATTTCTTCTCACATCAGTAGACATCTTTTAAAACATTATCTTTGTGTCTGCCTCTCTTGATAGCAAATAACATTCAATAAATAAAATTATTTAGGATAAATAATGTTAGTCTTACAAAGATATAAACATACAAGCTTCAGTAGTGATTAGTTTAAAACAAATACATTTAACAAGGTGCACATACATACTGAAAGTATATTCATTGGTCAGCAACCATTCACAATTCCATAATGAGTCAAAATACCTTTTTATACAGTTGCTTTCTCTGCTTCATTTACTGCTGAATCAGACAATCATGGAGCAGAATCTCAACCCATTGGCTGCATGAGGAAGATTGTCTACAAGGGTTTGGCCTTTGATTGAAAATCAATAAAATATGTAAGTAAGTGATATGACTGTTGCCCTATGAAGTACCATTTTGCCCAGTTAAAGGTCATGCCAATAGAAGTTTTAGAAGTATGTAAAGACATCGGACATTCTTATTCAGGCTAGAAAATTAAACAGAATTCTGTATATTTCTGGCTATTAATATGCACAGTTTTTATTATCTAATACTTCCTGAAATAATATTTAATGTTATTAAATCAGATTAGGTCAAAAGAACAGAAATTCAAGCACTGCCAGCAAAACAGGAACTGGATGCTACATACTACAAAGCTCATGCTCTGGGACACATCAAACTGAAATGGATTAGAATGGATCAAATTACATTGTTAAATGTTCCATGTCCCTTTGTTGGAAGATGCGCTTATTGAGTTTCCAAAGACTTCCTCATTGTAGCATGGCCTTGAATTGGTTCAAGGCTAGAGACATCAAACTATAATCCCAAGTGGCAAAAAAAAAAAAGCATGTGTGCAACACCATCTGTTTACATTACAACTTGGGAATGGAATCATGGAAATTAGATGGGTACTGTCCAAGAAAAATGTCGTAAATATTAACTCAATTTAGTTTTAAAAACTTTTGCAGTAATTCAGTATTCAAAAATTAATACTTTTTGTCAAGCAGGCATGCCAAACCTGACATATTTGGCTGTCAGATATAAATATGATTAATAATCTTTACCAACCTGGATAATTTATAATTAACTTTCTTATTTGGACTGTTAAAACAGCACTACAATATATTTATTCAAGGTACCACCAAATGAAAGTTACTTCCAGGAGATTAAACAGGAATCTTAAAATTGATGGGAATATGTAAACGGTGACTGTGTGGGAAAGTTCATTTTCTGATAGTAAAGGAAGCCAGTATTACTATAGTGGTAATGAAACAACTGTAAAAATATAACCAAGCTCACATGCACATGTGAAAGGGTTTGTGGGCATGTGCACGTGAGCAGGGTTGTAAGTGTGTGCATAATGCGATGCTTGCAGTGACATTAGTACCCACATGATGCTAGCGCAAGTGGAGGGGTGTGTACATGTACACTGGCCAGCCACTCACAGGGCCCTGTGGCCAACAGGACATGGCCTGGTAATGGGCCATGTCCTACAGTCTGGGGACTCCTGCCATATGGTGTTCCATTAATCCAATACTTTTCTGGTATATTTTTCCAACATCCATTCAGGTACACATTTAGGTAATTTGAGAACATTCTCTCCATCTTTTTAACTTTGTATATTTTTTGTAAAGATTTTTATGGTATTTTTTACGTGTATCCCATTCAGAGTCATATACACCATGAGATTGGAGGCATATAATATATATTGTTGAACAATGTGGTTTATTTTGTAATTACTAATTCAGAAAATTAGTAATTCACCACATTTGTGTTCTATTATATTGAGGGATTACTGTAAGAAATTTGAATTTACAACTTGCAAATACTTGAGTTGATATGTCTCGAAATATATCATAATATGTTTAATTAAATACGTCAAATACACAAACACACATACCTACATATTCACCATTTTCTATTGGTATTTTATCTTTTAATATTTCACCGTTAAAAAAACAATTAGTTAAAGTTGCACATATAATCCGGATTAGTTCCTTGTTTAAGAAGTTCAGTGGAAAACCTACTTTAATATGATATGCATTTTCTAATTCCAAAGGATCCTGAGCAGTTTATATTCTAGTTCTTCCATTTGTAATTACAAATGTCAACCGAATCCCCATCCCTTTGTGGAAAGGTAAGTTACCCATAGATTATATTTTCAGCACTAAATTCTCACCAGAGTGTCATAGTTGATTGGAAACCAAAACTGTTGTTCTCCCTTCCTGGAGTTGGTCCCCCACCCTTACATTTGGGTTTCCTAGCTCCTTTTCTCTGCTGTGCAATTAATATTTTTAAAAATCAAGCCAACCTTAGAACATGTTTATACAAACTATATTGAACCTGCTGCATAGCTTCCTGTCAAACTCAAAATTTGAGAACTTGGCTGCTATGCAATTATTATATTTTTGAACACCACCTATCCAGTTAAATGTGTGCTTCAGTTTTCCAACGTTTTGCAGAAACAAATGTAGCAGCAAGTATTGAATAAATTTATTACATTGCATCACTAGCACTAGGAAATAAGGACACTAAGCCAATATGTGAAGCAGGCTTCATTGTGAAAGCCCTACATGGCTCAGGACCAGGTTATCTTCGAGACCGCCTTCTACCACATAGCTCCCAGCGACCAGTAAGATCCCACAGAGTCAGTCTTCTCCGGGTCCCATCAGCTAAACAATGTCGGCTGGCAGGCCCACGGGGGAGGGCCTTCTCTGTGGCTGCCCCAGCTCTCTGGAACCAATTACCTCCTGAAGTCTGGACCGCACCCACCCTATTGGCCTTCCGCAAAGCAGTGAAGACCTAGCTCTTCCGGCAGGCCTGGGACCGTTGATCTCGTTATAGTGATCTTGCGAGACATGGCCACAAATTGGAGTGTATGTGTTTTAACGTTTTAATGTTTTAATGTCTTCTTTTAACTTTTGTATGGGATATTGTTGCATTGTTTTATTCTCAGAGTAACTCCCTTGGGAGCTGGGCGGCATAGAAATGCGACAAAATTAATAAAATAATAAATAAATACTTTAAAAAATCACCCTAACAAATTCTTCAAAAACTTGCATTGAAAATCACAATTTATTGTTCGCTGTTTCCATAGTGAAGTGTTTCCATACAGTTATTCCTATGGCTGCAATTAACAAACATTGCAATTCATATAGTATAATTTTTAGCAAAGTATTAGCCTTTGGTATATGAAATATCTACATTCCTACCAAGTTATGCTTTTCAGAAAGTTACTCAGCATGCTTATCTATATAAAATAACAGGTGACAGCTTTTACTTGTATATTCTGGCAAATTTTCCATTTTATACTTTAGCAACAGCTCTATGATACTACAAAGGTTAATCTTAGTGGAGGAAGGTTATCAATTCAGTACAGAATAATCCGTACAGTATAGCTAAAGTTTGTTTTAGCCAAAGTGGGAAGTGTGGGATTTTTAAAAAATAAAACAAAACTCTCCCTTTAACTCTAAAAGGAAGTAAGTTGAAAAAAAAAATGAGTCCAATTGACCCAAATTCAAACTGCAGCATTTAAAGTTTGGTCTAGTGATTAAGGCACCAGGCTATAAAGTGGGAGACCATGAGTTCAAGTCTCATTTTAGCGATGAAAGCCAGCTGGGGTGGCTTTGAGCTACTCACTTTCTCAGCCCAGCCCATGGTTGGGGGTTGCTGCTGTGGGGGAATTAAAAGGAGGAAGGCGTGTTGGATATGTGTGTGTTGGATGTGTTTACTGCCTTGAATTATTTGTAAAAATAATAAAGATGAGATACAAGCAAACAAACAAATAAATAAACATGCCTTCAGTGTGGAAAAATGTCACCAGTAGAACATCAATGGTCAGTGAGTTTTCCTAGTCAAGGATCCTGGAGGTCTGAACAAATAATATTCTATATGGATTAGCGATCTGATCTGGGTAGGTTTGATTCATATGTTCTTCTATTATTTAAAATATCTCAGTAGATTTCTGCAAACAATTTCTACCCATTTAAAAACAACGGCGCCTGGAAGAAATTGCAAAACATGGGAGTGTATATCTATGACCAGACAGTGTTGACCTAAGTATTGGTTATTAACAACCATACAGAGTAGGCACACAAATTTGTCACATCCTGATGCCCTCATTGTTCTTGTGCACACTGTCTTCCTGCAGAAATCCATTTCCATATATGGCTTTCCTTTATTCAGAAATATGTTGAATATTTTTTAAAAAATATTCCAATTTATGTTAAAAATTTATATTTAATCTCTAAGCATTATTTACTTATTAATTCTTTTATAATTCAATCTAAAATGCTTCATGGTTGTAGATGTAACCCAATGAGACATCTGTTGATGCAAGTAGCTTGGCCTTTGTGTATTATGAATCTAAAAATCTTGATGAACAGGTTTAGGCCCATATGGTCAGTAGTTTTGGAGTGTTATGAGGATGCTCACGTACCATTTCCTTCGGTCATGAACCTTCACTAGAAGGTATGAAGAAGAAATCCATGAAACAGTATAGGAGACCCTTCAATGAACAAAATAGTCAAGAACTACTTGGTCAGAATTTTCTTGTGAAGTGTCATTTTCTATATAGAACATAATCATGCAAATATGTTAAGTGTCTGATGTCAATTTATGGAAGATGCAAACTGCCTCTTGAAATATGAAAATTATACAGAGTGAGTGAGAAGACCAGGGGGCATCTGCAGAGAGAGGGTCAAAAAAGTCATAAGTAGCAACATGTATAAAAAAAGGCGAGTTGCGGCCACCCTCTTGACTTTTAGATCATGGAGGAGATCTCTTGTTATTGAATCTAAATTTCTGGCAGAAGAATCAGGACTAAATTGCAGTTCAGAAGATTTATTGTTCAAGCATATATATATATATATATATATATATATATATATATATATATATATATATATATATATATATATATACAAAAGAATATAGTCAACTAAAATTTCAGTACTAAATGGTGCCATTTGTGAATGGAATTCAAGGGTTGGACTCGGACCGTTTCTGGTAATGTAATGTCTCTAAGCTGATGACACACTTAACTCCGCCCCAACTCTGCCTGATCTTTTCCTATACTATGCTTATTATTTATCTTGGTCAATTTTTAATTTTATCTTTCATTGTTACACACTTATGATCTGAGATTAAATAATCCTAAATACCCCAGATGTCCATTGCTATTGCAGAACTGGAAATATGCAAGGCAAAATATATATTGCTTTACCCACCTGCCCCATATAATCAACATTTTTATCCCCAATATTCATAGGATTATTCATTCATTCTAAAAGTGCATGCATTTAATGGAGATCTTTATCTCCATTTAATGGAGCCTTCTCTGTGGGGGCACCCGCCATCTGGAATAATCTCCCCCCGGAGATACGGAGGATCCCGGATCTGCGCGCTTTCTGCCGTGCCCTCAAAACATTCCTATTCCAGCAGGCCGGCCTGGCCTAACCTTTCTTTTAAACTGTTTTTAATTTTTTTTAATTTTAAATTTGTCTTGTAAATGTGGGGTGTTTTAAATTTTGTTCTCTGGGCCAATTTATTTAATTGTATTTTAATGGTTTTTTAACATTTGTATTATATGTATTTTATCTTTTGGCTGTTCACCACCCTGAGTCCTTCAGGAGTAGGGTGGTATACAAATTCAATAAATAAAATAAAATAAATAAAATATTGTCATCACAGCCATTGGGTGCAAAGTTTTGTCAGGTTCTGCAGAACCTGCATGAACATTCATCCCACCAAAAGATTCTCTGATAGTACTCTTCAAAAAAAATTTTTACAGACAAAAGGAGAATAGAGTCAGACCAAGATTTACACCTGATTTGTGTTATAGTAATCTTGGAAATTAAGAAGTGTATCCTTGCATTTCATTAAATTCCAGCTAATGAGATAACTGTCTTTTCCAAGGAGAGAGTGATGAAGTACTCATGCCATCAAGCATAAATTAAAGCTGCAAGGTTAAACACTGGAACTAACTCATGTTTCAACAAAGGCCCCTACCAGCAGTTAAATTAACTGACATAAATACCATAAAATCTGTCTTTATTTTAGTCTCAGATGATGCTTCTTTTTACACCCCTGCTTTCAGTTTGTATAACTCATTTTTGCACATTACTGCATGCACCATTTGCCATTTAAAGAATCAGCTACAACTGGGGGAAAAAAACGAGGAATCAAGTACCAAGGGGGAAAAGGCATCGGATACCCCTTGTCTGTACTTCCTATTGCCAACACTCTTGCTTTTTTTTTTTTAATGCAACAGTAGACAACTGCACTTCAAAGAAAAGGATAATTAAGAGAAAGGCAGACCCAAGAAGTCTACTTTTTTTCAGGGGGTTTGATAGACATTTTGAAAAAAAAAATGATAAAGAAAACCTGTGGTGATAATAGGTTTGATATATATATTCTGGCAAAAATTATATCACATTAATGAGGTGGCTTAAAGGGCTCATGCATTTTGTAGGAGGCATTTCAATGTATTAGTATAATTAGCAGTGATGAGAAAACTGTTTGGGACTGAATTACCTCTCATGAGTTCATTTGAGCTATATGAAATTACACCATGCAAGAAGGAAAATTATGGAGCCATCCAGAGAGAGTTCATGCCTGATTTGATCATAGCCACTAATTGGATGATCATTTTCCTAAAGCTTTTCAAATGGTTGACAGCTTTCTGCCCCTCTCTCTCTCTTTCTCTCTCTCCCCCTCCCTCTCTTTTAATGGACTGGGTCTTTATTTCTTGTTCTAAGCAACCAAACATATGCTGGTGTGCAATTTTGGTATTTCTACAGAGACCTACAGGTGTAATTGTCACAATCTGAGCAACCTTTGTCCCTTAATTAGCTGCTTTTGGGGAACCCCTAATGAGAGTTGCTGTTCTTGTTAACAATCTTAGAGAATACCTGATGGGTAAAACTCTCTAAAGTCTGAGCCATGTCAGCAGACACCATATGACAGCAATTTAATGAAGTTAAAAACTGCCCTGATGCAGATCGCTGGAGTAACATTTGCGTTGTACAGCGTATGATTCCTGGTAGTCTATTTTTTTAAAACACACACCCATACATGCATAGACACAAATGGGGTATTCCAGTGATGGGTAACAAAAAAGGTGAAAGACACAGGAAGCAGAATTTATTAGTAGAAATATTAAAATAAGTATTTCTCTGCTTCCTAATTATCAAGCTTATGCAGGGAAGTGTAACTGCACTTGTCATCCTTTAATATAAAATTTTAATTTGATTTAATGTATTCAATTTAGGCACAATATATGTAAAACTCTGGGGCTTGTATTTTAAATATTAGGATAATTTTCTACTTTACACAGAATATTTATTTATAAACATACTTTTTCAAATATTTGGGAGATTAGTTCATCATGTTTCATTTTTTTTTAAAAGGGGAACAAATATTTCATCATAGGCGGATTACAACTAGATTCTGGATTGGTGTCATTTTGAGTGGAAATCATTATGACTTAAAAATAGTACTTTCACAAAAAGTGAGTTTGACCCAAAAAGAACAGAAAAATCACTTTAGAAAACTAAGTGCTCTCCATTTTTTCCTGAAGAAAAAGATGCAGCATTAAAGCAAAGTGAGGCCTCTCAGCTATAAAATCCATTTCTGTTAAAGATATTCTGCTGCAGAAGCTGAAAAGGTTTAAGAAAACACTTCTCTGAACTGTGAACATTGGTTCATTCTTTTACACTGTCTACAATAATGGCCAGCAATGAAAAAAAAAGAAAGAAAGAAAGAAAGAAAGATAAAAAGAAAAAGAAAAAGAAAAGACATCCTTGGAGCACCATACTTCAAGCAAAATTATTTGATATTCTTGATCATGTCCTTTTTAAAAAAAGCAGAAGAATCCTAAGTGGACAAAGGGGAAAAAAATGAAAGAGTGGAAGTTGTTGCTGGAAGAGTGATGCAAAGAATCATAGCCTAGGGGTGCAAATAATGATGAATGTGTTCTTAAAGAGTAAAGTTGTAATAGGAAGGGTTCACTGAAATGCAAAACTAATTAACAGGCCTGAATGCATATTGTCTAGCAACTGGCCAGAATCTTTTTCCCTTTCCTCCTCCTCCTTCGGGGCATATGGATAAGAATTATAATAACAATGTTCCGTGGTAGGGTTTTGATGCTCTAGTCTAGAAGCTCAGACCAATTTGTTTTGCTGCTTAGGGGATTTTGTGAACTCTACCTCTCCTGCAGTCTCACTGCTATAATTTTGTTTACCCTTTTTATTTTTGAATTTAGCAAACTTTGTAGAACTCTTTATTGGATTCTCAGCTGGATTTTCTACCCTTACTCGCCCACTGGGAAGAACTCTATGGCCAGCTACCCCTCACAGTGAGCAGATTGTGAACGGATTCTATCTGCTCAGGCAAATCTTAAGAGGGCTTTCCACTCCAGCTAGTCTGCTTGAATAATTCAGTTGTTTTAGACACTGATTATAAATCTATATACTTTATTATTCTTAGTCCAGATTTCATGCTTGCTTTTCAGACCTGTCTCTTTGTTTGCCCTCTAATTTAGCTTGGAGTTTGTTTGGAGGTTTTTTGGTCCTAAATTCTTCCTTCTTGATCCTCACATTTCTTCATCTTGGCTTGGTCTTTGCTCCTGTGATGGCTTTGCTCTTCCCTCAGGTGGCTGTTTACAATCCATCCTTGAATCATCCACAGACAAATGATATTTACCTCCCTGCTTTAAATCAGGATAACATCTTCTGAGCCTACCTAGAATTAATTGTCAAACCTAATAATGTCCAGGTGCCACAGTCAATATAATTGTAAGTAGATCTAAGAATGCCAGGAAGGTCCCCATAGAATGATAGATGTAAAATAACTGCTGGATACTTCTGGTTATCTATTTGAAACTTAAGCTAGAAGACTGCCAACTGAGAATATATTGCATTTGGAAAATATCCTGTGACAGGCCATAATGTCACTAGCAATAAGTATTAATAACATTCATCCAAGGAACTTCCAAGGGTATTCATCAATACAATGTAGTATTTCCCAAGATAACAGATTAAGTTGTGATTTCATGACTTAGGTAGAAATCTTAATTTTTATTTTTATTGAGTCAGTCTTGATAGACTGAATGGACCAGTCGCTGTAGTTTTCTTGGCAAGGTTTTTCAGAAGGAATTTGTCATTGCCTTTTTCCTGGGGCTGAAAGAAAGTGCCTGGCCCAAGGTCACCAAGCTGGCTTTGTGCCTCAGGTGGGATTAGAACTCGTGGTTTCCCAGTTTCTAGCCTGATGCCTTAACCACTACACCAAGCTGACGCTCGGCCATTAAATTCCTTTATGTAATTGATGAGATTAATTATAATTTGGCAGAAAATTAGGAATAAACTACACCAGCACTGAAGAAATTGCCACTATATTGATTGTTGGTGCTATACATTAATTCTGCAATTTTACTCCAATTACATTTATTTTTAACTGGCTGCCTTGAAACAAACTGATCTTATTTACTGAGAAATATTTCAACTATATCAATCTCAAGACTAGGACTTCCAAACACATATCAGAGTGTACTGACAGGGTCAAAATGTTGAAGAAGCTGCAGATAACAAATGTCAGTAAAATGGATGTCTGCAGACCTACTACAAGTCATTACTAATTGTTTAGCAAATAGCAATATCAAACTTTTTCTCATTTACATCATATATCTGAAATAAAATTACCAAAGTGAAATTGGATTATTGGAATGGACCATGGCTACAGTTAAAGTTGGCTCTCGTTGTTCAGCATGTAATAAGAAGGGTGATAAAGCATCTTAAAATTTTGAAATCTATTAGCTATAAGTTATAGTTTGGCAGGATAGCCTGGGAACTATCAGAAAGCAAATAAAAGTGGGAGCAGGAATTTACAAAAGAAAATAATCTGGGAGCGCAGAAATCATTGCTTTATAGCAATCTGTTGCTTGGACCAATTTGTTGTGATCAGGGGTGGGTTTCAAAACTCGTTGCTACTGGTTCACTTGTGGGCATGCGCACACAAGTGATGCTTCTGTGCATGTGCAGAAGTATCCGGCCGGGTGGGCAGAGCCTCCCACTGCCGCCACTACCGGTTCACCTGATCAGGGGTAAACCAGTAGCAACTCACCACTGGTTGTGATCGTACATAATAAGCAAGGATACAGGATCTCCAGAGTTGGAAGGTCATTGTGTATGAGTGTGTGTGTGCAGTTTGTTTGCCTATTGTGTAGATAATAGCTATGTAAAGGCCAATATCAGTACATTGGGGAATTGGCATAAGAACTGCAGATATTCATGTTTGCGCAACATGGCAACTGGCATCTCCACTATAGTAGCAATGACACATGAGATTGAAATAATCGTAAGAGGTTAACTGTAATTTAAAGCTTAGCAAAATGTATTTTATCGGAAGCTTGATAGAACATAAAATGAACTATTTTCCATTTAGTTAAGACTAATTTATGCACGTATGTTCTACAATACTGTCAGTTCCTTGATATACTGTATTAGAAAAGTTTGTGAGAAAGTTTATCTATTTTTCTTCTTGGGTATAGATGATTGTTATGAATACCACATGCACATTTGAATATGTGAATGCACATAAAATTCAGCACTGGAAACCTCTGACTGATGCTAATATTGTAAGAAAAAAAATAACAACCACCGCATTTACTCCATGCATGAAATTTGATGCATAATACACAGAATAATGATATTCACGGGATTGTAAACAGCTCATCCAACAAATGGCTATTGGAATATACTCATAAAATTGTTGGCCTTCATGGATTTAAGTAGCCAGTCCTTTATTTTTAAATAATACACTTGTCTTATATTTAGTAGATGTTTAAAGACAAGCTGAACACTAATACTTTTGCAAGCATTTTAGTTATATTTAAGTACAGTTCCTTCATACTTCTACTGAATATTAAAAACTAGTACTCTTTCAAGCTGCAAGTGAAAGCAATTAGGTATAACAGAAGCTGCAGCTTCTGAACAAAGACATAAAAATATGCAGAGAAGATAAATGTATCTGCATCAACAAATAATGTTATGGAATGTAGTTTATGCAATTGCTGAGTCTGTATCTCATTTTAGCATTTATATACAGACTTTAATAGCATTTGTAACCACAGTGTATAAAATATTTTATTTAAACTATGAGTGATTGTCTCTATCTTTAGTTCTTCATTGGTCCTTAATTGATTTATTATTCTTGTATTAGTTCTGGAGTAACAATAGAGTTTAATACTCATATATGGATGTTGGTGTTGTCTCCTGGTTATAAAGCGGGCTTAAAACTTTCATCATAGAACATAGCATATCATATTCCAAAGCTGATTCTATCTTATGCATTTTTGTGGAAAATCATTGAGTGCTACATCAAAGTTATCAAACTGAGCATGAAAATCAGGTTATACTTCCGTCCTCAATGAGGTTCTTATGTACATTGTTCTTATGTCCTCCATATGGCATCACTAAAGTCCATTAGTCTGAACAATGAAGATGTATATTCATAATCAATTTTGACAATTTTGCACATGTTCCATGCTCAGGTAGATGATCTGTTTACTTCAAGGTAACATTAAATTGTTTCTGATTCGTCTGTTTTAAACTCTGAGGAATGTTTATATTTACATTTGTTTTTAAGATTTATCATGATGTATATCTTGCTTAAAACGAATTGTTTTTCCCTAGGTTTGTTGATGGACAGAGCAACAAAGCTTTAACAAAATGAAATTTCTTGTAATGGAAATGTTAAAGAAATAAAAGAATAGAGAAAGAGAAAAAATGTCAACACTTCCATTCTGAGATTGGGTTCCAATGTAGGTTTTTAACATCACTTGACCTATCAAAGACTTCATATCTATTTCCTTTTGTTTCCCTTCAAAAATCAGTGGAAATTTAAATCACCAGCTTTGATATTCTCACTTATAAATTGATATATTAAATAAGCCATGTAATAAGAAGTCTGATTATTTGGAATAGAACTTTTTTTTTTTTGTCTCTTATTATCTAATAAAATCTGAAAAGAAATTATATGTGTTCTTGGAAGGCAAATATCCTAAAAAAAGAAGAAGACATAAAGGTATGTATTATTTGTGTCAGGTCTATCATTTCCAGATGCATAAGATTTCTTTACATTCTATAATTATAAAGCTTAATATTAAATAAACATCAATTCTGTCTGAGCATTCATTTTTCAAATATGCTTATAATTTATGAAAAATTGCATCCTTGTTCCTTTAGTTGAAAGTATTGACTGATTGATAACTTCTTAGATATTAAGGAATACATTTGAAAGTAACTCCAGTTGTAAAATGAAGAACATTTGTATGACAATGATTAAATTAAACTTACCCATTTTGAAATATGTAACTCTCCTTTCTGAGGAAATCTTTTCAATGGAATGAATAACATTGGATATTGTACATTGACTTTCGATTTTATTTGGAGAGTGATGGGAGATTGAAAACAAATGATTTCTCAAAAAAGGGGAGTGGGAGTTACCTCCCAAAGTAATGACCAAATATGTCATCACACCATCCATAGATGCTGTCGGCTAGAGATTCTACCTCCCCTAAAAATATTCTTGGCAGAGATTCTTCTGGCTAAAGTTGTAAGATGTGTTACCAAGCTATTTTAAGTGTTACTGTTTACAAGGAAAGTATAAAAACCTGACAGAAGTCCCTGCCAGTTTCAAGTCAACATAGACACAAAGATCTGGAAGAATATTATGCAACTACTGGTTTCAGAGTCACTACCATCATCAATTTTTATTTATTGATTAGCCCTTTGGGCCATATCAAGTGCAGAATTACAAAGACAAATCATTACAAAGGTTTGGTAAAACAAATTAAGTAAGATTGGAATAACTCGCAATTAAAATACAATTAGAATAAAATACGATCTAAAATAAAATCGGGATAAAATACAATAATTTAAAGTACCATTTAAATATAATTATAATTATAATCACTGCTGCTTCTGCTGCTGTATTTGGAATTCCTGGTCATAGTGAACAGATGAAAATTACTATGATGCAGTGGTTAGAATGCAGTATTTCAGGCTAACTCTGCCCACTGCCAGGAGTTTGATCCTGACCGGGTCAAGGTTGACTCAGCCTTCCATCCTTCCAAGGTCTGTAAAATGAGGACCCAGATTGTTGGGGGCAATATGCTGACTTTGTAAACCATTTAGAGAGGGTTGTAAAGCACTATGAAGTAGTCTGTGTTGTCCTAGTGTTATTATCTGTTAAGTCAACATTTATTCAATAAAATCATCTGGCATTCACCCTGGCTTGAGCCTTTTGCCTCTGAATCTTAGAGAATGGACTGGGTCCCAACTGGTACCTGGATTGCCAACATGGCAGGTTTGCCAGCAAGATGTTTTCAGCTCCAGCTTTCCTTTCAGTGCAAGACACTGCCCTGGAAGAACATTGGTTTTATTGCTAATCTGTTCATAACTGGTATAGGTTATACTATAGCGGATTTTGTTGTTTCCTAGTGTAAAACACTAGTTCCAGTGCAGTGGTGAAATTCAAATTGTTTTACTACTGGTTCTGTGGGTGTGGCTTGGTGGGCGTGGTGTGGTGTGGCTTGGTGGGCATGACTTGGTGGCAGTGGCAGGGAAAGGATACTGCAAAATCTCCATTTCCATCCCATTCCAGGAGAAGAATACTGCAAAATCACCATTCCCACCCCACTCCAGGGGAAGGATACTGCAAAATCCCCATTCCCTCCCCCTGAGAACCCCTGACAACCAACCCCCTGAGACACAAATAACCTCCAGTTGCAAGGCTTTCCAAAAGCAGATAAAAATCTGGCTGTTTCATGAAGAACTGTTTGATCATCAGCATTCCTAGGGGAAGGATATTGCAAAATTTTCCTTCCCACCCCACTCTGGGGCTAGCCAGAGGTGGTATTTGCTGGTTCTCCAAACTACTCAAAATTTCCGCTACCAGTTCTCCAGAACCTGTCAGAACCTGCTGAATTTCACCCCTGCTTCAGTGGCTCATCAGTACACAAAGCCAGCCTTTGATTCTTAGAAGTGAAGCCCAATATTTTCCGTAATCTTTGTTTTACATAGTTTTCAAGTTTTCACTGAAGTGTGGAGTCCATCTCTGCACCTTCATAATCAATTGGCTCTTGGCAGTACTTCCCAAAGTCAACTTGGACAGTATATATGTACTCACTTGTCCACTGATACCTAGCATTGAAACATGTTATGGGTGAATTTGAGAAAAGTAAAATTAAAATTACTAAAATTAAAACAAGAAGAGGGAAAGTACATGCACTATGAATGCTATTTTGCTAAAATGGTACTCATATTGAGGGACAGTTTGATGATTAACTCTTTCAGGTTACTGCATTAAAATATGTGTCCTTTGGAGGGTTACCTTTCCTCCAAGGTGGTAATTTCATTACAACTGCATGTGAAGAAGAAATTATATCCCAAATTGCATAGGAGTGCTTCAGATTAATTAATTTCATACACTGTAGGATTTGTCTCCTTCCCACATACACCTTCCTATTTCTCTTTCCTAAAGACTTGTAACCCAATTTATTTTTTTAAGTGAAGGAAGAACAGCTAGAATAAAGTTTAAGAAATATTAAATGACTGTTTCATGGTTTGGCTATGATTATTCAGTTTTATGCTCTGTCATGCTTTTTAAAGCTTAGGGAGAAGTTTCATCCTATATTGGTCTTACTTTTTCTTTGGAACTCATGGATTTCATTATATTTTCACATAAAGTTCTGCAAACATTTCCGCATAAGTGGCCTGATTTATATACAATTTTAAAGGCAGATATACTGGTCTCTGCCTTTAAAGCTGTGTTTTTCAAACTTATAAATTTAAATATGTTGGACTTCAACTTCCGGAATTCCCCAATCAGCATGCTCACACATCTTAAAGTTTCCAAGTTTGAAAACAGTTTAAAGCTTTAAATGACTAGGACCCCGGATATCTAAAATATAGCCTTCCCCAAATCAGATATGCTCTCCCAACTCAGAGAGTACCTTTTAGGGTGCTCCTTTTATTTATTTATTTATTTTATTTATTTTATTTGTATACCGCCCTTCTCCAACAGGACTCAGAGCGGAGAACAGCCACAGTAAAACACAACATATAAAATTTAAAAACAATTTAAAAAACATTAAATAATTTTGGCCATCAATTTAAAATAACTCAATTAAAACCAATTATAAATTTAAAACTGCAAGGATGGGGTTAAGCCAGCCCGGCTAGATGGAATAGATGTGTTTTCATGGCCCGACGAAAAGTCCGGAGGTCTGGTATCATGCGTATCTCTGGTTGTTCCAGAGGGCAGGTGCCGCGACAGAGAAGGCTCTCCCCCTGGGTCGCCAGCTGACATTGTCTGGCCAACGGCACCCTGAGGAGGCCCTCTCTGTGTGAGCGAACTGGCCGGTGGGAGGCTATTGGCGGCAGAAGGAGGTCTCGTAAATACCCCGGCCCTAAGCCATGGAGCGCTTTAAGGTGGTCACCAACACCTTGAAGCGCACCCGGAAGACCACAGGAAGCCAGTGCAGCTCGTGCAGGAGAGGTGTCACATGGGAGCGCCCCGTCGCTCCCATAATCCCCCATGCAGCCGCATTCTGGACCACCTGGAGCCTCCAGGTGCACCCCAAGGGGAGCCCCATGTAGAGAGCATTGCAGTAGTCCAGACGGGAAGTGACGAGTGCCTGAGTGACCGTGCGTAGGGAGTCCCGATCTAGAAAGGGACACAACTGGCATATCAGGCGGACCTGATAAAAAGCCCCCCTGGCCACGGCTGTCATATGCTCTTCTAAAGACAGCCGTGTATCCAGGAGGATGCCCAAGTTGCGAGCCCTTTCTGTGGGGGCCAATGATTCGCCCCCAATAACCAGCGATGGCACCAGCTGGCTATATCGGGTCTCTGGAAGCCCGATATTTTTTTACCAGAAAGTGTGGTGAGAGACAGCATCCCACATATGGGACAACCAACCCCTGAGACACGGATAACCTCCAGTTGCATGGCTTTCCAAAAGCAGATAAAAATCTGGCTGTTTCATGAAGAACTGTTTGATCATCAGCACCAATATTCTAATTTTGTTATTTGTTGTCATTACTTTATTTTCATATTACTATTTATAATCGGTTTAGAATCCATTTGGATTAAAGTTGTAGATAAATTTGATTTAAAAAAAAAAAAAAACAAGCACTATCCATTTCTCTATCCACTACTTTATTCCACACTGGTTCCTTAACCCTCAAATGAGGACTAAATTGAAAAATGATAATAGAAAGTATGTGATCTGTACTATAGACTAAATGTATACACCTATATTGAAGCAAAATATAATGTATGTCTAGATCCTGAGATAATTTTTTGCCTTGCATGTATTTTCTGCAAAGCCACTCAGCAATATATTTGGAAAAGATAATATAAACACTTCAAATCTAAATTTACTTATCTATTCCCTTTATGGGATTTCATTTATCAGCTTTTTAAATGCACAATTCATTAATACAAAGTGATTTTGAATTAAAACAAAAATGCATGCTTGAGTGAGTTTAGGGTAGTCATCGGAATAAACCATACATTCATTTTTATAATCAATCAACCCTGAACCATCAGTCCATTAAATTTAAATTTCTAGCACTACTAAGACCATAATTAAACTAATTCATTTCTTTCTTGTATTTTACATTTTTAGAAAATGCCTTTGTTTTCTTTCAGAACATATATAAAAAACATTTTAAAATTGTTTTAGCACATTATATATTTCTGGTAGATTTTTAATTGCCATCTAATACATCATGTGCTTTTCACCATACTCACCCATATATACCATAATCTAAAAACAAATCAGAGACACCAAACTGTAAGTGACCCTTATTTTGTAGGCAAATATTGATTGATTGATTGATTGATTGATAGATAGATAGATAGATAGATAGATTGATTGATTGATTGATCCATTTCATATGGTCATCCATCCCATAAAAAGGGATTGTGGGCAGCATACAATAAGCAAGTAAAACCATAAATATATAAAAACAAGCATTTCCAATAAAAACCAATTCTTATTAATAATATATAAACCACCAGGCACAGGAGAAAGCAAATATTAACTAGAATGATACAGGCATCTTACAATGTCACTTGTCCCCTAGGGTGTCCAGGCCTTATAGGGCCTGGTTTTGAAGGACTATGTATGTTAACAGGGATGGAGATAACATCACTTTCAGGGAAGAACTTTCTATAAGGCAGGCATCACTGCAGAGAAGACCTACTATCTTGGACTTGACAAGTGTAATCCCTAGCCAATGGGACCAAAAGCATGCCAAATCTGCCAGAGTTAATGGGATGTGCAAATGTAATCAGGGAAGATGCAATAACTGGTTACCAAACTGGTAATGAATGCAGCTTGCAGAACAAAAGTATAACCTGTGCTGTTCTAGATGTACCCATAACTTTTGGTAGTGTTGCATTCTGTAGTAGCTGAAATTCCTGGATATTCTTCAAGAACAGCCCCATGTTCTTGGGCATTACAGTAGTTCAATTTAGAGGTGACTGGGGCATGAGTGATTGTGGGCAGAAGACTCTGATTTAGCAATAGGCACAACTGGCACAGAACTCTGCCAAGGTCCTCCTAGCCATGATTGCCACCTGCTCTTTGAGCAGGAGCTGTGAATCATGAAGGATCTCCAGATTGTGTACAGGGTACTCCAAGCACTAGGATTAAACATTCATAGCATTGTTTAATGTGGGTGCTCCAACACTGGAGATTTTAAAGAAGAAATTAGACAACCATTTGTCTGAAATGGTATAGGGCAGTGATGGCTAACCTTTTTGCCGTCGAGTGCTGAAAGTGGGGGGAGTGCGGGAGGTCAAGCACACATGTGTCCACACCTATAATTCAATGTGCCCCGCTCCCCCGCGCATGCGCATGTGATATCCCTCCCACGTTCCCCCAGCTTTTGGCACATGATGGCACGGTGGGCCCTGTAGGCCTGTTTTTTTGCCCTCCCCAGGCTCCAGACCCTTTCTAGGAGCCTGGGGAGGGTGAAAACGGCTTTCCCCACCCCTCCTGGAAGCCCTCTGGAGGCCAGAAATGGCCCGTTTGCCGACTTCCAGTGGGCCTGAAAGCCCCAAAAAGGAGCTGGCCGGTGCACACATGCATGCTGGAGTTGAACTAGGACAACCCTCATGTGCCCACCAATATGGCTCCGGGTGCCACCTGTTTGCCATCATGCGTATAGGGTTTCCTACTTGAGCAGGGGGTTGGACTAGAAGACCTCCAAGTTCCTTCCAACTCTGTTATTCTGTTATCAATGTTAGAACAGTGGGAAAATTGGTTAATGGTTAAATTGAGTAAAAAGTGTCATAGGAGAAGAAGTGGGAAGGCGTTAAGAGTCCTTCAAAGGTAAATGTGCTATGCTGGTCAAATGGAACAAATAAATAAACAAAGCCACCAGGAAGAGAATTATGTTGATCTACTGAGTATCTTTCTAGCTCAGTTTGTAACTACAACTGTCATTTTTTTTAAAAAAAAATAGCCATTTATTGTGTTATTAAAAGTATGATACGCAACATGTTTATGGGTCAATAGAGATTTACAATTATCCTATTACATTTATTTGATTTAAGATTATGAACAGCAGATATCAGTATTATATATTCTTAATTGACGGCACATTTCTTACATCCTGCTTGGGGCACCCATTTGACAATTAAAAAAAGAGGGCAAGCCAGAAGCAAAAAATGAAAAAAAAATAAAAAATGCAAGCTGTGCAAACTGCCTTTGCTCTAGACTGAAAGTAGGAAACTGGTGGAAATTTCAAAGTACATTTAGAAAGAAAGAGCAATGGGCTTGGGATATATGATAATAATCATAATAACAATAGTGACAATAATGTGAAGATGATGAAGAAATTAGCATGAAAACAAAGAAAAATAGGTGACTTGTTAAATTAACTTTTTATTCTATGAAATTGATTTTATTTATGTTGAATATCTATACCATGTTCTTTGTTAGAGGGTTTGAATGTCTAGAGATGGATATAGATATAGATTAGATATATAGATTATATATTTATGTACTTATACTTCATGTTTCTAGACTGTCCATCTCCCGCAAGGAGGGACTCTGGGCAATATAATAAGATATAAAACAGTATGTAAGATTAAAATTAAAATATTAAAGTTAATTTAAGATTAGACATTTTATAAGCTTATAAAATTACATCAGTTTCAAAGGGACAACACATTCCAAGTAGGCAGCTTAACCCTTTTAAAATTGGTTAATAAAGCCAGAGGGAGGGCTCTCATGTACCAATCAGCCCCATGATTGCACGCCCCATTGTGCCCTCCATGCAAAGCTGCAGAGCCAGGATTTGAACTCTTATGGAAGCCCAGGAAGCCAGTCGGAACTGAGATAGACATGACAGAGATAGATGGAGATGGAGATGGAGATGGAGAAATAAAGAGAGAGAGACAGACAGACAGACAGAGAGAAACAGAGAGACAGAGAAGAGACAATACAGATGACAGACAATACAGATGATATAGATATAGAAATTGTTTAAAAGTACCTAAAATCTACTAGCAAAGTACCTAGCTTTACATTCATCCTTGGATCAAGTCAAGTTTCTCTCCCAGTGCTGAGTCACTATTAGGACTTTGAGAAAAAGAAGCTTAGGCTCAGACCCAGCAAGATGAATTGGCTTTAGTTTTGGAAGTTGTCAAACTCCAGCAATCCCTCAGCTTTAGTTCTGGAGGAGGTCCTGCAACATTGTGCTGAAATGGTTCTAATGTGGCCATCTTGTTTGAGAAGCAGCTGGCAGTTGTTCATCCATGGGCAATGAGTGATGCCTCATATCACTGAGAACTAGACAGGCCTAAGAGTGAGATGGAGTAGGTTTGCCAAAGATTTGGCCATCATGCTTGTTCTATTTGACTTTACTATCTAGTGGGGCTTTGCAAGGACTTCAAAAGATCCCGTATATTAATTCTGGGTTTTTCTGCTTTGAAACAGCTGAGATTCAGAAAAGGAATGTAGCTATGATAATTAAGGAAATTTCCTGAACAAATACTATAAAAAGGTTATAGACAGCTTACCTGAAAAATTCAGAAGCAAATATTTGTCACATTTAAGGGTTTAATAAGGAGAAAGACAAGCTAACCTGGAAATATCTGTGCTAGATTTTGGTTGAATAGATATCTGTAAGTAATCTTAAATAGAACTAGTGAACATGGAGAATAAGGGGAAAAAAACAATATGAAAAGGAGGCTAGTACAACTTTATAAAAGTTACTTTTTATTAGAACATTTTTGAGGATTGAAATCATTTGACTTCAAGCTCTTTTCCAATGTCTGCACTTTTATTTCTCAGGATATAAATCCATTTTATAATTACTCCACTATTCTTATCTCAGAAACTTTGCCTGACACACCATTCCATATGTTTATGATTCTCTGAATGAAAAAGTGCTCCCTGACAACCGTTCAGATTTTTCCTTTAATTTCCATTTATGCCTTATTGTCTTAGAATGTTGAACTGGAAATATATGTTGCAATATTGTGTGACATTATCTGTATTACTTAAGATTTTATATACCCATACATCAACCAAACATCAGATAAATCTTATGGTTGCTCTCTTTTTGTTCTTTTTCATCTTTTTCAGAGCTCTGTAGGTAATAGATTCAATTTAGTCTCTGTCAGAAGTTAACTTTAAAGATCTCTCACAAAACTAGGAGACAATACATCTGCATTTGGGTTTGAATTATTCAGATAGGACAGCAGTGTACTTTTGCAAGATAGGAAAAATAAGATCGCATTTAATAAACACACTTATTTGCTTACACATTGACAATGATTTTTAAATCACAGCTCAATTCTTAAACATTTACACTGAGAAACATTTACACTGAACAATTTCAGCAACTGATTTAAATGCAAGAATTTTGCATTAGCTATTTTTGTGAAATAGAAACTTACAAAATAGCTTTTATGCACACACTTACCTGTTTTTATTTGTTTCTTTCTTTTGTACAGATGTATGCACAGAAGCCTGTACTACACAAAGGGAGTGCGAGACTAGTGTAAAGGCAGGCTTTGGGGAAGAAGAAATTCAGGTACCCTGTCAGGTGACTGATCAGACTTTTCCAAAAATATTTACCATATGTTGAAGGTGGGTTATTACTGTATCATTGAAATAGACTATCCTTTTCTAAGATAATGGTTCAGTTGCAAAGACTGAATTTACATAAAACACTTAACTTGGTTACTGAATTGACCCAATTTCTGGATTGCACAGTATATGGAATCCTAAATGATCCAAACAACCTGGGGCTATAGAACATGCACTAATACACATGCACAACACACAAACACACACACATAGAGTTTAACTAAGGTTAACACTAGTCAAACTTAGTACATTCAATTCAATTGACAGATTTTTAACTTGGTTTTAGTGTTGAACCCAACTAAAAATATCTATTATCTAATTATCTTATCTATTACATTTCAGGACTCTGTGGCCATCATGATGGCCATGGACCTATGCAAAGTCATCCAGAGCCTGATATAGGTCAGTGGTCCCACATCAGATCTGGTATCCTTGTCAGCAGGTGGCTATGTGAACTGAAATTGGGGAAACTTTTGGTATCACCCTTTTCATGGTCAGATCATGCCTGATTACCAGGAATGGCTCATATGCCATCATCCACTGCAAGGAGATTGGGCCAATAAGATTATTCTGCTCCTGGCAACTGTTGGACCTGGATGGGTTTCAGAGAAAAACCCATCCAGGGTTGGGGGCTCCTTCCCGCTAGTCTTCTCCATCTGAAGCTTTGGCCATTCCTTGGAATAACAGGAAAGATGAGGTTTTTGCTTATAGTGTGCCTATGTGACTTGTCCCCTTTGCTCTTCATGATTCACAGAAGAGAAATTAAATGAGAGAACAGTCATCTAGAACAGGGGTGTCAAACTCAATTTCATTCAGGGCTGTATCATGGCTGTGGTTGACTTCAGGAGGCCAGCTGGGTGTGGCCAACTGGGCAGGTGTGGCCAAGTGGGTGGGCATGGCCAGCTTGATGCCACTCCTCAAACTGCTGGCATGTTTCCTCTTCAAATTGGGTAGACCAGGCTGGCCTGATCTTTCCTCTTCGCATTGGATAGACCGGGCCAAAGCTACACTGGCCTGATCTTTCCTCTTTGCACTGGGTAGACCAGGACAGCCCTTGGGCTGGATCCGACCATATCATGGGATGGATGTGGCCCTCAGGCCTTGAGTTTGACACCCCTGATCTAGAGGGTTGTTGACATCTTACAGAGACAAATTCAGTCAGACATGGATGAGAGCTGCTATTAAGGCCTAGCTTGTAGTGATTAGTGTGGCAAAATGTCAATACTTTTCCACCAATATTGCATCTATGGATATCCATCCTGTGGTCCTATTTCAGGTGACATGTGCCCTCTTGGATAGAGGGAAACCACTTGCAGGGACATGCAGAAGAATTTGATCAGTATCTGTCAGACAAAGGCACTAAATTTTAGTGGCTGATCAATTGATCAGGTCCAGGTAAGATGTCTGAGAAGGAATCTTGCTTGATTATCTGGAAACAGTTTGGGCCTGTTGAAGAGTCTTCAAAACTGTGAGTTCAGCCCCTTACTCTTTAAGATCCATGTCCCTCTGGTTTATTAAAACAGCCTGGGTGGGTGGGTGTTTGAGTGTGTCCTACCAGTTGTGAATTTATCTTTGGGTGACGCAGTTGTTCTTTTATCCCTTAAGGTGGCTTTAGTTTGTCCCTCCTCAAGAACCATTGCTAGATCCCACTATACCGGACAATTTTTGTCCAGTATCTAACTTTCCTTTGGGGGGGGGGAAATGGTTGAGAAGGTGGCTTTGCAACAGCTTCAGAAGACCTTGGATGAAGCAGATTATCTGGATCCTTTTCAGTTAGGGTTCAGATCCTGATGGGATGGATATAGCATTGTTTGCATTTTGGGATGATTTCTGATGATTAAGGTATTTAAGATTCTTCAAAATAATAATAATAATATTTTTGTATATGTTGTTTTTAGCATTGTTGTATGTTGCCTAAGTCATTTGTTTTGTCAGATGAATAGCCATATAAATTTGACACATAAATAAAATAATAAATAACTGTCCTATCCACTAAAAGGACTTGAATTATATTGTGGCAGCTGATTTCTAACTACATTGGAAAGTTATAAATGCCATAATCTTGAAGGGACTTAAATTGTCATCCTCATGTCTTGAATAGAAGGCACAATAGGTCAGAATAATGCAACTCAATTTGTTATATAGAATTAAGCTCCACCAAAATAGATAGGATTGCCACTTAATGTTTCTGTGATCAGGATGCTATATAGTTAAGCTATTTTACAAAGATCTTTATATGGTTTGTGATCCTGAACCTCTGGTTTTTGAATGACTATGGTTATATTTCAAGATAAGCAGAGGATTTTCTTCCAAATATGTCATATACCCAATAGCCAAAGCAACATCATTCTTCTGAAGATTTTGATTTCTTATGGGTAAATATCTTGCAGCAGTTTCAAAGTGTGCAGTGGTATCACCTTTCTGCAATCAACCAATAAACAAACCATCAAACTTTCCTTCATGCTCTTATTTAGTTTTTTGTGGAATAAATATGCTATTATAATAAATTAGGAGAACCTGGGCAGGAGGAGACTCTGGTGGTACAGCTATATTAATTATGTTTTCATTCTGGTGAATCAGTGTGATTTCTGTATTACTCAGATCAGGGGTGTCAAACTCTCGTCGTCACGGCGCCGTCACATGATGTATCGGGACTTTCTACCCCCCCTTCACTAAACCGGGCAGGGAAGGGGCCAGCACGTGATGCATTGGGGCCGTGGGCCACGAGTTTGACACCCCTGATTCAGATGAAACATTAAACATTTAAAATTGGATCAGAATTAACCAGTAAAACACACACATCTATATCAGGACCGGGTGTGCTTCTATTTAATACCAGTCTAGATCAGAATAGGTATGTCAAAATATCAACTTTTATCTGAAAAAAAAAAATAATTTAATTTCTTTAAAGGCAAGGTAAATCCAAACCTATCAATGCAAATTTTATTTCTGAAGCTATCGCATTATGCCTGTTTAATGATGAAATGGCATGTCTGTGTGGACCAGGTCATTTGATTTTCCCTTTCTGCAGAACCACATTCATTCAATTCAAATTTGATTCCATATTCTTTTTGTCATTAGTCTTGTGTACTACAGTCAAAACAGTCATGATTTAAAGCGCTTTTTAAATTATCTCTATTTATTTTTATTGTGGTATTTCTATAGGTTTTTTTTTTTAAATTCCATGTTGCAAAGTTAAAGCTGCAATACTCTACCACTTTACCTACAAATAATCCCTACTGAATTCAGTATTATTTATTTCTCTTTGGATATACAGAATTTGGTAGACTTCCCCCCCCCCCGCCCCCCACCATGGAACTGAATGGCTACCCAAAAGCCAATGCTTTATTTATTCTTTATTTTCAAGATGACTAGAAAATTGACTTTTGGCCCCTTAGCACAAAACTAAATAGAAGATTCCAAATTTGTCAGCAAGTGGCATCAAATTTCTATTCTTTCTATGTTTAACCTGAAAGTTTATTTCATTTTCATATTATGGTGTAATTAAGCAACCCTAGGCTTGAATGCAATGACTTTCTTTAATTTAAAGTAAATATCCCCTGTTAAATGGGAGATGAAATTTTAGACCCAAGTCTGTGACTCAAAAACTAGTGGTTGCTTCTACATCTCAAAAAGCCTGAATTTGACTTGTTATTAGAAACATAATTCAGTTCTTCAATTATGACTATTTTCACTGAGGTAGCATCTAAAATAAGGCCAGTAATATGAGAAGTGTCCTGGAGCCTCTTAGTATGTCTTTGGTGGGAGCAGCTTTGTACAATAGGAGAGATGGAAGTCAGAAGGAAGGTATGAGCAATTCCCCCAAAGCTATGAATCAAATTACTGATAGACTGAAGAGATTAACCTGGATACCCCACCTCCTTGCTCACAAAGCTGTGTCCATTAGATCACCATGTCTGTCTCACAAGGAACAAGCCTCAGCAAGACTGAGAGGCATGCTCCAAAGTAAGCAATATTTTAAATAGGGCCCTGCCTGAAGTCATATTTGTGAAAAAGGTGAGGTATTTGTTCATTTACCAGTGTTTGGTTACTCATCTGCCTGGCTTGATCTTGATTCTTTGTGAGGAGATAGAATTTCAAAAAGAGCTAAATCATTCTCTTTGAAATCAGTCATAATTTGCTTCAAGGCTAAAATTTTACTTGACGAGTTCCGGCTCAGGGACATAACATGAAAATCCTGGGACTGTTTTAATTACAGAAGCACAATAAAGTGGTTTCCCCTGAACTTTGTCACCTCATTATTTCCAGCTTTTAGTTCATGCATTCCCTCCTTTTTTCCACTTGGAATTTAAGATAATTTGAACTGTTTTTATACTTTAAGTGATATTAAACTTTGAATACATGCTAACAAATACTAAGGAAAACATTTCTGTTCTCCAGTAGGGTCTCAGCCTTCTACAGTATATTCATTTCCATAGATAATTTTAAAGATTTCTAGGCATGGAAAATGCCTAGAAATAAGAAAATTATTGCATAACAATCAATTGTACAGGTGCAACTTATGAAACCTGCACCTTTAAGAATCTTTAAGAGAGACTTTACTATATTAAGAAATATATAAAACAAGGCATTCCTATGAAAAGATTATTATTCAAATAAAATGAAGAGCTTTTACATCTCGGTGATTTTGTAGGATAGAAATTAACCTGGAATACGTTAATATGGAGTGCTTCACTGTCTTTGAACATAGTATGTTTATGTCTTGTGTTGAGATGGTTCATACACATTGCACAAGGTCTTAATGTGAGTTATTTAAATAAGGAAAACAACTAAACGGCACCAAATGTTTACCAATATGGTTTATTACAGATGTGTTGGACTATAACTCCCAAACTTCAGCTCTATTTAAAGCACCCTCTTATAATATGGTCAGAACATTTTATTGAAAAGCAGATAAGAAATACATTACATTTTCTCTCCCTGCTCTTGTCGTCCCTTGGGGTTAATAATAATGATAATAATTTTTTTTAAAAAAGAAAGAAATGCATTAAATGAATAAAATGATAATGTAAATATTCTAGACCATTAAACACATGGACTGCATTTAATTGACTTACTGGTTCTGACATTTTAAAGAATCCATTATTTCTGTTGGTTTAGTAGCAACTTTCCACAATATCTGCAGTAATTTAATATCTTTTGATAATTCCTAGTTCACTTATCTAATTTACAAACAATATGATTATTATTTGAGATGCATGCACAAGTCTTGGACCTTATATGTGATGGAAATTCTCCAGAGAAATAAACAATGTCCAAGATCCAAAAATGATAATCCCAAAAGTATGATTAATTTATACCAAAATGTTTTCTGCCTGCCTTTCTTTCTTTCTTTCTTTCTTTCTTTCTTTCTTTCTTTCTTTCTTTCTTTCTTTCTTTCTTTCTTTCTTTCTTTCATTCTCTCTCTCTCTCTCTCTCTCTCTCTCTCTCTCTCACACACACACACACACATACACACACACAACTGCATAATAGGTAAGAAATGTTATTATGACATTAATCAAATTGAAAAACTAAACTTCCAACTACTAGTCTTTCAGAATCCTTTCTAATCAAATACATAAAACATTGGATTGCAAGGCCATCACCAGGCCACAAACAATTATCCATGTTGATGAGGAAGGATGGGAGCTGTTGTTCCACACATCTGGGGAGTACCAGCTGGGGACTTATACAGAATATTTTAAAGCTAAAGAAGTTTGCATTAGTATACTACAATCATAAGAAAACTCCCTGTAATGTCAAAGACTGTTCAGCAACATAAAAGTGTCAGGCTCACGTTGTAAAGATTTCAGGCCTTGATGATCCTTTCTAAATAAGACCAATTGCCTAAGAACACATGGTGACCTTTCATAAAACTAGATTGGGCAGAATGGATAATTGAAAGTAATACTGTCTGTAACCTGCATGCCAAAGTTGTCATCAATATTTTTGCGTCAACACTTAACAAAGAAATCAGACAATAGCTTGCAAAGCCAGCACCATTTATACCAGATTTCAAAATCACAACCATATAAGGCTCACTGAAAGAGGTTGGAAAAACCTTATTTAAAAAGGCATCATTAGAGGCCTTCAACAATCTTAGGGCAAAGAACTCAATATATGTTTTTTTACCACTTAATGGAAGAACCATCCAGATGCGGAGCTTTTTCAGTTTTAATAGATTTAATGGCAACTATTATTCCTTAGAGAGATAAAGGTGCTGTTAAATTGGCAGCTTCGTCATAAGTAATCTTAGGAAGAGCTGTATCATATAAATATTGATTAACTTCTTCCTCAATTACATTTGACTCTGTATCACCCAGTTGACAATAAAAATTCTTAAAATGTTAATTTATTGAAACGGAATGATTATATATTTTACCCTGGACATCTTTAATAGTAGAGATAGTATTAAATAATTTCCATTGTCTCAGCTGAGATGCTGATAATTTACTAGCATTATGCAATGAACATTATGCTTAAAATACATAAAGGGATTTGTTTCCTGTTTATCAGCCATAAAGTGTTTAATTTATCCACATATCATTTTACATATATGCTCAAAAAACTCTTTCAAACATCCCCCCATTTCCTTGTTAAATTTATATTTTATTGTTCCATAAAGCATAATCAGTCTCATAACCTTATGTATGCCTTAAAGGCATTCCAAGTAACCAACATATTTTTGAAAAATATTCAAAGACTTGTTCTATCTCTTTCACAAAAAGCAGAATTATTTAATAGTGATATATTATGTTAAAAAAAGAACTGGGATGACTCTTTCTTGTGTCACTGATAATGTACTGAGGCTGGGACACAATCAGATACAGCAATGGTATCTATATTACTTTTTAAAAATTCATTGAGCTAAGAATCCAGATACCAGAAAATAGTCAGAACTGAAATACATAACTCAAAAAAGGATATTTTTGTTGCAAAGGCTCTAAGAGTTGCCAAATAGCTATCAAATTAAATTCTAACATACTGTACATTTGCAATATTTTCAGTGTATAAGATTTAGTTCTCTGATCAAATAGGGATTTAAACTTGATTAAATCTCCAGTCACATTTACCAGATCAACTGCCAAAGGAATAAACTGTATATGTATACAGTTTGTGGGTATACAAAGGATATAAAAATAGAAAACAATTACAGAGAGGGACAAGAGAACAAAATGGCAACAAGAATGAACTTAAGGTCCTCCAAAATGATTCGGTTTGAACATTTTCCAAAGAGACAGATTAGTCAGATGCAAGTCACAAATTAAAGCAATCCAGTTGATATTGAATGTATTTAGTATCAGATTCAGAACCAAATCTTACCTTTGGAAAAAAAACAACGATTGGCTCATTTCATTATTTCTTCTCCTTCATTTTCTTCCTCCAGAGATTTATATTTATTGAAAATACTTGCTTTAGACTCCTACTGCATGGATCCTTGTAGTGGAACCATAAAAATCTCAAAAGAAGGAAGGAGAATGAAAACAAATGTATGCAGTATCTTCCTTGCTTCCTATTAAAGCCTAGGTATGCAGTCAAAAATACTGTAGCTGGCATCCTTAAGTAGAAAATAGATAGGTAAGAATGAAATATCTTTAATATCAATAGAAGCTAATAACAAGTTCTTTTCATATATTATATCCAGAATGTCTTCTTTAAATTTGATCTTAGTTTTCACACATAATGCCCCAGAGACCAAGATGCACTATTTCAGTCCATGGAGTAATATAATTAGCATGAGGATAGGAAGAAAGGATGCCATTTCAAAGCAGAATGTTAATTTTAGTCAGTGTGGGTTGTATGGATTAATTTTAGGTGGAGAAGAGATGCAGGAAGTGTTTCTAGTTTCATGTGTGAAAATGCCTGTAGTTGTAGCAATTACATAATACGGCTTAACTAGGGTTGAGTTGCTTTTCCTATACTATGAAATGCCTGGTTTTTAAAAATTCTGTTTCCAGCATGAAATACTGAGAAGCCATTTATCAGTACTGAAAAGAAGCATATTGTTCATAATACACTTACTTTTGAAAAGTTGCAGCTATTAGCAATAAAATATTCTCTCTGCTTGGAATTCTATTTTGGTTACAATGAAAGCAAAAAAACCCAAAACCCAAAACATGGTGGAATAGCATTGTTTATTTTGCTTGATTTTCTATTTGTTCAACTATTCTCTCTCTTTGCATCTCTCTCTCTTTCTCCCCAACACACACACACTCTCTCTCACACACACACAGACACAGACACCAGTGGTGGGTTGCAACCGGTTCGGTCCAGATCTTGCGAACCAATAGTAATGGTGGTGGGAGGCTCCGCCCACCTATCCGTACGTCATCATGGACAATCTGTGCATGCGCAGAAGCGCCGTGCACATGCACAAAAGTGCCATGCGCATGTGCAGAAGTGCCATGCGCATGCACAGAAGCACCATGCGCATGCACAGAAGCACCATGAGCATGCACAGAAGTGCCGAAGAAGCAAAACATGTGCAGAAGAAGCAAAGCACGCACTCTCATTGCGAACTGGTAGTGAAGGTAAGTGGAACCCACCACTGACAGACACACACACACAATCTCAGAAAAAAAGGATGGACCCTGATTTTTTTTATTATTTATTTTTGCAAAACTGAAATGGAATTAGAAATTAACCAAGAATTGTAAGCAATGGGATGCAGCTATCTCTAGAATCAGCTATGACCCAGTGTTTCTCAACGTCACCAACTTTAGGCCATGTGGGCTTCAGTTCCTAGAATTCCTCAGTCAGAATGCCAGCAGTTGGAGTTCACTTGTCTTACAGTTGCTGAGGTAGACAAACATTAAGCTAAGAGATCCTTTCCATGATGCCACTCAGTATTACTTCTTGTGGATGGGCAGCTATATAAATTTGATTAATAAATAAATGATCAACTGTTCCATTCCTTGCCAGAGCTTTGGGTAACTTTTTCATGTCATTTGTTCAAAGGCGAAGGAAAAAGTAGACAACTGCCACACTAATAGACATTATTCCGGGGGGGTTTCCTATCATCTTAAAATTAGACTATACTGATTCAGTTTGTGATCAAGAAATGTCTTCTTCCTTTGGGCACAGCATGTAGCTGCCCATTTCCCAGAATCGCCTGGATATTAACTATGTTTGCCTATTTTTTTACAACTTACTTAACCTTACCTATAATCTCCTGTAGAACACCTTCCGTCTACAGCTCTTTTTTTATTAATATAGGTTAAATGCTATTACACTACACACAGCTAAAGGAATGAGAGTTAGTACAATCCTAAAGTGCGAAGCATAATATTCAATAATATCTTTAAAACCCCTTCAGTGTTTTATTTCGGTATTTCAGTTATATTATCATGACCTTATCTCATTAATGCAAGAGGTGTATGGAAGACTCAAGATCCAAATCTTGAAGAGTGAATCTGTTTTTAATTAATATACTACACTGCAAAGTGCAATGAAATGCAAGGCAGCATATTCACCCTTAACAGAAGATGATTAAATTTATAATGCAATGTTAGGTATTTTGATATTTCTGTCATCTCAGTACAGGCCTTTGCTGTGCTCTCTGCAAAATATAATAACTTCTAAGCAGTGTGTAAAACAAAGTGCTCAATTCACTTTATTAAAATATCCAATAATAATTGATTTAAAGGCAATAAAATGTGTTCATTAGAGGGCTTATATTCAAGAAATATTGAAAGTATACCTAAAACTGTCACTTTTATTGTGAATGAACAGGATAATATAATTTGAAAAGAGTGTGATCATACTAAAGATTTGTCCTGCAGCATTATCTGATAGCTCGTAAAGTGCTGAAATTTAATATGATGCTTTCAGTCAGTTTAATTGAAATTTAATTGCCACTTTGGGCAGAAGGTTTAGATCTGATCAATAAAATATTAAAGATTTTGCGCTTTCACTTGGAACAGTTTTTTAGCCAGTGCATTGTGTATGGCTTGTGTTTTTAGGAAATATGCAGCCAATCTCATTTTACAGGGCCGGGTCTCATTTTCTAATTTGAATGTTTTAATGTGCTACACAGATAAATAGTGAAAAGAATAAAGCCAAAGTTGATCCATTTAATTACAACAAAATGAAAGAAATAACGGTCACCTTCAGATTCATGAGAAAGGCATTAATGTAAAAGAGCTATAAATATTTTGAAATGTCAAATCTCAGAAAGACAGAGTCCAATGTGAGACTGGCCATAAATCAGAGACAGAGAGGAACCTTGGGAGAAAAGATGGTTCTCTGGTATTTTAGAAATAATTACTAATACAAAAAGGGTAATGATGAACCTATAAATTATATTAAAAAGGGCCATTACAGAAGCATTAGTTTATAAAGCTGAGAGATGGTTTCCGCAAATGATCCTGCAAGTTATTTCTACTTTTCACTTCATATTCAAGAAACCAAAAATTATCTGATTAATGATAAACTAATTGATTGCTATTCCGCAATTGAAGCACCATGACCTAAGCAGAGTTCACTCTTTAATGGGAACCACAGCTCAGCTTCAATTTTATGCCTTTTGGGGTTGAGTTGGGGAAAGGGGGAAGGTCAAAAAATGAGCTGGTGGTTGTGTGGGGAAAATATGATAGGTCTGATCTCTGGGATACGCTACCTTTATCCAAGGAATGTAGTTGTTGTTGTTTTTAATCGCAGAATTCCCATCTCCCTTTAATTGGAATGATACTACCTTGCATACAATTTCCCTTCATTGCCAACCCCTTTTTCCTCATGTACACACATTTTCCCTGTCAATTCCTTGGCATATATGGCTTTCATGGATGTAGCTATATTTGGAGAGAATTAAAATACTCCTAGATATTTTTAGATACGTGCGTGCATTTCCATTCAAACAGTACCAAACTTCAGTCACCATTTGTTCTCACACCTTTGAATTTTCACAGGAAAAGAAAGATAATAACATCAGAATCAACAAAGAAATAATCAACTCTTGTTAGCAGAAGATCCAAATTGGTAACCCATCAAATATTACTGAATTATCAGCCCTAACCAATGCAGGATTTTTTGAGGGATAAATATTGTTTTACTCTTTTTCTCCTCTATAACCTATCTGCACACATTCCAAACCTGCTAATTTAGGAAGGACCTGTTAAAATAGACTTGAAAGGGGCAAATAGAAGGAAAGAGCAGAAAAGTTCTATTTGATGTAGAAATCTGCTCACCTAGCATTGCATATAGTCCACGTTTTGCCTTTTATTGCCTTGTTAGCCTTATTTTCAGAGTAGCACTGTTTGCTAAGCAAAATCTCTTTATCTCATAATTATCACTTTTCTATACATCTAGTAGCCCTGAGATTGCAACTAAGCCGCCTCCCCATATTATATGCTAGTAAGTGACACAGAGATCAATGGGACATAGTTCCAAGCAAATCTGTATGGGAGTAGGATATTAATAAGAACAAAGCAATGTGAGAGCAACATCAATCTTCCTGCAATTATATGTATCTCTGGTGGTGAATATGAAAGATGCCTTGCTGATTCCAAAGGAAAAACGATGAATTCTGGGTTGGGCATCTCTCTGAATTCTCATGTTCTACCAAATGCATCAAGAAAAGATGGATCCACAGCTCCTCTGTGCAGAATGCAATCCATCAGATTCTCTATAAACTAGGGAATATATATCTGGTTAAATCCATCTAAAATGAGATGCAGCATTAGCAATATGGACATTCTCAGCAAGGTAGGCAATAAAAGGAGATATACTATAGGACCTGACATCAGATTGTTTCAAGCTTAATTTCAGTAAAGTAATAAGGTCAGGGAGAGAAATGCTCAGCGATGCACAGATTGATAATAGGAATAGAAAGGATGGAGTTCTTCATGGACTTCAAACCTTTGGGGGGGGGCAGCCACAGAGGACAAAGAAATGTACACTGGCTGTAAGCTTTGCAGATATTATCCACTATATACTGGTGCTGCATAGTTAAAAGGAGAAAGAATATGCTTTCGTGCTAGAATAGTTTTTCCACTTTGAAATAAAACAAAGCAAAACAAAACAGTGCAATCCAAATTAAAAGGCATTTTATAACACAGTACATGTGATACAAATTGCATTTGCTGAATAAGCAATATTTGCTGCCTGGAGAAAATTTTTTTTTCCCCTTTCAGTCAGAGGACTTTTAAAATATTATGGGCATTCTCCAAGCCCTCTAATGAATGGCCGCTCCCAAGTTACAATCCTTCAAGACACCGCAAATCATCTACCCCAAATATCACATGTTCTGTTAAATCACTCAGGATCTTTGTTGATTTTGAAAAGCTAAGCAAAATCATTCTGAGTTAGTTCTTGAATGGAAGCTACCAGAAAATTTGAAGTCCTATAAGTTACCCTGAAATGTGTGTGTGTGTGTGTGTGTGTGTGTGTGTGTGTGTGAGTTAGAGAGAGAGAGAGAGAGAGAGAGAGAGAGAGAGAGAGAGAGAGAGAGAGAGAGAGAGAGAATGTATATACACACATACATACACACCCTATCTGCAGAGAAAATATTGACTTATTTTATAGGAATTATTATATAGGAAAATGAAAATTGATATGACATTTTATTCTCATCTTAGAAAGGAAAGATTCTTATTGTTTATTCCAAACTGTAAAATAAATAAATTATTGGTTCTATTCTCTACTTTGTGAAACAGCATTGATGAATAGTTTGAATTTTGATTTTTCAATTATTTTTTGTAAACTATGTGTTTAACATACTTAATGTATATTCTTAAATATATGTTGGTCCTGTGTTTACTTCTAGTTTTCATTAATGCAGTTTACTTATAAATAACCATTAAGCATTATTTTTAAAGTGAAAAAGCAGTCTCCCTTTCTTTCTTCCTTCCTTCCTTCCTTCCTTCCTTCCTTCCTTCCTTTCTTTCTTCCTTCCTTTCTTTCTTTCTTTCTTTCTTTCTTTCTTTTTATTTATTTATTTATCACATTTTAAAACTGGCCATCTCCCTCATAGAGGTGTTACATTGTCCTTAAAAAGATAGGTAGGTATACATAATTTTAAAATGTAATACCCTGCTAATGCAGTCGGCTTGTGCACATTCTCTATGCTTTCATATGAATATGTATGATTGCCAGAATTTATACACTATATTTGTAGAATCCTAGAATTATGTAGTTGGAAGGGGATATTTAGCCCATCAAATCCCACCATCTGCTCTATGCAAGAGTCCAAATTAAACATTCCCAACAGACGGCTGTTCAACATCTGCTTGAACACATTCAATGAAGAGGAGCCCACCTTTTCTCTGAGTAATTGGTCCATTGTTAAACACCTCTTATGGCTAGAAAGTTTAAATCCAAATCTTGCTTTAAATAAGTTAAGCCCATTATTTCACTCTAGAACAAGAAAAAAAATCGTCCTTCTTCCATGTGACATATTTTCAGATATTTGAAAAGCGCTATCACATCTCCTTTTTGCATTTCCTTTTCAAAGACATTCCTACATTATCCCTATGCATTCCCAGTTATCTTAATATCTTTTTATATATCTCAGTTTCCCTAATTATTCCTGTTGTTCTTATATGCACCTGATCCATTTTGTTTTACTCTTAAAAGGTGATGCCCAGAATTGGATTCAGTACACAAGGTGGAGTCTAGTCAATGTAGAATAAAATGGATGCATTCCTTCTCATAAGCTAAAAACTATTATTCTGTTGATAAGAGTCTAAAACTCTATTTTCCTTTTCTGTAACATTTCCCAGTGATTACTCATATTCAGTTTATAATTTATTACTACTACAAGATTTTTATTACTGCCAAGCCAGAAGTCCCCTGTTCTGAAATTCTATTCTATTACTTAAATGGCAAAGTTTGCATTTCTACCTCTTAAATTTCATTCTGTTACTTTCAGTCTATTCCTCTCATCTATCAATAGAGATAATTTTTAGGTTACATATTATTGATCATGCCTAATTCAATGTTATTTGAAAATTTTCTCTACCTGATTCTTAGGTCATAGATTCAATATCTCCTTCAGTCTGATGCAGAACCATTGATGACCACTCTCTGAGTATGATTTTCGAAGCAGCTATGTATCCATTTCTTAGTAACTCCAGCCAGCCCACACTTAACTAATTTGCTAAAGAACCTGTCATGGGGTATGTGGCAAATACTTTGCTGAACATAAGTTATATTACATTTCCTGTAGTCCTATGTACCTTGGTCTCAGTCCATTTAGAATTGGAGATGGGATATTTGAAGGAGATATAATTCAATTCGAATATGGGGGTCAACATGTAAAAGCAAATGGAACTGATTCAAACGACTCAATCAAATTCAACTACTCAATCACAACGTTCAAGATACTTCTTTAATCAGAAGCATCAAAAATCACTTCATTTTGGCTTTCATTTATGGAATGAAAGCAATGGGGCTGGTATTAAATCTGTCCATTTTCCAGAGTTGCACAAACTCTGAAATATAAAATATTTTTAAATGTTTAATTTGCATCTCTTTTAAGACACAGTTAGTATGGAAGTAGTAGTATAACAGTTTCTGAGTTGTCCAACAAAATGTACAACCAGTGTGAAAAGTGTTTCGCTTCAACTCAAAAGCAAATTGGTGCAGTGCCAGACCTGCCTTTTCTAGGCAGAATTCAGCTGTCAGGGTTATGACATTGGCAGTACTCTAAGTTAGTTAACAAAGGCAGGAAAAGCAGGATGGCACACACTGTGGCTATCCATTGACATAAGCAAAGCACAGCGGAAACAGCATTCATAACATTTTTTTAAAAAATCACTAAAAGCTTTGGTCATGATCTATTATCTTGCTGCTTATTAAGGATTTAATTTCTATCTAAAGAACTTGCATGTCTGCCTATCTCACACAATGATCTTAGATGGTCTACAACAGCCAAGAAAAACAGATCATACCTTCCCACCAGGTCCCAGATCATTCATACTGTTAAGACTCAGCCCGTTCTACTTCAGTGCTTGGGCTAAAAACCAATTCTTTGTGGCCTTCAGCTACAGAGAAAACACACCTCCACAATCCCACTGGATTACAATGGTTGCCATGTTTGACAAACATGACTTTGTGTTTCTGTTATGGGAATTTGTTGTTTAGCAGAGTGATAACACAGGGAAAAAAACTGTCTGTGTCTGATTGTTTTGGCGTGCAATGCTCTACACTACAGCATCTTGAAGGAAGAAGTTGAAATAGTTTATGTCCAGAATGTGAGGAGTCTGTAGATATTTTCAAAGCCTTCTTTCTGGCTCACGAAGTATATAGGTCAGGAAGAAGTGCATATAATATAAATATTGCCACCTGCTGCCCTGGAATCCTCTTTTCATTTATAGATTTATTAAAATCTGCTTTCTTGAAGTTCATTTGGCATTATATGTCCATATTTACTCAGTTTTCATGCCACATCTACTTCTTTCATTGTATTTTTCTTGTTTAGTATCAGGTCAAAGATGTGCCTTCCTCTAGAAGAAAGTGGTCAGTGAGGTAAATTGGTAATTTCCTGGAATGGCCATACTTAGCAGAGCATCTTCCAACTTACATTAGAGTTGCCTATTTAACTATTTGATTCAGAAGATTTATAGTTAATCAAATATAGCACTCTCTCCTTCATTTTTCCTTCATAACAATGCTGTAAGGTTGGGCTGCGATATAGTGAGCTTCTATGGCTGAAAGTAAATCTTTCCCCAAGTCTAATCTTACAGATCATTCCATGCCACTTCTGCCTATCTTCAGTTTTAATATGGAATGCATAATTTATATGTTCTCTTTCATTGACTAGCCAAAAGTGGACCAAAAAAATAGTATTATTTTTATTTTTTCTTCCACCTATTTTAATCCAGATATTCTGTATAGCACTGTAAAGTTCATTTAATTGGATTTCTGACCAGAAATGGATTCTTTCAATGTCCAGTACAATTTTTCATTAAAATAAGGCCCATTATATCAACATTTCTAGTTATTTATTCATTTGTTTATAAACCCATTCATTTGTAATATCCTTCCTTTCTTTTCTTTCTCCAGGGAATTAAAGATTGGATAAAAGCCTTATCAAACTTCCTTTCTAGATTTTCATAGTCGTGACTCCTCTTGGCAGTATTCTTTGTCTCCTCATGGATTAATAAGAGGATATAATTGCCAATGGGCTTGATAAGACTTGTCTCTATTCTTCATAACCCTAATTCTTGTTTCTCCCAATTGGCACACTTTATGAAGCATTTGGTCTGAATGCCTAGATTGGTTTCTGTTTGTCATAGTAACTACTGAACAACAACCATAACATTTTGTCATCTTGCGGGGTGCAGCTGTATATCTCGTGTTCTTCAGAGATCCACCCTTTTTCCTGCACAGCACTTCTTCCTTCTTCTCCCTCTTCTGTCAAGGGTCTTAAAGTCATTTCAGAATTCAAACAGGGCAGAATAACTTCTTGATTGTTTGTTTCTGGTAGTTCCTCTCTGCACCAGCCTCGATCCTTTACTTCTTCATTTTATTCTCCTCCTCTGCCATCTCTTGTTGCAATGCATCCTTTGGTGAATTAAATCTTTGTCCTTTCTTATGAACTGAAATGTGGTCATTCACTACTTGGATCTTTGTATGTTTTCCTCATAGATTAATAGAGACATGCTGACTACAAAATAACCAAGTTCTTTTTACCACAAATAAACCACAAGCATTCCAGGTCATGAGTACAAAGTGTTGCCCATTCATCTTCACTTGGGTCTTCTTCTCTTTGTTTTCAAGTCAGCCGAATACCTCATGTCTACTTAAAATAATTTTTTTAAAAAAAAAATAGGAATCCTCTGAAACTCTCTCAGTGAACTCTACTGCCAAATTCTTGTTGGCACTCCATTAATGTATATTTTTCTACATAAGTGCATGGATAAGTGTGCATACCTCCACAGAGTTAACCTGAGGTTTACCATACACTTTTCAACTTCTCTGGTTTTCTTTTGAATTTCTGTCTGTACCTACAGAAGGAAAGTGCTCAGAGTTTTGAAGTATGAGAAAGCCTAGGTCTCAACTCTATTTTCCAGGGAAACACACGAAACACAATATTTGGTTTGGCACTTCAAAGAATGGCTGATTGTGACTTATTCTGAACCAGAGGCTGCTTGCTTTGCTTTGACTTGGACCAAACTCAGTGTCAAATTTAAGAAACTGCTTCTTGTCTCTCTTTGATGAGCCTGGGAAGCCCTAAAAATCAGGTACCATGCTATAATTTTTTTTAACAGAAAGGAATATGCATTAGAAACCATGCTAATGCTTCTCAGGGAATAAAGGTCGCCCAATTTAAGGAAAAGTAGATCCAGGAATTTTGAAGATTTAATTTGTTGTGGTATATGCCTTCTTTTATTCTTTAGATAGAATTTCAAGGCTTTTGCCAGTTAGCTGTCCCTTCAGTAGTATGTGACAAATTTCAGGGTGATATATACAGAAAGCTCTCTGCAAGGGGAGGTTTGACAGCCTTGGGAATGTTAAGAAAACATTCCTTAATCTTCATTATTTTTTGATGGACAACATAGGCATGAAAATGGCACACGTTGTGGAAATCTTCTAATTCACCAAGGATGTAGTTAGGAATTTGAAGACTAAGCTCCTTTAATTTTAATATATATGATTTGACATTTACAGGCAAATTCTTAGCATCCCTTTGCATTCAACTGAGATTGAATAACACTTGATAAACCATTTTGGGGGATTTAAAAGTAGACCCATCAGTCAGTCAACTTTCTTTTCCCCATTGTGGATAGATAGAAAGTAGTTTTTAAAATTTATTTAACATGTATTAGTTTGTTCATTTGTTTATTTTACTGATAGTACCTAGAGGTTCTAAATCTTATAACAGACTTGAATTAATGTAGGTAACTTAGTCTGTTCTGGCTTTGCTTCATAAAGCTACAGAATCCACTCAAAGAAGCGAAGGCTCAGGATTTGGGACTCTGCCAAAACTGATGCATAGCCCAACTATTTTCCTTCGCAACAAATGTGAAAGCAGCAGCAACTGAATTTATGAACTGAACGACATTAATAAATTGAGACTTAATCCTGACAAAATAGAAGAATTCAAGAGTGTACATTCATTAGATAACGTATGAAAAACTGAAGCAAGGCCAGATTTGAAGTGTTATGAAGTATGAATGGAGTTTTACTGTGCATCTCATAAGGCATAATTTTGAAAGGGGTAATGGTATGTACTCAGCCAGTTGTCGTTCTATTAGTGATAAATAATTCCTTCTAAAGTATAAAATAAATATAACTCAAAGTAGCCATTTTAAAGTTGCAGATATATATTTGAAATGCCCATAGCAACCCAGATCACAAAGAAAATGATGTACTGCTTATGCACTGTTATAAAGGTTCTAATAAGCCTCATGTACTGATATAGTGAGATGAATACTTAGTAAAATAGAAGTTGCCTTACAGACTGAAAGAAAGTACAACCAAAATGATTTTCCTAGAGATCAGAAAGTAAGCGCATATGAATCACTGGAACAAAATGGATAGATTTAAAATAGAAATGAGAAGAATATGTGAAATAGGGTACACTTGGTTGCTCTAGATAAAGTAGAATAAACAAGATTTTAGGGGAAAGTCTAATCTCCTAGATTTGGTCTCTCCATTTAAGAGAAAAAACTAAAGATAGCAATGAGGATAAGATGAAATGAACTAAACTGGTGAGCTTTCCTGCCCCCATCTTTCCACTAGTATAATGAATAGAATTCAAGCGATGGTTCTTCCGACACAATGAAATTCTGACTCAAATAATAGTAACTCTTTAAGGGTGGCAAAAAAATCTAGGACTTTTAGATGTAGACATTTTAGATTTACACATTATAGCCATCTGGTTGAAAATGGTATTATTCAGGGCAATGAAAAATGTAGTAAACTGAAAACTTTGCAAATTAACTAAAAATATAAATGAGGTTAAAGTATAAATGTTGGAATATAAATATGAATACAAAAACACACACTGCATCATATTGGTTCTGTGGTTTTAAATAAGGCCATGACTAACCAGGAAGAAAATCTTTTGGTTACAGGGGGTAGCTTAATGACAATGACAATATTAACTATATAGTGGCAGTGAAGAATACAAATAGCATCATGGAAATTATGGAGGGGGGATTGGATTAAGATAAAGTCATTAATAACCCAGCATAGTCACAATTTACATAAGAGTATACGCTACTAACTATGAAATTCTCTGAAATAAAAAATGAGGTAGGGACATGTCTTTATCTCTGTACATATTGGTTTTTTGCTAAGTGGTCTCTGGGTTACCTATTTTGGACCCACAGCATTGAACTTGTAAGTGATCCAAAAGCTATTATTAATTTGGTTGCAATACTTCATTCACTGTGTAATTTATCTGAGTTACTGATTGCAAATCTTTCTGTATTCATATAATTCCACTTTGTTTTATATTAATAGTCCTTTTGGTTGATCTTATGGAGTTTGTGGCCTTTTATTTTATCTGTTTTGCATGTATCTCTCTGGTGAAACACTTCAGATATTTTGATAAAAAATAGCTCATATGTCTTGGAGCAAGAGGAAGAGACATGTTCCTCTTCCTGTAAAATAAATGGATAATGTTACTAGAGAATTGAATTCCAGAATTAGATTTTGAATGATACATTGTGCCAACATTGATAGAAAAGGTGACCATTGCAGAATTCTGTGGTCTGTACAGGGTTACAGGGGGAAACTCAAAGACAACCCCCTTGAGTCATTGAGAGTCACATAAACATTGGGATGGAGCTAATGCACAGGTATATAGCCATAATTACAATCACTAATTGCACTAACCATATAATTAATTCCATTGTTTCTCTCTCTCTTTTATTATCAGTAATTGATTGGTACTTTCCCTATCATTAATATCCCAGATTGGGTATGGGATATTTTCTTATTTCTTTCTGTATTTTATTTTGTACCATTTCACATGTATTAATATTATTCTCATCATAATAAAAATTGTGAGATTTACTTCCAGTTTCAAATGTTTAAAGCCGAACCACTCTTTAGAAGCAAATCCACACATCTAAGCAAAGTGTGTTTAAGATCAGAATAGACGTCATAACATTGATAGCGAAACAGAAAATCCAATTTCTGCTCTGCAAGTCTGCATCTGCTTTTTTTTCAGGAGAAGTGCAATATTATATATTTCTTACAAGTCATTTGATTGTTTTCCCCCTCCCATTTAATCCACTTGCAAAGTAAGGCAATTGCCTGTGTTAATCCCAATTTTCAAAGCTTCAGACAGCTTAACTCAGTATGTCATATTTTAAAAGGGTTACTTCAGTCTTCTTCTCATCAATTATATGCATTCTTATCCCTTATCATTCTACCTGTCCTAAACGAAAACTAAGGTGCTCATGTTGGATTCCTGACACACATTTACTACTACCAGCATTAAAATGATCAGTGCAAATTAATTTTCCCATTATTAATAGTCACATCCTAATGCTATTTTGGGGGGAGAAAACGTTATACTTTCTTCTATTTATATCCCATGCATCTGTCCTCTGTCATTGTCTTCCTCTTTAATCTTGTTTGAGTGTATGGCTCATTCATCCTTATTTTATTGACTCAATCACAGGCACACTGTCACTTTTTATAAAATGGTCACTGCAAAATCACATCAAGCAAATTCTTGAATCCTCAGTCAGTAATTTAGTGCCTTTATGGAATTGCAATTTCAGGGCTCACTGCTTGTTTTTCTAAAATGTACTTTAGGAATTAGTTGCTCCAGTCACAAATCAGTTGAATTTATGCATAGTTGTAATACAGTTTATAGCCTCATGGTACATTGCTTCAAAAACAGCAGATGTGAAATTATGATAAATATAATGAGTGTTTTTTTGCCTGATCTACTGAAGTAGAGAAGGATCTGGAGCGTGTTTACCTATCCTATACAGTACATTTAATGTCTTAGTCAGGACTCCTGACAAAGGCTGATTAATGTCCTCATCTCTTTTATTAAAGATAAGAGTAGCGCTGCAGTCAGGAGATAGAAAGCACACCATAAATCTTCGTAAAATGAGCAGTCAAATAATCACTCATCAGAAATAAAATCTACATACATTAACACTACCATGCAGCCTACCGTGTGCCTCGCCATAAAGACGAAGAGGGAGAAAAAGAAACAAAAGGAGAAGAAAGGGTTTCTGGAAGTTCTCATTTCAACGAGTCCTTTAACTTTAACATCCCCATTCCTGTAACCTGGATGCAACGCTGGCATTTGAAAGCACATGTGAAAGGGCCAGATGCCTCATCATTACATTAAGAGCATGAAGCAGGCAACAATTAAGCGATTCACTGGGAAGACATAATGCTGATCTATGCTAGCAATTAATCACGAGATACATTAGACAATGATGGGTGACCTACAAATTTTTGACAAAATAATTTTTCATCATGTTGGCGATTTCTTAGCCTAATATGCCTGCAAGGCAGAGAGTCCAAACCTGTCATTTATTCCATCTCTCCTTGACAGGCGGCAACCTGTCTTCCAGACAAAATGAACATTATCTGTGCTCAGTAGACATTTAGTGCAGGGCTTAGCTTATGACTAATGATAATAGGCAGACAGAAATGTTAGAGTCTGGAATAATGTTCTCTTTGTTAAAGAAATTTCTTAAGGTAGATTTTCTTTCCAGAAAGACTCGGAAAGATTTTTTTTTTTAAAACTATTTTCCTATAGCTTTTTGAACACATAACACACTTAAAAAAACAGTCCTGCCATTATAAAAATCTCCCTTAAAGCAACATCATTTGAGTTTCATTATTCTGTCATTAGAATCGAGGCACACATAACAGTTCAGTTGGCAAAAGTGATTTCTTTGGTTTGTAATCTGCATGGCTGACCACAAGTTGAGAGAATCAGAGAAAAAATACACACACACACACACACACACACACTGCGCACGCACGCGCGCACACACACACACACACAAATGTACACCTAGACACAGCCTATGAATTTTATTCTTCTGATGCTTTTTGATGATGGCATATCAATCAGATATGACTGCCCTTTGCTAGATCCTAAAGTGAGCAGAAATGAAAGCGAGAGAAATCTTGCATTAACCATTTCTATGCCTGAATTTTCCAGGAAAAGTGCCAGGTCCTTGGAGAGAGCCAAATCTCCTGCTTTCAGTATTCCTCATACATATTCATCCACTCAGTGCCCACTAACAATACATTTTTAAACCAAACCTGTTTTGTATTTCCCTTTTTGAATCAGACAAAAAGAGGCAGTTACAATGTCACCTAATGGCTGCAACAGAAAAGTGTACGGGTTTCAGATTTATTTAATGTTAATTTTATTATGTTTGTTGTTGCTGCTTTTACCGGAAAACTGAAATACATTTGACAGAGCCAGATGTATAAGTAAAAAGATTTTCATTTAAAACTCTGAAAAGTACAGAGCTCAGAAATCCTGTTCTGAGTATACAAATGGAAAGACTCCACAGCCTTCTGTGCTAAATCCTGGTTTTATCAAACAATCATTCATTTTTGCAAGGTAATTTAAGGCAGAGATTCATTTTGTTGCTGCATAGTTGGGGAACTGAGAAACAAAAGTCAAGGAAATCATTCTACTTCCTATACACTCTGCCTGAACTATGTTTGCTCTAACACTAAATAAATTGAAAAGAGGCCAACGGGAGTCAGAAAACCATCAACACAGAAAAGCTTCATCCTCTGATCCTCCAAAGATGTCAGCTGTTGAATGGTGGAGGCCATTGCGGTCCTCTTTCGATACCTGATAACCATAAGATGATTCTCATTATCAGTTATGAAGATGTTCTACAAGATTCTGTCTGATTTTCCATGCAATTAAGATTCCGCATGAAACTATTAGAAAAGTTGGAATGTCAAGACCTTATGAATGATAGCCAGATCTGTTAGTCATATGAATAGAACAAACAGTGAAAGTGGTTATAGGATAGGTCTGTTTGTTAGTTATGTCCCAAAGTTGTACTATTCTTTTGAGTCTGATCTGGTGTTCAGAATTATTTCTAGATCTTCTCATTTAATGCAGCAGTAGGATTATGTTTGCCTAAAAATAACTAGTACATATCTTAACTTAATAGTTGAGCAAGTACAGTAGTAGTCTGAATATTCAAAATGAAGATGCCGTTAATGGGTGGTTCATTTGCTAAATTGCATATAGTTCAATTTTCTTTCCATCTAAATAAACAGAAATTTTTGGTGCTCCTGAATGCATGATGGTTTTAGTGGTTCCAACCAGCTCTTTGTCCTGAAGTGCTGTTGTTTAAAACCAAAATGAAGTTGATATATTGCCCATCACCATCACCTCGCATGATAGCTGTGGTATAGAAATCACAATAGCTCCTGATTAGATTGTTATAAATTATATATAAAGTTGCCCTTTCAAAAACAGGGAGGCCAGATTGCTATGAGGAATTGGATAGTATGATCATGCACTAGCTTTCCATCCTGTTTGAAGCTTAGTTTGTTGCCTTCATTCCTTAGGACAAAGCAATATGAAGGTGGAATGGGACAACTTGCCCCCATCCACTCACCACGCCCATCTCATCACAGGACAACTTGGCATGGCAAACTTAACATGGGACAATTCAACACAGCATAACTCAAGAGAGAGACAAGTAGAATTGCAGCTTACTGCAGCCTTGAGGATTTCAACTTGGGAAAGTTGAAAGGCCCACTGCCCTTCACTAGTCTCTTTCTTAAATTATCCCATTTTGAATTGTCCTGTTGCAAGTTTTCGCATGGTGACTTGGCCACAGTAAGTCAGCCGGGGTGAGTTGGCTGCTGCAAACCGAACCATATGAAGGATCACTTTCTCCCAATATATCTATTCAAATGGTTATTTCCCCTGGAGAGTCTTGTCCATCTCTACCATCCATGGAAACAAGGCCCAAGGCTATCTCAGTTGAAACACTTCATTTTAGAGAAGGAGAATCAACTGAGCATCAACAGTTCAGGCTTTTATCAATGTCAAAGGAAGATCCCATAATTTATAGGTGTTTTTGGGGGAAAGATCACTGTTATTTCTTTAGGCAGTGTCAGTAACTAAAGCATTTTTGATATTTTTGCAGCTTCTACTTTTTTATTATATTTACTTGTGTATTACCATATTTTTCGGAGTATAAGACACACTTTTTCTCCCCCTAAAAGTGGGTGGAAATGTCTGTGCATCTTATACAGTGAATGTTGCTGAAGCTCCGCCCACCTGCCGGTCCCCACCCTTCGGCCATTTTTGGCCTCTGCGTGTCATGTTTTTGGCCTTTGCACACTTCATTTTAGACCCATTCCAGGCTGAAGGGATCACCACAGCATATTGCCACTGATCACCACCTCTGCACATCACATTTTCGGCCTCCACATGCCCCATTTTTGGCCTCCACACAAAGCGTTTTTGACCAGTTCCAGGCGGTAGGAATTACTGCTGCCGCCAATCCCCGCTCCCTGGAACCGGCCAAAAATGCAATGCTAGGAGGCCAAAAATGGGGTGTGCAGAGGCTGAAAACGCAACACGGGGAGACCAAAAACATGACGTGCAGAGGCGGCGATCATCAGCAATGATGATTGCCACCTCTGGCAATCCCAGCAGCCAGGAACAGGTCTAAAATGGAGCATGCGGAGGCCGAAAATGCGATGTGCGGAGGCCAAAACTGTGATGAGTGGAGTCCAAAAACGCGATGAGCGGAGGCGGCGATAGGCTGTGGTAATTCCTGCAGCCTGGAACAGCTGATTGGCGGTCCAAGCACCAATCAGCTGCTCATGCTGAATCACGCTGCGATAACATCCTGAAGCTGACCAGGCTGTTTGCTGTTTGTTGAAAGGACACTAGCCAGATGAATACCGATGGATGCTGGTAGGCAGAGGCAGATTTTTTTCCCCTTGTTTTCCTCTCCAAAAACTAATGTGCATCTTATACTCCAGAGCGTTTTATACTCTGAAAAATACGGTCCTTTAGAACAGAACCTGAGGTTTGTAAGATAAAATTGTAACGCAAACAGGTATAAAATAACTACGAAACAAATGAATGGCAAAATAAAAGCTTCCATTTATACATTAATATTCATCCATTCTTTAAAACAGGGATGTGCAACCTGAAGCCCCCAACCATTTGAACCTCCTCCTCCTCCAAGAAATCTATAGTGTTTTCCCTGCTTTCGTTTAGGAATCCTTTTAAAACTCTGTTTCAAGAGTTTTATAGTCTCTTCACAGACGGAGGATAATTTGATTAATTTTAAATTGTTTTTTGCTGATTTTATTTTGCATGTTTTAGTATAAACTGCCAAGGATTTCTTCAAGGTTTTGATATACAAAACATGAAATATAGAAAAATTACAGTGGCAGCATCCAGCCTAAACCCATATTATTTTCTTCCTATAGCAATTTTTTTAAAAAAAAATCATTGATTTTACCTACATGCTGTCTCATATTAGGTAAATTGGGGGGGGAAACAATATGAAACACATATAAGGTAAAACAAAACAAAATAACTTTCAGTTTCTGGTTCAGTTTGGCAGCATGAAGCTTAGCCCTTGGACATAAGTTATAGTCTTGGTTAGAGTGGCCTTACTTTTTTTCTTTCATCCTGATTGATTGAACAGACTATTTCCCCCTCCCCCCTTGTAATTGGTATTCTGATAAGGAACCAGTTACATAACGGTTTTATAAATTACATTCAGTGGATGTAATTGTAAGAGTACAATCCTGCTCAAATAAAGCTCATAACCATTTTGCAAAACATTTGATGTGGGGTTGCTGTATCCAAAGCATGGCACCACAGCAAGCACTGTGTCTTTGACAGCTCAATGAGCTTAGAGGGCATCCACTTATCATTCCTTTGGCAAGGGGACCAAAACATGGACACCCTTCATACAGCGATAGAGCTAAAAGTGGCATCGGGTCAACAAAATACAAACCTGTGGAATATGAGCTATCATTTATTTTGTACCGATTTGCATCCTTATTTATTTATTTATCTTGCCAAATCGCAGCACACCGGAAACAAGAAAGGAAAGACTCAACTGGCAGAGGTCTCACCTCTATTTTATATAATTTGATGCTTAAAAGCTTACAAGTAAAACATGTAAATATATGCAGACCTGAGAGTTGGCCTTCAGTATGGAAATTACAGAGAAGGATTGAGAAACCACAGACCATAAACAAGAGCATTATTGTGGCTGTAAACACTTAGCAATCACTGGAGAGGTATAATGTGTCCATGGAGAAATTCAGTTGTCGATATTCTCAAGAAATAGTATTTATGCCATGGAAAGCAACTACATCAGCATCTATTTACAGGAATCGTACTTAGACCTATGCCATCTCACAGTTTCTGATTCATTCGAAGCACGGGCACCAACAGACTTTTTCACCCAGACACCCACTGTTTGTATAATGTCTGCATATAGTATATGTGGGCATAATGAAGCTTTGCTTCTTTGTCAGCTTCAATTCTAAAGCAACAGCCATTTCATGCCACGGCCCTTTGCTATCCATTAAACACCACTGGGAGGAATCACAGGTAGGTTCTGGCCAGCTACTAATTTTCCTTGGCAGTAGAGATGAAAGAAAAGAAGTTAGATGAAAATATCCAGAAAGGTTTGCCCAGAAATAAAATGTGGGAAGAAAAAGCATGCTAAGTCCATGGAAAAAGTACATTTATTTGAATGAAGATGACATCTAAGAATAATAAAATATTATAATGCTGATATAGGTTTTCATCTTGGAGATGATGTTGCTAACAATATTTCAGCATAGCTGTATACATCATCTATATGCTTTCCTCAAGTTAATGAATCTGTAAACTCTCTTGAATACTTATCCCCTTGCTTCTACATTTTAAATAGCAATATTATCTTCTCATTTAACGCAAACTGAATATAAATAATTTAATGCAAAATAAATATAAATAAAATAACAAAGGCAAACACACATAACTTTACCAGGTTTTATGTATATGTGTATATTTGTCTATGTATTTATGTATACTCTTTTGCTCTATTTGTTGTTTGTGTTTTATCACTCCTCTGGCTTTTATTTTGTGATGTTATCATTTTATAGTGTTCAATTATTAAATATTTTAATTATTAGCCCTAGTGTCCTTAAGGAAAACAATCCTGTAAACATTTTAAGTACATAAATATGGACTCCACAAAAAATACTCAACATGAAAGTGAGAAGGGCAGCTGTTATATACCTTATTCCCTTCCCACTTCACAAAAAATGTAGGGACATGCACAGGGGAAGTGGATACAAAAAGATCCCAATAGCAACTATATGAGTAAAGCACCACCATCTTTGCCATGTGTCCTCACATGCATGTTCAAAGATGAGCTTTGATCATACAGTTGTGGCCAACCTGATGTTTTGACTCCCACTGTGGAGCCCACTTAAGGTCTAAGTTTAGATCCCACTCATATATCCCAGTCATATGTTTCAGCTGATAAAAGAACTTATATCTCTGTACAGGCTATGTTCTAAAACTTAAGAATGGGAATCTGTCAAGTTCATTATTTTAACACTTTATTAGAAGTACAGGTATAGATATTCAATTAATAGCCAGCTTTCTCTGTTATTGAGAGTTTGTTCTGCTCTTGTTTATTATTTCTATTTCTGTTAATTTTTATAATAATATTCAATTTCTGTTTTGCAAAAGTTACATTCTTTTGTTCTCATATTTTTATTGCCAGATATGAAATTAATAATAAAACTGGTTGTGATATCCATATTATGTATGCAGTGCAAATAAAAATCATAACATTAAGATAAGTGAATAAACGTTTTGAAGAAAACGTAATTCCTATTCATCTATAAGGAAAAGTGATTTTTTTTCTAAAGAATGCATGCTGAAAACTTTTATAACTTTTATCCAGAAGAATTAGCTTTCAAGGTCTTGGGCAAGTTGAAAATTGAAGACCATCAGCATTCTTTCACCTCTTTAATAATATTTTAAAATTAAATTAAAATTAAATTAAAAATTAAATAAATTGCTAATAAGGGGCTCAGAAGATTCATGACTGGAAAAAATATTACCAATTGCCTACCATGTGATAAAATTCATGGCACCATATTCTAAATATATAGGTCTTTAAAATGGGACATTGTGGATACTGAAATCCCACTAAACTGTTACTTTCTGTTAATTTCCTGGCTATTCTATTGGTCTCCTAATTCCATTTTTGTCTTGAGCCACTGATTGGAAAGAGGTTTAAAATGGGCAGAAAACTAGAATTCTATGCATAATTATTCATAGTGCATAATTAACTATACCACATGATATGAAGCCTTGAACCACATTTTATTAATATGGATATCTTTAAAAGGAGATTGGATAAATTGATGGAGGACAAGTCTATCAAGGGTTTTGGCTAGAGGCTTAAAATTACCTCTGGGTTGGATGCAGTATGTTTTAAAATACCAGTGGAAATTGCAGCGGAACAACAATGGGATATACCATATATGTCACCCCCTCCTATTGGTAAGCATCTGGCTAATGACTGTGTGAAACAAAATGCTGGACTAAGATGGGCTTTGATCTGATCCAGCAGATCTTTTTTTCATGTTCCTAAATTTGGCTCATATATACTATAAAATGAACATCTTGGCTATACATGGTGGAACAAGCATACTTATTCAGAAAGCATGAGCATATCCCTTCTTCTGCAAGCAACATTCCTTGACAAATCTCTAGAAAGAAATGTGAAGGTACAGCCACAAATCTAGTAATGGAGAAAAGTGTTCTTTACACTTGTTCGTGAACAAAGATTATATTTTATACACCTCAGTAATCTCTTTGGAGAAGATACGATTGTCAGCCTAATGAAGAGTTATGCTTTTTAAAGGCAAAGGCAATTTGTGCTTTCAAGCCAGTCTCGATTCCTGGTAAGTACATCAGCAAGTTCAGTTTTTTGGCAAGATTTTCAGAAATGGCTTGCCAATTCCTCCTTCTCCGGGTTGAAAGAAAAGGACCAGCCTAAAGTTAGCAGCTGCCCTTTTTCCTGTGGTTGGCCTAGAATTTATCAGTTATTTAGCCTGGTACCTTAACCACTATAGACCAGATTGCCACTAATTGGGTCACTTAACATTTTATGACTGATGTACGTATCCTACAGGTATGGTAAAAAGATTATTGTGTTTTATACTTTAACATACCATGACTTCCATCATACCATAGAACTTGTAGCTTGATTTTAAGCTTAAAATGTATTAATTTAATAAATTAACATAATCCTTAATTTAGGCCAACTTTCTCTTACTCTTCAGAAAGATTGGATTGCAATTGTCTTAATTACTAGTCTGTTGATTAGGAATCACCATATTTACGTTCCAGTATTACCAGAAGGTACCAGGTGATGCCTCAAATCATGTGATAATACAAGGGGATGAAATGCCGTCTTCTTTCCCTTTCATTTTGGTTAAATAAAAAATATCTATAATAGTGCTAAAGAGTGCCAGGAATTGTACAAACAGTCTATATTCTCTGGATATAGAAAGTCCATATGATTGTATTTAATTATTTCCAAGTCTTTTCTTCAAAATAGTGTTTCTGTAAAGGTCTCAGAATCAGAAAGCATGAAAGACAAGCCAGTGGCACAATATACCAGTCATGCTATTATTGTAAGCATCTTGACAAATCTGAGTAAATCATACTACACATTACTCTGGACTCCTGCATATCTGAAATGTACACTTATGTGAACCACCTACCTGCTGTAATCACGGTATTGTAGAATGGGTGGGTGCACAGTGCCCAGCCTGCTGAGATCTATTCCAGGATTCCCAATAGACATCAGATTCTAGGCTGGCTGATTACTATATCTATGTTTCCCTGCCTGCCTGACAGATTGAATAAGTGCTTTAATTTACAGTTTCAGATCTTGGAACTGAAATCCACAGAGGAAAAGCTATAGGGAAAAAAACCTGATGAACTTTTATATCAATAAAGGGTTGCAGATCTAAATCTTCTCAAATTATTTTAATGATGCAGTTTATTCTTCAAGGCTCTTTAATGTCAGTATACTAAATACAGAGAAGTTCACCCATATTCTGAGTTGTTAAAAATGCTTCTTCTATAGAGCCACTTATAAAGACTGTAATTGGATAGCATTGGTAAGTAGCCTGTCTTTGCTAAGTATCCTGAACTTATCATGGTTAGGAAAGTGAAGGGATTGGACTCCCATTCGGTCTCAGGAATGTGCAAATTCCTAGGTGGGGGGCGGGGGGAATTCAGTTCTGATCCCCAGTACTTTATTTAATACTTTATTGTGTCCATTTCAAAGGTGCTCAATTCATGGCAACTCTGGGCATTTTATAGATAGACATTAAAACAAAATAAAATATATCAGGAGAAGAAAGGAGACCATAAACCAAAATCCAAAGCCCATAAACCAGGGGTCCCCAAACTTGGCAGCTTTAAGACTTGTGGACTTCAACTTGCATAATTCTCCAGCCAGCATAGCTGGCTGGAGAATTCTAGGAGTTGAAGTTCACAAGTCTTAAAGCTGCCAAGTTTGAAGACCTCTGCCATAAACAGTCAATAATTAACCAATGGGATTCAACTCCTATTCTAAACCAGGGCTGGAGAGAACTTGCAGGTATTTTGGTCAATGATATCTTTGTACTTTTACACTTCTAAAGTAGGAGAGAGAAATCCATTCTCATCTTTCATATGAGTTTAATGTAAAGTGATGCATTTCATACCATTTTTTAGGTTGATCAACTTTATTTTTTTTAAAAAAAATTGTATTTATATTTAAATTGTATTTATTTCAAAAATAAGATGTTACATATAAAATAAACAACCAGAAAGATAATAAAAAAAAGAAAGACAAAAATCACAGACAAGACTAAAAAAGAAATAATAAAAAGTGTATACAACATATATAGAGTCAACATTAAATATACATCATCCAGCCTGGTTGAATATGGATGCACTTCAAAGCTTTGGAAGAGGAGACTCACTCAGCTAAACCAGGTGTTGTTACTAATGGGACAAAAATGGCTTTGCAACTTCTTAAAAGTCTCTTTAATCAAGAATGTGGGTTCTTTTTTCTGTTACTAATTTTACTTGGAACGCTTTGGAATTTTTTAAAAAAATACTCTTGGTAGTATTTTGAATTTAATTTATTGTTGCATGATGTTGATGTGGTTTTTCTCTTATATTTTTTATAGTTAGTTAATTGACTATCAGGTTTGTACCTACACACACACACACACACACACACACACACACTAACCCATATATTCCTTGCAAAAATATTCCTAACATCTCATAACTGTGGAAAAAAAGACATGCTCCACCCACAAAGATTTCTCTGAAAATTCTCTTCTGCTTTGAAATACTGCTTGAAAACAATTTCTCTTTCAACAAATTAAATAGAACCAGTGGGGCAAAATGTAGGAGACCTGTTTTGCGTGAATCAAGTGTACGCTTGCCAGAAAAATTAGTCATACCTTCACATACGCTGTTGTTGTGTTTTTTTTTAACCAAAGTTCCCAAAAGAATTGAATTACTATATTGTATGTGGCAGCAGGAGTGTCCCTGTAATACAAGGGAACCAGTAGGCACAATAAACTGGAGAACTACTGGAACCGTATTAAAGACACGTGAATCATTACAGATGAGGCAGAAATAAACTCTTTTTCAGATTTTCCCAGGAGTCCAGCAGAAAAAAAAAATCCAAGTCTCTCATTTTCTTTATTTTTTTCTGGAGAGGGTTGTGCAATAGGACAATTGAACCTGCTTCTAGTATTCAGCCTCATTCCATCCTCACCATGACATTTCTAAACTCCTAACTGCAGTGCATAATTAATGGCATTATTATACACTGACACCTGCAGTTGCTCCTTGTCTTGCTGGATTGTAGGGTTTGTTTCATTTGCACTGCAATCCTTACAGTAATGCTGTCAATGCCCACTGCAGCAGGAATTTTATTCTTCAACCACCTTAACATAGAGCAGGTCTGTCAAACACATGGCCCGTGGGCTGGATGCGTCACACGCTGGCCACACCCACGCCCAGTTTAACGAAGTGGGGGAAAGTTGTGATATATCACGTGATGCCACCATGACAAGTTTGACACCCCTGATATAGAGCATGATGCTGATTTGGGCTCAGAAGTGGTGACATGATGAAGGTTACCCGGCTGGTTTTTGTGCTTTAAGGAAGGACCGGAATCATCTGGGTTGCCTTGGTCTTAACCCAGCACCTTAAGCATGGGCTTTTACACTGAAACTTGTGTAGAACAAAATACTTCAGCAAATGTATTAGAAGCAACGAAAATTAGAAGTTTATAAGGGAAATGTTGTCACTGCTTAATATTGAATGACTGAAGTTGATGGATATTTATATATGGAACAAAAATGATATGTATTCATATATCTTGCTAATTCCTATACTATTATGGATTTAACCTCCAAGGCACTCTTGAAAAATGCTGCAGTCACCTTTAATCAGTATTTCTATCATTAACTTAAGAGATCTGCATATGTCAAGTACTGTAGAATCTATGCATCAAATGGCACTTTTTATAGGCTGGGTGATTGGCACTTGGATTCTAAGGGGAATTAAATTTCAGACCTCCCAACAGTTATAACAGAAGTAGTTCCCCTGATTTTGATGGGATCACTCCAAAATTAGTGGATTATGGGATTCAGTTCAATTCCTCTTAGGAATTCCACTTAAATATGTATCTTGGAGACACCTGGGAATTTATATATTTGAAATGAAGAGTTGATAGTGTCATTTATTAAATTAAATTAAATTGCCACTGTTCTACCAAGATACTATTATTTAGATTATGATGTATTGATTGTTTTTGACACTACTAGAATTGTATACATATGAACCATCATTTTATTATTTGAATTATAAATCAGTAAATTACCAGAAATATACTCATGATTCATGAATTACAGAGGCTGCTTGTTCTGGACAGGATTGTAATTCCTTTAAGGAACAAGTATATGATTTTATAGTGATCCTAGATTTATCCCTATGGCTGCTCTCAAACACTGTGATGCATGCATATTCTGGCAACCTTAAAACTGGATTATTGCAACACACTTTACACTGAAGTTGGCCCTCATGACACAGTTTCCATTTCCTTTTAGACTCTGTGTGTGTGTGCGTGCACGCACAAGCACACACATGCATGCATGTATGCGTATCAGACATATGGAATTTGTGATCTTCTAGATGTACATGGATTCCATCTTCCATTAATCCTAGCCAGCACAATGAATAGACGGGAGTTTTAAAAATTGTAGTCTGATAATGTCTAAAAAGCTGTAAGTTTCCCTACCGCTTTTTAATAATAATACATATTATTACATGAAGAAAGGCGGTATGTAAATCAGCCTTTTTAATTTATTATTGATATTCTACACAGAGTCAATAGAACAGTATCTGTACTGATCTAATCATCATTGTGTCTCTAATAGTTAACGTATATTAAGTATGTAGAAAGAAGCCATGGAAGTTCATCTGTAACTTCATCCAAGCAAAGTGTAGCTTTCACCTGACCTCTGAAAAAGTGAACCTCTATGCTCTGTATATACTTTTGGGGATGAGACAGAATGCAGAACCTCTTTTTAAATGTTTTGACCTGCATACATTTAATTTATATACAGGCGAAGAGATTAGAGTATAGTGATAAGTATGCTATAGGGTGAGATAATTGTGGCTAGAGGAAGGAAGAGATAGTCATAACGCCAGTTATAACTTGCCAATCAATGTCTCTCAATGTACTCTATCTCAAGGTTATTGTTAGATTAAACACTTGTAGAGTAGAAAGAACTTAGTATATACTTCCATAAACATATTAGAAGAAGGGCGAGATATAACGGACATAAAACGGCCTGTTTTAAAATGGAATTATATCTGCATCTCTAGTTGTTTGCTTAACAATAAAGCAACCTGACAATCTTAAGAAAAATGTTATATCTCAGCCCACTTGGTTCACAAGATGTAAGGAAAAACAGAGAAATAAAAGTAGAAATCCGTGTCTGCTGGGACATGTTAATCATATGAATATTCCCTAGTGAAGCACAAAATGGTTCACTAAGAAGCTTTTTGATCCCCTGCAATATTTATTTTGCTGCCTTGGCCATCCAACAGCTGGAATGCTCCATCCTTTCTAGACAATGAAACTAGTCCTTTCCATTTCTCCTAAACAAGACCATTCTCTTTGTTTGCTAATAAACAGCTTTCTTATTAGGGGATGCGCCAACTGATGTGTTTTCTTCTCCCGAGAACATTTATAGAGGCAACATTCTGAACTATATTGCCCTTGCACAGATTTGGACTTTTTTTCCCCCCTTACCTACTTTGTTTCTTCAAATACACCCTGCAGCTGTTTGTCTATATCTCTTGTCTGTTTAATGCAAGAGAAAACTGCAAATGAAACTGAATCATTCTGGCACACTAAGAAAGTGTGAGGAGGCACTCTTAAATAGCCAGAAGACACGAAGGTCCTCCTGCCTTCCCTATAATTCTCTTTGTCCTTTCAGTAGGAAGCACAGCAATAAGCAGATGACTCATAAGCAGATTTGAACAGAGATATGTAATTGGTCAATAATTCCATTCCCACTTCCTAGTTGGATGGTGAAATTAGTTCCTCTTGCACATTATGGGCGGTGAATCTTAGTGCGCCAGTGTGGGTGGGAGGGGGCTGAAGGTCCCAATGGAAAGGATGGGTAGTTTAGGAGCCATTTGGCCTTCTTTGTTTATTGATTCTTATCCTTGCACTTCTGCTGTGTTAACTCATGAAAATTGCTTAGGGACAGATTTAAATCAAAAGAGACAGTTTCCATTTTTGTTCTGTAACTAGAATAGTGACATTGGTTTCAAATGTGCTGCCAGTGAAAGGGAGGCAGCCTTGTAATATTTGTTTACCTTTTGCATGGAACATACCCCTCCCCTCACCCCTGAAAATAAGAAGGCCTTCTTCCCAACACAAACAACGGTACTACTTTCAATACTGTAAAGCCACTGAAGATTTATACTCTGTTCTCTTCCCTTTGAAATATGGATGCACGGCCCTTCTCTGCTTTAGCACTTCTATTACCCTTGCATTTATCAGTCATTAAAATCTTCCCCAAATATTCAGTGAACAAGCATAAATCATGCCCAGGATTATGCTCCAAACTTAAAAGTCGTTTGTATTTCTTCTATATTGAACATCTTTTGCGTGCCTAAGCAGACAAGTCTCTTTATGGCTAATCCTCTTTTTTGTGAGTTGTCCATCCCTGGTGGGATTTGGCACAATGAAGGCTATTTGTTCCATTAGTGAGGAAGGACCTAAATTCTAATCCCTACCAGCTCACTGCCTGACATTGGGCAGTTGCTTGATCTGCCTTTACCTCAGTCAATCCAACTGGAAAATTGTGTAGAAAGCTGGACTTAAGGAAAAATCAGACGTTTCATCTGAAATGTAATATCCATAAATGTAATATACAAATCATCAATTTCTTAACAGATTCATTAGGGCGGAAATTAGAAATAGCTTCTGCCTGCCTGCCTGTCTGCATTTAATGTAGTATATCTATGGGAGGGTCTTTGTTTTATCAAAGCAGTAAATGAGACAATGAAAAAAAACACAATCTGATGCTCTGTGTTAAAGCTCTGCTGACCTTTCTTTTGGATGTCATAAAGGAGAAAGCCAATTTATCTTAACACCCTTTTAAACGTGAGTTGATGCTTTATTTTATTATAATTATTTTCATTTTGAAAATGAAAATGCTCTGGAACTCATTGGTAGAAATTTAAACCTAAGTATTAACACAGAAAACAGTGTGTTTTTTAAATCTAGTCTATACCTGGACTTCAGTATATATAATTTCATTACATTATTGGTTTCTTCATTGGTAAATACACACCAGACTTCATTCATTATTCATGATTAAAAAAAAAATGTCTATCCATGGTTCGGGATTCCTGGTTCTGTTTGGAGAAAGGAATCTGAATATTTTTCATGTATTTTATGCCTGTGTGTTAAGTGTCCCCCCCCCAACTCATTTGTTTTCTGTGCTTTCATTATCCACAGCTGTTAGGTTAGAATGTAACCCCAACAAATACCAAAGGCCATCTGTATTTATGCGTGATTCCTACTAAACACACCTGGCATTATTTGTTTCATCTACACATGCAACTTATTGTCCCCTTCCCCCTTTTCTTTTTTCTGCATCATTTTAGATAATACTATACACCCTAACCAACGGGTGTCAAACTCACCATGTCACGTTGCCATCACAGGATGTATCATGATGTTCTTTCCCTTCGCGGAACTGGGGTGGGCATGGCCTGCATGTGACGCATCCGGCCTGCGGAGCCACCAATGACACCCCTACCCTAACCCTTTATTCATCCTGAGTATGAATAAAGGCCAGGTTGCCCTTCCTTATGTCAATCCCTTGCATCCAAAGCACTTTTCCTTTGTATCTAAAGTGCTACATAAATATGGTGATTGTGTTCCATGGAGTCCCCAACAGGACAATAGTCACAATGTAACTCAGAGAGTGAAAATCCTATCCCTGTTATAGAGTAGAGTAGAGTAGAGTAGAGTAGAGTAGAGTAGAGTAGAGTAGAATAGAATAGAATAGAATAGAATAGAATAGAATAGAATAGAATAGAATAGAATAGAATAGAATAGAATAGAATAGAATAGAATAGAATTTTTCATTGGCCAAGTGTGATTGGACACACATATACACACATTTGTCTTGGTGTATATGCTCTCAGTGTACATAAAGATACTGAAAGCATATGCACCAAGACAAATTATACATATTCAGGAGAAGAACAAGCAGGGGTGTCATCACCTTAGAGTCCTTATGTTGCCACAAACAATCCAAGTCCCGGTCCCCTTGAATTCCTTTGACTCTTATGTAGTATCAATTTAATGCTGACTGACTGAGTTGACTAGATTCTTGTTTATAGGCTTGGATAAGTCTTATGTGCAACTGAGGACCCAGTTGTGGGGGCAATAAGCTGACTTTGTATAAATATACAAAAGGATGAAGGCTATTGCTGAGCACATTGTAAGCCGCCCTGAGTGTTCGGAGAAGGGCGGCATATAAATCAAATTAAAAAAAAAAACTTAACCTATGGCCCTGATCCTTTGCTCCTGACAATTCATTTGCAAAAATATTCCTAGGATTTATCCTGGCCAGGATTAATCAGGGTGGTTTATTTCAGGCTCTAATATTTTTTGCCCATAAAAATATAATTTTATTTTAAGAAATGATAATTAGAATATATACTTAACAAAGTGGTAAAATAATTGTATGATTACAAAAGCTTGGCAATATCTGAGAAGTGAAACACAGAACTTGGTGGAAGAGATCTCCTTTAAGAGATAACCTCTAATGAATATTTGCCGTGAGTATTTTTTTGTTGTTAAAAATACATGAATTCTAGAAATGCAAAGAAATTGGTGAGATAGAAAAAATACTATTTGGTCATACCTTCATTCTAACTTAAGCCTAATTGCTATGTTTATCAGAACCTTTTAGCAGCAGTCAGGGCTAAAACAAAGAACAAGTCTGTCTGATTAGTACAGTTTAATAGGAAAGGGGGCTAAAGGGACAACACAGGAATTCCAACAAGTGCCTTTGTTTGCACATGTGAATCCTACATATAGACAATTGAAAGCAATTCATTTATTCTTTTATTTCTTCCCATGCATTGAGAATGGGGAGGAGGGAATCTGCTTTTCTGAAAAGATAAACTGATATTGTTTACACCACTATGTTTCTAATTTGGGGCTATGTTTGAGAAACACAGATTTATACAATGGCTAGTAGAATCCATTCTCACATCATCAGTGTTATGATGTGGCATATATTCATTTTATTTACTTCCTCATTGTTTGTTGTCTTAAGAAATGGCAATTTCCCAATGTGGCGGTCAAACTGTATCTGGCAAGAGAGGACAAATGTAACCTTTTCCTGAAGAAAGATGATTTATGGCAAAGGTATTATCATGGATCCACATCAGACAAAAAGATCACGCTACCTTCTGGTTGCCATTTGTATTCAAACACTCAAATTGACTTTTTAATTCCTCCCTGAATGACGGTGACTGATGTCCCTTTCAGGAAATATATTAAAGATTGAGATTACAGGAATATTCCATTTCAAATGCTTAAACCAAGATTATTCATTTGTAAGTACACCACCAGACAGACACTTATTCCAGCAGAAGTCCTGTTGTCCAATGCCTTGTGGTTTAAAGATATTGTTACCATTTATTTCTCACTAAGAAAGTCATATAAGTTTTAAAATATCTCTAAAATGGGCAACGTTTTATAATGAACACTTTCTGAACAGAGAGATATTTAAATGTTTTTGCTCATATTCAGATATAAAATGCATAATAATTTTAAAAATTCAACCATCCTAAGAGAATAGAATAGATATATTAAGGAAAAGTCATGGCACTCATCTTTAGGGAAGAACTCTAATGTTGCCATAGACTTTTTAAAAATATAGAGAAAGACTATCTTTACATTTTATTGGCAAAGGCTGTTGAAAAAAAAATTAAATTAAAGGAAGTAAGAAAAAAAAATCTCTCTGAAACTGAAGTCCATGAAGTTTTCTTGCCAATGATAAGAAACAGATTTGCCTTATTCCAACATGTTTCAACTTTTAGTCACATCTACAGTTTTTGGATTATTCTTAGGTTTCCCATTTAGGTTTCATCTAGGTATGACTCTGCTTTGCTTTTCAATTTCAAACAAGGTGATAAATTTGTATTTTAATATAATCTGGTTTTTTTGAAGCCAAGTACAGGTAGTCCTTGACTTACAACCATTTATTTAGTGACATTCAAAGTTACAATGACTTATGACTGTTTTTCACACATATGGCTATTGCAGCATCTCCATGATCACGTGATCAAAATTCAAATGCTTGTCAACTGAATCATATTTACGATGGTTGAAGTATGCCAGGGCTATGTGATCGTATTTTATGACCTTCTGACCAAATAAAGTAAATTGCCAAAGCCAGATTTCCTTAACAACTATGGTAAGAAAGGTTGTAAAATGGAGCAAAACTCACTTAACAACTGTTTCACTTAGCAACAGAAATTTTGGGTTCAATTGCAGTCGTAAATCAAGGACTACCCGTAGTGGACTCAATAGAGTGGATTAGAGCAATTCCAAATTCTTTTAAGCGAAACAGATTTTCTTCATTTGAGTCTGCAGATTACTCAGTTTAAGAATGCTGTGATCTTGTTTTATATATATTGATTCATCTGAATCCCTCTGCAGGTATTAGTTAGCTGACAGCCAATGGAACAATCTACCACATGACACTGGAAGTTGAAGATCTCTGCTAGAAAATCAACTGTCACAGATTCTGCACGGAGTAGGAGATTGAATTAGATGACTATAATCTATGGTCATTAACAATTCTATGATTCTGTGTTTCATTGTTTTCCCCTAAACTAACCGGAATAATATATATATTGTTATAGGATAACAATATAAATAAATATTTTACATCCCATGAACATTAACACATACATTCATATAAGAAAAAAGGTCCTGTAAAGAAGGTTTTCTGGTAATAACTTGATCTTTCGTTTATTTTTTTTAATAAATCCCAAAATAGAAGTGAGATTTCCTTAGAGTGTATTCCAAATGAGATTACATTCAACGGGATGAAATTGTGGGTTACTAGGAATTCAAATTTGGTGGATCTCTTACTGGTAGCATTATACTATGCATGATGACTTCTCAGTGGTGGCCTCTAATGATACATTAATTTTTGCATATCCATTACACTGCTTTGTCTTGCCATCATATTTAAACTTTTGATGTTGGTTCTTAATGATTACATTGTAGATATTCTATTGTTGATGTTGTTTATAATCATAATTATTAAAATTAAAATGTTTTTCTACTTCTTGATTGGAACTGCCCACAGTTTAGTATTAGATGGATAACTATAAATAAAATAAATGAATGAATAGTCCCACAGACTGTACTTTAAGTGACATAATACTATTTCCCATGACTCAATATAATTTTCATATTTTAGCTGTCAAATATTTGTCTTCTACATCAATCTCTAAGATCTGAAATTAATAACGGAACTAATGTTCTTTAGATTGCTTTCTGATCTGTGTGCTTGGATCAGATATTTCTTCATCATTGTAATAGCTGTTAATATATTTCAGGAAATATCATTATATTTTAGATGAAAATAAAGATGATTTTATTTATGAAGAAATTTTACCTTATTTTACTGGTGCCTAAAAATTTGGCTTTCAGAAAATTACTTTTAGAATTTCTTTCAGTCAGAAAGGCAAAGTAATTTTTAAGGAAAAGATAGAACAAGAACAATAATCTATTGCATGCTGATCACCAATCATATTCAAAGATTTCAAGCAAAAATATGTAAGTACAATAAAATAATTTATAAACTCTCCAGTCACTAGAATACTTTGTTTTTAAATTAGTCTGAGGCCAATTGATAATAATAGCAAATTATGAAAGAAGTAATATTATATTTCTATATGCTTTTTGAAGTATTTGTTTAATTGTTGCTTATCTTTTAGGAAGTCTGTAACCCCTAGCCAGCTACTACAGATGACAATGAACAGAATAAAGTAAGATTTGAAAAATAGGCAGTCATATGAAGGGCAAGGGAACCTCATGTTATCTTCAGAATGCAGTTGAAGGAGTTTATCACCTCTCGGAATGGGGCTTTGAAAGATGAGTCATCTGGTGAATTTTAATATTCAGCTTCCCTTCATCCTAGAAGCCTGATGACAGCACCTTGCCCTGAAAACAAGCTCAAAAGCTTTGTGCTAAAGGGTCTTCCTTACTCATAGTCAGATTTATGTATCTTTACCAGATAATATATGATTGTAAGGTTTTTTACTTGATAAACAGTTATCTTTTTATACTTTATCTGCTTTTTAAAAACATATTGATGCTCTGACCTTGATCCATCAGGTTAAAATAGGATGCAATAAAATAGAATTTTCATCTCTCTCTCTCTCTCTCTCTCCCTCCCCTCCCCTCTCTCTCTCTCTCACACACACACACACACTTTTTAAAGCATTGAACAATCCTTCAAATGTTGGATCGTGGAAGGATATGGTTGATCATTAAATAATATTAATATTTATATCTGAAGAATAATATTGACCAGTGTTGCATTCTATTAATGAGCAACTGAAGAAAGCAAAAATGAAAATGTTTGGCTTTAAGACATACAATTACATTTAAAATGGGAATATTTAAGTTAGACAGTTTCCTTTCTCTTCCTCCTACCTTTTAAAAATTTTCGTATTGTTATAACACTTTACAGATTTATTTGAGTTTTCAATCAACTATTTTGTCTTGTTAAAATGAACTTATATATTTCTTTTTAAAGTAATTGTTTGCCTTAGGAGTGATATAATTTGTATAGAAAAGTAGTACTTTATTCCCCTGGTTTAAAATATACATTTTTTTTAGTCTAAATCATTTACATCTGCTTCATGGACGATCTAACCTAATATTCATATACAAACACATATACATTCACAGTTTGAGAGAAAAACTCAACACTGGAATTCTCTGTATACAAAAACATACAAAAGACAAAAGACATTTTTTGAAAAAAAAATCCAACTTTTGTATTACCAAAATTATACATTACATTTATATTTGTCTTTCTTTCACTATGGAAATCAGCACATAGGTAAGGTATTTCCAAATGAGACTCCTCAGATGTTCATAATTTCAGCAAGGTGACAACAGTAAGACAGTCAAGGCCTTAGTGCCCCCATGATTGTTTATGTGTTTCTTTGTTTGTAAATTTTATATCCCTTAAAAAGGTGTTACTTTGGAGTCCCTTGTAAGGATTGTGGAACCCCTACAAGATTACAAAGTTCCTTCAGCATCTCCAACCCATCTTTTTTTTTCAGGAAAATGAAAATATTTTCCAACTGCTGATTACTAAAAGCTGCCAAGTCTCTTGTTTTATATGAAGAATTAACTTTCCTGAGAAGCACATTTTTTCCTTCCTTTGTCTTCCTTGTATTACAAATAAAAAGCTGACATGAATACTGCAGTGAGATTCCAACTTGACAAATTTCATCATTCATAGAGGCACACCTGACTTAAAACAGTCATGCATCATTAGAATATTAAGCTATATTATAATATTAATTTTTTTTGAGCTGTTCAAATACCTTTTATTATGGGACAATTATATAATATAGAATAAAATATAATAAATGATGATGATGATGATGATGATGATGATGATGATGATGATGATTGACTGCATCTCCAATCAACTATGGCTACATACTGTAAAAACTAAAGAAACTTTGCAAGTTTAAGCTTTAGTTCAAAGAATGGTATGGTGACATTGGTATTTCAGCAATTCATATTCTGGCAAGAATTGTTTATGAACTTGAGTCAAATCTGCATTCCAATGTCTTTGGCTTGAATCTAAGCTATTTCCTTGTTGAGGGCCCTTTCTTAATAGGAATGCCAACTGTAGGGACTGCAGTTTTATGCAACAGGCCCCCTTTTATGCAACAGCTCATCCCCAATATCTGGTCATCCTCTAACTTATTGGGCTTCTAAATGTCAATAAAATTTTCAAGAATGTGTTTGGGGATGTGGAAATTTAGCTTAACACCTGAAGTAGCAATTCTCTGCATGTGTATGTGTATACACAAATACAATCAAGAAGAAAAACAGAAAAATTTGAAAAACAATAATAAAGAGATTTACAAGCATCATAAGATTAAATAACAATTTTGAAATAATGTCAGATTAGTGCTGCATAGTAAACTATCTTATATCATTTTAGAACTTACACCATTAAAATAAATAAGCAATGATTAAAAGATAATTAGTAAAATGTATTTTAAACAAAAGAAATGTAAAAATCATAATGCTATCTTTATTTAGCAAGTTTAAAAAAATCCCTTAAATATTAAAGTTTTATATTAAAAGAATCCAAATCTCTGATGAAATAAAGCCTATAAGATGAACTGTAATCAAAGAATAGTTTTCAAGTTAAACGGAAGCCTATATTAGATTTTTTTCCAAATATGACATTGTTTTACATCAATGCATATCACCATAATTTATTTTCTATTTTTCTTTATTTCATTTTATAATAGATTGTTTTCCAAAATTTTTGAACTTTACACAATTGCCAACAAATATGGATGGGGTGTGATGTCATTGCACATTGATTAATTGATTGACTGTTTCTAACTTTGTTTTAGGAATTTTGTAAGCCATTTACAGCCTATGAAAATTTCGTGGCATCGAAGCCTTAGTTAATAAAAAAAATTAAAGGTAGCATATCGGGTCCTGTATGACCATCTGGTCAAACATGTTTAAGTGATAAATGAAAGCATGGAGATAAAACAAAGAATTTTATGAATTTAGCACTTTTTATTGTCAAAGTAAATTACCCAATTTTTGGAAAGCTAGTCAATTTTTTTTATTTGTAAGGCATCTTACTATATCCTTGCATATTTGCTAGACTTGGGAACTTGACACATAATATTTCTATTAGTAATAGAGACATGCATAATTCCATGTAATTGTCTTTTACAAAAAAATTTAAAAAGCAGAATCAATATATTAAGAATGTTTTTAATGTTGGGGGGGGGGAAAACCTGCAGTTGTAGATCAAAATGAATTACTTTTATACTATATGATGTCCTAATGAAGGTAATCTACACAGAATCCTGCTATATTGGACATATAAATTGCAGTAATTAACTGAATAAGTAACTAATTAACTACATGCTATATAACTAATTAAATTTACTGGATGTTATAGGTGTAAATTACCTACCTTTCATTCAAACTATACAGAGGAGAAAAACTAATAGTAAATATCCTGATTTGTTATTAATATAGCAGTAATTTATCAGTATTTACTAAATCCAGTGTCAGACATCACTTTATTAAATTATTAACCTTGGCATGGATTATTCCTCTCATAATCTATATTTTGCATTAGTTATACTTCTGGGTTCCCATGGCTATTCACCAAAACTACGCGGTTGCATCAGAAAAAGTCATTGTTAACTCTCGTATCATTCCAAGTTCCAGTTTAGCAATTCCATTATTGTGGAGTACGGGCACACAGGCATTTCCAGATGCTACATGATGAAAACATAATTGTCATATATGCATAGCCAATGTACGTATGTATGTGTATGTATATGTATATTGGAATCAACTCTCCCTAATCAGTTGTGTGCTTTATAAAACAATGCAAGAGAAATGACAATGCTGTCATTTGTATATGCTGCTTCAGTTCTGTAATGGAAATCTTTTTCCTCCCTTGCCAACTCATTCCTGACAATGTTAATGATTCACTATAAAGCAGCTTCTCGGCTATGATTTGTGACATCCGTACTGGTTAGGTGGGAGGGCTAGGCAGGTTTCTAGGGAGTGTTTTGGATGCAGAAATGCCTTGAAGATAGCACTTTATTATATTTAGGACAAGTATGACATCCCACTTCAAGGGAAAGGCCCCTATACATATTGAGAAGGGATTTCTGTGGTTTAAGTGGGGAGGAGAAGGTTAGTTTAAAAGAATGCCTCTGTGTTTTTTGAGACGACATGAAGATAGGAGGGAGAGAAATGGAGGCAGGAGGCAGGAGGATTATGGATAATGGAAGAATTTTGCCGGAGGGCATTTGCCTGCTTTGCCTATTCCTGTATAACTAGAATATTTATAATTCAAATACTTACCTTTAATAATTAAAAACCACAGAATATTAAAGACAAAAGGTAGAGAATATTACATACACACATATAGGCATCCTGCACTAAAATCCTACAATGGCAAATTGCAAGAGGTAGATTTAAACGAGGTTTTTAAAAAATGAGTGTTTTAAAAATGCCTTGTTAAAAAAAAAAAGAATTTCTAATTCACTCTGGTTCTGCCAGAAGTGATACTGCCTTACTGATTTTTTCCTTCACTTGACAACTAGTCATGGGGGGTGAGCTACTAAAAATATACTGCTTAGTAGTTTGACATTAATGCCTCAGCAATTAAAAAGTGGAATATATCCAAAGTCCTCCCCCCACTCCAGTTTATATTTTTAATAAGTCTTGACTCTTTATTGTTGTTGTTATTGCCATGATCCATGAGAAGGTCCACTTGGGTAGAGAAATTAGAAAGAGTCCACAGGCAGGACATGGGCCTGGTGTAGAATAAGTAACCTGGTAGTTACTTGGGAATGTCATCTTTTTCTGCATTCAGAGGCAGTCTCTGATCTGCTTTTCATAGCAAAGAAACAAAGAAAAACAGCCTTTTCTCTGGATAGAGAAGAATGTTTGAAAAGAGAAAGAGACCTCAAATGTGCCCCTAGGTATTATAAAGCTGTCAGTTACAACCAGAAAACAATACAAAGGCTTCAACAAATAATTTATAAAGAGAAACTCCAAAATATATTGAAATACACAGTAATACACATACATACATACATTACACATACACACAATGTTGTTTTTTTAATTCAATCTTCTTTTAAAGGGTTCAAATCACTATAGGAAATTAGGGCAGGAGTATCTGATGGCTACTATTATTTTATGTACAAGAAGCTTAAACAATCAAAATACGTCTAAATTTAGTCGCCGTATTCAATGAATGGGAGCTCACTTACTGAAGCATGTGGCCTTTAGGAAAGTGAATTTATGGATGGTAGCTTAAACTGATGTTTGAAAATCAGAGGTGTTAATATTTACACCTTTATTCATTATGGCAAGGAAAAAGATTAATGAAGAATTAAACATCCACATCTCTTTGCTCCTCTATCAAGCAAAGTAATCCCTAGTTGAACATTAACTCAATCTGACAATAAGGAAGAGAAACTCCTTTCTCGTGCATCTAATAGGTGAAAGAAAGGCAACCATATCTGATTGCCAGATTAATATATTTATGCTAATGTAACTATTGGTAATGAATTAAACGAATAGATTCTTATTGTTGTTGTTATAACAGAGAGCTAAGTGTATCCACTCTGTAAATATGTGGAGACAAAGAAGAAAAAAATGGTGTGAAGCATGCTAATAATATAAATCCTGTGTGACAGTTCTTGAACACTGTCAGGTTTATAGGAGACTTGTACTGAATTGTGTTACTAATGACTGCTTGAAATGTTATTAATCAGCATACCTATATTTTAGAGGATGATGTCCAATTAATAACAGAAGTGCTTATGATCCATGATGGTAAAAGTGAGACAACCACCTAAACTTAACACATCTCTTGCAATATTAAACCCTCTCCTAATAACATTCTGGTCTCAATATTTATTTATTTTACAGATTTGTAGACATCCACTCCACTACGATGTTAAATATATATATAGATCAAACAATGGATTTATAATTAAATATACCAACAGTAAAAGCTCAACCAATAAAAGACATCGGTAAAAACTAACATTACCCCATAAGATTAGAGCCTGCCATAAACAGCAAATCTGTTTGTACACCAAAAATCAACGTAAATAAAAATATGTTCTTAGCAGTAAAAGAGATGTGGTAGTAGCCCGCTATTATGGACCAGAAAAATGTACTCAATTTTATTTATTTCTTTTCAAAACAGAAGTTTGTGGCTGGACTTGTTCTGTAGGACTGGATAGCAAGGACTATTGAAGAAATCCAAGTATCAGACTAATATCAAATAAGATGCAATTCTATTCTTAATAATAGGATAAATGGCAAATTGTTTAATATGAAATTTCCTACTTATTTTTCCAAATATTTAATGATCACTTAGACATTATTGATGTTCATGCTTACATATTTATCTTCTTCACTTGCAGTGAAGCCAAAGATTGGATAGATGATTCACAAAGTAAACCTAATTATGCTTGCTATTAATGAAGAATTAAATTTTGACCTAAAGCATGATGCTGCTTGAAATTAAAGGAGACCATGGTAGCCTTGTTCCCATCCTTTGTTTTGAAAAAATCAGCCAAACTAACAACTGAATCTTATTTATGTACCATTCATGGCATAATATTTTGTAACAGGCATGAGAAGAGCATTAGGCCTGAATAAGAGCATACAACATACTACGAGAAATACATGCTTCAGCATATTGAATACTATTGCCCAATAGTATTCATATTATTCATATGGAATATGCAATTCATATGGAAGAAAATAAGAGCTTTCTTGCGACTGTGAACTGCAGCTATGAAACCAACAAAGGATATAATCATAATTAATTCCAGATTTAGGAGTACTACCTGAGCAAACCTCCTGCAAGTGAAGAGCTTAATAGAATCCAGGCCAAGTTTCATTCAGTTCTGGAAGGCTCTCCAAGAAATCTTCAGGATAGGTACTGGCCAGTTACATCACTATCCTTACCTGTTGCTTTGAGGTGATGATGATTTCCTTAACTAACACCACAAAGATGTCTAAAGATCCTGCAAGCAGTGATACATTACAGCAATGCCAGGCAAAATCTGGGATCTTGTTCACTTAGAAGAATCCCAAACATTAAAATGTTTTTATGGTGTGTCAATCCAGCATAAAAGTATATTTATTTTTAGCTATTTATTCACAAATATTTAGGTAAACCTACTCATTAAAAACATACAATAAATATTCAAAACTGCAAAAGTATATTATAAAACTGGTTAAAAAAACAATTATTGTGGCAATGTGTGATGAGTTAAACAGAATAAATCAAGGAAATGCCTCGGCAAAAAAATGATTAAAATATATTTATAGGGGAAGCATGCTACAGGAGAACTGTGTTTAATCACTCCATTAAAACTTGTTCCATCGCAATAGAGAATGTTCACTCCACAGTGCAGCAAAATTAACAGGCTGTCGTGAAAACCAATAATATACCACATATTGAGCAAGTATTGCTTGGCCTACATAGGAGAAGTCAAACCTCGGTTATTCTAGTCCTGAGTAAAATGTTTATAAATTAGCCAAAGCGTGTAAAAAAAGCTTAGAAACCAAAAACAATACCTTAAAAATAGGTTGGTAGTTCATTTACAGTCAATACAGAATCTTCAGCCTAGACTCTAGGGAAAGGGATCCTGCTAAGTATCCAAACATCCTAGTCATATGTGTGTACATGTGTGTATTATGTGTATGCATGTGTGTATGTGGTGTGTGTGTGTGTGTGTGTGTGTGTGTGTGTGTGTGTGTGTGTGTGTGTGTGTGTAAAATCATACACACATACACACACTGATTTTTTCCCCCTATGCTAAATTATATGTTTGAGTGAAATCTCTCTCACTGCCTAGGGAGTCTTCCCACCTCTTTGGATATTTGCATTTATCTTCCAAATCTATTTTAATGAGCTTTGTATTAAAAACGGGTGCTCTTACCTCTTGAGCCTGATGAATGGGTAATTACAGCTTCAATTCCCTGCACAGGCCTTTGAAAACTCATCTTGTCACTGAAGTTATGGGCATAATATTTTAATTGCAGATAGGATAGTATTGTGATATTGACTGGATTGAATGCTCAACCCACTACAATGACATTCTAATACTTCTATCTAGGCGTTTTCTGAAAGGAGCAATGGATGACTATTAAAAAAGGAATATGGGTCTCTTGTTTTTGTAACAAATTGTTTCATTATTTACACCAACAACTTTAGGGTTGATATCTAACTCTTTGGTTTGTATGTGCATAATATAGCATGGTTTTGAGCTGATACCATTAGTGTATGTGCAAAACTGACTAAGTAATTGTAATATTTTAATTAAAGTCCTGACCAAGCCAATTGCTTTTTACTATGTATTAGGCAAGAAGGGAGAGAGAGTTTTTCATCCTTCTAAAAACAGATTGAAATGTATTCATTCGCCACCTCCCAGTGAGTTCAGTACTAGTGCTAATTAAATACAACTTTGCAAATGCTCATATCTGATTTTAAGTGTCATGTTTGCATGCCCTTTTTTTCTTGCCCAGAGAATACAATCATGCTTGCACTCATGCTGTTCATTTACAATGTACAATGTATTCATACAGGATATGAATGCTCTTGCTGGCATTAGTGGTCTCTCTGTAGTTGTGTGGGGCATATGGGATTACTACATCTTCCAGAAAGAGAGCTGTGGTAAAGAAAATACAAGGAGGGAAAGAGTTTTATATACTTCAAAAACTAAGCAATTTTATTATCTTACAAGCTTTCATAGATCATGTCCACTTCATAAGGTAAATGCAGTAAATTCCTGTGAGAGAGCTTTTATGCCTACATATATACAGTTTCAATATATTGGTATAGCCACCCATCACTTCAGTTCAATAAAAAATATGTAGAGCTAAAATGGCAGTGCTTTATGCTGTTCTTTTAAAACTAAGATCAATTTCAGAAAGCTTGAGTAGGTCCCTGGAGTCATGACTGACATAATTAATCTCAGTACAGACTCTATTCTGCACCTGTATGTTTGGCCCAAGATTTTAGAAGTGCAAGTTATCAGGGCTACTATCACAGTCCATTATATTTCAGCTTGGGGAGTGATTGCCTAATTCATTTGTTGAACACCAGTCCATCACTAATGCAAGATGAGGTCAAATAGCAAACTGTCTTATGGAAAGTACAATTTTATACCTGGGCTGTACTGTTTAAAACTGCTAGGTGCACATAGCTGAACATTATTTTTTTTTCCCCAAAATTTCTTTCTCTTAAAACAAAATAGTGTTCTTAGGCTTCAATCTAAAATTCCATATTTCTATGTAGTTTATTTTTATAGTTAGTTGTTGTAGAAAAAATATTAAGTGTTCATATTAAGTAAATATTAAGTCCATTATGAACTAACCCACTAAAGAATGTCCAAATTTCCCATGGCAAGATCTACCTCTGAGATAAACAGATGGCTCCGCTGGATTTAGCTTTTATATTTTTAATTTTTGAGCAATAATATAAGATGAAGAATAAGTCCATTTATTTTTATATTATCATTTGAGTTCTTTTTTTTCCCATAAAAACACTTGTACCCAAATGTCTTTGACCACCCATCTTCAAGTTGCTAAGGTTGAGAAACACTGAGATAAATAGATTTTCTCCATAATGGTCTTTTCTAACACCATCTTTAGGCGTTCTAACTGTGTACTTCTTGCTATTGTTAACTAACTCCATCCACCTTGCTTCTAGTTACCACCTTTTTCCTCCTTTTGTAGCTGGGAATAGGGTTCTGCCAATTTAATATAGCTAAGATCAATATTCAGATATTTTTCAAAGAGTTTACCAAACTGTTTTCTAAAATTCTCCATAAATTGGGTTGGGAGAAATGACATCTAAAACATAATATGTCATATTTGCCCACTATCAAAGTCAACTTTAGCAGTTAATGGTAAGTACATCAACATTTTGGAAAGAGTTGTATCAAAGATTACCAAAGGCATCTAAATTTTACTTATTATTCTATTTTGGATGGGTTCTTTTTTACATTTTCTGACTATCTATTCTATTAGTATACTTCAAAGTATCTATATCTGTATCCAAATTTGCCTCTTCTCTTTCAGCAAGTCAGTTAGATTCCATGAGATATTTTCCTTGTTTCCATTTTCCCTAAATAGTTTAATCCTGAAATAGTGCTAGTATACCACAAAGTGATGCAAATCATTCAATGATATTCCACACCTGCATTCACACAGACCATTAGTGTTGATTTTAGACTGACCTTTGGGATTTAATTTTAAATAACCACAAGAAAATTTAACCTCTATCTAAACTGCTGGAATTCCAAACATGTGTACAGAGTCCTTGAGTTGCACTGAGTTCTGTTCATCCTACACATGTCCTATTTTGTTTATGGTAAAAATTAAATTCATTGAACCTTTGCCAGTCTACTTCTTCAGTGGTTGGTATTAAATTACATCAATGAAACACATCAAACTCTTTAGAGTTTTATTTTATTGTTGCTGGATTAGGAAAACAAAATCATGCACCATCATAATTCTGCAGTACATTCATAGAAAGTTCTGGATGGTGTACAAAAAGTGGCTGGAGCTGATACACCTGTACACATATGCATTTAGAAGTAAATCCCATTGAGTAATAAGAGTTTTGTTTTTTTAAAAAAAAAAGTGCAAAATATCATGTTCAGTCTTATCCTCATTAAATAATGGATATTAGCTGCAACTGTGGTTCATTAATTTCAAACAGACTAATGTAGAACTTTCCTTGGTTCAATTCACATCAGTCATATGTCACTGGGAAATCACACTAGCCTATCATAAGTTATTCCTTGCAGATATAGGCAAGTAGAATTATAGTAAGATATTCTCCAGATTAGTACATACAGTACATAAACCTAGCTTTTAGACTGATTGACTGATTAATCGGTCAACTGATTGGTTCATTTTTCAAATGATTGTAGATATTAGGGGACAGGATCTTGGCACAAAAATGGGAACTCATTTGGCTGGACACCATTTTAGAGATGGGAAGCAAACTTCTGGAAAATAAATCTTATGATAACAGTGCTTTAGCTATAGCTTAACTATTTAGCTATAGTTCTAAAAATTGCTCTATCATATGTTATGTATGACAGAGCAGGTTTTAGAACTACAGCTAAATTGAATATTCCATTAATTATATAAGAGGTATAATAGTGGGAAGATTATTCAATTAATAAATGTTTTTGTTAATAGCTTTGTATGCAAAAACCGTTACTCTTAAAATAATATACAATTGTTATGCTGTTCTAAATAAGTGCCTTTAGACTTGTAAGAATTTTCATTGATATTTTTGTTTATAATTTTTAGACAATATTATTTGATGATTTTACATTAGCAAATGGCCTTTGTTAAAAAAAACATATTTCAAATGTAGCATTGACTTAGTGATGTACCAAAGCTTATTCTATAGAAAAAGCCAAGGATATAAGCCATATAGGACTGGTTGGGCTCAGATTTCCTCTGATTAGATGCTGCTCCAAAGGAGGGACTCACCAATTACTTCTTACCTTTGCTGTTTCTCTATGCCTCCTAACAGATGCAAGAAACTTCAGTAGAACAGGAGATGTTAGTGGAATCTCTAAAGAAAAGGGGTCTTAAACCCGATTTCCCTCTGTAGGTTTTCTTTTGGCCTAGCACTGCCTCTACAAATGTATGAAATGCTTTTGTGCATAGAAGAATCCCAGCTCATATTATCATTCTCTCACATTCTGCTGTTTGTAAGCATACTGTAGGGCTCCCAGGGGATTTTTTTGGGATTACTATTGTTCATTAACTTTTTGTAGACAGTGAGAATATTACTACGCTCTAAGTTCCAAAGGAACAGGCAGCCAGTCTTTCATCGCTATTCCATGCTACATAATACATGGCTTTTTATTTTTATTTTTATTCATATTTTTGGCATGTAACATGGGTACCTGATGCTTTAAAGAAGGAAAGGGCACCAACAGATGCTACTAAGAGACTCAAATTGGTGTAGTGGTTAAGACGCTGAGCTAGAAGCAGAGGTGAAATGCCCAATCCGGTAGCAATGGCGGCGGGTGGTTCAGAAAACCGGTAGCAAAAATCCCTGCCCCCCCCCCCCACCCATGCCCAGTTGAGCCGCATGATCATCAGAGGCTTTTTTTTTTTTTTTACTTTTAAAAGCATTTTTTCTACAACCTCTTTGGCCGAAAAAATGCTTTTAAAAGGAAAAAGAAAGCCTCTGATGATCGCGCGGCTCAGCTGGGATCGTCAGAGGCTTTTAAAAGCATTTTTTTCTGCAACCACTTCGGCCAAAGAGGTTGTAGAAAAAAATGCTTTTAAAAGCCTCTGACGATCCCATCTGAGTTGCCTGATCGCCAAAGGCTTTTAAAAGCATTTTTTTCTGCAACCTCTTTGGCTGAAGAGGTTGTAGAAAAAATGCTTTTAAAAGTAAAAAAAAAAAAAATTGGCCCTGCCCACCCAGTCACATTACCCCACCACCACCACCAAGCCACGCACACTGAACCAGTAGTAACAAATTTTACATTTCACCACTGGCTAGAAGCCCGGAGATTGTGAGTCTTAGCCCCACTTTAGGCATATTAACAGGGTGCCTCTGAACCAATCACCTTTTCTCAGCCCTAGGAAGAAGACAAAAGCAAACCACTGCAAAATTTTGCCATGAAAATTGCAACCACTAGTCCAGGCAATCTCCAGGAATAAAAATTACTAGAAGGCATTTTTAAAACTAGACATTTCTAAAAGGAGTTAAATTAACTATTTTGATCAGAATCATTCTCATTTCTTTTTAACTGGACCATTCCTGATATCAATTCTAAAAAGAAACTCTTCATGCTTTACTTTCAGTGGTGTGTGCCATTACTATCAATAAGCTTTATGCTTGAATGACTTAAAAATGAGAGGGATGGGAGATAAAAAATGGTTTGGAATACATATCTTCTTAAATAAAATAAATCCCTAAAACATGTCATAAGCAATAAAAATAGGTATAAAAACAACATGAAAGCACTATTTCACAAGGAAATTGTATGGTTCATCACTCTGATATATTTATAATTTCAATATTTAAACAATTCCTTGATTGCTAAAACAATTTGAAAACAACCAAAACAAAGCCTATATTCATGGACATCACCAGATGGAGCAAAAAGAAATCAAAGTCTAGTTCTTGTACCAATACTATAGGGACTATAGAAGAAAATGTAAATTATAACATCAAAGCTGTGGCATTCCTAACTGCAATGAACATATTACTGCAAGATTACATAACCTAAAAATCTAGGTTGAGGTGAGTCTTTCCATCCTAAAGAAAAGCTATCTATGTTGTTTCTACGAGTTGACACCAATTTGACAACAGCTAATCAATCAATCAACTTTATAAAAAGAAAACAGTATATGTATTATTACAATTCTGTTTAAACTTTTTATTATCTTCACAGTGCTTCTTTGTGTATAATGCTCAGCTCAACTGAGTGGGTCAGATCAGTTTTCTGAGAATTCAGAATCTTGTTCTCTCAATCTTCATGTCTATTTTGTTTTTGGTTTTTTTTTTCCAGAAAACATTCTTTCTAATCTGTTCCAAGTTCTGTATGTAGCTGACGTTTCACAGCATTGGAACATGTACACTGTACTTAATGTGTAAACATGTAAACATATTGTGCATTATTCAGCTGTTTCTTTTTTAAATATGTCTATACTTGTAGTCATCGCTACATCTTTGCAATAATTATTGAACCATATTTCAAATGGTAGATTCCATTTAACACTACTTTATCACTTATAATGTTAACATTATAAATAATGTTGGACACTTTGGAGTATATTTTCTCTATTAGTTACTTCATGTAGGTTTTTAAGGAAATCATAAAGTTATATGGAATATTTATAAAACTGTAGAGTAATATATCTGGACTATACTATTTGGAGCAGGATATGATATTAAGTTCTGCTACACCAGCAAAATTTGAAGATAATAACATCTGGAGATTTACACTGACTAGCAGTGAGATGAATGACAAAAGTGGGAGTTTTTGCTAGTTGTGCAGTTTCCCTATGGAATTTAGAACTCTCTAAAATGAATGGTTCAGATTATGTTGGAAGTTTATCAATGTATGGAAAGCTCCTCACTGCAGATGCTGCCCCTTTAATCTACAAAGATCCACAAAGATCTGAAGGCAGGCAGGGAAAAGACTAGAAGAATGGATCCAACATGCCCCAAAGCCAAAAAATACTGGGAGAAAATACACACACGGCTGGAAATTATGATAGGACAACAAATAGACATGAAACCTGAGACACTTTTGTTGGGTATCCTTCCAGGAAATTATGATAAGGATAACACATATTTGGATCTAGAGATCCTAACAGCAGCTAGGATCGCATATGCCCCAAGTTGGAAAAACCCAGAAACCCCTGCAGACGCTATTACAATCAAAATAATTCTGGATGACAGAATGTTAAATGACAGATATTGAGGTTAAAGGTGTGGTATTAGGTGAAATATGGTTTATAGGAGAAAGAAAAACAGATGAGTAAATATTTTTGACGGTTATATAATCGATACTATAATGGAAGATAATATATGTTATAATATGATTGATGTTATTACATATTTGTGTCAGCTTTGGAAGCCATATTAGGCCGGAAGCTTCCATGTTGCCACCTTCTCATGTGTGGGAAAGTAGGAGGAAAATAGGAGTTAGACATAATAGCATTCTTGTTTATATATATATGTGATCATAATGATGATGATGATGCTTGTATGTTAACACCTTGGACATCTAGAGAGCACACGGCTCAACATAGAAAGGAAATATATGATAAAAAACAATAAAAAATATTTTTTAAAAAAATGGGACCAAGAGAATTATCCCCATTCTTTTCTTGCAATGCTAATTCTAAATCAATAGGGTGATAGAATTCTGAATAGAAATATTAAGGAACTTAATTTGCAGTGCATGTGATGGGCTCTATTTATTTATTTATTATTATTTATAGCCCAATTTTCAGCTAAGATTGAATCTCAAAGCAGAATTGTTGGTTGTTGTAGTTTTTAATTCAGGGTACAGACACAGTATAATTAAAGATGCTTGAGTATGCACATAAGAAACAGAAAAAGCAATTTGGTTTGGATTCTGGCATCTGATATTATAAAGTAGGTCAGTTAATTTGGAGTGTAGATTTAGATCTTGAGTAGATATCTGATACTGAACTGACCCATGAGTTTCCGACAAGGTATGTCTTATTCAGAATAAAATTGTTGGTCTACTTACAAGTGAAACAAAACCTTTGCTAGGCAGAAAATATATTATGCCCTTTAGGTAGTATATCTGGTTCAGAGTAGCCATTATAGACTGAGAAACACATGATAGGCAGATGAACATGTACATGGAAATCCTCACATACACCAGTGCAGAATGGTGTAACATAAGAACTGTGATGAAAAGAGCAATCTAGCACCATCACTCTGGTATGGATACTGAAGCAAAAATCAATCTGTAATATGTGATAGATCAAATTGCAGCATCACAAAACCATGCTGACAAATCATATTTTCAAGTAATACGTTGCAGCAGCTTACTCAAGCAGATGTCACCCAGACTTGTTGGACTGCAATTCTCATTATTCCTGGTCCAGTATATCTGGGTGTCACCTGGCTGAGAGATGCTTTATTACTCTATGTCCAGTATTTGGGAAATATGCCACCCGGAGCCACGTGTGTGAAATGAGCAGCCATATAAATCTACTAAATAAATAAATAAGTCAACAATGTCTCCTGAAGTTTTTATATAATAAAAAAAATATGTCTGGGATTCATCTATAACTAAGAAGACTCAGTGACTGTATATAACCCATATTTATGTAATATATTAATAATGGCCACTGAACAACTTTGGACTAATCAAATTTCTTAGAATGAATATGATTAAAGGAAGAAAAGTCATCCTGAGTCCTGTTCTGATCTACTTGAATAAAAGACATGAATCAGATATACAGCATTTGTTTCTTTTAACAATTAGGAATTTTTCAAAGAGTTGTATAATAATATGGCAGCTGATTTCTTAATACACATGAACATAAAGTATACAAAATATAGGAACCTCACATATTCTCAACTAAGCTATCAGTCCACCTAGTTCAATGTTGTCTATATTGATAGGTAGCAACTTCTCAGTTTGCTCTCTCTGAAGATGTTGCAAATTGAACCTGGAATAGTTTGCATGTAAAATCTACTTTACAAAGCTGAGCAGTTTGATTATAAAGATGAAAAAAATAAAATGAATTTAACTGGTATTTCAATATAAAAATGTAAAACAAATTGCAAGTACCTTTTGAAATTTGTATACATAGCTATCAAACAATTCCCAGCAACGTTATGTAAAACTCAGGAAAAAAAATGTCTTGATATGTCTGATTGTATATACCCCTTATATACCCCAGGGGTTTGCAGGTAATAGTATGTTGGCTTGTAAGTTAGTCTTATATGGCCACCCATCTCAAATATATGACTCTTGGCAGTTAACAACATTAAAATGATTTTAAAATTAATTATAAAACTAATAACCAGAAAAAAAATATAAAGCCACAATTAAATATTTAACATAACCAAGAAATGGATTGCATTCCTCACTTGGAAAGAAGCTTAGACAAATGCCTCCCTGATTTCCCTGATTTATAAGGGGGAAAGGTAGGTACAATCAAATTTGCAATCAATCAAATCTTGATTAAGGTCATAGACCATAAAATGCTGTTATGACTGCCTATCTCAATGAAGCATAATTATAGTATTCCTATGGAGTTGTTTTTTGTTTTTTTTTTTGGTATGGTCTATCCAGTGGGGCTGACAACTTTTAGGATCAACTATGAAAATCAAGAAATGTGCTACAGGCTAGCACCTGGTAGAGTAACAAAGAAGGCCTTGGAAAAGATTTCAGAAATCAGGATGCATCTATACCTAGAAAGATCAGAAGTGTGCAGAAAATGGTTTTCCCTATAGGACTTTATGGAAGTGCAGCTTGGAATCTGAAGAAATGGGATAGTAAGAGTATTGATGCTTTTGAGCTTTCGTTGGAGGAGACTCCTAAGAATGCCATGGATAGCCAAGAAAACAAACCAATTGTAGAGAGTAAAAAGGATGTTCTTGACAGAGAGAAGAGATCTGTTACCAAAAAGACAAGGAAGGAAGGGGGAATTCAGAAAAAAAAACGCCTTCTCAGACATATCCCTAATTCACATTATGATAAAGGGATAGGAGGTAAAATATAATCAGATTTGCAAGATTAGTGTCAGCCCCAATATGTAGATCAGACCAAGAAATCAACTCAACATTCAGACTAAAAATATTATTAATATAGCAATGGAATCTTGAAACTACTATTGGAAGGAATTTTTCCCCTAACTTCAAGATAACATTGAGTCCTTAACATTAATAGCCCTTAACCCTTAATAAACTCACCCCCATATAAATTTATGTAAACCCTTTGAAAGCCATCAAAATTAGTGACCATCACTACATTTTGTGATATTAAGTATTAGTTGAAGAATGTACTAAGTAGGCAGTCTTAAACTTAATTTTATAATAGCAACTTAAATTTGGTTTCTGCTACTATCTAATAACATTTTCTAGTGTCACCTGAACTATTGTCTCTCCTTATCACTATACAGCAGCTATCTAGCTGTTGTTAATATGAGGAACATATTATATTTAGTTTTAAAAGCTTTCTAGATAGAAGGATTTATACTGTATAGTAGAGAATTTTGTGATTCTCTGCATCAATGCAAGGAAAGATTGACTATTTTCACTGCTTTGTGAAATACAGCTCTTTTGTCCTTAAACACCTTCATATTATGGTTTAATTTCTAAGCTTCCTTGGTAGGAGTTCACTGAATTAAAAAAAAAAACCCTGCATTTTCAAACAAATTTCACTTTGGCCTTTTCAGCAATGCCTTGCAAATTTCACCACTTTTCATCTCATACAGTTCTTCAAAAGATGCCTTAATAATTGCATGAGAGCGAGAATGAATCTGAAGAGCATTCAGGCAGCTAATATAAGTGCATTTGTAAAGGCTTTGTATTATAAACCCAGAATAATTCTGGAATGACAACTATAGTCTCTTCTCCAACGGGAGGAATGTCTTATATTATGAAAGGAATGATTTTCATAATCAAGTTTGCTTTTTAAAGAGGGTTCAGCATATTTTCATTTCTGTGGGAATAAATCCAAGAGTGTTTTATGTCTTTTATTATACTTGTTAAAGGTCTTGAATCTAGACTGTAGTAGCAAACAGTACAGACTGTAGGCTTTAAGTTCTGTTTTCTCCAGTAGATGTCACTTGCAGTACATAATAATTTATGTAAAAAATAAATAAATAAGAGAAGTATTTGATCCTTATGTATTTGAAAGCCTTTTTAGTGCTTGTGGTTTCTTACGCAGACAATAAATTCAGGCATTTAAGTTCTTTAAACCCCAACAGTGAAGCAAATTAGTTTATTTCCAGTTTGATGTAGAGAAGTGTTTTGATAAAAATTGCATTAGTTGAAAAAAACAAAAACAAAAGAGAAGCAAATACATTTCATGCAAAATACAACAACTGGATTGCAATCAGCACACTAGTATGGGTGTGTTGGGTTTAACTTGGGTTTAAAATAATTTTACTCGCTTACAAATGTTATTTGATTCTGTTTTTGAATCACCTCATATATTAATAAGGAATGTACTATTTGAGTGTGCATCGTCATATATACTTGCAAGCTTGGGAAAATTTACAGAATTATATATGTACATATCTGAAGGAAGGGGGAAGAAATAAATAAAGGGAAAGAATAATGCCCAGATCAGCTTAATGATAACTTTATGTACCATGTGGCCCTAATGACGACTAATGGGGGAGAAGAAAATTATAATTAAAATGGAGAATTTAATTGGAGTGGCTTAGAAGACTTCATGACTGGCTCTCTAGATTTCTGGATAGAGACACTGAAATATTATTTTTATGAATCATATTGGAAAATTTAAAAAAAATATCAGGCATGAGTGCTGATTTACAAATGCAATTGGAACTTATAGATATGCAAAAATAGAAAAAAAAATCATTTAGGAAAAAAGATACAAGCTGCAATGGAAGTTAGAATCAGCCATAACAATAACTGGGTGTGTTTACTGACTACAGGATATTGAGTAGTTGTTGGGAGAGAGGGAGATTAAAAAATTGGATGGGGTCAAAAAATGGAAAATCGTAAAAAAGACTGTGGCTGATAGGTGAGTGAAACGGTAAACAGAATCACTACGTAATGCAACATACTGTTATCACCTCCATTTGTAGAAATGTCGAGTATAAGAGAAGAGTTAATTGTGACACAGACAGTTATGAATTAAAAGTTTTTACTTAGAAAGTAAAATGAGTAAACTTCACGGGAACATATTCATCTCTCAAAAAGAGCATGACCAGAGTTTGAGGTTGAAACCAAAGGATGCACTGTTTCCTCGCAACCCTTCTCTAGCAGCAAGATTCAACTGTGGCACGTTTCCTGTGGGCGATAAAGAGAAAAAGCATATCATACAGCTACATACTGTTGTAACAAAACAAAACAAAAAAAACCCTAAAAGAACTAAGCCATCCTGTTCTGAATCTGTAATAGTCAAAATGGGACACGATCTTTTTTGCAATCATTTATAGATTATCCTTTTCATGTATTGTAAAACTTGTTTTAGGTTCTCCAACAACTGGTGAAACTGTTGCTTTCATCCTATGTAATAAGCCATGTAGGCATACTCTTTGGACATATTTGGTTTTAAGCCGTATTTGTTCTCACTTTCTGACTGTGCAATTATATTTTTGTAAACATCAACAGGAAAGGAGAAGGGGAAACATATCCTGCTTAGGTCAATCTTAAATAATGATCTTTATTTTGCCATCCATAATCTACCAGAAATTTAATCACTCCATGTCTTACTTATCCACATGTTTTATGCAGCTCTTTAATTCCTTCAGCAGTAGAAAAACCAACACTGGAATCTTTTTTTAATTACTCAACAGGAAATTAAGGTTGCCAGCTATTTTTCTGCAAGGAACTCCTCTGCTTTTAGCAGCTGTGGAAGAAACAAGATTTCTTTCTTATATGGACATCCACAAAGAGAAAAGATTCCCAGGTTTCTACTTATTTTGCTTTTAAAAGCAGAAGAATTAGCTCCTTCTATATTCAACATATGATCTTGATCCAAGGCTTTGTCATCCTTGGGGATACTGAATCTGGATTGCCAAAATCTGGCTGACTGCCAGATGGCAGCAAAAATATGCTGTATATAACTGCATAGTTTATACGTTTTCAAAAGCTTTTATGCTGAATATATAATATATGGGTACAGGTAAAACATTTCACATAGTCAATTAAAAATACATAGATCTCTTTGAAGATCTTAGCCCCATTGAAATGAATGAAATAAACAAGGAATTAACACTAACTTGTGTCTCAGTAAAGAATATATCCCTGTGTTAACTTTCTTTGGATTAAAATCAAAGATCTATAAGGCTGTTTAGGGCATCCTGCAAATTCACTCAGAGCTATTTACAGGTTTTGCTTTGATGCAACTTGCTAGAAATTAATGAATTTGTTGTAATGAAGACTGGGGACTCCGGACCTAAACCTATTAAAGTTCTTAAACAGTCCTTAAATGTCTGCTAAGAAGTGCCTTTAAAATGACTGGTGCTTAGTCTCAGATAACTTGGAACAGAATTATAGTTTAAACACTTAAATCTTTGACATGTCTTCTTAAAATTAAGTCCCAATTGGATTTATTCTCAGGGATATGAATATAATTTAAGTCTTCAGTTTAAGAACCTAGTTCCATTCTCAAGGTTTTGTCTTTCAGTTGAATTTGTATATTAGTCAGAACACTATACATTATACACTATTATACAAGTACCATGTTTCCCTAAAAATAAGACCCTGTCTTATATTTTTTTGAACCTTGAAATAAGCACTTGGCCTTATTGCCATGCGCTCAAAAGCCCGATTGGGTTTATTATCAGGGGATGTCTTATTTTGGGGAAAACAGGGTGGTATATTGTAATGAACATGAACCATTGCTTATCTAACTTGAAGCCTTGTGTATTTAACTTTAATTTTGTTACAATAAGCTCCTTTCTTAACTTTGGTTGTCCTTAAACTGGGGTGTTTTTAACCCAGGGACTTGCTGAATAGATTGCTGAAGAGTTTAGAAATATATGATTTGTAAATTTTCCATAACTCCACAACTTCCTATAATGTTAATTGCAACTTCTCTGATGTAAAAGTAACGTTGTCCCTTTTCATGTAGGTCTGGCAATATATATACATTAATGTATCCTGACATTACGGTATTGAATATTTTTCTTGAAGCACAACTCTGATGTCCTCTAATTATTCACCATACCTGTTATAGTCAATGAGTGACATTAGCTTTTAAAATAGGTCACTCTTTGCCACTGGTTTATATTTTTCCATTTCCATTTAAAAAACAAACTGAATTATTATTATTTCCTTAATTAGCCTGGACCAATCTACAGTATTTGTGCATTGCTACCTTATCATGTAGAAATTAGATAATGCAGCTATATTTTGTATTACTATGAAGTGCAGGTAATATAAATGATCGAAAAAACAGATTAGTGAATATGCTAATTTAGGGAATAAGAAAAGGCCTGGCATCATTTGTTCACTGTGTTTTTTATATTAGGAAGTGGGTTGATTTCTTAAAATATAATGAACTGGATCCTAAACTACATATGAATGCAAATGTTCTCCAACATTTTTTGATTACTGATCTTTAATTGTATGCCCATGCTACACAATTATTCCTATATTTTGGAGTATCAGAGAATCTAATACAAGAGCCGTGGTGGTGTAGTGGTTAGAATACAGTATTGCAGGCTACTACTGCTGACTGCCGGCTGCCAGCAATTAGGCAGTTCGATTTTCACCTGCTGAAGGCTGACTCAGCCTTCCTTCCTTCCTTTCTTCTGAGGTCAGTAAAATGAGGTCCCAGAGTGCTGGGGCAATATGCTGACTGTGTAAACCACTTAGAGAGGGCTGTAAAGCACTGTGAAGTGGCATATAAGTCTAAGTGCTATTGCTATTAGATAGCTTTAAAAGGAAAAAGTCCTTTAGGCAATGGATGGTCACCATTGGATGTATTACAGTAATCCTTGTGTCAAGACCATTCAAAGTTATTATGGTGGCACTAAAAAAATTACTTATGACCAGTCCTCACATTTATGATTGATGCTGTGACATGATCACAGTTCAGGCACTTGGAAATTTACAATCGTTGCAGCATTCCAGGGTCACATAATTAATTGGCTTTTTTCAAGCAAAGTCAATGGGGAAAGTTGGATTCACTTAACAAATGTGTGATACGCTTCATGACATCAGTGAATGCTGATTCACTTAATGACTGTACCAATAAAAATGGGTGTCACTCACCCACTGAACAATTGCATTGCTTAGCAACAGAAGTTCCAGTCTCAACTGGGGTCATAAGTCGAGGAGTATTTGTATTGCATGAGTTTTATTTTAGTTTTAGGATTTTTATTCATGTTTTGTTTTTACAATATAAAATGTTACTTTTGAGTCCAGCAGTACAAATAAATAAATAAATATTTATTCCAGGAAGAATTCCAGGAAACTGCATGGGGAAAAGATATAGATATTATCACAGGGGAATGGGGAGGAGGAGGGCAAAAAAGTCAAGGCAGTTGATAGCACACATGCAAAAAGAACTTTGATTGTGTGGGCGTGGCTGCTGCCTTGACTTTTTGAAATCTCTCCTGCAGATATCCTTGCCTTATCCATTGGCAAGCAGTAATAATGCCTCTTCTTTCACAGCTTCCAGGTTGTCAGCTATTATGTTCAGATTCAAGCAACTCTGTAGCCAAACTTCAAAATATCATTTATTTGCTCTAAATATATAAAAGTAATCTTTAAAATATTCAGTCATCTTTACACTATCACTTCTTGCAGTTGTTTGCGTACAAGATAGAGAGATAAGAGAAATGAAACAGAAAGATATAGTAGCTGTGTAACAAGAATACAAGTGATTTTTTTAAAAAATTGCTCCATCGTCAGGCCCTGATCAACAATGTAGAATAATCCAGTCCACTTCTTTATTTGTTCCTATCAAATAGACAGAATCTTGCTGGTGTAAATCTTTACTACTCTCACTCTAGTGAATTTACCCTGGGAGATTCTAGGGAATGGCTGTTTTAACTCTCTTCCTCTGTCTCCTATCCAGCTGTGGCTATGTTGTCTCTTGGTGAATCCTTGGAATATGCTCCCTTCTTCCCAGGAAACTGCCACATCACATAACCTCCCCCTCTGTTGGTACCACCCACCACATCCATAGAACATGTGCTAATTACCCTTTCAATTAAAGACTGCTTTAAATAGAAAAAAAATATTTTCAATTCACCTTAACACTTGTACAGGTGGAGGAAAGGGCAAGTCAGTAGGGTGGAGTTTATTACTTGGAAGAGAATGGGAAGCGATCCCATTCTCTTGTACATCTCAGCCTAACACTTATAAACAATAGCTATTCAGATAGGACAGGAATGGTAAGGAAACAGAACTGCCTAAGGTTTTGGAATAAATTGGTCAGAATTCATATGCAGATCTGTGTTCAACCATGAATTCTAAAATATGATTACCTCTCTTTATATTTATTTAGGTTACTACAGGTAGTCCTTGCCTTACAATCAATCGTTCAGTGACTGTTTGAAGTTACAACAACACTGGAAAAAAAGTGACTTATGGCTATTTTTCACACTTATTCACAGACCATTGCAGCATCCCCATGATCACATGATCAAAATTCATACCCTTGGCAATTGGCATGTATTTATGACAGCTGCAGTGTCCCAGGGTCATGTAATCACCTTTTGTGATCTTCTGACTAGCAAACTCAATGAGGAAACCAGAGTCCCTTAACTGTATTACCGTCTTTAGCAATTGCAAGTGGTTCCTTTAACAAGTGTAGCAAGGAAGATTGTAAAATGGGCAAAACTCACTTAATAAATGTCTCGCTTAGTAACGAAAATATTAGGCTCAGTTGTGGTCTTAAGTTTACACCTGTGTTAAGTTTACAGAATTGCATATTCAACACCCACTTATGTTTTTCTAACTATACTGGGAAATTTAGGTTGCAATTCTACAGTTCCTGCATTGGCAGCCTATGGATCAGAGCAAAATTTGAGTTCCCTCCCAAAATTAAAGAAAGGAACCTGACCTTGAAGGTTTAAAACCTCCCCAAGCTTTTCAGCTTAACTGAAAAGAGGTATTTTCTGATGTGACACATTCTAATATTGAAAAGAGGGAAAAGGAAGCACTGGCAAAGGTGGGGCAGCAGACCAGTCGGGTGATACGTGTACCCTGCCTATTGTTCTTTTTGTAAGTTTAATCTTAAAAGCCATCCATAATAGCATAATAGCAATTGTCTGCTGTAAGCCTCCCTGGGAATATTGTGCACACTGCAGTAGTCAAGGAAAAATGAAACCGAGACATGAATAACTGTTGCCAAATCTGACTGAATCAGGAAGAGTCACAGGAGGGCACCAAGTAATTATAAAATAACATCCCTCCAATACTAACTTACTCCAGTATTAACATTCCATAACTGCTCTTTATTCTGTAATAATGCTTTCTCTTTCCCAGTAGAAATAACTGCTTCATAAATGATGACTGCAAGTTAAAAAGCATCTCTTCCACAGGTCACGTTAGAGCAAGGAATATAAACCCATTTCGGTGCTCAAAATATTGAACTGCATTTAATCAAATATTTGTTCAGAAAATCTGTTCCATCCCTGATCTTAAAGGTGTGAGTAAAATGTTTTACACTTTGGAGAGCGAATCCTTTTTCGATGGCTTTTTCTTTGGTCACTGTTCAGAATTTATAAAAGCATATTTGCCTGGAATTTAAATATGGAGCCCAGAAGTGTACTTTGATATTGGAAAAGTACCGGAGACATTTCATTCTCTAACAGAACCATCTTGGGGATTGGTAAGGACATGAGGTTAACCTTTTCCAAAGTTATTTGACATCTAGGTCTCCCCTTCCATAATATTTTGACATGGGTTAATTGCCAACTTCACCTATTAAGAGAAGGACAGTTAGTCCTCAATTTATGACCACAATTGAGACCAGCATTTCTGTTGCTGAGAAATTTGTTAGGAGAGTTTTGCCCCATTATACCACCTTTCTTGTCACAGTGGTTAAAGTGAATCATTGTGTTTGTTAAGTTAGTCACATGGTTGTTAAGTGAATGTGGATTCCACATTGACTTTGCTTGTCTGAAGGTTGCAAAAGCTGATCACATGACTCCGGGACACTGCAACCGTCATAAATACGAACCGGCTCCTAAGCCCCTGAATTTTGATCACATGATCATGAGGATGCTGCAAAGGTCGTAAGTGTGCAAAATGGTCATAAGTCACTTTTTTCAGGGTCATTGTAACTTTGAACGGTCACTAAATGAACTGTTGTAAATTGAGGACTACCTGTACAGCAAAGATTGTACAACTTTCTTATAAAATAATGAAGTGCCATCTCAGTTTATTTTGATTCTGAACAGTAGTGGGTTCCACTTACCTTCGCTACTGGTTCGAAATTGGGAGCGTGCGCGTGGTGCTTCTGCACATGCTCAGAATCTTCTGCGCATGCACAGAGCGCCCATGATGATGTCCAGGTGGGTGGGCAGAGCCTCCTGCCACTGCCACTATTGGTTTGCCCGAACCGGGGAAAACCAGTAGAAACCCACCACTAATTCTGAGGTCATCAGTGACTGTGTTTAAAATTACCTGATTTGAACCAGTAAAAATGTTGCATCAGAATTATCCCAGGAAGAAAACTGAATGCCAAGCAGCTGAGGAAATGCAATGCAAAACATAGTAGTTTGTTGGTTTTCAATGGGTAAATGATTAAAATCCAACACAACGAAATTAAATTATTGTCAATGAGCACATCATTATTTCCTTTCATCATTATTTTTGAAATATCCACATTAATTCACCCATTCAGGCCCTTCCAAATATTGATACTTTAGTCACACTGAAAACTGGTCAATATGAAATAGTTTGGATTGAAATGGCTATCGTGGCTGTCTTTGAAAAGATTTTGCTGTTCTCCAACAATTGCTTTAAACATGTGTAATTCACTGGATGCTTATATTCCAGTAAATATCAGTTGGATCATCTGCAGTGGATATAATTTTAGATCGGTACCTGGATCAGTAAATATACATCTAACCAAGAAGGGTTACAATTTATTTATAAGCATTTTTATGATATCTTCAGACTGGAATGCAAAGTAAAATTATCCCCCAAAAAACAATGCAATCAAAGTATCTTTCTTTTTTTAATTATTTCCAGCTGAATAGAATTTTGTTAAGAATGTATATAAGAAACTCATTTATGTCTTTCTGTCTGTCTCTTTTAGATCTTAAACCAAACTTTCTAAAATCAGAACCTAATTTGGCGTGGTGTGAGATGGGAACGAAAGAAACACAAAACTGAAAAACGAGCCAGTTTCAGCCAAAGGCTTCAGATACAAAATAATAATAATCCTCCCATGGGATATGCAGTTGGGCAGTGGTTCAGAAGGTTGCCAACGCTAAACTTTTAGCTTCCTTTTTTCTATCATGTGATCCAGAATGATGCTATTTTTAAGGGGTTAGAAAATGTCAAAAGCCCTATTCTGTGTGCTGTCCCTATCTTATTAATACCTCCAATCAGCAGAGTAATATAAAATTACCCAATTACATTTTACCCAAGGTCCAACATAATCCATGGCTGATGCAGCACCCGCATGTACAGGGAAAGCTTCACAGAGGAAAATAAAATCCTTCCTTGATTGAATGAAGGAGGAGGGCCGGCTGTGACAACAGAGAAAATGAAACTTCATTTCCCTGAAGTGACTTGGCATCAGGCTCAGGCATAATATGGTTTCTTTGGTTTCATTTTAACATGATGTACACACCTAGCCATTGTGATTAATAAGCCTATAATATATAGGTAAATGTTCTGTATAAAAAGGACCCATTATGACAGTTAACAAATCACAGTTTAAGTAACTGTGGAAAACAGTTTTCCACCATTTAAGTAAATGGTGGAAAACAGTGTTTAAATACCCAATAGTCAGGGAACAAAATATTCCATGGGCATATGTTTCCATGCAATAGAATGGGATTTTACTGGCTATTAATTGATTTGTCTGTATTTATTCATAATTCTTTTTTTTTAAGTTTAGCAAAGCAATCAAAGACAATAGAAGACTTTGGCCAGTCAAAATACTTGTAAAATTGTTTATTTTAAATGAGCGAAAAAGTGGTATTTGATCAGTTGGTAGATTTTGAACAATGGAGAGTATGGGAGGACCAGAACATAAAATTACAAAAAATATTGACTTCTTTTATTTACCACCTATACCACAATTTACGAAGTGTACTCTAATCAAATGCCATTACTTGTGTTATTTGACATTGTCTTGTTCTTTGTTGATTTCTTGATTTTGTCGATAAAGCTATTTTGAATCATTTCTGACTACATATGATTCGGAATCATTAGTATGCAATTCATGTGTATGCTTTTTCTGCATACATGGTTATTTCTGCTAAGTATCTGAATTTCTCTCTTTATTAACATTGAAAGAAAGCTTATAAGAACTAGATTTTTTTTACTTCATCGGGTACCTTTCCTGCTAATATAGGCAATAGGATTCAATTGATACAGCCTAACTACCTATCATTTTGATGTACAATATTGTAACATGAAAGACTTTCATCTTCTGAATGTCAATAGAACTTACTTCCAACTACAGAAAAGTTGTATAGGATTGCTGCCCTAATTTGCATTTCCTTAGATTAGTTGAATATGATAAAGTCCAATTTTAAATATGTTAATTTTATAATTTTAAATATGTTAAAGTCCCAATTTTACAATGAACCCTATGACTGAACTTTAATTTATTTTTACCATTTTTGAAAACAATAGAAAAGTTTAAAGTCTGATTAAATCTAGAGCTTGGGAAATGTTTAATAGTTTTAGACTTTATTACCAAATAAAATAGGTCTTGTTTTGGTTGTCCTGTGCTTGTCTTTCTTGTGTCCTTCTAAGTTCTCCTAGAGAAGGATTGATTGCATGGGTACAGCACTGGATATTAACAAAGGGTTTTTGCTTGTTATTTTAAAGAAGAATATAATGCACCTTCTGTAGAAAAAAAATCTGTCCAATTGTTTTGCTTTTGCTAGTAAAGAGAATAACTGATGAGCATCATATACCCTGAAATTAATGTATCCTTTAATTTGTCTGTAAGCACTATCCCACAATAAAATAAGCAGCACTTTGACATACTTGTACAAAATATTAAAAAGTGCAGAGATATTTGAAATTGGCTTTGATTCTTGACAATCATGTTTATGCTTTGAGCCCACCCACTTGCCTCTTGCCTCACCCACATGTGCCCTAAGCATATTTCATAAGATATGTGTGTAGCTCTTGACCTTGTGATTTGGTTCCGTTTGAATATTTTATATAGAATTCACTGGGTGCAAACTGTGAAGCAGAAGGCTATTTTCAGAAAGAACTATTCTTGAATTAATTAGACCATTTCACTGTTTTAAAAAAATGGGGGTATAATCCAAAGAAAAACTTTTAACTCCTCAGTTTAAGTAATGCTTAAATCTCCACCTTGCATTAATATGTTCAATAAATTGGACAATGTCCCCAAAATATGGTGCTTGCACTGGAGCTTTAAAAAGCCATGAAAAAAAAAATGTATAAAATGTTATGGTGTCATATATGAACATATTTTTCTACATTACCACTGAGGATGTATTCATTTGGCCAATAATACTATTATCAGATTTAATGATAATAATATTTAATAATTAGTAATTTGTTGTTTAATAATACTATTATCATATACTATTTGTTGTATATGAGTTATTGGAATATTTTTAAGAAATTTGCCAGTTTAAAAGAAATAACTTAGCATTATTGCCTACATTAAATACTGAAGTTATATTATTATGCATGTATGTGTCACAGTCCTCTGACCACAATCCTAATCTATTAAAATCAATAGTCTTTGGTCAGAGTGAGTGAAAAATTGCTTTGCTAATGTGTTTCATGATGTGGTTTATTTCCAGGACTGAAGCATCATTCTTAAAGCCATTAAACTCTATGGTGCTTACCTCTAAATAGGCATGGATGTGAACCTACCAAAAGTAAGGGGACATATGCCCTTATACTTGCAAGCTAAAGTAATTATCTTCAGAAACCAACAGAGCTGATTCTTCATCTTTATTCATGTACACCAATAAAATTGAATATCAGAACCACACTTCTGTCAAGGATTTTTATCTAATGGCCTTGAACAAGTTACAGATTCTGTAAAATGACTGTAAAATGGGATTCATAATAAATAGTTGAAGGAGTGTCGTAGAGATGAATGCAGGAAAAATCATACACCATACCATACACTGACAAGTTTTCTACAAATGTCTAATCATTAACATTCAAACATAGATAAGTTAATTTTACTACATGTATTTTATTTTATTTAATATCAGGCAATGTTAAATGTGTGATGGCTTAGTTACTCAAGTTTCTAAAGGTCTCATGTATTTGAATATCTTACTATATGAGAGAAACTGAGTTATAATCAGGTCTTCTCTCAGCCCATTTCTCCGGATAATGTTTAGCCAGATGTACTACTGATCTAAGAATGGCATTATGCAGAATGCCATTAAGGAAGCTCAAACTCCATGTGTATATCACATTTCTTTTGGTGCGTCTCAGAAGAATTTCTCTTGGTTGGTATTCCAGATAAAAGTGAAACATGGGACATATAAGACAAAAGACTGCCTGTTCTCAGGTTCTTCAAACTCTTATGTTATGGGATGGAATAGGTTTGCTGTGACAACAGCAGTTTGATAATGTGCAAGTTCCATTCAACTAATTCTCATTAATTGTAAATAACTCCCACATTCTGAGCCACTAATAAATAAATATAAGTGGAATCAAAGGCCTCCCTCAAGTCAAGGAACAAAATTCCCAAATCCAGTGAAATTATTTTGGTACCTGATGCTGAAAATGGTGTAAGTCATTCTGTCTTTCTCCTGCAACCTTAACAAATTAAATTTTTGTCAATTTTATTTCTTTTTCTGATCCTTTATCAAATCTGCATCTTGGTTCCTGATGGTAGTGTAGCACATAAAGGAGTGAGAGGAGTAGGGGGACAGGATGAGGGCAAGGGACAGGGAAAGTGGGGGAGACAGAGAGGGAGAGGGAAAGAGAGGGAGGGAGGGAGGGGGAGAGAGAGAGAGATTTCAATTAGCCTGTGAATTGACTCAAGGATATATATAATTTCTGCAGTTTAGCAGTTCCCTACCTTTGATTTAAACTTAGTCTAAACTTGGTCTAAACTTTCCTAGGAATACTTTTGTAAAACTATCACAAGTTCTTGTAATCTTCTCAACCCCACCTCCAGTATCCACTTTTCTGTGAGGATCGGTGCCAAGGAAAATATCAGGTTGAAACTTTAGGGCATAAGCATCTTAAAAAGAAAAGAAAGCAATGATTAATATAACCATGAAAGAAAATAAAACATATGGTTATAGGTGTATTTTTTTAAAAAAAAAATTAAAGTTTTAATCTGTATTAATTATTCTATAGGGGTAACAGGGTTGCAACTATTCTCAGTTCTGACTAACACCAGCAGATAACAGCAAGTCTGAAGAGCTCCAGACATTCACCAGAGCTGTTGGCTTGTTTTGTTTGCAAGTGTGGATGTTGTTTGGGGCGGGGTGGGGGAGGGAGAAACTCCCCTCCCCTTTATGTTTGCCATAGTTATAGGTTCAAGTTTCTTTATTCTGCCTGAACTGGAAGTGAGTTAACAGTCCAAATGACTGTTGACCAGTTCTCTGGTCAAAACAGAGAACTTACCAGAGCTTCTTTTTAAGAAAGAGACAGGCTATCTAAGAATTGTTTTCCCCTTCCAGTGTCATCACAACCCCCAGCATCTCTTCCTGCCCCAGATCCTGTTTATTTGAGAACCCAATCCTGCGATCAGAAGCCCTTGGAATGATGATGCAGAATACCACCCTTGCTTTCCGGGAAGGATGGATGGGGTGGGGCAAATTTGTATTTTAATTGCTGTGTAACTAAGGAAAGGGATGGAGTGTGTTTGGAAAGATGGAGTGGGACATCTGGCTCAAATAGATTGCTGATATTTTTCAAAAAGAAAAAGAGGCAGGCAAGAACTAGGAATTTGGCAAAATCCTTTTTGAGGAATTTCTGTCTGGGTAAAAAAATGCCTCAATTAATACTGATACTCATAATCACTCATATTAATATCAATTTATTACTTAACAGTACTTAATACTGTTACACATCTCTGTCACCCAATCCTTTTACTTTCAAATCCTTCTGCATCCTGGATTTATTTAGCTTGATTCATTTGTTCATTTGAACCAACAAAACAGGCCACTTGGTTGATCTCCTATCCTTGGTCCCAAAATTGCTTAGCATGCGCACTAAGCATGGTTACATCTGGCTAGTATTTGGATGGGAGACCAAGAGGAAATGCTAAGGCTGTAAGTTGGAAAAAGCACCCTGAAGGAAGGAAATGGCAAGCTAACTTCGGATTGCATCAAGCAAACAATGAGCACGTGAAATCACCTGCCTGTTGGTCAGCCTGGACTCCAGGAAAGTTTATTATCACAGGACTATTTGCAGGGAAGGGTCAAAAATGTCAAGATGATGCCCACAACGATGCTATAGAAAGTCCATGTGATTTTGACGTGCATCGCACCATCGTGGGCATCATCCTGACTTTTTTTTTTTTTTTTAAAAAAACCCTACCTGAGGATATCTCTGCAGAGGGAAGTTTAGGGACCGGCTGAGCTGCTCGCTGGGAGAAGCGTTTCTTATCGGACGTGAGGAAGCCACTTGGTGAAGGTGAGGCCACGTTCCTGCAACAAGGTGTCCATCTCTTGAGTTTGTCAGGGCTCATAAAATGGGCATCGATTATTCCAAGAGCCATTCATTATCGCCCAGAATGCTTACTGCAGCAATGGGAAAGGTTAAAAAGGAAAGTGACCTGCTGCCTGCCTGACACAAAGTCATTAGGTAAACGAGGTATTCATACAGGTTAGAACGAAGGTCAGGCGGGTTTTACGGGAAGGCGGAGGATGAAGCTCTGCCTTGAGCTTGGGGAGAAGGGAGAGACAAGAGCAACAAAGGCAAACACAGCTGACCCTCCCAAATTAACCTCTCCCTCCGGTCTTCGGGAAGAAAGCAGCCTTATTCTGGCATCTGTCCGCACCGTTGTTGGATGTTCGGAAAAGAGGTCCGGTTCTCCTGGCGGGGTCCTGGGCGGGTAGGGACGCGAGATTCGGCGTCCCCAAGTCCTCTTTCCTCGTTTTATCAAATAAAGAGACGAAACTTGAAGAATCGCCCCCATCACCGCTGATAATAATCCGTAAGATCAAGAGGAAAAGATGGGAAGAGCGATACTTATTTATGTACATATTTTCCCCACTCTAATTACAGAAATTAATCCTCTTATGGCTAAAAGATAAAGTCCCAAGCATGTCTTTGATGTTTAATAGCATCATTTGTGGCCAACCTGCCAGCCGATTAAGGGATAATTGTTAAATGCTTCGTGTTTTTAAGGGAAGGGGATGAGGGAGAGTTAGAACCGGGTTTCCTCCCTGCTCCAAAACCAGGACTGAAGCTGGGATAAAATTTGGAGCGGCTTTTTTTTTTTTTTTCATGGCCCTCCGTTTGATTCATTCCGCCTGTCGCCTCTGTCCCTGCTTAGTTTATTTTCACAGGAGAGCTGTTCTCCACCCTCCCGGTTCCCCCATTCAGCATGCCATAAAGTTTTAAAAGGAAAAAAAGAGGGAGTTTGTGACTATCACCGTCCCACTTCCCAGGGATGGATATTTTTTTTTTCTCTTTCACCAACAAAACAAAGCAAAACAAAACAAAACAAAAAAAAAGGTGTGGTGTGGTGGGGAGAACACCCATAAAGCAAACTCCAGCCGACATTAGCGGCTCTTTTTCCGCGGCTTCATTTGACCCAGTTCTCAATTTGAAATTTCTGGGGAGTTTTTGGATGCCACTGAGTAGAGAGGAACCCATCTGTGGGAAAGAGAGGAGGCAGACCAAAGTCAACCAATTGTCTCCTGAAACCCGAACCTTTCTCCCTCCCTATTCTCAAACACCTGCTTAATTTCCTTGGAAGGAAGGAAGGAAGGAAGGAAGGAAGGAAGGAAGGAAGGAAGGAAGGAAGGAAGGAAGGAAGGAAGGAAGGAAGGAAGGAAGGAAGGATTGTTGGGGGAAGAAAGTCAGTGGAATAAATTAAAGTCCACTCAGCTTCTTTTTGCGAATTCCTGAAAGGGAAGAAGAAAGAACAAAAACATCGCATTACACACATATCATCAGGGAATACTTAAGACCGACGGTCTTGGTGGGGCCAAGTATAGCTTCGGACTTTCAGGCATTTTGGTCTGGGAGGTGTTGTGGGGCTAAGTCTGCGAAGAAACGCCATCCAAAGTCCTCAAGAACTTCGTGAAAAATGCCCCCCTCCGCCTCCGCCTCTCCTCTCCCCTCTCTCTTTAGGCGGAAGACCCGCCACTTTTCCGCGTAGATCGGCATGGAAAGCGCTCAGGCTCAAAGTCAGCCCGGGGCAGCTTGGAGGCCTGGGGCACGCGCATCCTCCGGAGAGCCTGCGGGCGTTTTAAAGGCGGCTTGCGCGGAGTCAAGGGAGCTTTTCCGAGTCTCCGTAGGTATCCGCGACTCGGCGGCACGATGGGGTCGCTGCGCCTTGGGCTCTTTGGTTCTGCACAGCGGAGCCGTCGAGCTCAGAGACATCCGAAGGCGCTGCTTGCCGGCTCGGCCGTTTTGGAACGCGGTTCGGATCTCCCTGCGCGATTCAGGTGGATTCGGGTGGCCGAATCCGGCACGGCGCGCCTGGTCTGCCGTAGCCCCTTTTGTGCCGCAGGCGGCTGTTTAAGGCTCCTGTAACGGGACTAGGTTGGCTTAGAAGCCCAAAGCGGTTGGGCTCGAAAGCGACGTCCAACAGTCTGGATTTCCACCGGCGAGGCAAAAGCTTCCTTCGGGCAAGGCGGGAAAGAAAGAGGAATTTAGGAAAACGGTTGGCTTGACTGTCTACTTCTGCTGGGATAAAAAGCCCGGCATCCTTCGTGGACTTTACCAGGGTTTCTCAGCTTTTCTCCTGGATAGAAAGCAAAGTTGTGGCAGGCAGTTCGAAGAAAAGTAGGCGATTTAATATAAATGAGGAACTCCGAAATGTATTACAACCCCGCTGTAATAAACGTGACAGTTTTGACACCTTATGTTATTGACAACATAAATATATGTTGGAACATTGCACTTTTCAGACACTTAAACCGATGGAAGCAATAATTTAAAAAAAAAAAAAAGATTCGACTACAATATTTCAAATAATCGGCATTGATGTTTTGATCCATCATTTTTATACCTTCCAATCGATTCCTCCCTCTCTTCTCTTCCTCTCCCCCCAGGTGACCGGTCAGTTTTAAGTAAAAACCTATCGTAATTATTTACGCTATTGCCAATGACGACCTAATAACTGTTTTCAATTAATTACGGCAGAGCTTAGCCTCGGCAGGGCCGTCACCAAAAGGCCCTTTTGCAAGTAGCACAAAATCACCAGGATTACTTTCTCCGTGCAGGGCACCGAGGGGAAGATTCATTAAAAAGAAAATGAAAAGTGCAGTCAGGCGACCCGAGTGCTGGAGAGAGAGAAAGAGCTGGACATGGCCGGCCACAAAGTGTATATTTCTCTCTCTCTCTCTCTTTCTTTCTTTCTTTCTTTCTCTTTTTCTCTCTCTCTTTCTCTTCAGAAACTGCCCGGGTCTTTTCGGAGCCAACTTGCCTTTCCCGAACTGAAACTGACTGGTCCAGTTCAGGCATTTCATCCCCCACAAATGGGGCTTCCTTTCGGCGGATGGGCCTTGGGCAGGGGTGCCAAAGGCGGTGTAGGCGCCCGTAGGCGGTGGAATCCGGTTCTTTCCGGCACGATCCACAACTCCTTTTACGCGTAAGCCTAGGCGGCTCTTCTAAAGGAAGCCCATTGAACTGGAACAGACTTTCCTGGCAAATAAATACGCAAAGCTAGCTGAGATCCATTAGACCCAAGGGAGAAGGCAACCTAATATTCCAGTCCTTTTTGGGCAGACTGGGAGCGCTAGGATGTCCTTGTGTTCAAAGAAATCTAAGTTTCCCCTGATTTAAATGAATCAAGCAGCCCTTTTGCCAGGAATCGAGCAGCCCTTCTGCCGAGCTAGCCTCGTCCTGGGCCCCTTTTTGCATTTGAGGGATAGCTCCCCCCCCCTTTCCTCTCCAAGGATCGGACTTCGGAAAACGAAATTGCGCTGGGATCCTTTCCTTCCTCCAAATCTAGAATACAAAGGACCGGCTGCCCCCTTGCCCTCAACCCGAGGAGAAGGTTGCATTTAAGCAAAGCGGGGGAGAAAAGGGCGAGGATTAGGGGTTCACCTTATGCCACAAGGTCCGGGCGCTGTCTAGAAGTTAAAGGAGTAAGAGGGACAGGATTTCATGAGTGCATTTTTGGCGTTGGGGGGGAAAAAAAATCCTACGATGGATTTTGGAACATTGGAAATTAAGCCACATAAGAGGAGGAGGATGGTAGTGGCGACCGTGGTGATGAGGATGATATAACGGCCACTATTTAAGGGGAGAGGAGAGAGGAGAGGGGAGGGGGGAGGGAAAAGAAAGCCGCAAAAGCCTGTTTCTAATCTTCTGACATTCTGCGGTTAGTGAACTCTTGGTTTGGAACCAAGCGGAGCATCAGCACCTTCGAAAACGACTTCCAGTTGTGTAGCCGTTTACCAGTACAAAGCAGAAGGGGGGAAAAGCGGCCGTCTTGAGGGGCTGAGGAGAAGCTGAAAGTTTGCTGAAATGGTTGGAGTCCCGCCAGATAGCGCTAGAGGGCTGTTTATTGAAACGCTCCTCCAGTTCAGTGGGATCTTTACAGAATAAACAGGAGAGATAAAGAAGTAAAAGGGAGGAGGAGGAGGGCAGCCCACTCCACAAGTGCCATGTTAATTCCTAGAAGTGTTTGGGAAGTATAATAGAGGGTTGTAAGTGAATAAAGAAACTGGAGTTCGTGTTGATTTTGAAACAGAAAAGGAAGTGGAGGAAGAAAAAGGAAAGGGAAAGAAAGGGTCCAAGAAGTAATTTAACGAGGGCTCTCCTAAACCAGCTTTCAAAGAGCTCCAGAGCCCTGGAAGAGAGGTCAGTAAGAGTTCACCTGATGAGTAAGGCTTGACTTTTGTTGGAAGGAAAGGATTTGGGGGAGAAATAAGTCACAAGGTGAGGAAATGAAAGAAAAGGGAGGAAAAGGGAAGAAAAAGAAGTATTTCCTACCTGTAGCATTTCCAAAGGTAGAGAACTGAGTCACTATAAAGATAATATATTAATATCTTCATACATTAAGTTAAATATTTTATTCTATGCTTATTTGCCAGAGCAGAATGATCTTTGATTGTCTGCAGTGCTGAGGGGGTAGGGCGGGGATGGAGTGGAGGGCAGAAACTAATTACAGAATTTAATTTCTTCCTTTGCAGAAATCTGAGGTAAATCATCAAGCCCAGTCTAGTCCAGAAACAAAAATATGTGAATTTCAGCTGAAGGCAAATAATTTGAATATAAGTGGACTAAGTTTTGTCAATGGCATCCCTAGTTATCAACTTAGGTTCTTGGATCAGTGTTTAGAGCTAGAATTTGGAGAAAAAGAAAATATTGAAATTTCCTTCCAAATTCAGAAAAACTAGGAGGTGCCTAAACTTTTAAACAATCCCTGCCTTTGATCTGATTTGTTTCTTGTGACTCTATCTTTAGTCACAGTTCAAAGTAAATTAATGAGAAATAGCCATAATTCCTATGAAAAACGAGAGCATTTCTTCAAATGTAATTTGCTTAATCCAAAAGCAAAAGGGGGGAAATCCCTTCATTCTGGCAAACAAACACTGAATAAAGTTACAAACAAGATTATGGGTGAAGTTATTTGTCCTTCTAGAGAGGTGTTGATCTGCTAAGAGATGTAAAAACAGCTAAGAGGATTTAAGCCACACGAATATAATGAACCTGATTAGTTGCATATACTTTTACAGTTAGAAATTCTAAATTGGTAGTTCCAGAAAGTATCTATTAGACTGTACCAATAGCAGTAAAAAAAAAAAAAAACAGTATTTCTGGATTTTTATTAATATCTCATCTCAGCCTACTTTCTCCAAATCCCTTTCTATTTACAGAGTACATCAAGAGAGCAAATTTGAAATAAAAACGCATATATACTTTCAGAATCAGCCGTGTTACCTGTTGGATGAGTCCCATTTGCAAAAAGAGCATATTTTTAAAATAATAAAAAGACGTCCAAATGGTCAAGACGTTATCATCCTTTGTAACGTCTGGTTGTTCAAAATACATTTTGATTTCCCTCTAAGAAAGAAGAAGCTGGTTGGGAAGTTCGAAGAGATGCCGGGTCTCACTATTTATATTTGCTCTAGCACACTTGCAAAAAGCAAATTGGAGAGGATCTTTAGCCCACTGATTGTCTCTGTATTGTTTTTCTTGAAACGGATCTTTTGCCCTTAATGAATCCTAACACAGCTGGACAGCTCCTTCCCGGACACTGAGAACCCTCACCCCAAACTGACCCCAATTTGACACCACAAGATGAAATTTTACTGCCTGTTAAAACCATTTCCAGCCGAAAGAAAGAAAGAAAGAAAGAAAGAAAGAAAGAAAGAAAGAAAGAAAGAAAGAAGTAGTGCAAACTGGATTGGAGGAAGAACTGTTTGACAGAGATACATTTCTACACAGGGTTCCTAATTTGATGATGGTGATGATGGCTGACATTACTTGGGATTTTAAAACTATTTTTGCATTTCACAACAAGATCAGTTATCTTAAAATTCATTAGAGCTGTAAGTCCAGGAGAAAGTCCCACTGAAAACTGAGGGCCTGATTTCTGAAGAAACTTGCATGGAAATGCAATAAGAATATACAGCTTCAAGACCAATATTATATCCATCCTGCCACAACCTCCTGCAAATGTAACTATTTTCTCCCTTTTTTAAAAGTTTGATTCAGAATTCCAAAACTAATTATTATGTATTATATATATTTATTAATGGCTGGTTCTAAATTAAGACAATTAATGCTCTCAAATACCTACCTGAAGGTTTTTAACAAACATGTGACAGAAATATTTTTTTAGATTTTTCACAAAAAAAAGTATGAAAGAAATCCTTTTGTTGTTGCTTTAGATTTGTCACAAGAAAGAATGAAATACTTAGTCATCTTTTTGTTTGTTGCCTCTTTGTTTTAACATTTTTTTCAGGGTAACTTCAAATCTCCCAGGAAACTAAATATATATATATATATCCTTGTATTTTAAAAGAACTGAAATATAACAGGAATGATTCATTTAAGGAGGGGAGAAACAGAAATGAAAGCAGCATTACTGGAGCCTGCAAATATCTCTTCTCGTTAACTTTTTAGATTTTTTTAAAGGCTTCTGGTATACAAGTTTAAGTGGTATAGTGAGCTCTTTTTGCAATAATATTCATTTACTCTACTCAATACATGCAGCCCTAGTCCAGGAAATATGTTCAAAGAGATGCATTTAAAAGGGGAAAAAACTGGCGGCAAAGCCGATCCCACTTCTTGCTAAATCAATCCAAACTGAGACATATATAGCCCCGATCGGGTATGTTTCTCTCCGTTTTTAATAGAAAACAGTTTTTTTTAAAAAGTGTTGTATAATGAGGACTTGGGTTGACAATATTACAACAATGCGATTCCCAAAGAATTTAGGAAAGTGACATTTTCGGAAGAAAGGTGAGGGGGGGAGAGACCTCAGAAAGTCCATTCCTGACAAAGTAGATCTCTTTTAAAGCAACCTCTTAGAAAGGTTCAGCTGCAAAAGTAGGAAAGGATTTGCATAACCCACTGCTCTATAGGTCTCCGGGCACCCAAAGGATTAGCCAAGTATTCATTACCAAGAATGTCTTGAAGCGCGTTACCGATTTCTACGACAGAGAAGAAAATACGGTAGGACTACCCACCCCTTTCGCCCCCGAATAAGTCCTTTTTGCAAAGGAACCGATTTAAACGCAGCTTGAAAGAAAGCGACGTACTGAGGGCTGTTTTTACTCACCTTTCTGCGCAGAGCCGGGCGAACCAGCCCTAGAAGGGTAGCGGCTGCTCCGAAGAATCGCTTTAATCTTGGAAGAGGACTTCTAGAAGAAAAGAAAAGTGGGGAGGGGAGGGGAGAAGGGGGGTAGAACAAGTAAAAGCAGACACCCCCCCTCTTCTCCCCCACCCCACCCCAAAGGTGGCTCTTCGGAGCTTCAAACGAGCGCGCAAGTCAGGCTTAAAAAAGTCTCGCCAGTTCTTTTCCCAGCTCTTTCGCCTGTCGGTTCGGGGGCTGAGCTCAAACTGCGAAGCTTGCCAGGCTAAGCGCTCCCGGGAAGCGAAGCCGTTACCCGGTGGCGTTCCTCGAGACTCTCTCTCTCTCTCTCTCTCTCTCTCTCTCTCTGCTCTATCTTTCTTTATAAGCGAGGGCTGATATCCCGCAGACAGCATTGTTATGATGGCTCATTTAATCAAACTGTTTAATTGCTCCGGTAATCACTATCATCATCGCAGGTACTCAATCATTCATCATTTTGGAGAGCTCCGATGACCTCGGGAGCTAGTTCCCTAGCCCAGAAAAGATTGGCTGCATTTTTTTAGACTCGTTCCTCCCTCCCGTGCCTTTGGCAAATTTCGCTTTTCCTCCCCAACTTTTTTTCCTCCCTTTCTTTCTCCCGGTGACTTGCTCCTGAGAAAAGTCTCTTGTCCCGTCCCGTCCCTCTCCCCACTCTCTTTTTCTCGCCGGAATCCAGTCTAAAATGCGTGGCCGCCGCCGCCGTCGCCGCAAGTATGTAAGAGGCCGTAACATTCACAAGTAGATTCATAATCATTGATAAATCCCACTATTACCAGGATAGTCTGGTTTAGATTTTATGTGTGGGGAGAGAGAGAGAGAGAGAGAGAGAGAGAGTGAGAGAGAGATAGAGCAGGAGGGAGGGAGAGAGAGTACAAAACTGCAGCAATCAATAGTTTGACCATTGCTCCTCCCCCTTAACTTGAAGCATTCCCCCATGATTGATGATCTCGGGTAGCTTTGGTAATTGACTGCTCTGAGGTAAGGCATGTTTCGGTTCCAGCAAAGCGATTGGAGGAGGCTGCACACGCGCGCGAGCGCGCGCATACACACACACACACACACCAAAATTAACGTGGAGGTAGCGCTTCTGAGTGCCTGTGGGAGAGGGGGGAAAAAAAGCGAGAGAGACGGGCCGCGAAAGTCTGCTGAGTGTTGACTTGGTCTTAAGAAGCAGAGGCCACCATCGCACTAGTTCTGCGGAATAACCGCTGCAGCTAGCGTAATAATACCTACAACAATAGCTGCGACTTTACGTTGTTTTGAACAGAGAATTATAATCACCGCCCCAGTTAAGGAATACAGATTCTACAAAAGAAGAAGCAAAGCGAGCTCAAGAGGGATTAGTCCCAATTATAAAAAGTGCATTAATATATATATATAAAAGAATTTGGAATAAAAGAATATATAAGAATTTGGAATAAAAGAAAGAAAAGGAGTGGACTGTTCCCTTCGCTTTGTAACGCCCAAGCAGCGCCAAAACCCAGCCTAAAAGGATGCCTTTCCTTGCCTTTCCTCCCCACCCCCCCGTCCTCTGCGTAGACCCCCGCCTCGTACAGCAGCTTTGAGGGAACCGAGCACAGAGTAAAGGGTGCCAAGCGGAGCGCTCCCCTCCAGGAAAATTATTCGGAGTAACAGCAACCGCGAAAGGTAGCGAGTTTCACACACAGAAGGAAACACGCGGCGCAGGCAGCTCTTTGAATGCAGTCTACTGACAAGGATGGCGGACTTTGTTAAGGCAGGCTAGGAGTTTCCGCTGGCAGAACAAGTTTGCCCGCGCCTCTTTCCAAACATTCGCCACTGCCCGAGTTCCTTCGGCTCTTCTCCTGGACACTGAACCCTCGCAGGACTGAGAGTTACCCTCCGAAGAAGAGAGCAACAAACATCAGGCGAAGCGATGGCTAAGCAGCACGGCCAGGCAAAGGAGGATATCGAAGGGTAAAATCTCTCCATTAAAAAAAAAAAAAAGAAAAGCAACAGATCTAGGCTTCTAGGATACTTTTTTTAAAAAAAAAACCCTTCGGGCTGTTTGCAGTTCCCACGCACGCACGCACGCAGCCCACTTTCCCCCCCCCTTCTCTCTCTCTCTCTCTGCTCCCTCTCCTGCTTCTCCTCCTCCGTTTTCTTCTTCCTCCTCCCGAGGCTCCCTCTGTATCCTTCCACTTTTCCGTGCCTATCTGGAAAAGCGAGCCGGCTTGGTTGAGATTTGTGAACGTGCTGCATCGCGCCCCCGCCTCCCCACCCCGGGTGGCGTGGAAACAGCCCTGATTGCATACTCTGCATATCGCAAACTGTAAGCGCGAGCTGGCTCGCCCGTCTTCGCCCGCTCTCTCTCTCTCTCTCTCTCTCTCTTCTCCCCTCTCCCTTGTATGTGTCTCTCTTGTAGGACTGGCTATGGCCACCACTACTTCCGGGTTCCGTCATTTCATTCTCCCGCCGATCAGCGCCGCAAAACTGAGCCTCTTCTATAAGCCAGCCAGCAGCCAACCTGCCAACACTTACTGACACTCACTCATCTCAGAGGGAGAGGTGAAGAGGGAGACAAAATACCTACCGGGAGGGGGAAAGGAAAAAAAACAACAACAACAACAACGCGCGCGCACACACACACTCACCCAACCACGCACATACACACGCACACAAAAAGAACGGAGGAAGTCCACGTTTTGCAAACTATTCCATTTTTCTTCGCATCCTACCCCACCCTCCCCCTCCCGGTAGTTTTTTTTTTTTTTTTTAAAGAACCTATAGCTTTCCTACAAGCAAAATCCCAAACGCGGACTTACTGAGAGAAGAATCCTGAGGTTAAAAGATTCCTCTTTTCTCCTTCTCCTTCTTCTTCTTCTTCTTCTTCATCACCAGCCATCATTCATTCACTACCTTGACATTCCATGGCTTTGATTGACAGCTGGAGTGGCAAAAAGCCATGAGACACGACAGTTTGGTTACATGTGGGTTGCTGACGGGCCGATCGTAACCTTCAGTGTGGGGCTTGACGACTTTTATGTTTATTTTTTTTAAAAAAAATACCATCATAAATTTTTTTACCTAAAAGAAGAAAAAAAAGGAAAGACACAGAAAAGGGAAATAAAGAAGAGCACGCTGGGGAAACAGACAAACTCTACGTGGTTTATTTTTCCCTACTTTTTATTGTTATAACGATTGTCTTTATGAATATTTACGCGTATTGGAGAACTCTATAAGTGGGTCGGACAAACAAGGGAAAAGGGTTTTTTTTTTTTCTTCCTTTCCTTCTTCTTCAGTCACTTTGTTGGTGGTGTTACTGGACTGGGATATTAATTATAGGACACATCCCGGAGTTTATTGGAGCGCAGACTGATGGCGCAAAGGGTAGGTTTAAATCTCCAGCACTTACATTACGTATAAATCCTTTCTTAAGAGGGGCCTGTCGGATTTGCTCTTTCCCCGTTGCTGCTGCTCATGGCGGCCACTATTTAGAGAAACAAAACAAATAGCAGCAAAAATTATTCACCGGTTTTGTGTGTGCGTGTGCCTCTATGTCTCTTTCCTTCCCTCTCTCTCTCTCTCTCTCTGTGTGTGTGTGTGTGTCTGTCTCCCTCTGTGTGTGTGTGTGTGTGTGTGTGCGTGCGTGTGCAATTGTTCCACGCTTCTTTCCTCTGTAGCTTTTCCCCCAACAGCGCGATTTCCCTGCTCCTCTCTAACTGCTCAGTGGCGCGCGGTTTACAGGGGGGAAGGTTTGCCTTCTGCTGCTGCTGCCGCCGCCGCCGCCGCCGCTTCTGCTGCTGTGGCTGTTGCTGCCGCTGCCTGGGAAATACAGCTACATTTGCTGCTTGGTTTATCTCTGATTTTGACAAGGACAAGGGGGAATTGCGACTAAATAATGTTTCTGGTAACTTTCAGATTATTTGCTCCCTTTCTCTCGCGCTCCTCTCTCCCTTCTCAGCCTTGTTTACCCTTCCTACTCCATAGCATTAATCTGGTCAGTGGTGGGGTGTTCGTTTATCTGTGGCCCCGTCTCCTCTAATTCGTAGACGGTTTCCTCCTTCTTCCCTTTCACACTTCCCCTTCCCGTATTTTGCCCTCGATAGAGCTTTCCCCACAACCGGCTCACATACACACACATTCCTTGCCCCCTTCTTTCCTTGCCTTCCCTCCCCCCCCAGCTCTGTCGACTGCACTTTTATTTTGATTTCAGTTTGTATCGCTTTCCTCTCTGTTGTGGCTGGTCCTGGTTTGTAGTTTTGCTCTGTTTTGTCTGACTTTGCCTGGGTGCTTTACTCTCTTCTGACTTCTGTTGTTTTTGTTTTGTTTTTGTTTATTTCTTCCCCTTTTCACCCCCTTTCTTTTTCTTTCTCGCTTTCCCCTCTCTCTCTTCTGGTTCTATTTCCTTCCTTTTCTGGCCCATTTTCTTTTTGACAGTACGATGAGCTGCCTCATTACGGCGGGATGGACGGAGTAGGGGTACCTGCTTCCATGTATGGAGACCCTCACGCCCCCAGGCCGATCCCCCCAGTACACCATTTGAACCACGGGCCGCCACTGCATGCCAGCCAGCATTATGGAGCCCATGCCCCGCACCCCAATGTCATGCCGGCCAGCATGGGATCGGCTGTCAATGACGCCTTGAAGCGGGACAAGGATGCAATCTATGGGTAGGTACAAAGCAAGGCAAGCCAGGCGCTGTGGCCCGTTCCTTGCAGCATATGTGTATTTCGGTGTGGGTGTGTGTGTATGTGCAAAGGGCTGGAGAGACCGTCTCTTTCAGGAAAGAGGGCAGAGGAATAACCGTCCTGCACAAAGAGTGCGGTAGGCACAAGATTTTTGGAGAGAACTGTAAAGTGCTTTTAAACAATCTCTCCTTTCTAAAATCCTCCTCGGGTTTTCTTCCTGAAATCTAGAGGACACGTGTAATTGTCACTATAGATCAATATAGATCACGATAGATCCCTTTCTGCATTTCTGTAGGTAATAAAAACATTTTAGGTCGATAAAGTTAAAAACGACACAAATATATGGGAAAGTTCAGCTAAGAAATCCCACGGAGGATGCAGGGATTGGCGGGCGTGTTATTTTGACGCGCTGGAAGTGCGTTCATATTTTAGTGAAAGCAGTATGGCTAAGCTCCTTCATTCTTCGGACACCCCAATCCTTAAGACAGTTCCTTAAGAGCTTTTTAAAATATTTATTGTCTTCCCTGCTCTTAGAAATGAAAAGAAAACCCAGGCTCATTTACACACATGCAAATTCTACTGAAATCAGCGGACGTTGTGCTGTTTATTTATTTAGATGTTGCTCTGTAAATGCAGCATTAATCAAAGTAAAATGTGGGTTAGTCCTTGAAAACAAAGCCGGGGTGGCAGTATGGGAAGATTGGGGAAAATGTATTCTCCTCAGCAAAGTTTTATTTAGGTGACATTTTTTCCCCCTTCTTTAAAGCATGCAATAACAGCCCTTGTGACACAATTAACACTAGGAGGAAAGATTTAGGAAAAGGATTTACTGGTTTAACGCACGTATCGCCCAGTTAGATCCTGATCCTCAGGCAGTAGCTGGCCGGACAATGGAGAGGAATTTATTCAGTCTTCTTCTCTTTTATGACGGGGCAGTCGATATTTAATCTGGACGCGTTTCTTCAGTCTCTACCGCCCCCGGGATCCCCTTCTTTCTCTTCTCCTTTCCTTCCCAGATAGCGTGGTTCTTGTTACTTCTCACCAAAATAAGAAACAGCTTCAGACTTTGGGTAAAAATCAAGTCTTCCCGCGTTTGGTACTGTCGTGTCTTCGGGACGAGCGGAGGCTCTGCTCGTTTCCTTGCTAGGTTTAAAAGCTGCGGGACTTTCACAGCGCAATCTGGGGCTGGGTAATTGTGTTTGTTGGCGCACATGGGTTTGTGGAGTTCGGTTCTGGCCCAGGATTTTTGTGGGGAGACGTTTGCATGTGTTGTATTACTTTTGGCTCCGGGTTGTCCCTTCCTTTAGTTGTGGGAAGGCTGAGGGGACGTTAAGCTTGCGCGTGGAGATACGTTATGTTTCTTTTATTTTTGAAGAAACTTGTTGATTAGGTTTCCCTTTTTTTTTCCCCTCTCGTTTTTTTTTCCTCTCTCTCTCTCTCTTAATGTCGTTCTCCCCTCCTTTTCTCTTTGTATGTCGTCGCCCGGCAGACACCCGTTGTTCCCTCTGTTAGCTCTGGTCTTTGAAAAGTGCGAGCTCGCCACCTGCACTCCCCGAGAGCCCGGAGTGGCTGGCGGAGACGTCTGCTCCTCCGACTCCTTCAACGAGGACATCGCCGTCTTCGCCAAACAGGTCGAAACTCTTTCCCTCCCCGCTTTTCCCCGCCCCTTCCCCGCACACCCAGCCCCCACCTTGAGCGCGCGACACCTCAAGATGAAGACCCCCCCACCTCCCCTCAGAAGGCACCCCCTTCGGAAGGCCCGCGCGACAAGGCCTGCTGCTCCTCAGGCCTTGGGGAAAGGGGAGGGCGGCGCTTGCTCTGAGGGAGCTTTGGAGAGTCTGAGGGGAAAATGTTCCGGGCAATCTGGGTCTGGGTGCCTTTCCCTTCTGCTCAGCCACCTCTCTATCATCCCCATTTTCCTCTTCCCTTCTGGCTGCAAGAAAGGTCTGCTGGGAGACCTTCTAGGATTCCCTTAACTCACAGGAAGGGGGCATTGTTAAAAGGGGATGGGTGGGGGGGGGAGATAAATTCGAGGGCTGTTAGGCCCAATTTCTCAGCCCTCCCTTGAAAATGTGAACTGGGTGAGAAGGAAGCTTGTGTGGGATAGGAAGAATGGTGGTGGCCCTGAGTGGCCTAAGTTTCCAAATGTCTCTTTGGCATTGAAAAGAACTTGCAACTAATTCATGTTTTGATCTGTTACAATTAGACTGTGAGGTAGGGTGGGGGACACAGGCCCAACAAATAGAGAGTTTTTAAGGTAGCTGAAATACACACTGATTCCTACTCACTCTTTCCCCCTCCCCCCTCCCATATAGGTTCGGGCAGAAAAACCACTTTTTTCTTCAAATCCAGAATTGGATAATTTGGTAAGGTTCTTCCTGTCTGTTTTTATTTTGACCTCTTATGCTCTGGGACACCCCAAGTGCTTAGCCTTGGTTAAAATAAAATAATTAATACGAAGGGGGACCTGGAGAAATGTTTGTAGGGGTGCCAAGATTCTGAAAGAAAAAGAAATTATTCTTACCCAGGGGCTTCAAGGAACTCGAATTCTTGACAGAGAAAGGGGACGACAACAGATACTTGAGCTCCTAATGTGTTGCAAAGCTGGGTTTAAGCCCTGAGAAGCAAAAGAGAAGGAAATCATGGCTTCAGAAAAGAGTTTGAAGCTGCTGAGTACGATTCTTTTGATAATTTGTCCAATTTTAATATTTAAAGTACTGGAAATCTACTTGGAAAAAAAAAGAGGTGAAGGCAGATCATTCATTTGAAGCCATTTCACCTTGCCTTCTTTGTTTTTTCTTTTTTAAAAAAACGGATGGAGTGGTGAGTGGATGTTTAGCACTTGGTTGCTTTGCAGACTTTAAAAAACCACAGGGGATGACATCTTGGCAAACCACTTATTTTTCTTTAAGTGTGTGTGTGTGTGTGTGTGTGTGTGTTTATGTGTGATTTGATGTTTTTTTTTTTAAATCAAGTGCTTTAGGTTAAAGTTGATGATCAAAATTGGCCAAGCGTGTCCAAAGAGCTAAAATCCTGGATAATGAGAGCGTGCCCTGACAATCCCCCACTCCTTGACTTGCCTCCTTCTCTCCCTTATATGACAATTCCTCTGTTCCCTGTTTTCTTTCAGATGATACAAGCGATACAAGTCTTAAGGTTTCACCTTTTGGAATTAGAAAAGGTAAGAGCAAGGGGGCACTCCCTCTCTTTCTTTTCCTTTTTCTCCTCCTGGCCTCCTACAACCCTTGGGGAAATTCAAAAGAACACTGTAACTGGTACAAAGCACATCCTGACACTAAACCAAAAGTGCATGGCTCTTTTTCTTTTTTTCCTAGCCCTTCTTCCCTCCCCCCATCTATTCTTTCCTACCTTCATTCAAGGTAGGAAAGAATATCCTACTGTTATCTGAGTATCTGTTATGTCCTTTTCTTCTCTGTCTTGTTTCCTCCTTGCAAATAATTTAAATCAGAGATAATATTTTAAGCAATTTACCATTCAGTATGATTATAGACCCCCTGTTCTCAACATTTTATGAATCACATGAAAAGACTAAATACTACAAGAAAATTATTTTATACTAAAAATCTCTCCTTACTCATCCAGAGATTTCAAAATACATACACTGCTCTCTTCCTACCTCCTTTCTTTCACTTTTCTTGGCTGAACTGCCTATGTTTTTATGTTTTATTTATCCAGGTCTCAGTGCTTCTGATAATATCCTCAAATCGGATTTTCTTCTATCTATAGAATAGGCTAACGTTTAATAGCTGTGCATCCCCAACTTGTTGCTCAAGCAAGTCTCTGGGGAATAATATGTGCTGCAACAATTTCTCTATTGTTTCCTTGCTTCAACTATATGCCTCTTAATTAGAGTTACTCTTGGAATAGTAGATCACAGTGCTTTTTTTTAATGGGGGGGGAGATCAAGTTGCGGTGTAGAAGTTTTGCTTTCTCCCTCTTTTAAAAATGCATCTGTTTTTTCTCTTCCTTTATTTAAATGTTACATTCAGGTTCATGAATTGTGTGATAATTTCTGTCATCGGTACATTAGTTGTCTGAAAGGCAAAATGCCCATAGACCTAGTTATTGATGAAAGAGATGGCAGCTCCAAATCTGACCATGAAGAACTCTCAGGATCATCCACAAATTTAGCTGACCATGTAAGTCTTTTCAATAATTTGTAATGGCTCTTACCCATTTAGTAATTAATAGTAACAGTCCTGGACTGTTATTAATTAACGATTTTCTTATCATCACCTGTGTATTGAAATTGTTTACTTTAAATTCACCTCTGTTACCTGTTACAGAGCTATTGTTTAAATCTGAGTTTCTGATGGAAAAATCTTCCTTTATATTTTATTACTGAGAGTTTAAGTTCTATCATGTCAAGTTTACAACATTGACAAATTGAATAGTTTACAAACTGTCTAGTAAAAATAGGCAATATTTTCTGCTTTATGACCCTTGTTATTAATGTTATAGCCCCCCCAAAAAGACAATTGAAATTATTCAGTTATTTAATCTGCCTTTATCCAGGCAGAATTATTAGCTATTGTGTACTAATTTGAACCAAAGTTATAAATAATAACACTACTTTCTCTATTGCAACTTATCACTGAAATTTGCACGTGTTGCCAAGTGGCTGAAGCTTCATAATAAATTTCAATAATCTTGAGATGCCAATTATTTACAAAACCTTTTAGAAGCTGCAAATAATTATGACTGAGTAACTACACATTAGCTGTTGGTTTTAACACTTTAGTAGTAGCTCAGTGAGTTGTTTTTGTTGAATATGCACAAATATGTCTGGAAATGGCATTTTACATGAGCTGTTATGCTTTATAGAAATGTTTATGAAAACCTGTTACGTACGTTAATAAGTTTATTTACTTTAGAAATGTATAAATAGACACAGTGTTCAAGTGTGAATAATAACTTATTTCTAAGAGTGTAGAGAGGAGAGTTTACATAGGCATTGTAAATAACTTCATAAAACAAGCGGTATAAACTAAGAATAGCATAGAAGGAACATTATTCTAACTTGACGGAGGGATTCCTGTGCTATGTACAAGAATCTATAATAAGTTTTAGTCTGCTATGAAAAGTAGATACAAAATAAAGAATATTTTCTATTTGTTTTCTTTTTCTTTCAAAATACGTTGGCAGAAAGTTAAATATTTGCTTTTGTTTTATATTTGTTGACAATACTTAATAACAACAGAAAAAATACTAATTGTTATGGACCATTTCTAAATTTAAATAAATATAATATTTTTGTTTCTTTGGAAATCTCCTGGTCGAGATTTCATGACATTTTATAATTATTGCTGTCAAAGCATATAAGCAAGGAAACACTGAATGTTTCCTCAAAGTTCTGTTATATCATTTATAGCTACTAAGCAATATCATAGTTTCAAAAATATTTATTGTTTAAAACTAAAATCGGGGCATACATAACTATGGGATCATTAGACCTGAAATGGCAGGCATCCTGAAAGAGCCAAATATGTATATATAAAATATTGCATGTCTTCCCAGAACATTTTTAGTGTAAGTTTGTTTTAAGTGGACGTGTAGAAATGGACCTTGCTGTTGTTTATATTAAAGGAGATTACATAAACTATACTGTTTAAGGCTTGAGCAGATGGTGAGTGCTCAAGCCAATTTGAAGTGCTCTGTTATAATATTCAGATTCAACTACAGTGATAAAATGAGGTTTCAGGGGACTCACATTTTATAATATAACCATCTTCATAGAAAATAATCTTTTTGAACTCTTCCAATAGTAAAAGAGCAAATTTAGGCAAATGTGTTAACCTATCCTAAACCTGTCAGGCTTTACCACTTTCATAGTTATAATTATTTAAAGGCTATGTAAATAATAGGGCATTGGGCTCTAGACATTTGGATTCTACTATTCTTACTTTAGCACCCTGATACTTTTTTTTTTTTGAAGGAACTAATAATTTGTGCAACCAGAACACCAACTGGGAAATTAATACTTATATCACTGAGGTGCATTTGGGAATTGTGCCTTATTAGATATGTATGTTAACATCACCCTAAGGATACATTTGATAAAGGTACAGATAAGAATAATGTACACATACATACATACATGCATACATATTAATATAAAGTGTAATACTTTATTAATACTCAGTAATAATGAATTTTGAAATTTTAATGAACATATAAAAATATAGAATAAACTTATTTATTTGTGGATTTTTACCTGACACTTATAATGGATAAACATGAGCATTTCTTTAATTTGCTATTCAAGATTTATTTTTTGCTTGCTTTGATATGCATATTTAAATACAGCCTACGGCTAAATCTCATTTGGTGAAGGGTGGTGCAGGTGTTATGATAAACCACTTAAGGACACAAGATGGCATGGTGTTTTCTCTGTATTAACTCCTGACCATTGTTTTGGTCTTTCTTATAGCTGTATTTACTTTTGAAATACTTAGAGTTCACCTGAATGGCTATGAATTTATAGCTTTAAAGATATTTTAATTTGTTCTGGGCCTGAGCCCCTTTTGTGCAAATAACAGTTTGTGAAAAATAATTGATATTCCAATATTTCTATTTCTCTGTTCTGTTCAAGGTTATAGATAAACTGCAATATAGTAACTGTAGTAGCAGTTTACTGGGTCCTAATATGGTTGAAAGTTATATACTGTGGTATAGCTCAAACTAAGGAAATGTCAGAGAAGCTAATATTAACAATGAGATTCCTATGTTCAAATATGTGTCTCTTTGTAGAATTCCATTGCTGAAAAATATAATTTAGTTTGTGATACAAAAAGGCTTCATTTTGGCAAAAATACTAGCTTTTATGCAAAAAGCAGAATCTTTCTAATGTTGGTAACAATACAATGCACACATACTTAATATTATTTATTGTACTGTTAATTACTGTTAATTCTGCTATAATACAGTAAGAATCAGTTGTCCAGGAACTTTGCTAGTCAAAGACTAGGATATTGTTAGTTACGGAAAATTGCTATATTTGATGTATGTTGTGGCATAGTTAGTAAATATAAACTCCATAATTACGGTTTGAATTTTTAATACTCTCATACCGGTATATTTTTATTGCACTCAAGTGTTAGTTGTAGTTGTGTAGAAATGTGCTATAACTGAAATAAACCAGATAAAATACTACTGTAGACATTGTTGACTTGTGTTTCTTAGGAATGCAATTTATCACTGTCACATGTATGCATATATATGAACTCAAAATTCCTCAACCTTGACTTCAGTTAACCATTATTCATATAGTTTTAAATGTATTTTTTAGATTCTTTACAAGTAGTTAACAATTTTACACACACACACACGCACACACACACACATACACATGGAAATCCTATTTCAAGGGATTTTTCCTATAACACTGATAGCATTACAACTTGTTCTATTACATTTGTTAATGATCTGAGAAAAGGATAATAGAAAATGGCCTATACCTAATTTATGGCTGAGGTCTTTCAAAAGTAAAGACTGATAGCAGGAGATTTTTATTCTTGTTCTGCCTTGACTATGCCAGTATATATTACAGTTATGTAAATGAATATTTGGAATAGATTCATTTACACTATTTTTCTTTATAATAATCCACAGAACAGCTTCTAAATCTTTAAAATACTTTATACTAGACCTGTAAAGCAGGGTTTTCTAGATTTATATTGGATGATTAAAGCAAGAGATAGTGACTTTCTAGGAATGTATTTTGAAGATCAGTTTACAAAGTATTTGTTAGTTTGTATCAAAGATGCTCAAGTCTACTGTAGAATTTACAAAAAGGAGAATTTAAGAATGTTTTTGAAAACAGAGTCAGCACTGATTGCTCCTCTTATTTAAGTATATACACATTCAGGAATTCTTGTAGATTTTCACACTTTTATCACAGAACCTAATCAACCTTGGCTGATCTCAAAAAACTAGATAGGGTCAAATTTGTTTAGTACATGGATAAGAGACCACCCAGAAACCCAAGGACTATAACCTAGACCAAGCAGAGGGAAAATTCAGGAAGGCAATGACAAACTCTCATATTTTTTGGCAAGACAATTCCATATTTTCTGTGTCCATGAAGTTACCAAGAGTAGGGCTTGATTTGAAGGAGATTTTATATTTATATTTCATACATAAAACTATTTTCACATTTGAACTGGAGCTAAATATGTCCTGTGCACAAATGTCTGTAAAAATTTAAGGCAAATGTGAACAATAATTGATGCCACATCAGATCAAGAAATATGTCATGTACAATATTTTAGGCATGGCTGCATTTTTCTAGTATCCAGTAAACAATATTATGCTAAAATAAATAACTTATGTAGGTCATATACATTTGTTGTAGTTGCTCAGGTTTGATTTCTAGATTTTTTAAAAACACATAAACAGGAATTCCTTCAAAAGGCTTTATCTCCAATGAACCACAAATTTGTGGAATGTTAGACTTGCCAGGAATGTAAGATCAGGTCTTAATGTCCTTATACTTTATTATATTTAGGACTGAGAACAAATTAAACAAACATAACTGTGTACTTATATGGACTCTGCTTCATACAGATTCTGTGAAGCAGTTCACAGTTGCAGTTCTATTTACTGTATCATTACAGTACAATTATTACAAACCTTTGGGGAGAAGGAGGAATTGCTTAAAAGTAATATTTTTCAGTAGGATTATTGAGAAGTAGGTGGCTACAAGACTATACTATTTTCCAGTGATCATACTGTGTAAAATATACAAAGAGATGTAATGAGTTTGTACAGTCAAAATAGTAGCCTGCTATATTCCATAGCTCATACATAGTGTAATGTTTGCAAAGTTGCTGGTTTTATATATACCTATGCCTAGTAAGGCATCTAGTATTTGTTATCCAGGAATAACAGATTTGATAACTAACACATTGTCTAACAATTATATTGATTTCACTAAAATCCATTGTATACATTAAATTTGATATTATAATGCTTTTGCCACTTAGATCCCAGTTGTCAGTATCTTAAAGGTAGTAAAATTTTCTCCTGTAGTGCCTTGACTGCCTCATCAAGTAACATATTTACAATTTAACTGAAATTAAACTGCATTTATGTTGGCATTTGTTTATCTTTCAGCTTATTTTTTACTAGTTCCATTGTATAATGAAAGTATATTTATGCACGAAAAGTACTCTTTTGAACACTGTTCAATATCAATATAAAAGGTATTACATCTGTAATAAGAAAAAAGGCTGATGCAGGTAGAAAGAGTCCACGGTCATGAATAAGCAAGTGTAACTTTTTTATTCACATAGCTCACATTTGATCATTTGAAATCTTAAATGCACAAGAAAACATAATACATATGTGGAGGTTTATAGAGATTGATACATGTATGGTATAACATACTTGTAAAAGTAAATACAGCGAAAGAAAATTACATTAATATGTGGTATAAAAGGAGTCACATCTCTTTTGTAACCTTGTAACCATTTATTTGTGCATAGCACTGATATGGAATCATACAGTTTTAGACATTTATATGTATTCTTGTAGATTTTTATCTAAAATACATGATGTTGTTTTAATATGTAGGTTATAAGTGCTGCAGTCTTATGGATAGATATGTGAGACAGTTTATTAAACTAAGATTTATTTCTAAAAAGATATGCCTAAAATTGCTCTGTTATAATATCAGATTAAGCTATTTATATTTAAGTGGGATTATGTTTGTGTTCATGTGTATTTAATCTGTGTATTAAATCTGTATATTTTCTTACCAATATTTTTTTTATAAATGCACTGTTTATGCCAGCAGTTTTGAAATTTTACATATTGTATTTTACAATGTTTTAATGTGAATATAGATTATATTTTCATAAAGTACCACATAACAATCTTGTTTTGTAATATATTAGTAACTGGAACCAAGTTTTTAGGTAAATTGTGTCATTCGGCTGGTGTTCTCAGTACTGTTTAGATGATACGAGATCTCATCTAGTTTATGGTTAGGCCTTAGATGAAATGAAATGTATTTAAACTATGGTCAAAATACCATGTCAAAGTGTTGATGTTTTCATATACAAAATTGATTTATAATAACTAAATGTCATCCAGTACACAAGCTGTACTATACTATGTCTTCTTGATTTGTTTATCCAGAAAAGAAGACTTTTTTTCTATCAGAAATTTTTACGAATGCCATAGATAGGAGAGCTAATTTTTATTTTTGCATATAAATGCCCATCAAAATCAATTGATTCTATCTTCTTCCTGCTATTCACTGACTAGCATGAGGCAATATAGATAGGTAGACAGTTAAAAGAATATTATTTTGAAATACAAGTAATTTCATAATGAATTGAGTTGTACTACTATAAAAACAGTGTGAGATCAGAATTGAGCCCACAGGGGCCCCTTGCATAATTAAAGTGATTGTGCCCAGTGAAAGTTTGGGTTGCATAAGGAATGCAGAGTTAATCCATCTGTATCTGTGTAAACTGTCATTTACACAGAAGTTTGAGGCTTATTAAATCACTAACCTTGGCATTGTACAAGATGAGTGACCAGTATTCAAGCATATAAACAATCACATGCCTCTGAGGAATGTTAATAAATAATTATTATAAAACAGGTCTGTGCTGAAAATATTTCTTTCTTTTAAAAAAAGCATGCAGGAGTTAAAACATTTAAACTTCCATTAGATTTGTAAGAACAGCAAAACAGTACGCAGGACATTTGCCTAGAGACTCTTGTCTTTTCCCCGCTCTTCTCTAGATTTAGCAAAATCCAATGATGGTGCTAAATCATTTTTTTAAAACTTTCAAGGGAAAAATACTGGCAAAGTTGTGTTTCTGTGAAAAGCTGTATACATAATGAGAAACAGTAGATAGCTGCAGAGTGATCTCCTGTGGCCCTGCTAGTACAAGCCTTCCCCATATTGTCTCCTGCTTTTATATTAATTACAACTTGCATTATCAGCTGTGAGTCTTAGCCCAGCAAATAGAAAATACTGCCCCTGGAGACCTAGCTTCTTGTATCTATTTTCCATCTCCTTCTATTGTGTGCCACTCAGTATTACTGCTTTGCTCCTGGTAACACTGCTCTTTAACACAATTAGATAAGAGCAAGAGCAGTGCCATATTTGACTCCCAATTATTAAAACTATTGGGAATAGATACATGTGAACTCTGCATTCCATAGTACATGGCACTTCAGCTGGTGATTCAATTCAGCATATTCATACTTTTTTACTGTTTGAATATGTGTCATAATATTATGTACAAAGTTAAATAAATAGTTGCCGTGACAGGTTATAATTGTCTTAATTCAATTCTTACGCTGTCCCATTTTTAAGCTATGGAATAACAATTTTAAAAATATGGGTGCTGTTCAAAGTACCCCCTCCCCTTAACATCTGCATTGCTACTAAACATTGGCTTCAAGTTAAACACGCCATTTCCAAAAGATAGTTAGATAAAGTGAGTTTACTTTTTGAGTAGCTTTTCATATGCTAAGTTGTTTTCTGAATGTTTCAGCATATTTCTATACTGAAGTTATATCTTCATAAGTATGAAAGTTTTTCTGACTACAAGCTTATGTTCTTCTCAGCTCAGTATGTATATGTTGTTTGAGATGATGTATATATTGTTTGAGATAATATGTTCTATTATCATATTTAAATTTAGCCAGATTTTTTTCTACAATACTGAAATATAAATTTTCAGGGCTCTAGTGGTTATACAAGAAAAGTTGATTCCAGCTGAATTCAGCATATAGATTATCAACATATGAGTTTCAATGATTCAAAACCTATAGGGTTACGTAAATAAAACTGCCCTAGCATCCAAAAATAATGATATGTTTGAATCATTTTCAAAAAGTGGATTTAATCAATAACATGTAGTACCTATGTATGAATACAGTGAATTCTCTAGAAAATTGGGCAGTCAAGTGCCATCTACAATGTGATGCATTTCTGTTCATACAAAGGGTCAATTTCTTAGTATCTTCTCTTGCAATTTTCCAGTTACTTTTCTCTCCCAAAATTTGCCCCAAAATACACTCTCTCAAGTAAATCAAGGCAAAATATCATGGTAGCATACAATCTTTTAGATGAAAGAAGCTAAAGCTTCTGGCAGGACACTATTGGCCTACTATGTTAAAATTAGAAAGTTATTTTACTACTTAAGTATTCTTAGGGTGACTTTAATTTTTTGTGCAGTGGGGCAGTATCTTAATATAAATAAATAAATAAATAAATAAATAAATAAATAAATAAATAAATAAATAATCTGTGACCAAATTTACTTACATTAAATAATTCTATGGAAATACCCAGAATGAAAGATCTCATTGTTGCCATTGACCTGTTGACAGTTTATTTGGTCATGAGTAATGGTCTCAAATTATGGATATGATGCCATTTTGTTACAGTACTAATAATGAATGATTGATTACAGTTTTTGGCCAAACCTAATGTCAGACACAGCAAGGGAACAGTTGGGAAGTTGAAGGTGAAACACAAATATTCCATATATTCTTCCCAATTTCCTCTACTATTCTTTTCTTGGAAGAATAAAAGACAGTTATAGGGTCCAACCCCCCACAATGGCTATCAGTTATTGTAGCCACCATCCCCCCTTCTAATTGAGATTGGAACTCTGAGTGAAGGCATAAAAAGCAAATGATCTCTGCTGCAAGAAGTTTCTCTCAATGTCCTTATATAAACCAGAAACACCTGGTTTTTCAGATACTGTATGGTTTTGGTTAACATGTGCCTTAAAACTTAACTAAGGTGATAACTGGATAAATTACTAAAATTTTAATAGTGAACTAAGGACTTTCAACAGAAGTGACTTTTAAGAAAACCTGAGGAACATAACATTAACATTATAGTGTCTGAAATATGTGTCCTAGGAAAATATTGTTTTATAAATTTTATAAAGAGCAGCTTTCAACATGATGTTGGAGGACCAAATGCATGCCGGGCTATTGTTTTGTTACCTTTTTCATATATTTCTACTAACTCTTTATCTGATTACCATCCGGCAAACAGCTGACGCTGAGAGAGGCTGCAGAGGGCTAAAGTGCTCCTGTCTGCTGTTTGCCTTCAGCTTGAAGCTATTTGAGTGGTTTCCTAACTCAGATATAAAAAGAGGAGCTCGTAGGCTCAATCTGTTTAATCGAGACTGCACAGAAACTTGCTTGATCGTGACATTTTATTTCCATATAAGTTTTCCTGAAATCTAATCAACATTGCTTTTTTGAAATAGTTTTGTGTATGCGTATACACATGTGTATGCATCTCTGTGTGTCTCCCTATAGACACACACAATAGATATAAAATCAAAACATTTTTAACTTTTTCTTTTATTTTAAACCTTCCTCAGTTTGCAATATGGTATTATTTTTGTATATTGTGGGAGGAGAATATTAATTTGAAGAGTATTACTTTTAATTATAGCATTTTGTTATTTTTCAGTGTGACTTTCTATAATGTGGAAATTGATTTAGGCAAAAATGTATAGATTTATTTGATGGAAAATTATTTTTAATGCATTATTTCAATTTTGATTTATTTTTGTAGATTGTTCTACTGATCTGAGGAAGAGAGTTGTGTAGTTATTATTAACTATTTGTTTCCATTTATCTCTCTCTCACTGCTTAGACATTAATGCCCATTCAATTTAGTGTTGGAATGTGATTATCTAGGCTTACTTGATATTTTATAAGAAATTATTTAGAACATAGTTTAAAGATGATAACTTGAGCTTCAGTTGCCAGCCTGGTAATTAATTAAGTAATTAAGCATTTGACTCAAATTGCAATACTTTTGGGGGAGTCATTAAAAAGCTTTAATTATTGGGGTTATTTCCCATCTCCAGTTTTGAACAGATCGGTATTTTTCTAAATTTTCTAAATTTTTAGATGTAATTGTTGATGGTGATGCTAAAATTTACTGCAAAGTAAATATTGATGCCTCCTCTGTGGAATTGCTTAGGGTTCATGATATTTCCCTGAATGTTGAATATTTTACAAAAGTGCTTCTTGTTAGGATGTGTTTAATTTAAGCTGTCATGGATAGGTGACAAGCAATGGAAGTTCAGCTCTAAGTCTGATCTATTGCATGTGTTCTTATTCTCCTTTTCTGATGGAGGAAATTCCATCCCTTGCCTGCCTTCATGTGGTGCTGATAAAGCTTTTCCTGTACAGTAGAATTCCTGTTTTCCTTTAAGCAACAGCAGGGTATTGGGAATGATCAGGAAAAGGGAGGAGGAACAGGAGGAGAATATGCGTAGTGAAGTAGCAGTTAGCTGCAACTTTCAGCTTTCTTCATGTATCTTTTTAAATAGCAGTTCTCTACAGGAAAACCGATGATCAATAAATGTAAAAAAATGGTAATTATATTACTAAACTACTGTAGAATTAGGGAAGCTTTGCCAAATCTTCAATGATTATTAGTTCATGTACCAGATAGAAAAGTTGTAGAAGAATATATTGCAAATGACCATTTAATGACCTTACATATCTAGTTAACCTTTAGCTGTATAATCTTTTAAAAACATCATCCATCTTCTGTATTAGGTATATTTTGTTTAGGGTATTATTTGTAATAGATGTTATAATAGAGAAAAAAACACAGTTTTTGTGTTTTTTCTAGGTTTTTTTTATTATCAGAACTAGAGAGCAATCATATATTGATTTACTTGGGAATAATTGCTATTGAACGTAATGTGCCTTCATAGGCTCATCTATGGAATTATTTTGTGACCGTGTAAATATAAAATGTTAAAATATTTCCTTAACTGATGAACTGGTTGTTACAAGTATAAAAAGTAAAAAAAAAAAGCTCTTAAGGAAAAGAACTCTAAAATATTATTAGAACTGTACTTTATTATGATGTAACTATATGAAAATGAAAGTGACTTAAATATAGTTAGTATGTCACAATATATTTCTGTACATATTGAATCAAAAACAAATCTCATATCTTCAGGAGTATACATCCCAAGATAAAATGGTATAGGATTGCAACCTCAGTAATCATTTGCCTCTGAACAGTGTCTGAATTTTAGGAATATTTGCAAATGCTAACCTGCCTACTTTTTTTCTGGCTTCCCAACCTCCCTTCCTCGATTTGCTATTGGAATGATAACTGTGGGAAAAAAATGGACAATCTGACACCAGAATCCTTCCTCTTGGAGAGATCATGATGATGCAACGTCAACGCACTCAGCAGGCACACCAGGGCCTTCCAGTGGGGGCCATGCTTCCCAGAGTGGAGACAACAGCAGTGAGCAAGGTAAAAGGTCAAGCTTTTTTTTCCTTGTGCAAAGTAGGCATGACTAAAATAACTTCAGTGTCTTTTATTATATCAGTACATCTGCCTTAGTGTAAACACATGAATGGCAGGCTTGCAATGTAATCAGCTGTAACTTAGGGAGACACTTGTTTCCTTTTTTTCAACCTTCTTAGCTGTATTTTATTTTTATTTCAAAGCCAAATATCTAATCTTCAAACAAGCTTTGCAATAACAATTGATTAGTTCTGCCAATTCCTTTACAAATTTGGTTATCTACAGGATTTTATCTGTGTGTGTGCGTGTGTGTGTGTGTGTGTGTGCATACATGTGTGGTGTAAGTAAATATCGTGGCAGACATGCACCCCAGCTGTGGTGTATCAATTCACGTTAGTCTCTAAATAGAAAAATATTACAGTCAACTGAAAAAAGGCTTTTCAAGCCAGTTGAAATGTTCTTCTTAACTCAGTGCAGGAAGAAAACAAAAACAATTTTGACTCATCCCCACAAAGGATGCATTTATTGAATGGTTTGAAATTGGCAGTAGATTTTATACTAAAGTATTCTAATAAAATGAAGAATTCCTTTTGTAATGAGTTGCTTGTGGATTACCACTTAATATTTCTACCTACTCTGCTTTATTTGGAAATAGGTTAAGTTTGTATCAGTTATATAAATGACTAATAAATTAGTTATGTCAGATAACATTTTTAGGATTGTGGTATAAGACGTAAGCATTGTACCCATCATAATTATAGTCCTACTTTAGGACTATAGTAAAGTCCTACTTTACTTTAATATGAACATGTTATACACTTAATGGGACAATGATGTTGATAGCTGTTCACAAATAAATCACATTAAAAAATCAAATGGGATTTGCTCCCTGTTAAATTGGGATTGGAATCCAATTTAACACTTTACTGACTTAATACTTCCAGTTTGCATAATCAAGGTTTTTAAAAATCATATTTAGTCCTTAAAGTTTAGCTAGTCATCTTTTTGCAAAAATTAAACTAAGATATTTGCTAACATCTCAGTGTTAATAATCTAGTTTTTTCAAAACTGTCCTACATCTTTACAATGTTGTTAACTTCTATTTATGAAAGTATATTATTGATGCCAGTTATTTAATATAGAAACCAAAAGTTTAAAGAAGATGTACTTGTCTTCATATGAGCAAAAATAGATTTGCATTGTATAATTTGTCCAACAGATTTAACTTTTGAATTTCAGACTTTTTTTAAAAAAATACTCATACCATTTGCAATAATTGATTCCTATATATATGATTATGTATATTTAAAAACAAATGAGTGTTGTGAATGTATATAATTCCTGGATGAACTCCATGATGAACTCACTAAATTAGATTAATAGCTATTTACCTTCATCAGGAGTAAATTTTCATGTCCTAAAGCAACAAATACTCTGTGCTTGTTTATCTCTGTTCCAGAAATCAGGACCATCCTCAGTAATATTTGCCCAATATTTTTTCACTTCTCTTTCCAAGACTAGAGGCAGTTGTGGGAAATCTTAGATTAAGGTATACAGCCACATATTACAAGGTGTGATTTGGGTCTGAGCCATGATGTGGCACAGAAGGTATTTAAATCTTGCCTCAAGGAATGGCCCTGATTCAAATCACATGCAGAGACAAGCTGCTATGAACCATTCAGGAAAAATACCTTCCTATTGGCTTGGAGAAATAATCTGGATTGGAATGATGGAACTAGGAGTTATATCTCTGCATAATGGGTGCTGTATCAATTGGTTATATGCCTGCTTTTAGTAATAAAATCAGTCATCGGTTGAAAAGGCCCGTTTTCTTTAAAAATAGTTTTTAAAAGGCTACTTTGAACAAGTGGTGTTAGTTTTTAAAATTTTCCATTGACTTGAGTCAGATGCAGTAATGACTCAACATGTTTATATTATGTTCAGAAGGAAATATTTTTCATCTAGACTTTTCCAAATCTAGACAGTTACCTTGTAACTTAATTTAATACAGCAAGAATGTGGGGGACCTAACCTTTTTTTAATTTTATGTTTACATCTTCAAACCCTGCTTTTCTTATCCCTTAGCCAATTCCAATTCCATTGACTATGCTGGGAATGAGTTGTTTAAAGGAGTTTGCTATAGAATTCTAAAGGTAAAACCCCCTTCAAGCTGATCATGACTATGGTGATTTCACACACATATCATGCAATTTTCTTGGCAACTAAAATATCAATAAAAATTCCTTGGGATGAATTATATAAAATGATTAGTGCTACATTACAATACACTGATAAGCAAGTATTAGAGTTTCTATCTTTCTCTGTCAGCCTTCTCATCATACTTTAATCTTCTTGATTTCTAATACACTATTATCTGTTCTATACACATTCTCTGTTTATTTGTAGGCGTCACATCGTTTGCTTTCCCAGCTTTTATAGTTTGATAAAACAAATATTACTGAAAGTTATAATCCTTACTGCATTTCTCATTGCATATATTCATTGTATGTGTATCATGAGGAGGTGAACAACACTGGAATAGTTGAACCTTCTACATTTATGTTCCAGATACACATATGGTACTTGATAACTTGGGAGAACATAACAAAGTTTATTGCCAAAATCATTATTTATAAATGGAAAAAATATAAAGAATATTTATATTTTATTAAAAAAGCTACAGTGCACCCTTATAAAATGAAAAAGTATGAAATGAAAAGTACAATGGAGTGAATTTAAGTGCTGGTATTGGAAGAGTTAAAGCCTTTGACCGCTGTTCAGTGAAAGATAATCCTAATTATATTAGCTCAGTTCTATGAAGTTTTTTTTAGCAAGTCATCTTAGTTGTTCAAGTAAACTATTCGATACATTGTAATAGTATAATGGCTGCATTAGTATTAGTACCACTTACTGCCTTACCATGGTTCAAATCATAGAGGCAAAATTGTTTCAGACAATATTATTCTATCTAAGATCAAAAAGTTAAATATCCTTGGCTTTCTTTTCTTGCATGCATTTATTAACTTGCTTACTTAAAAACTAGAAAGATTAATTAAACTTATTAATAGACATAAAACACTAAAACATTTTACAAAGGAAGAAAACTAGGTGGGGGCAAGGGAGAGAAGAAACTGTTTTAATGGTATAATGAGGCCATCTTCCAGAGACTTGTTTTGTGTAAGTCTTGCTTTGACCTTTCACTTTGCTCAGGAGCCCAACGCTTCATTTTTCACATTCTTCCAATTACGTTAACGCTTCAAGCATTTTTGACTCCTAGTCAGCTAGGAACACCAGGCATAACTCAACACAGTGAGTTTTTCCTCCTCTCTGTAGATTCATTAACAGGTCACTGAGGTCCCAACTGAAATTTAAAACTGGCCGGTTCTGTTGGGTTAGTTGAGTTATGGAAGAGAGATAGCAGAAAAAGACTGTAAGAAGGGGAGGAGAGAAGGAAGACTCCGAGATTTTGCTAGGAAGTACTGTATATGTATAAAACCCAAATCAATCTTTCAAAAGGTATGTGCAGCTTTATCATCCAACTGCTTGTTTGGTAAAGAATCTGTATGTCTTATGGGTAATAGATTATCCTTTTTCTATATAAATTAAAGTAAAATGTCATTGCAAAATCACTGCTTAAGATATTCTGTGTATACTGTAGTGGTGGTTAGGCTTTCCCTTAGATTATTCTGTGCTTTATTGAGTACTTCAGATGTGACCAAGTAAGAGTTATGTATGAAAATATAAAATTAGTCTGATTATACCTTTAAAATTGTTTGGACTTAGCATGTGGAAAGTCATTAAATAATACTTGCTATATGCTTGATGATATAAAGATATAATAAGTACTCAATGTTCTAGTAGTTTTGTGCTCAAAAGGCCTCTCAAGATTTACTACGTTTTAAAAATACTTAAGAGCTATTCTCCTAGACCCTCTATTCTCCTTGATGAAGCTGACATGGCTTACTATATTTAAAACAAGAAATACAGTAATTGGAAAGCAACATATTCTCCTGATTCAGTAAGGGAGAGCCACATGTGGAAGAAAACATTGGTATTCACAATCAGTATGATAACAGATATGAATCTGGCTATGTACTTGCACCACAATGTCTATTATTATAGATAGGATAAAATTTGATGTACAATTCCTTTAAACTCCCATTTATTTTGTCACTGAAGCTCCCTTAGGTAATGCTGAAAAAATTCTAATTGCTAAATCTGAGATGAATAGAAATAGAAAATGGAATTAGTCATATGAACACAATTATTGCCATCTACTGTAAAGACTGGTTGCTGAAAAATTGCTTCAACAAGCTGAAACAACATAGTTTATTGATCTATTATGTAGCTACCTCATTCAGTAAGTTCACATTGCAGATTTTTTTTGTATGTAGATTTTTAAAAATTGTTTTATTCATTTTTATTTTTCCATCTAGTGCTATAGGACAAGTATGAATAAAATCTTTTAATAAATGAATTCAGATTATTGCTCCTGACTGCTATTTATTTGAAGGGACAGATTTTTTTCATGAATAAAACAATTTTATCGTAGGTGGCTAAATGTGGTGTTTTGAGTTTATAGCTTAAATTTTTTTGAGGGAAGAAGTAGCTTTTCCAAATTTGGTTTGGTTCTTTTCTAAAGTTGGAGCTATGATAACTATGATAAATCATGATAAGTCTGGAACACTCTAGGTTGCTGGAAGATAGGGCTCAATAGAAATGCCTTCCCCACAGTTCATTAATTCTCTTGTAGTTGATAATGGTTGCATTTTATTAGTAAATGCATGCAACTGACGTAAGCTAGCACTTTTCATGTCTTGTAACAAAGGCAACATTAATATACCAGTAGTCACAATCCAGAAGACTGAGCAATAAAGCATTTTCAGGTCTAGAAAACATTTGTTTTCTGGTAGTAAGACACAGCTTGGAAAAAAAGCTGTAACAAATATTTTTCCAATAGTTGAGTACTCTTACGCTGAAGTTTGAAGTACATGAAGTTTGTGTTAATTTATCTAAGTACAATTGATGTTGATCAAAATTCATTGTAGAAATTGGGCTGTGCAGGAGAAATACACTATTGCTGAGTGGATCATTATTCCCATGTAGATCATTTTGTGCTTTTTTCAAGCAAAATAACATTCCTCTGCCTTTCTGCACTTGGTATCTAGATGGAGAATTCAACACACTCCTGGGCTGAGTGGTTTTTATATCAAAATATATGGGTGCCAAATAAGTTGCTATGGAGCTTATTTCTGCCATGCATGGACACTAGGATATGGCTTTCCAAAACTAAGTGTATCCAATGACTTGTCCAGGTACTGCTGTTCTTTCTTTTCCTCTGATGAGAAAGCCATGACATATGAATGAAAGCAGAGAAATAGATTTTACAAAACATTTTTTCTTGTTTATATTGAGAGCCTGTCTTTATGTTTAAATGCATTAGTCATCTCCACTATGGATGGGAGCTGTGGTGAGATTAAACTTCTTGATGTTTGAAAAATAATGTTGCTCCCATGTAACAAGATGCTTATATATTGGAGACTTCGTGAACCTTTGATTTGCCGTAACTATTTCTTCCCAGACTTGGGTGTTTTTTCTGGTTTAAACAATAGTATGTGTTCACTTGCAATTAATTAAAAAAATAATTTTGTGTTTCAATATTTTGATGTACCAGTATAAAATAAATTGTTATAAGCAAAATGAAATATGTTGTTTTAATTATTAGTTATACATGAGCAAAAAATTGATGTTGACATCTTTGCAGTAAAATCATTGTAGTGGGGTTTTCTTTGCAATTCATTTTTGTAAAATTCATTTTGTACGTTTTGCATTAATTGAACAATCTCTGCACTGTGAATAGGCAGAATTCCCAGAAATACAGAGACAGTTGGCCCAGTAACTGCTGAGCTCACACTACACATCCTGCATGCTAATTAACTATTAAATTGCCAGAACAAACTGAGCTAACTGAGACATTAGCAATTTATTAAGCTATCTACTTTCCTTTTTTAAATTCTTACTCTTCATAACTTTACTTTTGGTGCTTTGTATATTTATCCCTTATTAATAATCACTTTGGTTAGAAGTTTATTGTAGTTTTATTGTACTTACTGCACAGTTTATTTATACTGTTAAAAATAAATTCTCTTTCATTAAAATTAAAGTTGGAGGTTATTTAGCTCTTTAAATATGATTAATTTTAGCTGCTAGATTTACGCTCATCATTCAGAACTATGGGATATTTAAAATAAAATAAAAATCCATACAAACACACATTTGAGAATGTTATTAATTATACTTAGGATTTGACACATTCTCTTTGTTCCTTCATATTCATGAAATTTCTAGCAGTGGAATATTATTATTGTTTAAGCTGGAGTCTTCTTTTTTAAAATGTATCTAAATATGGTATGACAGATGCCAACTAGAATAATATCCTTATCAGCTGTTTTTTAACTTTACATTTTCTTACTGCTTTGCTAATCCTAAAATGGTCATTTATTATTAGATAAAACCCACAAATATATATATATATATATATATATATATATATATATATATATATATATATATATATATATACACACACACACACACACACACACACACACACACACACACACACGGTTTCACTACCAGGCTTCTCAAAGAAAATAATTGAACAATATTAATGAGTTGAAGAGTATAGTATGTTCCTTGATATTTGATGTTCTTATGTGTACATTTGCTCATGTGTACAATATCCAAGATGTACAACATCTTCCAAGATGTTAAATCTGCCTCATGTGCTCCAAACTGCTTGACACGTTTGCATTTCTAATTGCTCTATTATAAATTACCGCTAAAATCTAAATGCTTCCATAAATCAGTACTTTCCCAAATGTTGAATTTTTTTCCTTGAATTTCTAATCTTATGTATATGAAATTATTTGAAAAATCTAGTATTTGAGTGTCTGAATTTTTTTTAAAGTTAACTTCACTAAAATGATGTCTCCTGATGCCTATTAGGATTTAATTTAGATAGTAATTAAAACTGGAATATTGACTCATAAACAAAAGATAAACAATAAACCAGTTACATTCCCTGCTGTTTCATAGCTTTCTTTCCCAGATGTTCCAGCCTGATAATTTTAACACATTGAACTACCTAGCATTAGTGTTATGGGCAGAAGTCAAAAACTAGCTAGTTTATAACTGTCTATTTTTTATCATATAAAAGCCTTCCAAAGTTGGAAATTTCATTTGTCTTAAATTTGACTGTTACAGATAATACGAAAAAGTTAACTATTGTGGTTCTATTTAAATTCATCTTAATTTTGTAAATTATAGCTAGCTCTTAATAGGTGTCTCTTTTTTGCTTTATCAGTAAATATTGTTTGAGAGAAAGACTGCGACTGAGAGAAGGAGAAATGCTATTTCTTTTTACTATGTTCATTCTAGCAACTAAAGAAATGTTGACAGTGGAATTTCTTTTCCCCAAAATTTCCCTCAGGCAACTTGGGCTCTGACCATTTTTTTGGACTATTCTACTGTCAGCCATGATCTTTCTAATTGTCAGGTACTAGTAGGATGTTCAAATGCAGGATCCATGTTATTTTCACTGGGTGGGGTAATTACTGAAAGCTGAGAATAGCTGCACTAAAGACAGAGGGATACTTTCATGATCCCATTAACATAAGAGTGGGTAAATTATTCATGCGAAGTGAGGATTCTATGGGGAAAAGTATAGTTAATGCACATAGTTTTTAAATGTATCCTTTCTGCTCTGAGACTAAATTCTCGTTGGATTCGGTTCTCAGACATTTACAGGAAAGCTCTAGTGGCATGTTAGATGCAGTTCATCTCTCTCTATTTGCAGCACTCTCAATAGAGACCATCTGGCAAAAATCCAAAAGGTGATTAAACAAAATGATCAGCTCTTGTTGCTGTGTTACATGTCCTGGATTTAAAAACATGGCCCATGACAGACAGCTAATGTCATACTTTTTCTTCTGTATTTCCTTCCTTCCCTACTATTTTTGCTTTTTTGGGGCTAAACATTCAGAGGTTTGTACATTTCTATGCTATTTTTTGTACCTTATGCCTCATACTCATGAGCAGATTTTCAAATATCTATTTCTATAGCCTGGGTTGTTTTAGCACCATAGAAACAATATTAACTTGGGACAGTCTAATATTATTGACTACAGTTTTGAGAGGGAGAGAGATATACTAACAGTTGGGTCCAATAGCAGTAAACATTTGATATTTTATGTCAAAAGGAAAGGTGAGATTTCAGAATTGACTCAGCTTCCTGTGGCATATCATATCATAACATGACATTGATATCTGATTTAAAAAAAAATACAAACCTTGCAAGCAAAGGATGTGTGAGCTCTGTTTTAACATCATAATCAGGGAAAAATTAAAGAGCCATTCAAAAGAATACTCCCTTATATCATAAACAAGTTAATATTGCTATGTATCTAATTTCCAATTAGCTCTTTCTGCAGTCACAGAAAAAAGTGTGTCCTATTAAAGCCATGATTTATTGTTTTCGAGCCATAACATTTGCCAACTTTTGCCATATTTAAAAATTAGATCCTATAAGAGATTTCTGAATAATTTGTTTTGCTAAATATTTAGTAAAATTTCTAAATAAATACTTAAATGTTTCAGTTAAAATAAAAATGCTAAAATTGTAAAGCAAAGACGCAACTCTTAAGTTAACTTTCAAAGTTCTAATGTAAATTAAATAAAGAATAGGCATTGTTTAAAATATTAAAGGAAATATTAAAAATAAGTGTGCCACATAAATAAATATATGAAACAAATTCATCAATGAAAAAAATCTAAACAGCACTGTATTTCTCTCTACCAAACTGTTAGATATTTAGAAATGTAAGCACGATTGCCAAATTAGATATAGAACATTGAAATTATATTGATTTATAAATCTTGCACTTAGATGTGAAAACACTTATAATTAGAAATTAGTTAACAGATTATATAGATAAAAATTAAAATAATGCTAATAGAACTTCTGGTCTCTCTCATTTGTTTTTATTCAGTTCAAGATAGCTGTCACCTGCATTAAGCTTAAAGTGAAAGTAGTAGGCAAACGACACACAGATATGTCTAAAATAATCAGGAAGGTGAGATGAGATATCCGTAGGATGGTGTGGTAGATGAAAGGAATCCGTATAGCCATGGGACCATATAAGCCTTAAGGGTCTTATGGCTATTACAGGGCAACTTACATTGTCTTATCATGCCAATTTCCAATTGATTTTTGACTATATAATACTTGACAGCCCTCTGTGACAGACCTCTGGGGTAGCTGGAAAAACGTAAGTGTGGCACACGTTTAATGTGTGCCACACACATTAATATAATATTAGTATAATAACACGTTTTGGTTATTTTCAGTATCTGTCCTTCATAAAACAGCTCTAATTCTTTTAAAATGGTATGTGAGATAGCCAATTACTAATGTTGATGTTAAGAAGGTAGGATAAAACATATCTGAACAAATTAGGATATGATATAGATTACACTTTGCCAGCAAACTTTGTCTTGGGTCTAAAACTATTCCTTGGGACTAGTTGTGATCCAAAATTTATACATGGCCTCTCAGAAGGTCTCTCTGGCATAAATTACTGTTTACGCTTTTATGTAAACCCTAATTCATATAAGATGTCAAATATTCAATGAAAATGAGCCTGGTGGCGCAGCAGACTAAACTGCCGCTGTTAAAGTAGCACTTAGCTGCCAGCTGCCTGCAATTACTGCAAGTTCAATTCTCACCAGGCTCAAGGTTGACTCAGCCTTCCATCCTTTCGAGGTAGGTAAAATGAGGACCCGGTTTGTGGGGACAATAAGCTGACTTTGTATAAAATAGAACACCGCTTAGGGGGGGGCAAAAAAGCCCTACTAAGCAGGTATATACAAAAGTATGAAGGCTATTGTTTAATGCATTGTAAGCCGCCCTGAGTCTCCGGAGAAGGGCGGCATATAAATCGAACAAATAAATAAATAAATAAATAAATAAATAAATAAATAAATAAATTCAGTGAACTTGGTATCACAGTGGTTAGAAGGCAGTATTGCATTCTGTGGGCTAATTCTGCCCACAGCCTGGAGTTTGATCCTGACAGGGCTCGAGGTTCACTCAGCCCTTCATTCTTCTGAAGTGGTAAAATGAGGACACAGATCGTTGGGGCAATATGCTGACACTGTGAACTGCTCAGAGAGTGATGTAAAGCACTATGGAACAGTATGTAAATTGTATTGCTATTGCTATTCCCAGGGCACTGGAGATTATAAAAGCCGCCCCAAAACCTTTATTTTTCTTTCCTTAAAATATTTCATGATTGATATGAATATATGTTTTAGGTCATTGCTTGTTGAAATACACAACCTTTATTTCAGCTTCAGTTCTTAGCTGATTTCTATTTTTTCTAGGATATGTTGACACTTTGTTGAATCAATTATTCTTCTGCCCTTCTATTTCCTAGACCACTAGCTGCCACATAGCACCAGTGCTTAAAGATTGGCAAATTGTTCTTTCTTCAATTGCTTCATCCTATTTACTCCAAATGTTTCTCATGTGATTGTGGCCAAGCAGTTTATTTATTTCAGTAGTCTAAATGCTTCAGACTTGTCAGGGGTGGTTTTTGCATACATTAGACAATGACTTTTGTGACATGGTTGTGGAAAAGTTTTTCTTTTGAAAACTCTCCCGCACAGATTGTCATTATACAAGCAATGCTCTTATTGGTCCTGTGGACCAATACTCCAGTGTCAGCTAAATGTTCAATCAAGTCAGCAGCAGTGATCTGTGGGTTAGATCGTATACAATAGTACTAACACATTTTCGAGCAATGCTAGCAGACATTTTTCTTGGACTTCTACATCTTGCCTTAACTTCAGCAATTCAACTTAATATAAATTTCTTAATATTTCTCACAGTTGAAATTGCTAGCTGGAAGAGTTTAGAGGTTTTTTACAGCTTGCTTTTGCTTTGTAAAAGTGAATTATCTTCACTTTCAATTGCTCAGGCAACTGCTTAAAAGAGTTTAAAGTTGTAGCAGAACAACAATCACAAATGAAAAGTTAGAGGGTCAAGGTATTTGTAGGCCTACCAGATCAATCACCTTTTGGGCCTTATTACCAACTAACAATATTGTAAAAAAAAAATTCACATAAAAGAAGAAAATAAGAAAACTCACATACAAGAAAAGATAATATTGAAATAGTTAGGTGGGTACCCACATATCTGCATCTGCTTTATCCACTGATTTATTATTTCAAATCTGTAAGCATACATATAAGTAATAATATTTTATTAACATTTCCTGCTGACCAACTGTTAACAATTCTCAAGAAATAATTAAATATGATATATTTCTGAAAATGTGAATGCATATTTAGTTATCATGTGGCATGTCAGTTGTCACTTAGAGATTCAATAGAACATACAATTTGACTAGGAATGCCTTTTCCATGTAAATGTCTTTAAATTATGGATTTAAGATAGTTACTAAGAGTACCATGGATTACAAATAAACTGATTGATTTCTCAAGTGAAGATTAACAGGCAGAAACACAATTTTAAATATGTGATGGAAGCATATGGTTGATTAGAAAGAGAAGGCAAAGGATAAGGTAGATGGACAGTATCAAATAAATTATTAGAATGTCTTTGGAAGAGCTATAAGGCTGAGAAGGCAAGCTACTGTCCATATAGTTAAACCAACTCATTGACATTAACTAATTAGTTAACTAGGCACTCTATTGTTTTAATACCCACTTTTTAATACACATGCCTTGATCATAAAAGTAGATTTCTTGGGCCTCCAACAGCCGTGAAGTTGGTTAATTATTATTTTATATTATCTCATTTTTCACTTCCTATTTAGCACATAAAAGACTTTCACTTGAGAAAAGGGGGAAAAAGGCAAATTTATGTGTCCCAGGATAACATGGGTCCAATCTGGGTCAGTGACTGGGACTAGTGGTTTAGTTTTCCAAGCTTTCGGACTCATGCTGGAACCATCCTCAGGGAACTTCTCTCTCACCAGAATGTGTCCCAGTGACTGACCCAGAATGAAAAACAAACAAACAAACAAACTTTGAAACAATTTACATGTTTTACTGGTTTAAATTGCTTTGTTCTATGTTTATTGTTTACATATCATCCATAGTGCAAACAAATACATTGTTTTCTCCACAGTTATACAAGAGGTCCTTCTTTAACAACCACTCATTCAGAACCATTCAAACTTGAACAACGCTGGAAGAGTAAGAGTTATAACTGGTCCTCAAAGTTCTGATTGTTGCAGTGTTCCCACAGTCCCAAGATTGTATTAAAGGTGCTTGGGAACTGACCCAGAAGATTTCTGGTCATGTTTATGATTTTCAACTTTCCCTCCTGCTTCCCACAAGCAAAGTCAATGAGGAAGACAGTAGGAAGTTGTGATCACCTAAGGTTCTTTGCTTAATAATCCACATAGTCCTTAACTATGGTAACCAGGGACTTTTGTCACTGCCATTGCTAAGAGTCGCAGTCATGTGTGCTTTACAACTGCATCACATCCTGGTCCCAATTATTATTGCTAGATGAGGACTATCTATATTGGATATGCACATATTATTATCTGTAAACTATGGACTTTTAAGTTCTACCTGCAGCTACTAAATATAATAACAATCAAAAAGCTTTTTGCTTCTGTTTTAAAAATCGGCAAATAATATTTTCTGTGGAACTAATTGTGCACCATTCATTCTTTAATCCATTCATTTAGCTTGTATCCTGCCTTTCATTATGATGAAACTTTTTGGATTTTGGCAATACAAGTCAACAAATATGGCCAAGTAAGATTTTCTATCATGTGGTTGTTTTGTTGCTGTTATTAAGTTTACAGTATTAAAAAGAAGAAGAAACTGGCAATGGAGATGTGCTTGTTTCACTTCGTGTGGCCCAGTGGCAAGTTAAATATTCTTGTTTATGTCCTATTCTTTCTCTGAAAGTTCAAGGACGTTTTCATCTGTTCTTTCCTTCATTTTTTGAAGGGAATAAGTTTTTCCTAGAAACAATTATTGGTTAAAAATAGCTTGGAAAAGGTCAAACTTGAAATTGGATTATATCAATATGTTCATAATCCACACTGGAGACCTGCATTGATCCTCATTCTGATCTCAATTCACTTTTGTACTCATCCTTTCTAGAAATAATAGTAATAATTACTATTATAGTGAGAGTTAGGCTAAATCTTGGATTACTGTGATTTGGATTCTGTGAAGTAGGGAAATGGTCAGGTCAGGAGGGGTGGACCTTAAGTTAGTGGGGAGGAAGGGATGAAAAGTGTTGGTTCCTGATACTGGAGAAGTGGAAACTAGAACTGATGATAGGTAATATAGAAAAGTAGACAGATAATAAAGGGAACAAGAAAATGATGCCTGGTTACAGGTAGAGGAGTGAGGGACAGAGAGGTGGTAGGAAAACTGAAGGAAAGATTGAAAATGCAGAGTAAATGGAGACTGACAGAAAATATAGACATATGGGAGAATGAAGTTGAATAGGAAAAACATATCCAAAAGACACAGAAGCATGGACATAGAAAAACGAAGGTTATAAATTTATTTCTGCTATAGATCTTAAATTGATGCTTCATCAGTGGTGGGATTCAACTTTTTTTACTACTGGTTCTGTGGCTTGGTGGGCGTGGCAGGAGAAGGATACTTTAAAATCTCCATTCCCACCCCACTCCAGGTAAAGGTTACTGCAAAATCCCCATTTCTTCCCGATCAGCTGGGACTCAGGCAGAGAATAGATGGGGGCGGGGCTTTCCATATAGATGTGTCATTAAATAATACTTTTACTATTACTACATTTCAAATAACACTTTACTTGTGTTTATATTATGAAGTATATACATTAGAATGATGGAAGAGACTAGAATAACTTTATGTAAAATAAATGGTACATATAATTAATGTACACTGCTCAAAAAAATAAAGGGAACACAAGCAGAAGACATCCGAGATCTGAATGAATGAAATAGCCTTATTAAATACTTTGTTCCTTACATATAGTAGTTTTAGTTGTTTGAGCAGTGTATAAACTACTGTATGTAAAGAACAAAGTATTTAATAAGCCTATTTCATTCATTCAGATCTCGGATGTCTTCTGCTTGTGTTCCCTTTATTTTTTTGAGCAGTATATTTATAATATCCAGTACTTGATATTCCATTCTCAATTGCTTGATGTCCAGCACATAACATAGTTCGGAATAACCTGCTTGGATTAAATTTTCATTCATCTGGTAAATTTAATTAGGTTATAGATTGCCTACCCAGTATATATAATTTTTTTTTTACTTTAGGAACTTTAAAAACCTATTGCTACTAGCTTATTATATGCAATATTTAATTATATATGTTTTCCAGTAAGTGAATACTGCTGTTAATTGCTACCATAATAGTTGTCTCCTCAAAAAATATTTTTAGCTATAGTATCTATATATTTATTTGCAGACAGTCAATTTTAGATAATCTTTGAAAATATACTGTAAAGGCACAGAAAAATTTAGTCATAGTAAAATAGTTTCTGAGATATAGGTTGCTGTTTTAGCTTTAAACATTGATAAACACAACAAAGAAAAATTTGAAGTGAACTGAGGTGTAATGAAATGTTTATTAATCTTCAAACTGCTTATAACTTTATAAATGCCAGTGACAGCTAAAGATCTATGTTGTTATACAACGTTTGTGGGATAAAAGGAGTCCAATAGAGACAATATCTGCATAACCAGTTTAGTCTGGTGTTTAAGGCATAAATCTAGAAAGCAATAGACTAGGGATGTCAAACTCAAGGCCTGCAGGCTGTATCCAGCCCCTGGAAAACTTAGAGCCACCCTTGAAACAGCGAAGGACTGGTCCGTGGTGCTGGTGAAAATGTGATCGGGAGGGCTGCCCCATTTTTGACCCGCTGAGCTCCGTTTTCGCTGGCAGAGGGCTGCAGGAGGCCATCTAGGCTGAAAACAGGGCCCAGAAGGGCTTCACATGCCCTCCCCCCAGCTCCATTTTCGCTGGCAGGGGGTTAGCAAAACAAACGAAAAGCAAACAACAAAAAAACAAGAAATGTTTCCCCTTTTGCATTTGAGCATCCAAGAAGGGACAGGAAAGGAGAAAGGGAAAGAGGAAAGACAAAGAATAAGAAGGAAAGATGGGAAGAGAGAAAGGAAGGAAAAAGAAGGAAAGAGGGGAAGGAAGAAGAAAGAAGAAGGAAGACGGAAGGAAAAAGGAGGGAAGGGAGGAAGGGAGGCAAGTCCTGCATTAGCACTTGGCCACTAGCAGACGGCAAGGCTCCTCTGGAGGACAAGAGTTTGGTGCTCTCCCTGGTCTCGCCTTCCTCCGCTGGAGACAGTGGATTTCCCCAGTCCTGCCCGGGCCACCAGAGGTGCCCCCAACATGAGTGATGTCGAGCTGGCCATGCCCACCCCAGCTCCCCAAGCTTGTGTGGTCAAACACAACCCTGATTTATTATTTATTTATTTATTTATTTATTTATTTATTTATTTATTTATTTATTTATTTATTAGTTCGATTTATATGCCACCCTTCTCCGGAGACTCAGGGCGGCTTACAATGCGTTAAGCAATAGCCTTCATACTTTTGTATATACCTGCTTAGTAGAGCTTTTTTGCTCCCCCCAAGCGGTGGGGGACCAAGCGGTGTTCTATTTTATACAAAGTCAGCTTATTGCCCCACAAACCGGGTCCTCATTTTACTTACCTCGAAAGGATGGAAGGCTGAGTCAACCTTGAGCCTGGTGAGAATTGAACTTGCAGTAATTGCAGGCAGCTGGCAGCTAAGTGCTACTTTAACAGCAGTTTTAGTCCGCTGCGCCACCAAGGCTTGATGCAGCCTTCAATGAAATCAAGTTTGACACCCCTGCAATAGACCATGAATTCAAGTCCTGCATTAGTCATGAAAGCCTGCTGAGTAACCTTTGGCCAGACACTCCTTCTCAACCCAACCTTTCACAGGGTTGTTGTTGTAGGAATGAAGGTTTGTTGCATTTATTTTATAACTTATGTTATGCATAAAAACAATAAAGGCAGGATAAACAAACAGAACAAATAATCTTCATCAATTACAACTGTGTGGAGGGTGAACGAAGAATGTGAAATATTATGGACACAATATAAACAGCACAGTAATACTCCAGTTGTCTACATCCCAAGTTTTGTGATCTATGATTTTAAATATCAGTGGACAGTTTTGAATTCAGTAGCTTTGAATACAGGATTAATTCAAACCTAAATCCTACAATCTTTGACAGAGAATTTTGGCTGGTTTCGATGTTTCAAAATGAAAAGGAAAACCAAAAACAAAAGTGCTTCTTCCATATATAACAAGGGAATTACACACACACACACACATAAATTATATTGAGTCATTCATTCCCTGGTCATCTCCTGTTTGGACAATTTCAGCATGCTCCACATGAGACTTCTCTTGATGCACAACCTGCATTGGATGCTGGTTTGCTTCTGGCTCCAATTCACTGTGTTTGTTATGACCTTTAAAGTCCTACATGGTATGGGGCCATGGAACCATCTTCATCCGATTATATCAATCCATCCCACCTGGTCAGACGGGAGGTATATTGCAGACCTCATCAGTCAAAAAATTCCAACTGGCAGGATCCAGGAAGAGAGTTTTATCTGCCATTGCTACTCCCATGATGATGAGGCAGCCTCACCCTCTCCTGGCCTTCTGTAAAGCCATAAAAACATGGTTTTGCACCCTTGCTTGGGGCATGGAGATGAGCATGTAGCCATGGGTTTGGTTGGTGCCCTGAAAGCCCATCTTTTAATTAATTCTTAACATCTCTTGCCACTTTTAATTTTAAACTTTTAAATTAATTTTTTAATATTGTTTTTATGCTTTTAATATTTAATTGCACATCACCAGAGCCCCTTTGTGAGGGAGATGGGTGGTTCTTAAATATGACAAATAATAAATGACTATTCACAATTCTATGTCTAAGTCATTTTTAAAAGGTGGCAGCCTATTCCTGATTTCATTACAAGAATGAGTGTGCATTTTCTATTCAACAAGAATGTAGCTGATAATACATTTGCTATATATAGGATACATGTTTGTAAGCTTATTTATAAGGGGTTCCAAGAAAATGAAGCGGTATTCTACTTATTCAAAATATATTTTCTTTTTCCCAAAAGGGAAAATTGTTTATATTCTTCAGTTTACTATTATTCATGGAGATATATCATACCTATCATATATTTCCATCTATCAAAATGAGAATTTGATTGTATTGCATTTCATTAATCACGGTTGAATTTATATAAATCGGTATTCAAGTGATCTGCTATGGATGTTGTTGCTGATAATACCAAAGGTGTGTAATTCCTTTATTTTTTATCAATTTTTCTTATGGTCTCATATTAGAATTAAATTACCTCAATACATAAACATATATACTTTTCATTAAAATGTAGCCCTGTTAAAATGTACTGTTGATTAATAATATTGAATAACTAGATTTGCAGCCTTAATTATAAGGTTACAATTTTTATCATTCAATCAGCATTTATTAAATTAATAATAAAAATGACATGTATCTTGGAAACAGTACAAAGGAAAATTTTGCAGAGTAATAAAGTGCTCTTGAATGCTATTTTCAGTGTACTAGATGAATCAGTATTTGTCATTATTCATGCCTGTTTTTAAATATTGCCTTTTGAACATGTATGTTTAATATAGATAATTTAGGGGAAAAAACTATTCTGCACTGAAAATGGAACTCTGTTTTGCATTCAAAAGTAATTGTACATTTCTATGTAGTATTAGACATAATGAAATATATTTCCTTAGAATCAGTTCCATACTTAATGTACTAAAGTACCATATATCAGAGAGTGTTCACATGTCCTTACCAAAGGCCTAGATGAAAAGCCATGGTCTTCTAAGCAATAGCAGAGTGAGGGCCATCCAGATCTTAAAGCAGAGTGTTAAGCACTGCTGCAGAGAAGTATTCTTCTGGGGTCCCAATAGATATCAAAGGAATCTGGAGAATACCAATGTTTAGGATTGAATCTGCTGGGTAAATGCTATTGGATGCTAGCAGTCCATCGAGCAACCAGTCTCTATGCTCTACCAGCTTTATAAGTAATAACCAGTACTTCAAATTGCACCCAGAAGCAAACTGGGAATCAGTGCAGCTTGCTAAACAAAAGTATGCAGGCAATTCCATTATTCTTCCCGCTGCTACATTCTGACATGTTAATTGATAGGTTAATTATTTATACCATGTCTTAAAAGTGATCATATTTGTTTAAAATCAAGAAGGATATTCTAAGAAATCTGATACTTTAAATGTTGCAAACCAGGGCACCCATCTTAATATAAGTAAGACAAATAAATTCTGGCATATATTACTGGCCTCTTTAAAAATTACTTATTAAAATCTGAATTGTGGTATAGAATGCTCTTGCCATTATTTAAAAGATCCACTTTAGTTGAAGTGAATAATGGAAAGAAGCAATGATTCTAGTACTTGGTCCAACACTCATTAAAAAGAATTATCTTTTGAAGGGAAAGAACAGGTTTTATCACTCTGTATTCATCTCTCTCTTATTGCAATTATAATATGAATTAGTATTATTATTATATTTTTATCCTATTTTTATATGTACAGAAAAAGAGACAGAGGTCAACTCAAGGCGGCAAATTTACCAAGCATACTTATTCCTTCTTCTATTTTCCTTACAACCACAGCCCTGTGAAGTAGGTTGGGCTGAGAGAGAGAGAGAGAGAGAGAGAGAGTGACTGGTCCAAAGTCACTCAGCCAGCTTTCATGCCTAAGGGAGACCTAGACCTCGGTCTACTGTTTTCTAGGCCAGCACCTTTACTGCTACATCACATTGGCTCATCTCCTGGTGTATTTTTCTATTATGATTTTAAGATACTTCTCCCCATATGTAGCCTTAAGGGCTACTGTTTATTTGGTTGGTGCATGTAACTTTGTTACAGGTTAGGGTTGTGATGACTTCTCAAAGAAAGAAATGTGCCCAGAACTTAGTCAGTGTTTTCCATGATTTCTAATACAGTGATACCGTGGTACTTGACTGCTTCAAAACTCATCGAATTTGGTACTCGATGCATTTTGATGCAAAAATGTTGTCCCGGTACTTGTTTTTTGTTTGGTACTCAATGCACTGCAATAGGAAAAGGGGATGGCTGTGGAGAATGGACAGGAAATTGGTCATGCCAGGAAGGTTGCTGCAAAAGGAAAAGAAAGATGGTCACAGAGGGCAGACAGAAAGTTGGCTATGCTGGAAAGGTCACTGACATAGGAAAAGGGAACAAACAGGAAGTCCTTCCCAGCCAAAACAAAGGATCACATGGTAAGTCACATGGTTTGTTTAGCACTTGTCATTTTTAGTACTCGTCGCACCTCCCAGAACCAATTAACAATGAGTACCCAGGCTACAACTGTATCATCTAAAATCACCTTTATCAGGAAGTCTAGAGTAGCATAATGGTTGTAATTTTTGCCTTGTAAATAGAAATTGCTGGTTGAGAGTGTATGTTTTTTAAATTATTTTTCTTTCTATGAACCATATACTTTTCTCTGGGCTTCTTGAGTTTAGACATAACATTTTTTTCATTTTTCTAGTCACCCGAAGTGACTAGACTGTGAGCTCTGAGGCTCACAGAGGATTAAAAAAAAAATACCGTTCACATTATGGGAACAGTAGTGTTTGCATATTCCTGATTTCTCATTCTTAATATCTGTTCAGGTTGAACATCCAGGTGATCTTCCCTTATAAAATAACATTAAGATGAAAAAAACAAGGACATGGAAACATAAATAATGAAATAATATGATCTTTAAAGGGTTGGTTAAAAATATATGGCTTTATAGGTTTTTCAATGGGCAAGTACAAAGAGAACATCTCAGAGCTTAGAAATAAAGGAGAAGATTTTATTAGTTTATCATATAACATGCATGACTATTGAAAAGTACCCTGGGTTCCTGTTCTTGAGGCTATGGAGCATATTGGGAAGACGAAGGAGTGGTTTGGTTTGCTCACCATTGGCTCGTTTTTGCCTTCGTCCTCGCTGTCATAGGGATCCGGCAATTGGTCGTCATTGGCTGGAGTCCCCCCCAACTTTGGCTGGGTGGGGAGTTTATACATCTGTATAATCTCTGAAGTGGACAGTGTTGATTTCCAATGATTTCTCATCCTGGAGAAAAAGAAAAATCCTGTACTTGGAACTATAGCTAAAAGACTAATGGGTTGCAAGATTAACTGCTGCAGTCATTGGTAAATCTTTAAGAGCATAGAATAATCTTCCAGATAAATATGTGGATGAGTGTAATACAGGGAGTATGATTTTGCGGTGATATGTCATAAAGCCACATACATGCCAACAGAGATCAAGGGTCCACAATTGTGACACAGAGAAAAATATCAGGGAGCTAGGATTGGATTTTATTGTACGTACCATTGTATGTTACAACTTGAAGCTCAAATACATCCATCACGTTCTGTATAGCTAGGCAAAAACTAGGAAGAATGGTTAGATTGGAGAATGTAACAGCAGCAGAAACATCCTATAAGAGGACACCGTAGCTACCCTAAATACCTTGTAAGCTGTTGCCAAAGAGTTTCACGTGAATAAGATTTTCTTATGCTGGCACGACTACAAGTTAGTAACAGCTTAAACCGAAAGTGAATATATGCCCTTAGAAAATATAACTTACATTCATTCAAAACAAAACAACTATACCTGTATTTAGTGGGTTATTTCAGTTGTATATTCTTAAATATGTATATATTTGTAAGAATTAAAACTGGTATGAATATTGTTTGCTTTATTCACATGAGCAAATTTTTAAGTTTCAATTATATTAGCCTGAGACTATTGAAATGTTTTCAGTTTGAAATCTCAAGTTGAGATTTAATGAAAAGAGAAATTTCAAATATATATTTAAAAACTACCTAAAAATATATCTTGAGGAAAACAACTAGAAATATTTAGTTGCATTGATTTTAGATTGTTGTTATCAATAGTATAATGCTATCAAAGAAAATATTGCAATGTTTTCCATGTAAGTTTATAGCTGTTGATATTGCATCAGTTGAAGTAGGGAAGGTAAGTGGTGTGACTTATTTTTCTTTTTTCTTGCATTATTTTGCTGCTTTTATCATATAGGCTTAAAAATAAAATTTTGTTAGGGCTGTAGAACACCTTTTCTTCTGCAAACTACATATGGAAGGAAGTTATTGTAATGAACCTTTCAATTGTGTGGAAATATACTATGAAGTAAGATTAGAGATTCTGATAGAATTCAATCTTCTGTTTAATGAATAGCATTTAGCAAAGAGATCTGTACATCTAAATGATAGATGTCAGTTGTATTAAATGTCTGAAAGATCACCCTAAATCACCCTAAATCAGGTTGAAAAGTCTTCATATGTTTATTATAATAGGATCACTTGCATGGATAATCTATTGGCGTTCAAACTCTGAAGCTTCAATCATATCATTTTTTAATTTTTTTATTTATCTGTATATTATTGTTTTATTTGATTGTTGTATGTTGCCCAGAGTTACTTCTGGTAATATTATCCTGTTCCATCAGACCTCCCAGTCATTTGGAGGATACTTTCAGTTGACAGGTCTTTACTAGAAACAGTCTCATGTGATTAAAATAATATAATAAGCAGACACTATAAAAACAATTATAAAGATACGAACAATTATCATTAAATGATTGCCAGTATCTTCCAAATTTAGTAATGATGTAATCATAGATACCTTATGAATTTAATATTTCTAGGAATATATAAAAAATTTTTTCAAATGGATCTGAATACCCTGTGCAAATAATTTGAATAATACATGGTTTTGTTGTTGAAATATGTTTTGATGTACTTTTTAAAATGTACAACAATAAAACAAAAGGACTTGGTACTGCTATAGATGAAACTGTTAATACTACTTTTTAAGTTCTCCTTTTTCTTCTTGGATTGGAACCTGAGTCTGCTCTGCTAACAGAAGAGCTTCTGTGTTTATAGAATAGATCCTAATCCAGAGAAAAGTGAGTGGAAACAATTGTTCACTGATTTTCTCTCTCTCTCTCTTTTTTTTTTTTACAAACATTAGTAATATTGTTACATCAGATCCCCCAGTCATTTGGAGGATACTTTCAGTTGACAGGTCTTTACTAGAAACAGTGTCATGTGATTAAAATTCCTCTGTGATAGAATCTGCCTGCCAGAGCAACAGTTAGGATCAAGACTATTATTTCTACAGCTTTGTAGTACATAAAATGCTACATATAATGCAACAATAAATATTATGCTCCTACTCTCAGCTTTAGAATGCTTTTCCAGCAATATAAGCTTAGTAACTTTCCAATGAACCTTAATAGAGGGTAGAAAAAATTGGTAATAGCATCATCTTTTATTAGTTCTTTCAAAATATAAGTGCTTGGAATTGTTTGTACTTTATCAGTAATGCTAGTAATTTTTGGACCATGTCAATGTCTACTTCCAACATTCATGAAGGGGATGAGGAATCATCTTGCTGCAGTGCATAAATAAAATTTTGAATTGCTTTTTTGTTTTACTAAGTTTATAATTTAGGACAAATCTGTACTTCCAACTTCCGATAACTGGTGGTTATAGTATAGCTGAATGATTAATTTAATTAATTTAATTAATTTAATTCATATGCCGCCCCTCTCTGAAGACTCAGGGCGGCTAATAATAATGAATGCCTTTAATAATAATGAAAATATAACCAATATTTTGATTACACAGGCAAAACATCCTATTGCACATGTGGCATCTCCATGACTGAGGGTAATAGACTATTATTACCTATGATTATCAGCTGCTTCATTCCAGATTTTTACCTAGAATACTATCATACATGTATAACCTTTTCCTAGGTTTTCAGATGTGAGAATAAGTGACGTTTTATGCAGCACCTTGTTTTCAGTTTTATCTTCTATGTTTGAAGAAGACACATAAACATATGTTAAGAACTGTAGATGCTAAATTACCGAGCTTGGCACCTGTTAGAACTAAAATGCCAGTGCAAAACATGTGCTCAATTTAACAGTCCATAACCTTCTATTTGAATATTGAAATCCTTACGTTAAGGAAAGCTTGTAAGAAATTATATCAAAGAGATATAAATGGCTTTTTAGAAATATAAATGTTTATTGGCATATATTGAATAGAATGTATGAAATATGAAATTGCTTTTTTCCATAAGTGTACTTTGGTGAATAGATTAAAAAATCTTTAAAAAGGTTGAGGAAAGAATGTACTTTGTGTGAGTGATATCACACTGGAATTTAAGTGAGCATTGTAATTTAATCTTAATTCTATCATATTATTTTATTATATTTTATTTATCATATTTAGAAAGCAACCTTTTCCCTCACTATTTCAATATTATAGAAATTTATTTGTGCTTATTACAGTTATTTTCAAATTATATTACAATACTTGATGGTATAATATACTATAAAGCCAAAATGAATGTCTTTTAAATATTTGGGCTAATATAAATCTCATGCCTTCTTTAAAATGAAAACTATGGGAGAGTAAAGCAATTCCTCTTTATTTTAGTGTGGTTAATAAGTACAAAGGTAGATGCTTCCACCCAACATAGCTAGCTTTCAGAGCTTCCTTTATCATTTCAAATAAGAAGTAAATCTGGTTCATAATTTAGTCTGAGTAATGCAGAATAATTTAAAGAAATTAGTTCTGTAACTTAACAGAAACAAATCACCATGTAGAACTCTGATTTGTGTGTAATTATAAAGGTTAGCAAACTTTTATTTCCTCATGGGGTTTGGGACTCCCTGGCCTCCAATGGGTAAAGAATATTTAAATGCATGCCATAATAAAATGATTGACTTGGATCTAAATGGTGAACGTGCTTAATTGGCTAGTTGGAAGTCAGTTTGCATTGTGTGAGTTTAGAAAAATCATTATAGGTACCGTAATACTAGTTTAACATGTTAATGGAGACAGAATGTAATTAAGTGGCATACGATTCTGCTGCTTAGCAATGGCAATTCTGGCAGATGATTATATGTAGTCCTCACATGACTGTGACTTGAGGCTTCAAGGAAAGGACCAACCTAGAAGTAAGGAGAAATTTCCTGACAATTACAATAATTAATCAATGGAATGGGTTGCCTTCAGAAGTTGTGAGCGTTCCATTCCTGAAATTTTTAAAGAAGAGAGTGAATAATGGGTAACTACTTGTCTGAAATGGTATAGGGCTCCCGCTTGACAATTCTGTTATTCCTGCCACCTTCCTCATTTACTTGGTTGGAAGCCGACAAGGAAGTTTGCAAATCACAATTATGTGACGAGAGGATGTTGCAATGTCATAATCACAAACTGGATGCTAAGTACCCAGATAACATTTATGTGACCATTGGGATAATGTGATAGCTGTAAATATAAGAACTGGTTGTAACTATTATTTGCCAGCTGCAGCACACTGCTGGCTCATATTTAAGTGATTGTCCACTAGGACCCCAAGATTCCTCTCACAGTCACCACTATTGAGCAAGGTACCACATATACTGTACCTGTGCATTTTGTTTTTCTTGCCTCAATCTAGAACCTTACTTTTTTCACCATTGAATATCATTTTGTTAGATAGCGCCATAATGTTCAAGTCTGTCAAGATCCTGTATCTTAAGCCTATCTTCCAGAGTGTTGGCTATTCCTGCTAGCTTGGTGTTGTCCGCAAATTTGATGAGTTCTCCATCTATCACCTTGTCCAAATAATTGATGAATATGTTGAAGAGAATTGGGCCTAAAACATAGCCCTGGGGTACCCTACTGCATACCTCCCTCCATGTAGATGCAGTTCCATTGAGGATTACATGTTGAATGCGGTTGGTCAGCCAGTTACGAATCCATCTGGTGGTGATACTATCTAACCCACATTTTCCTATTTTATAGTAGGAACTATACTATAGTATAGTATAGTATAGCATAGTAGTAGGTTATGGTCTACTTTGTCAAATGCCTTACTGAAGTCCAAGTAAATTATATTGACAGCATTCCTCTGGTCCACTAGTTTTGTCACTTTGTCAAAGAATGCAATAAGATTAGTCTGGCATGATCTATTTTTGACAAACCCATGTTGGCTTTTGGTTATTACTTTGTTTGATTCTAAGTGTTTGCTGATTCATTGCTTGATTATCTTTTCCAGAATCTTTCTGGTATTGAGCTCAGGCTGATGGGTCTGTAGTTTCCTGGATCTATTTTTTTTCCTTTTTTGAATATGGGAACTACAACAGCCCTTTTCCAGTCCTCAGGCAGTTCCCCGCTGCTCTAGGATCTTTGAAAGATATGGTTCAGTAGTTCTGAGATCATATCCACAAGTTCCTTCAGAACCTTGGGGTATAATCAATCTGGTCCTGGTGATTTGAACTCGTCTAGGGTAGACAGGTGCTCACTTACAATTTTCTTCCCTATTTTAACTTGTGTTCCTAATCTGTTTTTTGTGGTGCTATTTTTGATAGGTTGGACTGATTTTTTCCCTTTGTGTAAAGACAGATGCAAAAAATGAGTTAAGTAGTTCTGCTTTCTCCCTGTTGCTTTGTCACTTTCTTGCCACTTTCTCACTGCAATGGACCAATTGTTTCCTTAACTTTTTTCTTGTTTTTAACATATTGGAAGAAATGTTTTTTTGTTATTTTTTACTTTTGTCGCAAACCTTTGTTCGTCGTGAGCCTTAGCTTTCCTCACTTCATCTTTGCAGGCTCGAGCTATTTGCTGATATTCTGCCTTAGTTATGTGCCCCTCTTTCCACTTTTTATACTTGTCCTTTTTGTCATTCAGTTTGTCAGAGAGTTGTTTATGCAGCCATGCTGGTTTCTTTTGAGAGATGTTATTTTTCTTCTTCATTGGTATTGTGCTGACTGGGCTTTTATAATCTCACTTTTCAAAATTTCCCAAGCTTCTTGAGTTGTTTTCCCCTTGAGGATTCTCATCCATGAAATCCTTCCCAAGCTCTCTCTAAGTTTATTGAAATTAACTCTCTTAAAGTTCAAGACTCTAGTTTGATTTTGTTCTATTGCTTGTGCTTGCATAATGTTGAATTCCAATATTGCATGATCACTCCCCCACCCCCAGATTCCTGTAGCTTCAACACCTTCTATCATTTCATCTCTGTTAGTGAGAATTAAGTCCAATATGGCTGATTCCCTTGTTCCCTTCTCTACTTTTAGGGAAACAAAGTTGTCTGCTAGGTTTCTCAGGAACCTGTTTGATTAATCGGGAACCTGATTAATTATGAAAATAAGGCATTGTTAACAGCAATTTTAAACTGAATATGGACAATTTTGATATATACTTCAGAGATATCTCTGTAAATATTTTTTTATGGAAGAGAAAAAGTGCCCTGAGGTTGGAAGAATGCAGCTTTTCATAGGCATTAAGTTGGATCCAACAAAAGACTCTTCTATTAACTAGAAGCTCTTGATCCACTAGAGCTTCTCCTCTGGCAAAAGAGAAAATATGATCTTTGCCAATTCCTCTTCCTTTCAGTCCCATATGTTTTCTGAAAATCTGCTCAGAAGATTTGGGAGAATTGATAATTGACACTAGAGGCTGCAGAGAGAAAAGAAATCAGCAAAAATCACCACCACTGCTTTCACTACTGGAAGTGCTCTGATTATGCTTATGGTATTCCAAAGAATATAAACTGGAGTCCAAGGAGTAAAACACTGGAGTCAGCCCATTGACACAGATACTTCCCATATTTAGAATAGCAGAGTTGGAAGGGACCTTGGAGGTCTTCTAGTCCAACTTTTGCAACACATTAAATTGCCACATAAAATTGATTCTGACTGAAAATATATAAAGCAGTTTTCTCAACCCAATTCTCTGTACATATGTTAGAACTATGACTTCAAGAATTCCCAGCAAGTTTAGCTATCCTTGCTAAAATTCCATGCTCTACATAGTTATATAGAACATCTGTACAAAGGCATAAATAAATAAATAAATAAATAAATAAATAAATAAATAAATAAATAAGCCTTGGTGGCGCAGCAGACTAAAGCACTGTTAAGTAACACCAGCTGCCTGCAATTACTGCAAGTTCAAATCTCACCAGGCTCAAGGTTGACTCAGCCTTCCATCCTTTTGAGGCAGGTAAAATGAGGACCCGGTTTGTGGGGGCAATAAGCTGACTTTGTATAAAAAAAGAACACCGCTTGGAAGGGGCTGAAAGCCCTACTAAGCAGGTATATACAAAAGTATGAAGGCTATTGCTTAACGCATTGTAAGCCGCCCTGAGTCTCCGGAAAAGGGCGGCATATAAATCAAACCAATAAATAAATAAAGCCTTTAATTAAATTTGATACTGGGATAAAATGCATCAAAATTTAAATGGTCTCATCAATTACTTTAAGGCCAGAATCTAATGTACAATTTTACCAGAGATTATTTATTTCCATAACTTGAGATTCTCTAAATAATGCATATAATATCCCACATGCTGGCAAGATCGGTTTGTGTGATGTTATCATAGACATACTTAGCAAGTTTTTCTTTCTTTTATTTAGCTTGGTATTACTGAAGTACGTCAGAACAATATTCAAGGAGAGAAACAGAAAGAAAAAGCCTACTGTTATTGACTACTCCATAATAAAAGAAAATCTTATTATTTAGAATTTATGATCATCTGCTTTGTGTGGCTCTTTAAAAGTATCACACTCTAAGTTGCCTACTTGTATCTTTGTAACGGTACTGTTCAGGCAACAATTGGTTGCTTTTGGTCATCAGGTATACATTGCCTCGCAGGTGCTAACAATACAGTTTGCAAGTATTCATGTCACTTTTTACTAAACAAAATAGTAGAAATTTGTAATTCTGAATAAGACAAACTTCAATATTCCAGCCTGAAAGATGGAACTTTTGAAGAACGAGGTTACTTTTTCTTTTTTAACCTTAGTTCCACAATATGCCTGCATGCTTTAGTACTGATTTCTCAGCTAGTTGTGTCCCAGGAGGCCTTATTGAATGCTGAACTGCTCAAAGAATTGTAGCTATATAAAATGGAGAAAAATGTAGTTTGTATGAATTGTTCTTTACCTTGGTTTGGGTTCAGAATGGCAGCTGCACTCTGACTTTGTGTGTGACAGCACAAAAGCCAGCAAAAATGAAAAGCAAGTCAGCAAGTATAGAGACAAAAGCAACGATCAGCTAATATAGCTCCACATGGTCTGACTAATTTATGAGAAAAAACTGTTCTGTTCATTGGATCAGCACTCTGAGGAGGCAAGTGGAATTGTAGGAAGTTTTCATTGACTCTCTTGAGCAACTAAGGAAGGCACTAGAGATTCTTCTCAGTTTGAACTTTATCAGGGTGTACGCTTAATCAATAAGGTATTGGAAAAAGAATTAATTACTAAAGCAGAATAAAACAGCTGCATTTTAAAGTAAGGATCTATCAATTCAGTAATCTTCCAGTTACAGGGCAGATGCCATGAGGATCATTTTGACTTCATGTAATGAGGAACTGAGGGAGTTTTCTCATGAACAGGGAATTCACATTAGCCTATTTCAGTTATTTGTCATCAGTACAACTCATTTTCCCATTCTGAATTATAGTTTGTGCTTGATATATTGTCCAATATAGAGAATTCCCATATTCATGGGGCTAAAAGCACTTATGTGGAAATTGTTAGCACCATGAGAAAAAGTCGTAACCTTCCTAAGCCTTTTTATTCTAAAGGCTGTGGCCTGAGTGGTTTCATGCCGGACATACCTCTATTGTGTTCATTGTAAGGGTCAGGGACCTGCCTGTTGAAGAAGCAGTAATTTGAACACAGCCTGTAAATGTTTCATCTGTAATTTCCATAATGGTGAATTTCAAGGAGGGCTGAGAAGGGTTATGGGAGATGAATTAGGTTTTTAGTGAGCTCATTAGGAAGCCAAACAGAGTTTAGACAGCAAAGCGGTGAGTGTGGCCGTAATCAGTTCTGCTCGCTTTGTTCCCTGCCTTCGGGACATTTTTTCAGAAACTTCATCGCAGGAGATGATGAGAATATAGTGAGTAGAGGCAGCAATCTGATGGTTGACTTGTTGACTTGTAAACCTCTTAATTCATTTTTTTTGTTCAATTTAATCTATTATTTCTTAAAAGGAAAATTAGCTGAATGCACTATTCTGCACTATTCACCTTTTAAATTATGCTCATGTTGAAGATCTTGTTATGCCTGAATAAACATGAAATGAGTTGGCATTTTCCCATAAGAGGCACACCCATTTTAACACCATGTATTTACCATTCTTGGAAATGTCTCATTAACTTCTGAGAAACTGTCTGCATGATATTTCAGGGCTACTGTAACACACCTCTTGGCAGCCATAGAACGTATTTTGGTTAATACCTCATAATATCCATTTTTATTCTCAACATGAAGACAGTTCTCTATAGAAAATTGATGCCGTTTGCTCAGCTAATTTTCATGCTCATTCCAATTAATTTAACATGACCCAGATTTCCTTCCTCGGGCTCATCCTAATTAGTAAGGCAACACCTAGAACAAGTTCTGTTTAATAACATTGAAGAACACTAGTTGTGTGTGATTTTGATGCTAATAAAGATATTCACTAGTGGGACAGATATTTGATGTCAATTATGGTATGTAATTTAGAAGTCCCAATGTGCTACAGAGAGTATAGGAAGGCTAGAAAATCACTATGGGGAAATAATAGTGTTTTTATGTCTTCCACAGCACCTAACTACCCTGTGGGACCAATTAGGGTGTGGGGTTTTTTTTCTTGGTACAACTAGATTGTCAACTAATTCTGTAATAACGAGTGAGAATGGTTTTACAACTTTAGAGTTATAATTCTAAAGCATCAAATATAGGCCTAGGCCTAGTCTTCATTGAATATTATCATATCACATGCGATAGAACAAAATCATGGCTTAAGTGAAAAAGAGTTTCCCTAAGTCCTTAACTAAGGAGTTATTTTTATTTTTAACAGCAAATCAGTTTCTGTACAAAAAGAGTTGGTTTTCTTTATACCTTTAGAACATACTTCAGTTCATATGATTGTCTTTGAAAATTTAATATTTCATTTATTTAGTTTTCATGTTAGAGCCTGATAAATAATTATACATGTACAATTTACAACCACATTTTTCAAATGTTTCACATTTTGCATAATTCACTTTGGAGATTCGCTGTTGCTATTATTTTAATGGTCAATGAAAAAAAGGAAAAGTTTGAGTCCCATGAATTGGATCATGACTTCTTACGAATACTAGAATTAGCTAAGCCTATTTAAAAGTTAATTATTTTGTTTTCAAAGCTTTAATATATATGTAGACTTTTTTTTTAGAGAAAATACATTGCTGGCTATCTATACAAGCACCCATAACTGTGTCAAAGTTTGCAACCAATATAACTCATTGGAATTAAAATCCATTATATTGCATCTACATGAGGAGAAGGTTATTTATAAAAGCAGTAATAAAGGATGAGATTAATTAACCAAATTAAGTTAACATTAACCATTATATCAATTCAGGAATTAAAGGATTGTAGAACCAGAAACCCTACTTCCCCACTCCCAAATTGCTTATAGTTAGTATTTCATTGCTTGTTATAATGCTGGGATCATTAAAAAAAAACTTAAGAATGAGAATGATACAACTCTATACTATTATCTATTCAGTCTTCAATACTTTTTAGGGATTTAAAAAATATTTATACCTACAGTTGTTTCAATGCCATTGTATTTATATTTCTCTTACATTTCTATTCAAATTGACTGATATAAATAATAAAATCAGTTAAGAATGACTAGAAATAACAATAGCATAAAAGTAAAGTCATAAAAAGATATAAACTAGTAGATAATACTCAGTAATAATTACAGTAGAACAAAATAGAATTAGCAATATCTTTGATAAATTTGACAGAACACAAATGGTTTCAAGCTGGCATGAATTGCTTTTCGAAAGGAAGCCAAATGAAACTACCCGTTCCTGTATTACTTAAATAAAATCAATCAATCATTAAGTAGAAATTTCTAATATGTTTATATTTCCATAAATGAAGATAAAATTGATTATGAAGTTCTCTGTTTTGAGTCAAACCTAAATCTAATTTTAAATGTTGAAGCTGTTCAACAACTTTCATTACAAATCAGCAAACACCCTTCCCTTCCTTCCTCTCTTAAAGCTGGATGGAATTTATAGTTAAAATAGCCCCATATAAGGAGATAAAATCTGACAAATTTCAGAAAAATAAGGAGAGTTTTGTACTAGATGCCTTTAACCATTTCTTAGAAGAGTTCCAGAATCAATGTAGGTAAACCTGTGCAAAAGTACATTCTGGCTGCAGATTTTTTTCAATAAGAAACCAAAGTAGGACTTCACTGAAGTAAACCGTTTTTCAGGTATTTGGCCAAATTTGGAATACATGATGAGAATATGTTGAAGGAATTTGAACTGTTCAGTTCATGTGCTCTTCAGGAGCAAATCTGCTATGTAAGTAAAATTCTTTAAAGCTTTTATGACAGCTTTTGGTGCAGGAAAGTCTAAAGGTGGCAGAATTTGCTTTGTGCCTTCCCAGATGCAAAGGATTGGAAAACAAGCATGATTGGTCAGAGGGTGTAGATAAGAGGCTTTGACTAATGAGTTGATTTAAAAAATGATAAAATGATAAAATGTTGGAGATGCCAAATTTATTGATTATGTGCCATCAAATTGGTGTTGATTCTTAGTAACCACATAGACATTTTCCAAAATAATGAAGATTCTTGATTGTTGTCAAATTTTACAATTCCTACATGCAGCTCCATTCTTCCAAGTTAACTTCCATTTACCAGTCATCAACTTTTCACATTCCTGAAAATTCCCAGATGTAAGTTTCCAGGTAAAAATAATATGCAATATAGCCATTAGAGAGAATAGCTGACACTTGCTTATGAAGAAGTAAAAAGAGCCTTGATAGTACAGTGGTTTAGTGCACCCTGTTATTAACACAGCTGCCTGCAATTTCTGCTGGTTCGAATCTCTCCAAGGCTCAAGGTTGACTCAGCCTTCCATCCTTTCTAAGGTAGGTGAAATGAGGACCCAGTTTATGGGGGCAATAAGCTGACTTTGTATAAAATATACAATAGAATGAAGGCTATTGCTTAACGCATTGTAAGCCGCCCTGAGTCTCCGGAGAAGGGCGGCATATAAATCAAATTAAAAAAAAAATAAATTTTTTTTTAAAAAAAGAAGTAAATATTTAGACCCTACCCCAGAGCCTGCTAAAAGAGCCATGCTTTCAGAATTTATGAAAACCCAACAAAATTGAGGTTATTTGAATCTTGAGAAGCTCTGAGAAGTTTTCTCCCTTTTTTCAGTAGGAACAACTAAGTGAAGAGGGAAAACTTCCAGTCCAGATCTGGTATTTTTCAGAATAAACTAGGAATTGGAAGGAATTGCAGGAATAATGCATTAGGATTAGAACATCAGAACATCTTGATAAGCAATAAAGAAATAAAAATGTCTAGGATTTGTTAAGGTAGTAACAAGAACATAAAGGTATGAGCGGTAACCTTCTGGATTTGAATCCTTGGCCTATCTAGTTCAGCAGTCTGTTCTCATAATGGTCAAGCAATGGGACAAAGAACCCCACTATTCTTCTACTGTATTTCCCCGAAAATAAGTCCTACCCTGATTTTTGGCATGCTCCTAATATAATATAAGCCCTACCGAAAAATAAGCCCTCATTAAGGTCATTATCAGCTGGTGGGTGTGGCCAGGCTGGAGGCGAGGGCGCAGGGCCAATGGAATAATTGAGTTGGTTATCTGACCAAGCAGCAGGCAAAGGCGGTGGGAGGCACGCAATCTGGATATGCACAACAGGGGCCACAGGAAAGCTGAGAGATGGGAGGGTGGCCACGGGAGGCTCACCTTCGTGTGGTGGCACTGGCAGTAGACGGAGGCAGAGGTGTGGGGGGAAGGCAGGCAATTTGGACATGCTGCGCAGGCCATGGGAAAGCTGAGAGTCAGTGGGCCGGAGCAGGTGAGGGCCGCAGGACAGCTCATCTTCATGTGGCAGCAGCAGACGGAGGCGAGGGCGCAGGGCCAATGGAATAATTGAGTTGGTTATCTGACCAAGCAGCAGGCAAAGGCGGTGGGAGGCACGCAATCTGGATATGCACAACAGGGGCCACAGGAAAGCTGAGAGATGGGAGGGTGGCCACGGGAGGCTCACCTTCGTGTGGTGGCACTGGCAGTAGACGGAGGCAGAGGTGTGGGGGGAAGGCAGGCAATTTGGACATGCTGCGCAGGCCATGGGAAAGCTGAGAGTCAGTGGGCCGGAGCAGGTGAGGGCCGCAGGACAGCTCATCTTCATGTGGCAGCAGCAGACGGAGGCGAGGGCGCAGGGCCAATGGAATAATTGAGTTGGTTATCTGACCAAGCAGCAGGCAAAGGCGGTGGGAGGCACGCAATCTGGATATGCACAACAGGGGCCACAGGAAAGCTGAGAGATGGGAGGGTGGCCACGGGAGGCTCACCTTCGTGTGGTGGCACTGGCAGTAGACGGAGGCAGAGGTGTGGGGGGAAGGCAGGCAATTTGGACATGCTGCGCAGGCCATGGGAAAGCTGAGAGTCAGTGGGCCGGAGCAGGTGAGGGCCGCAGGACAGCTCATCTTCATGTGGCAGCAGCAGACGGAGACAGAGGCGTGGGGGAAGGTAGGTGATCCTGATGCACCACACGGGCTGCAGGCAAGCCAAGAGACATGAAGATGAGCCTCCTGCGGCACACCGGCTCTCAGCTTTCCCATGGCCCATGGGGCGGATCCAGATTGTGTGCCTCCCCACTGCGCCTCTGCCGCCGTCTGCTGCTTGGACAATTAATCAACTCATCTCCACTGCACGGGCTGTGCAGCCCCAGAGGGTGCTAATAAAGGGGCCAGTGGGCTGCAGTTGCAGCTGGACAACTTTAGCCCCCTCGCACTTGCCACCTTTTGTGCGTGTGCCAGAGGGGTATGGTGCCCAGGCATGCTGATCAACCTGATATCATGTTTTCCCCAAAATAAGCCCTAGTGCTTATTTTGGAGCCCCCCAAAATATAAGACCGGATCTTATTTTCTATGGTAGTAGAACAATCCAGGATTCTTAGCTTCTATGCAATGCTAAAGGAATCAGAGCTAGACATTTCCTGTTTACTGCTTCTACTGAGGAAAGATACGAAGCAGTAGTTATCAGTCAGCATTATGTAGTATAATGTTTGTTACTAATAATCCGCAACATGCAGATATCATGGGATTGGTTTATATGTACAACAACCATGTTTTTCTTGAACTTGGGGCCAATGTTATTTCTAACGGTGACTGCAGTGCGTCCATCTTGTCTAGCTTAATAAAACTTAGTTTTCATGGCATTCAGTTCTTAAATCTCAGATATTTATTTAAAAAATCTTATAGATTACAATAACAACAACAACAACATTTTGTTGTATCAAAATCTATTTTTTCAATGGGTACTTTTTCAATATCAATCTGCAGTTTGTATATATTTTTCAACCACAAATTAGAAAATTACACAAGTTTATTTGGCATTTTTCTCTCTAAAACAATTACTAAAAGACAGACAAGGTGAAATACTGGGCTTAGTTTTATGAGTGAACTGTATTGTGGGTGTTCCTTCATATGTGAATTCATTGATGGTTCAGTACTGTAAGAAAGTAAGATTAATCCCTTTTTCTTAATGCTGTTTCCTCCCATACAATTTTCCAGGTTCTTATATATCTTATGTGAATGTGTATATATGTGTGTGTGCATGCATGTTTGTAAAACTTAAAAAGCAAAAGCAGTGTGGCATGATTTCTGATTTTAGTTTTCTTGCAATCTTGTCAAGTTTATCAGAATCAGATTTCTTCAATATATACTGGGTAGATTATGAGGTAATTTGATTTACTTGCAATTTACATGGAAAATATTATTTATATAGCCTTGTTATATACTTTGTGATCAAATTAAAATAAATATAAAATTAATTCAATTTGTATGATAAATGGGGGCCTTATGAGCCTTTACTCATAATAAATATTCTAATTTTCCACTTCCTATTAAAATACATTAGATTTTATATTTGCTATTTATACTCTGTTACTATATTAAATGTAAAGGTCTATTATGTGTATGTTTATGCTAGATGTATCCAATTTACATTGGTGTTTTAATATATGATTATCATTTTCCACATAACAGCTCAAACATTCAAATTCAGTGAAATAGTTGCTAACTTCTCTTCCATTGGTTTTAGCAAATTTTGAATGACAATGTACTTCCTAAATCACAATAATAACTTATTTAAAGTAAAAAGGTTTAAATTAAACCTGCAAAAAACTATCAGTTTTCCAACTTAACCCTTCACATTCTGGCATTTTCCAGACTGCCAGCCAAATGAACACTTTAGGAGGAGGTGTTTAAATATGTCTGCAGCACCCAGAGAGTTAATCCACCCCATTGTGCATAGGTGTTGGAGCTCTTATGGTATGTAAGCTCATACAAAATTCAGAGTTATTTTGTATTCTCCTTTAATATATACATTTTCCCAATACACACCTTCTGAAAATTTAGTTCTTTTCTTGGTGTAAATAGATATGCATACATGAACAGCTACTAATTAGAGAAGATTGCATATGTATGGAGCTACCATCCTCTCAAATAACCCATATTGATCTGACTCCTATTTATGATTATAATCTTTTATCAATGATATTAACATTTATATTATATACTAATTGCATAGGAAGCAATACAAATATTACAGATTTTAAGAATGTGAAGTCCTAGAAATTGAGTCACTAGAATTGGGGTTGCCAAATTGGGAAGGAGGCATTATTTCACAATTAAAATTAAATAAATAAAGGAAATTGGATAGCCTTATTTAGGCTCAAGGATCATGTGTTTCTGTTAGAGATATACTATTTTCCCTAAAGTTATCAGTGTGCTTTAAAGGGATCTGCACTTGTAAAGGGTCACCTGCAAGATTCTAAATCAAGTGATTTATACTTTGTGTGTTCCTAATTTAAAACTCTTCTACTCAGTCAGCACAGGAAATCCACTTTTACAGATGCTAAAACTATACTCTTAAGCAGTGACATCTAGCAGCCACTAAAACAGAAACAAGGAGAAAGGATAGGGGAGTTGAACTAAAGTTGTTTTAGTTAGGGAGTTGTTTTAACTAAAGAGAACATTTACAGCTACTACTAATCAGGCTTCATGCTGGAAAATAGCCTCATGCAAGGCCATCCAGATTTATCCCTACAAGAAAACTTTTTAAAATGCTTCTGCCAGTATTTGAATCTTGGCAGTTATAGCTACTGGTCAATGGAATACTTTTAGGATACATCTGTTACTGGAGATAAATTGCCACTGTTGGGGAGCTGGTGGAACTACACTTCCACAGAATTATGCCTTTCCTGCATCTAATGTTCATAAATTATGAATTTTCTCTCTCCCCTCCCTCTCTCTCTCTCCGTCTCTCTCTCCGTCTCCCCTTCCCCTCCCCCCTCTCATGCATTATATGTAAATGTATTTATTTAAAACAACTACTGGTATATAATTTCAGAACAGGCCTGTTATATTTTGGTAGTCATATCAACAACTTTAGGTGTGCTATAGTTGGTTTTGTTTCTCTTAAGAAGAAACTGTTGAACATTATTTTTCGAGTATATTGAATTGTATACAAGTATGTTCAAGTATATCAAGTATATTTTGTAGCAAAGCCTTTTTTCCTGTTTCACAAAGCTTAAGCAGTTTATTTCAGGTTTGCAGCACATGTTTTCAATTATATGTATATCATGCTTTCAGACAATAGAAAGGATCACCAGTATCTCTGAAATAAAAGGATATATATGTACACACATATACATACATACATACGTACATGCATGCATACATACATACTTACATAGCCTATATGCAGTATAACCATAGGGCAGGAAATTAAGTTGCTATTTCATACTTCCAATCTTACAATTAAGTGTGCTTCCTGGTCTATCACAGATATTTCTCAACTATTTAGTTGCCTTTTTACTATTAACACATAGATTTTTACATGTTATACAATACAATGTGTTACAGTGTAGCATTAAACAAAATTTTATGTCTATAAATATTTTTACAAAAACATCAAAAGAAAGTGTTTTGAAAATTGAATATACATATTTAATTTCAGGTACTATTGTTATTTCAAAAATGGTTTCTTACAAGCAATTTTTAGGTAGATAAAATTTTATATCAGAGTAATAAAAGATTAAAAATTAGATTTCTAAAGTGAATATTAATAGATTATTAGTGATACTGCTTCTCTAGATAATATTGTAACTAATATAGTTATGACACAAAAAAGTAATGCAATTTACTATACAATAGTTAACAATACTCTCAGTTATCAGCTTGTCTTTATTAATATGTTCCATTATCTGATTTTGAAATGCAGCATTCTTAAGTCAGACCATTTTAAGAAAGTAGTTTCACTGGCTTGATATTCATTGATTTTCAGTTTCAAAGTATGTGGAACTCTTCACATTGGGAAAGCTTGCTTTAGAAAGTATTAGAGAAGTCCCTTTAACGTACAATGTGTGGAAAAAATGATTTTGCGCAGTTATGCTGAAATCAAGTACAAAAATATGCACCAACAATATGCATATATGAATTGCAAGAATCTATAATAGTGACATGCTAAAATGTTAGTATTTCTTAGTTAAATTTTAGAAACTAGAAAGTATACTCTTACAAATTATGTCTTCAAGTCATTTTGGACACCTGGAAACTGTCCCCTGCAGGATTTTTTGGCAGCATTTTTTCAAAAATGCCATTGCCTTCTCCTTAGGCTCCTTAGTCACCTAACTCACCTTGTCCTTAAAGCAGGACAATATCAGTCTCTTGGTTGCTAGCCTACCTCAATACACCAAACTGACTTTATGCATACATGCTTACAGTTTATAATTTAATATATTAGTCAATGATGACAATGTTTAAAATTGTTTCTTTCTTTCATTTTGGAATTTGATATTGTAATAAAAAAAATAAGAGATTCAAAAAAATTTATATACCCACCTCCCTTGCTTTCATTTTTCCATTCCTTGCTTCTTCTCTGGATGTATTCTGAACATTTAAACTTGAATTATTACAGTTTGAATGTGTTACTAAATTGACAACAATCAAGGATCTTGTAGTGCCTGAAATTCAAGAAATATTAAACCTTTTTGGAGGGAGGTCTTCCTCTATGCATGGGGCAATCTGGCGTTGTGCCTAATGTTTCTCTAGTGGGTGCAATCTTGAGCAATTGGGTGCAACTACAAGTGTAGGAAAGGACTGCCAGCCTACTAGCCTCCTGCAGGAGCTTTGACTATGCCAGGGGTGCATCAAGCCGAGACAGCAAGCTTGTCCAGGACTGCTTGCCAGTTTCAAGCCTGAGTTTTATGGTGCCTACATTTATTATTATCACTGCTTGGGGTAATTTTAATTTTATGTATATTCAACCTTTTACTGTGTGAGTGCACATATGTGCATATTTGAAGGGAGTGTTGAGGTTAGCTAGTAAAGTTGATAGCCTGATCTTTTTTATGTGTGTTGCATGTACAACATGCAACAATGGGTGGGGCTCTGATCATACTATTGCAGATACTATTTGGACATTTTTCACTCTAAGTCTCCTGTAAATACCTTTCCTGAAGGTAAACCTGAAAACCTAGACATCTAGATTCAACAATGAAAGTTTTCACAAGATCAAAATTAGGACTATGTTCCAAAGACAATTTGTGGATGAGCATTTAATTAAAACAACAGCTAACTTCCACTATATATCACAAATTGCTGTTGTGTAAAAGATATTCCGTTTCAAAAATGCATTTTCTGCATTTGTATATCGTTCTACAAAGGAGATGGGGAGCTGCTCTTTAAGAAACTTCTTGAATGTAGAAAACTAATTACATAGTTTTTTTAGTTTAGACCCTAAAACCAGGTAAAAAGACCATTAGAATAAAAGTAATAATAAATTTAGGTATTGTACTTAAAGCTTCCTTCAGATCAAAATAGTATGTTTAAAATTGAAGCCTAACTCAGTACTCATCTCCAATATTTTATCAAAAAAATCTGATAAAGATTTTTTAAAAAACGAAAGGTTTTTAACTAATTCTGTTCAACTCTTTTTAGCTGATTTTTTTTCTTATTTAAATAGTTAAAGATATGTTGACTCACAGAAAGCTATTTGGAAGCTCTATGAAATTATAAAAAATAACCAGATACTTACAAGAAGGTAATTTCATTGAATACAACTGTGCCACAATAAATACAACTACCATGGTTGGTAACTAATCTTTAGATAAAAAGTATACCTTAAATTGTATTTTGATGAAAAACAGTAGAATGCTACCCTATAAAAATGTAGTATTTGCATTGATATTTGCTCAAACTAATAAAACATTTACTAATCTTAAAGAGAAAGCAAGCTGTTTTAAATGCTATCCTCATAATCCCTTCCCATTCATTATTTGAAGTAGGGCAGATGGAATTTGAAGTCTAAAACATCTGGAGAGCATAAGGTTGACTACTCTTCTATTTAACCTTAGCCAGCTATCAAAAATATATAAAATCTATGCTAAGGTTTTGCATAATAAACAGAGACAGGAACATTTTTCTACTAGAATTTTACTTGAGCAAAGTATAATGAAGCATGATAAGCCACAGGAACTAAATAATGTTTACATGTTACCTGTTATTCCCTACCTTACCTGTATTACCTTGCTCAGGTTATGAGTTTCTTCTATTTAAAACAAAACACAGTAAATTTTAAACCATTTAAATACAAGTTAAATTTAAATTGGCAGTGTTAGAGTCTGGTAACATACAGTTCCTAAAACACTTTAAATATATCTATACTCTACACATTTCTAAAATATTAGATTAAATTTTCTAAAGAATTTCTTAACTCTAACATTTGGAGACATTCTGCACAAAGCTTTATGGATTTTAGTAATCTGATCTCTGTGACTTCCTCCTTTTGGTCTTTCTTCGTGTTGCAGCAAGAATAATGATAGTATCTGTCACATTCTTTGGATGACTTAAGATAGCTGTGTTCTGAGTTGGGGGCTGAAAATTATGAACTCTTGCTTTTAGAAATGTGACACGGGGGTAGTGAACTATATTTTAAAAAGCTTTAGCATTAGATAGTGCACTGCCAAGAGAACTGAATTTGAAAGCTGGAACTTAAAGTAGCCTTTATCTTTATTATTCCTTAGATTTTTTTTTAATATCTTAGAATTTGCTAGGATTAAGAGCACTTGAAAACTCTCTAAAATGAATTATTGGAATCCCCAAGCGAGTTAATTATGAGATATTGTGAAGAATTTTAAACATCATCTATATATTCACTTGTATAGTTTACAGAGATATTGGTGCTTTAGTAAGTTTAAATTATTTAATAAACTTAGCAAATAGGGAAAATAACTCAAAAAGCATTTTATTCTTCAATTACTTTGCTCTGCTCTGTATAACCAGATTCAATCTTTCTTGTGAATTTGGACTTAAAGTATATTAAGGGAAAAATAATTTACCTAAGATGATACTAAAAAGAAGATTTTTTCACAGCATATTGGTGTATTTTGTTAGGATATGCCCACGAGATACAGCACATAGAGAAGAGACATAGATATAGATATAAAAATGCCTTTTTCAAAGCAATTTTGTACATATTAGATTTTAACATTAATGCCTAATAAAGAATTCTTTAAAAAAACTTAATCATTACATATTATTGGATAATATTAAATAAATGTGCTCTAGAGACATTACTAATCTGATAATGATGACCAGTTAACTAAATTATTAACTCTAGTATTAACTAATTTATAAATAATAGAGAGAAAAATAGGTCTGCATTTACATATGTGTCCATCTGTCTGCTTTTACAGTTTTTGTCTTCAATCAGTGGGTGAATTGGTTTTAATCCAAACAGCAGCCTGATTTTCCCCTCAAAATGTACTTTCTTTGGTCTTGTTTATTGGTGGGGAGGAGGGATTTCCTTGACAATAGCTAGATCTTAATAGGTCCTTAAGAAATTTCATCTCTGTAACCACATTAGATATAATGTGAGTGGCAGAAAAATCTCCATGGATAATTCTGGGTTAGTAGATTGTTACCATCTCAGTGTTGCTGAAATCTCTAATCTCAGGTCAGCCTGAAGCAGCAGTGCATACAATCCTGTTGCCTGATGCAGCATGAATGAAAATGCTTTCTGTCAGAAACATGTGGTCTCTTCAGTCCAGAGCCTGTGTAAATCCTGTGTAAATAGAAGGAGGCTAACAAAGGATGAGCCCCTGCAGCTCAGAGCATTTGGAGCCATTTGGGGGCTGAATTTGCTAAATGCTGCTTATACCGCCTGAAAAGTTGAAGAGAAAAGAGTTTAAATTCCCTTCTTTTTTCTCTTTCTACTCATACCCTGGGGGGAGGGTGTTCAAGGCCAGAAAAACTTGAGGTAAGACTATAAAAACTCTTTTTCAGTGCTCTTTTGAGTATGGAAAAGGTGGCCCGGTTCACCGTCCCTTCTCTAATATCGGAAAACCCACACAGTTTGTAAATGTTGCATGTGAAGTATTTCATTCTCCCTTCTATGAATTACACAGAAGAAAACAGAATTCAGTTTTCCTCTAAATTAACATATATAGACTATATAGCATAGCTGATTAGTAAAAGAACTAAACAATTAGTAAATTTGTTTCATTTTCTGTAATAGAATTTTGCAGAGAGAAAGTCCCTCTCAAGAACATTGACAAGATAAAATTGGGGATCTAGAACTTAATGCTAATAATTCAAAATATTCTCCAAGGAAAATTATTGCACAAATATACGGGTTTTTTTTTTCAAATATTCTTTCTCAGCTATAAGTATAGTTTACTGAGGTCTATAAGAAAATGGAAAAACAGATATCCAGTAGACCTGAAGTTTATTTCTTTTGTCTAAATAGTATAGACTGCAACTTATTTTGAAGAATTATATTCAATTAGAGTATTTAAGGGAAAAAATAACTCACACTATAGTATCTTAACTGAAAATCTATATAATAAGCTACTAAGTGATGTAACTCTTAGAATAGTGACATTGAATAGTATCATGGTTTATCATGAACCATGTATTAGAATATTGTTTGGGCCTTTTTAAATGAAATGTGTTACATCCACCCAATTGCAATCTCTTTTATTTCTATAGTTTAAGCACACATGCATACAGAAGGTCTACTGATGGAATGAACACTGAAAGAATTTTAGAATGGTGTATGTAAATAAAACCACCACATCTTGTTTCTTCTTAATTCTGTCCTGATAATGAAGTACTGCTGCATTTGGTGTGAACGACTGTGACATAGCAGCACTGCAGTTTTCTACCAGACTGCTGGCCTCTGGCTGCTCATAATAGCAGCTATTATGACATTGTGCTGGAGCAAAAGTTGTTATATTCTCATTATGACATTTATTGTCTAGGATACCCATGTTCAGAATCAAGTGTAAGGCTGCAAAATACAAGCCCTTTTTGTTGCAAATAGCAAAAAGGCTAGCAAAATTCCACACGTATTCTTAGCAAACATATATTTTGCAGAAATAGAAGTATTCCAGAGCTGGATTATTTCTTTGTTCATTTCTAAAATAAACAATCCAGAAAGAGCATTAATTTACAAACGTTGTTATACACCTAAATATCTTAATACCCCATTATGTAGTTTGCATTGTTTGTAATTATTATGTAATTAGCACTATGTAGTAGAAAGAACTATTACTGTAACTTAAAATGTATATGTAATGTATGGATGAGGCTCTGAACATAAGAATAAATATGTAATGTTTCTTGATGTGGGAACACTCTTTTCTGTAACAGGTGGCATTTAGAGATCATAGGAACCAGTAGCATACTGTGCAAATAGTACTTCTGTATGGCAAATACAGGCAATTTAGTTCATTTAGTTCATTTAGTGACTGTTCAAAGTTATAATAGCATTGAAAAAAGTGACTTATGACCATTGCAGCATCCCCCATGGTCACTTGATCAAAATTCAGATGCTTGCAACTGATTTATATTTATGACGGTTGCAGTGTCCTGGAGTCATGACCTTCTATCAAGCAAAGTCAATGGCGAAGCCAGATTCACTTAACAACCCTGTTACTGACTTAACAACTGCAGTGATTCACTTAACAACAGAAGGTCATAAAGTGGAGCAAAACTCATTTAGCAAATGTCTCACTTAACAACAGAACTTTTGGGCTATATTTGTCATCATATGTCAAGAACTACCTGTACAACTCCTCATTTTGAATTACCCCACATAATTTTTCAGATGCTTTTGGGAAAATTTACTGAAAATTAATTTCCAGTTTTATAATTTCTCTTAGAATAATTCTTATTCTATGAATGGCAGTGACTAGAGTACTATTTATCCTGAAAAGATTATAGGTCTAAATAATATGCGGAGCAAAATGCTCATCTAAATAATTGTAATACTCCTTTTTGTTTCTATTCAAAACTAAGTTTCATTGGATTTAAATACTTTTTAAATTCTCCATCAAGTTGAGCTTGAGTCTTGATAACTTCATGGATATATTTGTGTAATTTTCTTAACAGCAATAGGAGGATGTTTTGCCATAGCTTTCCTCTACCATGCTTTTCTTTTAAAAAAAGAAAACCTTTTGCAGTCTAGTTCTCATAGGATTGATGCATCTTATTTGCTTTTTATTTCAAAAGTTATGCTTCTGCAATAAAGACATGAACCTGTTTTCCCTTTTCCTTAACTTTTTAAACAAACTGCATTAGGTTTATATTAATCTGCTCCTGTAGTTAAAACAAATGTATGTGGTTTGTTCTGTGCAAAGTTTGGATAGCAGCTGAGCTTACATAGAAATGATGCAAGTCTGATTGTAAGGTTAAATTGCAGGATCTTTTTGAACTGTAGTTTACATTATATTCCCAAGACTGTTGGATATAAGTTGTTCTTGTTCAGAGTTCAAATATCTGTTGTTATTAATTGTTATAATGTTATTTGTCACATTTTTCTGTTCACCTCGGGAATTCTAAGCTATTTTAAGGTGCTATATAGTGACAGATCAGAAGTGCGAAGTAACTCGACACTTTTTTACCCATTGCAAACTAATGTACAAAGTAGCACATAAAACATGCAGACTTAATTTACTAAATTTAAAAAGGATACATTTACAATATATCAGACAGACAGAATTTATAATTCTTTACAAAATTTCACACAAGCCAAAAAATCCAGTTATGACACTGCAATTATTGTGTTTCTTCTACCAAATACATATGAAAATATAAGTTAACAGATATTCAGAAATTACCATCTATATAGGGTGAGGTATAGTTCTCTACAGCTTTCTTGGAACAACAGCGGCAATTAGGACTGGGGTCTTTGAGAAAAATGCTTTGACGTAAAGCTCTTTTGATAGTATATATTCACTTTGAAAACAGAATGAAACATAGTTAGAAAGCCAATGGGAGAAAGTCATGCCAGCAACAGCATTAAATACAACTGGTCTACATTGTCCCTGGAGGAAGTACACTATATAACACAACAGTGGTTGAGATCTAGGAGAAGATTGACAGCTTTGTGCATTGCTGCCGGGGAGGTGGTGATGCAAAATATCTAACATGAAATGCAACATATAAGAAAATCTTCTGGGGGCATGGATCATCCATTCCTAGAAGATTCCTGAGGTCTGTGGACGTTGAAAGTGTAGGAATGTCTTTCTAGGAATGAAACTTACATGTGTGCACATGTGCACATACAAACTCATAAACCTATCCTTTTGGGGAATTTTTAAAAAACTACTGCCTCTATGTGTTCCATTTTTTTTACAGAGGGTTAAAAAAGAGTAGGAAGTGTGTAATGTACAGAACTAACCTGTTTTACAACATTAAGTAAAAATGTTAGTAATCTTTTCAAGTTTAGAACTTTGTATATGCAGAGATAATATTCAGCAACTCAGACAGACAGACTTAAATATTAGTTTAAAAGGCATTGAGTGTCAGGAATAAGATTTTTCAATCTTCCTGTTAAATAGACATTCAGTTTGTAATTATGCTTCTGTAACAAACACTGAGTATCTTGGCTTTTTGTTTCATTGCTTGTTTTGTTTTTTGCATTAGGTTTTGGTTAATAAGTAAAGTTTACTTAGAGATAATAGGATTTATTGAAACAGTTTATATGACTTTTTTCATAATAATTCACAGTTCACCAACTTTGGTCTCGATTCAGACTAATTCCACTTTTGAACTTGTTATAAGGTATAGCTCCAGTTATTAATTATAATGAAATCTAAAAGTATTCGGATAAATATTTCTTCATTTATAATGCAGCTGTCAGGTTTACACTTTACCATTACGTGTGAGTATCCCTATTAAAAATCAGTTATTGATGCTTGTAGAATTTTAATTATAATTTTGTTTCCAATACCTAGTTTTGTTCTTGTATAAATAGTTTTTGTATATGTTGAGTTAAAGTCATTACTGACAATTACAGTGTAGGAAAGTAAGTATTAGCCAAGTTTAACTAGAGGAATCTGAATCAGGCTGTGTAATCATCTCTTAATATCAATTTTAAAATTGAAGTGCTATTCTGATAATTTTGAAGGTCCAAATTATGTCGTACATAACATCCAAAATCTCCATGAATGTACACACACACACACACACACAATCATTGGCCTAGAGAGTAACAGTGCATGAGTTCATTCGTATAATTTTGGAATGTTTTTCATCTGTCTGAGAAAAGGAGACAGGTTAAGGAAGTATTATTTTCTATCTGCAGCCATTATCAGCATGCATACATAGAGTTTTAGTGAAGACAAAGATATCTTTATCTCGACAATGGATAGGCCTACTGATTTCAAACTTGCACTTTTGCCGTAGATTGTATTTGCCCCTCCATCTCTGGGTACTGTTTTTCAAAATTGCCTGAGGCTACAGTACAGCACCTCAGATCCCCAAGGCCCATTGCCTGGCTCCTAATAGCCACTCTCCATCTGTGTCATATGAACAGCTGATGAGATAGCTCCAGTCTCTGTATTTTGGGAGCACATCCACCCAGGTTAAAATGCTGGGGTTGCCAAGGAGCAGTCAGAAGCCATTAATGTTGTGAAAATTTGCCTTGCAGCAGTTCCTTGGCATAGTGGAATTGGTATGAATGTAAAAGGATTTATGCTTATGGACGCATAGATGTAGGATGGTGGACTACTAGGAAAAAACCCTTCTAAAATAGCATTTTTCCAAAGCAGATAGCTGAAGATGGTCTGATGTCTTTTCCTTAGATTGCTCTTCAACCTTTCTATTTACCTTTTATTTGCCATAAGTCAAAAAAAAGGGGGGGGGAAAGAGAGAAAAGTGAGTCCCCTTTGGCAGATGGAAAGGAACTACTCAGCCTTGGGGCAGGGTGGTTGTAATGAAATGGCCTGTCATTCTGTAAATAGTGAGGACCATCTTTTCTATGTGATGGAAGATATCACATTGCAGTTAAAATGGGAATGTCAATAAAATTAATCTTCCAGCTCTTTGCTCAGATTTTTTTTGTTTCTTTTTTTAAAGAAGGTTAGGTGGTTGCAACCCTGATGCATTCATGCATGTATGCTTAAGACATGCCAAAGAAAAGGTGTGTGAGTAGAACAGATAAAGGAGAAATAAAATTTAAAGTTTGGAGGAAAACAGACTGTATAACTATAATGCTTTTAATTTAGCAGTGCTAAAGAACTAGAAGAGGCTAGAGGAATTAGTTTGTGGTTCTGTAGCATTCCTCAGGAAGCTATGAAGCCTCTGACTCAGGCTACATTGAGCACAGAGTTTATTGTTTTAGGCTTTCTTGGACAAGGTTTTTACTTAGCATGGGATTTATGGCATTTACTGCTAATGAATGTCTATTCTTAAATTACAAAACCACCGTCTCAGTGCAATTCCCAGATGTCCTTCCAGGACCTCAGCTTCTTAAACACCAGCAGGGAGCATAAACTCTCCACTTCTCTGTTTTCCTCTTTCGTGTGGCTCCGGGCTAATGATGTGTAAGGAAAACACAGCAATCTATAAAGTCTCAGTGCTGTCCCAGTATTCTTCATTTATTTTGCATTTGATTATGCCACAAGTCGGATCTTGTTTCTTTCCTTTTTTTAAGAGTTATTAGTTCAAATATTAATGTAGGAATATGGCATATATTGCTGCTCTTGATTGATGCCTTCCCAAAAACAGGAAGACGTGCTCGTATGAATTTTAAGAAAGTAGGGGTCCTGCAATGCCTTGCCAGAAGAGTTTTTCAGATACATAATTTAGATGCCCTCCAGGCATGCTTTCAAGGCATTTTTGCTGGAGGGCAAGAAAAAATAACTATGACTGTTAAAAGTAAATGATTTTTTGCTAATGCACAATTAATGCCAGGAAAAACCACTGAAGAGAAAGATGTTGATGGAAAGTTCTGTTTAAGTGAGCGCCCTACCTTGATGTACATCTTTTTTTTTTTTTTTTTTAGAAATAGGATAATAATCACTGATGCAGACACAAAGGTTTTCGTGTCTTGCAATAACTGTTCAGGATCATGCTAGAAATGTTTGTGTTTGTGGACTTGCGTCTACAAGCTTACATGTATGTATGCATTATAAGTAGATGAGAGCGTATAGGGAAGGGATGAGCTGATAATACGTTACATTCATTGAACAGTGAAATATTTATTGTCACCTATGCAGAGGGTTCAAAATATATAGACCACAGAACATTTAACTTGATGGCTGCAAGGAATGCATTTATAGTATAGTATTTTCTTGTAGTAGATTTTCACATATTGTACCCTATAGTTTACAAAGAGATATTGCACCATGTGAAATACATATCTATAATTGAATTAATGGTCTGTGTATGTATGCAGCATAAAATTAATATTTGGATGGACAATGATTTCTAACTTTTTATATTTCTATCAAAATTATATTTAACACATTAAAAATACTGGTATCTTCATATATGAATAAGAGTTCATTAGTGCTTGAGTTGTTAATCTGATTAATCAAATGGGTTTACAGTGGTTGTTTATTATCTCTTGTCCCATTTCTTTTTCTTTTAGGGGATGGTTTAGACAACAGTGTAGCTTCTCCCGGCACAGGTGATGATGATGATCCAGACAAGGATAAAAAACGTCAAAAGAAAAGAGGAATCTTCCCCAAAGTAGCAACAAATATAATGAGAGCGTGGCTTTTCCAACATCTCACAGTAAGTGGACTTTTAAAAGAATTTAAAGAATTTTAAAGAATTCTATTGAACAAAAGTCCTTATAGTTAATTTTCCTTTTAGAATTTATAGATCTATTCACTTATTAGTTTAATATAAAACAAAATTTGATTTTGCCATTGGGCCTGGGGATCTCATGGGATGCCTGTGAAATGTTCCATTGTGCATAAGTTCCATTGTGCATAAGTTTAGAAAGCACTCGCCCTTGATTTTTTTTGTTATTATATAATGTTTAACTGTTTTTATTGTACAGGTAGTCTTCATTTAGTGATCACAATTGTGAAAGCAACTGTGTTGTTAAGCGAAGTGGTTGCTATGTGAAACATCCTTTACATATGTTAATACTATTAGTGAAATACTAATTCACTTTTTACTTAGCCTCACAGACCCACAAAGGTTACAAATGAGTGTCTTGGTTGCAAAGTTTCTTTTTCATCATTGTTATAACTGTGAATGATTGCTAAATGAGGCAGTTGCTAAATGAGGACTACCTGCATTTAATGGGTTTTGTTTTAATTAAGTTGCTTGTATAGTTTTATTTTTTAATTTTGGGTACTGCTTTGAGTCATAAATATGAGATGTGAGGCTGTATAAATTCAATAAATAAAGTAGAATAAAATGTATTCAGATATTGTAAATTGATATTTTTCTTTGATGTAAATTTTAGAGTAATATGTGTGTGCGTGTATAATATATGAATGATCTCAAGTAAAAAAATACAATGAAACGTAACAATTAATTTTGGTGTCTATATGATAGCTTCTCTGGTACCTTCCACATGTGCCAGCCTTTATTTTCTTTAATTCTTAGCACATCTGGAAGACACCAACTTGGAGAAGATTGGTTCATGGTCCTAGATTTCACACACATACATACAGAAATTATGTGATCATCAGTGAAGGGTCAGCCAAGCTTAAATAACTTTTCAAGGGTTATTGTGAACCAAGCGGTTCTGTGGAATGATTTATGTTATTTAATGTGAGTTTCAGATTTTCCCAGAATTAAACAGATGCGATTAGTCCCTAGATTAGACCGTTCAGAATAGTGGTGGTATATTCATTTTGGAATGTACAGTACTTTTGTATGTATATTCCAATAAGGTACAAAAGTTCTATAAAAATATTTTTGTGTTGTAAAAAGGATATCCTTCTCAATCCTATCTATTTAAATTGCTCTTTTAATCTCTTATTTTAAAAGCTAGCCATATTGACTTTAGGGTTAAAAATTGGGAAAGGAATATTTAATAGCAAGCTATGCTGTTTGCAACTGGTATTTTGAGATGGTATTTTTTTTACTATTATCATTTAGGCAGGAAAATATATATCTACAAAAGTAGTAGTCCCTTAATTTTACATGGAATTAGAAAATATATTCTTATAAGAACTAATAGTTTAAAAGAAAGCCCATGGTGAACTATCATAATGATAAGTGCTAACTTAGGTAGTCCTTGATTTACAACCACAATTTCTGTCTAAGCAAGGCAGTTGTTAAGTGAGTTTTGCTTCTTTTAACAACTTTCTTGCCACAGTTGTTTAATGAATCACTGCAGTTGTTAAGTTAGTAATATGGTTGTTAAGTGAATCTGGCTTCCCCATTGACTTTGCTTATGAGAAGGTCACAAAAGGTGATCACATTACTCCAGGACACTGCAACTATCATAAATATAAGTTAGTTGCCAAGCATCTGAATTTTGATCACATGGCCATGGGATGCCGCAATTATTGTAAGTATGAAAACCAGTCATAAGTCACTTTTTTCAATGCCATTGTAACTTCAGTCACTAAATGAACTGTTGTAAATTGAGGACTAGGTGTATTAACATTATACATTTTTGTTCATATGGTAATTAATTTCAGTGTCATAATCCCTTTGATGATACCTGTTTTACTTATGGTAGTGACTACTCAACATTTCTCAGTAGCTGGTAGAACAGCTTTAGTGGCTAGGCAGCAATAGAACCACAATTCTAAATCTTCATTTTGATGTAAGAGCGTTATTAGCAAACTAAGGTGAATTGATCTGGCCTAAAGGGTCAGGATTATTTCAAATAGCCAGCCTTTCTGTTCGAGTAGTGGTTATTTTTGCCTTCCAGCTATGGCCATTCCAAAGGTCAGGTGCCCCATAGTACCCGGTTGGCTCAGAGGAATTAGACAGAACATGAGTCTCTGGGCTGATTACTTAACCAAAGACAAAATAATGAGTCCTAAGCAAATACTGACTAATTGAAAGGGCTGTAAATCCATTACATATTGGTCAGGGATAATCAGGAGTATTTAATCACTTTTATCTATTCAAGAGCACTGAAGCTGCAACAGCAAAGCCCTGAACCTTGCCATGTGCTTATTATTCTCATCATTATCAAAATTACTTCACAGCTGTTCTTTGCTACATCACCTCAGCTGGAGATTTACTAACCTGTAAAATGTTTTTAATTTGGAAGTTGAGTGTAACGTGAATGATTTTTTCAAAAGTTAAGGAAGTGGTTTGAAGAGCAGCACAATGATAAAGAAAAAAAATTGGGGCTATGAGTAATTTCTTTCAGTTCACTTAAGTTTACTATTAATTTCTCTCACCAAATCGTCTACATCATTTCTATGGATTTCTCCACTGCTTTTTGTTCTAAATGGCTGTGTGAAAATTGTTCAGGGCATGCTTCCAATAGAAGAATTTGTGTATATTGTATCTTGAATATAATGTTCCAGGATATTATTTTGTCTTGAAATTTGTGCTTTTTTTTTTCAAACTCACTTTAAATGACTTAAAGAAAATCAAAAGCTTTGATGAGGATGATCTTTGAATAAGTTAAAAAAAATACCGTCTAGTTTTTAATGAGTTTATAGATGTCAAAGAATGTACTAATAATTCTTCAGCTTCAGAATGATAGTGCAGACCTCTGATTAGTGAATTGAAAATTCAAAAGACGTTTGCTCTAAATGCATGTAGACAAGGAAAAAAAATCTTCCTCTTAAATAGTGCCTCATTTCTTTATTTTTTTTTCTTTTTGGTTCTCAAACAATGTAGTTCTTTCAAAATATAACTTTTCTCCAACCACAAAAATAAATGTTATTTTTATAAATATTGTTTCAGAGAAAATTCATTATAAAAACAGCTTCTAATTTTAAACTTTTTCTGTTCATTACTTCTCTAACCTTATTTCAAATAGGTTGGTCCACCCTTTTGTGCTGTGTGACCTATTCTTCTATTACAATAATCTTACAATGTACCCTTTTCGCTCTTTCTTTAAAGAAGAAACTAATTGAATTATCTCATTATTTTAATTTGTTAAGCAAATGTATTTTACATCCCAGGATGTGTTCTTAAAGAAGGGGCTGCTAAGGCTTTGCCCCTTGAATGGCCCATTGGTGCATTTTGACATTCATGCATTCTCATTAATGAAAAGAACATAAAAGGACTTTGGCTGTATTTTATTTTTTCAAACACCCAACCAGTATGGAACAACTTTTTCCATAACCCACAGGGGTCTCTCTACATATGTTCTCAACTGCAAGCTATTGTCATCTATTTTGAATACCTGAAAAGGACAAATAAAATACTAAAGGCCAACTGTAGCAATTGTTAGTTGTTAGTTTCAGTATGACAAAAATCATTAACCTACTCTTGGTCCGGCAGACAAAGGACTGAGAAAAACTCTGAAGTCACAAAACATTTTTGTATGTGAAATATTTGATTAGGTACAAATATACATACTTACATACAGACAGACAGACATATTCTTCTATTAACAATATTTAGTGCAATAAATATTCTACAATATAATTCAGACTTAATCTCCTGTATATTTCTTTTGAAACTCGATTATAATTCTTCATTAATTAATTTGACCCATTGACATTAACATTTCATAATGTTATTTCCTAATTATTAATATTACAATTCCATAATCCTACTTTTGGAACAACTTCAAAAATACAAATATAGGCTATATGCAAAACTATTTTCTACACACATTTTCTCTGCTTCCTTTATAATTCAACCATGTTCTTATTATGCAATTGGGAACTGCCTTATGTATGGTATTACAATAGTACAGGAAGATGAAAGGATCTGAGGATGAATTGCTTGGAAGCATACTTGCTTATTCTGGATAATATCCAGTATTTGAGTGGGTAAAGGAAATCCTAACCTGGTAGTATAAGCTTTTCAGAAGTACATAAAGATTATGATATCAGAAAGGTAAACCTGACATTAGGGCTGTTGTTATTTCACTTCAAAGAGAGTTAAAGAAAAGGAACAGCAAGAAATCTGACCCATGCAAGGTTTATACATAGCCTTGGAAAGCTATTTTTTTTTCTTCAATGCCAAACAGCCTCTTAGTACACTCAATTAGTCTTTCAGACATCTCTGTTTTCCTTTTTCAAGTGCTCTCCCCTGCAAATAACATATTTGATCATGAATGAAAACAGGAAGTATTTGTGTACAAAGATACCTCTTGCTCACACTTGTGTTGAGCTAAAAGTTTTCTTATCATAGCAGCCACAGAAAAACTTACTGCATGATGTAAAACTGTTTTCAAGATAGATGTACATAATCAGAACAGGCAGAAGTTGCAAAGGAAGGAACTATGTAAGTTTATGATTTTTTACTTTTAGTCATCTGATTTTTTTCCTGCAGCAGAGATGAGAATTGCACATTGATTCCATTCAGTCTTATTTCCTTTTTAGAGGTATCTGATATAGAGTTTCGATTTAAGCTCACATTAATACATTTTAATTTTTAAAAAGACAAATTTTTACCCATTTTTACCATTTAAATAGTTTTTAAACTTAAATGTTTATGTTTATTACCATTTGAAAAGAGCAGCTGAAGTTTGTTCCAATTATAAGTCTGTAAATCATTGAATATTATGAGATCTCTGTGTTGCTCACAATTGCTTCCTGAATTGTAGGTTAAAATACTTGTTACATATGATATTAAACTAGTTCTGAAACACTGAGATTTGAAAGAATAAACGCCAGTAGAATTTAGGAAATGTCCATAAATGAAGCTGGCCAAGGGCATAATTTATACCATTAACTATTCTGTTCTGAATAATATTAACTGGTTACATAGAACTGAGCCTCTATCATAAAACTCAAAGGCTGGAATGTTTTCGATCAAAATAGGGATGGGAGGAATATTATTAATGATAACTGCATCATCTTATTAATTTGTTTTAGTGCTTTAGATGATTATTCCTATCAAATTCAAGCCAGTTGGTAATGGTACTCTGTTGCTGTTTGAAACCATTAAATTTCCTCCTGATTGTTCTCTTCTCTTTCCACATTTCCAGCATTAAGCATTATAGACTTTTACAGAGAACTAACTCTTCAAATAATGGATCCAAAGTATTATACTTTGAGATTGGTTTTGTGCTTTGAGTAAGAACTTCAAGTTGATTTGTTCCATGATCCATTTGTTTCTTTTCTTGATTATCCATGATGTTCTCAAGATGTCTCAAAGGTTCTTTTTCAAAAGGCAACTGGTCTTTCTGGTTTTTCTTTCAAGACGTTTTGGTTCTCATCCAAGAAACTTCTTCAGCTCTTGAAAAGCGCCTTTGGGACAACCATGACTTGGATGACTGAGAATCTCCATAGATATTCTCAAGAGTTTTCATGACCATCAGATTTCAAAAGCATTAATATTCTTTCTATCCTGCTTCTTTGAAACCCAACTTTGACTTCCATAGGATGTCAAGGGAAAAGCATTGCTTGTACAATTCAGATCTTTTTAGTATAGACACATTTCCAGCATTTGAATATTTTTGGCAAAGCCTTCATTGCTGCCTTACTAAGGAGTAGAGGGATTATAGTAATTAACAACACTGGATGGATGTTGGAATTATATATGACAGTGGATATATATGACAGAAATTAGCACTGATCTTTCCTACAGACTGCATCAACCTCTGAGTAAAGTACTGATCAGTACTTTGACTCATGACAAAATTATAGCACATAAAAAGTGTGAGTTATTTTACATTGTTCTTTATAATGAAACAAGGGAGAGGCCATTTTGAAATGCACGTGGAGACAAATCTAGAGGTTCCGTGTAAGAAATAATTTGGGCTGTATTATAAAGTTATCTAAATCTATATTAATGTATTTTTAAATTACAAAAAGGTAATCATCAAATGAGATAATCCTTTGAACTCTATTTTCCCATTTGATAATTAATTGTTTTCATCTGATAATTGTGTGGAAGTAAAAAATGTTTGAAAAGTCATGTTAAATGCCAAAACAAACTAATTCTCAGTGGTCCATGCTGATGAATTCAGCATAATTATCTAAAATGAGGTTTTCCCAAAGCCACAATGTTAGGATAGTTGTCTTTGGAACATAATAATTTCATATAAGGAGAAAAAGCTACTAGGAGAGGAAATGGCATGTAATATTTCTGATTGAGGAAGAACTGAGACTGTGATGGACTTAGAAACTGATCGCCATGTTTGAGCATTTTCTGTGGAATGTTCAAGTTCTGATTAGATTGCTCCAATAACTGTTGTTTTACAATGGAACAGATTATAAGAGTGGTATTATTATGAATACAAGAGATTTCAAAGAATGACTATATGGCAAATAACAAGCATACAAAAACTTGAATCAGGAAAGGGTTTCAGATTGTCCAGCAAAATTACTAAATAAATTGTCTCTTAGTATCATATCATTACAAAGGAAGCCAATGGGAAAAAAACAAAGCATAGTGCAATTGGTTATCCCAAATTGTCCACAAAGCCAATTTCCTTTTTAAGAGCATAATGGATAGAAGAATGAAACAAATACTGTAATTAAAAAAATCCCAAAATTATGTGTGCAGAAGTTTTTAAGGTCACTTTAGAATCGAAATGTTATCAGTTATAGATAACTGGTATTATATTGAAGGGACAATAGAAAACATATTTTGATAGCCATAAAATGTGGGGCTAGGTCCATGATGGCGAACCTATGGTACGGGTGCCACAGGTGGCACGCATAGCCATATCAGTGGGTACATCAGCTCAGCTCCGGCACACATGCACATGCTGGCCAGCTGATTTACGGGCCTTTTGGGCTCACCAGAAGTAGGGAAACAAGCTGTTTCCTGCCTCCGGAGGGCCTGGGTGGAGGCCCATTTTTCTTTCTCACCTGGCTCCAAATACACTCTATGCATTTGGGGAGGGCGAAAACAGCCTTCCCCACCCCCTCGGAGGCCCTCAGGAGGCCCAAAACGGCCTGTTTCACAACTTCCGATTGGACAGGAAGTGATATTTTTTTGCTGTCCCCAGCCTCCAGAGACTCCTAAAGAGGCTCTGGAGGCTGGGGACAGCAAAAAAGTCACTTCCTGTCCAACCGTAAGTTGGGAAATGGGCCATTTCAGGCCTCCGGAAGGCCTCCGAGGGGGTGGGAAAGGCTGTTTTCATCCTCCCCAGATGCATAGAGAGGATCTGGAGCCAGGTGAGAAAGAAAAATGGGCCTACCGGGCCATCGCGTGCCAGGAGCAGAGGTGGGAAGGGGGATCACGTGTGCATGTGCAGGGCGGGGCACATAGAATTATGGGTGTGGGCATGTGCACACACAAACCTCCCCTGTCCCCCCTCCTGGCATGCAATGGCAAAAAAGTTAGACATCACTGGGCTAGGTGAATCTAGGATGAATATTTTGAGCATCATGAAGTAGAAATGCTCACATAGAGTAACTTCATTGCTTTGAAATAGTGGATTGCCTAGAAAAGGATGTTGATGATATTTATGAATGTTTTATTAATATTTAATTAAAAATTCATTTAAAAACCTTTTCTATATGCTTCTAAAACTTCTCTGTCTGTTTGTAACCATTAATTGGACGAATGGTGCATCTTGGGGCAAAATTTTTTGAATCAAGGTACATCTAATGGGCTAACATCTGAAATCTGGGACTCATTACTTGTTTTAAGTATCTTCAAACCAGTTGTATTAATAAAGCAGCTGCTGTTGCATTGCTCTGCAGTGCAGCTGTGGTGACATTTTAATAATTTCCAATGCTCCATGCAAGCTTCCTACAAGGAAAATCAGTGGGAAAAGTGGCAGGAAATCAGACATCACTCCTGCTTCCACTGTTTTTTTGAGTCCATTGGATGGCTCAGAGGTAGTCTGATTTGAATTAAAGTCAATCTCCTTTCTGTGACAGTATGGATATTTCTCCACCCTTAACCCAAACTGGCAGGGATTAGGTTTGGAACTAATACAGCTACTAGCAATGCATTTGGGCTTGGACCTGCACTACCTACTGTAATCAGTTTTATTTATCTGATTTTTCTAGCTGCCCATTTCATTAAATGATTCTGGGTATTGTGGGTAATATACTAATTTTTTAAAATTAGGATTTTAAAATGTTATTTTGTATCTTTTTGATATTTCTTAATTCTTCTTTCAGTTTAATAATGATGGAAAAATATATGGATTCAGTGAGTGGTGAATGGAAAGATAAAGAGAAAAGGGACAGAGCTGCATTTACTGCCTTACTTGGAACTGTGAAACTTGGTGGATACATGTTCTATATAAATTCTTTTCCAGCTATTTCTTTTAAGATAGCTTACTGAAAATATCTTCCTGTAATCTTCAATTCCTCCAATAGATTGGTCTCCAGGAATTGATTTGAGGACAACCTACTTCCATCCTTGCATTAGATATGGTTTTAGAATTGTTTCTGTGATTCTTTTGAATGGAAGATGTTTGAGAAAGATTTTAACATTTTCAGATAGTTTCTGTGAAAACAGATTAAGAAAATGGTACCACAAAAAGAAACCTGCCATTGAGAGAATAATTCATATGTACAGATTTTACTTACATTTCTGTTTTATTTTAATATTTTCTACTCTATATGCAAATTGCTGAATATATAAATTTCTGTCAAAGACTGGAATAGTTGTTTTACAAGTTTGCACAACTTACCTTTATGTTTTTCCTTTTGTTATTATTTGCTGAAGGTTAATCAGTGAGATTTTAATAAACTGGAATATCTAAAGAACTTTAGGCCTGTATACTTAGAAGTTAACATTTCAAAAGCATGCTATCTACTAGATCTCAAAGAACTGACTCACTTCATTGGCTCCCTCAGTACCATGTTAAAATCTCTATACTGTATTCATTTGGTATGTAATCCAAAACCATTGAACATTTTATAATGACAATCTAGTTTTTATGATATATAAAAGAGAATGAATATATTTTTAAACACTGTATTGATTTCTCTATTGGAAAAAAATCTTCAAATTATTTAAAGATGAAATGTATTTAAGTCTATCTGGATTTTGATTTAGTTGAGGAAATGATGTCATAGTTTTTAAAATAACATTTGATCCATGTTTATAGTGTGTCTGGCTTCAATATTTCTAATTATCTACAAATTTCTATTAAAAACACAATTTTGTCATTTATACATAATGACAACTAAAGTATGTTAATTATATATGTATTCCATAGTGTATTTTAAAAATTGCCAGGTTTTCAGAGATATCTCTTATTTAATTGCTTCAACTTCTACAAAGAGTCAAGATAGTAGTGCAGCAGAGCACTAGTGAAATGACCAAATGTCTAAATATTAAAGATCTCTACATGTGTCTCATAACGGCATACATTTAGGGCATGTAGTTTCTCTTAAAAATGGAAGAAGCAGTTTGGTCTAGTGATTAAGACACCGGGCTAGAAAGCAGAAACTGAATTCTTCTTAGGCATGTAAGTTGGCTGGGTGACTTTGGGCTACCAACCAACCTTACAGGGTTGTGGTTGTGGAGAGAATAGGAGGAGCCGCAACATCTCTTTGCAGCTCATTAAAGTGGCTATTTTAGTCATATTTCTTTGCCTGTCTGAAAAAAGATGTGGCTAACTTAATGAGTAATAGGAAAGGTGCTACACTTGTATTACTTAAAGTACATCTTTAAATCTTTTTGAAACACAAATGAGCCTGTTTTATATGTACATAGTTAAGGAAATTAAAAGCTTTCCAACTTATAATTTATAATTGTAAACAGCATACATCAACAAAAATAAACATTCAAAATCAAACAAAAACTAATATAAAGAAAAAAAAATAACAAAGCAGTTACCTATATAGATGAGGCTGAACATACTCCCAGAGGAAAATGGGCTTAATTATTATCCTGACACAATACACAGGAGAAAAGCCAAGGTTTCATGACTGCATGAAAAGCTAATAGAATTGGGGCTATTTGAGCCTTGGGAAGGAGCTCATTCCAAAGGATAGCATAACAAATAGATGTTTCATGTGTAATATTTGGTAGCCTTATAGTGGGGATAGGGAAATAATGGTTTATATATATAAAGAAATTATGATTTTCTGCTATGGATATCACCTTCAGGGAGCCTGAACTAGGTTTATTCTTCTTTGTTTTCCTTTTTTGTCTATAAAGACGACAAGAGAAACCACTGTTTTTAGTTTAAAACTACACGAAGTTGTGTGATGTCTAAGATAAAAAAAGTTTGGTTTGTTTTTATCATGGTTTCTGAATAAGCCAATATCTAAAAACCACATTTTCCTCCTGGCTTGTTCTTTTTAAATCACTAATTTCGCAATCGGTTGATTAAAATCAAAAGATTCATATTCTCTTCCAGCATGTTACAAAGGAAGAGGGCAAGCAGGGAATATGAGACTCATTACAGCTCACTCACTGATTGTGAAAATTTTTAGTCCCCATTATACATATCTGAATCAAATAATTGTTTCTAAAATCTTGTTCATTCTGAGATCAAAATAGAGAAGGTTACAAGTACGTTATATATTTTAGCAGGTTTGAAATCATTTAAGCTATCTACTGAGACAGGACCAGTGGGTAAATTTGAACCATATGGCTTATCATTCATCAAACACAAGCCAACTATTACAGCTCATTAACCTGGCTGGTTAAGAACAATACAGTAAATGCTGTTTTGTTGCTTATTATGAATCTTTTGTTAACATAATGATAGCAAGCCAGACCACCTGAAATATATCATTTACACTCATCAAAATGAAATCACTGTAAACAATCAAATCTAAAGATAAACCAGCACCGCTGATGCTTTGCCTTTATTTATGGTTTTACTATCCTGCTTGTTGCCAAACCAGCCTCTCAGGAATTTGGTGAAGGCATTTAATTGAACAACAAAATAATGAGTATGTCTAAGAATTTATGTGCTAAATGCACAAGAAAATATTAAAAACAGCCACAAGAAAAATAATAATTAAAAATAAAATAAAGACATTGAAAAGAACATTATAGGGGAAAAAGCTTTCAAATATTATTATTACAAGTAATCCTTGACTTACAACCATTCAGTTAGTGACCGTTTGAAGTTACCATGGCACTGAAAAAAGTGATTTATGACTTACTTATTATTTATTTATTATTTATTAATTAAATTTCTATACCGCCCTTCTCCAAAAAGGACTCAGGGCGGTGCACAGCCAAAGTAAAAACAGAGCATACAAAATTTAAAAACAGTATTAAAATAATTAAATATTTTGGCCGTAAATTAAAACAACCCAATTTAAAATCAATTTAAAATTAAACTCAAGCCAGCCCAGCTAGTTGAAATAAATAGGTTTTCAGGGCCCGACGAAAAATCCGGAGGTCTGTTATTGTACGTAACTCTGGGGGAAGGTTGTTCCAGAGGGTGGGCGCCATCACAGAGAAGGCTCTCCCCCTGGGGGTCGCCAGCCAACATTGTCTGGCGGACGGCACCCTGAGGAGGCCCACTCTGTGCGAGCGTACTGGCCGGTGGGAGGCTATTGGTGGCAGAAGGCGGTCTCGTAAGTACCCCCGGCCCTAAGCCATGGAGCGCTTTAAAGGTGGTCACCAACACCTTGAAGCGCACCCGGAAGACCACCAGGAGCCAGTGCAGCTCGCGCAGGCCTGGATGGGGAGAAACAGGCTCCGACTCAACCCCTCCAAGACCGAGTGGCTGTGGCTTCCAGTGTCCCAATATAGCCAGCTGACACCATCGCTGGCTATTGGGGGCGAATCACTCGCCCCCACGGAGAGGGCTTGTAACTTGGGTGTCCTCCTGGATGCACGGCTGTCTTTAGAAGATCATTTGACGGCCGTGGCCAGGGGGGCTTTTTCTCAGGTTCGCCTGATACACCAGTTGCGTCCCTTTCTAGATCGGGACTCTCTACGCACGGTCACTCAGGCACTAGTCACTTCCCGCCTGGACTATTGTAACGCTCTCTACATGGGGCTCCCCTTGGGGTATACCCGGAGGCTCCAACTGGTGCAGAATGCGGCCGCGCGGGGGATTATGGGAGCGACGGGGCGCTCCCATGTGACTCCTCTCCTGCGTGAGCTGCATTGGCTTCCGGTGGACTTCCGGGTGCGCTTCAAGGTGTTGGTCATCACCTTTAAAGCGCTCCATGGCTTAGGGCCAGGGTACTTACGGGACCGCCTTCTGCCACCAATAGCCTCCCACCGGCCGGTTCGCTCCCACAGAGAGGGCCTCCTCAGGGTACCGTCGGCCAGACAATGCCGGCTGGCGACCCCCAGGAGGAGAGCCTTCTCTGTGGTGGCACCTACCCTATGGAACAATCTACCCCCAGAGATACGAGTGATCTCTGACCTCCGGACTTTTCATCCGGCCCTAAAAACTTATTTTTTTCAGTTAGCCGGTCTGTCTTGATTTTAGGGTTAGTTTTAAAATTTTAATATTGATTTTAAATTGACAAGTTTTAAATTACGGCCCAAAATTATAAATTATTTTAACTTTATTTTTAACTGTGATGTTATGTATAGATGTTTTTATTTTGGCTGTTCACCGCCCTGAGTCCGAAAGGAGAAGGGCGGTATAGAAATTTGAATAATAAATAAATAAATAAATAAATTGGTTGTACAGTTGGGATGGTCTGGGGTGGAAATGTACAGCTGAGTATCATCAGCGTACTGATGGAACTCCACCCCAAAACCACGGATGATCTCACCCAATGCAGCAATCCCATGACTATGTAATCAAAATTCAGACACTTGGCAACTGGCATGTGATAATTTTTTGCAATCTTCAGCAACCAGAATCAATGGAATAACCAGATTCATTTAACAATCATGTTACTAGCTTAACTGCAATGATTCACTTAACAACTCCGGCAAGAAAGATAATAAAATGGGACAAAAGTCACTTAACTGTCTTGCTTAGCAATGGAAATGTTGGGCTCAATTGTGGTCATAAGTCAAGGACTACCTGTATTATTTTCTCTTTTTTTCCCACCACCCCTGACTACTATGTAAATATTTTATGCCATACTTTAAACATTTACAATTATTGCTAACTTCTATTTAAATAATGTTAATTATCTTTAAGCAATTTCTCTTTTTCTTCAAAAAGCGCATTAAAAATAGCTTGGCCACTATTGTATATATTTTATTTCTGCTGGAATTTAGTTATATATCATCATCATCATTATCATTCTAGCCATTGTCTATCCACTGCATGATGATGGAGGCCTGTTCTGCATGTTTCCAACCAATACAGTCTTGAACTTTCCTTTGCCAGTTGGGCCTGCAATACTTGCTGATATTTTTTCTCCATTTTGTTTTAGGTCTGTTTTGTGGTTGCTTTTTATAAAGTAGAATCCATTCTATGACTGCCTTAGTCCACCTACCATTAGTTCTTCTTGCTATGTGACCAGCCCATTTCCATTCTTTTACTTTTAATGGCATCATATAGTTTCGTTTGTTGACTTGTGAAGTATATGTAACTTCAAACACACACACACACACACACACACACACACACACACACACCGTATCTTGTTTTGTGCAAGTCTTGTGAAGTGTATATATAACTTCACAAGACAAGTGAATATGTACAGTTTTTCCATTGCTGCATATTTTCTCATTTTGAACTCCCAATTTTGTGTTGTTGGTAAGTTTATTTTTCCAGTGATGTGCAAGTTTGATTCTTGCTGCTGTCACCATATATCTTAATCAGTGGTGATGCTTTTCATCTATACTCTCTGTGGTCATATCTAATTAAAATATTTATGGTTTTGATTCATATTTTATTTTCAGAATTTTCTGGTGTATTTCTTTCTATTCCTTTTGAGTATTTTTCAAGATCATCGCATCCTCTATGATAGAATGCTCCTATTATGGTTAGTCATGCAGCCAAAAGTCTAGACTGGATTTGACATTTTTTTCAAGTCCTTCCCAAGAACCTGGAACAGGCAAAAGTTTCTCTTGCATTTTTTCAAAATTGTCTTGTGAGTTAGGAGTTTATCTTTTGTTCCTCTCCTGTTTGGGCAATTTTCTTTCTGCTCAGATAGAAAGTTTGTTTTCAACTAGATGCTTTTGGATGGCATTAGGTGCTACACCAGTTAACATTTCTAAAGTTGTGGGTAAGCAGGTAATTGGCCTGGTGTTGCCCCTTTTGTTGGATTTTTGATTGTGAAGTAGGATTTTTCTATATGCTAATCTTAAATTTTGTCTCTTTGCATTGTGTTGTTAAATTGTTTGACAGCAAGTGTGTGTAGACTTGTCAGATATTTCAACCAAAAACTATGCAGTTAATATTCATCTTGTGTTGACCAATTCTTGATCTTCCTTCTCCTTTTTTCCACCATTTTTGCTGTTTTACAAATTCTTTCATTTCAGTTTTTTATTTTTATTTTCTGTTATCCACATCCTTTATCCAAACTGCATTCTGCTGTATTTCTTTGGACTGTTCCATAGCTGTGCTCACAACTGTACTCTTTCTTCTTTATCTGGTGTTGACTGATTCATTTCACTCTCTCCATTGATGAATTGATAGAAAGAATTTTGATTCAATTGACATTAGAGATTCTATGTGTAGTTTGCAATTTGGATGTCGTAACTGCTGATTTTCTTGGCTATGGCTGTTATTTGCTGCTTTATTGCTTTCAGTGTTTCCTTAGTCTTGGTGATCTCCAGGTGTCTCCAGGTGATATTTTTTATCAGGTATTCTTAGGTCTTCTTCTTCTTGAGCTTCTTTTCTTTCAACTGTTCTAGATTGTTTGCATTGATCTTAGCATGCTGATCTTAGTTTCCAATCTGATCTTCCAGTTTGATAGTGAACTGTTTAGCTTTATTCTTGTTCGTTGGTTTTGTATCCAAGATCTTTAGTTATAAGCTATATCTTTAGCTATGTTGTGCATCAGTTGGTTTGTTTCTTGCAATGAAGGGGTACTTATATTTGATATTCTAATATTGGCATATTTTAATATTCTTGTTAGTTGTTTTTTGTAAGAAGTTTCAAGGCATTCAACCTTATTCTGTTCTTTTAATGCTGTTCCATATGCCCAGTCTTGTTGTTTTTCAGTTAAGATGACTTTGTTCTTTCTGAGGAGAAAGTGCTTCATTTGGGAATGAGAATGGTTCAATAGCAGTGCTGGCTTCTTTTACTACCCCTTCTCCCTCCTACCCCCTGCCCAGTTAGTCTGTACTGTCTGAGCTACTTCTGGTAAGACTTTGATTTCTTTCTTCTGGTTAGAAATTTGCAATTCTTCCAATTCTTCTTCTGTGAATACTTTATAGCAATAGCTTTTAGGCCCCATAGCGCTTGTCAGCACTCTCTGGGAGGTCTGCAATGTAGAAGCATTATTTGCATACTGCCTCCAATAATCTGGGGCTTCATTTTATCAACCTTGGAAGGATGGGAAGATGTTCAGAAACTCCAGCATCTACTGTGGTTTTTGTTACGATCCAACCTACAATCAGCCCAGTATATATTTCTGTAAGCTTCATATCACCATATTATTTATTGGAGAAATACTCTTTCTCTGCTTTCTCTGATCAGACCTGTCCAATGTGGTGAAACTTCAGGCATAGCTCTCATGTTCCTCAAAACACACAAACCCCATGACTATGTCATGGTACTGCCTCACTATCTATTATAGTTGGTTGCACAGTCAGACAGATGTTTAGACTGGATTTTAGGCATATACTGTTGTTTGATGCTGTTAAAAGTATCATTTATAGGATGTAAACTGTTCCAAGTAAGCCTGACTTCTTCAGATGACTGATGGTGACTTCATCAATGCTAATGATATTTAAATAGTGCTCCAGATGTTTTGGGATTGCACCCAAGGTGCAAGGTGCCCATTACTTTTGGCACTATTTTTGTTATGGTTTTGTTTTGTTTTGGTCATCCTGATATTTGGAATAGTATTATTGTATTATTATTTTAGTGTCTTCATGTAAGTTTTGACTCCTGTCAATTGACTGGATTAGTCCCTGCAGTTTTATTGGCTAGGTTTTTTGGAAGTGGTTTGCCATTATCTCCTTCCAAGGGATAAGAGAAAGTGACTGGCCCAAGATAACCCATCTACTTTGTGCCTGAGACAAGAATTCACAGTTTTCCAGTTTCTAGCCCGGTGTCTTAACCTCTGTGCCCTACTGGCTCTTCTTTTCCTCCTTTTTTAGTAGCGTTTGAAACATTATCCATCTTTGCAATTATTGAAGTTATATACCATCCATGGAATATTTTGTATCAATTTTCCATCAGATTGTAGTTTAGGATATGTTTTATTCACCATTTTTATAACTCTTCCCATTGTTCCATGTTATTACTTCTTTGAGGTTTTGTATGCTTTTTATCATGGAATATTTGATTTGTTTCAATACCATTCTTCAGTTACAATTTATAGGTGCTTCCTAATAAATGATCTTGGTTTTGTTATGTGTTTTAAATTCTATCACCTTTCTTAAGGACCTCCTTTTTATTATCAATTTTAATTTTTCCATTTATTTGCAAATAAATTAATCATGTTAGATTCTCATTCAATGAGCAATTATTGTTGAGCTTTATTTTTTTTTTGTTTAATTGTATCATATTGGCATACTGTATATGATCAGAAGTTTATAATTACAATTATTCTTGAAGTAAAAATTATTTGATGGTAGTTCTAATGATGTAATCATTGGATTTAACCTTCTTTCAAGGGATTTCAAATTTTAAACAAACTTTCTCTTATAATGCATCTCTTCAGATTGACTTTATTTTTTTATATAATAGATATTTGCAAAGTCCATTGACTAAGCTTACTCCTTCTGTAGTGATAATCTGCTCTTAGGAAATTTATGCATTCTGTCTTCTATGATAGAGAGGTGTGCTCTATAATACAATCTGAAATTGAAAAGATAATCCAATTCTCTTTTGAATCTTGCAAAAATTGGAATCTTATTTCTGCTTTTTCCTCTGTTCCTGTTCATTGTGTCTGGGTTCTGCAAATTTCTACCTAAAATTTGAATTGATGCCACTTTAAATAGGAAGTTTATCATAGGAAATAGACTCATTTTATTGTCATTTCAGAGTAAGGTAAAAGTGTATTCAAATAAAGCTTATACCAGGGTGATCAGTTGCTTATAAAGTCTGGTAATGTTATATGATTTAGTGCTGTTCAATATTATTCTTGCATGTTTAAGTTTGATTTCTCATTGCAGCATAGACTATATTAACATAATGAACTGAATGATTTCAGAAGTAATTTACATTTCAATAAATAATATTAAATGAATAGGTTTGTTTCTGTGTCCTATATGTAAAAAGTATACACAGATGGTCAGTCATAGTGGAGAATATTGTGTGGCAACAAATCTTGCATGAAATTTCATCCAACGTGATGGTATATGATATTTCTGCAGTTCGGTGTATAATTCAGTGTCAGTTTTTTATCCTTTCCTTGGCTAAACAAATAACTGCTTATGAACAAGCGTATCTATACATAGCTCCTGATTCATATTATACGCACACTGAGGAAGGATACAAGCTCAAGGGTCACAGCTGTACTCTGCCCTATAGAAATACTTCGTATATTTATAGTGGGTGAGTAGACAGCAATATTTTAGTTGGCAGAAAATCTCTGAAATAGAATTTACTTTCAGATCAACAATATTTTCAATGGTTAACATACAACTATGTTAACATACAACTATGGTTCTAGTGGTACAAGGTGTAAAAGTACTTTGTAGTGTTTAAATAAATAGCACATATGGCAATTGTACATACTTATGATAAATAATAACCTTAATATGATATTGGCACAAAAACATGCTAATCAAATGGTTAACAAGTTTTTTTTCTGTATGGCTAACTTGTTGCTTTTTTGTTTCTGGAACCTGGCATATTCGTCCATTCATATATGTAGGTATGTCTCATGTCCCAGTGAATATATTGGTAGAAAAATACATGTTATTTCAGAATGAAAAATAATATACATTTGATTTCAAGAAGATAGGTTTCTCTTTATATAATGCAACACACTAGCATGTTTTGAATGCTAGTTTTGAAGCATCCTTCAAAACTCCAAAACAAATTAAAAGAATATCATAGTAGAATACTCCATTCCACTGGCCAGTACAATCCCTTCAGCAAATAGATTTAGTTACTTTTCTGAAGGATAAGCAGTTATTTTGTGTTCTGATTACTCAGCACCAGAGTAATAAGTCTGTCATAATAATATTTTTCACAAAATAGATTCAAGTTATTGTTAACTATATGTGTTAGTTTATATTTGTAAGTTGAAAAATAGATATTTGAAAAGCTAAGAATGAGACATGAGTGACATAGTTAAAAACAGAGCAAGAAGATATTCTTGTTGACTGAGACATGCTTATTTATTAATACAAAGATTATAGTCATGTTTCTGTGCCTTATGCATTTTCTAAGAGCTCAGTATTTGATTGTCTGACTTGGATTTACTGTATATAGTTCTTAGAAAAGAACCTGAATCAGACGTGACCCATTTGAATGGTTAGTTCACTCTGTAGGGAACTTATTTGGTTGTTTCTTCATCCCAGCAAGCTTAGATTGCATTAGGATCTCTGCTGGACACCATTCTGTACAGGATAAAATATGATTTGCATATCAGAAGCTTTCCTTTTCTGTCTACTAACGAAATGTGGTATAGACGTGCCTCAAAAATCAACTATATTCCTCTCTTCCCTATACCATTTTTCAGTTTCTAATAATCTTGCCTGTTTTCATCACCACTTTTTGAAATCTATTACTGAAAGTTGGCTATAGCACCAAAATCCATCTGCTATACAATGTCAAAGACTCCTTAATGGGTTTTGGCTTTAGGGATCTGTACACCTAGGGGCAATAGAGGGTACAGTAGATGGAAAGAACCCAATAACACAAATCAACTGAGATTTTTATTTTGCACTTTGATGAAAAAATATCAAGAAAAATTAATGGGGCCAATCAACCATTAGAAACCAACAATTGTGAACTCTTATTTCCATGGAACCACAACAGTTTCCATGTAGATTAAAGCATCTGAAATACAGCATGAAAAGTACACTAAGCCTCCATTCACTGAGATATGCTGTCTTGTGGTCAGAATGAACCAGAAAACCTATTGCATGTATTCATCTATTGCCCTTTGCATGCCAATTTATCTTCAGTCATACTCTTACTGTTATCTAACAAAATCCAATCTTTATTAAGAGAGACACAGTCCAATACTTGCATATTGGAATCCTACCATCACAAGTATAATCTCTGAGTTTCCAACTGCTGCAATTTCTATAAGAATGCATAAGATGTCCTAATGAGGATGTATTCCTATTTTATTCAGTTTCTATTTTAACTTAATTTTATAATGTTTTACTGTATTTTATTTTATCTTTTCCTTTCTCAAGTTTTAAAATCTTTTAGATTTTAGATTTTATATAATTGTTATATTTTCTTTGAAGTATTTGGTCATTGTTTTTGAGGAAATTTATTTTGCTGATCATTAGCTATAATGAAATAAATTGACTTTGGATTCTTGAAAGAAAACATTTCAAAATTATTACTGAGGTAATGTATCTGCTGAGATTATTACTTCTGAACCACTGTAATTTATATTTTAAAAGAGAATAGAAATAATCATTCTCTGAACTGTTAATGTTTCATTTACTAAAAATGATTCAAAGTTTTTTGTGTCTATGTGAGATTTATGTGAGAGCTTATAAAGTGCTTAATAGCAAGTTGTAACAATCTTGAAAGGCATTTTAAAAGCAGTCACATGGTTCTGTCATGAGTGAGATTCCATAGTTTCAGAAGTTGAAACTCTGGATGTGCTCATGACTTAATCTGTTTGAAAATTATTGGATGACTTTGGGTTATTAAATCTAAATGAAAATGATGTCTAAGTGGATCCAGGAGGCTATAAATTCTTCCTTAAGAGAATAAGAGTTCCCAGTTTCCTTAAAACATAAGTGTGGTTACCTGAAGATTTAGTGTATTATACCATGAGTATGCTGATGACATGCAGTATTATCTCTTCATGAGTTCAAAGAGGTAGAGATCCTTAACTTATGCATATAATCCTCTACTTTTCAACTACAATTGAGCCCAAAATTTCTATTGCTAAACAAGATAGTTGTTAAGTGAGTTTTGCCCAATTTTACAACCGTTCTTGCCAGTGGTTAAGTGAATCACTGTAGTTGTTAAGTTAGTAACATGGTCGTTAAATGAATCTAGCTTCCCATTGACTCAGGTTATCAGATGTTCTCAAAAGGTGATCGCATGCTCCCAGGACACTGCAACTGTCATAAATACATGTCAGTTGCCAGGCGTCTGAATCACATGTTCACTGGGATACTACAACAGTTTGTAAGTATGAAAAATGGTTATGTCATTTTTTTCGGTGCCATTGTAACTTTGAATGGTCACTAAATGAATGGTTGTAAATAGAAATAAAATTAAAACTATAAGTCCAGAGAAAATTGAAGTAATGTCGAGTGGGTTGTGTTTGGAAGTTTGGTCTTCAACTCGTTCTTGATGGGATTCAAGGTTACAGGGTCTTTTTTATCATTAGAGGCATAAGTATCTTTCATGCAGGGTGGATTAAAAAAAATAATCAATTTTTAAAAATAAATAAATAAATCAGATCTTAAAAAAAATTAAATCAGATTTTTTTAATTTAAATCATTTTTTTTTATTTTTTATCAAATTTATGTTAATAAAATGCTTTTGGAGTAAAAATCTATCTAAAAATAGTTTTCTATTTAAGATACATTAATAATTTAGTTTATTCAGCACGAAATGGAGGTTAGTTATGTAGTATTAGGCTGTGTATTCTGCAATATTTACATTCTTGGTAAACTCATTCAATGAATCCAAACTCTGCAAGCTAAATAGGAAATCTTCATTTTGTTTGCAAATAATAATATTAAAGATTCTAATTACCAGCAAGAATGTGTCCTTACATTTAAAGAGCACCTCTCATTTCAGATCCATCATGACAGCGCCTGTTAGCAGCCACCTACCTGCCACATCACTCACCTTGTTGTGTCAATGCCGCATCACCAGCCGTCCCATTAAAATGAATGGGACTGTTGGTGAGTCAACAGCGGGTCAGAGGAGGAGCCACTGCGGGACAGAGATGACAGTTGCTCTTTAAAAATTATGATTTAGATTGAGTTGATTTAAATCAAGCCTTTTTACTATTATGGTTAAATTATGATTTAAATCAAGTTGATTTAAATCAGCTTGATTTAAATCAAATCCACTCTGCTTTCATGTGTATGTGATAGACAGCATAGTATTGCTAAGTGATGCTTTTCACTATACTTACTGTTCACTGTAGGTTTTCCAATCAAAACACTCCAGTCCTGTTTCTTTCGCAACCCTGGAGATATAAAAGATGTGACACTAGAGCTGCTACAATTCAGAAACATAGGAGTAGAAGCAAACTCTGGTCCATTTTAACGTTTGTACTTCAAGGAAAGAAAAAAGAAGATAGAAATAAGTTTCAACAGTGCTTTTTTCTTTAAAAGGCATCTGTACTGTTTTCCTTGAGCAAGAGGAAGAAAACACTTCACTTCTCATCCAAGCTTCATCAGTTCTGATAAAATTCTTCATCATTAGTGAAGCTTTCTGGATGAGAAGCAAAACGTTTTCTTCTTCTTTCTCAAGAAAAAAACAATACAGTTACCTTTTGAAGAAAAAAACACCTTTGAGACATCTGTGACCTGGATGACTGAGAATCTCCATAAGACAAGACAAGAAAGATGAAAAAGATAGTCACTATCCCTTGTGGATAGTCACAATAGCCCTAGGATGCAGGTTGCTTTTCTCACAGAACTACTTACTTGCTTCTTCTTCATTGCCATTTGAACTAAAGGTGCCCAAATACCTTCTATGTCATAAGGACAAGCATACCAAAGTCACTGTTACCATTGGAACTTCCTGGAAAGTTACCAGTGGGAGCAGTCATGACTGTGTAGCTGTCATTAGTAATTCAGTCAAAATAGAGAACACCATCAACCCACTTTCTTAGCCTATGAACTCACATAATTGTGATTGTACTGTGAATACTGAATACTATATGCCCCTAGCCAGATGATCCGTGAACATCTGATCAGTGTTGCTGCTAAGGCTCTTGCTTTGCCAGCAGTTCTCCAAGATAATTCTTTGTCCATTTCTACAGCTTTGGGACCAGTCTCCAATTCTCCAATAGTTGTCTGATGTACTCCAGCTACTCTCTCTGGGCACCACTTTGATAGAATAATAGAGTTGGAAGGAATTTCAGAGTCTTGTAGTCCAACCTGCTCAAGCAGGAGACCCTATACCATTTCAGACAAGTGGTTATGGTCTTCCTAATAGTCTGCAAGCCTGCCATCACTACCATTTCTTCTGCTACATGAAAACAAAAAAATGTTTCTAAGACAGTCTAAAACTCACTGGCACCAGTACTTGACCACCAATACCGCCATTATTTATCCTTTCCCATCCTTCTCTGTTAGTTATCATTCATAATAGCATTGGTTTCGATGCATACTCAGAAGCTTTTGCTAGCAAATTGAGGAACTGATTGAAATGTATGACCTCTAACAATTTTTCATTGAGTCAAAGAATGCTGTTCACCATTTCAGCAACTTGAAGTTAACCAGTGCATTTGACTCAGTGGCAATGCCCCCTAATTCCACCGTTCAAGTGGCTCATATACCCATAGTATGGATTTAGTCCATTTCAATGAGCTAATTTTACTTCTACAGTTTAAAGCCACAGATCCAAAAGATTCTATCTGAGATAAACATCTCAGATCTGCCTTGAATGCCCTTAAAGGATAAAAGAGGATACTTTGTCTCTCAGAATAGCAGGATAAATCTGGCCTGCCTTTGTATATTTTCAGTAGTAGGCAAAACTAGTTTTTGTTCTTATTGGATTGTAAACTCTGTCTAGATCGTTTTTCTGCTGTTATATTTATTTTTGATTCTGATACTTTTAGAACTTCTTTCCTATTGGTTAGTCATTTTCCCATTTCATGATTGCAACTAATATTTTTATTTAATTATGCTAAAATAAATGACTTTGGACTTAATTTGTTTTTAGCTGAAAAGCTTTTAGCTATAGGATGACAAATAATTCATGGACCTTAATAAATATTTCATGCAATAGTCCTATTTAGGATAGAGTATATTAAGTAGATAATTTGCCAACATTAGCATTAATCTTACTTATTTTGCCTTTTCAAAACTAGTACTGTACTTGGTTATTAATCCTGCATACTCTAAATTTAAAAAAAAGAAATCTGAAGATTTTTTTCTTTTCTCCCAACATGACAGTCAAAGAAACAAAAAGTTTGTAAATATTTTAGCATAATAATATCAACAAAGACTAATTGCCTGAATTTTTGAAAAATATAATAGAAAAGTATGTAAATTCACAATAATGGTTTTTTAATTGTGAAACTGCAGAGTTTATTTTCCAAGATGACAATTTACAGTGAACTATGGAAACTGGAATTAGATGACTATTTGATCCCCATATAGTCAACTGATGAAAATTGCTATTTCAAATTAAACTAGATCTTGACCAAACTTTTTTTCTTTTGGGCTATCCCTCAGGGCTTATAATGAGCTTTTTCCTCTTTGCCCTTTAGGTTTTCTCTAGGAAAAAACTAGCCAAACTAAAAGAGGCCAAATAACATACAACTAAACTAGTGGAAATTCAAACTGTTTCAAGCAAAGGAATCAATAGAACTGCTATAATGAAAGGTATTGTTCAGAGTGAGATGGTTGAGTTATGGATCTCAAGTTGAATATCAGGTTTGTTTGTTTGTTTTATTATGAAACCAGCCTAAGGCCAAACTGGTAAATCTGAAAAAGACACAGAATGAAGGAGAAGGTGTTTTGTGTCGCAGGATATTTAAGGGCTTTATTCACTAAAAATGTAGAAGAGCTGGAAAAAGAAGAATTGTGTGGCCATGATAGCCATCTCAATCATCTATTAATGTTTTGGAAATGTATGCAATCATATATAAACATGTAACAGTGAAAGACAATTTATGAAACATAAATTATGAAAAATTTATGAAACATTATTGAAAAATAGTAATTGTTTAACATTGTAAGAAAAACTAATCAAAATAGTCTTGTTGAAATTTTAGAATTTTCTTCAATAGAATTGATAACAAAGTTTGTTTAATTATTGTTCTTAAAATAAGGGTGAAAATATTTTTAGATAGAGCTGATATGAATCAGGAAGTACAGTATTTTATTTTTCAGAGACCAACATTATTTCTGTACCATTTATAAAATAATACTTTATGTCCCATTATGGCTCTATTTATTTTATATTTCTTTTTACATATTTCTGTTATCTTTGTAGAACAAGCATATTTACTTTTTATATTTCAAGGAATATGCATACATCTTAATAAAAAGTATACATGAACTTTTTAATTAATTTTCAGAGGCAATAAACATTTCATTTCATAGTAATCACCTGGGAATTAGTTTTGCTGTCTATTGAATAATATTTTTTCAGTGAAAGCTCCTGATTGCATTTTTTAATGTGCATTCTCTTTATTTCTGGCAACAGGGATAACAGAATCAATTGGCAAATAACTTTAAGTTAGTATTATATAGGAATCCAGATGCAGAAATCTTACTGTTGATTTTTTTTGCCACATTTCCAAACTAATGAAGGCATGACTACTCTTATATTTTATTGTCTTTAAAATATACCATATAGTAGCCAGTATACCATATAGTTTCAATTATATTTAAATTATTTAGTTATGTGCTAAAAGTAGTGAATCTATTTCATTCTATTATTGTTGATTTTTTAAAAGAGCTTAAGTCTAAAATCAGAAACACAGACATGAGTCTCCAAAAAACTTATTTGTTATGCAAGTCAGTAACCATGGTTTATTAAACTACAAATTAAATTACATTATACATACAGCAGGTGCCTCTTGGTTTTCCTTTCTTTAAAAAATAAGTAATCATATCAGATTGAGATAATGCAGTGTGTGCAACAACAGAGAACTATGGTGTTACATAAAAACATAAAACAGTTAATTAAGAAGTAATATGACTTCTAGTACATAATAAATAGTCTATATTTAGATATCACAATAATCTTACTGTGTATGGTTTAGCTTCATAATCCCTGTATTTCAGGATTAACTTTAGTAAATGATTATTATACTTTCCCATAATTTAGGACAGGTTGGGGCAACTTTAAGTTTTGGGTATCATTGTAAAGAAAACAGAATTGCCTTATAGGGAAAATGGGTGGCATAAAAATTGAGTAATGAAAATAAAAACGACTTTTTAAAATGGTTGCAGTAGCACAAGATCTTATTGGTTTTCATCTGAGAATACAAAATGTTATGAAATTTTAGTCATCTCTGACTTTTTTACATTAACTTACTCATATTGTTCTGACCCAGCCTTTGCAAGTAGTGATAAGACATTTACTTGCGAGTAAAATAAGCCCCTTTTTATAACAGGGCAGTAACAGTTTTTTATTCACAGGGATAAACAAAAAATCAAACATAATTAGTCCCAAAAAACCTGGGTTTATCCAAGAAATCCGAATTGCTTACTGTATACTAGAAATGAACCAAACCCCTCTTATTTATTTCCCAGCTAGGGAGGGGCTGGCTATTGTCTGCGTCTGCATCTCCCCGAGAGCCGGCTTACTGCTTTCCTTTGCTCTCCTCTCTTTTCTTCTCTCTGCATACATGCATCTGGGATGGGCCCCATCTGTTCCTCCCCATCATTGAGCTCAGGCCCTGAAGACAGCTGCCTCTCCACCTGGGGGAGGACAGAAGGCCCTGTCTCTGTCTCGGGTGCTGTTTCCTTATCAGAGCCTTCCAAAGGCTCCGAAGCTGGCCGAGGCTTTCCCTTCATCTCATGCTCATCTGACTCTGCAGCTATCTCTGCTGGCAGCTGATGGGCCACAACACATATTTAAGATCCTGTAGATCCTAAACTGCCGGTCCACTACTGGGCTGTGGCCTATTCAGAACTGGGCTGTGCAGGCAGTGGGCCGGAGCGTGCAGCTCGACTTGTGCGAATGGTGGGTCGGTGCACACATGCATGCACATGCATGCAAATCTCAACTTGTGCAAATTGAGCTCTGCACATTGGCCCACTACTCACACAAGTCAAGCTGCGCACGCCACTTCCCAGCTAGGCTCCCAAACTGCAAAGTCTGGGGACTGCTGCTGTAGATGCTACCTATGAAGGTTTATATATTCCATGTTACCTGTGAATGCTGTTTATCCCACTATCAGATATAGACATAAGGAACTGACTGGTTTTATCATGACTCTGAATTATAACTAAAGGAATGATTTCTTAGATTCAGACACCCTGCTCTGCATATTTTTGGTATACAGCTTCAGTTAAGAAGCAATGAAACCTGCTCGGTTTCTCGGTGACTAGCTTTATTTTATGTTATAATCAGTGGTGGGATTCAAAAAATTTTTTACTACTGGTTCTGTGGGTATGGCTTTGTTGGCGTGGCATGGCTTTGTGGGCGTGGCAGGGAAAGGATACTGTAAAATCTCCATGCCCACCCCAATCCAGGGGAAGGTTACTGCAAAATCTTCATTTCCCTCCCGATCAGCTGGGACTCGGGAGGCAGACAATAATGGGAGTGGGGCCAGTCAGAGGTGGTATTTACCGGTTCTCGGAACTACTCAAAATTTCTGCTACCGGTTCTCCAGAACTGGTCAGAACCTGCTGAATACCACCTCTGGTTATTATGTACTATAGGAGAAGGAATGGTAGAACCTGGGGGCGGAGTCAAAGGAGAAATCAGGCTAGAGTCTGTACGCAGCCACAAATAGACTAAGTCCAACGCTTCTTGTATTCAGTTGACCATTATCCAGTGTCAAAATAGTGCTAACCATTAGTTGATTAGACTTCTGTGCATAAGCATGAGTAGTAATAAATCAGTTTAATTGGAACTGCTTCTATTTCTATTAAAAAAATAAAATTAGCTAATATCTTATTAAAAACTCACTTATGGGGTGTTGCATTCATATATTTTAATATTCTAATTAAGTCTTGGTGACAATTTTTTGCAAATTTTGAGAAACTGCACTGAGGAAATGGAAATTGAACTAATGTTCCACTTGCACTTCAGTGTTGTTTATAATGCATCAATTTTAACAGCTGTATATTGTAATTCTCAGCCATGTATTCTTTCTGTATTACATTGCTGAATGTAAGTCGTAATCATTCATTTATGCACAATTAAAACAACATAGCAGAGTTCAAATAACTGAGGCATGACTGTACAAATGAGAGAGTCTTGATACAAAAGACAAAGTAGAGACAAATATTCAGACAGGTAAAGAATGTTAATGGATGTTTATAGCTATTAAATATATATTCATGTCTCCTGCACATGATTTCAGGCAACTCTAGATCAATTTAAAAGAATCCTAACAAGTATGATAAAAGGTGTGTCTATTTTGAGGGCTATATATGAAATCACATATATATATCACACATATGTATAGATATGAAAAAAAACTAACCGATTAGAAAACTTTGTAAAAATATGATTACAATGAATAATTCCAAAGAAAATCAATGATCCATGTTAAAGGCATTAAGTACTTGATCAGATAATTTAGGACTATACAAGTTACAAATTGTATCTAAATTCAGAACTATATGATGAAGAAATTATTCATGTAGCCCTAATCCTAACCATATGTCCTTTGAATGTGCTTTTGTGTTTTGGTGTCTATTTTTTTGGAAGTAATGAATCACTTTTAGCAGGATATGTTAGAGGAATAATCTGGATTTGAAACAGAAAAAGCTGAAGGCACTCAAAATCCAGTTGTACAATTGTGCTTATATCTGAATAAAAATAACTAAATTAGAGCTATTATTTACATCTTTAATGTATGTAGACTAGAAAAAGGCAGCCTGTTTTTTATCATCCCCAGTATGGTTATGGGCATTTTCCTTGGCTGTCTCCTTAATCCATCTTTTAAAAGGTATTTTTAAATCAAAATAAAAGCAAAACATTAGCATTTAGTTTTCACTTAATTGTCATTGCCAATAATGCCTCTGGGACCTGCATGTTATCCATAATGTTTTTACAAAACAGCATACTCGGTAGCTATAGCTTTTTTCCCCCCTTTGGGAGGTATTTATACATTAATTATTATTTACAGGTAAGTACACCCCTAATAAAAATAATTCTTTTAGGGATAAAGGATTCATCCAGGAAGCTAATATAATTATCAATGAACACCTACAAAATGTTTTGAATTCCTATCAGTTGGGCATCCACAGCAGTAGTGCTGTAAATAGATTAATTTATAGAAGACAATATATATAATGTTCTGGGTAGAATATATATAGTTCAGAATTGAACTATGGTATCCTTGATGTTCTCCGAGCTTCATTATTTGCTTTTAGACCTTTCATTTCCCGACTAGGCAATGTTATTGCACACATTTCATTACCCAACTAAGTAACATTATCAGTGCAGTGATGATGTTACCTTGTTGGGTAATGAAACATCTTCAAGCAAACAAACAAGCTCAGAGACCATCAAGGACACCACAGATAAATGTATTTTCTGTGGCAGACATTTTGTAAGGACACCTATAACATGCTTTTAAATTTCCAGATGTATTCAATGGTTTGGAAAACCATTTTACTTACTTATTGCCATAGAGGTTTTCTATCAGGAAAAAAAGACTCCTTTAAATAGGCCCTAAACCATTTAGGGATATGACGGTCAATACCCACACTTTGAATTATGTGTAGTAAGCAATTGGCAGCCAATTCACATCTTTCAGTGCAGGCATTATATGATCTCTGTATCTGGTCTCTGCTTGGTGGCCTAGTGCTGCATTTTGCATCAGCTGCAATTTCTGGACCCTTTTCAAGGCTATCCTTATGTGAACCTCATTGCATTAGCAGTACAGAATATAACCAAGACATGGGTAACTATTGCCCATTTACCCAGTTCAGAAAGAGGCTCAGCTGGCATATTAGACTAACAGTGCAAAGGCAGTCCTTGCCACAGCTACCATCTGTGAATCCAGTGATAGCTGAAGATCAAAGATATTCCCAGAGTGCTCTTTCTGAGTGATAGGGCAGTTCCATCCCAAATAGGCTGAACTGAAATCTCCGACTCATAATTTTTATGTACTGTCTTCTATTTGATTTAATTGAAATTACTGTCTAGATTTAATTTTATTTACTATCTAGATTTAAGTTTAGCTTATTTTTCCTCATTTTATCCATTACTGAATTTAGACAGTGTTGAGAGATGCTAATTGCTGTGTACTAAAAAGCATCACCTCAATCCAAAACTCAAAATGACCTCTGCCAGCAGTTAAACAGTATGGAAATCAAGATGGAATCCTGTGGGACACCATGTGACAGTTCTCTGTATTGTGAACTTAGCTCCATCTTTTGGACATGATCCAAAACCACAAAGCTCAGTCCTACCTTGTCATCTATAAGGACACTATTATAGTATTAATAATGGCCAAGAACTCTAAGAAAGCTAATAGGAATGTACTCTTTCAAATCAATTTTGGCATAAGACATCTTCCAAGGTGACAAAAACTGCTTCAGTACATATTGGATTTAGAAAATGATACTGATCATTCAGGAATGTGAAGTCACCACTTTATTGATCACCTTTCCCAGAAATGGAATACTTGAGCATATAATGCATATTTCCCAAGTTAAGGGGAGTTACTATTGCTTTTTGTAGGCAGGAGGGAATTCTTTCCATAATGAGGCATGGATCAACTTCCTTAACCATGGTGTCAGTCCTTCCTGGAAGGGCACAATAAAACAAAAACAAAAACAAATGCCGGATCTTATGTCCCCATATACCTTTGCTCATGATATATCACTGATTCATATTTACATAATCTAAATGCTACTTTCTTCAGTTCAGTTCTGTGATTCTAAAATATGAAGGCTGACAAGGTAATATTCTTATATTCTAGATTTTAAACATTTACTGGTTTAGATTTAAAATTTATTTTTTTAAAAATTGTGTTTTGTTTATATTCATTCATTCATTCATTCATTCATTCATTCATTCATTCATTCATTCATTCATTGGATTTATGGCCACATATTTCCTCTAGAGGGTTAGAGTTGGGGTGCTTTTTCATGAGGCAACTGGACTTTCTGGGTTTTTTTTTCATAAATGCATGGCACAACATAGGAGAATAAACCCATCAGGACAAGATTCAACAGTCCATCTGCATTTAAAAGACAAAAGATTCTTTTGAAGACAACAAAGCCCACATTTTGGACATAGAGGACCACTGCTTTGAAAGAGAGGTCAAAGAAGTCTTATCCTTTGTTAAATGTTAACAGCCATCTTTCAACAGAGAGGGTTAAAATTGTTAAAATTGAACAGCCCTCTCTCAACAGAGGGGGAGGGATATGACATCATCTATCTCCAGTCTACAACACAGTCCTTTCAACAGTTCCAAGACATCTCCACACCTATTTGCACTACTCGTGTGACTCTAACTGTTGTGGTTTGCCTGCAGAGCTGGCAGCAGAGTTGAACAGTGAGGAGGTTGGGGAGGAACATGGGCCAGTTCTGCAGTCTGGGGAAGGCTTGGACGAGGACTCTGCATCAGAGGCAGAGAGGGGGTCAGAGCCATCTGGGAGTTATGTGCTGCCTCCGGAGCCTCCAGAGTCAGACATCAGTGAGGCAGAGGAACAGGGGGAGCCTGTTCCCAGTGTGTGCATGCACAGAGCTGCCAGAAGACAAAACAGTTAAGACAAAAGGGATGATTTGGGAGTAGAGCTTGGAGATGATTGGCCCCTCCCATAAGACATAAAGGAGGAGCAAAGGCACGTGAGCCTTTGCAGGAAGCAACTTCATTAGTTCTGGTTGGTTTAAATTCTGAAGCTCTGTTTTGAGACTGTGCTCCATGTGGCCTTGCAAAGCTAATTGCCAATTAGGTCTTTGGTAGCGTGATAAGGGAGATAAAGGTGGGTGCTTATCAGCCTTATCCCTAAGGACTGTTGCAGACTTCTGTCGGACTATTTACAAACTATTTGTGACTCATTACGGGCTATGAATGAACATAATTCACAGCCATTGAAATAAAAAGAGGGTTTTTGGGACCAATTGTGTGCTTTTTACTGTCTCAGGAAGCCTAGATCAGAACACTGACGACACAGGTAAGTAAACTTCCAGGTGGCCTCAACAGCTCTCTAAAAGAATGCAAATGACCAGCTGTCTGCAAGGAGTATAAATGCTTCCATTCCCCACCATCTAGCCAGAGCTGAAGAAGCTTCTTGGATGAGAAGTGAAACACCTTAAAAAAAATAAATCAAAAAGTCCAGTTGCCTTTTGAAAAAGCACCTATGGGACAACCATAACCTGGATGACTGAGAATCTCCATAGACATTGAGCAAAGAAATCATGCTGCAGATCCAGGGAATTACATCTTGTAGACAGATCTTGGAGACAGGCCTTTTGTGCCACAATATCTGCCTCATGGAATCTTCTCTCCCTTCCCCTCCCCCCAGAACTGAGATTAACTCCATCTCTCTCAACATTCCACAAGTTTCCTAACATCTCCATAATCAAACTTAGGGGTCTCAGGGAACTGAGGAATTTTGCAATGGCTCTCTCAGAATCAATCTAGGTATCTGTTTGCAGTTTGGATAAACTATATTTTGTTTGCTTTTGATAAAAGTGAATTTTAGAATGTCAGCTTTATATTCCAATAGAAAACAATTGCATGTTTTTATAGTAATTTTATTTAAAATTCTAATTAGGAAAGTAAAAATTAATACAAACTGAAAAATAACGGAAAAAAAATAAGGGTGCACAAAAGTAAAAATAGAAAAAAGAAAAACATGAGAATATAGTAAAGAAAAAGAAAAATATATGAAGAAGCAACTTGGCATTTTCATCAGAAGAAGCGTATTTTTTTCTTTAAAAAAATGCATCATGTGAACCTAACTTACAAGGGACGCTGAAAACTTTAGTATTAATTCTCCTGGACATTTTCTCCTACCCTTCACATTTCTATAATGCTCCTTATTACTCTTTACTTGGGGCATGAGTAGAATATGTTCACTGATTTACTAATTAGAAAATTTGCTACTAATTGCAGGGCACTCTTACACAGTAACTTTAAAAAAAAAAAACTCCTGGACCTTACACACCCAAGTGTCTCCCCTGGGGGTTGCCCTAAAAGCATTCATTCAACTATCCAATAGGAGAGTGCAAAAATCTTCATCCCACTAATATTCAGCCACTTATGGACTTTGGTTTAGCATTACATCTGTTTGATGAGCAGGTATAGAAAAATGCCATTATTTGGTACAGATCATAATGTTATTAAGAAGGAATGTGTTCATATGTTTTCAAAGCTTATCAGAATTGAGGTGAAAACATAATAAAGTTGGTTGCTTTCATAAAACCATAGATATGCAAAAAATAAGAAGGCAGTACAATTTTGGACTGCTGTATGCAATTTCATTTACCATGGGAGCAGCAAAACTTTACATCTCTGTTGTGTTTGGAAATTGAACATGAGACAGCTAAATGTACCACTCATTCTTGTTCAGATTTCTATTTTCTGTGTGGCATTGCACTTCATGTCTCGATATATAACTATAACTTTTAATGGTTATAGTTGTTTGTGGCAGCCAAATAATATTAGATAAATTAATTTGATGAGTTAATTTTTAGCATAATATTCACTGTTGGCAAATGATTTCTTTTTAATAAAATGATATTAAAGGGAAAAACAAAATTGCAAAACGAAAAGGGAAATTACAAAAATAGCACAAAAATTGAAGGGATGTGTGGTGGTGGTGTGTGTGTGGGTGTTTGTGTTTGTATTTAAATCATATGCCTTTTTGGTCAGGGAAAAAAGTAAAAGCATCAGTTTGTATTACAAAGATCCTAACCCTGAAACCCAGTAAAACTACAGTACATAATCAGTTTCTCTGGTTGATATTTGACCACCAGTGTTAAACTATCAAGAAAAAAAAAAGATGGAAAGCAGTCTGCTACAGATGTGACTAGCTATGAATATTCATGAATGTCATTGCTCATCCTTTTCTACTGGCATCCTAGTCATTCAACCTGTCTCTCTCTCTCCTCTCTCCTCCACCTGTCTTCCTTTCCTTTCCTCAAGACTGTTAAGAAGGCTGCAGCTTTATTTTGGTAACAGCCTAGAATGATACAGTTATCAATGGACTCAGAAGTCTTTTCTTCTATTAAGAAAAACAAAGGGGGACCCAAAGAAAAGGAAAAATTGTAATTATCCACAGTTTTATGAATCCACCACCCCTTAATGTTCATTATTTAAACCAGCAGCAATTACGAGTTCAAAGGGGTTTAGAGGGCCAGCAACCCGCATAATCACTGCCAAATTAAGCGGGACTCATTCGTCACAGAAGAGTACACTCTGAGCAGTGAATCATGCATGCAGTGACAGGCACTGATTTACATAAAGACGAAATCTGTGCCCTCTAGGGCTGAGCATTACTTTATCTCAGTAGCCCTGTGATATATGCATTTTCTTACACTGCTGGGAAGGTTCAGAAACTGATGCAGTGGTATATAAACTACTTTATTTTGTGCAAAATAGCATCACAAATGTGAATTTGTGTTCTTGTGTGAAGGTGTATGTATATGTGTGCATAATTTATACATACATGTATAATATTCCCTTCTCCTTTCCAGCTATCGAAATGTTTTAACCTGTTTCTTCTGACATGAATCTTTTGAATGCTATTTTTCCTTCTGGCTGTTGCTGTTCCATAAAGTGAATAATTCTTGACAGTTCTTTTTCTACCTCCCCTACCTTATCGCCATTTTATTGTTTCCAGTTTATTTAAGTTTTTAAAAAAATCAAAATCAAATAGATTTTTAACCACAGTTGGTTAATTCATGGTTTCAAAACCACTGGAAGTGCAGCTTTATGTTAGAAATTGCAAATGTATAATTGTTAACCATAATGTCATTGGTTTTCTTCCATGATCATATATAGTTCTAGGCCAGAGATGCTCAAACGTTTTCTCAAATCTAAAATAACACTTAGAATGTATCTAACATTCTATCCTCTGAAACTCTTTCTTGCAGTAATAATGCAATTCTGTTTAGCATAAATTTGCAGCCAACCCATGTGTACAAGAAGAATGGTTCTGGTAGATTTCCAGTGGTCTGAAATATATTTAAAATATGTGATCAGAGGAAACAAAGTTGTAGATTATTTGATATTATTTATATGCAATATAATTTGGTGAAAAATTATTTAAAGGAAAGCACAAAATAAGGAATACTAAGATGCAGGTTGAAAGGAGTATGATTTCTGAAACAATGTTCAGTTTATGGTATTGTAATATTTTAAGGTAACACCATTTCCCACCTAAATTATATAAGGGTTAATTTAGATATTTTATAAATATAAATTCTTTGCATTTCATTTGCATATACTGTGCTACTAGCAGTTTGAGGAATAGGGTTGATTTTAATAATCAATTTTCATTTTTCTTTGGTTTAGCCCATTTAAAATCATGGGGCAATACTAAGTTAAAGTACTCATCAATGTTCTTTTTATTGGACATGCTTCATATATTGTGATGAGATTATATGCATCCATAGAGGTTGTTAGGAAAAACTTAACATGCCACTGATGTTCAATGAAGGAAAGTTAATTGTATAGATGCCACACGACTGCATCAGTGAGTAGAGCTCTCTATAGTAGCATATCAATCTGCTTTGAATAAGAATTACCAACCAGATTTTAGCCAATTGCCTAAGGTAAAATCCTAATGTTAATAAACATGTTCAAATGAATCATATCTCATCTATCATTTTAACATCTCTCTATTAAAGATTTACTGATGGGCATCTATGAAAGAGATTTAAAATAAAATGTAAGCAAATATGCTATGGGGCTTTTTAACATGCAGCCAGAAGCACAGATGATTGGTTTCTAACAAAGACTCACAATGCCCTCTCTATTGCACATAGAATTTGCAAATTACACATGCACATGCAATTGTGGGGGTCTGATTCTAAAATGGTTCAAATGTATATAATGTATATAACTTTAGTTGTTTTATTTCAATATTTTTGGAGCACTGTCATTTTCAGCTTTTGTTGGTATTTTGTTAGATAAAGGAAGGAAGGAAGGAAGGAAGGATGGATTCTGGAAATTGTTGTGAAATGGTTGGAAGTACTTGGTCATACGTTTACTATCCTTTTAGTATGAGATGCTGAACTGAACTCTGGCAGGCCTAAATATCACAATAACAATAATATTCTCACATACATTTTACTTTCCTACTAGTGTTAGTGTACAGAAAAATTACATTGGTCAAATGGTCAAACTTGCCTAATTTAGCATAGGTACAATAGTGCATCAGTGAAGTCTGAATGAATATATAATAAACAGATAAGTATATTACTTTTTTTTTTAATTAGATTTATATGCCGCCCTTCTCCGGAGACTCAGGGCGGCTTACAATGCGTTAAGCAATATTATTCTTGTGAATAAAGAAATTTCCCTGCTGTATCATATGCAGTCCATTATTATCTGTGTAAATAGTAATTATTTTACTCCTACTGATCATGTAGAGGTGGCAGTGTTATATAGGATAATGAATTCCTAAAACTAGCCTTAGCAGTACACTATTATTAATAGTCATTTTCTAGATTCTTGAACTAGTAACCTGCTGAAACAGAAATATGAAAAGCTGAGAATGATGTGTCAATACAATTCTAGATGTTTACATGTAATATATCAATTTTAATAATCTTTAACTGAAAAAAGTTTGAACAAATCAAACTTCATTTATGGCCTCTTAATCTTCTAATATTGTTTAGCTAAGATGGTACAAAATATGGTGTGCAAAATTTCATCCTGCTGCAATTAAATCAGCAGTTCATCAGGAATTAATGTTAATAATGATCAATTACACAGAGGCCCTTAGCTAATCTTGAAAAACTTTGCAGGATCAGACATGAGATCATTAGGAAGTTTCATGATAGCAAGCTACAGAAGGATGTAGAAAAAATTGCAAAATAAAGCAGTGTATTGTTGCCCAGAAAAACTACATTGGCATGTCCACAAAGTCACCAGGAGTCAAGCTAAATTCCAGGAGATTTTATGTTTAGAGTAAAAGAAAGTTGGCCAATTTTGTACTTTGTGTTCTGTATTCCATCAAATGAATAGAATTGGGAAAATTGGACAGAGAGTTCTAACATGTTCTATAATACATTTGGCCACTAATATGTCAAACTGCACGGGCAGTCCTTCCTGTCTTTATCAATAGCCTTCTGATATAGTTGTTATGGCTGTGCAGCAATTTCAATTCAGAGAGGAAATAAAATGCTTCAGAAGATGCCCACGGAACCCACAGCATCTATTTGCAATTCCATAAATCAAGCATGTAATTTTTTCTGGATGTCTTTTTCTTCAGTTGTATGGAACTTTAAATCATTGAACATAATTTAAAGTCACATGAAGTTCTCTAGGCCAGAGTTCCCTAACCTTTCCAGATTGGTGGCTCGTAGCGGGGAGTGGGGAAAGAAGGAAAAAGGGGATGATTTTGTAAGAGGGCAAGTGCATGCATGTGCATATGTGCACACATGCAAGCATCCGTTGCTCGCGCAAGGGGGCCCCAAGTGCATGTGACACTCACGCGAGTGAGGCTCCACAGTCCATGACCCTCAACCATTTGCTAGGTTGGAATGCAGTTTTAGCTATTACAATGTAAGTGTGAGTGATTAACAATCAGGTAGAAGAATTACTCTTTTTCTTGGTTAAAAATCCCACAGCCTTCTACCTGCAATTATCTATTATCTAAATGTTGTGAACGAAATCTAACTTGGCAATTACTCTATTTCTGATCACTTCAATCAGGATTCAATATAAATATGAATATATTTTTATTGAAAAAGTGTGTGTTAAACTAATGTTTAACAAAACATATATTCTTTTATGTAAGAAATATATAGGATATACATGACACTGCTAGAAAATAATTGCTATCATTTATTTGATTAATAAATATTCTATATTTTTTCTACATACAGTATTTGTTGATCTTTAAATAGTATTGATAGGGACAAGTTATGAGCAACATGTAACAAATGTTGGTTTTTGAAAGTACACTACTACAATGCTCTCTACTTGGGGCTGCCCTTGAGGACCACTTGGAGGCTTCAGCTGGTACAGAATGCGGCCGCGTGGGTTGTGATGGGAGAGTCCCGATACTCCCATGTTACACCTCTCCCGCGCGACTTGCATTGGTTGCCAGTTGCCCTCCGGGTGAGATTTAAGGTGCTGGTGATGACCTATAAAGCCCTACATGGCTTAGGCCCAGGATATCTGTTGGACCATCTGCAACCAGCAACAGCTTCCCATCTCCCGGTGCGTTCTCACAGGGAGGGCCTACTCAGGGTGCCGTCGGCTAGACTGTCGGCTGGTGACCCCCAAAGGTAGAGCTTTCTCTATGGGCCCACCCACCCTTTGGAATCAACTCCCCCTGGGGCTCTGGTTGGCCCCTGACCTTCGCACTTTCCACCGCAAACTAAAAACATGGCTGTTCAAATTGCCCAGCCTTGACTGATGGGGTTTTTAATGTGTTTTATGGGTTTAATATGTATTTCTGTACCAGAGACAAATTCCTTGTGTGTCTAACCACACTTGGTCAAATAAATAAAGTATAAGTATAAATTAATGCAATGTCATAATTAATTATATACTTTTGTGTAACCAAAGGATATTGCATAATAAGTTACTGATTATCAAACATATAAGATATTGCAGTTTTTCAAAATTAATTAATATATTTCAGAATTTAATTTACATAATATTTGTCTACTTAAGTGGAATTGGGAATAATTAATTTGTTTTCGAAATAGTCTGAGCAATTTGCTTAAGGGCTCTTCTTTCTTTTGTAGAAACCTACAAACCTCAGTTTATCATAGTCATGCAGGTGATTACATTCAAACATTTATATGAGAATGTGTAATGATTTAGCTCAGAGTACATATCAGTTGGAAAAGTGCATTAATTTTCTTAGATTAAAAACTGCAAATGATGCAGTGCTTTCTACAGTTCTAGAGATTTTGAGCAGAAACATTTGTTTGATTTTTTGCCTGCATATTTATCTACTTATGAAACCATCAATCAGTAATCAAAACTAAATTAAAAGCATATTGTCACATGTTAATATTCAGCTATTCACTCTCTTCAAGATAATCCAGTGTTAGTTAACATTAAAAAGCAGTCACAAATATTTAATATCTTAGTGTCTTTTAAAAACAAACAGTCTATTGGCCATATGAGCTATCGGTAAATATTTTCCATTTTATCAAGTCTGTTGATAAAATATCTTCAATATCTTTTCCATCTTATCCCATGTTTAACTCTTTCTCATTTCTTGAAAAAATATTGATATATTTTGTAACTAAAAAGGTTTTTACCAGCAGACAAGTTGGTACTGCTACCTTGCACTATTATATCTGGAATGAGAAACTACTAATATGCAAACTATGATCTCCTGGCACTGTTGACTGATACATCCCTTCCATCGTTACTTCAACTTCATGCTCAAATGAAGCTTGTCAGTCATCTGGTCCCTATAGCTTGGATGATATACCCATGTCTCCCGCTGTCCCCCCAATTCTCCCTCTTTTTCATCATGTAGCCAAGTAGATGATGATTAAATCAGCCACTTTGCTGGGACTGAACTAGAGTTTGTTCTGAACAAGCAAAGAAAAAAACATCACTAAAGATCTTAGTAACCTATTCAAGGAGAAATAGCAAATCAGTTAACCTTGGTAATAAAGGGTTAGGTCAACTGACCTAATTTTCATGATTGTACAACATGCAAATCAGTCAAAATCTTGTTGGCATGGCCTGTACAGAACCATTGGATTATGCTTTGGACATCACAATAATTAAGTTGTGGATAACCAGATAACAGATATCATTGTAAGACCTTATAACAGTATTTATAAGAACCATAACTAAATATTTCATGAGGATGCTAAAATACAGCATTATATATAGATACATGGGTACACTGCATTTACGTGTGTGTGTGTGTGTGTGTGTGTGTGTGTGTGTGTGTGTGTGTATTAGTGGTTTTAGGCATTTCCTTAAGAAGTATATTCTGTATAGAATAGAGAGAACAGGCAATAATATTAGCACTCTAGACTATGGATATGTAAATTGGTCACTCAGATATGCTTAATTTTCACTTTACAAATCATTATATTCCAGCATATTTCTAACCTCATCCCACAGACTCCTCCTCCTTTCCTGTATTTTTGTGTTTATTCTGAGTTTTGTGCATTTTTTAAAGAATATCCATTTTGCAAATAATTTTCTTGTAATATAATATGAAAACAGGTATATTCTTCTCTAATATATGAACCAATGACCTCACTTTTGCTTAATAAACTGAATTTTTAAATTCCATCTGGCATTACTTTCCATTTCTGAAAAACAGATTTTGGTATAGAAATATGCTTGCTCTTTGTCTTAGATTGGTTGGCAACCATATCCTAGTGCCCATACTTGGCTCTCAGTCTGTAATGGATGTAATATGATGAAAAGTTATGGACTTGATTCAGATATGGATATGATGTAATCACATATACAGTCTGAAGCCTCAGACTATTTATATTCTTTGGATGTGGCTTCCCCCAAATACTTGTAATTTATATAGGTTTTGTGTGTGTGTGTGTGTGTGTGTGTGTGTGTGTGTGTGTTTATGTATGTTTTTATTTATTTATAAATGTGTACACTGAAAGTGTAATAAGTCATAGATGCATGTACACATACACACACATATACCTATCGTGGTCTATAGATTTTTGAGTGAAAATTACAGATAAAAGTCATTTATAAATTTGTCATCTGTTAGTATTATTGATTTAATTTTACAGCTGATAATATTTAATGAATCTGATCTAAGAAACCAAAAAGTTTATAGTTAAAATGTATTTGTTCCATTAAGTAATATACAAGGAAAAAAATAAACAGAACCAAAAAAATTTCTCTTTTGGAAAATATTTGAAATAATATTTATGAAGGGAGGAAAATTGCCAGTTTTATTTGGCACTAGTATTATTAAACATTTATTCGATGCCAACAATGTCAGCTGCAGTACAAAAGACATGACATGATCTTCTGACATAGAGGTACATTTTTTAAAATAGGACAAAGATGAAAGAAGGTGATAAGACCTTTAAAGTGGAAAAGTGGAAAACCTCAGGCATGCGGTTCCAAACTTTATTTTGAAGAAAGAGAAGATATACATAAAATAAAATAAAGGAAAGCAAAATTGTTTATAGGGGAAACTGAGTTTAAAAAAGTGACATTATTGTGATTTAGTAAATTATTTACATTCAAGTTTTTGAGGAGACAATTAAAAAAGGAGAGAGTTTGTTCGATGGGCTGAAATGTGAGCCTTTTCAAAGCTGTTAGGAGATACAGTAGGAAAAAACAAAGGCTAGAATGAGAGAAGAAATGAAGGAATCTTTTCTATCCTAAGGCCAGAATTACGTTTGGACATTCTGACATTCTGGAGTGAATTCATTCTGTTATCATACCAAATATATAGCTGATAACTTGTTTACTTATTTCTATACTTTATGCAAAGTGTAACAACAGTGCAATAAATGTAAACGTTTTTTTATATTCTCATAATGAGAAGTATAGCTTTCTTAGACTGTTGATTGATTTGCATTCCATTGTGGTAGACACCAGGAACTGCTGAAAAGAATGGAGACAAATGTCAACAAAGTCAATGACTGGCCTCCATCAAAATGGTTTTAATCATTGGAAATGATGACCTTTTTATGATGATTGTTTTAGTTAAACTAAGTGTCCAGTACGGTGTAGAGCAGGGGTGTCAAACTCAATTTCATTGAGAGCAGCATCAGCATTATGGTTGCCCTCAAAGGGCCAGTTGCATGTAAGACTATGAGGTGGCCGTGACTGGGTGGGTGTGGCCAGCTCTTGAGCTCCTGGGGCACCAGGACCCCTCAGTCTAGTCCAGCTCCGCTTCCCAAGTGGGTGCCTGACCATGCTTACCTTCTCAAGGCTGCTGCTGCTGCTGCTGCTGTCGGTGCTGCTGTGGGACGAGGAGAGGGAAGGCCGGGTGAGGAGAGGGGCTGAGGTGGCAGGGACCGACCCCCTCACCATTTCCTGAGTAGCCCCATGGGCCAGATCTAGCCACATCTTGAATTTGACACCCCTGGTGTAGAGTGATGTGAATTTTGTCAGGTTACACCTGTTTTTGAATTGCACCAGAATCATGAAATGAGGAAGTAGCAATAGATACCCATTATATTGGATAATGAGTATTTTTGCATTGTAATATGTTTATGTTTGACTAAGAAAAACAATGATTGCATTTATTAATTAATGGTAATTTAATTAATGTACAATCAATGGTTCAAACTTCAAGTAGTGACTAAATATTGTTCACATAAAATTGTTGTTTTCAATCAGTATTTCAAAATTATAATGTGGCCTAAAATATAGAGAATTGGAAAGTGATTCAGACATAATTTAGCATTTTGGAATAAATTACATATTAAAAATATTTATTCTCCATTGGTTCAGGAAGATAGATACCTGACACATACTGATACCTGTGCAAAGTCACTCTATTCACAACTTCTGCTTGCTTTTGATGGACATGAGAAACCAGAAGGACTGCAGACTGCATATAAATCTTGATGGGGAAGTACATCATTGTAAGGCAACAATAGAATATCTCCCAATCCAGAGGGTTCAAACAGACTAAGTCTTGTTAGGATTGATCCTGAGTCTGTTTTTCCTCATCCAGCTCCACACAGCAGGTCAGGATTTCAATCACACACTTGGTCAGTCAGAGATCATAATGTACAGTTGGGTATCATCTGCCTCTTGATGATACCTGATCCCAATTTGGGTGCTTCCATATAGATTAAAGGGAAAAATGATGAAATTTTGAATCTGATCTTTGGAATGTGAACCTAATGTTTCAAAAATGTTAACTTTGAATTTTCCTTATCTGTCAACACATATCGAACCAACCCCAGAAAAAGAATTATGTGATGATAGTGAAAGCCACTGAGATATCAAGGAACATAAGAAAGGGCAGACCACTTCCACCTGAACTCCACCATAAGCCATCAACAAGTGAAGTCAATGCCATTCCTCACCTGAGATCTGACTGAAATGGGTCCAAACAATCTTCTTCCTCCAGGCTCCTCCAGTGAAGTTGAAGTGTGACCAGCCTATTAAAATTGAGCACAGTTCTCCTAATGATCACTTTGCTTAGCAACAGAAGTTCCAATCACAATTGTGTTTGTAAGTTGAGGTCTGCCTGTAATTAGTAAAAGACATTTCAGACTTTTTATGAGAACTGGCTATATGACAGAATAGTGAAGTTGCAAAATAAAATTAATAAAGAGAGGCTAGAGAAAGCATTATAGATTTTTATACATTGAAAGAGATAAAGAAATAGGTACAAAACTCAATCAATTATAACAGACACACTTTTATATATACACTTTTATAAAGTATGACATTATTTGTGTACATACATATACAGTTAAAATAATATACAAGTGTATCTATGTACCCATAATACAAATATTAACAATTTATAAGTGAGAACAGCAAATATTGGATTAGCTAATTCACTGAAGATTCAGTGTTGACTTTTTTTATAAATCCGTCTCAGCATGGGCAAGAAAGGTATTAAAGAAATGTATTTCTGTATATATTGAACTGCAATGAAATTCTGTAAGTTGGAGTCTGCTGGCATGTAATAACTTGATCTGCTTCATGCAGACAAAATATATTGAAAGTATGGACGAGTGAAGTTTATGCCCCAGGGAGAAAGCAAGATAATACATTGAAATTGTTCAGAGGTAGTTAGATGCCTAATGGACTAATATGTGAGCTATGTGAGGTCTGGGGTTTCGGTCTCATAAATTCTGGCTAGACTGATCTTGTAATTTCAAGGAAAAGTTAAAAGTATTAGCAGAGTCATCAGTGTTCAGGGTCCATGATGCTGGCTATTATTCATGTAAAGTCTCAGGCAAAACAGTCAAAGAACATTCCTAGAATAGATATAAATTTATGGACATATATATTTTTGTTTTATATAAATACATTTAGTAGAAAACAATCAGTTTTGCATTTTACAGCATGCTTCAGACTTCAAGATGTTGTGCTGCAAGTCCTATTACCATGTGTGGTTCAGAAGTTAACTATGAATAATGAGAGTTAGGTCAATCTCAGGAAAGCATCTAATTGGTAAAGCTGCTATGAGTGATGTCTGAAATCTTTAAAAAATATTGTATGCATTGGTTTATTGTGTGTAAAGGAATTTGTCCCTGCATTCATGACAAAGAATCTACAGTATATATATATAAAAGCGAAAACCACTCATGCCATAATCATGAAATCTCCAGAACCGTAAAGCCTACAAACTTGAAAGTTGCCACGTATGTTCCTCTTGGCTTTTAGGTACTCACTAAGAAAGGGTTTTTCAAAATGACCATTAGAACATTAGTATTTCCTATATTATGATTAACACGCTCTGATGCTAAGGTGTTCTACTCCCCTTCCCCAACTGAAAAAAAATCTGTTCCAAATGCAAAACACAAGCAGAGGAGAGGAGTTTCACTTTCAGTTTTACTTTCACAGCAGGAAGCAGATTTAATACAGAACACTTGAGCTAAGCCACGGCCAGGCTCCTTCCTGTCTCCTTCTTGCTCACACAGCAAATACCGTTTCACTTTCCAAACAGCCCTCTGATGCTAAGGAGTTCTACTCCCCCTCCCCACCTGAAAAGAAATCTGTTCCAAATGCAAAACACAAGCAGAGGAGAGGAGTTTCACTATCAGTTTTACTTTCACAGCAGCAACCAGGGGATAGCATAGGAGAGGCCTCTGTGTGGCAAGCCTGAGGGAGAGACAGGGATAGGATAGGGGAGGCTTCTGTGGGGCAAGCCTAAGAGAGAGAAGGGGATAGGATAGGAGACGTTTCTGTGGGGCAAGGCTGAGGAAGAGAAGGGGAGAGGAGAGGCCGATCATAACTACTCATTAATTTTCAAGCTGTAAGTGTCGCTTTATCAAACCCAATCACATAGTTTCATAGCGAAACACGGGTATCCAGCTAGTTTTCTAAATAGAGAGTATGTGATAGTAGCAGAAGCTGGAAAAAAACACAGCAGTGATAAATTTTTTTTGTTGTATATCACTAGCTTATTAACTGCTTTTTGACAAATACTGTAGATGTGCTTTGCAACCATCACTGTGTTACTGTATATCCTATATTTGATGATAGGTAACTGCTACTTCAAATATTCCTGCTTCCTCATTGTGTATATCAGATTAGAGTTTCCTGTCTATTTTGTCCTTTCTTATGGTATGTTAATATAGTTGATCATTGATTTTTAATATGTCAAACAGGTCATAGGAAAATTTTTTAAGTGAATGTAAATTCCTAAAATATAGAAAATAGCCTGTAAATTTATGAAGATTAGGATCAGTATTTTCCTGTCTGAATTTTTTCCCCTTGTTTTTATCTTTCAAAGAACAAACAATATTTTGAAATAATGCTGTAAAGGATCTTACTTTTCCAAGCCTTGCCCCTCTGACCAGTTTGCGCTTGTTGGCAAATATAAAAAAAGAAGGCTTCCTCATTTTACTACTGTCTCTTTCTATAGCAAGTGATACCTTGGATAAGTGAAGCCATAGACTTGTGTGGGCCATTTTTGTGCATAGACAAAAAATGCAGATATAACTAAAGAGTTTGGCTTTTGCAAGCTTACGGATCTTAGTTGTCATGGCAGAATGACTTACCATAGTTCCATTGCGTAAGACCCACTGGAATTGGACCAGATATGCAGGAAGTAGTGAATGGGCAGCACAGTGCAGGAAGTTTATAATATCTTCTTGGACCAAACATATAATTTCAGTCGTATGAGTTTTCTTTTTTTTTACACTTTTTTTAAAAAAAATTGATTTATATGCCTCCCTTCTCCGGAGACTCAGGGTGGCTTACAATGCGCTAAGCAATAGCCTTCATCCTTTTGTATATTTATACAAAGTCAGCTTATTGCCCCCACAACTGGGTCCTCAATTTACCTACCTTAGAAAGGATGGAAGGCTGAGTCAACCTTGAGCCTGGCGAGATTCGAACCTGCAGTAATTGCAGGCAGCTGGTCTTAATAACAGGGTGCTTTTTTTTTTTTTAATTTGATTTATATGCCGCCCTTCTCCTGAAGACTCAGGGCGGCTTACAATGTGCACAGCAATATTAAACCACTTTTCATACAATAATGTAACTTCTTATGAAAAAATGATGCATATGCTTTCAATTATTTTGAAAATTGCAGATTTTTAGACTGTAATTACAGGGCAAAAACACCCCAGTGTCTTTTTTTTTTTTTAATTTGATTTATATGCCGCCCTTCTCCAGAGACTCAGGGCGGCTTACAATGCATTAAGCAATAGCCTTCATCCTTTTGTATATTTTATACAAAGTCAGCTTATTGCCCCCACAAACTGGGTCCTCATTTCACCTACCTTAGAAAGGATGGAAGGCTGAGTCAACCTTGAGCCTTGGAGAGATTCGAACCAGCAGTAATTGCAGGCAGCTGTGTTAATAACAGGGTGCTTAGACCACTGTACTATCAAGGCTCTATTTAGATGATAGCTACACATTTAGCAGAGCAAATTTCATTTGGTAACTAAAAAAAATCAGAATTCAGACTCATGTTCATTTTGGAGCTCCCCTAATTATCTAAATATTTATTGGGATTTGGGCAGCATATAAATTTTATAAATATATTTGTACATGATCAGGGCATTGATACGTGTGAATTATGTATCAATAATAAATAAATAAATGTAGTTTGAAACTTTTAATAGGAACCAACATATCAATTTTAAGCTATCTATTGCTAGTCATCATACCAATATTGATCTGCAACTTATTAGGAACACTTATAAGTTATAAATACTTATGTTTATTGTTTATTTATTTATTTATTTATTTATTTATTTATTTATTTATTTATGTTTATTGTTTGTTTCAGTACTATCTTAATTTGTTCATGTCCCTTCCCAATTAAAATATGGAAAATAAATGTAATTCTAAATATATCATAGAGCAATACTTCTTCCACAAGTATTTGTATCAATCTATCTTTTGTTTTACTTTTAAAAGGCAGTTAAATATTTCAGTTTATTTGAGGTATCAGAATTTTTGTGCATTTTGATGTTCTACTTATTAAAAAGATAGGGTAGACTGGTCATACGGAGAGCAGGGCTTGTGAATATTTTCTAACCAAAACACAGCTGGAAGATCTAATTTTAGATTCTATAGCTTGATCATGGGTCTTTAATGTACTGAATAGAGGGGGAAGCATTTAGCAAGATTACAGGAAGCATCACAAAAGTTCAGTTCCAAATTCGATAAATTTAGTCTTGACATTTCTATGTTTCCTATCTCCTTTTTCTTAATTTTTCTATGATTTATGGTACCTGTGAAAGTTGCCAGGTTACTACTTCGAGAACAATGAGTATTTGTATATAATGTTATGCCATCCAAGTCTTCAGTCAAAGAGACTTTCTTTATGGCTGGAAGCATAGTTAAGTCTCAGTATTTATTCAGAACTTCACTGTGAAGCCAATAAAAATAATAGGATTTATTAATATGTGCCACTGAATTTCATGGGAGGAAGTTGGATTTGCTTAAATCTTGGCCCTTCTTTGTTATTATTACAGTTGTTGTTTTTTTTTTAATGAAGGCAAAACTAAGGGAACATTTTATGGTACAATTTAAGAAGATGAACAAATTAGTATGTTCTCCATAGTATTGACGGGAGAGTCCAGGATGGGTTGCTCTAGTCTCGTAGCTCTATGGACTAGGTTGAATTTCTGACGACATGCCTCCCTGGTAACATTCCCCAGTTTTTCAACTCAGTCTCAGCTTATGGACGCTATTTTATCAGCTCCATAGAGCTTCTGAGATGAACTTCTATTTGGCTGTTTGGCAATCCCTGGAATTTTTTCCTTTTTTCTAAACAAATCTTTTCAAGTCAATCAACCTTGGATCTTCCAACAGATACTTGGGGGCTCTCCACAGTAGCAGATTGGAGCTGGGAGCGGCTGCCCACATTGCCCTCCCCCACTCAAGCATGCAGTCAAATTAGCGTTTTTTGGCGTGTTGCACCCATCAGCTGTGCAGCGGCAGCTCTCCACAGCGGCGGATCAGAGCCAGCAGCCACTCAGACTGCACCAGCCTCAGACAGCCTTGGCATGGTCCTTTTACTTGCTGGAACTCGCTGGGATAGTTTGGCATGCTCTGTTTTGCACTGGAGCAGTGGTTTGGGCCTTTTGAATTTTGGCATGCTACTCTTATCAGCTGTGCGGTGGGGCTCTCTGCAGCAGAAGATGGGAGCTCCAGCCACTTGACAGTGTGCTATTTGCAGCCGAGGCCCTCATTCAGGCTCAGCTGCTTAAAGAAGCACTTCGGCGGCCCCTTGGCTCTCTGTGGGAGTGAATAGCAGCCTGGAGGGGTCGGCCATTTTGGTGCCATCTTTGGGCGCATGCAGCACCATCACCATTATTGATTCTGGCCAGTAACATTGGCACGGGCCCAGAATTCATTGAACAGGGTGCAGAGAGGCCACTTAGCGGTCATACTTTCTTGGACAGAGAGCCATGGCAGCTGCATTATTGTATAAACCTTCCATTGCTGGAGTAGCGGCTCTGGGATTCTGGCCTAGCAGCTTCTGACTCTTCAGCAGGGCTGCATTCGGAGAGAGAGTCACTGGTTGCCCATTTGGCCACACTCTTGACCTTTTTAGTCGCCGCGTCAGCAGTGAATCGCATAAGACTGCCTGGAATTTAGCGGTGAGGCCAGTGTTTGTTCCCAATCCTAGCATTTCTCCAGCCATCTTGAAGATCCTATTCAGCTTAGAAGCCTTTAGGATCGAGGTCCGAGGGCCATCTGCAAATTGCGGTGGGCCCGTGTTCCTGCTAAAAGATAGAAACAACGCTGAGCCAGCAGCAGAGCTTTCGAGCGCATCTGCCCAGATTCCAGGCCTGCAAGGCAACATGGAGGACAGTGGAACAGGCTCTTGCCTACTGCATGGAGGGGTATGGTTTCCCCAAGCCTCAGATACCAAGATCTGCCAGCCTAGCAGCAGTGGCAAAAATTAAGGGCAAGGCTCAGGCCCACAAAAAATCCTCCAGAGAGGAGGAACGGGCGGCACAACAGAGGCAGAGGGCCTTGGATAAGGAATTTACGAAAGCAAAGGAGGGATCCATTGGGTGAAGCCACTCTGCTTATAAAATGGTGGACCATCCTGTAGCGTGCCACTCTCCTGACCCAGCCTTGCAACAGGGACAGCAGGTAGCATACCAGGGAGTACTGGCTACTACCTGGTCTCCAGAGATCCTTAGTGACCAGCCAGGTCAGGGCAGTCCTTCTGGAACTGCACGAAAGGCTGGACTCTCGACTCCTTTGCTGTCACAGGACCCCGGTGTTGTCAATGAGAGGGGATTGGCCATTGGGGGGCACATACATGCCCCGGAGGCAACCTTTACCCCAACTGCAGTGGGGCTCCATCTGGGGTGGTTGCAGGAGCAGGATATGCCTTCCTTTCTGAGGCATTGGATATCACTGGTGATCAGAGAGGGGATTGCTGAGGGACTACAACACTGTCAGCAATTGCCCATACCAGTGACAGACCCTGCTATGTATATGGACCCTTGGGGGCCAGCAGGGGAGGAGGCCAATCTTCCCTATCAGAAGGCGGGGTATAGGGAGACGGGGACTTCTCTGACTATGAGCAGGACACCCCTGGTAGGACGGCCTTTAAGGGCCTGTTTAACCGTGCGCTTTTTAAGCCTCTGATCACCAAGGCGCGGACCACTGCCCATCTGGGGAAGGACTCTGGTGCACAAGAGCCAACCCCAGACATAGTGGAACAGGAAGATTTTCTGTTTATGGAACAGGCCACTGAAGCAGATACCACCCTGATCCCCAGGATGTTCCTGGATGTGGTAAGGAGGCAGTGAAACTCACCTGTCATAGCCTCCCGACCCAGCGGCCCATAAAGAACATGCTTTAGGGCATGGACTCTGAACTCCTCCATCTGGTCTAGGTCCTGAAGGTGGATACCCCGGTAGCAGCCTTGACCTCCTCCTCTGTCCTACCACCAGATGTGGAAGATGCCTTAAAGGCTGAGGAAAGAAAGGAGGAGGACAACAGGCAGACTCCTGGGTGATCCAGGCCTCCACTGCAGTATCCCTTTTCACCAGGGCATCAGTACGCTGGCTCAGGCAGCTTCAGGCCTGAATACCACTGGAGGATCTCAGGGCTCACCAGGATATGTACAAGATCATTGCTGCGGCACAGTATACCGTGGATGTGTCTCTGACCCCTGCCAAATTTTTGGTGCATGCCATTTTGTCTTCGGTGATGGCCCGATGCATGTTGTGGCTACTCCATTGGCACATGGATACTAAAAACAAGTGGAAGTTGGCTTCTGCCCCCTTTGAGGGGGAAAGCCTCTTTGGGCAGTCTCTGGACCCGTTCCTAGTGGAAACCAGAGACAAAAGGAAGGTTCTCCCTTCCCAATGCAGGCGGGCAGATTTCTGCTCCTCACCATACTTCAGGTGGCCCTCCTTTTGGTAGCGGGGAGCTGGGGCGAGCTTTCCCTGACAACAGAAGCCCTTCCTATTACCAGACCAAAAGGTCTGCGTTTGGCCACAGGGGCAGACAACAGCCACAGGGCAAGCACTCTTTCCATGGCAACAATGGCAGAGCTTTCAGACGCCACAAGTGACATTGGGCCTCAACCTCCCATAGGGGGCTATCTCAGTCTTTTCTCAGACTGTTGGGAGGACATCACAATGGGTACCTGGGTCAGGGAGACAATAAGATTGGGGCTCTCCCTGGAATTCCTCTCCCCTCCCCCGAGGTTTTTCCTCCACTTCCCATTTCCAGAGACCCAGTAAAATGGGAATTCATGGAAGTGGCAATCCAGCATTTCCTGGATATTCAGGCCATTCAACTGGTTCCACCAGACCAGCGGGGGCTGGGCTTCTATTCATCCCAAAGGCCTCGGGGGAGGGGGGAGGCTATTCTGAATATCAAAGGACTCAACCTGTATCTGGTGTACAGAAGATTCAAGATGCACTCCCTTTATTCCATTCTAGAAGGGATCCAGGAAGGGGACTTTTGTGGACCTGATGGAGGCATACCTCCACGTCCCTATTAGTCCAAGTTACAGACAATTCCTGAGGTTTTGTTATGCTGGGCGCAATTTCCAATATGTGGCCCTGCCATTTGGCCTGGCATCGGCCCCGTGGGCGTTCACCATGATCATGGCAGCTTTGGCAGCATACCTCAGGACAATCCCTGTTCGGATCCAGTGTTACTTGGACAATTTGCTTATCCAGGCATCTTTCTGGCCGATAGCGGATAGAGATCTGGCCACGACAATTCGGATCCTTCGGGATCATGGGTTGTCTGTCAACGTGGACAAATGTCACCTGGTACCCACAACAAGACTTGTGCACTTACAGGCACTCATAGTGTTGTGGCCCCGCCCTCTGAGCCTGTCCCATCGGAGGAAGAAAGCTCCGAGCATGAAGAAGAGGAGTCAGCCAGGCCTCCCTCTCCAGGCCCCTCCTCTCTGGCACTGTCTCAGGTGCCGGCCAAGGGAGAGGAGATTAGCAGGGAGACAGGTGGCTCGGATGAGAGCGAAGGAGAAACATCATTCCTGGACGCACGCCTCCAAAGGCGTGATAAACGATTGCAGCAGCTCAGGAGGCGTGCTAGGGATTAGAACTGAGTCACTGGACCACACCCCAGAGACTATATAATAGAGGGTGCTGGCCAGTGATCCTTGTGACGAACAAAAGTAAACCTTGGATAGTCACTAAAGCCTCGTCTGGAACTGCTGAGAGAAATATTATTCTGATTGGACTTTTTGTACGCTAAGTATCTTATCTTTCTGTTTTGTGGAAATAAACGCACTTGGCAGACGGTGTGTAAATCGCTGCCAAGTTGGAGATAAAGACCTGGGTGTGTGCCAAAGTGTTTCCTTAACCCTCGGCTGGCTGTGTTTGTGTGTGTGTGTGGACGGGGACAGATCACATAGACACGATAACTGGACAGTTCTTTCTTTTTCAGGATGCCAGGATAGCATCAAAACCTTGATATGCCAGATTCGGAAAGACAGGGTGGTTCCATTTGCATTGTTGTCCCAGCTCCTGGGGAAAATGATATCTTGTCTTGCCATAGTGCCTTGGGCACAATTCAACGCTAGACCCCTTCAATGGTTTCTGCTTCCCTACCAGAAGGCAGGCCACAGTACCTCACTGGCAAGAGTTCAACTACCACCAAGGGTGCTTTGCTCATTCCGTTGGTAGTGGTCCAGAGCCATGGTAAAGGGCTGTTTCTGCAAGGAACCAGTCTGACGATAACGTCCGATGCCGGCCTTTTCAGCTGGGGGGCCCACTTCGACTCCCAGGTTGCCCAGGGGCAGTGGACACAGCAGGAACTCCGTCCCAACATAAATTGGCTGGAGCTCAGGGTGGCCCGCTTGGCCCTCAGGGCATTCCAGCAGGAGGTCGTGGAACATCATGTCCTCCTCCTGATGGACAATATTGCAACAAAAGCCCACATCAATCGGCAGGGGGGACTTGGTCAAAGTCCCTCATGAAGGAAACAGAGACCTTGTGCCAGTGGGCAGAGACTCATCTATTAAAGCAGAGCACATTGTGGGAGTATCCAATGTGTGGGCAGACTTGTTGAGCTGAGCCACTGTTGATCAATCGGAGTGGTGTCTACTTCCCAGTCTGTTCGCAGAACTATCAGAACGGTTCAGCCACCTGCTTCTGGATCTTTTCGCCTCTCCAACGAACACTCACCTTCCCAGATTCCATGCGAGGTTCCCAGCTCCAGGGGCGGAAGGGGTAGATTTGCTGCGATGCCCTTGGCCCAGGGGTCTATTGTATGCCTTCCCCCCTTCCCCTGCTTCCAGCAGTAATCAGGAAGGTGCTGTCGGAGAGGGCAGAGGTCCTGTTGGTAGCTCCCCACTACCAACAAACGACTGTGGTTTGCCGACCTGATCGTCCTGTTGGTTGCCAGACCCTGGAGGATTCCCCTGGAGAGAGTCTCCCTCAGCCAAGGTCCCATCATCTATCTGGAGCCTCAGTGGCTCCAGTTGACCATTTGGCAGTTGAGCTGAAACTTTCACTGACTGGAGTGCTCATGGACACATAGACCCTACCTTGGTCTCAGTGGCAGATTTACTGGAATTTTTACAGGAGGGCCTGGAGAGGGGGTTATCCCTGAACCGCTACAGCAAATTCTCATAGCAGTTTTCAAGCCCCTAATTTTTCTCTGTCCAACCTGAAATACCTTAATATGTGTTTAATGCTGATCTATAATGCTTCACAAGCAACTTAGCATTTCTTAGTGCTATAGTAAATAATATTTTAAATTTCATATTCTTTATTCTGTACTACCCAAAAGGCAGTACTTTTCTATTATCATTCAATTCAATTTTTATTAAAATTGAAAGATTTGTTACTATAAAAAGTAAATATGCATTCATTCACAAAGAATAAAAACCATTTTATCTAACTATGTTGCTCATCGTATTACATCCTGGAAAACACAAAAGACTTGTTTCCATAAAAGTCTGCTGGGTTTCTTGTAATCCTTACATATATTGCCACATGCTTCACTTGTGGGAGGTCAGAAGGGATCCAAGCCCTATACCATTTATGAATGCCCTCTGAACAATTTTTTTCTAAAAGAACTGAATTATGTTTGTTATTGGACTAAAATTGGAGAAAATCAAAGAGTTGGGCTTGTGGAAATTATTAAAGGTCTCCAATATTTTTAACCATACATTGAATATTATAGAGAAAAGGATTTGTTAATTGTTTCAGTGTGATGGTTGAAATGTTCATTTTCAAGGCTTTCTTTTGCTGGTCAATTATTGAAATAAAAAAAACTTGATGTCATTTGCCCTGAGAATTTGTGAATGTTATCATTTCTCTTAGGATGAAGTATCTGGGGAGTTTGAAGTTTGCTTTGTCCAAAATAAAATTATAAATTTTCTATTATGGATAAATAAACTTCATTTTAAATTTGAAGAAATTAAATAATAGTGACAAGTGAACATTTTCAATAAGTTTTGACTTATTCCAATATTGGTGACTCTTATTAAATGGTTTTGTACACTGATATAGTAATTTAAATGTAGCAAATGACATATTTGTGAGCATAGCAGTGCTTCTATATAAGTAAAAGTTTTCCAAAATTATAAACCAAATTAGCTTTTTACGGGCTATTTTTAAATTTGTTCATCTTGTTTGTTAACAAAGCAAATTGTAAGTCAAGTGATAAATCAACTGGAGGATGTGGTTGCCTCAGTGCTTTGTGGAGGATTGTTTTCCCTGTGAATCTTCAGATAATACTTCGGAGCATTTATTATAACTGTAGAAATATAGAATATATCAAATTGTAGAAAAATGTAGAATCCAATTGTGTAACAGTCCCTGTAGAAAAGTGTCATTCTCAGTGTTGAGTGAAGTTGGTAGAGAAAACGGGCAATGACAGATCTGCCATCTTCAGCTTCAGCTTGGTGCCTCACTGGCATCCTGCCATCAACTGGGGGAGAGAGAGGAAATTGGCATGTAAAGGGTAGAGATGACTGGGAGAGGGACGGGTGACAAGTTTGATGGAAACCAGAGTTGTGAGAACCAGCTTGTTCCAGTCTTCAAGGCCTTGGAACCTGAGAAAGGAATGTGAATTTCACCGAACGTCTGAGTGGTTCCCAAAATACCTCAGCGGCACACCATTGGTTGAAGACAAACTAGTCATGGGGGAAGGGCTGAGATGAAGAGGAAAGGTTTGTAACCTTTTGCACGGAAATTTTACTTCTAGCTTGCTTTTGCTTCATCCACTAATTCCTAGTAAAAGAACCTATCATTTTAGTCAAATGGAGTCAAGGGTCCTTCTTTCCTGGGAACCTAGCTGGGGCAAGCCTGACAGGCAGTGAATTAGAGTAAAATGTGAAATTCTTCAGCAGTACATGGTAAGTATAAAGAAAATGAATATGTGGGAAAGTAGAAGAAAGTACAGTCAAGTACAATGTTAAGCACATAGCACAACCCAGATATATGTATCTGTTGTATTTTATTTAGTACCTCTTGCATAAATAGTCCTTTGCTCTAAAAAGATTTCTGGTATGTGATAGTGAGAAATCTGTTTAATCTAAATCAGGAATTTGGAAATTCTGACACAAGAATTTCCTGACAACCTAAACAATATCTGTGTTGTTACAGTAACACCCTGGGTAGAGAGATTTAGTGGCTGATTTGAAAAAAATTATACTAGCAAGAGAATGGGAAGAACAAAACTTACATTTTGCTAACTTCTTTAAAAATTTTTTGATTTATATGCTGCCCTTCTCCGGAGACTCAGGGCAGCTTACAATGCGTTAAGCAATAGCCTCCATACTTTTGTATATTTATCCAAAGTCATTTTATTGCCCTCATAATCTGGGTCCTCATTTTACCTACCTTAGAAAGGATGGAAGGCTGAATCAACCTTGAGCCTGGTGAGATTTGAACTTGCAGTAATTGCAGGCAGCAGATATAAGTGGATGTTAATTAGTCTGCTGAGCCACCAGAGCAACTTGCCAAGCTACTGTGCTTTGTCAGGAATAAAGAAGGTTGTTTTGCTGCTTTATGCAATTTAACATTGTGCTCTTCCCATATCTAACTACTGTACATGAAGGTCAGCATAAAACACCTTTTCAGCAAAAAAGAAAGAAAGAAAGAAAAATCAAATAAAAGGAAGATCTCAAAAGAGTAAAATAAATTTCTATGTCAAATGAAATTTAATAAAGAAATACCAGATATCAATAAAATAAAATAATATCATTATATAAGGTGAGAGAAAGAATATATACTGAAGAATATAGGTTATTGATATTGTAATAATTCAGACATTACATTTAGATGTCATTAAGATGATGCTTGTTGTATATTGTTTTACTGATATTTATAAATGTATTTTTTGGTTTCTTAAATTAATAAAAGTTTATAAATTAAAAAAAAACACCTTTTCAGCAGAATCCAAATGCTTGCAAGCTTGGAAATAAATTCCATAAGTGGGGCCATCATATCTCAGCTGCAGAAATCTGTTGATGGCAACAAAGAGATACAGAAAGTTTTAGTAGCTTTTGATGTGGTAGACTTCCATTATTTTAACACAATTTAGTCAGAGCTTTCCTCTTTTTCTGGAAGACTGGAAAGTTCTGGATTAGTGATTCTTGACTGGATAGGATTGGATTGAGTGATGAGAGTTGATTTGATTGAAGCATTGCTTGGACCTTGCCTTGGATGGTAGTCAGAGGAGAAAGAGGTAGCTGCCTTTGATCTGTCTTCAGATGTATTACACAGCGTGGTGCTCTGGTCCATCAATCAATGGGGGATTAATTGATTGGTTTATCCTATTTGTATTATTTTTACAAATAACTCAAAGCATCAAACATATCCAATGGACCTATTAGCAACACACTTGATTCCGTTGGTTCAATAATATATATAGTAGGTAGGAACAGTGGAGGTGAAGGAGAGGGTTATTGTGTTGGTAGGATTTCCTAAGTGCTGGAGGCAGAGTCCCCCTTCTCTTTGGCATAATACTTCTCAAGCCTATTTTACATAGGCTTATCCTTCAGTCCTATCTTCTGGGCCAATCTATTGAGATGTTCTATCCTATCACTGATGTTTGAATTACTTAACAAGTACATGATTTTCCTTACCCTGTTCACCTGACACTTTTTTTTTTTTGAATAATCATCACTGCTTGGACAAAATGATGCAAGTAAAATTCAACAAATTGAGGCTGGGGAAAAAGAAATGAACAGGGAGAATAATAGGTTGAGTATGAAGAAATAGACATGAGATGCAGTGCAGACTGACAATATGAACACGGCACATTCACATACTGCATTGTCATAAGTGCAGTGAACATCAGCTACATTTGAGGCAAATATTGAGTGAACAGTATTTTACAGACAAAAGGGGCTGCATAGATCCTGTCTTGCATGCAAATTTCCAAACTGCCTCCATGGAAGTCCTCCTGTGTAGAGATTGTGAAAGCAAAAACCTCTTCACAAGAAATTGGCAAAACTGAGCTAACTATTTGAAAAATGTTGGCATATAGCCAAGGATGGGAAGACAGAGTAGAGCATGAAAGATCACAGAGATTACCATCAGTAATTCATCCTGTACAATGTGATTTAATGAAAGGATGCCATCCTTCTGATAATACCAGATATTTTAGTCATACATTCAGAGAAATACGAAATGGCTGTCATGACTTTGTTGGATGTGGAAAAAGCCTTTGATATGGCACTAATTAAATTTTGGAATAGCTTACACAAAAAATGAATTTCCATAAAATTTTATTTCTTGAATCAAAATTTATTATTCTAGACCTTCTGCTCAAATACGTACTAATGGATTATTTCCTCCCCCGTCAAGATGTATCATGAAACCTGTCAAAGATGCTTTTAATTTTGTATTGGAACCTTTTGCTTATCTTATTAGACAATTATGTGATATTCAAGATATACAGGTGGCAGGAATTGAACATGTTGCTATTGTATGTGATGATATTTGGGGCTTTTAAAAGATTATTAAATTTTTTTGCCTTGATGTGGAGATATTGTACAACAGTAGGATGTATTCTATACAGTGCTTTGGAATAAATCTTAACATCTTGCCTATAGCTAATACAGTTTTTGTGAAAATATATCAAATGAGTTTTATCTTTTGCTCAAATTCTATTAAATATTTGAGGATAATTACTCTTAGAAAAATATCCTTATTGGTAAATTTGAACATTTGAAAAAGATTACTAAAGATTAATGGTGATGCTAATAAATAGTGGAAAATGCCAATGAAATTATGGAGAAGTTTAAATGTGAAATGAATGTTATCTTGCGATTGATAGATATTTTAAGAAGGGTATCTAGTGATAATTCTGCTTAGATATTTTAAAGTGATCAATTAATTTCATCATCCTGGTTCACAATTGTGGAAGAGTTACTACATGTGTTGTGGGTGTCTTGCCTTTCTATGAAAGCCCTTCTGCCCTTCCTCTGGGTGAGAGCTATTTAAGAGGCCAAGGGGGAGGGTGTTTGTATTGGATGGGAAGTGAGCTCCCAAATAGTCAATGAAAGAGGCTTGGCAGAGGTCCTATGTAGCTAGTAAGCTATTGAGTGGAAGGTAGTTTATTGGGATTCTTCATAGCTCTAAGAGCAATGGTTGAAGTGCTCAAGGATCCCGCTCACCATTCCTGGCATGATAGGTTTGAAGTGTGTGGATCCCCTCTCTTGGGAACTGAGGCACATAGGTTGGGGAAGTATTGGGATCTTAGGAGGGGTTGGTGTGCATCTAAACATCTCACTGTTGATAAATATGGGGAGCTAGGGAATAGGCCACTTTTGGGGAACACAATTTCTGTTCCAATTTCATATTTCAGGCCCCTGAGGTCACTCCCAATGCCTAGTCAGCAGACTCTCAGAAGCCCTGGCTTTTGGTGCTGCTGCTAAATGGCATAGTAGGTCAGCCTGTAATAAGGTGTCTCTCATTTGTGATTTGATCACAGATAACAGAGTTAACCTGGCATGAAATACTGAGATCTTGCTAGATCCAGAAGAGGAACAGCCCCCTTTGGAAATGTGGCAAGTGGATTTTATGTATGGCTGAGATTTTAAGATAGGGGGGAGTATTGACTATCATTAAGGAGTATCTAACAACTTTCAAAGTCTATGCTCCACAGGCTACCAAATGTGAGACGCTTTTCATTTAAGTTACTTTCTACAGTTCAGCTGGGACTGTTGCTACATAACCACCTCCGTGCTATGCAGCCATCTCCCTGCCTGAGTTTCTTGATTCCATTTCTAGGTTGGCAGTGGAATTTCCCAGGCTTGTGATCCTGGGAGGTATAATCTTCCTTCTCTAGAAATAAGGTCAAAGTTCATCTAGTAATTCACTGCCATTATGACAGTTATGGGCCTAACCACTGTAGGAAGGCAGGAACCATTTGAACATTCCACCTCTGATGTTGATTGATGAACCTAGATGTGTTTCAAAAGGAGCTGAGAATTGTTCCTGATAGTTTCCTGAATGGTCTGCCTGAGACATTGGTCATTGCCAGGAATAAGGGGGCAGAGGAAGCCATAGATCAGATTGAACCTATACAGCCTCTCTGCTTTTGCAGATCCCATCACTCTCCATGTTTTATGGAAGAGTTGAGGGAGATGAAATGGGTTGATGCTAAAGTGCTTCTGGAGATCAATGAAGAAAGAATTGAATCAAACATGAATTGTAGTGTACAAACTGGGGTTTCTTCTTGACTCATGGCTCCTGCTTGATGTCGGACTGCCAGATTATGTGCCAGTTGCACACAGTCTTGGATTGAAGACTCTAAACTCCATCACTCATGGCTTGGTCACTTCCTGTGTGGATTACTTTAATATGCTATACATGGGCTATTCTTGAAAAGCATTAGGAATCAACAGTTGGTACAAAATATGGTGGCACAGGTAGTTAGTTGGAGTGGACAGAGTCCCATTCAGCAAAGAATGTCATCTGATGGGACACAGGAAAAGAGCCTATACTGTAGTAGCATCCATCTTTTGGAACATTATTGCCCTTGACATCAGACTGACCCTAAACTTGTTGTTCTTTAGGAAGTTGTTGAAGATGGGTATTTGTCATTTGGCCTGAGGATCTGGTAGTTCTTATTTAGAGTCTGCAAAGTGTCTTTATGGTTTGTGAAGTTGATTATGTTCTGCTGCAAATGGTTTTTATGGCTTTAAGTATTTTTTGTTGTCTGGCTTTTATTTGTATTGTTTTTCCGTTTTTAACTTTGTAAGCCTTCCAGAATTGCTTACATGAAATGGGGAATATATAGATTGAACAAACAATTAATGTTTTGTTTTGTAAAAATGTATGGGATGATGACTTTTCCTTTGAAAATTATGATTTTCTTATGAAAATGGATACTTGGAAAAGACTGCTTTGATAAACTTTCAGCCTCTGAGTGTATAAAGTATAAAGCAATATTTCACATTGTTTTAAGTTGTGTGAGTTTCAACTCCCAGAATTCCCCAGTTAGTATGCTAGGGCTACTGAAGTTGATAGATAGTGGCATAAAAAAAGATGGAATGATCCAAATTTCTGTTAAAAAGCAAATTGGTTTTATTTTTATTATTATTTTTAATTTAGTTTTATCTAAGTGTTTTTTCTTTTTTGTTATCTGTTATCTCTTATCTATGTTCTGATTCATTTTGCTTGCATTTACATCTTTTGTTTGTTTGTTTATAGTTGTATATTAAATATCGATAAAAATATTTTCATTTCTATTTAATGACTAAGAGGTGCACTTGAGCCAATCAATTGCACTCGATATACTTGATAAAAGCTCAAAGAATTTACAAATTAAATCTATGTAGTTAGATGTAAATAAATATCTCTGAATTTACTGAAAATTATTGCTAGATAAATGCATAAGACTGGTCATTATTATCTTAATGAATTATGCATTGTTTTATTTCATATTTGGTTCTGTTGAGTATGTGTTTATGTTTGCTTGTGTGTGTGTTTTGTTATGATGCACTTCTTCATAAATTTCATCCCTGCACTGTGGACCTCAGGAGGTTACCTATTTACCTTTAATGAATATCTGAAAAAAATAATAGATAAAGGGAATGCAATAGTGGAAAAGCTTCTTTCTGCTCAATTACTAAGGACACATGGTGCTGGAGAAGTCTCCTGTGAGTCCCTTGGACTGCAAGGCAATCAAACCGGTCAGTCCTAGAGGAGATCAACTCCTGACTGGCTCTTTAGAAGGTCAGATCCTGGAGATGAAACTCAAATACTTTGGCCACTGGAGAAGAGCTGGGAATGATTGAAGGCAAAAGAAGAAGGGGACGATAGAGAATGAGGTGGCTGGATGAAGTCATTGAAGCAGTCGACATGAGATTAAATCAACTCCAGAGGATGGTAGAGGACAGGAAGGCCTGTAGGAACGTTGTCCATGGGGTCACGATGGGTTGGACATGACTTTGGGACTAACAACAACAATAAAACAAATATGTCATTTTAACCTTAGCATATACTTGGAAGCAACCTTAGACCAACCTACTACTGTGTATAGGAATATAAATTAAGTCATCTAGGCCTCTGCTTTTATACATCTGGAAAGGGGAGCCCATATTTCCCTAGATAAATAATTATTGTCAAATTCTTATTATTATTAGAAAATCCAATTGACATTGTTTTCCTGTAACTTAAACCCATTTCTGATTGCCCAGCTCTCTAAGGTAACATAGAACAGTCTTGGCCTTTTTCTGTATAACCTTCTTTCAAATATTTGAAAAGTTCTATCATATCTCTAGCATTCTCTTCTTAGGAATCTTATAATAAGACCTGCACATGCAATATGGCATAAAAATTTTGCATGGGAATAACATTATAATCCATAATCACTTGGCTGAATCCAGTAAATTTAAGCCAGATTTATGAAAATTGGACTTGGGATACAGCCGAATTGCCAAGTCTTATCATGGCTGAAATATTTTTGTGGTTAATACGTTGAAGCAGAAATTGTTGGTAGGAGTAAACGTTCATGTAAGCAATACTTAAGATCATGCCAAAATTAGTGAGAGTTTGGCAGCATTATATAAGCAGCAAATCATCCAGTCACAAAATGTAAACCTGCCTAGGGCAGTTTCAGCATGTGTGCCCAACTTTCTAAAAATATTTCAAAGCTTTTCATTCAAGAAAGAGTCAGTTCTGTTTGCTTTTTCTCTGTTCTGAACTTGCTTTCCTTTCTCAACCTTCTTAGCTACTCGTGAGTTTATCTTGTGCTTCAGATTGAACCTGAATCACTCAGTACAGATTATGAAATTAATCTACAGTACTTTTTGCATCATTGTTTGTATTTGCATCCAAAATTTCTTTGCTTTCTTTGTGAAAAGGCCCAAAGCTGGCAAAAAACATATCACAAAACGTGCTCATATGAACACGGAACACTGTGACTGTGATCAAACACTGTGTTTGTAAAGATAAGCTGCTTGCCAAATGTTCAAAACACAGTCATGTAACCGAGATGGTATGTGCAGTCATTGGAACTCTGAAACTAGGGGTAAAATGCTCCCGGTTCGGACCGGATCGCCCGATCCAGTAGTGATGGTGATGGGTAGTTCGGAGAACCGGTAGTAAACATCCCTGTCCCCCCCCATGCCCAGCTGAGCCGCGCAATCATCAGAGGCTTTTTTTTTAATTATTAAAAGCATTTTTTCTACAATCTCTTCCATAGAAAAAATGCTTTTAAAAGTAAAAAAAAGCCTCTGATGATCGCGTGGCTCCGCTGGAATCGTCAGAGGCTTTTAAAAGCATTTTTTTAACAACCTCTTCGCCGAAGAGGTTGTAGAAAAAATGGTTTTAAAAGTTAAAAAAAAAGTTGGCCACGCCCATCCAGTCACATTACCCCCCCCCCACCAAGCCACGCCCACAGAACTGGTAGTAACAAATTTTACATTTCACCACTGTCTGGAACTATATTATAAGTAAATAAGTAACAAAGAAAATAAGGAGTATTATGTAGGTTCTCTGCCTTGAGTTACTTACAAAGTAATAAATCTGGGATAAAATTTAATAAATAAAGTGGCTTTTTGACAGTCCGTTGTAACTTTGAACAGTGACTGAGTAATTGGTTGTTAAGTGAGGACTAGCTATAATATAATTGATTACATAACCCCTACAGTGTGTGAGATGAAATCAGACGGAAAACTTAATTTTCTCCTATCACCCACAGAGAAGGAGCGTGTCAGGTAAAACCAATGCCCCTTTCCTTTTAGTTTCTGGAGATTTTGAGGCAGAGAAATGACAGTGTGAGAGGTTTTCTTTTCTTTTTGTCGACTCCATACCACCATAGCATAAGGATAGGATGCAAAAAGGTAGAAGGGACCATTATTAGTGGCTCCCATTCTGAATGTCTCATTACTGTTTTAAGTTAAAAATAAAATCAGGAAAAGACAATCAGGGATGATTGTGTCTCATATAACTGGGACAGGCACAGCATCCATAGATTATTGGATGTAAAATTGCTGGATAAATTGATTATTTGTGGATTAGGAGACTGGTCTCTCTTTTCAAATTGTTGATGTGTCTATAATTGCTTAATATATTGTATGCAGTGGTGCTTAAAAGTTTGGGAGACCTTTTGAATTTTCAATAAATATGACTTAAAATATGTTTTCCACATAAGCCTAAAACTGAATAAAGAGAACCAATTAAACAAATGAATCAAACACATTATGCTTGTTCAACTATTTTTTCAATAAAAGTATCCAAAGTTACATATTTATGTAGAAATATTGGAAATTCAAAAATATCCCCAAATTTAAGCACAACTATATTACCATTGTACACAAAATGGGAAAAATGGTTCATTGTGAGTAAAGCATAAAAAGCATCAGTTGTTTGAATAAGAATTATTAACCAAATAGATTCTTGTCCTTACTTTTCACCATTGTTCCTCCTTCTGCACTTGCATCTTCATAAGCTGAGAGAAAGGCTGGCTTTGCACCACACACTAACCTATGGTTAAATAAACAATGGTTTATCAAATCAACTCAAATGCCAAAGTGCTACAAAACACTGTCCTATATGCTTGCCACCTAATTTTAGCATAGCAGTAAAGAATTACTTGAAAATGGAAGAAAATATTTCTTCTTTTATTTTATTAACGTCAATAAAAGCCATATAGTGTTTTTTTCCAAAAATAAGACCCAACCAGAAAATAAGCCCTAGTATGGTTTTTCAGGATGCTCGTAATATAAACCCTACCCCCCCAAAATAAGCCCCAGTTAAGATCGTCAGCCAGAGAGACACATTTAGAACCGTATTTCTCCAAAAATAAGACCTAACTGGAAAATAAGTCCTGATGCGTCTTTTGGAGCAAAAATTAATATAAACCCTGGTCTTATTTTTGGGGAAACATGGGTATGAGTCTTGATTTATGGAATATCAAACTAAGGGTTAATGCTATAAAAAATATAAGCATTATAAGAGTTGACCAGGTTGAAACCAGAACAAAATTTTGCCTTCTGAAGTGGTTTTATTTTATTTATTATTTGTTTGTTTAAATTTATATACCGCCCTTCTCCAAATAGGACTCAGGGCGGTGCACAGCCTAAGTAAAAACAAAGCATACAAAATTTAAAAAACAGTATTAAAATAATTAGATATTCTGGCCGTAAATTAAAACAACCCAATTTAAAACCAATTTAAAATTTAGCTCAAGCCAGCCCAGCTAGTTGAAAATTAGGTTTTAAATTCATTAAAACATAACTGATATACTAACAGTTCATTGTGATTGTTATCTGCTTTCTTCTATTATTATTGAAAATATTTTTCTATTCATTTATTATTCTCATTTTATTGCACCCTATCCTGAAATCCAAATACAATAAGAAGCCTCATGACAAGCATCCTGGAAGTGTTTCAGATAAATAAATTTTGGTTTACTACATTTTATATACACTTTTCCACAATTTCATCATTCTTTCTCATGTTTTAACAACATGTTAAAATGTTAACATCTTCCTTTACTTTTATTTGTATTCAATATTTTCCTTTAAATACTATTTATATCCTTTCAGATAAATCCTTCCTTTATGCCAGCTGGTTTATTCTTTCTTGTTTTACTTTTGGTTGCCTTTTTCCCTTTTATCAACAGTAAATTGCCATGACACTGCACTCCCACTTCTGTGTCCTGGATGGTTTTCACAGATGTATAATAAGAGAATAAGGATCTGAACATCTTATTTAGCATTGGCCTTAGAAAACTTGCTGGAATAAGTGACACTTGATTCCACTAGAACTAACATTTTAATGATCACTCCATGGGGAAAAAATGCACTACACAATATATGTTCTTCTCATTTCTGTTGAAAACAAGTTTATTTAGATAGTACATTTAAAAATATTTTAACTTGCATTTAAGGCATTAGAGCTAAATTGATAGGTGGCAAATCATTGAAATGCATGATTGTCAAGAAAATGTGGTCCAGTAAAGTTTTGTATGGCCTAGTTTAGTATTTTCTTTTTAGAATGTGTTTATTCTATAATTTTATCTGCTTTTAGATAATTAGTTCTTTCATTGCATCTTTTCCCTTTTCATTAATCATTAATAAATGGAGTATTTACTTATTTCCTGTGCTTTGGCTATTTACCTGTATATGAACACATTCCTTTAGAAATGCTTTATTGCTAGTTAATGTAATTGCACACATTGTGTGCTATATTAACACATTTTTGTTATATACTCAAATACATTAACAAGCTCTTCCAATGATAACCTTAATATAAAGCTTTAATTGCTTTCCTCTAATCCAGGGGTGTCAAACTCAAGGACTGCAGGCTGGATCCGGCTTGAGATGTGGTCAGTTCTGGCCCATGGGGCTGTCCTGGTCTACCCAATGTGAAGAGGAAAGATAGAGCCAGTGTGGCTTCAGCCAGTCTACCCAGTGCAAAAAGGAAAGATCAGGCCAACGTAGCTTCAATCCGGTCTCCCAATGCAAAGAGGAAAGATCAGGCCAGCGTAGCTTCAGCCCAGTTTTCCCAGTGTGAAAAGATCAGGCCAACATAGCTTTGGCCTGGTCTACCCAATGCAAAGAATAAAGATTAGGTCAGCATAGTGTCGGCCTGATCTACCCAGTGCGAAGAGGAAAGACGTCAGCAGTTTGGGAAGTGGCGTCAAGATGGCCATGCCCACCCAGTTGGCCACACCCACTCAGTTGACCACACCCAGCTGGTCCCCCGAGGTCAACCACAGCCCTGATGTGGCTCTCATTGTAATTGAGTTTGACACCCCTGCTCCAATCCTTTCCTCAAGATTCTTATTAAACAATGCATAGTCACTATTATATATTGTGCAAATCAACATGGTCATGTACTAATGTACAAGAAATTGTAATGTCAGTATTAAATACTGACAAAAATCATAAAACAGACCAAAGGAGTTTTTATCCTTTTGCTTTTTTAAAAAAAATTAGACTCAAGGATCGTTTAATGATTTGACATATAGCATATGTGACAAGACTTGAAAATAAATCAAACAATAACATTTAAATGCCCTAGTCCATAGCCCTTGCTAATTATTTTAATCTTACCTGAAGTCTTATTTTAATTTTACCTGGAGTCACTTACTTTTGGATTTGGATTGTGTGTGTGTGTGTATTGACAGGAAAACCGTTACCTTTACTATTGGATTAAAAAAAATGTTAGAATCTTGCTGCATTCTTCTTCCTGCAGATGATTTCCCGTAAATACAAGAAGAAAATAATGTAATTCCATAATAATAATAATAATAATAATAATAATAATAATAATAATAATAATAATTTATTTATTTATTTATTTATTTATTTATTTATTTATTTATTTATTTATTTATTTAATTTTTATACCGCCCTTCTCTCGAAGGAGTCAGGGCAATGAACAGTCAGAATAACATACATATAATGTGAAATAGAAACAATTTAAAATAATTAAACCAATTTGGCTCATCAGTTAAGATCATCAGCATAGAATTTAGACAATTTGAAAATTTATGCCAGCCCGGTTTGGTGAAACAGAAAGGTCTTTAGTGCACGACGGAAAGTACGGAGATCTGGGATCATTTGTATCCCTGGGGGTATCCTGTTCCAAAGGGTGGGTGCCCCCACAGAGAAGGCTCTCCCCCTGGGAACCACCAGTCGACATTGCTTTATTGACGGCACCCTGAGGAGGCCTACTCTGTGGGAGCGTACTGGTTGGTGGGATGTTATCGGTTGCAGAAGGTGGTCTCGTAGGTACCCAGGTCCTAAGCCATGGAGCACTTTAAAGGTAAGAACCAACACCTTGAAGTGTACTCGGAAGACCACCGGAAGCCAGTGCAGTTCGCATAGGAGAGGTGTTACATGTGAGTGCCATGTCACTCCCGTAATCACCCGCGTGGCCGCATTCTGGACCAATTGGAGCCTCCGGGTACACCTCAAGGGGAGCCCCATTTAGAGAGCATTTCAGTAGTCTAGTTGGGAAGTGACGAGGGCATGAGTGACTGTGCATTAGGAGTCCCGAACCAGAAAGGAACGCAACTGGCGAATCAGGCGAACCTGATAGAAAGCTCCTCTGGCCATGGCCGTCATATGCTCTTCTAAAGACAGCCGCGGGTACAGGAGGACACCCAAGTTGCAAGCCCTCTCTGTGGGGGCCAATGACTCGCCCCCAATAATCAGTGATGGTATAAGATGGCTATATCGGGACGCCGGCAGCCACAGCCACTCGGTCTTGGAAGGATTGAGTCGGAGCCTGTTTCTCCCCATCCAGATCCACACAGCCTCGAGGCATAGGGACATCACTGCAAGGGCATCATTGGGGTGGTCTGGGGTGGAGATGTACAGCTGAGTATCATCAGCGTAAAGATGGCACTTCACCCCAAAACCACGGATGAGCTCATCCAGCGGCTTCACATAAATGTTGAACAGAAGAGGTGAAAGGACCGACCCTTGCGGCACCCCACAAATAAGGTGTCTTGAAGTCGACCTCTGCCCTCCTGCCAGCACAGACTGCGACCGGTCGGAGAGATAGGAGAAGAACCACCATAAAACAGTGCCTCCCACTCCCAGCCCCTCCAGTTGGCGCAGCAAGATACCATGGTCGATGGTGTCAAAAGCCGCTGAGAGATCTAATAGGACCAGGATAGAGGAGCAACCCCTTTTCCGAGCTCTCCAGAAATCATCAACCAATGTGACCAATGCCGTTTCAGTGCTGTAACCAGACCTGAAGCCGGACTGGAACGGATCTAGGTAGACAGTTTCATCCAGGTACTGTGGGAGTTGCTGTGCCACCACACTCTCAACAACCTTTGCCACAAAGCGAAGGTTGGAGACTGGACGGTAGTTTGCTAAAACAGCCAGGTCCAGAGAGGGCTTCTTGAGGAGGGGCCTCACCACCGCCTCTTTCAAGGTGGAAGGCAAGAAACCCTCACTCAAAGAAGCGTTTATAATCCTCTGGAGCCAGCCTCGTGTGACCTCTAGGGAAGCCAGTACCAACCAGGAGGGGCACAGGTCCAATAAACATGTCGCATTCAACTTCCCCAGTAACCTGTCCACGTCTTCAGGGGTCACAGGGTCAAACCCATCCCAAATAACATCCTCAAGACCCGCCTCCATCACTTCGTCTGAACCCACCCAGTCAGAGTCCAAGCCTTCCTGAATTTGAGCAATTTTATCGTGCAGATATTGTGCAAAGTTCTCAGCTTGACCTTCCAAGGGGTCTTCCCGTGCTACCAGATGGAGGAGGGAGCAGGTCACCCTAAACAAGGTGGCTGGGTGATTTTCTGCTGATGCAATAAGAGCGGAAAAATAGTTATATTTTGCCGCTGCTATCGCCACTAAGTAGGTCTTAATATGAGACCTCACCAGTGTTTGGTCAGATTCGGAATGACTGGTTCTCCAACTACTCTCTAGGCATCTTTTCCAGCACTTCATTTCCCTCAGCTCCAAGGAGCCAGACGATTTCGACGCCGGGTCAGAGGACGCAAAGGCACAACCCGATCCAAAGCACCAGCGGCCATCCTATCCCAGGCTGCCACCAGGTCTTCAATCGAGTTGTGAGCTAGAGTCTCAGGAAATGGCCAAGCTCCATCTGGAACCTATCAGGATCCATCAGGCACCTGGGGCGGAACCACTTAATTGGTTCCGCCTCCCTGCAGTGGGATGTAGTGGACAGAAAGTCAAGCCTAAAGAGAGAATGGTCTGACCATGACAAGGGTTCGATGACTATATCCCCTATATCTAGACCATTCAACCACTGGTCAGATACAAAGACCAAGTCCAGAGTGTGTCCCCCCGTGTGAGTAGGGCCATGAACTAACTGGGTCAGGTCCATGCCTGTCATGGAAGCCATGAACTCCCGAGCTACCTCAGACGTTTCACTGATGGACGACAGGCTGAAATCTCCCATGACCAGAAGCCTAGGAGTCTCAACCGCCACCCCGGCTATTACGTTGAGGAGCTCAGGCAGGGCTGCTGCCATGTGGCAGGGAGCCAGTAATCAGCAGGCCCATCTGTAACCCATAACCCCACTTCACGAGGAGGAATTCACATCCGGTTGTCTGAAGAAAAATGGCCTCCCTAGGATCAAGACCCTTCTTTATAATATCCGCCACCCCCCCACTCCTACCCTTGGCTGATGGAATGTACGGAAACCTGGTGGGCACATCTCTATGAGGGGGACTCTCCCTTCATGGCCCAACCAGGTGTCTGTAATACCCACCAGGTCCGCTTTCACCTCCTGAATTAGTTCACAAATGAGGGGGGCTTTGTTAACCGCGGACCTGACGTTGCATAACATCAGCCTAAGGCCAGGGCCCTGAGATTCTGAGCAACCCAGGGAACGAGAAGAGCCTTGGGGGTCGGAGCATGCTACCGCTTGAAGACAGCGGGTGCGTACCCCCCTAACATGATGTGGCCCCCTGCTCCCACCATATCTGCCCCTCCCACCCATGACTTTGATGGAACAGCCCCCTTCCATACAAGTATTAAGCCCCTCCATTCCCAGCTCCGCACTTCCTATGATATAACTCTGTGCCGGATTTGGCCTCCTCTTTAAAAAATCATCCTCTAACCCCTCCCTCTGTGGGTTGCCCCCCAAATTCACATGACCCACCCCGCTCCCACCTACCCCCCTTTTAGAGACCTTTATAATTTTGGATAAGAAATTAGATAAAAAGACCCTCAACCCCCTCTTTGCAAAATGCCACCTCTCGGGATTCCAAAATCCGTCATCAAGGTAGGCCCTTGATAGTGTGGAGGGCCAGGTCTGCAAGAGGGGGGAGTCTCGCAGAGCAAGAAGCTCAGCCACTGAGTACATCCGGTGGCCAAGGGGTGATGTTAGAATGGCCAAGAAGATGACATAATTTCTGAAGGTCCTGGAGAGAAGGAAGATGTAGATCTAGATGTTGGTAGAATAAACTCTATTGTTCTCTCATAACAGTAGGAGGAGTCTTATGTCATTTACGAACACCAAGGAAATAATGTCCAAGGCCACTCTCTCACGGTGGCTGGCTAGAGTATAATTGGCCATGGAATCTGATGTGCCGATCCTTCTGGTGGTGAATAGAGCAATGTACCGACTCCTGCAACATCCGCATCCTAGCTGTTAACTCTCTGTCCGACTGAAAGAGTTGATAGAGTATAGGGCCGGTCTCCTGCTGGTGGTGATGTTATGAGAAGATGAGATGGATTAGCAATGGAATACAAGGAAGATGTTATTTGCTGTGGGATAATCAGTTAGATGGTCAGTGATTGATGTATGTTCTGAGACCAGACCGGGGGGGGTGTAACATGAGGCGGCCGGGATTACCATTCCACAATCATCCACTCGCCCTTCCATGCCCTCAAGTCGTGTTTTTTTTTTTTCAACCTCAACTGGTCTTTATATGGATCACAGGTCATTATGGGAACCACCCCTTCAAGTATAATAAAGTATTCCGTGATAGTCCAGGGGGTTCTGAGATGGTGAATTATAAAAGACATCCCTACAGCATCTGTCAAGGGCTGCCAAGGCTGCTACTGGCTTTCACAATGTTGCCCAACAGCCAGCACAGCACTCTTCCACCACCGCTGCCACTGTCCTTAGCGGTGTGGTCTTGCCATGGAGGTTCCAAAGGTGTCCGGAGACTCCCAGGGCCCCGATAAGGACCGCCCTGCCGCTGACGTAGCTGCCGCCATTGCCGCAGCACTGTTGGCAACCCAGCCATCACTTTCAGCACCAAAGACAGCAGGCTGCCACAATCCGGCCGCTGCTGCTGTCTCCGATCTCACCGCCATTGGTTCCCTCATCCTCGCGGCATAGAAAAAAACGGTGGCATAGAGAAAATGCCGGCCCCGTCCCAGCCATGGCACTATGGAGAGCAGAAAAGCTCTCAGCTGGCCGGCGGGAAGCTCAGACAGCCGGGTCGGGGTGAGGACGATCCGTCCAGCCCCCGAAGACCTCAGACAACCCAAAATCACCCCCATCGGCATCGGGGCTCAGGGAGGCGGCGCCATCTTGATCACGTGCTCGTGGAGTCATTATCACTTATTTTTATATCAATTATTGATATAAAATAATTGGCAATTATGCTATAGCATAAATATGTCAATAAGGCAAATTTATTTAAAGATATCAAATGTGTCCATTTCTTTTGGCATCGAAACAGAGGAACATTATAATTTTTTAAGGCTTCAATCTTATGTATACTTATCTGGGAATAGTCAAGCAAAAGCAGGAAAAAAAATGATTTAAGAATGTTAAGTGTGACCTTAGAATAATGTCCTAATCTCCTATACATAACAGCCTGAAAATAAAGTCAACTTAGTTTTTTCTGATTTACAAGTATTGATTTGAGACATTTTCCTGATTTTTTGTTCTGTTTTATTGAAGTTAGAATTTAAATGGCTTAACAATCCTTGCCCTGTTTGCACAGTGTATTCAAGCCAGATGAAATTTGATTCCAAAGAAATAGGTGTAGATTCAGTCTGAATGTTTACTGCCTATAATGATTAAATAACAAAGGAAAGAACAAAATTAGGTACAATCATCTGCATATTTAAGATAAAAATGATAGATAATAATCTCATTTGGCATACAAATACTAACTCTAGTTGTCTTTCAGTAGCCTTGGATGATATTGGAAAGGGAAAGAAAAGGTCTGCTACACTTTTTGTATATTTAATTTTGTTGAAATTCTGTTAATGCTTGTTAGTGAACAAGCATTCATTAACCAGCATTCAAGTCATTCTGTAGCAATGTTTTAAAGATTAGAATCCATGGAATACATAGTGTTAGTGATAAGAGCTGATACATTATATGGCTAAAGGTTTCAGTGGGAATTATTAGAGCCACCATGTGGCAAGTTTTAAATCCTTATTATTTGAAATGAAGAACATTTGGGATTGGTTTTTTTTTTTGTTCTTTGTGTATTGTCACAGTTAAATAGTTGTGAATTGAAGGACTTTGCTTCACACAAAGCAGTCATATTGATTCTACTGTACAGAGTTTTTTCCTTTGCAATTTGTTACTATTTCTCGTTGTTATAGCTTAATTCTTTAAAAATAAATATAGTTCCCCCTGGCTTCCAAGAAAAGAATAGAGTAGGAGCTGCAGATTTTACAAGATCAAATAAATAAATAAATATTAAAAGTAGAATAAATGCTTTCTCTGGGTTTGATTTATCCTATTGTAAAACTATATTGGTACAAAAAATAAAGTTCTGGAGAAATTTTAAAATCTTACAATACTTTGGACATTTTAATATTCTTATTAAATCAACAGTACTCAGAATGTATTTGATATGTTATCAGTCTATTTGTTTCTGAATTAATTTGTCAAAATTCTTGATAAAAAAAAAAAGTCCAGAGCCCATGTGCCTGTGACTTTGCCTTTGCAGGCTGGAAATTATAGAAATATCCTATAGATCTGGAAATCTGCCAGGTCAGAAAGTCAAAGGGAAGAGACAAAATAAAAAATGTGATATATGTAGTGAGGGGGTGAGGGCAGGCTAAACCAATACAAAAAATACTTAAGCTTTGTGTAGTGTGGAATATGGTTTAAATATAGAATTTAAAAATAAAACCAACCAACTATTCATACCAGAATAGGAATAAGATTTTTTTTAATCTACATCTCCGGAGAATTTCTTCTCCGGAGATTAAAAGTAAACCATGAGGCAGCAGCAGTATTGTAAAGGAAAATTGATTCCTAAAACAGTATTTTTTAAATTTATTTTTCAAACTCTTAGTAAGTATTCTATGCAGATTTTTAAACTATTAGATAATACATTTAGTGTGACTCATTATTCTGAATTCTGTTAGTTAATTGCCATTCCTCTGGATGTGTTTGATTCTTCTTATAGCAAAGTATGAACAAAGTTTTCAGAAACTTTGGGAAATGAAGCACAGGAAGAGATCCCTGTTGGAGGAAGACAAACAAATCTGATTGAGTATGACCCATATTAGACACTATATTGCGATGATAAAGGTGCCAAAATATTCTTATTTCTCTGCTCTTATTGCATCTGCCAATAGCTATCTGGCATCTCTTTTTAGGGGAACTCATTCCCATTTCAGGAGGTTGAGCCTGAGGACCATCTGCAGAGCTGCTGTGAAAAATATTTAAGATTTATACATAATCTGGAGGTCCTCTTGGATTCTGTTTGTAAAACAGGTGGAAGCTGTAGCCGACAATAGCTTTGTTATGCGTCTTTTCCTGAATGGGGGAGGTTGTTCAGACAATCACTCATTGCCTAATACCTCATAATTGGATTAATGTCATACAGCCTAAATGGGGCTGCTTTTCAAGACCATCCAGAAGTAGCAGCAGTATAGAAGGTGGTGCTGCACACAGTGATCATGCACAGCTTTATATGAGTGAGACTCTACTGTTTCATGAGCTGCACTGGCTGCCAGTTAACTTCTGGGTACAATTCAAGGTGCTGGCTATCATCGTCATGCTATACTATAGAGCTTGGCTATCTGAGAGGTACGTTTCTACCCAATTACATCCAATAGGGTGAATGTGCTCCTTATTTCATCAGTTCAAGAATGTCATTTTGTGTGACCCAGGAAATACTTCTATTAGTTTTCAATTCCCACCCTTTGAAATGCTTTCTGCCCAAACGTATATGGCTTCTACTACCCTTACATCATTCATTAAGTTGTTGAAGTCATATTTGGTTTCTCTGCACTTGGAGACAGGGTGTTGTAGAACTTACTTTTGGGATTTGTTTGGCTTTTCTTTTCTTTGTTTTGTTTTTGCTTTTTGTTCTTCTTGTCTGTTGTATTTAAGGTATGTGTGTACATTTAATGTATGTAATAAAGTGGAATAAAATAAATATGACGTCCTTTGCTGTCATATTTCCATTTCTATGTCAACACTATGAGACACTTAGGTATGTAACTGATTCTTTAAATGTGCACATCTATATATTGAATCCTGCTACTCAGGAATGTGTATACATTTTATCTAGTTATAACTAGTTCTATGTCCATTTGGACTTCTCTCTTCCTCATAAGTACCATTTTAGGAATCTTGCCAACATGTTTATCAGACTTTCTACAATTTCATCATAATTATATGGAATAATATTTTCATTTTTTTATTCCTTAATCTCACTTGCAAAAAATTATTTTGTAGCAGCAATTCAGTTGTAACAATAATATCTTTTTGGAATCTCTTATACTCTTTGAAGTATAATCAGCAAGTTGCAGTTTAATTGCACATTATAGTGACATGATCGTCTTGTAAGAAGATAAGTTATACCAAATTCTTATAAGCTAATACAAGAATTCTCTAAACGTAAAAGAGAATACTCTCCTCTGTGCATTTACCCCAGAATTATGTTACCATATATATATACATACAATTATTCATGGTAAAAAAATGATCAAAAACAAACTGGGCAAAGCACTCCCTTTTTCTTTACATTTTAAATTGCATGCTCCAGATTTCAGCAATGGACCAGAATTAAGCAAGACTGACCTTTTCCATTAGGCAGAGTGAGAGACTGCCTCAAGCAGCAGATCAGAGGTGACAGAAAGGGTGGGCTAGTACAGGTAGTCGCGAGTTTAGAAAGTTTTCCACTCTCAAAGTCTTTCCTTAAATGTAATTTGTATGTATTGCATAATGCTGTATAAGTAGTATTGTGTAATGAACTTGAACCATTGTGTATTTAACTTGAATCATCATGTATATAACTAGAAATTTGCTACAATAGGCTCTGTTCTTAACTATGAGTCATCCTTAAACCAAGGTGCTGTAATTATTTATATTGTTTCTTCTCTGGTGAAACTCAAGGAAACAAAATTAAAAGGCAACAGCAGAACACGAAAATTTAAACATCAATGAAACTTAAATAAAATAAATATTTTATTTAATATTTATTTTATTGATGTTTTATTGATATTTAAATTTTTACTAGATCTTCTATGGTGAAGAAGAGAGTTGCCTATAACAAAGCCCATTCTGTGTCCACTAGAGGAGATTGGTGCCTTCAGGCACAGTAAGGAACACTGTATTGTTATCAATATTAAAGATTCTGCTGTCAAACTTTTCTACGTGGGAACAGAGAAAGTACATCTTACTTCTCTTAAGCAGAAATATGTTTTGGGTCATCATTAATTCTAATGGTTTTTGTTCCTGTTCCTTCTAATTTGAACTTTAATCAAGTAACAAAAGCTCATGATGCTCAATTATTAGTTTCAGGTTAGTGAAAGGCTCATTAATTTTGCCTCTTATTAACTTCTAAGGTAACATTATTAACTCTTATCAACTGTTATTTTTGGCATTTGTTTCATTATTGGAACTATTTAAATACTTGGTTTAACTGCAGGGTATGATAGCATGTATATATTTTGCTCACTATATAAAAAGTGTAAAATGACACATTATAACATTTTCTTAACTCACTTGAAGGCTTTCTAGGATTTTGCTATCTTGCCAGTGAACTTAAATTTCAATGGAAATTTACGTTCCAGTCTCTTAACATATTTTAATACAATATTGCTTGTTTAATTTTTTCATAAATTCAGTTTTACCCTCATTTCAGTTTCTTTCTGATTTTTGTGATAGCTGTAGGAGTAAGAAGTCTATAATGGGATAAATCAGATATTTGTGGTACAATTATCATCATATCCAGTTAACAGAGGAAAATGAACTGTAAATAATTAAACTCCAGGGGGATAATTTTGGCTAAGATATGATAGATGACTTTTTTTTTTCCTGAATGAGAGCTGGAAAAGGTTATTTCTGTCTTCTAGTCTGGCTATATTGATTGCTTTTTACTTTAATATTGGGTATTCTGATCTAAAAATATCACATGTATATCTTTGTATTTATCCAATTGATTATCAGAGCTTCTCTGGAAGAAATCTATTTTGTGGTATTTTGAGTAGACTCTGGAATCATGTAGATATGATTAATGGTTAGTGATTTTCTCACATAACATGGTGCTTTGATGTCTGTTATGTAGTTAAACAGTAGTGTACTGACAATAAATTTGTTGCATGGTCTGGTATAGGTTCAGATTTTTGTTATTGTGCAAGTCATTTGAATCCCAATAGAATTTCTTAAGTGCCTTTTGTCTATAAGTCCAGATAATAAGGATATTAGCAATGTATGTCTTAACTGAGAAAAAGTATTCTTTGACAAGAGCATAAAAAGCATTGATTTAAGTCAGTCTTGATGAGATGCTGGCATACTGCAGAGGACAGATGTGTGAATTATTTAATGATACGTTTTCTTCTAAAAACTAAAACAATATTGGCTAACTATCGTCCTGTCTCCAACCTTCGCTTCATTGCGAAGGTTGTTGAGAGTGTGGTCACGCAACAGTTTCCACAATTCCTGGAGGAAACATCCTATCTAGATCCGTTCCAGTCGGGTTTCAGGTCTGGGCACAGCACGGAAACGGCATTGGTCGCGTTGGTGGATGATCTCTGGAGGGCTCGGGACAGGGGTTATTCCTCTGTTCTGGTCCTATTAGATCTCTCAGCGGCTTTTGATACCATCGACCATGGTATCATGCTGCACCGGCTGGAAGAGTTGGGGGTGGAAGGCACTGTGTTGCGGTGGTTCTCCTCCTTTCTCTCCGACCAGTCGCAGTTTGTGTTGGCAGGGGGGCAGAGGTCGACCTCGAGGCCTCTCATTTGTGGAGTGCCGCAGGGATCGATCCTCTCGCCCCTTCTGTTCAACATTTATGTGAAGCCGCTGGGCGAGATCATCCGTGGCTTTGGGGTGAGATACCACCAGTACGCTGATGACACCCAGCTGTACATCTCCACCCCAGGCCACCCCAACGATGCCCTTGAAGTGATGTCCCAGTGCCTGGAGGCTGTGCGGATCTGGATGGGGAGGAACAGGCTCAAGCTCAACCCTTCCAAGACTGCGTGGCTGTGGCTCCCGGCATCCCAATATAGTCAGTTGACTCCATCACTGACTATTGGGGGCGAGTCTTTGGCCCCCACTGAAAGGGCTCACAATCTGGGAGTCCTCCTGGATAGGCAGCTGTCTTTGGAGGAACATCTGACGGCTGTTACCAGGGGGACCTTTTATCAGGTTCGCCTGATTCGCCAGTTGCGGCCCTTTCTTGATTGGGATTCCTTGTGCACAGTCACTCACGCCCTCGTCACCTCTCGCCTTGACTACTGCAATGCTCTCTACATGGGGCTCCCCTTGAAGAGCACCCGGAGGCTCCAGCTGGTCCAGAATGCAGCAGCGCGGGTAGTGACGGGAGCAGCCTGGCGCTCCCATGTAACACCGCTCCTGCGCGAGCTGCACTGGCTCCCGGTGGTCTTCCGGGTGTGCTTCAAGGTGTTGGTTATCACCTTTAAAGCGCTCCATGGCATAGGGCCTAGCTATCTCCGAGACCGCCTGCTGCTACCGACGACCTCCCATCGACCCGTGCGCTCCCACAGAGAGGGCCTCCTCAGGGTGCCATCAGCCAAACAATGTAGGCTGGTGGCCCCCAGGGGGAGGGCCTTCTCTGTGGGGGCTCCCACCCTCTGGAATCAGTTGCCCCCGGAGATAAGAAGAATCCATGACCTCAGTGCCTTCCGTCGTTCCCTGAAAACCCATCTTTTTCAACAAGCCGGGTTGGCTTAAGAAGAAATTTTTAATTTTTTTTTTAATTAGTCTGTAATTCTTAACTTTCAGGCCAAAATTTATATATATTTTTAAATGTTTTAATATTTGTATTCTATGTTCTATGTTTTTATCTTGGCTGTACACCGCCCTGAGTCCTCAGGGAGAAGGGCGGTATATAAATTGGAAATTAAATTAAATTAAATTAAATTAAATTAAATTAAATTAAATTATGGTAAAGTATGTTCTGATGTACAGTTAGTTTGGTAATTTGTGGTTTATAGTATCAGGATGGATCATCTTAATATTTTGTAGTCCATCTACTTAAGTTGTTGCTATAAAAACATCAGTATTTATAACTGAGGTAGTATTATTAATTGTCAACTAATAGTTTATACAGGAAGTAGTAGTATCCAAGATAATTAGCAAAGACTGAGTTACCAGACAGACAATCTAAATAGAGTGACCAAATACCTAAAACATAAAGTCATCCAAAATTGTTTATTTGTATATGTTATTTGTAAAAGATCCCTGGAAAAAGCTCTTGAATTGAAAGTTCTATAGAAAATAAATCCATCAATTTATCTAATTCCTTCTCTCATTTTGTTATTGGAATCTCAGACAGGGATCTGCAGAAATGTTGTATTAGAATATAATCCAACTTTAGTCATTATTACAGCTCATTCTTTGCCACTTTAATTATGATATTAGGATTGTTTCAAGGCTATGTGAAATTATATGAAGATTGTATTTTGTGGTAAGCAATGCTTATTTACTTAGTATTTTTAGCTTGGGTAATGTAATACCAATTGTAATATTACAACCATCTAGAAGGAGCCAAACTGAATTATTTCATTTATCTTCTGTAATATTGAGAAGTTATTTTTCTGTAGTGTGTTGGGACAGGATTAAGGTAGATCAATATTGTACTGGAAATATTCATTTTAGCATAGAGAGAAAGCAGAAAATGCAGCTATTAACACAAAATTGAGTCATGGATTTGGTCAGCAGAGACAGATTTAGCCTGGTTCAGTGCATGTGGTATAGATTAACAATATTGTTGACTGATCTCAGGGTATCTCTTATTGTGTGTCCATTTATCTTCTGTTCTGTTAAAGAACCTGATCATTTCTTTCCTTAACTTCTGATTAAACAAAGAAGAAACTGCAGCAAATCATATGGGTGCAAAAACAATGATATGCATGATAATGTTGTGAAACAAATCCTGCCCATATTTATATATTTGCATCCCAGACATAACCAGTATTTGCATCATGGTACATATTTGCTTACTACCTCATGCCACCCTGCAAGCCATGTCCTTTGGTTGAAATCCTGTAGTCAACTACCTGGGTCTAAACTCTGTTGAACTCCAAAGGGTTTATTTTGAGTAGAGATGTGTAGAATTGTATTTTAGAAGCATGGACATATTTTTTGAGTCAAAACTATCTTCATTATGGCAAAATCATTTGTAATTAATGGGTAATGCGTAAAACATCTTCCACATTTAAAAATCCTGCTTCAGAATTGTCTCATCATAAAGTAATTACTGCCCTACACATGAATGGATGATATGTTCTTAATATACTTCTACTGTGCAGTTTGTTTAAAACAATAGTACATTTTGTGACTGATTATAAACGTTGGCAAACATTTAATGAATTAAAAAAAAAAGACGATGCCCAAAATGTTAACTAATTCTGTTTCATTTATACCCATCTGGTGATTTTTTTAAAAAAAGTATTGCAATTTTTAAAACACATAAAATGACAAGGTAAAATTATGAAAAGATTTAATTTTGCTTACTTGTATTACTAAGTACAGTATTTTTGACCTGACTGAATAATATGTCTTGAAAAAAAAATTATGTATAGGTTGGATCCTAGATTTTACACAGAGCTCTTTCTGAAAGATCAGTTTGTACTGCTCATATGTTTGGCAGGCAGATTTGTGTTCTAGAACCTTACACCATCTCAGTGAATATAAATTGATGGTATAAAGCAAATGGGCAGTTGGCAAAAATCCAAAAGTATTTTGAAGAGAAGACAGCTTATTGTTGAGAGGGAAGCCTGGTGTTTTACAGAATAGTTTTCATGATTATTATTTACCACAACTCTGCCGAGTTCTTGAGTTTAAGTGTGGCCTTTTAAGTTTTTGAAATAATAAAAGTTTTATTTCTCCTGACAGCTGCATTGAAGCTGTTTATATCAGCTCAAGAGTTGTTACCTAGCATATAAAAGGACCCAAAAGCAAGATGGATTATAAACAATACAAAAATCTCTATTATACTGCAGTTACCACTGACATGAGAATAGCATATAAGGTCATGTGGAACAGCAGAAAATGACCATTCATTTAACTTTAATGTATCTTGAAGCATTTAACTCATAAAAGCAGGAACTCTTATAAACATATAAACCTGGGAGGGGTAAGGAATCAAAACTCAAAAATAAGAGTGTAATAACAATATAATTGATACTACAAAAAATACCCCCAAGGCCCTCTTAAGATTAGTGAGAACATATGGGCTAGTCCCTCAATAGTAAGACTTTACTGTGCACTGAGACCATGCCAGTGTCCTAGTGCTCTGCGTTCAGCTGATATTAGGAGATAGTAACTTGCCTAAAAATAGAAATGATGGATAGCTTTGTGCTTAGCTTTTTGTTTGTTAAAAGTTACTTCAAAATGGATTCTACAGTGTCAGCAGTTGCCTGATAATCTTGGGCTGTGAAAGCAACTTGAGAAGGACAAGTGCACTGTATAGAGTGGCAAGAAAACATAAATCCTATGCAGATAGTTAGATAGATAGATAGACAGACAGACAGACAGACAGACAGACAGACAGACAGACAGACAGATAGATAGATAGATAGATACTATATGCAGCTGCAGTATGATAAGGTATGTTTAGATCTTGACTGGAACAGTGTACCTTTGAAGAAATGCATATTAAAAATATTGCAAAACTGCAACATTTGTCCTCCCATAGCGGCTTCTGTGACTGCTGTGCTGTTTGATATAGGATATACAGGAAATACTAAATTTGATGTCAGTAGACTTAAATGTTAAAATAACAAGATTTAAGATACCTCTAGATCATAAAAGGTCCTTAAATGTACTTAGATCTGTAGCTTTAGATATGGGATGTTTTATCATTACCTTTTTAAATTTTTTAAACTGTGGGCTTATCTTTCTTTTATCAATATTATAATATTATATACTTAAGAATATAGTTCCAAGAGCCTTGGTAGTACAGTGGTCTAAGGCACCCTGTTATTAAGCTGGTTATTAAGACCAGCTGCCTGCAATTACTGCAGGTTTGAATCTCACCAAGGCTCAAGGTTGACTCAGCCTTCCATCCTTTCTAAGGTAGGTAAATTGAGGACCCAGTTGTGAGGGCAATAAGCTGACTTTGTATAAATATACAAAAGGATGAAGGCTATTGCTGAGCACATTGTAAGCTGCCCTGAGTCTCCGGAGAAGGGCGGCATATAAATCAAATTTAAAAAAAAAATTAAATTCCAAGTCTTATTTTGGTCTGTGAAACTAGATTCTAGCATATTTTTAAAATTTTGACTAACTTATCATTCTTTTTCCTAAAAACAAAATGTAATGTTAATATTTTGGATAATCCATGTCTATGTCAGTCTAATATAAGGCCAGAGTATTGGGTTGAAATTGGTCAGTTTCGTGAATGGGACTTGGATGGAGAGTAGTTTTACCATCTTCGTCTTCTTAGGCTTCTCAGTGGCTTTTGATGCTGTCATACACACTATCTGTCTGGACCATCTGTTAGGATGGGGAGTTGTTTGGCACTGCAGCTTGTGCTGTTTGTGCTGCTTCCTGTCCTGTCTGACTGGAAGGCACAGCTATAGTATTAAGGGGAGAGAAGTTGAGCATTCAGAGACTCTTCTATGAAGTGCCCTAGGACAGTGATGGCTAACCTTTTCTGGACCAAGTGCCCAAAGCATGTACATGTACATGCAAATGCACACGCATGTGTCCGAACCCCCAAAATGCAATGCGTGAGAGGCTCTCATGTATGTGCCTTGCACATGCACCCCCTGCACACGCCTCATCTCCCACGCGTGCGGCAGAGACCTGATGACCAACTGGCCGACAAGAGGCACACACACGCATGCGCAGTAGAGCTGAACTGGGGCGACAGCTCCCGTGCCCACAGAGAGGGCACTGCATGCCACCTGTGGCACGCGTGCCATAGGTTCGCCATCACGGCCCTAGGGCTTGATTGTTTTCTCTGACCTATATAATATGCTATATCTACATGAAATTGTTAGGAAAATTCATCTGTTGGTTTGGGGTTAAGTATCATCAATAAGCTGCTGATAGGCCCACTAGAAATACAGTAGATGTACCTAGAGGTTGGATGAACAAAAACAGATTCATTGAATATCTGTTGCCAAATTCATGAGTTGCCTCTTCTCTGGCCTTTGCATGCAGTGTTAGAGTTTCTGGTGTTAGAAAAAAGCCTGTTTTGCAAACTCTCAGAAACGGCAGGAGAAGCGTCTTATATTTGATTTCCTATTCTAAGGACAGAGCTCTCCTATCCCCATGAATAGGATATCAAATGAATCCTGAACTAAGCCTCTGCTGTTAAATTTAAATGATTAAAATATTGTTAAAATATTGCGGGATTAAAAATATTGTTATCAAGTTTGCAGACAACATACCTTACAGTGAGAATTTTAAAACTTTTTCAGGCTGTGGAAAGAAGATTGACTGCATTTCAGTGAACCTTTTTTTTCTTTTTCTTTTCTTTTCTGCCCTTAGTCTCTCACAAAACCCCTAGGTTCTATGAAACAGAGTTTGAAAAACCCAGCCTTGAAGAAAAATATTAGAATTCAGGAGTGTCTTGATAAAGTGGAACAATGAGCAGAAACTGATTAAGTTGAATTTCACCAGAATTAAATGCAAAGTATTATATTTGGGTAGGAAGAATAAAATACATGATTAGAGGTGTATGAGAAGTATACTGGCAGCAGTGTCTAGAGTGGAGGCAAAAGGTTATAGAATGAATAAAGCAGTATCACAGCATTGCAAAATAAGACCTGTCCCTTTTATTCATCTACTATAGCACATGTATAAAATGGATTAAATTTATTTATTTATTTATTTATTTATTTATTTATTTATTTATTTATTTATTTATTTATTTATTTATTAAATTTATATCCCGCCCTTCTCCCCAAAGGGACTCAGGGCGGTGAACAGCCGAGAATTAAAATAACATACAATATAAAAGTTAAAATAATTAAAAATAAATTAAATTAAATGGCCATCCCAATTTAAAACCCCTAGCAATACAATTAAAAAACTAACCCATAAAACCGATTCAGGCCAGGCCGGCTTGCTGAAATAAAAACGTCTTCAGGGCCTTAAGGAAAGTGCGGAGATCCGGAATCAGCCGTATTCCGGGAGATAGCTCGTTCCAGAGGGCAGGTGCTCGCACAGAGAAGGCTCTCCCCCTGGGGGCCACCAGCCGACATTGCTTGACCGATGGCACCCGAGGCCCTCTCTGTGAGAGCGTATTGGCCGGTGGGAGGTTATCGGTAGCAGATGCAACACTGCTTTAATTTTTCTGATAAAAATAGCATGTTTGTTATGCACTAATACATATGAAAAAGACTATGGTGTCTTGGCCAATCACAAGCTGGATATGAACCAATAGAGTGATGCAGCTGTATAAAAAGAGAAAATACAAGGTATGATTGCATTAAGAGAACTATAAGGGAGCCAGTTTGGTTAGTGGTTAAGGCACCAGTCTAGAAAGTGTGAAACCATGAGTTGAGGTCCCACCTTAGCCATGAAAGCCAGATGGGTGACTTTTGTCCAATCACTGTCTCTCAGCCAAAGCCACCTCACAGGGAAGTTGTTCAGGGGAAAATAGGAGGAAAGAGATATTCTGGATACGTTTGCCACCTTGAGTTATTTGTAAAAATAATAAAGATGGGATATCAATAAATAAATATTACCAAAGTCATTATTCTTCTGTTCTGCAGTGGTCAGATTACACTAAAATATTGTGTTCAGTTCTAGGGATTGTATTTTTAAAGAAGAACATTAATAAACTGGATAGGGTCTTGAAGAAAGCAATTAGTTGGAAAACCAATGAATAATGGTTGGAAGCACTGGGTAAGTTTAGCATGAGAAGTTCTTTCGTGTAGAAAAAGGTGCATAGTTATTCCAGAAGGCAAGGCGAAATAATAAACTCTGTGTTTAAATTATTGGGAGAAAATTTTTGATTGTAAATTAAGAAAACTGTCGAAATGATTTATTGTATTTTTCTTGTTTTAGTTGTTGCAAGCTTCCCAAAGGTGCTGGGAATTGGGCAGAATACAAATTTAATAAATAAATAAAATAAATGCTGTTTTATGCTGTGGTAGACCCTCCTTCTTTGAAGACCAAATTCTGCTGCATAATGCAGCTGTCTTATTTTGCCTAGTGCTTAGACCAAGAGTGTCAAACTCACAGCGTCATGTTGCCGTCACATGACATTTCGTGATGGGGTAGGTGTGTGGCCTGTGTGTAATGCATCTGGTCCGTAGGCTACCAGTTTGATACCCCTGGTAGTGGTGTCTAGAAAAACAAACAAGCAAGTATGTTATGTTCTCACTCTATTTGAGATTTTGGGGTATAGGCTACTGAAGAGATAAATCTTTGATTTGACTAAGCAGAGTTCTTCTTATGTTCTTTGTATGACTAGCACTGGCTTTAGGTTAAGGCTGAGTAGATACTAGCCTAGGGAACAAAGCTTAAGAGGCACCAACACCACTCCTCATTTCAAATAATTCTAAAAATTCAAATCTCCCTGGCAGGCGGTAATGCCATCAGCCAATGTAGTATAGAGGCACCATTTTCTCTTGAGACAGCACTATATTTGACAGTACCTAAAAGTTCACTTACATAATCTCTACTAGCATTCCTCTGTCATCTGAATAACTATTTTATTATTTATTTATTTATTTATTAAATTTTTATACCGCCCCCTCTCCTGAAGGACTCGGGGTGGTGAACAGCCAAGATTAAGAAACATCCAATACAAACATTAAAATGCATTTAAAACAAAATTAAATCCAATGGCTTTCCCCAATTTAAAACCCCTTACCCATAAAATTCACCAATAAAAATTCTAAGCCAGCCCGGCTTGCCGAAATAAAAACGTTTTCAGAGCCCGGCGAAAGGTTCGGAGGTCTGGGATCAGTCGTATCCCTGGGGGTAGCTCATTCCAGAGGGCGGGTGCCCCCACAGAGAAGGCTCTTCCCCGGGGGGGTCACCAGTCGACATTGCCTGACCGACGGCACCCTGAGGAGACCCTCTCTGTGGGAGCGTATTTTAAAAAGCAGTGCTTTCAAAAACAATGAATTTGTATCACTTATTGAGAAGGAAGCAATAATGAGGCTAAATGGTTTTACTTTTGCAGGATATTCCTCCATCTTGTGTAGCTAGAGCAAAACCTTCTGTTCTCATTATTTCATAAAATGATGATCTTATCCAATCCCTATGTTTTTAATAAAGCTTTCAATTAATTTCAGAACATAAAAAGATCCATAACTCTGTATTGTTTATACAAAGAGGCTTGGGAGATATTTTGGCAAATTTACCTATGGGAAAGAAAATTTTGGTAAATAGTATGTGGAATAATGGCCATGTATTGTGCCTTTTTTGTTATATTAATTTTAAAAACATAGACTAGCATCTATGAAAAACATACAATTATTTTCACTATTCTTAAAGCCTGTGAACCTAAGTCCCTTTCCACCTCCTCCTTCAGATGGGGTGATAATTTTTTTTCACAGCTTTGTTGCACATTATTACTTTATTAATTAACTATGTTCCCTTCTGTTGTACATTCAATATTTCTTGCACAGTTTTACCAAAACTGGCCTTTCAATGCATGCAGCTGTTTGTCTTTCTTGCTGTATTTGAATTAGCAAAATGTCAAAAGTTAAAAGTCTGTTTAATAGAGAATGTCCTTTAACTGAACATATTATCATTTTGAATTTGTTAATTCATTTTATGACATTTGAACATTTTGAAATAATTTTGTAGAGCTATAATTCCCTCCTTTTGTTATCTAAAATTTATAAATTCTTTTTTAGTTAATTTTCTTTTTCTTCTCTCTAGCTGTTATTTACTGTTTCAGCAAGGTGTTCTGTAGGCTTTTCCCCTTTTGTACTGTATAGTTTCATTCATATAAATTATTAGTGGCTTTAGCAAAACAGTACTACTTTTGATTGATGATTGATTAAATTTGACTCAGGTCTTTAATATGAGTAAAGAAATGTGGGATGGAGACAAACACAGGTTCCAGGAACCTTCAGTTGCTACATTGCCACACTTGACTGGATAACTGTACTAGTGTGGTTCTGCAAAATAAGATTTACACCTTAAATGTGGAATAGTTGAGTATTGGATAATATGACTACTGGCTGTTGCAAAATAACAAATAACCTGCATATTGGGGAATGTATTAAAATACCAATAAATGATGTGCATCCAGTAGGCCAGTGATAGCGAACCTTTTTGGCATCGAGTGCCCAAACTGGAATGTGTGTGCATGTATGTGTGCCGGAGCGCCGGAAACCCGAAGACCAGCTGGCCGGCGCCTACATACTTGTTTTTTGGCCATTTTTCAGGCCATTTTTCAAGCCAAAAACAGCCTGAAAAACAGCTGGAAAATGTCCCAAAAATGGCTTGGAAAAGGCCCGGAAAACAGCCTGAAAAATGGCCTGTTTTTTGGCTGGTTTTGGCCGTTTTTTTGGGCCATTTTCAGGCCATTTTCTGGCACTCCAGCACCCGCAAAGACCAGTTGGTCAGCATGCATTTGCGTGGCCAAAACCAGAAGATCAGCTGGCGACGGCACGTGTGCCCACAGAGAGGGCTCTGCATGCCACCTCTGGCACACATGCCATAGGTTCGCCATCACGGCACTAGGCTGAAAAGTTTCAGAGAATTCTAAATCTAATCCAAATTAGGGAGTTCCAAAGTAAGATGTTGCTGTAGAAAGACCTTGGTTGCAGACCAAGCTCTTATTTCTAAAGACTGTGAAGGGCTATGATTTACAAAGATTTAAAAACAACACCTCCCTCTAGATATGGTGAGTTAGCTATGATAAAATGCCTGTTTGAGCTGCCAGAAAAGCTGTATCAGTACTAGAATAATGCTGGAAGTTTAACTCAAAACAATACTAATGAGAATTTAGTGTTTTTATTGCATCAGCAATGATCCAGTGCTCCCTCAGGCTAACTATTCCTGGATGTCTACCCAAGTTCTGATTACATTGCTGCTTCTCACACCACAGTGTCTGACACCTCCCAAGTAATTAACAAAGTCATAACAATAACATCTCTTTTACTTCCCAGCAGGTAAGAACAAATGCTTGATTAGAGTTAAGATTTGTTTGTGTTTGCATGTGCAAATAAGAGAAAGCAAGACAGGAATGCTTGTGTTGTGAGAAAGATTTTTAAAGCATTTTTGTTTTATTTTCAAATACTGTAAAATATATCATCATTCTTTCCCCATCTGGAAATTCTTTAGGACTTGGTTCCTATATCTTTTTTTGTTGTTGTTGTTGCATTAATGATGAGTTGATGCATATGCACATGACTTAACAAAAAATAGAAGCTATAGGTAGGTCCATTGAATCTGACTTTGGGTTAAGAAAAGAAGACCACTTTCCATGCTTGTCTTTCCCAAGAAAAGCAGAGCCATTTATGAACAGACACAGTATGGCAAATTGTTTTGTCCCTAAAAGAGATACAGCTGTCCTAGACCTACTTTTATAGCATGATTTTTCTGATAATGCAGCCAACAGTGAGAGCAGTATAGGGATTTCCAATAACCATCAACATTATTTTTCACAGTTACTGTTTGATGAAAAAAGTTAACTTTTTCAGGAAAATGTTCATATGGAAATAGCCATCCAAACTATTTTGAATTTAAAACTTTACTAAGAGTAATAATTGTATACTTTTGTTTTGCTTTTTGACCACTCTTTTTGTGTCCTTTACTGAATATTGAGCTCTTTATAACCAAATAAACTAATCTCAACTGAAATGTTATATACAAACACATTCAAGAAAATGTTAGATAAATATGTACACTGAAAGTAACTTATAAATGAAACAGACTAAAACAGTGCCAATATACATGAATGCGCTTCACTTTGGAATTATTAGTTGCCACAAATATTTAATTTATTTTAGCTAGCAATTAACCACATGGACCATGCCACAGAATGCAGGGAAGATTATATTTCCAATGCTCACTTGAGGTTCATGTAAACTGTTTCCAGGCATAATTTGGAGACCTAGTTATCATTTTTTGAAGTCTTTTAAAGCTTAGGACTGTTGTATCTCATATGAATCAGCCTCTTCATTAAGATTTACAAAGGAACTTTTGTCATGATTTCAGTTGTGAAATGAGCTTTATATTCATGCTACATCTTGGAAGTTTTTCTATAGTCTTCTGTATGCTTAAAAATTGGCTTATCAAATTATTGATTTCTTTCCAGTATATAAACATTTTAAAACTTTTGACTAATCTATTGTAGTTAAACCTTTTAAATTGTGTTTGTTGTTTTGTAATCACACTGAGGATTTTTTTGGAAAGGAAGGAGGGCCCGTCTCATCTTTGGCAAAGCTGCCACTGATACTTGCCCTAATCCCTACCCTAGAACAAATTGTAGCCCAATGCCCTGAGCACCTTTGACCAGCTGAATTTTTTTGCTATTGAAATTTAACTGACATAAAATCACTCCAGGGCACTGCGAAGAGTTAAAATGATAATGAGACCTATTTGCCTGTGGCTATTTGGGGTATAGCCTTTAGATAAACCTGCCACATCATTCTCTCTATGCTTGAGAGTATGATATAAGTTTTGCAAAACTTATTCTTGCCACCCCAGTTTTCTCCAATTACTTCTGTGACAGTAGGTTATAAATTGATCTGGGAATATTGTGCTTCATTCATATGTGACAGTTGTTTGTGAGTTGAGAGACTTTTCTTCATTTCACTTATCCTTCTCTAAGGCAGAGATCCAAAAATTAAAGCCTGGCAGTTAACGAGGTCTATCAATGTCCTTTTAGTAGCCTTTAATCCTTTTCTAAAAGTGGAAGGAAAAGCCCAGCTCTATTTACAGTTTTTTTAACAAAAAAAAAATGGAGTAGGGTATAAAGATCAAAATGGGATTTGAAGTGGTTCGGGAATAACGAGAGGCACAAGCAAGCAAGTGACAACAGCTCTTTAATATACAGTGAGACTTCAGCAAAAACTCTGAGGCTGCAGCCCTCCTTATATACAATCCTGGAGAGGCTGTCAGCCAATCAGCAACTTAGGCAGGTTTGAAACTCCCGCTGAAATGTATCAATACATAACACCCCTCCCTTCCCAGAAGGCACTAACATTCAAAAATTTACATAAGTACACACAAAATCTCACAGGTGGTCTGGGCGAGTTCTCGTTCTGGTCGACCTGCGCAGTTCAGTGTTTGGTGGGGCGTCGAGCTGGTTGGAGGGACTTTCTGTCTCTCCCGGCTCCGCCAATGGAACCTCCTGGATTTTGTCCGGGGCGTGGTTATCCCCAGCTGGGAGTGGCAACTCGCTGGGGCAGCGCTGGAACCAGGGCTTGTCAGCTAAGTATTCCCTCGAACCCGGGCTTGAGTTAGCTGTTTTGGGAAAGTTGTTGTAGTTAGGTTCGGAGATATCTAAGTTGATGTTTGCCTCGCTGACTATTCTCTTCCTTAGTTGGTCTATGTGGCATTTCCAGATTCTGTCTACCCCTACGTCTACCATGTAAGATTTTGGGCCTGTTATGCCCACTATGGTTCCTGCGACCCATAGAGGTCCGCTAGCATAATTGCGAGTGAACACCGGGGACCCAACCTGGAACTGCCTTAGTCCGGTGGTCTCTCCCTTAAAATTCTCGTGCGAGTAATTAGGGTGAAGCCTGTCTAACACGCACCGAAGCTTCCTGCCCATGAGGAGTTCGGCTGGGCTTCTCCCTGTGGTCGTACATGGTGTGGCGTGCTGGACTGCTAAAAATTGATCTATCTTGGCCTGCCAGTCCCCGTTGTCTAGCCTGGACAATGCTTCTTTGGCCGTTCGTACGAAACGTTCAGCAAGGCCATTAGAAGCCGGATGGAAAGGGCCGATAGGGCATGGCGGATGCCCAGTCCGGCCAGGTAGCCCTCAAACAGGGTTGCTGTGAATTGAGGGCCGTTGTCAGATACAAGAGTATCCGGTAGCCCATGGGTGGCAAATAGTTTCCGAAGAGCTTTAATGACTGCTTCGGCTGTGGTTGAAGGCATTAGTATTATTTCGAGCCACTTTGAAAAGGCATCGACTACGATTAAGAATGTTTGCCCGTGGAAGGGCCCGGCAAAATCAATATGGATCCTCCCCCATGGCCCTTTTGGTTTCTCCCACTCTCGGATGGGCGCTATTGGGGGATCGGGGCGAGATTCCTGGCAGGGCCTGCACTTCCCCACCCACTCGGCGATGACCTGGTCCATGTTGGGCCACCATACGTAACTGCGGGCTAAGCTTTTCATCCGAACTATCCCTGGGTGCCCTTTGTGCAGTAACTCCAAGACCCTCGTTCTCAGTTTCGTTGGTACCACTACCCTATCACCCCACAATAAGCAACCCCCTTGCATAAACAATTCGTTACGTTTGTTAACATAACCCTGATACTCCCCACCGTCCACCTTGACCGGCCACCCCTTAAGGACCCACCCCATCACAGTACGAATCACAGGGTCTCTAGCAGAGGCTTTAGCCACCTCGCAAGAGGAGATAGGTCCCAAAGTCACAGCGTCGATCAAAAGGTTGGGGGCTTCTGGCATGGGGTTGGCAAGCAGGTCGGGTAGGGGATAGCGGCTGAGGGCGTCCGCGTGGCCTAAAGTCCGTCCGGGTGGATGGACAAGCTGGTACAAGTAGGCCGATAGGAAGATGGCCCACCTGGTCAAACGTGGGGACAGGGCAGCGGGGGTGGGCTTGTCACCAGCCAAAAGTCCCAGCAAGGGCCGGTGGTCTGTCACAAGTTCGAATTCTGGTGCGTTGATTCTGGTTGGCTGCGGCGCTCACGTGGTTGGTGTTTTCTGGGCAGAATGGCTCTACAGACTCGCGCCAAGTGCCCTTTTTTCTCGCAACGCCTGCAAATAGCCTCTCTGTATTTGCAGGACAGTCTATCATGATGCCCGCCACAGCTGGGGCAGTTACACCGGGGGCTGCCTGCGTCTTTTCTTTGGTGCTCTGTGCAGAAGACGTCCTCATCAGACTCGGACTCCGAGCTGGATCCGGCGTCTTCCCTGTGCACTGGTGTAGACTTGGGACTGTCTTTGCTGGTCAGCGGACGCGGCTTTTGTGGAGGCTTAATGAGCCCTGGCCTTGTCTAGGGCCCCAGCAAGCGTTAGGTCAGGCTTGGCGAGTAGTCGCCTTTGCAGTCTTATATCTCGAACGCCACAGATTAGCTGCTCAAGTCTCTATAGTCGCAAGCGTTAGGTCAGGCTTGGCGAGTAGTCGTCTTTGCAGTCTTATATCTCGAACGCCACAGATTAGCTGCTCAAGCAGCGCATCGTCCAAGTCTCTATAGTCGCAATGTGTTGTGGCTTTATGCAGGCTCACCATGTACACGCTGACCGGTTCTCCCTCTCGTTGTACGCGCTGTCTGAGTTGGTATCGTTGCACGAACTTGGAGGGCACGGGAGCGTAGTGAGCCCGGAGAGTTGCCATCAGGGTGTCCCAGGAAACAGTCTGGACCGGTGTTGGCTCACAAAATGACTCCGCCATCTCGAACACATCCGGTCCGCAGTGGCTTAGAAAGAGGGCTCTCTTTCGATTAGCGGAGAGTCCCTGCATGTCGCTGGCTTCGAGCGAGCACTCAAACCTCGTTAGGTACGAGACCCATTTTTCGCGGGCCAGATCAAAAGGCTTGGGTGGAACGTAGGCAGACATGTTTGGTATGCCTCCTGTAGTTCGCCTCGTCACCTAGCTGAAGCTCGTGGTCTCACTGGTTCGCTTCTTGTGGCCTCAATCCCACCTTCGTCACCAATGAAGTGGTTCAGGAATAACGAGAGGCACAAGCAAGCAAGTGACAACAGCTCTTTAATATACAGTGAGACTTCAGCAAAAACTCTGAGGCTGCAGCCCTCCTTATATACAATCCTGGAGAGGCTGTCAGCCAATTAGCAACTTAGGCAGGTTTGAAACTCCCGCTGAAATGTATCAATACATAACAGGATTCACCCCTTTAGGCCTCCAAAACTTTTCTCAAAACAGTTTTCCAGCTTTACCTACTTTTGGACTGAAGCTCTTGATACGCTATGCAAAGGCTGGTGTGGCTCTTGAGTTTATGGATGTTGTGCCTCCCTGCTAATGCAGAAGTCAGTCTAATTAGCTGAGACCAATCTTTTTGCTTTCTTATTCTGATACATTAAGGATTTTTAGTATGAATTTTTCCCAAAGCTTGAGATACTGATAAGATACTTCCAGGCTAGGCTTAGGATTGAAGAATATGATGTGTGTGTCTAAAACATGGTACATTCTTACACCTGTGAAAATATCTATCGAGATTCTTAGTCATCCAGATCATGGTTGTCTCAAAGATGTTTTTTTCAAAAGGAACTGGACTATGTTTTTTCCTTGAGGAATAGAATAGAAGAAGAGAATAGAATAACGGAGTTGGAAGGGACCTTGGAGGTCTTCTAGTTCAGGGGTGGGCAAATGTGGCTCTTTTACAACCTGAGGACTTCAACTCCCAGAATTCCTGAGACAGCCAAGCCATTTGCCCACCCCTGTTCTAGTTCAGTCCCTGCCCAGGCAGGAAACCCTACACCACTTCAGGATTACCACTTCAGAAGGTAAATGTCTTCTTCAAGGAAGAAGACATTTACCTTCTCATCCAATGAGATTAATTAAAGCTAAATGTCTTCTTCCTCAAGGAAAAAACATAGTCCAGTTCCTTTTGAAAAAGGACCTTTGAGACGATCTGTGAAAATACTTTTAAGCCTATTTAATGCTTAACCATATAAAACCATCGCACATGCTGTAGTACCACATTAGTAATGTCACTTGCTTGTTAGTGACTTGGAAATATAAGGCAATTGTAAGTTGTGGCTTCAATCATATCTTGTAATATACCAATGAAATCATTGAAGTGCTATTTGTCACCATGTTACACTGTATACGCATATAAGAATATGTGCCCACTATATAGATGATGAAACGACCAATGCCTGTCAATTAGTAATGTATAGACTAAACCATTGCTTTAGTCAGACAATATGAAAAGGGACAACCAATTATGCCTTCTAGTTTCTTTCTAGTTTCAAAGAAAAGCATTGCAGAGTTTATTTTAAAACTGAGCTAGTTAAACATTTAGTAATTAGAGATCAGAAAAGAATTGAAAGCCTTTCATGTTTATTATTTCAATATCATGTCTGCTCTAATAAAGTGTAGGCAGGCACGTGATAGACTAACTTCTGCAAACTTTAGTATTAAATGTACTCATATTTATAAATTAATCTAAAACATATTGCTATGATAGGAACTGTTTAAAATGTGATTGTTTTCACATTTTTTATTTAATTTCAGAGCTACAATGGCAGCCTGCCAAAACACTTTCAGATAAACAATTCAACCTATCTTTAAAATGCCATACTATCACTGATTTTAAAGGGAAGAATAGCTAAAGTTGCTATATTTTGTTTATCACTCTTAATTGAGAATCAAAGGCCATTTGTGTAGGGTGAATTCTATAATTAGCTCATCTTTGCTTTATATTGACCTGTGGTGCAAAAATTATCCCACTCAAAGAAGGAAAGTCCAGTGTGACTTAAGCAGTTTGTACAGATTTACTAATATTAGACTACCCCTTAGTGTAAGTGTGTGTGTGTGTGTGTGTGTGTGTAGATACATACACTAGCTCAATATAGCTAATTGATAGCTTTTTCTGATATCATGATTTTTTACTGAGTTTAATAAAAAGGAGTCCCTGTGGGTTTTAATCTGCTAGTTGTTGCCGACTATAGGGGATAGTGCTTATCTCTATTTCAAGGCCATCACTGTCTGAAGACATTTCTGTGGTCATGTGGCCAGCATGATGTCGTGGAACACTGTTACCTTCCCACCATAATGGGTACCTATTTATCTACTTGCATTTTCATGCTTTCAAACTGCTAGGTTGGCAGGAGCTGAAATGAGGATAGGAGGTCACTCCATTGTGGAGTGGTCTTGAACCTGGGCTGAACCTTTCCAGCTGATAAGCCCAACATCTTAACCACTGAGTTACCCCACTGCCCCACAAAGTTTAATACATGAATATTAATGAATGTAATATTTCTCTACGTATTTGTAGTCTGGCGTTAAATAGTCACTTATAAGTGCTATTAAAACAGTAAGGATTCCCTGATTTTCCTGCAGACCTTCAATATTTAATTATATATATATATATTTTGAAATGTTAATGCTAATATTAAAGTAATAGTTCTATTTATAAATGGTCTTGTGATTTAGTAATCTTTTGCAGAACCATACTCAACTATTTCATGCACAGTATTTGTATTCAGTACTTCTAGATGATATTTCCTTAGGAAAAAAAATAGTCTCCTAAATGAAATTAAATCATCTTGCAGAAATAAAGCATTTCTTCCACATTTATTGCCAACCCTGAATTTCAGTCAATTAAAATTTGTACTCAAGGCTTTTCAGCTTGAAACAAGCCCTGTGCCTGTGATGAGCAATCCTTCTTGTTTGTGCAGTCATTCATTATCTCCATTACCAAGAGGAGAATAGAGGACAATTACATTGTTTGGACGAATCAGAGTGTTAGGAGGAGTATTTATCATGGTGGCAGAGTGCAGCACCTGACAGCAAAGGATTGATGGCCAGGAATGAGTGAGTGGCCAAAGCAGCCTCATATGATGCAAATTACTGACTGTGGATTCCAATTTATCCTGTTCATTTTTCTTTCCTATGCTGAAGACTATTAGTGGTTTTTGAAGCAGTGAAAGGGTCATTACTAATATGGTCTTAAAGCAAGAGGGGAAGGAAGGGAAAAGCCTTCTATAATTACAGAGCTTAAAAAAATACTTGAGGAACTAGCCAAAAAAATGTCAACACTTAGCAATCAGAAAAATTTATTTTCATTTCATCCTTAACCCACATTAACTCAACATTATCATTCTTCTTTGTTAATATTTTCAGAATATTAAAAGCCTTATTTCTGTATTCATTCACATCTACTTAACCCTTTTTCTGAAGAGCTATATTGTTTAGCTTGCCATGACACTATTCTTGATGTTAATACACTAGGAACATTTTTAAACGGGGCTGCAAAATTCCTTTTTAAAAGTAATTCCAGGCTGTAGCTTGTAACAATTGAGTCATTTGGCACCTAATAGGGTTTGTATAGGTATATTGTTAGCACATATTTGCATGATAAAAAATATCAGTATTGTTGAAAGAAAACAGTTCCACTTGTTATGTTAGTTGTTATGTTATGATATCAAATGATATTAACAAATTTTAAAATTAGATGTTCTGTACATATATATATATATATATATATATATATATATATATATATATATATATATATAACTACTTAATATAAAGCTTATTTCAACTACATCTCTTTGTTTTATTGATGAAATCATTCTAAAAAAACACCACTCAAAAATAAAACAAGATAAAAAATTATTAGGTTTATTTATGCAAATGTTTAATTTATTTTATGCTCTTTTATTCTCTTATCATGGAAAAATTAGTGATGAATAATGTAACTCAGCAAGCAATTACTATTAAATATGTTCTGTTTTAGTCATCAGACATTACTAAATCAGACATTGATTAAGATTTGCCCAAGGGGTCTGCTATCTAACTATCCACAATATATTACCTTGATCAATGAGATAAAGAACAAGGCTTCCTTGATGGTGACCCCATGAAATCAACTATGCTGGGGTGTTGTGTATGCACAGTTCTGGAAACTAGAATTTTTATGTTTAGAAAATATTTTACAAGTGTTGTAGGGGGATAATGTTGTATTTCCTTAATAATCTTCAGAATATTACATGTAAATGTATTCCCTATCTTCCTAAAATATAGTATCCATGGTATTCCCTCTGATTTTTCCCAAAGCAATTGTACAGTGTATATTATGCTGAGAAATAAAATGACTCAAACTGTGGTCATTCAGTCCTAGTACAATATCTTTTCCATTATACAACATTGGCCTTTAACTATGGTTT